>NC_140649.1:17612594-18884833 GCF_978046115.1 Saccoglossus kowalevskii | reverse complement strand
CAAAACACACTTTCAGATACTGTGTCACATGTCTAATTAGTTTAGGATGGTTAGTATTAATAAGGATAATGAACTTGTTGATATTTTTTTCAGACTGGAAAGTGGGGATTTCCTTGGTAAATTCAGTGTACATGATATCCCTTTCATCAGTGTAATAGCTACAGTCTGTAATAAAATGAACTTTGCTGTTACACTTGTCACTATGTTAAACATAATTCTTAATGCACATGTTATTCTCAATAATGTACATTATTCTTAAACTACGCATTATTCTCACATTGTACATTCATTTATCAAATTATTTTGTACATTATTTCACTTTGCGCATTTTTGTTCCAATTTCACATTATTGATGGTTAACATTATTCTCTACGTGTACATCAATTTCATCAGCATTTTACACCTTCTGCATCTGTTCACCAATTCCACATTATTCCTATTGTTTACATTATTTCCATTGTTCACATTATTCTCATTCACATTATTCTCACTGCTCACATTATTCTCACTGTTCACTTTATTCTTATTCTTCTCATTAGTCTCACTGTTCACATTATTCTCATTCACATTATTCTCACTGTTCACATTATTCTCACTGTTCACATTATTCTCATTCTTCTCATTATTCTTACTGTTCACATTATTCTCACTGTTCACATTATTCTCACTGTTCACATTGTTCTCACTGTTCACTTTATTCTTATTCTTCTCATTATTCTCACTGATCACATTGTTCACATTATTCTCATTTTTCACAAATTGTGCATTATATTCATTGTTTACATTATACATTAGTTGCACATTGTGTATCTGTTCTCATTGTTCACACAATTCTCAATGGTTACATTATTCTCACTGTTCACTTTATTCTCACTGTTCACATTGTTCTCATTCACATTATTCTCACTGTTCACATTATCCTCATTCACATTATTCTCACTGTTCACATTATTCTCACTGTTCACATTATTCTCACTGTTCACTTTATTCTCACTGTTCACATTGTTCTCATTCACATTATTCTCACTGTTCACATTATCCTCATTCACATTATTCTCACTGTTCACATTATTCTCATTCACATTATTCTCACTGTTCACATTATTCTCATTCACATTATTCTCACTGTTCACATTATTCTCACTGTTCACTTTATTCTTATTCTTCTCATTAGTCTCACTGTTCACATTATTCTCATTGTTCACATTATTCTCACTGTTCACTTTATTCTCACTGTTCACATTGTTCTCATTCACATTATTCTCACTGTTCACATTATCCTCATTCACATTATTCTCACTGTTCACATTATTCTCACTGTTCACATTATTCTCACTGTTCACATAATTCTCATTCACATTATTCTCACTGTTCACATTAGTCTCATTCACATTATTCTCACTGTTCACATAATTCTCATTCACATTATTCTCACTGTTCACATTGTTCTCATTCACATTATTCTCACTGTTCACATAATTCTCATTCACATTATTCTCACTGTTCACATTATTCTCATTCACATTATTCTCACTGTTCACATTATTCTCACTGTTCACATAATTCTCATTCACATTATTCTCACTGTTCACATTAGTCTCATTCACATTATTCTCACTGTTCACATAATTCTCATTCACATTATTCTCACTGTTCACATTAGTCTCACTGTTCACATTATTCTCACTGTTCACATTATTCTCATTCACATTATTCTCACTGTTCACATTATTCTCATTCACATTATTCTCACTGTTCACATTATTCTCACTGTTCACTTTATTCTCATTCACATTATTCTCACTGTTCACTTTATTCTTATTCTTCTCATTAGTCTCACTGTTCACATTATTCTCACTGTTCACATTATCCTCATTCACATTATTCTTATTCTTCTCATTAGTCTCACTGTTCACATTATTCTCATTCACATTATTCTCACTGTTCACATTATTCTCACTGTTCACTTTATTCTCACTGTTCACATTATTCTCATTCACATTATTCTCACTGTTCACATTATTCTCATTCACATTATTCTCACTGTTCACATTATTCTCATTCACATTATTCTCACTGTTCATATTATTCTCACTGTTCACATTATTCTCACTGTTCACATTATTCTCACTGTTCACTTTATTCTTATTCTTCTCATTAGTCTCACTGTTCACTTTATTCTCACTGTTCACATTATTCTCATTCACATTATTCTCACTGTTCACATTATTCTCATTTACATTATTCTCACTGTTCACATTATTCTCACTGTTCACATTATTCTCACTGTTCACTTTATTCTTATTCTTCTCATTAGTCTCACTGTTCACATTATTCTCATTCACATTATTCTCACTGTTCACATTATTCTCACTGTTCACGTTATTCTCACTGTTCACATTATTCTCATTCACATTATTCTCACTGTTCACATTATTCTCATTCACATTATTCTCACTGTTCACATTATTCTCACTGTTTACATTATTCTCATTGTTCACATTATTCTCACTGTTCACATTATTCTCACTGTTCACTTTAATATTCTCACTGTTCACATTAGTCTCATTCACATTATTCTCACTGTTCACATTATTTTCACTGTTCACTTTAATATTCTCACTATTCACATTAGTCTCATTCACATTATTCTCACTGTTCACATTATTCTTATTCACATTATTCTCACTGTTCACTTTATTCTCATTCACATTATTCTCATTGTTCACATTATTCTCACTGTTCACATTATTCTCACTGTTCACTTTAATATTCTCACTGTTCACATTATTCTCATTCACATTATTCTCACTGTTCACTTTATTCTTATTCTTCTCATTAGTCTCACTGTTCACTTTATTCTCACTGTTCACATTATTCTCACTGTTCACTTTATTCTTATTCTTCTCATTAGTCTCACTGTTCACATTATTCTCACTGTTCACTTTATTCTCACTGTTCACTTTATTCTTATTCTTCTCATTGTCACTGTTCACATTATTCTCATTTTTCACAAATTGTGCATTATATTCATTGTTTACATTATACATTAGTTGCACTTTGTGTATCTGTTCTCATTGTTCACACAATTCTCATTGTTTACATTATACATTAGTTGCACATTGTGTATCTGTTCTCATTGTTCACACAATTCTCATTGTTTACATTATACATTAGTTGCACATTGTGTATCTGTTCTCATTGTTCACACAATTCTCATTGTTTACATTATACATTAGTTGCACATTGGGTATCTGTTCTCATTGTTTACACAATTGTCATTGTTTACATTATACATTAGTTGCACATTGTGTATCTGTTCTCATTCACACAATTCTCATTGTTTACATTATACATTAGTTGCACATTGGGTATCTGTTCTCATTGTTTACACAATTGTCATTGTTTACATTATACATTAGTTGCACATTGTGTATCTGTTCTCATTATTCACACAATTCTCATTGTTTACATTATACATTAGTTGCACATTGGGTATCTGTTTTCATTGTTTACACAATTGTCATTGTTTACATTATACATTAGTTGCACATTGTGTATCTGTTCTCATTGTTCACACAATTGTCATTGTTTACATTACACATTAGTTGCACATTGTGTATCTGTTCTCATTATTCACACAATTGTCATTGTTTACATTATACATTAGTTGCACATTGTGTATCTGTTCTCATTATTCACACAATTGTCATTGTTTACATTACACATTAGTTGCACATTGTGTATCTGTTCTCATTGTTCACACAATTCTCAATGGTTACATTATATTCCTTGTTCACATTATTCTCAGTGTACATTTAGTTAATTATTTGTTGAAAACACTTGATATGTAGTATGTCTAAATTTGTGTAAAATGACAATGCTAGATGTTTAGCTAAGTTTGCATCAGTTTGATTTAATATCATTGTATACATGGCATAGATAGTTAAATATTAGTGAGATTTAATCTCATTGTGTATTTTTTTTACACAGTTAATACATTATCGATACTCTGTTTCCACCTGCAAAGTAGTACAGTACTTGGACTTAATGACAATATACAAATTAAAATGCAAACGTTTGTAATACAATATTGATTGGTTAATTTGAATTATTAGTGTGTGTTAATTGTTTTATTTCTTTTTTTAGGAAGTGGTTGAATAACAAACAGATTTTGCAAATAGTGTCCGATTTACCTATAGTATATTGCATGTATTAGCATGATTGCATGCTGTAAATTATACATATTATTGTGAGTGTATGCTTTAGTAAAACAATAGTAAATTATACATATTGTGATTGCATACCAGATGTAAAAATAATATTAAATTATACACATCATTGTGATTGCATACCTGATGTAAAAATATTATTAAATTATACATATTATTGTGATTGCATACCTGGTGTAAAAATAATATTAAATTATACATATTATTGTGATTGCATACCTAATGTAAAAATATTATTAAATTATACATATTATTGTGATTGCATACCTGGTGTAAAAATAATATTAAATTATACATATTATTGTGATTGCATACCTGGTGTAAAAATAATATTAAATTATACATATCATTGTGATTGCATACTTGATGTAAAAATATTATTAAATTATACATATTATTGTGATTGCATACCTGGTGTAAAAATAATATTAAATTATACATATTATTGTGATTGCATACCTAATGTAAAAATATTATTAAATTATACATATTATTGTGATTGCATACCTAATGTAAAAATAATATTAAATTATACATATTATTGTGATTGCATACCTGATGTAAAAATAATATTAAATTATACATATTATTGTGATTGCATACCTGGTGTAAAAATAGTATTAAATTATACATATTATTGTGATTGCATACCTGATGTAAAAATAATATTAAATTATACATATTATTGTGATTGCATACCTAATGTAAAAATATTATTAAATTATACATATCATTGTGATTGCATACCTGGTGTAAAAATATTATTAAATTATACATATTATTGTGATTGCATACCTGGTGTAAAAATATTACTAAATTATACATATTATTGTGATTGCATACCTGATGTAAAAATAATATGATAAACAAGCAGCCTGTTGGCTGAGATAGCTCCGATGTTAGCAATGCACATTTCAATTAAGAACTGAAGATATCATTAGAAAATGAACAAGTCAAAAATATCACTTTTTACCAAAAATATTCATCAAAATTAGAGAATTAAAGATATCATCACGAAATGAACAAATCTGAGAGAGGTCCACATATAGTACCTATATATGTAATATCAAAGTAATCGAAAATATCACACATACAGAAGCACTAAATGCAAAGACTTCCATTGTGTGCTTCGCACATGGCAGTCAAAAATAATATATGCACCCGTAACACAATATGCATGCTCATGATACTAATTGAAATTGACCTGTTCATGTATAAGAAATTACTTCAAACTCATTTAATTATCAGAATTTAGCAAATTCATTGAAATAGCATGTAGCTATTACAGTAAGAACACGGTCTTCGCGTTAAGTTAGAATGCAATCAGTTAAAGCATGTCTGAAAAATGGATTCCGATGCACAAAGGGAATGCAAATTTATAGTCACTGACTTCGAATTTCATCCAAAACAGAGACTAAAGCTGTGCTTCACCCTCATTTAGTATGATAATTAAATTATGTAAACTATGCATGTGTCAATAGAGCAGCGCCATCAAGTCTATATTGTACAAAAACCGAATTGTTTTGCAAAGTTGCAAGCCATCTTGCTAACTCTCTGTGTGAATAATTATCAGAATCACTGTACCGGTAGTTTAGTGTAGAACTGGAACACTTGTTCAAAAAAGAGCAAGCTGACCCTATCATATAATTGACCTTCAGCTGTTGTAATGTAATAAACATGTTGTAATAAACATGAATCAGATAAACTTGGTGAAAACATTTTTTATTAACTTGCATCTTGACATTGGAAATAATTTTGTTTTTACAGTGTTATTAAAATTCTACCGTAATATACCTAATCTTCTTTTTTCTCAATAGACAGTGTGGAATCTATTTCCCTCTCCATCGTGTATGATTTTGAACTTGACAATACAATTTCATATTACTGTACCATATAAGCTCTTACAGAAATATATTAGTTTAAGTAAAAGTTCTTCAAAATAGATTGCAGGGTGGAGGTCTAGCCATGGTTTTCTGGCTTTCTTGTCATAAATAATTGTTACATTGACAAGTTATGGAACAGTATTTTTTTCACCCTGTGATGATACTTTGTATGTATACATGCTGTGAGGGATTATTAGTACTATGTAACATTAAAGGAAACATCAAGCCAAACAACATAATGACCCCCTTAAGAAAAAGCTCCACAGATGTAGGAGAATGCAATTTACAGTTTTATATCACTTTTCATTTTCTATATATTTTGCATCAGTATCAAGTAGTCAGCCATCTTGATTCTCAAGCAAAGGATTATGGGTAAAGTATGACATTATAGAATTTGTTGTCAGAAATTGATTTCATGATGTCGGACTACATAAATTGATAAAAAGTTGAATATCTAGAGAATGAAAAGTGATATAAAAAAAACTGTAAATTGCATGCTCTTACATTTGTCGAGCTCTTTTATCTGAGAGTACTATGTTGTTAGCCTTGATTTTCCCTTTAATATTACTGCTGTTGTGTAAAATACATTTGTTTACACGCAATTTTAACTCTAGCTGCTGCATAAAGACCACAGCTATTTAACATGGTCATTATACATCTAAAGACATAGCAAATAGCAGTTAGGCAAACATATGCTCTACTATTAAATCAGTTACTTAGTCTCAGCTTCAATCCCCTTCAAAAACAGTAATTAATTATACTAAATCTGTTTGCATGACCCAATACCTGAAGTAAATTATTTAAATCTATTTAAAACAAGCAGCCTCTCGGCTGAGATAGCTTCGCTGTTAGCAATGCACATTTCAATTAAAGAACTGAAGATATCATTGGAAAATGAACAAATCTGAGAGAGGGGTACCTGAGGTACCTATATGTATAGTATCAAAGCAATCAGACTTGTGGTTTTTAACAAGTAGTCGAAAATATCACTTTTTACCAAAAATGACAAAAAATATTCATCAAAATTAGACAATTGAAGATATCATCACGAAATGAAGAAATTGAAGAGGTCTTCCCAAGGTACATATACAGTAAGTATCAAAGCAATAAGAATTGTAGTTTGTAGTCGAAAAAGTAAAAAGTTGACACGAACGATGACGGACAATCACACATATGATAAGCTCCACTCAACAAAGTTGACAGCAAAAAACAAAGTAACTGTGGGAATGGACAATAGATGGCACACTTCAAATGAGCTAGTAAATGTGCTCTGAATTACTGCTACCATGGTGGAGTCATAGGCTGTGGATTTTGTAGGTATGACATCACAACTGCTGATATTGATAACCTGTCAAAGGAAACAGAAAGATTAAAAGTATTGCAACAAAAAGGAATCTACAAAATTATAAATGATACTACCATATTTGTCTGATGCACTACCAGATTCTGCCGTAAATTCGCCCATCCGAAAAATCGCCCTGGGCGGTTTCACGGCTGGTGGGCCCTTACGGTATTTGGGGTTCAAATTTTCAAACAATGATCAAATATTTTTAGGGGGCTTATATCTTCATTGAAAAATCCGTGTATGCCGATTTTCAACGCCGGCAGTTGGACCACCCATACCGAAAGAAACTATTGCAAAAGCTAATCTAAAAATTTATACATTTTTTTCTCGCGGGATTGAAAAGTAGTCCGCGCATCTTTATCCAAAAAAATCACATTGACGAACCTTGTGCGTCAAATACAATTATTTTGTTTTTGCATTCTATTAGTAATGAAAGTATATCCTAAAAGAAGTTTCAAATAAAAATGATCATGGTAGCGCAATCCTGTCATGCTGCGTTTCGCAATTGTTGATTATTACCTACTAATGATTATAATAACGTGCAAAAAATAAATTCGTTGAATTGTTATGAAATGCAAATAAATTTCAACTTCAATTTCAAGCGAATGATTCCGTTCGCATATTGAATGCTAGATGCTGGTGAATATCCGCCATGTTTTGACCTGGGACAGAGTTCTTTGATAGTTCAAATTGCTAATTAACCAATCAAAATGGTAGATGATACCATCGCGCCAAATTACCGTAGCTCATTTAAATATGTTAATGTTATTGAATGCAACACGGAAGAGATTTGCCAATATCGTAGTACGATCAAAAAATGATCATCAAATATTTTAGGGGGCTTATATCTTCATTGAAAAATCCATGTATGCCGATTTTCAACGCCGGCAGTTGGACCACCCAAAAGGAAAGAAACTATTGCAAAAGCTAATCTAAAAATATATACATTTTTTTCTTGCTGGATTGAAAAGTAGGCCGCCCATCTTTCTCTAAAATGGTCTGAACCAATAATTAACCAATCAAAATGGTGGATGATGCCATCGAGCCAAATTACCATAGCTCATTTAGATATGTTAATGTTATTGAACGCAACACGGAAACAGCTCATTGTCGTAACGAACCTTACTCATTCACGCTAGTCGCAATAAACACAAATACCCTTGAAAAGGTGTCAATGACTACAGCGAAATTTTTAGGCATCTAAAAAGATAAAAATAACAGCTTAAAAAAACTGCTGAAAAACCGCCTTTTATTGGGCGATTTATTGGTCCAATTTTAGTTTTTTTAAAACACAAAGTGCCGTTTAACGGTCCTGGGCGAATTTACGGCAGAATTCAGTACTAGCCAGGCTTTTAGCAAGACACCTGTCTACCTGTAATTTTAGACAGGCACTCCACATTTTAGACAGATTCAAATTTTGATTTGACCGGCTACATTTTTACAAATCTGTTATCTTTTGATTGAAAATTTATAAATGATACTACAATTGGGCACTACCAGACTATAATCTTGCATTTCAATATAGATATTAGACAGGCACTTTTCATTTTCTGGCTATGACCCTGCTGTCCACATATCTAATGCAAATAAAATTTTCAGAAATGTGTCATAGGTATTCTATTTTAGCAGTCATTTTTAGAATATTTTAATCTATTCTGACACATAAATTAGAGTTCAATTTATATACTTCATAGGGCCAAAAAAATAACTTATGTTGCCCTCAAGTGGAAAAATTGAAAAATCAGGTCGGTCAGATTTTTTTTAGGTATATGGACTTCATAGTATTCAAAACATGTCAGAGAAATACAGATCAACTCGAGGTTCAAAGTCGCCACTTACGGGGACTCTGGGGATCAAACAATGGTCCAGGATTCTTATTTTTTAGAGGAAACACTTTTTTACTGCTTAAAATGGTGAGTTTTTAATATTTGGGCCTATTAAAAAAAAAAAAAAAAAAAAAGCGACCCGATATTTCATATTTTTCGGTCGGTCGCTAATTCTAATTTAAAACTTGGTAATCATTTTTATATGATACAGCGTGGATATTGACCGCTGTGAACATGTTGTGTTGCGTAGAACACGGTAACTGTGCGTAAACTACGCTTCGACAATGACCTGTTAATACAAGTAAAATGCGGTAAATATTTCATGCCATATTCAGTTTACCGATGAAAATTGCTAGTTATTAGGTTTTTTGAAAAACCATGTCGTTTATTCGCTGAAATCAATTCCAACAGATCGTACTTTGACATCGACAATTCACTTCCGCATTGCGTTACCGGAAAGTCTTTGGGAATTTCCGAAGAATTGCGTCAGTACAACGCAGCATTCTGATTGGTTAATAACCAACTTGACCCATTAGGTCAAAGGACGCTACTGCAGGTCAAATCTGCAAATGCATCATGGCGGAAAGTGATTTTCATCGAGAGTTTGCGTACGATCCAACACCTCGTCAGTGGAGATAGTATGACAATTTTGACACGTGTCAAATGTTTTTAATCTCGTATATTCTGGTGGTGCGTAATTAGTATTGTAATAAAATGTGCATATTTTTTGTGATAATTTCTGTTTCTTCATTGTGAAAATCAATGACGATTCAACTAATTTCATAATTTGATTTTCCCTCAAAAACGTAATCTGTCACTTGATGAATCAAATTTTTCATTTGCACTCTTTTTCGAGGGGGTGCTCGGGTGAGCGCCCACCCCTAAAAAATCTTGATTTTCTGAGTTGAGGCGGGGGCCCTGGGCACTAACGCTGTCGAGTACGGTACATTGGTTTAACAATCTGATTCAAAATGGCCGAATGGTGACCATTTTTGTGCTAAGAAATCATCAAAAATCAGGCATTTCTGGAACTGTATCTTGGTCGACAGAGATTCGGTTCTGAAATGGCAAAATTTTCTAGCACTAAAATGGCCTCCATTCTGTCATTTTGAATCTGATCATGAAACAAATGGACATGCTTATTTTGCCTAAAATACGTGAATGAAGTTGTAAAGCTTGAATATGTGATCAGATGAGGCATGTTCAAAATGCAAAGACAAAGGTTAAAACATAAGTTCTTGTTTTTAAGACTATGCCTGAACAAGGATTGAAAATGTGTCAAAAGATCACCCTGGGCAGGTATCAAACAAATACAGTTGTACAGTATATCTATACAAAGACTATCATAACATTTCCCCGATCTCTACATTGCTATTGGTTTCAGAGAAAACTATATAAAAAGAACATACAATCACATGAGCGATCGATCTAAAATCGAGTCACTTTTAACTCAATTTGTTGGTGGATGTCACCCTATGTCTTACATATCACCTTTAACAAAGCTGCACTCTAGCTAACAAACCGTTAGAGGAAAGCGGCTAAAAAGTAAATACAGTTAGAGGAAGCATATACTGCACACAACTCTGTCTTGTACCATCATAGCTAGCTAAATGTTAAGTTACGCATGGATTATAATGTAGGCTCAAACATAGAACATGATTTTTTTATGACAAAATGCTCTATAAAAAAAACTTACATGAAACTACTGAGCATTTGTTTGGTATCTTCAGAAGATCTTGAATTTGCATAACTAATAAAAGAACAATAGACAGCTATCCATGCACACCATTTCATCTGAAACAAGAACAATTGCATATTGTTATGCAAACAACACATGATAAGCGGGTGGCATGGGTTGTCACTCCTTTTGATTTCCATGAAAACACTATGAATTAGCTACATGCCATTTTTGCAAATTTGACTTGGGAAACAAATTAACAAAATCTTAATTATCATTGTGAGAAAATACTTTCTTTTAAATTCGCGAAATTATAGATTAAGCCCCTTTCACAATTGGCGCCTCACTCGTGCGTTAATTTTTTTTTTTGAAAATATTTTTTCCGTCCTGTTGTAGAAGTGTTGTCTTTGAGTCGCAAGCAATATATAAAATCGTACGTGAGGTGAACGACCACTGCACCAGGATACTACAACAGTCGTGAGACGTAATCGTGCGATTATTTTCATGTTTCCGGGTGCAACAGTCGTACAACAGCTGCAACGATTGAACAATGATGCGACCAAGTCACACGACATACATGTATGCGTTTTGTAGCGCCATATGTCGCGCGACCTAGCGACCCGTTGTACGACTACTACAACCGATCGTACAAGGCTACGACCCATTGTGCGACACACCGCACCACCTGTCGCGCGAGGTGTTGGCCTATAAATACGACACGCGATGCGACTTTCTTCATTACAGGGTTTGACCCACCACCTTCTTCTTTGCTTTGCATGTCTTTGACGTCTACGGATGAGTAAGGCCATCAATATGACATGTCTGTCTTGAACGTTTTGGATTTGCCTTCTCAGACTTAGCAAATGCAAGAGCCTCCCAGGAGCTATTGGTCGAGCAGCAGCCATGTTTACAGTATGGATGGTCCAGACATTTGGGATGAAAGCTCAGGAGTTCTCGAGCTTATATTGGGGGTGAAAAAAAATCGTACAACGTTGCAAAGGGGGCAAGACAGGTCTTCCAATAGTCTTAGGGTGGTACAACGGACTCGTACGACAGGACGCATCATCGTACGACATGAAAATACTCGTGCAACACTCGTTCGGGGTCTTACAAGTGCGTGCAAAGTCGCACAACACTCGTACTGCCTGTCGTGCAATTATTTTCATCGCGTCAGTCGCTCAAAATATTGGAGCAGCACGTTTTTTTTTCCTGACCGAGATGCAACCATTTTGTCGCATCTGGATCGTACAATAAGTGGTACAACGGCTACAACGAGTCGTACAACGGGAAAAATTTCGAGTCGCAAGCCGTTGTAGTCTGTTTGGCACCAATTGTGAAAGGGGCTTTACCCAGTAGCTAAAATAACATGCTGGCTGAAAAGCATTTTCAAAGAAAGAAGTACAGTGTATAATTAAATATATTCATTCTAAAATTTTGTTGAATAAACTATGAAAAAATGGAATCATTTTTGAATCCACGTCTGCACTAGAGCAGTTTGTGATTATTTTCAGAATGCACAGACTTTCCACTCTCAATTGATACAGTGAGCATTCAAACGCAGAGGCTACTTACCTTTAGCATAAGACCACACATGCTGAATATCATTCCTAATAGATTCATGTATTCTGAAGTAGGATCCTCCAATCCACCAGCTTCAGGTGGTTTGTATCTGTACAAGAACAAATGAATCAATATCTTAGAACATACACTATTTCAGTTGCATCGAAATGTTTTAGAATATAAAATAACTGTGTTTACCGTGAATTTCATGAAAGCATGAACAGCTTTTATGGAAATTTATAAAATATTCATCAAACATTCACCCAGGTAGATTCTCACGCTTACGTTCAATAAAACAAAGACGACGTTTAACATTGGATATAGTGACCATTTGATAATGCCCATTCCCTATGGTTCTTTGTGGGTTTTCTCAAGTTATTCACAGATTCCAAATTGTGATAGGTTTACTTGTTTTCAACTGTTATTTGAAATTTATAAAACATTAGGGGAATATTTTATATAAAACAAATTCATGCCGTGAAATTTACAGTAATTATGAAATATTTTTTAAATACATACATGTAATAACTAATTTTTTTTTTGACTATGCCCATACAAAAGTCCAGTATATGGGTTCATTCGAATCGTCCATTGTACAGTGGTCACTGTTCTACGCAAACATGTAAAACAAAGGTTTTCGTATAACCATTGACAGTATATCCTACTAGTAGTACACAGTGAGTCTATGGACGCTATGGTATAACCTAATTCTGAAAATCAGGTTTGTGGAGAAAAATATAAACATACAAGTAATTGAGCTGCACATGTGTTTTATATGTACCATTACCCCGGGGTGATTACTGAACAGTAAATCTGTAACTGTTAAAACAGTACAATTATCTTATTTTCAACTCCGAAGATCCGCTAGTTGCACTCAAGCTGTGAGAATCACTCGGTGTGAAACTACATGTAGATGTACTTACCTGTTTATTTTATTCGGTCTTTTGACATCAGTTGCTCCGGACGACATACTGCTACACTCAAGACTATAACTGACCACTACACTACGATTCAAGAAAAGAATATTCCCAAAAATATAAATGCCCTGGGACCGATGAAAATACGCTCAGCTGTGGTTCGCCCTCAGTGGTGGCTCTTGCTGACGTGTGATTGTTCGGTGACTCTCTTCACAAATAAGTCCACATTGACTGTTCTGTTTACATTCCGATAATGGCAACCGCTGACCGGGACCTTTTAAAAGCTTCTCGTTTAGTGTCGATTCCAAGATAATCTAATTCGGGCAAAGGTTCACTTGATCAATGTTCAAAACAAAAAAGTTTAAAGCCCAGTGAATCGTCACAAAGCAGCCATATTTATTTACTTTTAAAAATGGCGGAGGATGAAGATGTCAAGGTATTTTCTCTTCTCTTGTAAATTCGTAATTTGTAGTAAAATAGTGATACCGAGTTTATGTATGTATGTATGAAACATAGATTGTCATATGTATAACGAGATATTGTAGTCGAAATACGATGTTTATTGAGAGCTACGTTAGCATCGAATGATCAAATACCGTGACTGTTAATTATTTGTCATTTTATAATAAGTCATCATCATTACAAAATTAATATGTTTTGAATGACGAAATAATCGTAATTGACATGTTTTATATTATTTTAATAAGTAAATTATTTGTCTCATAAAAAATATCTAATGTTATATATTTTATTCTGCAGTTTGAGGATGCCCTGGATGATGTGCTAGCAGCTGTGCCCACAGTGTGAGTAAAACAGCCATGATACTGTTTAAGAGGATTATGTATAGAAATAGAAACATTCTAAAATTCTAGTGTTAGTGTTTATCTAAGTATAAATATAACAAATATAC
Organism: Saccoglossus kowalevskii; assembly: GCF_978046115.1. Classification (NCBI taxonomy): domain Eukaryota; kingdom Metazoa; phylum Hemichordata; class Enteropneusta; family Harrimaniidae; genus Saccoglossus; species Saccoglossus kowalevskii. Next base: position 18,870,482 of record NC_140649.1, on the reverse strand, counting down.
ACACAATATGCACTGAAAACAATTTGTGGTCTATAATATTTAATGCGAACACCAGAACAATAAAATACACATGTTGAATTCTAATTATCGTAAATATGGGACATTAAAGTACCATGAAGGTGATTAAATTATGTTTTATAAAAAAAACATGTAATCAACATAAAATGTATACATAACATCATTCCTTTTTGCTTTGGTAACAAATATTGCATGTAAACTAAACTAGCCTGATAACACAGTGGCCTGATGAAAAAAGTGTGGCTGGTAGGGCCTAGCAGAAAAAATAAAATACTGCAAAGGGGTTAATTATTCACTGGGTTTTAATTTTGCTTATTTCGCTGACTGGAAAATGTGCTAAATTAAAACCCAGTGAATATGTAAAATTTAGCATAGAACACATTATCTAAATGATAAAACCGTGATTATAAAACCCACTAAATATGCCTTAAATGATAAATCAGCGAAATTTAAACCCAGGGAAAATTAGTCATTTTAAAGTAATTGCTTACCACTTAATCATTCATTTTGGGTCAAAATATTGCTTAGAAATAACTGTAATAAATGTCTTAAATGCTGCTTCTAGGATTTTTGTCTGGTTGGTGTATAGTAGAAATATCACAAGGGAAGTAACAAAACTAACACCAGCATTTTCTAACTGATAATTATGAATGCATTTAATTCTTTTTTCACAGTTTACTCATGTGGACATTAGCTATAAATCCTGTAGTTTTAAAAAATTAAAAAAAGTTGAGATGAATGTCATTAGCAGTTTTCAACAACAACGTTTCAGGTCATTCTGCCGACCCTGGCTTTTTATTCATGTGTGCATATGTGTCAACCTGTTAACTTGTGAAAGTATGGCTGGTTGCACTGACCACACTGCCTCTAACTTTCTTTGAGTCTGTGTCTGTTATTGTGGAATACTTTATTTTTCGCTGAAAAGGCTTTATGGGTGTTTTGTATGGAATTTATTTTCACTGATTTTTGATGAGTTTAATGTGAAATAAAGTATGTCTATTTCTATATTGTCTACTGTATTTTGGCTCAGTTGATTAAAAATACAAATACTGCCACTTAAAATCCAATTATTGAACTGCACTGATTTTTGTTGTAGGACTGAAAATGTGATACCAAAATTAGAATAATTTGAATTTTACCTAAAAATTTGAGAGTAAAAAGCTCAGGGTTCAATTTCGTCAGGTGTAACTTGAAATGTTACTGATGACAATAATAGCCCCCTCGTATGTTCACAGTTGGAAAACTGTTTTGAAATGTCACCTGTGAGGGCATGTAACTGTAAAATACTTTATTTTCACTTGGAATTAATTTTCGAGGAAGGAATGATTCAGTGAAAATAAAATCTAGCCAATATACCTTTTTTTCTATATTTTACATTCAACTCGTCAAAAGTCAGTGAAAATAAATTCCGTACAAAACACCCAAAAAGTCTTTTCAGTGAAAATGAATTCCAAAAAAACAAAAACACACCAAACTCTTAGTAAATTTAAAAATAACGGAATGCCAAAAAGTGACATTGTAATAAAAACTAATATTTTTATTCAATACTAGTATCAGTTTATTCAATAATAGTGAAATTACAGTTTTATCATTTATACAATAGCAATTGTTACAATTCTCTTACTGGTATTTGTTTCCTTACATATTTTGGTTAGGTTTCCAAATTATTATTATTTAATTTTTTTATTACAAAATATTATCTTCAACAAAAAATTAATTTGTATGTGCTTTTACAGTTATATTTGCTGTACATGTAGCCTTTGCCCTCACACTAATTAAAATCTGAGTATATGGCATTATCTTATTTTTGCTATATATTTTTATTATTTTGTAATTGTTTTTATTATCATTACTATCTAATTAACTATCGCCACATTGTGGACTTTCATGATTACCAAAACTTTTGAAAATCTGCCAGCAAATAAAAAATAAATTAAAATAAAATGAAGTAAAAGCTAAATATACATAATCCCTACCCCAAAAAAACATATCATATATGAGAGGAAAAAAATAAAAAAGAAAGCCCAGACTAATCTTATTTTAATCATATTGTCTTTGCCCAGTTCATCCCGACCTATTCCTTTTTTCTATTTATGAAAAGTGTAGTTGTGGACACCCTGTTTCATTAGTGTAATTTCAACAACAAAAAATTTATTATTTTTTTAAGTTGAAAAGGCAGTGTTTTTCTTTTTCCTCAGAGTTCTGTTTATCAATTTCTGTAACCAGGATAAACTAAAACACATTTTTCTCAAAAATTAAATTTGGTAGTCTCATAACATTATCAATATTTCTGATTTCTGAAGGTTTTTTATTAGAATTAAAAAAAAAAAAATTAAAGAAGCACTATTTTGGTGGTAATTTTAAAATAAAACAACCCATGTGCACATTGAATTGATCAGACACTTATTTTTTTTTTTCGGGGTCTTACCCCAACTTAAATCCTGCATTCAACAATGCCGGTTATTTCACAAAGTATCAGCAAACTTCTAATTGCTAAAACTATATGGGTGACCTTTAGTCGGGTGGAGTGAATCAAAATTCCAAGATGTAATTTGTGTATCAGTGGAAACTGTGTTGCCAAGGTGATGAGGTGTGCCATTTGTGATAAATGTAGATATTTAAATAACAACTACTCTTACAATATTTTGGCACATCTGCTTCATGAACTGATCACCATAGTGATGGTTGCCATGGTGCTTTGATAAGTAACATATTTTTGTTAATGGATGTATTTATTTCTAAAATATCATAGTTCACTTTAAATATCATTATTACCAGTATGCATTTAATGGAGTGGGGAGGCCACACAAATTTTACTCAATGTGGTATAAGCAACATATGGTTTTATTCTATTCTATTCTATTCTATTCTATTCTATTCTATTCTATTCTATTCTATTCTATTCTATTCTATTCTATTCTATTCTATTCTATTCTATTCTATTCTATTCTATTCTATTCTATTCTATTCTATTCTATTCTATTCTATTCTCACACAGTACTGTATAGAGTTTAGTTATGAGTGTGGTTATCTTTTCCCTTAATTCGCTAATAGCTAAATACGGTAAATTAAAACTTAGTAAATACACTTTTAAGTTAACAATGGAATGTATTGTTTCTTTCAAAAACCACTGATTTTAAAAACTAATGAATATTCCTGCAAATTAAAATTAACCCCAGTGAATATTTCAAAACCTCAGTGCTCATCGCTTTCATCAGCTATGCATATTCCATTGTGATTGACATTCAAACACTGATTTGAATTAAACAAACACATAATTTATTAATAATTGATCTAAACATTATGAAAACTGGTTTAGATGGGCATTGTCAGTTACAGTGAACACACATGTGAGTAATATTCCCTTTCATTCATTTTATTATTTTAATTTATTTCATTTCATCTAGATATGAAATGCTGTTTTCAGTCGTGACTACCGTATTCTCAGCTTTATAACCAATTGCTAATACTGTAAAATGACTAATTTTCACTGGGTTTAAATTTCACTGATTTACCATTTCAGGCATATTCAGTAAGTTTTAAATTCACGGTTTTATCATTTAGATAATGTGTTCTATGCTAAATTTTACATATTCACTGGGTTTTAATTTAGCGCATTTTTCAGTCAGCGAAATAAGCGAAATTAAAACCCAGTGAATAATTAACCCTTTCACAGTATTGAATAGAAATATGATATATTGGCTAAAATATGATAATATTTGCTAAAATATCTCCTATTGGCTGAAATAAGATAAGATTAAAAGTATGCAAATGGATAAAATAAAGTTAGTCTAAGAATGAAATGTATGACTTTCTACAATGTGACAAGATTGGTTAAATGTGATAAGATAAAAAAAATGCTAAATATGATTTGCTAAAATAAAAAAATCTTGTGTCACTTAACTTATTTGTTGTTGGAAATGAAACAAGATTATCCTGGCTATTAAATTGCTATTAACATGAGTGGCAGTGACACAGTGGGCAATATACATTATGTATATGTTAATCATACTGGGCTTGAACTCATTTGAGAGAGCAGCCACTTTCATTGCCAAAATTTAAAAAAAAAAATTGTCATATAGGAAAAAGATGAGGAATATCAAAGAGCGTGAAGCAAAACTCATTGGGCATCAAGACAATGACCTTTGATGTCACTGTGAAGTTCAAGTATTATTAATGATTTCTGGTTAAAAATGTAGATTTTTACATAATTTTTAAAGTCAACTTCTGTCGCCTACCTTTCACAAAATAAGTCTGCATAATTTTTTCCACATTTTTTCGACAATTATGATCAAGATCTATAGGCAAGTAGTAATTACATTCATTTAGTCCAAAACTACCGAATAAATTATGACAAAAAAAAACATTAAAATGTTCAAATGTTTTATCAAAATTTTGGCGGGAAAAAAACCAAGCATTCAAAAGGTTAAAGAAGTCTTCAATTGACATGTAAATCAGTCATAACGGCTTTAAAATAAAAAGATTTAAAATATTGAACACATACCAATAGATTAGTAGTCTATTGTTTAATTAATTATGATATGTATATAATTTAATGACTCAGTTCAATATATGTATCATGTATATAAAATACAACATTCACACATTATGTATATTCTCTTAAATTCTTATAATAATCTATATTAGCTATAGAGCGGGTTGTCTCGTAATCATATTCATAAGTGAGTAAGTAATATCCATCAATATGATCAATATGAAATGCGCCCTGTTATATTAATAGTGTATTCTTATCAGGCGAACACCCCTATATCTTAGTGGTACAGTCCATCCACATCAATGTATGGTAAGTACATGATCTCATCTGCATATTTGAAATTATGTGGGTAGGGTTGTTAGCCGCTCTCGTCTTTGTAGTGTGTCAGGAATAGAGTATAGATGATAGAATTGCTGGTGGTAATGTGCGTCACTATATCCAAAGCCTGCTAGCTTAACCAATACATGGCTGTATGAACTGAACAAGCAGCAGCTGATAGTTAATACCGTCCTTAATACCGTTGCCATAGAAATCGAATATTCTGAAAATGAGTGCGACTGACAATAGTGTCGATTATCAAAGTGTTAATACACGCTCTATGAGCAGTAACGGTGAAACTGACGGGTGAGTATGATATCTATGCAAACTATTCAGTTTTTCACTTTGTCCATTCTTTTGTTATTTCCACGGATTAACTTGGAAATTTTGTATTAATTATTCCTAGGGATATGGTAAAAACGCTATGCAAATTAGTTGTTTTCCTCTAAACTCTGTAAAACACTTTGAAAAAGGTACATACCATATTTGGCAATGTGTCAAAATTAACTGATTCTCAATTTAGAGGGGTCAATAACAATATGGAAATTAGAGCTATATCGTGGATTCAACGACAGCATTATAGGGTACCTATGATAACATGCTAGATAAAAAGACACGTTTTACAGTAATCAACAAGTGTAATTTCAATGAACATGCGAGTACATAGTACAGCTGACAACACATACAAGTATATATGATAATTATTATAACAGCTGAGAATTATAGTTTAAAGGATATTTACATATGTAAATATGTATGTAAACACTCAGAAATATAAGTTTGGTCAATATACTACACAGGTGTGTTTGAAATTAAATAGGTTTTTGTTAAACTATGAGGTGTAGACATGAATTGTTGGCAATATGTGATGCCAACTGACATTGTTATGATGAGAACATACTGCAGCCTTATTTCAAATAATTTAAAAAAACATCAACACTCACAACCTATTTATAATATTTTCTCAATATAACACAGTGGAAATGTTCTTTATTAAGGTAGCGAGAAGGGTTTTGTGACGTTTTTAAATAAAACATTCTCTGTCTGTTGTCTCGTTCAGAACAGTTATTTAGGTTATATATATCAAAAGACTAAGTATAGAGGTACAAGTTCGCACAAACTGGACAGTCATTTGGGGAATGTAAGAATTGTAATTTATGCAAGCCATATCAGGAAACTTCTCTTTTCTCTTCTCTTCTCTTCTCTTCTCTTCTCTTCTCTTCTCTTCTCTTCTCTTCTCTTCTCTTCTCTTCTCTTCTCTTCTCTTCTCTTCTCTTCTCTTCTCTTCTCTTCTCTTCTCTTCTCTTCTCTTCTCTTCTCTCCTCTCCTCTCCTCTCCTCTCCTCTCCTCTCCTCTCCTCTCCTCTCCTCTCCTCTCCTCTCCCCTCCCCTCCCCTCCCCTCCCCTCCCCTCCCCTCTCCTCTCCTCTCCCCTCCCCTCCCCTCCCCTCCCCTCTCCCCTCCCCTCCCCTCCCCTCCCCTCCCCTCCCCTCCCCTCCCCTCCCCTCCAAAATGCCTTTTCATTGAAAATTAATTAAAAGTAAAATAAAGTGTTTACAGTATTCAGTCTGATCATATGTTCTCTTTGAAACATATTGTCATCAATGAAATTCAGGAATTGAAATTAAAACCTGACTGATATAAGGTAGTTGTGACAATAAATCAGAAATTGTTTGTCCATCTGGACTATCAATTAAAATCACAAGTTGGGCCGAGAATGTCTTTAAAAAAATTGTTTAAACCTATTTATGCAATTTCAACATGATGAATTTTCTTGTGAGATATATCTTGCTGGGACAGGTACTTTAGACACTTTCATTGCATTACTTTACCCCTTCAAGTGTTAGTTAATATATTTATACACGAGGCTATATGTGATACATAGAATAAAAAGAACACTCATATTTGATGTTGTATTTACCTTGAATAAATAATACTTCGCAACCACTGTATCGGATAAACCAGTTAGCAAGATGAATTGTAACTTTGTTAAACACTTTGGTTTTTGTCTAATCTAGACTTTATGCGAAGGCGTTTGGTTCAGTCAGCGCATGCATAGTTTAGATAATTGCGTTATCATGATATTATTGAAAATGATACGAGTTCGTTAGAATACAGGAACAGGTTATTTTGATTTGTTTTAACATTCTTTAGTCACATACAATGTAGATACTCAAAAAATGAAGGATAGTTATTGAATACGTACTTTAGATTAGCAAATCACCATTTTGACGATCCCCATACAATAGTGAATCCCGCACACCACGCTATCAACCCCCAAAGTCTAGAACAAAGCAAAACCATAACAGTGATGTGGTATGTACTAGTAATTTAAGATTAAGATAGGATAAGATAAGATAGGATTAAATTTAATATACCAGTAGTGTTGTTTTTCCTGTGTACACGGTATTAGTATTTTAATGTGTTTGTGACATTTTAGTATTTCACAATGCCCCCAGGGGCTATTACCTTCTAAAAGTTGGAAAGAATACATTACAGAAACCATCACAGGGTTTCTAAGACACATGTGCAGTGAATACACACAGACACATTGGACATACCAGACTTTGTTTAGAAAATACATCAAAATATAAAAATAGTTAAATTAGTTTACAATGTGTGGGGAATATACGTTATTATCTACATTGATGGAGGTAGCTGGGAGACGATGGGTCAGTGGTCCAACATTTAAATAATGATAATGACTTTATAATTTATAATCTATTTGGAAATGCTTACTGGGAACTAAAAGCGGATTCATGAAACAAGAAAACTATTCTAATTATACAACAAGTAGGATTTATATTCTCACTTTGTGAGATATCTTGTTGAAGATTTACAAAATCTGATTGGTAACTCGTATGTTCGATACCAGTATTATCATTTTGTGCTAGTACCCGGTAATGACCAAATTAATTTCATCTTAGTGTGACTGTGACACATTGTCCAAAACATTGTAGTTGTTGACGATTTCTAAAATATGTATTATTATACATCTGTCACTGTAACGCCATGAGTTACAACATGCTGTAATTTTGCGGTATTTTACAGGGTATTTTCATCCTACCATATACGGAAATGCAAATTCCAAATATGGAATGATTACGCGTGTAAGCATCCTGTAATAGTAAAAACAAACATGGCCGCCACCAGGGTTTTACCGTACTCAACACAAAGAAGTTCGCTGATCCTGTTCTAAACTTTTTGGATTTCGGCATTCCCATGATGTATCCTTGGAAGGAAAAGATGTATAATAATAAGATTATTGCGAGAATACCTCAAAGTATGCACTCAGACAGTACGCCGTGCATCGACCTCCGCTGTGCATCGGTTAATACTCCAGCTGTACTGTCTTTGTGCATACTTTGAGGTATTCTCGTAATAACCTCATAATATTTTAACTCTCTATAGGTCACATTGCAACCAATAGCGTCTGTTTTAAACGACAACACTGAGCATGACACCATGTGATCAATTATTCATAACTACGGTACTTTTGATTGGGACAAACAAATAAATGAACATAAACTAAAAATACTTTGCTGTAATAATTATTTGAGGGCTTAATTGTTCAGGTAATAAAGTGTGTTGGGGTTCAAAACAATTATATCACTGACAAGTCACGGCAAAGTAGTACAGTTGGTGTTAAAAATGTCTATCTTCAGTGCATGTTGTTCTTATTTAATCTATTTTAAAACATGTACCATATGTTAACAATATTTTTAGCCAAATTTCATTATCATGACAAATACTTTTCCAAATGACAGGATGTTAAATCATTTATATATTCATAGTCTACACTGGTCATAGTTTTTATTCTGATAATATAATCAGAATTGAAATATCGGTTGTAATTAAGTATCAAGCTAACTCTTTATGTGCATGGTAGTATACTGTAAAATACTTTAGTTTAGCTGGAATTGATAAATTTGTATGGAACTTATTTTCACTGATTTTTGACAGTTGAATGTAAAATCTAGGACAAAAATTTTATTCGCTGGATTTTATTTTCACTGAATCATTCCTTCAGCAAAAATTAATTCCAAGCGAAAACAAAGTATTTTACAGTAACTCAATGTTTTTGAGCATCAATGTCAACTTACATCACCATTCATAAAATAGAATGTGTCACATTTTTCACAAATTTTTTTTTCCAAAACTCAGGCAACTTTTTTTCACCTTTCGAAAAATAAAGCAACATATTTTTTTCAATATTTGTTGAAAGAAAATAATCAATAGGAAATCGTGTTGATTTGGTTCGAAATTAATGAAGGATTATGAAAAGAAAAAGAATTAAAATGTGCAAAATATTTAGAAAAATAATATCATTCACAAAATAGAATGTGTCACATTTTTCACAATTTTTGTTTTCAAAACTTGATCAAGAATGTAGCCAATAAAAAATCATGTCTGTTTGGTTCAAAATGATCAAACAAATTATAGAAAAAATACTTGAAAGTAAGCAAAATTTTGGCTGGAAAAAATTATGTCGTTCAAAAGTTGAATTTTTTTGAACACCTCAAGCAACTTTTTTCACTTTTCACAAAATATTTGTTTTCAATATTTTTTGAAAGAAAATGATCAATAGGAAATCATGTTCATTTGGTTCAAAATTAATGAAAAAATTATAGAAAAAATTAAAAATGTGCAAATTGTTGGGGAAAATAATTACATTGAAAGATATTAAAGCTGCTGATGGACTGCTGACTACTATTTGCTATATAGTATACTTTTGATGTTCACTGACTGTTACAAACCAAAAATACTTTATTCATTATAATACTTTCCACAAAAAAAAAAAATGTATAAACAATTCATTGCCAATAATAATTATTTTATTCAAATAATCATTCAATCATATCAAATATGATTTCTAATCTATATGAAAATGTTCATTAGTCGTGTTTATCAAGGTGCTGATTATAAATATGTTGTCAGTTTCACTTTTCACAGAAAACACAATGTTAACTTTTCTGTTTTCACTACCATTTTTGGATTTTGTCCTGACTTCACATTTAGCTAAAATATTTCAAATTTCAAACCATTATTATTAAACCGGTCACTGGTAGCATAGTGGTTGTTGCACCAGACTCATGATCGGTAGTAATCCTACCTTAGGCTGAACATCAAAGGGTCGACCCCTACCCTGGGTGAGTGTGCCACAGACTCAATGGGCAGGCCAATTCCACTGGCCGAGATTCATTCACTAACAAATGCGACTTTGGGGGAACCTTGGTTAAGGTCCGCAGGTGCTTGTGTTCGACCGAATCTGATTGACACTAGGATAGCGCATTACAAATTGCCATTTGACAGAAAGATGGCCACACAGCCCTGTCATGTAGTCCCAAACATGAATATAACTTCTGTGGCAAAATGCACTATGTGTTGTCACTAGCACTTGCAATTTGCACATACAGAAAAAAAAAGTCAGGAGAGACAACAGTGACACTCAATGTCCGGAACTGTCGCCTGGCACAAAACAATATTTAAAAAAAAAAAAAAAAAAAACATTATTAGAAAAGAAACTATTTTAGTAAGATATAATGTATATAGTATTTTTAATACTTTGACTAATAATAAATTTGTATTTACCGAGGATAAAAAAATGTAAGCAATGTAATTGTAACAAATCTAATTATTTTATCTTTTGAACTTTACAATGTATGATGTTTTGAAAAAACAAACTAAGTGATTGGTGAACCATTTTAATTTAAAAAAAAAAACTAAAATTTAAATGAACATATTTTTTTAAAAGTGTGAATATACCAGTAATCCCATCAGTGTATGTATGTTTGTATAGAGAGATTTGCAGCAAGTTGTTTTACACACCCCAAATGTTTCACACACAATCTATCAAATACAGGCTATAATTTATAATATACAGTAGAAGCCACCAAATTTTACTTCAATATGAATTTCATCAAGGTTAATTAATTTGAATTGTATATATAGCAATCTAAATTGATTTTTATGAAATTACAATTTTTTAATTCAATTTAATACATCTCAGTCGTGTAGTGCACATTTGATTTCTGTATACATTGTATTTTACATGTGTTGTGTATGTAGTGACAGTTTATTGAATCTTTAGATAAAAAAACAAACATTTCTATTATCTGTTAGCAAATAAATATATAGATAACAAAAAGTAATACATGTACATAAAAAAAAAAAAATTAATATGCAATTTAATTTTGTGTTGTGAAGCACCTGTTTACAAAACTTCCAACACCATTGATCATGTCCTCATTTCTATTTTAAAGTAGATATACAAGTTTTTGGAATGAATTATTGATTTTAGTATAGGGAATGCAATATCTGTCACGGTTTTTTGTTGGTCTAAATGATATTTAGGGCAAAGAGATGAAATGTGTAATTCATGTTCAATTTCATTTAGCACACATACTATTGGCTGGGTATGCTCTCCTTTTTCAATAGTGGTTACTTGTTCTAAATTTAGAGCATAATAATTTTTTGTATGGTATGGTTCAAAACTTTTTTTTTTTTACTCTGCATTGTTCTCAACTTTGAATTTTCTTTATATATATTGTAGTATGTGTGTCTTATAATTGGCAGTATTGGCACATATAAACCCAAACAAATTTCTATGATCTTATCAGGTATCTCATTTTATATTTTATTATTTACTTCTATTTTATTAATTTCATTAAGCTTATTTCGAATGAAACCATATTAGAAATGTCAATTTTCTGAATGGTTGGAATAAAACGTTTTTTTATCTTTATGTCATCTTTTTATTTGTACGGCAATGTAAAGTATATATTCACATTGCCCCAAAATCAAACGCAATGCATATATTCATAAAATATTCAGTTGAGGTAATAACGAAGCCATTAATAACAGAATTCATTTGAGTTATTTCCTGACATGTGCTACGTTAATCCTAATTTGCTCAATGTTAGAATAAACATCCATCAAATCACTGAGATGTGAAGAAGCATTAATGAGATACATAATGAGACAGTGATTGTACGTCAACATGTTCTATATAGCTATTCACAGGGGTTAACATCAGGTCATTTTCACTGCCTGGCAACCATCATGGTGAAAACACTCAGAAAACTTTACTTTGGGATAGTTGTTCAGACTCCCCTGAACAGTGTAACAAGACTACCTTTACATGTGCAACATATATAAATTTGGTTGCTTAGGATTAGTTCAAATTATAATTCACGCTATTTCTTTGACTCCCTCGCTGTTTTCACCAGCTCTTCGACCGGGGTTCCACAGCCGCTCACACAAACCCCCTAAAAATCCATGGTGCAGATGTGTGCGTCTTAGTTACGTAGAACGTTCTCTGGTGTAGCTCCACCCCGAGAATTGCCTATATGCTAGGAGCTGTGATTTCAAGCTGTTTATCTTCACACGGATAGAGGACACTGATCATCTAGTACGTGTGATTATTTCGATAGCTAAAGGTTGTTCTGGGCAACAAGAGTGTTTCATTGTGCACACACGCCTTAGGTTAATAATATAGCACATTGTATGTCTGGTGACGCTTAATTACATGTATATGTGTGTTTATCTTATAAAGTACATGTAGTATGTTGGGACATGTATCTAAATTATAAAATATTTCTATTCATTGAAAATCTAAATATTTCAACAAGTACTGAAAATAAAATAAACAAGGCTTGTTTGCAAAACAAATACCCTAGGTATAGGCAAGAAAACAATGTATGCATGCATGCATGGGTAAAATTGGTTTATTTTTGTAATATTTAATAATATTTATGTGTGTATGTCATTTAATAATAACAAATCTTTTTACTGAACTTTCTTTTCAAAATGTATTCAAAACAGTTTCACAACATTTTTTTAATGCACCGCAGGATTGCTCCACTCCCCTGTCACCAAATAGAACCCTTTGGTTGAAAAACTTTTCAGTAATTTGATGTACATGTCAAAAATTAATTTTCTAATATTAGAGCTAAAAAAAAAAAGATATTTCTTATCAGTGTCCAGGTAAGACCACGATTTTGCCACTGCACAGCGCCCTCTGTTGATGAGGTGATGAAACCTGTAAAATTTATGCGCGATGAAATAGTTAAGACAAAAAAAATACAGAAATAACATAATATTTTTTTAGTTATGATACTAACATTCTATGTGTAATCGATTCTTTATTTCAAAATTTGTTGTTAATATGCTATTTATGCATAAACTACACACCATATGATGGGGGTAGGGGTTGTTTGTTCAAACTTGCTGGTTAGTGATATTATGTTTTTTTAAAGACCACCATCGTATGGTAACTGAGGGTTTCATAAACTTTTAGATACCTATCAATCTGATTGAAATAAGATCCAAATTTGGACTTTTCTTTCTTTTTTTTTATTATTCATATATTTTATAATATTTTCTTTGAATTTATCATTGGCAGTTTTCAAAAGGTTTTTGTAATCATCCACAAACATAGCAATAGTTAAAATAATACCAATACATAATAAGTCAGACATAATAATAATTAATAAAAAAAATACAGAATGCGCATATACACTCTGACTGTATATAAATTTGGTTGCTCAGGTTTACTTGAAAATTGAGTTTAATCTGTTTCCTCAAAATACAAATTAATAAAGAACATATAGAATTAATACAATATATGAAAAATTACATCAGATTTTAATCAGATTCAAAAGGTGTTTATTAGATTGATTGACTAGTAATATTGCATCATTAGAGACACTAATCCACAGATGCCATCTACTTTAGGGTATTCACTTTTCTTGCGAGACTTACGATATTTATCGCAATTTATTTTGATTTTTGTCCCAGAATTTGCTCTGATGAGACAAACAAACAAACATTTATAAATATTGAATGAAAAATTCAAAACGTAACAATCCTGTTTTCATTAATAAACATGTGTTACCAAGTCAATCTGCAGTCTTGATTTAATTTTTCCTATTTCTGAGATGCTGATTTTGTTGAAGAATTGGTCCCTATGAGATTCTACATTAGAGGACTGAAATATGTACTAGCTTGAAATTCATTATAGTTATGTAAATTTGATAATGAGTTATGAATTATATAAATATATGATGTGATGGTTAAATTAACTTACAGGAAAAGATTTGATTGCACTAAAAAGAAAATTACCCATACTGTAGACTATTCATAGTGCATGCACTTACGTAAATGACAGAGATGAATCTATGTTCAAAATAAGTTATATTTTAATGATCCAGTATACAATACTGTATTTGCTTTATTATTAAAAAAAGTCATATTTTAATTTTTTAGTCTTTTTTATAAACCTGACTGCCTTTGTCCGTGAAAGCTTTCTTCATTGACTGTTTTAAAAGTTTTACATTTTTACAAGTACCCATTAACAATTCTCACAGATTTAAGATAAAATAACCTTTAAATTTGAATTCTGATTTTCCATTAAATTTGAGATTCCATTTTCCACAGCACACCCAGCTTTTCATGCATTGTCTAAGAGAGAATGTCACATGAATGAAATCTCTACTGCCAGTATACAATACTATATTTTCTGTATTAGTAATGCATGTACTTACATAATAAATAACACGGATGTTGAAAGAGCATTCAATAGAATGATATCCAGAGAATGAAAAGTGATATAAAAACTGTAAACTGCATCATATAAATTTGTGGAGCTCTTTACCTGGCAGCATTACCGGTATGTTGTTTGCCCAGCAAAACACTTAAAATAAGTCGTATTTTAATGATCCAGTACACATTATACATGTATGTAATTTTGGGTTCATATGCATTTTCTATTAGGGATGCGATTCTAATAGATCAAATGTGGTACCTTCACTCCCGATGTAGTTATACTTGAATAATTATACAAGCCACTTAGTGTGTCATAAATACTATATATGGGTGGTCACAACTTGGGCTATTCAACAACAAACTGCCTGCACTCTGCTCTCTAATTATCTTCTAAACAATTATAATTTGCATAACAATAGCAATACCTCTATAATGTTGGATAAAACAGGGTCATCATTAGCAATAGTAAGAATTGCACAGATTTAACACAGTACACTGGAAGCTAAGCAGTACACACAGTACACTGGAAGCTAAGCTGCTCAGAATCACATCGTAAGTCAGCAGTGGGACTACACAGATTTAATATACTTAGGTGAGCAACTTGTAATCATATTCTCTCATTTTATCTGTATACCAAAAAAACATCTTCAACTTGCATTAAGTTATGAAAGGTGCCTCGTTTATGGGATATATTTTATTATTTTTTATTTATTTATTTATTGACTCTCACACAATCCCGGGGGGGGGGGGGTCACAAGATACAAACAAAAAAATAGAAAACAATATGCTAAATAACAAAATAAAATCACTAAAAGCTAGCACAGATAGCTAGACACTATAGATTTAATGGTTTCTCAGTAATAGGACACTGTTAATTTTGAATATTACTGGGAGCAATTGAGATGCTCAATATATTTTAGAATTTCAAGTGACGTATTTATTTCAGACAAGTGTTCCCTCAATACCCAGGCAGATAATTTACAAAGATTTTATTTTTGATGTCAAAATTTCAAGAGTGAACCCAAATAGACGCATGAGTTGATAATCACTATTTTGCTTCATGCCAGGGGTATACTAACTAACCTGTCTTTTGACCAATTAAGACATAGCTGGCTCTCATCAGAAAATCAGCTTAATACTGGTCATTTCATTTTATTTTATCAAAACTTAACATACAACTGTATGTATAGAATAAACTATTATTGCCACACACTGTCTAGTCAAAACCAGGGCTGAATGATTGCATCAAAGGCAATAGCGATGTTCAAAGAGCTTGTTTTGGGATCAATCAATGAAAAACACAAATTTTCTCCATATATTTCTCTTTAAAACTGGGGAGTCGTCACCTGCGCATGCGTCAGATGGCCATAGCATGTCATTGTTTACAAACAAGCGTCTACCCATGAGCCTTCATTTTTAGCGTGTGTTGTTATTGTCGCTTGGGACTCAATTCCCGCACACACGCAGGTGACAACTCTCTTGATTTGAGGCAATTTGATCAAATTTAATTTTTCTTAAAAATGAATGCCTCTTAACCCCGAAGTGTAAACCCTATTAGACTTGAATATAAATACCACTAGATAACTGAAAAATTCATTGTAGACATCAACAACTGTGAATGCTGCATAGGGGCATAGTCTTCTATAGGACTATGATAGAATTGAATTTTAAATAACATCAAGTCTCATAGAGTTTAATTCAATAAATATTCAATATTTTTTCGATTCACTATTGATTAGTTTTACTGTCTCTGTACTGATTAATAATAGTTTTACTATTTTGAATACTGTAAAATACTTTATTTTCACTTAGAATTAATTTTTGCTATTTAGCGAAAATAAAATACAGCAAATATACCTCGTTTCCTATATTTTACATTCAACTCATCAAAAATCAATGAAAATAAATTCTATACAATTCACCCAAATAGTCCTTTCAGCGAAAATTAATTCCAGCTAAAATAAAGTATTTTACATTACACTGGTTGTGATATGAAAAGTACCAGGATGAGTGACCGTTAGGGTCATACATAGGGTTTACTGGCGGGTGATTGGTTAAAACATCATGCTCAGTAAATTATTCAAAAGGTCATGACCCAATGTTTAGGTCTTATTCAGCCAGGCTGTTCACACTGGGTGCAGGAGAGTACTAGTATGTAATGTTGTCAACAACATGTAGAAAACATGTATTGTTCTTTACAATAAAACAGAAAAGTCACATGTGGTGGACACATAATGGTCGTGTCACATGTGTTGTCTGTTATTAATGGACACTAGCAACTCATTTGATGATGAGTTAATTATATACTGTTAGCTGTTGCCTTTATGCGATCAGGATATTACGAGTACTTGCTTTCGGTATAATTCTGTGCTGCGCTGTATGTAAGTTATGTGTTCTTGTAATGTCTCATAGCTGCTTATATAATATATAGTATGATTATGAATATAATTTATAATCTGTGTTAATGCTCAATTTTGACATCCATTGACCAAGCTGGCATCTCCCTTGTTCGTTACGACGCCAGTGTCCGCAACTCACTCCCCCTTCCACTTTTGTCAAAACCTTGTGTCTTGTGTCATTTATTGAAGCATTAATCTGTGTTAACTGAGAATAAACATGATCTATCAATGAATCTGTCAGTAGACAAATGCTTATAATGGTGATTTATGTTTATTTTATTTCTTCACTGTATATCTATTCCTTGTAGTATAAATATGTTCTAATCTAAGTATCCGAAGGGAATGCGTTTTTATTAATCCAGTATTGGTTAGCATTTAGGAAAACTCAGAATTTAAAATAAATTTAATTGTGAACAAATATTACTGGTTTAGCTAGCCCTTGACCCACAGTGTTGTCATTTGTTCATGGGATGCCCACTTAAACACCGCCATGAATCGTGATGTAGCAAAGTGGGGTGGATGCATAATAGAATACACACCTGCCATAATCCAGGGAGGTAAAATATTTTTATCTCTACTTATGTGTAATCTAATTTTGATTTCCTGCTAAAATTAACCAACTTTTGGTATGCCAAATTAATGAATATTTTTCATAAATAAGTCAAGTTTCTGATCATCGATAGTTTGATTCATCTGTTGTCAAAAAAAGTGTACACCAATTTGCTGTATATCCACCATATTTTCCTATAGAAGCGAGGATGACCTAGCAATTTTTTTTGATGTTATTTATGCAAAAAGTATTTCAGTTGCCATATATTTTTATCATGTTTTGTACACAGCAGCATGAAATAAAGCCATTTTGTGAAAGTCATTGTTTTAATGAGTCAACTATTTTATTTATAACTGTTGTGAGATACATGTATATGTACTAACAATAGTTACAACTAATCTGCATAACAATAGTAAGTGTTTAGAAGTACTCATTAGTATTCCAGACTTGCGTCTCATCAAGTTTACATTGATATAATCAATCTACTGTAGAATACTTTATTTTAGCTTGAATTATTTTCGCTGGAAAGACATTTTTGGATGTTTTGTATGGAATTTATTTTCACTGATTTTTGATGAGTTTGTAATGTAATGTAAAATATAGGAAAAAAGGTATATTCGCTGGATTTTATTTACAATGAAACATTCCTTTAGTGAAAATAGCGAGTATTCTACAGTATTGTATTTGTTGTTGTATTTGGAGATTACATTCTAATGTGAATTGTTATGTTTTATAACCATGTGCAAACTCATACCCAAACTTTTTTTTAAATGTTTTGAACTGGGGACCTCCCTCATTTTTTATGACCTGTGTCCACTAGAAAATTGTCTCAAAACTTCTTATTAGGGGTGGGGTGTTAGAAGCAATATTATTGATATAATGACAAATACCATCAATAGGATATGTTTGTGTATTAACAAATCTTTAGGAATTTTCGTTTGATTCATAAATGGCAAGCAAACCATGTGATGTTGTGACAACATTTTGAGGTTGTCAAACACGCAATAAATTAAAATATAAAAATGCTACAAATTCTATATTTAATAATGAAGAGAAAGTTACCTTTGATCTTACATTCGTATTCTGATCTATAATGCTGTTCTATAAAATTTGAGTTTCCAAAGTAATGGGAAGTAGGAGTAATTAAACATTTTATTCAATCCACGATGGTTGGCAAACCACTTAATCAATTAATTGTTAAGTGATACTGAAGCTTAAATGTAATAGGCATATAAATACTACAAACAAAATTTTCAGATTAAAGAATACAGTGGTACTGATTTTTTTATCATATTTTTTGCTGTTTTCCATTAAACCAAGTATGGCAACAACAACAATATTAACATCACTGCTGTAGTTTTTATTTGTGATTAGGTAGCCCATATATTCCACAGATGCTACAACAACAAATTCACGCCTAACAAATCGTTCAAAGTTACCGCTTTCAGTTTTCCATAAAACTAGCTATTATGCCCCCCCCCTCCCCAAACCATGACAAATTGTGAAAAGCCTTTCAATGTACTATATAGATGTTTGTTTGGGTTCTGTTAGTTAAATGATTTACTGCTGGTGCTGCTGCATTTATTTTTTATTTATTTTTTGCTGTGTATGTACATGTCCATGCTAATACAGAAATATGAATAATAATGCTGTACATTGCAATCTAGTGATAACCTGTTTTTGTTTCATCTATATTTTTACATGCTGGTACAAATTTAAACAAATGACGTCACAGCATGACTGCCTAAAAAAATACACCATGTACATATTAAGAATTATTCTCTTTTGGAATTTAGTTTCGCTATATTTGCTGAAGGAATGATTCAGTGAAAATAAAATCCTGCAAATACACTTCTTTTCCTATATTTTACATTCCACT
The DNA here is from genome assembly GCF_978046115.1 of Saccoglossus kowalevskii. Lineage (NCBI taxonomy): Eukaryota > Metazoa > Hemichordata > Enteropneusta > Harrimaniidae > Saccoglossus > Saccoglossus kowalevskii. Next base: position 18,851,279 of record NC_140649.1, on the reverse strand, counting down.
CATCAAAAATCAGTGAAAATAAATTCTATACAAAACACTCAAAATGTCTTTTCAGCAAAAATTACTTCCAGCTAAAATAAAGTATTTTGCAGTACTAGGTAAATGTGCTGATAATTACTCTGCTGTATTTTCATCAAAAAGTACAAGTAAAATTTACTATTTACAAATTTACTATAAATAAAATTTATAAATTTAAGTCTTATAATTTCTACTGCTAAAAAGACAAAATTTCACTAAAGTCACTATGGCTCCCTAGAGCCCCATTGAAAGTTAATGTGACTCCCTAGGACATAAGTGAAAATCACTGTGGCTCCCTATTTTGAATCCCAACAATATTACATTTATTTTTCATTAATGTCTCGTGAAAATGTATCTTTCAAAATTAAGATGTTCTTAGTATGTTTATTCTCAGGGATACCGTGCCCTCTATCAACAAGTACACAATTGACAAGGCCTGTGAATGAATTACCCACAATTCTGTATTATATAATTATGTGTCAATGTCAGACTGTGAATAGATTTGTCACCTGACAGATGATGATATATGCTGCGTTGGTAATTTACATTTCCATGGAAACACACAAATGAGAGCTGAGATATTAACTGTATGATTGAATATTACTATTGAAAAACTAATGTGACAGACTAGGCATGCAAAGAAAATGGTTTAATGCCTTTATTTTTCTTTTGTATAATATTTTAGCAGAAGCGATACGAAATGAGTTTGTTTGCTTTCAAAACCAATGTACGCACTGAAAAGGAACGGGTCTTTTTTTGTTTTTTTCTTACTTGGGAATTAAAATATGGTCAATTAATAATGATTTTGTCATGATGATTTATTATTAATTTAATTTAATTTAATTTAATTTAATTTAATTTAATTTAATTTAATTTAATTTAATTTAATTTAATTTAATTTAATTTAATTTAATTATGTTTGATTGCAGGGCCAAGACCATGGACTTATCAACTGCAATAGAGGAAACACAGATTGCTGTTAATTTATTTCTGAATAATCATTTTGGTGATGCCAGGAATAGGTTTGAACCATGGTAAGTACGAATCTTACATGTGTGTACAGTTACTACACTATGGGTATCAATGCAAGTTTCACAAAGCTACCATATTTATTTGAAACATAATCCAAATGTAGATCAAACTACAGTATGAGAAAGTCGGTCTGTGTTGACACCAGTCATGGACGTACAAACAATATAGGGAAACACCTCAGTGAATATTTCTCACACCAGGGAGACTAATTGTCATATACGCACCCCTCAATTAGTTGCAGTTAAAAGTGGTTTTCTATAGCTGAATGCACTTACCTACACAGGTTTTTCTAGAAAAAAACTGAAAGAGGGAACACCAGGGTGTGAAGTTTTTGATAATTTTAATTTAAAATGGAGCATTCTATGGCTTTCTTGAGGCCAAAATTACTATCAGACATGTCATAGTTGAAGACTGTGGCCACATGTGATCTCTGATCCATCTGAATTTTATGGTTGAAGATCTTCTGCCCGGGGTAAGGGGGCGCATTGCCATGGCATGAGGAAGCTGCACCCCTGTTCCCTTGTTTAAAAAAATACCTGCTACATATTTTAACTACATGTAGCTGTTACATTCAATTTGTAATAAATTGATATACCTATAAATCAACAGTATGCAGGTACATTGACCTTGCTGTGTTAACACCATACCCACATGTATATGGTGTTATTTAAAGATTCCAAGCTGTTTACACAATACTGTGAAATACTTTATTTTCGCTTGGGATTAATTTTCGCTGAAGGGGTGATTCAGTGAAAATAAAATCTAGCGAATATACCTTTTCCCCCATATTTTACATTCAACTCGCCAAAAATCAGTGAAAATAAATTCCATACAAAACACTCAAAAAGTCTTTTCAGCGAATTAATTCCAGCTAAAATAAAGTAGTTTACAGTACCATACAAACTACAGAGGATGACTGTTACAGTAGTGTTTTCTTTCAACATTTCTGTTATGCATTTGAACTGTCATTGTTCAATATTTACTAATTAATATAAATAATCAGTACCGGTAAGTCTAATGAAGGAAAACCACCACAGTGATTATTGATTTACTGGGATATACCTTTTCTCCACCAGACTTTCTTGCCCAAATTTTTCTGCACTTTTTTCTCATATTCTTCAATATTTCTGAAAATGTGCCCAAATTTTGAAGCCAACAGACTTTTGAGTCAAATTTGAGTTAAATTTTCAGTTTTTACTCAAAAAATTTCGCCATTTTTGTCCCAATCTTCTGAAGGAGAGTGCAGACTATAAACAGGACTATTTTGTGAATTTGTGATGAAAAGAAGGAACTGGTAGTGAAATGATTAAAGGCCCACATTATTTACGATCCTGAAAATAGCTGAACCAGCTGGTAATAGCGAAAATTGTTTCACTGTCTACTGCGCACTTGTTTGCAGAAACGAGAAAATCGCAAGTCATAACAATTTTATAATAGGGAATGTGCACAGCATGGTGACACTCACTACGCTCACAGACAAACCATGCAGCTAGCTAATATTAATACAGTTGTATGTAATACAGTTGTAGTTGTATGTTCAATTATTAATAGAAAACCTAGTAATAAATTTTTATTGAAATTTACATCATGTGATATATTCATTTATAAAGCTGATAGATTTACATAGTAATTATGACATTTTGTTTTTGATAGGGCTGATTCCAGTTGTTACCATGCACTCGGATATTGTACGATGATGTATATACAAGCTGCAATGACCTTTGAACCAAGACACATAGACGCAGCAGTAGATGCATTGAAACGATCAGTTGAAGTTTGTAATAAACAGAGAAAGAAACAAGCGAGATTGAAATGGAATAAAGTTGATTACAATACATACACTGATGGTGAGTCTCTTTATGCATGCTTTATTCTGATTGGTCAGTGTAACCATTTACATACGCTGGTGGTGAGTCACTTTATGCATGCTTTATTCTGATTGGTCAATGTAATTATTTACATACAATGATGGTGAGTCACTTTATGCATGCTGTATTCTGATTGGTCAGTGTAATAATTTACATACACTGATTGTGAGTCACTTTATGCATGCTTTATTTTGATTGGTTAATTAATTCATTTCCTTCTCAGTGGTAAAATATACTTTTATTGCGGTTCCTTCCTAGTTTGGAAATGTGCCAATCAGCGTCTATTCCCAACTATTCAGATTTATATGTAAATTACTAATTTTAGTATTTCAACTAAATTTTAAATTTTATCCATGAATCTATATTGCTCAATTATCGTTGTTTTATTTTTTACTATTTTTAGTTCTTGTTTACTGATTTCAGTTTGTTTGCTAATTTTCCTATTTCCCATCTTGTTTACTAATTTCTCATTATGTTTACTAATTTCCCATCTTTTTTAACCAATTTCTCTTTTTGTTCACTTATTTTCCGTCTTGCTTACTAATTTCCCATCTTGTTTACTAATTTCCCATCTTCTTTACTAATTTTCCATTTTGTTTACTGATTTCCCATCTTTTTTTACAAATTTCTCTTTTTGTTTACTGATTTCCCATCTTTTTTTTTACAAATCTCACTTTTTGTTTACTAATTTTCAGAGGAAGTACATGCTGAGTTGTGTTACGCAGAATGCTTGCTACAGAGAGCTTTAGTAACATTTATTCAAGACGAAAACCTGGTTAACTTTGTCAAAGGCGGCCTTAAAATTAGAGCATGCTACAACTCATATAAGTAAGTTTCCTTTAATATACCACATTACTTGCAAGATCCTGCGTTATGCGTGAAATCGAACATAAAAACCTGACAAAGGTCATAGTGGCATCAAGACATTGTGAGAAATTCAACAAACGCGAAAGTATTTGGGAATATTTTCAAGCTTAATAAATGTGGTATACTTTTGATAATTGTCAATTTTGATAATTGTCAATTTTGATGAAGTAAAGATATCTCCATGTTCCTCTTCAAAAGATAAGAATTTAAGATTTAAAAATCAAATGATTTTCGGCCAGCATTCCAACCATGTTTTTCACGTATTATTCAAGGTTTCACAATGAACAGAAATTCACCTACTGTAAAATACTTTATTGTAGCTGTTTTATATAGAATTTAGTTTCACTGTTTTTTTTTACAGTATTTGTACTTTTATCTCAAGTATTCTAATTCTAATTTTAATTCTAATTCATGTACATATACTAAGGTGCATGGAAGGAATTTATAAAATAAGATAATAGATATCCATTTATTGTGATAAAGTTCTATTCTGTGTGAATGTCATTCAACACCACAAAATACAGCGGTCTAGTGAGTAAACAAAATGAGCAAAGTTATCTCTCGCTTTCAAAAGATGAAAACATGTTCCTATGTGAATTAGAGCGGCAATACCAGTAGCTGTGATTCTGAACATTTGTTTAAACATAATAATATTATTCAACACTAAAACAAACTACAGTGAGTTGTTCTATGGTCATATAAAATGGTCATATTAAATTAAATTAAATTAAATTAAATTAAATTAAATTAAATTAAATTGAATTGAATAGTAATAAGGCTATTATCACATATTATCACATAAAATGCAATGTGAAAAAAGTGTAAAATCTGTATTAAAAACCGCGGCTTCTAATAAAATGATACAATGCAACAGAGGGGATGTGGCTTCTATTAGAGCATCTACACATATGAAAATTGTTCAATTCAATTGTTCAAAAAAAATGGGTGCGGCTTCTATTAGGGATGCTGCTTCTAATACAGATTTTACGGTAGTAGTAGTTTGGCCATGTGATGTAGAAAAACATTACCCACAATGCACATTTTTGTGGGAAATGATATGTTAGAAGAGAGGCTTAGCCCTTCAAGATGGCAACGTTTTCAACATTTCACCAAAGACCCTTGGTAAAGTGGCATCTTGGCCCAGGGATTGCACCAAAGAATCATGGGACACTATTGTTTATGTTGTTTACAATGTTAATCTATCTTTTGTTATCTATTGTAATTTTAATCCAGGAAGTAAATTTGTTGTGAGATTAGGCTTAACTGGAAGTGCCCCTTTAACAAAAGTAGATTTCAATAGATGGTGCCCTCTTGAGACCTGGATGTAATCTTGCAGCTATCTTTTTCCACTTGCAAGTGATACAACAATTTGAAAATGACATTTACCCCTTTCTACTGATGACGAACATAACATAATATTGTACTCATATAGATAATAGTTGGTAATCGTAGTCCTAAGTATCTATTCAAAACAACTAGACATTTTGGTTTTTAAATATCTTATTTATCGTTCTGAGCAGCATTTATTTGTTCATTACTAATATTTTACTGCATTTTCGCTAAAAACTTTGTACAAGATCCTGACTCAGCTAAGCAGGTATTGATATGTATACATATCTTTTACAGAGAGTGCAGATTAATGTTAGAAAAACGTACATGGTCAGATGAAACATCCAGAGTACAGTTTGAAAGCGGTGTTAGGTTTGGAATCGGTACTTTCAATTTAGTAAGTAGAAGGAATAATCTTGGTGTATTTTTTCTGTATTTTGAAACAGTGGGCTTTGATGGTGATAGTGAATGGAACACTGTAATGAGACGTCAGTGCAAAGCTACTTGTGCCTTATTGGCTACCCAATTCTAACATCTAATAATCTGACCAATCAGAGAGCAGCTGTTATGTTTCAAAAGTTTTCAAAAGTTTTGGTATTAATTTTAGACAAAATGGACATAATTTGCCATGGCAACAGCTCTCAATCAATTTTTTTGAAGAAAAAAAAAGGAAAAGTGAACATTCGTATTTTGTGAAAGCAGACAAATGTTGATTTTGGCGTTCGAAGAATTAATGAATGTTTCTGTCTTCTCTTTTGTTAGATGATTTCACTGTTGCCAACAAGAATTCTTAAATTATTAGAGTTTGTAGGTTTCTCGGGGAATAGGGTAAGTTCAAATCATGGCTTTAATTAATAATATCTACCGGTAGTTAAGATTATATCTTTAATATATTCTTTTTCTTATTTTGTCTCCATTTGCCGCAAAAACAACTTTCTAACGATGATGGCGATTACAATGCATATTTAAAACAAACAATACTCTACTGTAATAATAAAACACAATAAAAAGTTTAAAATCATTATAATTCTTGGAATGCACATTTATAATTTTTGTTTAAATGTTGTTTTTATTAAAGGAATTAGGTTTATCTGAATTAGAAAAAGGTCGTGCATTAGAAGAGACTTTACGGAGTCCACTGTGTGCTACAGTACTTGTAGGCTACCATTCAGTCATCTCATTTGCAATAGGTGAGTTCCTACACACTGTCATCAAATGAAATACCTCAGTATGTCATAATTCATTTTGTTTATTTTGGCATACATTTGAAATTAAGACTCCTGAATTCTGAGCAAACCATGATTCAAACATTCAAACGAAGATTTAGTACAATTTTGCTGGCCATATGCTTCAAACATTCCATCAGGAATGTTGACAATACACCACCATATAACCTGTATATTGTTTGTTTTCAGGGATGGGTGACGGTGATATACCATATTCTAACAAAGCATTAAAACCATGTCTGGATAAGTATCCAGGTGGTGCCATATTTCTCTTCTTTGCTGGAAGACTAAAAGAAATAGAAGGTGAAACAATAGATGTAAGTTTATAAGAACATTAATTATTTTTTTTATTTTTAAGTATTTTTTTGCCAGGTGATCAAATGTTACTGTTGTCTTTCCTTAATTATTTTATGTGCAAATTGCTAGTACTGATGTATAATGTATCCTGATACCATGGTTACAATGCACTATAGGTCTCTAGCACTATGTGCATCAGAAAATACAAATACAACTGGTCAATATAATAAAAATAGTGAATACAATAATTGTAGTAATAATATTGACACTAAATATTGATAATAATATATACAATGATGAACTATGTGATAATTTAGTTGCATCTGTCAAAGGAGAAATATAACAATTTCATCAAGTTTTAAATTTTGTTTTTGTGTGGATTGAATGAAAGTGTTAAAATATGGTTGAAGTAATAACAGGGCATGTACTGATTCTACAGATTGTTGACAGTTGGCATCCAAGGAGTAAATAACTTTGCCATAAAACATACATCTGCACTTGTTTCAGTGATACAATTTTCCCTAATATGGGGCATCTTATTAAAATCTAACCACAAACATAGAAAAGATATATAAAACCATGTGTTGTCGATACAGACCCTGTACTGTCTTTGTGCATACTTTGCTGTATTCTCGTAATATCAGTCTATGTTTATAGATCATTTTCCTGCATCATGCATAAAATTGAATGTGAAAACAGGACAAACAAAGGTCATATCATTGTAGTGACGTCAACACATTGTACGGAAGTATTTTTTGGTATTTCCATGGTTAATAATGTGCTATACACACTCTATGATGGTCAGTTATGACAAAGTAACTTATTGAACCTGACATGGAAAAGAACAGAATTACTTGCATATTTGTTGTTTGAACAACCGTTTTGTAATTAACAAATCATTGGGTAGGGTGCTATTTAATGTGTTCAAGTTTAAAAATCATTTTAATTTTTTGATTACTTGCAGGCAATTTATAAATTTGAAGAATCTATTAACAGCCAGTCAGAATGGAAACAGTTTCATCACATATGTCACTGGGAGTTAATGTGGTGCTATGCATTCCGGTTAGATTGGTTAATGGCTTGTAGGTATGCTGAGATACTTTACAAAGAAAGTAGATGGTCACGGGTAAGATGCACAATATGAATACACAATGAGTTAGGGCGCCTATTATACAATGGGTGATGAGTTAAGGGCCACAGTATACATTGGGCAATGAGTAAGGAATTATGGCTTTTATTAGGTCTGTTATACAATAGCTAATGAGTTAGGGGGGCTGTGGTACATAATAGCTAACGAGTTAGGGGCCATGGTACATAATGGCTAATGAGTTAGGGGCCGTGGTACATAATAGCTAATGAGTTAGGGGCCATGGTACATAAAAGCTAATGAGTTAGGGGCCATGGTACATAAAAGCTAATGAGTTAGGGGCCACAGTACATAATGGCTAATGAGTTAGGGGCCATGGTACATAATGGCTAATGAGTTAGGGGCCGTGGTACATAATAGCTAATGAGTTAGGGGGGCTGTGGTACATAATAGCTAACGAGTTAGGGGCCATTGTACATAATGGCTAATGAGTTAGGGGCCGTGGTACATAATAGCTAATGAGTTAGGGGCCATGGTACATAAAAGCTAATGAGTTAGGGGCCACGGTACATAATGGCTAATGAGTTAGGGGCCATGGTACATAATGGCTAATGAGTTAGGGGCCGTGGTACATAATGGCTAATGAGTTAGGGACCATGGTACATAAAAGCTAATGAGTTAGGGGCCATGGTACATAAAAGCTAATGAGTTAGGGGCCAAGGTACATAATGGCTAATGAGTTAGGGGCCGTGGTACATAATAGCTAATGAGTTAGGGGCCATGGTACATAAAAGCTAATGAGTTAGGGGCCACAGTACATAATGGCTAATGAGTTAGGGGCCAAGGTACATAATGGCTAATGAGTTAGAGGGCCATGGTACATAATGGATAATGAGTTAGGGGCCACGGTACATAATGGCTAATGAGTTAGGGGCCACAGTACATAATGGCTAATGAGTTTGGGGCCATGGTACATAATGGCTAATGAGTTGGAGGCCATGGTACATAATGGCTATTGAGTTAGGGGCCATGGTACATAATAGCTAATGAGTTAGGGGCCATGGTACATAAAAGCTAATGAGTTAGGGGCCACGGTACATAATGGCTAATGAGTTAGAGGGCCATGGTACATAATAGCTAATGAGTTAGGGGCCATGGTACATAAAAGCTAATGAGTTAGGGGCCACGGTACATAATGGCTACTGAGTTAGGGGCCACGGTACATAATGGCTAATAAGTTAGGGGCCATGGTACATAATGGCTAATGAGTTGGAGGCCATGGTACATAATGGCTAATGAGTTAGGGGCCATGGTACGCAATGGCTAATGAGTTAGGGGCCGTGGTACATAATGGCTAATGAGTTAGGGGCCATGGTACACAATGGCTAATGAGTTAGGGGCCATGGTACACAATGGCTAATGAGTTAGGGGTCATGTTACACAATGGCTACTAAGTATAAGTTAGGGGCCATGGTACAAAATGGCTAATGAGTTGGAGGCCATGGTACATAATGGCTAATAAGTTAGGGGCCATGGTACATAATGGCTAATGAGTTGGAGGCCATGGTACATAATAGCTAATGAGTTAGGGGCCATGGTACACGATGGCTAATGAGTTAGGGGCCATGGTACACAATGGCTAATGAGTTAGGGGTCATGTTACACAATGGCTCCTAAGATAGGGGCCATCGTACATAATGGCTAATATTCATCTTTTTTATGTACATTTATCTACCAAGTTATAGATTGTCTCTCATTCTGCAAATTACTATACTTGCAACATTTGTGATATTATTTGTTTCTCTGTAGACAACCTATGCCTACCTGAAAGCCACATTTTAATATATGTATGATTTCAGCCAGATCCAATCACTGACACCATTGTTTCCTTCGCTGCAGGCCACCTATGCCTACCTGAAAGCCTCATTTCTATGCATGATGCCAGATCCAACAGCTGACACCATACTACAGTTACAACAGATGTTTACAGAAATACCAGATCTCAAACAGAAGATTGCTGGCAAATCTATTCCATTTGAGAAATGGGCTGTACATAAATCCAAGTTCTTCCTTGATAAAGGCAATAGACTGACAGTGCCAGGTTTGGTAAGTCATTGTACATAAATCCAAGTTATTCCTTGATAAGGGCAATAGAATGACAGTGCCAGGTTTGGTAAGTCATTGTACATAAATCCAAGTTCTTCCTTGATAAGGGCAATAGACTGACAGTGCCAGGTTTGGTAAGTCATTAAAAAATACATAAATCCAAGTTCTTCCTTGATAAGAGCAATAGACTGACAGTGCCAGGTTTGGTAAGTCATTGTACATAAATCCAAGTTATTCCTTGATAAGGGCAATAGACTGACAGTGCCAGGTTTGGTAAGTCATTGTACATAAATCCAAGTTCTTCCTTGATAAGGGCAATAGACTGACAGTGCCAGGTTTGGTAAGTCATTGTACATAAATCCAAGTTATTCCTTGATAAGGGCAATAGAATGACAGTGCCAGGTTTGGTAAGTCATTGTACATAAATCCAAGTTCTTCCTTGATAAGGGCAATAGACTGACAGTGCCAGGTTTGGTAAGTCATTAAAAAATACATAAATCCAAGTTCTTCCTTGATAAGGGCAATAGACTGACAGTGCCAGGTTTGGTAAGTCATTGTACATAAATCCAAGTTATTCCTTGATAAGGGCAATAGACTGACAGTGCCAGGTTTGGTAAGTCATTGTACATAAATCCAAGTTCTTCCTTGATAAGGGCAATAGACTGACAGTTCCAGGTTTGGTAAGTCATTGTACATAAATCCAAGTTCTTCCTTGATAAGGGCAATAGACTGACAGTGCCAGGTTTGGTAAGTCATTAAAAAATACATAAATCCAAGTTCTTCCTTGATAAGGGCAATAGACTGACAGTTCCAGGTTTGGTAAGTCATTGTACATAAATCCAAGTTCTTCCTTGATAAGGGCAATAGACTGACAGTGCCAGGTTTGGTAAGTCATTGTACATATAGTTCTTTTTTTAAATATATTGTGTGTCTTCACCATAGGAGTTGATATATGTATGGAATGGATTCAATATTGTGGGTAAAGACAAAGAATTAATTGGACCAATGCTGGAACTAATTGAAAAGACATTGAATACAGTAGAAAAAACTAAAGGTATTATTGTTTCTGTAGTCTCTGTTTGTGATTTGTGACGACATTATAAAAACACGATTTGATTTTGATTACCAGATATACATTAACTGATTGATACATTAACAATATTTGATGATTTACTGGTGTTTGTCCGTTTGTTTCGTGATTTAAATCATTCTGGTTTGATATTGGCTATATTTAGTATGAAAATGAAGACATATTAATTAAAAAAAAAAATAGTCTTTTATCAATCAGAATCAATTTGCTCTGAAATAAAAAAAAAATTATTGAGATGTTTTTTTGTGTGTAAATTATACCTTACATAATTTTTTATTTATTAATTTTTTATTTATTAATTTATTTATTTATTTATTTATTTATTTATTTATTTATTTATTTATTTATTTATTTATTTATTTATTTATTTATTTATTTATTTATTTATTTATTTATTTATTTATTTATTTATTTATTTATTTATTTATTTATTTATTCATACTAACCCATTGTTAATGCTCATTTACAGCAATGAACTCTCACTATGGTGATGACTTTGCTTTAAATATGTTATTGAAAGGTATGTGTTTGAAATTCCTGGATAGACCTTTACAGGCTGAAGTTTCATTTCGTGAAGTTATAGAATGGTGAGTGTTAATTTGCATACTTCTTATAAGACCACAAGTTACACTCATTTGTAGGGGCGTATTATCGGTCTTGGGATAATTATATAAAATAAAAGATCTTTGAAAATACGTACATCCAATTAATTCTCAATGGTTTTCTGTGCATCCAAATACGATTCATTGTTTTGGCTTGCCATTTTATTGTTTAAAATGTATATATATCAAATTACTTATTGTGTAATGGAGGCTTTCTTTACTGGAACTACTGTAAATTTTACACATGAGTTACTTAATATGTTATCACTCCAAATACAAATTATATTTTCTGTGAATGTACATTGGTTTTAAATATTGTGTTTTGATTCCTATGAGTGAAGTGAGTACAATAAGCTCAGTTTGTGCACATATACACACATGGTCTTAGCATGACATGTGACTTTTATATTGTGTTTTGATTGCCATGAGTGAAGTGAGTACAATAAGCTCAGTTTGTGCACATATACACACATGGTCTTAGCATGACATGTGACTTTTATATTGTGTTTTGATTCCTATGAGTGAAGTGAGTACAATAAGCTCAGTTTGTGCACATATACACACATGGTCTTAGCATGACATGTGACTTTTATATTGTGTTTTGATTCCTATGAGTGAAGTGAGTACAATAAGCTCAGTTTGTGCACATATACACACATGCTCTTAGCATGACATGTGACTTTTATATTGTGTTTTGATTCCTATGAGTGAAGTGAGTACAATAAGCTCAGTTTGTGCACATATACACACATGGTCTTAGCATGACATGTGACTTTTATATTGTGTTTTGATTCCTATGAGTGAAGTGAGTACAATAAGCTCAGTTTGTACACATATACACACATGGTCTTAGCATGACATGTGACTTTTATATTGTGTTTTGATTCCTATGAGTGAAGTGAGTACAATAAGCTCAGTTTGTGCACATATACACACATGGTCTTAGCATGACATGTGACTTTTATATTGTGTTTTGATTCCTATGAGTGAAGTGAGTACAATAAGCTCAGTTTGTACACATATACACACATGGTCTTAGCATGACATGTGACTTTTATATTGTGTTTTGATTCCTATGAGTGAAGTGAGTACAATAAGCTCAGTTTGTGCACATATACACACATGATCTTAGCATGACATGTGACTTTTATATTGTGTTTTGATTCCTATGAGTGAAGTGAGTACAATAAGCTCAGTTTGTACACATATACACACATGGTCTTAGCATGACATGTGACTTTTATATTGTGTTTTGATTCCCATGTGTGAAGTGAGTACAATAAGTTCAGTTTGTGCACATATACACACATGGTCTTAGCATGACATGTGACTTTTATATTGTGTTTTGATTCCTATGAGTGAAGTGAGTACAATAAGCTCAGTTTGTGCACATATACACACATGGTCTTAGCATGACATGTGACTTTTATATTGTGTTTTGATTCCTATGAGTGAAGTGAGTACAATAAGTTCAGTTTGTGCACATATACACACATGGTCTTAGCATGACATGTGACTTTTATATTGTGTTTTGATTCCCATGTGTGAAGTGAGTACAATAAGTTCAGTTTGTGCACATATACACACATGGTCTTAGCATGACATGTGACTTTTATATTGTGTTTTGATTCCTATGAGTGAAGTGAGTACAATAAGCTCAGTTTGTACACATATACACACATGGTCTTAGCATGACATGTGACTTTTATATTGTGTTTTGATTCCTATGAGTGAAGTGAGTACAATAAGTTCAGTTTGTGCACATATACACACATGGTCTTAGCATGACATGTGACTTTTATATTGTGTTTTGATTCCTATGAGTGAAGTGAGTACAATAAGTTCAGTTTGTGCACATATACACACATGGTCTTAGCATGACATGTGACTTTTATATTGTGTTTTGATTCCCATGTGTGAAGTGAGTACAATAAGCTCAGTTTGTGCACATATACACACATGGTCTTAGCATGACATGTGACTTTTATATTGTGTTTTGATTCCTATGAGTGAAGTGAGTACAATAAGTTCAGTTTGTGCACATATACACACATGGTCTTAGCATGACATGTGACTTTTATATTGTGTTTTGATTCCCATGTGTGAAGTGAGTACAATAAGTTCAGTTTGTGCACATATACACACATGGTCTTAGCATGACATGTGACTTTTATATTGTGTTTTGATTCCCATGTGTGAAGTGAGTACAATAAGCTCAGTTTGTGCACATATACACACATGGTCTTAGCATGACATGTGACTTTTATATTGTGTTTTGATTCCTATGAGTGAAGTGAGTACAATAAGTTCAGTTTGTGCACATATACACACATGGTCTTAGCATGACATGTGACTTTTATATTGTGTTTTGATTCCCATGTGTGAAGTGAGTACAATAAGTTCAGTTTGTGCACATATACACACATGGTCTTAGCATGACATGTGACTTTTATATTGTGTTTTGATTCCCATGTGTGAAGTGAGTACAATAAGCTCAGTTTGTGCACATATACACACATGGTCTTAGCATGACATGTGACTTTTATATTGTGTTTTGATTCCTATGAGTGAAGTGAGTACAATAAGTTCAGTTTGTGCACATATACACACATGGTCTTAGCATGACATGTGACTTTTATATTGTGTTTCAAAGCGCAACCCTTACTGGAATGTTCCATGCATGTTGATTTACATGCTACAAGTTTCATGGAATAACTATTTATTGATAAATATATACACAAATAATACACTATACGTATATTGTTTTTACAGTGAGAAACAGATCCAGAGTGAGTTATATTTAGTACCCTTTGCTATGACTGAGTTGGGAGTTATGTTAATGGACCATGACAAATTAGATGAAGCTAAGGAGCTCTTGTTACAAGCAAAGTATGTATTCTGATTATTAAACATTTTTTAACTTACATTAGTAACTTAATAAAATAAGTTATTTCAAAATGTTATGTTACAGTTATTCTTAAAATTAAACTGTTTTTCCGAGTTGACTTTTATCCTTCAAAATGTCCTTTGTTTCATTTCAAGTATCCATTTAATGGGAGCTGTATATTCTGCGTAATAGATTGTGTCTCATTTCAGTTTTTAATGGGATCAAATGTTGACTAGTGTTTGCTGGATCCAATGTTTATTAAAGTTAGCTGGATTTAATGTTCATCAGTGTTAGCTTGATCTAATGTTTATCAGTTTCACCTGGATCCAATGTTGATCAGTGTTAACTCTATCCACTATTGGCTGGATTCAATGTTGATCAAAGTTAGCTGAATATGATATAATGTTGATCAGTTTTAACTGGATCTAATGTTGATCAATGTTAACTGATTTCAGTACTAATCAGTGTTAGCTCTATCCATGCGCTATTGACTGGATCTAATGTTGATTAATGTTAGCTCAATTCACTATTGACTGGATTCAATGTTGATCAAAAAAAATGTAAATGTAAAATATAGAGAAAATAGTATATTCGATGGATTTTATTTTCACTGATTTTTACGCACTGTTAACTAGACCATTGCACATGGGTTCAATGTTGACCAGTGTTAGCTGAAACCAGTGAAGGCCAGTTTTGAATGGACTTAATTTTAATCAGTGGTAACTGGATCCAATGCTACTCAGTGTTAATAAAATCCAATGTTATTTAGCACACATTAACTGGCACCTATATTTATCAGTGTTACCTGGAATCTAGTGTTGAAAGTGTTGATTAATAGTAACTCATGAAATTGCTTACAGGAATTACAAGAAGACTCGTCAGCTGCAAGCTCGTCTACATTTCCGTATCCATGCTGCTATGAACACAATTCGATATAAACTGAAAAACAAAGGAGACAAGCAGGGTGCTGCTGAGCTTGAAATATCACTTGGTAGCGAGGACTTGTCAGATCAAGGATTTGCTATTTCCGAGGAAAGTATTCCCTCTGATTAAACCTGTTTTACCTTACACAAATGGAACATTCCATTTTTATATTTATTTATTTATTTACACAATTGTGATAGTCCTTTTTGTTAATTTGGATTTTTTTTAATTTTGCTCAAAGTGTGTCAATATTGTCATTATTTATTCTTATTTCCAATTTTATGAAAATATTATTTTTAATATTTAATCACTGATTTTAAAAAAACTTCTGTCCAACTTTTTTATTTTAAATATATATAAAACTAAGTTCCACCTTCATTTTTCTGTTCATATCAGTGTATATGTCATATTGTGCTGCTTATGTTGGAAATAATTTTATTATTGCAAGACTGCTTGTCATTGTTGTCATTTCTGTACACCATATCATACAGCACAACATGACAAAGCCACGGCATACCCTTTGTAGTAAAAAAAAAAAAAAAGCTGTGTGTTTAGAGAGGAACCATTTTATCTGCAGGGGTTGGAAGGGTAGTTTTTTTAGAAATACAACAATAGTGAACTCCACAAACCTATTGTACTATCAGATGTAAAGCATACCTGCACCAAACCTCCCTTCCCCTCCAGCACGTATTTTGGTCTACCTACCTGTAGTGTGTTTACTGTGTGCATACCGCTTGTAACGCTTGTAGATAGAATAGATAGTGCGTGGATATTTAAACTTAGTGTGTACAGAATGTGATGACTGCAATAGATGATCAAACTACTGTAAGATACTTTATTTTAGATGGAATTAATTTTCGCTGAAAAGACTTTGAATGTTTTGTACGGAATATATTTTCACTGATTTCTGACAAGTTGAAGGTAAAATATAGGAAAAAAGGTATAACAATTGAATTTTATTTTTACTGAATGACTCTTTCAGAGAAAATAGCGAAAATTAATTCCAAACAAAAATAAAGTATTGTACAGTATATGACTCAATGATATTATACAGCCAATGGATAAAATAACATGACCGTTTCTTGTATGTGCTGTCTTTGAGAATGACATACACGACAACAGTTGCCACATTGTTTTTTCAGTCTGGAATAACTATTGTTGACACCTGGCACTTTAATTCATACAAAGTGTATCTAATTAGACTACACTGTCACTGACTCCAGAAGCAACAAACCATTTTGTTCTGTCTTTGGTTATATTTGTCCATGTCATCCAGCGTAACCTTCATACTTAGTTCAACATTACGCGTAGTGTGGAGATTCCTAATCTGTATATAATCAATGCCTGTATTGCTGTCATCTGTACATAGTTCTTAGACTAGTGATTGTCACATGCTTTTTATCACAGCCTGCAATCTGTTCTTTTCTGCCCATTGCATGACACACAGTCAGCTGGCGCACACGTGATAATAAAATAAATACGATATTTACTATATGGGGTGCCGCCATCTTGAATTACGCATAAAACTAAATAAGAGACAATTTGTGAAACGCGTTTTTCAGATTCCTAGAAATCAGGACAAAATTCGGTCTAATTCGTTGTTTTTGTGTGGAAAAATTCCTTGCATACGAACACCTAATTACGCGAAGAACCTAGAACACTTAGCCGGTGTACTTGAAACCGAAATTGTCATCTAAGCGTTAGGCCGTCGCTGATTGGCTGCTGAGCTGGAATGTCAATTTTTAGTTTTAAATACCCCAGGAAAGTGTTCTAGGGTCTTCGTGTAATTAAGTGTTCGTATGCAAGGGATTTTTCCTCACAAAAACGACGAATTAGGCCGAATTTTGTTATCGGTTGGCTTAATATAACCCCAACGGACCGTATTTTTGTGAAAGATTGGTATTTTTGTCCTGATTTGTAGGAATCTGAAAAACGTGTTTCACAACTTGTCTCTTATTTAGTTTTATGCGTAATTCAAGATGGCGGCCCCCATATAGTAAATATCGTATTTATTTTATTATCACGTGTGCGCCAGCTGACTGTGGCATGACACTACCGGGAGAGAAAGGCAGATTTATAGATCAGCTTTCAGTGTGGACTGGCTATAGCTATGCATTGTTTACTCTAATTGTTTTAGTTTCATATTAATAACTACACTTTATTAATTAAAAAAAAAATGGGTTGCATTATTAAATGAGTTGTTGCTTGTAATTAAAGAAGTGCCTTGATCGTGTAACATGCTGCCAGACCCTGACCTGTTTTTATTATTTTTTAATGGTTATATGTTATATTGAAAAATATAATTTCAATTGTGAAATAAAAAAAGTTTTCCAGTGCTTTATTATGAAAATAAATCTCCAACTTTATTAACTTGTCAGGGTCTGTTTACAAGTTACATGTAGTGTGTAGATGTGTTGTATATTTATATCAAATAGTGTTATTTCTATTGACTTGCAGTCAAAACAAGGATGCAGCCAAGTATCTACCAATGATGTTGAATACTCAACTAGTTTATAAACTACAATATGTACTCGACCAATCAAACAGACTCTTATATAATATACTGTATAAACTACAATTTTTTCTTGACCAATCAAACAGACTGTTATATAATATACTGTATATTCTACAATTTGTTCTTGACCAATCAAACAGATTGTTATATAATAGACTGTATAAACTACAATTTGCTCTTGACCAATCAAACAGACTCTTATATAATATAGTGTTAAACTACAATTTGTTCTTGACCAATCAAACAGACGCTTATATACCTGTGATATACAACTGTATAAGCTTTGTTGTTATTGGGAGAGATGTTATCATTTGAAACTATCTCTCCATCAGTTTGCAAGGATAGTAAAAAGTCATCTCAGCATGTTCAGTGTTACACCTCGTGACGTCAACATCTGTAGCAGTAGATAAGACTTTGTTCAGTTCGTAAATCTGTAACAGGCTTCTTCTGTTCAGTCAGCGGTAATTTAAGAATCATGCGACTATCTGTTCACGCGAGAAATCATGGGATCTGTGTCACAAATACTGTGTAACACTACGTATTAAACATATGAACCCAACCAATCATACTGTTACATAATATACCGTATACACTACAATATGTAGTTGACCAATCATACTAACTCTTACATATTATACTGTATCAAGACTAGAGAAAAACTATTGTTTGGTACAATGATTTTAATTTGTACAATACCATATGAAATAATCGATGTAACTTGTGGAGTTTTTGAGAAACATTCTCTTCTCATTATCAGCAACCCTGGGTTTACAAATAAATGATGATTTTAAAAATATTAAATGTTTTTTTTCTGGGAATGAGTGTGAATGTTGAGATACTATATAACAGTAGAACAGTTGTGTGCATGTCACTGACCAATCTGATTAAAATCCGATGTAGGTATGAGGCTCCAGATTTTTTTTTCTTTTATTATTCTTTTTTTCATGACCACCTCTTTATATAATATTTACCCATTTGTATTTTAGTTTGAATATGTTGAATAATAAACAAAATATTGTAGTCTTGTACCTACATCGGATTTTAATCAGATTGGTCAGTGACCTGCAGAAGCTTTAAATGTCTAATATGCATAGAGCCACCAATGCATCCAGCAATACATGGGACGTTCATCTTCTTTCTTCAGTCTTCACCTTGACTTGGTTTTTGGGATTCAACCACAAATTGCAGTTTTCAATAAAAATTGACAATGGACAATACAAACTCTGACCAATAGATCATTTTCCGTTTACTGCATAACGCGTGAAATCGAACGTAAAAACAGGACAAACAAAGGTCATAGCGTCGTAGTGGCGTCAAATATTGCATGGGATTCGACAAACGCGAAGTATTTTGGAGGACATTTCCATGCTTAATAATGTGCTGTCCACATTTGATGATAGGCAATTTCGATTAAGTAAGGGTATTCGAAAGCAATATTCCTCTGTCGAAGATCGGCCGGTCGATGTGAATTACGAAATAAAGAAATTCTAGTTCAAAATCAAATCGTTCGACTTTTGTGGCAGACGTTCGATGCGCGTCTTTCATACATCTCGCAAGATCTCGCAATTGTACGAAAAATCACCTATTACATGCATATTTATACAAAATATTGTAAATGTATTAATTATTCACTGGGTTTAATTTAGCTATCTTCGCTGATGAGTAAAATCCACTAAAATTAAATCTATGTGAACATGTAAAATAACAATAGAATTTTATATTGTTTTCTGGCCAAATTTTGTGAACTTAAAACCCAGTGAAATTGCTTAAAGCGTCACAATACTGAAATGTAATGCCAGTGAAACTAAATTTGTTTTACAGTACAACTTACTTTATTTAAAACAAAAATTATATGCAAGTCCAATATTCTGTGTTTTACAGAGATTCAAAAAGTTAAATATTTATAAATAGAGTTGATTTGGTATTGTCATCTCAAAACACAAGATTGTTTTTATTTTCTGCATGGCCTAACAATGTTTCTCACTTTCAGTCTACAAAGGCTGCCAAATGCTAACCCATCTCCAATTTCCAACCAATCACCAGTCTGCATATGATACCATTCCATCACAGCATTCTCCAGAAGAATCCAGCTTGTCACCAGTCTCCAGAAACCAGAAACCCCTAATAAGTCCTCTGTTTGAAACACTCTGGTTGTAGGTGATTCAAGAAACTTTTTGATTAAAATATGTGAATGTTGTTTAATTAATTTGCATATTAGTTAGAAAATTAGCTTTTCTACTGATATCTCAAAACTAATCATCGCATGATTAAGAAGGTTCTGGTCAAATTAAAGATTATATTTCTTCTTAATATAAATTCTTATACTGTTAAAACATTAAACAAATTATATGTAATTTGTTGGGTTTCCATAGTGATAGTAGTTTTTCATTATTTCTAATTTGAAGTTATCTGTCATACTACAATGCACATATACTGGGCATTTAAATTGGGCTCGAACTTGATTAAAATAAGGTCAACTAATCGGCTGGAACTAAAAGTACTGTATTCTATCATGGCGCCCTATTATCTATTACTAATCAATATCAAAGCGCCCTCAAGAGTTTTAAGATGTTTATGTAGGGTCGGATGTGTAACTAGTGTGTCCCCCCCCCCACTTGTTCCATGGTGATATATAAAATGTACAGGTTTGTTCTATTGTTGTCCAAAAAAGACTGGTAAACCAATCGTGTGAGTCATGGTGAAATTGAGGATCTTACATGTGCGTTGGAGAAAACACGTGAAAAGAATGTTTATTTTCGGGTAAGTCTTTGAGCGTTTAGGGTTAGTAAAACAACCATTGTAAAAAAGGGTTATATAATGACTCAGAAGTGAGATTCGTGTAACTGGAAATGCTTTAAAGGTTTCGTCGTCTCAACTGTCCTGTTCTTCGTACATTCAAATGTGTACTGTAGATTTCAAAAATAAGTATAAAACATGCCGACACCTTTGGCTTATTATAACGCATAACTGTCGAGCCAATCTGAAAACTGATTGTTTATCAACATGTTTGTTTCGACACCATAGCAACAAAGTAATACGAAAATGACACAAGCATAATATTATATTATATTTGGTATTAATAATCAAAACTTGAAAATTATAGGACTTGAAACTGGTCAAATGATCACGTGTACAGACGAAAAAACATTTCCATCCCAAACTGCGTTACTTTGTTGTGATTCCCAGGGAAGTTTATTGCTATTTTATTTTTTGTTTACTCATCCGAGTTGAACGTTTTCGTGAATGATTTATCGCACGGCGTAATGCTTAGTGACGTAATTTTAAAGGATCGCTGTATTACCGAGTCTCGCTCAGGACTGGTCTATTCTGTCGCGCCCTCTATATTTTTCACCACGTTTTTGTGGTAATAAATATGCTAATGTAGCATGACGTGTAAGATGCCAACCAATGAGAAAAGCAAAGGTTCTTGTGCGTGTTCTTGCGTTCCTGTGTTCTGCCTATATACGTTTAAACATTTACTTCCATGCTATCGATAAAGAGCTATTGCTCGAAACGTCTAGCTATTTTTAATAGTTACTTAGGAATACGATTACCAAATATTATCTCCTATATATCATAATAAGAACGGCAGCTTTTTGTCCGATCTGTTCCACGCAACTCGGAACGCACGCGTGGCCTGACGCGTAGAATCTTTTGCGCATGTCCACGCGTACTTTCCTCTTTCGGAAGTATTCCATTCCCGGGTTCCATAACGTCACTGCATATCATGATTAAGTAATAACAATGGGTATGCCGCAGAATCGACCAGTCGTGGTAATTTCGCGTCGAACCACGATTTAAAAAAGAAAATCATAAAATTGTCACGCCTGGGCCAGTCTGCGTCTTACCATACGAGAACGTTTAGTGACGTAAGAGAACGCAGAATTTCAGAATATATACGGGCGTTCCAACGTTCTACAATGCGAACAGGGCTACCTGACCGTGCAAGCTGACAGGAATATATTCGTTTCATTAATAATACAACATGGCTACAATGACCAGTAAGCCACTTGACATAAACCATTCCGAAATTTGGCAGAAATTGTCTAAAAGTATCGTCATCAACATTTGCTCTAACTGTACCCACTATACAGCCGTGCCTGCGCTCAATCGCGATGGGGAGACGTTCCTTCCGCTACAAGTATTTACGGATGGAACCACCCTGACCAACGATGCCTTGGTGAGATTACAAAGAAAACAAAAAAAACTTCGAGCTGATTATATTCCCAGTAAAAAACACTGGTTCAAGAAGTGGTAGGTATAGATTCTGAGCTATTGACTCGATTATTCAATGCACCCTGTGACATTCTGATACACGTATAGGTGTTGAGTTCCACTCCAATCTACCCCTATATCTATAAGTCCGCTATCATGTACACCCTCACAAATGTCAATCCTGTTTTTTATGATAAATCCCAACAAGATGTTATCCAGTTTTTCTCCGTCCATGGCCATAATCGCGCTTTTTTGTTGTTGTCCGAATGTACCTGGCCAGATGCATGCACCCACATACTAAAAAGCAAACAATTGTCATCATACACATTGATTTAAATTAGTTGTAGCTTACCATTAGTTCTAGTCACCATCTTGTTACCATTGTGGGGTTAGATATATGCTCGGGGTCACTGGATTTCCAGTTCAGTAGGCGTATGTGGCGTCCAGTTGGAGGGCCGATCACGTGACTGTCCCTGTTTTCAGTGCACGTAGCAAATCCACGGGATGACTGAAACTTTGCCTCATCAGCAGGAAAGCCCTCTAGCAGTTGTGCTGTTGTGCTGTTGCTTCTATGCTATCGATAAAGAGTCATTGCTCGAAACGTCTAGCTATTTTTAATAGTTATTTAGGACTACGATTACCAAATATTATCTTCAATATATCGTGCTGTTGTATGGTTCACCATTGTGTTGGAGTAAGCTATTTGGCTTTACAGGTTGCCGGCATTGCTATTATGGATCATGATTGTATCCTTAATTTAAGATAAAACTGCGCATTTATACAACTGGTATAATAATTTATTTCACAAAAAATGAAATTGTTTTTACAGCCATGTAAAAAGAGATAGGTAGAACTAATCCGCATTCTACTCTCTATAAATATAAAAGAAATGCTTGTCATTTTTCCCTGCTTTTTTCATTTTTACCATCATAACATTTATGATTACGTCATATGTTTTATCCCTCACATAGGCAGTCTGAAGACCTGTTAAGTTCGTGTAAAGATGTCGTATTCGAGGAGTCCACTGATTGGATAGATTCGCCAGTATCGTGTACCTTGCAGCAGAAGAAAACGCACACCAAGTATTTCCCGGAAACCGACGAAAATAAAACATACATAACCGACTTCCTTTTTCAAGTCAAAGATGTATATGTTAGAAAAGTGAACCCACAAGAACTTGAGGACGTTGTATTGTCGTGTAGTTCTCCGGTAGTTCAAATGAGAGCAAGAAAGTTCAATTTCATTTATGAAACGTACATCGCTAAAGAAATTCTTTGCTCAGCTAAGGTGATAGAAAGCGGGAACGAAACGAACAGATCTGACACCATTACAAATTCTCCGATTGCTTTTCGGTATGCTGAAGTTCAATTAGATAATATGAATCGGGTGAAATCAGTTAACATGGGCACTAAAAATGCAAATAGTGAGTGTGAACAACAATACATAGTCATTCCAACCCAATATTTGTTACAAAACACGTGACGTAATAAAATATGAAAGAAAAATACCACATGTTCACTTATCAAATCGCTACCACAGTGATCTACTATGATATCCGCTATCATGGCGCACACATACGAATATATATATATTTGAGTATTATTTTATTATTTGGTAGATATGCCGTTGACCAAATTCTAATTTGCTTATTTTTTGTGTGAACTAAACTTTGTTGTTTGGAACGTTGGAGGGCTTAAATCAAAATGGGGAGATAAAAACTTTACTTCTTATATCAAGGCGTATGATATAATCGGGCTGGCATCATCTTCGCAAGCCAAGGACCATTTATTCGGCCGAAGGCTGGTTATGAATGGCCGGCTTTAGCGAAACTGTGCGATTCGGACGATGCCGTGACATGGGAACTACATGACCGTACGTCAGTTAGAGCGTATGTAAGTTAATGCGGATGCTTGCGGTTAGGTTGTTGTTGTCGTTGGTAGTGGTGGGATGGTGGTGGTAGGGGCATTGTCTAAATCGCAATATTTCTCTTGAATTCTTGACTGATTGCGCGTATCTCTGATTTGCTGAATTGTTAGTAAAAATCCTCTGTTTATATACAATATATATAAAAAAAAAAATAACTATGAATAATAAAGCGTGCTTGTAAAAAAAAAATTACGACAAATTAATCGTGAAATCATTGGAAGGAAGTCAGTGTACTGCTATGATGATGTGTCTGAACAGGTGAAATGCTTGTCAGTTACGAATCCAAACTCCAGTCGACGTACCGGTGTTCTTCCTGACTAGGGATCCGGCCAAGGCTCCGAATATCAAGTTTGTGAGCAAAATTCTAATTTGCTTAACTTTTTGTGTAGACTAAACTTTGTTGTTTGGAACGTTAGAGGGCTTAAATCAAAATGGGGAGATAAGAACTTTACTTCTTATATCAAGGCGTATGATATAGTCGGGCTGGTAGAAACGTGGGCTACAAAAAGGCAAACGTTTTCCCTTGAGGGGTACCAAAGTTATTCGAAAATTCGTGCGCCTAGTAATACTCGGGGCAGACCGTCAGGGGGTTTACTTATTTTAATTAAACATATCCTTTGCAAGTATATCACATATTTGGAATCTGATAATGACAATATATAGCTAAAGTTATTCTTTCCAGTTACCACCCCATTAATACTTGCTTTACTTTATATTACACCAAAAGGATCCTCTAGATATTCTGCCGATGATATCTTTGATACTATTGAGGGCAACATTTCTGCATTCCATAGTAAATATGACCAATGCAAAATTGTATTATATGAGGATTGTAACGCCCGAACAGGTTTACTCGAAGACAACATTGTTTGTGACAGTGTTGATTACTCACCAATAGATGACAACATTTATGGCACAGTTCAAAGATTACGTAATAATTGTGACACAGAAGTCAATGAATATGGTGAAAAACTGGTAGATTTGTGCAAGACTGTATCACTGAACATTGTAAATGGTAGGACACCGGGTGACTGTGACTGTCTGTGGCGAATTTACTTTTATGTCCGCAATAGGGAAAAGTGTGTCGAAAGACATTTTTGATAGTATTTTAAATTTTAAAATCGGTAACAGACTAGAATCTGACCACTTCCCTTTACAATTTACGCTAGAAACGAATTTTATGATTGGTAGTGATTCAGAAAATAGTACACATCAGTCCCAGTCGTCTCAACCGTTTACAAAGTTCTTCTTTGATCACAGTGTGTTTACTAGTTTATTTAATGAAAATATGCTGTAAGATGCAGTTTACGATTTTTTGGATAGTTTATTGAAAGGTGTTGATAGTGATATTTTGGTACAAAAAACTAATGAACTGTTTTATGAAGTTGCGAAGCCTAAATTTCCATTTCATGATAATGCATTTAAGGAAAATGACTGGTTTGATAAAGAGTGCCTTTTATTAAGAAAAAATGTAAATTGTCTTTTGAACACGTATAGAAAATTTAAGATTTTAAGAAATTTGGAAAATTATAAAAAAAGAAAAACTCGATATCGCAATCTTTTACGTGACAAGAAAGCTAATTTTAAAGCTAAACTTCTACAAGAAATTGGACAAGCTTTAAAGGAAAACGACTCCAGAAAGTTTTGGTCCTTTTTTAAAAATAAGAGAGACCCTCAATTTAAAGGAATCAAAAACCAAGATTGGTTTGATTATTTTAAAACATTGTTTAACCCTGGTGAATTATTAGAACGTGGCCAATTTGAGGATTTCTGGAATGAAATTCATGATTATGTAGGCAATCTATTACAAGACAGGGGCACTTGGGTATTCATAATGAGGATATTATTATAGAGGTATTGGACCAGCCAATCACAGAAGATGAAGTTATTGCTAGTATTAATTGCCTGAAAAACAAAAAAATCCCCTGGTATTGATGGAATACCGCCAGAATTTTATAAGTTATGTGGCCATTTATTTATTTCCTTGCTATGTCGACTTTTCAATGTAATTTTTAGCACAAGTATATTTCCTGTGTTCTGGTCTGATGGGATTATTTTCCCTATTTTCAAAAAGGGTAAAACAGATTACAGGGGCACACACCAGCTAAACTCTTCCGATTGGCTAAAGCTCTACTCGTCATTGCCCTCCTACTATGACCAGTGCGCAAACTCATCATCTGACCAATCATGCATCTCGTAGCGGAAGATTTTGAGTACAGAGGTAGGAA
This sequence comes from Saccoglossus kowalevskii, assembly GCF_978046115.1. NCBI lineage: Eukaryota > Metazoa > Hemichordata > Enteropneusta > Harrimaniidae > Saccoglossus > Saccoglossus kowalevskii. Next base: position 18,825,062 of record NC_140649.1, on the reverse strand, counting down.
GAAAGTTGAACAATCGCGGATATTGCACCTGTTCGCTCGGATTTGAGCGAGATTTTCACACTTTTGAATGAATTCATCGAAATTCAGTAGGTATTTTCGAATTTCAAGAATATCACCGTTGCATCTGTGGGTTGAGATCGCATTTTCGCTTATTTTTGGAGTCAAAAACGCCAGGTTAAAAAAGTGACCCGCTGGAAAATATGGAGTTCTGTTTTCTAACTTGTCTATTTTTATGTGGAGTGACTTGTTATGGGTGACTGTGCCCGGACGATTATTGACATGCGATTACAAGATTGTAATTCTCCCAGGAAATGTCACGTGGTATCACTCTTGATATTATGCAAGCGCCATAGACACCCTTCGCTATAGCTCGTATTTCGCCACGATTGACTATTTTACACAGATATCTTGAAGTCGCGCACATGCCGGAAACAACAGGCATACCGGTGGGGCATATTGGACGCCATACTAAGACCACGTGTTTGCTGCACCTGGGTAATCTCTCTCTTCTGGGGGACAGTGACATAAAAGTGAAACTCGTAATGATTGAAGTTCGATTCATACAGGTTTAATCAGGTAACTTAATATTACTGAACTTTGATGTGATTACAAATTACTATTCAATTGAGACCAACACTGCATGCTCTCTTTAAATTGCAGTGAACGGGTTGTCAGCCTCGACCATGCGAGATGACTTATTTTTTGGCTTTCCAGCTTTATGGGACGAAACCCTTACGTTATTGCTCTGTTTATTATGTTTCCACCCGCCGTTTTCGTAAACCGTTACTCAGATTGCCTTAAACTTTAGCGTGGTGGTACATGAGTTATAGTGCATATCCAAAATCAGTCATATAGGTCACATGATCTGGCAGCCATCTTTAAATGAAATTCTTTTGCATCTCATTTGCATAATTTTCTGTACATTTACAATTAAACCAAGCCGTCTAGACTTTAAATCAAGATGACAGGTCAGTGACAGGCATTTTGTTATTACTTTTACTAGTTTTTTTCACTAGCATGATGATTTGGTGGATTTTAATAAATAATGAATACCACTGCCATCAATGGGATCTGAAATTACCAGACATTTTTAATGAAACGTTTTTTATTCTTCCAGTTATATTTTTTGTTTGACCTGTTACCTATTCCTAACACTTGTTGTTGTTTTTGGAGGGGGTAATGTTTGAAGCTGTTGCAACTGTACTTGGAGTGGGCGGTCACCCTATATTAAAACCTTGCACCATGTGCAATCTTGCTAAAAAAATAATAGGCGAACCATACCCTCTGCGGACGCAATGTAAATTTAGTACCCCCTAGAGCAGACATATTAAAGAAAAACACCCCCTATTGCAGACATATATTGAGAACATCCTACCTCCTATTGCGAGCATTCTCTGAGGAGTGTGATCAACTCAAACAAGCTACTTATGGTTGCTGTGTATGCAACTCCTGTTGGTGTCATTCATTGTTTTATGGGTCCGCCAATTCGGGGCCTAAGGCGGTGTATGGGAGTGGTTGTTGCAAGAGGGAGACTATAGCGGGTGCAGCAAACCTTTCAGTTTATTCCTGGGGGGCTATTGCAGACATTAGCATTTTAAAGGGGGCATATTTACCTCCCGCACGGGCCCGCTTTAGAAGGTGAAAACGCCGCCCCTTCCTGCTAAATATGAAAGCACATGGGGTAGTAACTGCATATAGGATGACCCCGCCTCTGGGGAGAGGATCTGGCTATGATCTGCATGGATTTGGATGTTGACAGAAGCCTTTTCTATGGAATTCAGAAGAGTAACCTTGTTGTATTTTATGTACCTGGGGTATCTGGTTAAGCGTTGAAACCACAAACAAGTTCATACCTCTTTTTGATCAGCTGGTCTCTGGCATCACCCATCAATTCTTGTGGGCAATCGTTCCAACTAAATTCAAACCTAAATGATGTCTTAATTTGATATCAAAATTCTTCCAAACACTAGACTCAAAATATTTCATATATTTCTTTTCCAATACTTGCCTATACAAGCCCTGGCCTCCATCTGTGGGAAACCTTCAGCTTCGAAAAAATATCTTGAAAATCCTACAACCCACATTTCAAATAAAGAAGTAGGGACACCTTTGATCGCATGGTTAGCGTGACTGTTTGACTGCTGTATACTCTTCATACTGGATTGCCTACTCAAGATAGGAAATTGTGTATATAAAAAACAATCCCACAAAAAGGCGGTAATGTTTAACTCAGTTTAATAAAACTCAGGTAAAATATTAGAGTTGATGCCAACAATTATTACAACAAAAACATTTCTGTCCACAATTTCATATGAACATTGTTATCAATAACAGTTAGTCAAAATAAATTTAGATAGTAGTATGTTCTATTGTTGGAAATCATGTTAATACATGTTTCAATCTCATTAATTTCCGTTATAAAAATGAATTGTGAATCTTGGATTTAAATAGAAAGTGAAATTTATGCATGATTAACATCAGTAAAATGTAAATGAGCTTCGGAAATTAAAATCAGGACCACCCGTTATTAATAACATCGCTATTCCCTGCTCTTTATTATTGTATAAGATTCATAGACCTCAGCCTTGTGTGTGTACTTACTATCCGAGAAAAAATCTTATTAAGATATAAAATATTTATATTGCTGAGGGCATAATTCCTACATTTTATGCATTTTTTAAAAATTATGCTAATTTATTCATGACGTGACAGTTTCTGTGCTCATGAATATTCATTGATTTGTGGGTAAATACATTCTAAAAGGGGCGATATATTATTTAGGGGGCAAGAGTTAGAAAAAGGAAATTAGCAATCTTTAGGGGTCAATACAAAAGAAGGGACCCATTTGGAGAACAGCAATGATCCTCGTGTCTGTTGGTGTAACAAATAATAATAACTACAAAAATAGTAAATATTATGTTTTCTCGACGTTCTTTGTTTACTTGTTATGATTTACGTTTTTTACGGTATCTAGTAGGATCATCGAACCCTTGGAGTTTGTATTAGGCGGTTTTTCATTTCCCATGTTTGCTACGCCGTAATATGCGATCACTTCCCCGTTTTATTTTGATTTTGTAAGTGTTCAATGATGTCTTTCTCGCCCGTCACGCCATGACCTAGTTTCAACCATACGGCGTGACCCCACTGACGCTGCGATCGTTAAGTTAGGCTATGAACTGTTAACTTAGGATTTATTACTGTCAATATCATTATATTGTCACGTGATTTGTTGCACCTTATTTGTAATGTCTTAAGTATCTTTATTGTAATTTGTATATACCAATTCGTATATACCGAGCACATAACCCCGATTGAAGGTCATGTATTTTGTGACGTCACCAATTCGTGTGTAGGTACGGCCGCTGGAATTTGGACTCCTTCGGATTAAGCTACTTGACATTTTGTTACTGGTAAGTTACGTACTTTCAAACTGTAGTATGCCACAAACAGCCTGCAACGTTGGCATAAACGATTGTGGAAAACTGGGTCAATAAAATGCAGTGCCGTTTTTTGGGGGTTCGGCTAACAACCTAAACACACTCTAAACGTAGCGGCGGCACAGGGTGGTGATGTTGACAGAGGGGCGGTCGCCCTCCAGCAAAAATGTTGGGGGGGTCGTCCCTCCAACAAAAATGTTGGGGGGTCGTCGCCCCTCCAAAATCAAGCTGAAACCCGTTGTGCCAGCAATATTTTCCTCTCAAAATGCAGGAAATAGCGTTTCATGGGGGAGAAGGCCATGACCCCCCCCTAGTAGGGTCCCGCCTTCGTTTGGTGAGCAGATCACGCTCCTCCTTGTAAAAGTTCGTGCCGCCGCCTCTGTTTTTAACATAAAATACGCGTTTACCCGGGTTGATCCCCACATCTATATTCCTCCAATATTTATGACGAAACAAATCACATATACAGCTTTAGCAAAGGCATGATTTGCTGAACGCAATCCAAAATCTACCCAATGCTGTTAACCATCCACAATGGTATTTCAATGACACAAAAACAAAGCATACATAATAGCATACATCACTTGGTGTTCAGTGTACACATTCACTATGTGTTAAAGTGTGACAAAATTCCCATTGTTCCATAATGAAATCATGGATGTTATTGTTATTATTATTATTATCATTATTGTATAATAATATGTACAATGAATAAATTAGAAACTTACAGAGAATTCAAAACTACAATTACACCCGAGAATTATATATTTCCAGTTAATATATTTAAACATAGAAGCTATTTATCAAGATTCCGTTGCTCACCGAGGAAAAACGGAATGGGATCAACCGGTTTGTACTCTCTGTGACTTGAACCAAATTGAAAATGAATATTGAACATTTTCTTTTAGTCTGTAAATTTTTTACAAATCTCAGAGACAAGTACTTACCGTATTTCTTTTATAACCCACCTACATTTAAATCAGAAGATAAAAATATTTTGATGCGGCTTGCAGCTTTTGTATTTCAAGCCCTAAAGTTAAGGAGCGAAATTACAGAATTGTTGAATTGATGATTGTAAATGTATATGTCTATTTATTTTGTTTTCAAATCAGCAACCTGTACAACTTTTTTGGAGCTATGGCCTTGAATAAGTGAATAAAGACTCACTAATAATTATTATTATTAGCAGCCAACTGTTGCTGTGGTCGGCCATAATCATAAACCAATTTTGTTGTTAACATGGAGTCAAGGCAAGTGGTTGAGCTGCAGTCTGATGAGTTGGTGTTTTTTGTTAATGGGAAAAAGGTAAATATTACATACCGTAGGAACATCAACTAATATATGATGACAACAAGACATCATGGTCTCTGCTTATTTCAGACACTTATTTGTAATGCGAAATGTTTTGCTGCCCAGTAACGATAACATTAGTTAGTTAAGAACCGTATAAGGAAGCACAACATGTAATTTCCAATACGTGCTTCATAGAAAAGTATGTCTAAGCACTTTTCCATATCTCGGCTAGCACATGCCAGACGTTTTAAACTGAAGTATTCTCTAAGGAACGATTTGGCATAGCCTTTAAAAAATTGCTGATATCATAGGCATCTATGAAAATATAGTAACTAATCATTATACAATTAATTACAGAAGTTGACAATGTAAACATTAACTATTTGCCTGTGACTTTTATATACGGCGGATACCACCATATGTTTGTCGGTTTATTATGTTGACTGAGTTCATTCATGTTTTAATAGTCGAGTTCCAAACTACCACTTCGATTTACAGTTTTGTAGTACCTTTATATCAATAATTATGTCGAAAGGTAATAATTATTTTCTCTGACAGGTTGTCGATAAATATGTGGACCCAGGAATGAATTTGTTGATTTATATTCGAAAAACACGTATCCTATTAATAAATACAAAACATACAACATGGTGCAGTGCACCGAAACACAACACGTCAGAACACAACAACGAGCGACATCAGAGCACAACACAAAACAAACACAAACGGGTGATTCTAGATTAATTTTGATTAATGTAACAACACTGTTACTGCTTGAATATCTGTCCAGGCATGGAATATTTATTAGTCCCCGTTCGGGCGCAGTCCGAAAAAGGGGACTTATGCTTATACCACTATGCGTCTGTGCGTTCTTGTGTCCGTCCGTCCGTACGTACGTCCGAACCTATATCTTAGACATGCCTGGACTGATTACATTCAAACCTCGTACATATACATCATTCAAGATGGCTGAATGGCGGGCATTTTTGTGCTGAAAAATCATCTACTGTAAATCAAGCATTTATGGATGGATTTTGAATGCAGTTGTAGTGCCATACAACTGACATGCTTTGACTGATTATGTTCAAATTTTATATATTCATTATAGATGTGCAGATATATTTTTTTGACTATCTGTTTCAAAATGACTAGTATAAAAAATAAAGCATTTCTGCATTGTCGAACCGGATCTTGGTCGTTTATGGATGGATTTTGTTCAAACTTAGTACATACATAGGACAATATGAGTCCCTGATGCACTTATTTTATTTTTCAAATCTGATTAAAAATGGCGGACTGGTGGCCATTTTGTTTTAATGAATGTGGTTCTATAGCCCAATCTCTGACATGATTTGACTTAAAATTATATATATTCATTCTATATCATGTTATAGATATACAGATGTATTCAAAATGAAGACTAGTGGCTATTTTGTTTTAATTAATGCTGTTCCACAGCAATATCTCTCAATATGGACAAGTACTCCTTTGACGATGAGATAAAAAAATCACCATAATCAAGCATCAGCTTCTGGATCCACATCTCTGAAATGTTTATGTTTGAACTAAATTACTATAAACAACATTATGTATCTTAAGTTAACTAACGGCGACTGTACCATGCATGCATGGCTTGTTATTTAAATTACAAACCACATTTTCCTTGACTATATATCGTAGTTGGACTGAGAGGCAGTAAATTAAGCTGTGGTGAAGGCGGATGTGGTGCATGCACCGTGATGTTATCCAAATACGACCACCAACAGAAGAAGATACTGTATCCTTAACAACAATTCGTCAGTCGAGTGTCCGTGGTCATTGTATTTTGCATGTTTCGCAGGCCAATCCTTATTAATTATAGACTAATTATTAAACAAATATTAAACAGTTCGTGTAAGCAGGAACATGTGTATTAGAACTAAATAAAACATACCATGTGCAGTTTCGTATATATACATTAACCTTTCAAATATTTGTTAATTATTTTTTCTCATATGTTCATTAAAGTCATTATGCCATTAATGCGTGTTATACCCCTGTCTGCTCTGTACATGGAATGGCTATCACTACTGTGGAAGGTGTTGGGTCAAGGACAAAGTTACACCCAGTGCAGGTAATGGCAGTTAATATTGATTACTAAAAACTGTGTTTATAAATACGTGTTTTGCATTTGTGCTTCTCTTTCACATATGTTAAAGCGGGTGAGTCTTCATCTACGCATGCGTCAGGTGGCGTGTCGATGTTTACCAACAAGCGTCTACCCATGAGCCTTCGCGTTCTTAGCGTGTATTGTTATCATCGCTTGAGACTAAATTCCCGCGCCGTGTGCGCAGGTGACGACCCTCCCGCTTTAACTATGACATAACTTTTATGTTGACGTAATCAATGCAAATATTCACAGGGAAACATTATTCGTATCAATTTAAACCGAAACATTTTCAGAATACTTAGAATTTTAGTTTTTAATTTAAAAAACATTACTTATTTGTTTCCTTCTGAGAATAAAATAAGATTACCACTAATATACAGTTTTCTAATGACAAGTTAATTGCATCACGGTTTCTAACTAAACACTCATTCACAGGAGCGCCTTGCAAAGTATCATGGATTGCAGTGTGGATTTTGTACACCAGGTATGGTGATGTCAATGTACTCCTTGTTACGTAACAATCAATTGCCAGCAGTGGCAGACATTGAAGACGCCTTGACTGGTAATTTATGCCGCTGCACTGGATACAGACCAATATTGCAAGCATTCGGCACATTTGCACAGGTATGCAATTGTTATTACATTTGCTGCCTGTCGTTTGCACGTTAAGTACTGTAATTGTTTATCACTCTGTACAACTGAGGGATGTGGTACTTTCGTCAGGGAATTAAGCCAAGATCTTGTCAAACACCTAACGCGGCGATATTTGAACGAAGGAAGCTCGCTTATTAAACATAAGTGTGTGGTGTGGCCGGTGGCTGAGTGGAAGCTACGCTGGTGCGTGCATCTTTTCGTTATGATGCCGTGGTCACTAGTTGGTACACATGTGGTACTTTATCACATTATTTACTTCATACTTTCAAGGTGTAAATACATACAAACTGTAGATTTAAGGAGATAATTTCTACTATTTTTATAATTTGCAGGACAACATATAAGCCACACTTTTTTGTTCTATTGACATGATATAAGGCTTCATTATTTACCTAAATTACCTAAAAGTGTTTCTGTTTTCTAATATTAAACAATCCCTTTCGAAACTTTTGATACTTTGGAAGGATGTCATTCACGTCATTTTTGAATTTTATTCCATTCCCAATAAAATTAGCTTAAATTGGAAAATAGAATGTAACGGTATTTCCCCGGGCCCACTAATTACATAAATTAGAACTGTATTTAAAAATATCATCATGCGCCTTGGTAAATAATAAATATTATATTATTATACATCTGTCACTGTAACGCCATAAGTTACAGCGTGCCGTAATTTTGCTGTATTATACGGGGTATTTTCATCCAACCATATTAGGAAATGTGAATTCCAAATATGGAATGATTACGTGCGTAAGCGTCCTCTAATAATAAAAACAGACATGGCTGCCACCAGAGTTTGACCGGACTCCACACAAAGAAGTTCGCTGATTCTGTTCTAAACATTTTGAATTTCCGCACTCCCATCATGGTGTATCGTTGAAAGAAAAAGATGTATAATAATAAGGTTATTACGAGAATACCTCAAAGTATGCACTCAGACAGTACGCCGCGCGTCGACCTCCGCTGCGCGTCGGTCGATACTCAAGCTGTACTGTGCATACTTTGAGGTATTCTCGTAATAACCTTATATTATATCAGGGACACAAATCTTTATAGACCGCTCAGTTGCAGTTAATAGCTGGATGGGACAATTTTCGAAAACCTCAATAATGAGTTGATGTCTCCCGCAAGTGTGCCGCCTGCAAGTGGACGCAACCAGATTTGAATATGTAAACAAATATGTCAGTCTCAGTCATTTCCGAGTTTTCCCATACGATACAAGACATTGTAGACATGCATAATTGTCCAACCGGGCAAACAAATAATGACATTCCCCTCAATTGTGGCTAATAATGTTCATTTGTATGTGTTTTGTTCCAGAAGGGCTGCTGTGGAAGCCAATCTGAGTGTAGATGTGATGCGAAGTGCAGTGAGAGTTATGTAAGGCAAAAATATCTTATTACTGATTAATGACGTAACATGTAAACATTTAACATCTTAACCACATGTCTGTGTAACTAAATTATGTACAATATTCATGTAATTATAAAATGTTCGCTGCTAAATAACAGAAACATGAAATACAATATTCCAAAAATGTCCACACGATTTTAAAACGAGAATTTATTTGATGTTTGAGAGGAATATCTCTTTGAAACGTAATTTCTATGTTTTGTTTTTGTCTAGATTTCAAGTTTAGTAACTGGCGAATTTGCACCCTATAACGGAACACAGGAGCCTATATTCCCTTCAGAACTTCAGGTAAAATTTAGACCATATGTGCCTTACATTTTAATTGTTCTTATTCAACTTTTAAACACTGAGTCGAAACTTGTGTGTATATCATTCCTATCAAATTGCTCAATATTTGTACATGTATCATTTAAGAATACACATTATTGATACAACTTATATAATTGAAGTAGTAATTGAAACACGGTAATATTATCATACTTTTATTTGTTAATGGGTAGTTAAATGATCACTACCATAGCAAAACCGTGTCCTTTGCTGGTAAATCCGTCGTTTGGATCCGACCTACAACGCTTTCGGAATTATTGAAGTACAAATCGGACATTCCAGATGCTATACTGGTTCTTGGAAATGCTGAAGTCGGTAAGAATGTATATATTTAATCATTAATATTTGGTGTTTAATTATAAATATTATCACTTAGGCTGTTGCGCAAGCCACCAATACGATCGATCTGTTTTGCTAGTGTTAATCAAACGCGATCGATTGCTTATTTTATTGATAGCAAGCCACCAATACGGTCAATTGGTTTTACTGTTAAGCAAGGCACAAATGTGATCGTTATGTTTTGCTATGGTTAAGCAAGCCACCAATACTATCGATTGGCTTTGCTATTGTTAAATAAGCTCAAATGCGATCGATTGGTTTTGCTATTGTTGAGCAAGCCATAAAGACGTTTGATTGTTTTTTTTCTTTTGTTAAGCAAGCCACAAATGCAATCGATTGTCTTTTCTATTGTTGAGCAAGCAACACATGCGATCGATTGTGTTTTCTGTTGTTGAGCAAGCCACAAATGCGATCGATTGTGTTTTCTATTGTTGAGCAAGCAACAGATACGATCGATTGTGTTTTCTATTGTTGAGCAAGCAACCGATACGATCGATTGTGTTTTCTATTGTTGAGCAAGCAACAAATACGATCGATTGTGTTTTCTATTGTTGAGCAAGCAACAAATACGATCGTTTCCATTAAGAAATCCACCAATATGATCGATTGGTTTTGCTATTTTTGTGTAAACAAACAATGCGATCGATTTGTTGTTGCTGAGCTAGCCACCAACACGATCGATTTCTTTTGTTAATGTTAAGCAAGGCACCAACGTGATTTGGTTTATTTGGTTATCAAGTCACCAATACGATCGATTCGTTCCACCAACGCAATTAGTTTGTTTTGCTATTGTTAAATAGCGTCAAATGCAATCAATTGGTTTTGCTATTGTTAAGCAAGCCACAATAGCAATCGATTTAATGTTGAGAAAGTTCGATCGACTTGTTTTACTATTATTGGGCAACCCACCAATCCGATCAATTTGTTTTGCCCCTGTGCAAATCAGTAGCGTTTGTCCTGTATTCAATATGGCAGTGTGCTCACAGGAGTGTGACTTTGTTATAATAAAGTAAAAGTGTAATCTTATGATTAAAACAGTTTAGTCAACCAGCCTTTTGCTGACACCTATTATGCCTGTAAACACCTGTAAATGTCATTAGTTTGCAAATAACAACGTATACAATGCTTTAAAATTTGATATTAACATCGTTTACTGTGCCTAAATATTTACATGTAAATTAACACTGTGCACATGCTAAGTACACACGTTATTTTATATACACGTCATTATATTACGACATACACGTGCCTTATGTTATCTACGCGCGTTCCAAAGTGTCAGGATTGGATTGTGATCCAGACATGAGAAAATTATTTGTTTATAGATTTATCACTTTCATTAAAAAAAATTCGATCTCTGCTTGAATGTGATTTATCATTGTATATGTTCGTCATATCTCACGTCTTGATTATCTATAACTATTAAGTCAATACCAATCTGTCGGTTAGGGTCGGTTAACACTAAGACCAGTTCTATATTGAGTAAATATACATATACAATTATTCCACAGGTTTTATGCCAAAACCAATCGGTGTCAAATGTACGCTGCTCTCAGTCTCGCATGTACAAGAGCTAAAACAAGTTGACTTGTCTGAATCTTCCATCACATTTGGTGCCTCAGTAACTATGTCGAGAATGATTGAGGTTCTGAGAGAACGAATAGCTAAATCGCCCGGTAAGTATTGAATGATATGATGTGCAGAGGCAACTACTGTAATCGCCAGTTCGTGATATGTAAATCAAGCTTGGATTTCATACACATAAATTGTCGCTGTTTATTAGGTTCCACAACTGTTGTGTACAAAGCATTACTGGATATGCTGTATATGGTTGGGGATCATCAACTAAGAAACGTTGCAGTGAGTAATGCTATTTATTGATGCTTTATGTGAAAAATTTTCACAAATCTTGTCTTGCATTCAATTAATTCAGACGTTTCAGCTTGACTACTCCTTTGGTGATCTTTACAATGTTTTTCATAGGGAATTGGTAGCCACATTATGACTGCGAGTCGATTATCTGACTTAAACCCATTGTTAATGGTGGCTGGAGTCACACTGAACATTGCCTCTCATAAAGGTAGGATTTTATCCAATAGCAAATTTGTGAGTTATATGTCATATACCTTCGATTTATTCGTCATACCGCGTTCTTACTATATATATTCCCCAGACGGACTGAATACATTGCCACTGAATAGTGATTTCTATACTGGATACAGAAGCACTGTTCTATCCTCTGATCAGGTACTAGTGAGTCTAAGCATTCCTTGCTCCAAAGAGGTAAGTCGTGATCAGTATTCCAATTTACCAAGACAATTCTATATGCCATTACTGGACGTTGTGATTCAGGGGTATTTATTATTCTATGTACTGCAAATCCTTGAATAGTGGTTTAAAAACTTGTTAAAAATGATAAACATCACGCTAAATATTTGCTGCAAACTTTTGTAAAAGGGTACCCAATTTAACATTTTGGTTGCTGTTAAAAGATTTCTTTTCAAATGTCGTTCCTTTATGTAGTACCTTGTTGTATCAAGTAAATAATTACAAGCAAACGAACATTCACATAACAACACATGTTTCGAATTACGTCATAGTGCTGCCACATTATTAACCAATAAGAAGACGTATTGTGTTCATTGTTCTTCATATTTGTAGAATGAGTATTGTGCTGGGTATAAAGTTAAGAAGTATGTCCATCGACGTGATAAAAACACTGATATAATCAGCAGTGGAATGAGGGTGCTTTTTGAAAGAAATACCGATAAAGTCAAGGAAATAAGTATATGCTTTAGTGGCATGGGACCCACCATTGTCATGGCAACTAGTGTATCCAAACATATTGTAGGAAGGCGAGTATTTCGGCAACATAATGTGTTGTGTTATAGCCAAGGTTTATATGACGCTTAATTCTCACACTTTATATAACTCTTTTTCATACCAGATTTGGGAGTATGACATTTACAGGGTTCTAAGGCACTAAATGTGGCGATTACATGGTAATAAATGTGGTGTTTGCAGGATTCCAGGATACTAATTGTGGTGTTTACTGGGTGAAATTTACAGGATTTTAGGGTAATAAGTATGTTACAGGATTCCTGGGCAATAAGTGTAGTATGTACATGATTCCTAGGTAATAAGTGTGGCATTTACAGGAATTTAGGGTAATCAGTATGTTACTGGATTCCTAGGTAATAAGTGTGGCATTTACAGGAATTTAGGGTAATCAGTATATTACAGGATTCCTGGGCAATAAGTGTGGACAGAATTCCAAAGAATTGTATTGTATATCGAAATCTGTTTTGCTCATCAGGAAATGGAATGAAAGTCTGTTGACAGAAGTGATGCACTTATTAAGTGAACAATTTCCATTAGCATCACAACGTATGGCAGATTATAGGAAAGCTCTTTTGCAGAGCTTTTTCTTAAAGTTTTACATTAAAGTTAATGAACATTGTGGAGTAATGGTTAGTCCAATAGTTTGTTTTCTAAGATGTATATACAATGATTTTTGTTAATAGTTCATGGACATTGAACATCACTAAATAGTTTGCATTATTCATTTTTTTTCATGTGTCACTTTGATATTTGTTATTTATTTATTTATAAATTATTCTTAGAATATCGTCCAATTACCCGATTCACACCGTTCTGCAGTTACCACAACAGATAAAATTGCACTAAGAAGCACTCAGACATATCAGGTAAGAAACACTAGAAATAACGATCCAAACCATTGAACCTACGTACAGATGTTCCATGTTATATGTCGACGCCATATTTAAAAAAAACAAATGATTATAACGATGTTATAACACCACGATACAGATTTTCCGTTTTCGACATTGTGAAATTCTTTTGTTATTTGGGAGAAAAAAACCTGAAAAAAATGATTTTGACAAGATAATTCAGGAATATATTAAGAACGATTCATAATTTTTTTTTATCTTTTATGCACCCATGAATAATTTTCATAATTACCGATTACAAAATAAAATTACAGGGATAATTTGCTATATTCTCTATATTTTTGTCTTTTATTTGTCTTGAATTATAACTGAAAGTTGAATGAAACAACTCATGTATGAACTAAAACTTTAATAAATATGATTTTACTTGGTAAAAATACTTTTTCTGTATAAAAACGAAAGAAATCGGAAAGTCTTTAACACAGTGTTTCATAAATGTTATGCTTTGTCTTAATTAATTTGCATACCACCATAAGTACAGTATAATATGATATCCAAACAGATAAGTTTACTCAGAATAATTATGTATAATTATGTCATTGATTGAGAGAAATATACCTTAATCGCAATGATGCAGAACATATGAGATCACGTGGCGCAAACTTTGATGGTTATTTTTTCTTAGAAGTGGCTTAAATTACGAGTGTTTGCTCTTATTGTGTTTTAACTGTTATTTACAGCCTGTTCCCGATCATCAACGAAATTCAGATCTTGTTGGACGACCTACTATGAATGAATCAAGTTCTGCGCTAGTTACCGGGGAAGCAGTGTTTCTGGACGACATGCCTTGTCAGGAAGGTAATGGCAACTTGATGGGAATGAAACACGTGGCCTTAAATATTGCCCCATTTAACCCTTTCAACGTCACAATATGGCAATGACATAAGTACTTGCCATACATCTTTGAGGCAACATCTGTTGTAACTCGGTCAATATCACTAATGATAAAATAACGAAGAAGTGAAGTGTTAACTACTTACCAATATTTTATTAAAGAAATATTATATTAGAGCCACTTATCTAAACCCAGTGGATACAGCTATATTGGTCAAGTAGATACCAGAACATAAATCATGAAATCGAGATTTCGGTGCAACATTAAACATTTGAATGGATATATCACATCAAGATGCAATGTTGCGTCGAGTGACCAGAACATATTTTATGCACTCAATGATATTATATGTAATACTGGAATTCCCAGAATCTAGAAAATCTTGTATATCAATGGATATGTAATATATGGCGGATGCCACATGTGGAGCAAAATGTCCTAATTTTTTGTCGAAACACCTGACATCATGAAGTCATTGGCTGTATGGTGTAGTGTACTTGTGGATTGTTTTGTCAATTGTTAGACTTGTAAATTCCCTTATTAACGGCTTTTGTTTGAGGATCTAAGATTATGTATGTTATTTTGACTTTGATATCACACAACAATCAGTACAATGCTAACACAGTCTAAATTGCCATTGATAATACATTTTTGCTCAATTTGGCTGTCAAATGTATATGCTACGAAGTCATTGTTGCAATGAAAGGTCATTCTGTAAGCATCAATTTCCTTTGCTAGAGGAAGCACTTTCAATGAACATGTATTTGTATTGTTCTCTTGCACTGTTACAGTAGCAGAAAACGTTAAAAGTGTAAAAAAAAAGATCACATTTAAATATTACAGAAATTATCACTCTAATAATCTAACTCAATAAAACAAGTTAAAACATTTACATCGGCGACATGTCAAACACATATTACAATCATTAATTCAAATTACACTGTGAGCCATTGCGAGACCATGAGAGCTCAATATTTGTTTTCTTTTTGGTCTATGAGTAAAGACTTTGAAGGCCCTATTTTAAAAATACGAGAATATATGCATAATCTGCCAGGACCGAAACAAAATGTATGTATACATGAAATTCAGTCGTCTATGGCATTCGACCAAATATTCCTACCAAGGCTAATTAACGCTGTTATTGAATATTTCATAAAGCAGTGTATATTGACTATATGATTATTATTTCATAATTGAATATATATTAAGACAGGAATGTACAAGATGCCATCAAAGACTAAACAATAATCAGTCTAGTATATTTTGCATTGCAGCCGGTACTTATGGTTTCGTTGAATTGGTGGTTGTCACAGGCAAAGTGATTTGAGAATTTTTGTTCAGCAGACATAAGTTCTCTTTCTTTTTTCTTTGATAGTCTCTCCACCATGTTCCCGCAGCGCATACAAATGATCCCAGAAATACTAGACACGCACCTGAGATTGAGAACCCATTCGGAATTTCTGACAAAATACAAACTTGTAACACAAATCCAACGAATAGTTGTATGTTCGTCAGTAATGTAACTGTAGTAGCTTCTTCAAATTTCAATGCTTTTATACGACTGGCTACACCCAATGCACAGAAGATGACGTACCCTACAGTTTCTGAGGCCATGAGTATATTCATCGACCATACTGCTTTATCAACAACTGACGTCAGTATTAACGAAACGGTTCCCGCTACAGCACTATTATAGAAAAACACGGTTGTAAAATTCACATGTTTTAAATATCGCACCAAGACAGTGAGTAATGATAATTGAACTGACGCAAAACCAGCTAGTGCATATCCTAATGTTGCCTGTGTAGTAGTATTCTCCAAGGAATTGCCAGTGGTCTGTTGTGCCAACAGCGCAATAGCAGCTACATTGATAACAATGACTACCCCATCTGTAGCATATATGGCCTCCCGGATGATAATATATGCTAGTATCGGTGTTGCAATAGGTAGCCCGCCATGAAGGATTCCTAAGATGGTTGCAAATTGTCCCATCTTTAAGGAATAAAACATTGATGCAAGCCCTCCAAACCACAATAGTCCAATGAGGATTAAAACAGCTCGGTCTTTGTGATTGTCACCAAAAATGTTTAGCTTTGCATAAATTATAAAAGGGATAGCAGCTATAAATGCTCCAACATTTGTTAAAAACACCACCTGGAACACTGGCATTCCCTCTCTCTCTACCAATATGATAAGAAATGCCCCAACACCCATGAAAATACCGCTCAGTAATCCCAAAACAGCTCCAACAGCAGTACCTAAACATCTTCTCCACCATAGTAGAGGCGAATCCTCACTGGTACGGGGCTCATCAACACTCTGACGCATATCACCTCTTTTTAACTGACTCTCCATAGTTCATTCCACAGCTTCAGTCCCCTCTTTCACTGATCATTGTGTAAATTGAAAGTAGAAATACGGTTGAATCCAGTTGAACAATACATATAGCAATGCTGGCCCATCCGTATGCTGCCCAATAGTATGTATTAACTGATCCTTACGGACGCGCAACCTACCAGTAAATCAATCACTATATTCCAATATTTTCCCGGCTATTTTTAAATCTTCTCTATTTTAATACTAAAGGACACTCTGGTAGTATAAAAATGTATATTACAGTCTAGACTGCAACTCAATCAAATAACCATTAACAAATATATTTGAAATTCGAAAGTTTAAAACGTTGACGCTCTCCGATAATTGTATGTATTGAATTGTGTTTTATCAGATTTATCAAATTAATTTTCTACTCTGCGTGCAAATGACTGCAGAATCAACTGTTCCATTCAGTGATAAATTTCATTGCCATATGCATCCAATTTTCGTTTTTGTGGTGACCTAATAACGATTTGAACAGAACTTTATGGGCGTTGTTTAAGATATATACACTGGAAAAAAACTTCATTCTTCATTGTTCAGGTGCATTATAAACCCTTACATGGGCCTATAAGCAGAAACCATACACCTATGCACAATTCATTGCCACCCTGATTATGAGAAAGGGTAATGCAGTTACCGTAAATTTATGTGTGTAACAACAATTTATTATCTATCATTTTGTATATATTATAATAGGTCTTACCTATCAGTCGTGCCCTCTAGCGACGAAGACATGTCATACACATGGCTACAAGGGAAGCTATTCGAAGCGTGGATATCATTTTGAGCTATAGTTGTCTGCCAATGTAAAATAGTTTTGTTTAGACATGTACTGTACTTTGAAAACACAGTTGTCGCCTTGAACCGAGGGGGGGGGGGGTTACATGTGTGCCAAGTTTGAAGGCCATGTAGCAATTTCTTCCCGTAGTTCAATATCGAACAAACATACACTGAAAATATCGTCCAAGTCGCAAGGGGAATATGTGTGCCAATGCTGGCTATTTTCCTCTTGTAGTTATATTGCGGAAAAGGTATGCTGTGGCATTCTCACAATCAGTGAATGATGTATAACGAGATTGTGTTTGGGCTCACCTGTATTTATAGTGTTTATGTCGACTGAATATTTAAATCACCCTCCTTTTTTATAAAGTTATACTACCATTGTACGTTATTTATATATCTGTTATATAAAACGCATGTTTCTATTTGTTTTGCATCATTGCAGGTGAACTGTTTTTTTCTATGGTTACCAGTACACGTGCCCATGCTCGTATAATGTAAGTATAATTCATGTTTTATTATTCAAATATTGTATTATGTTTTATTGTCGGCATGGTTTAATTTGAAGCGTTTGTCAAGTAATATATGTACTGTATAAATACAACAGCTACGTAATCGCTCGATATCCAGCTTGCCAGTAACCGAATATCACCGAGTAAACCCATGAAGCATGTTGTGATCCTGTTTTCAGCATCTAAGATTATTGTTCGGCCGAAGATAGCTAAGACTATATTACAATGTGGAACATGTTGCATTAAGACAAATGATGATAATCGATAAACAGCGCAATACATCAGATATAAATTTTCTTTTTTTCTCTAGCTCTGTTGACACGCATGGTGCAACGTCTCTAGATGGGGTAAGATGTTACGTGGGTGCAGCAGATGTTCCCGGAAACAATGATTGGGGCCTTTCCGGTGAAAGACTAGACGAACAAGTGTTTGCGTCCGAGCAAGTAGGTGCATTGTATTTCAATTGTAATTGTAAGATAAAAACACAATATATTATATAAAATGAGAAACTGCTTTATGAATTGTATACTACATTGCCGATTGACATTTTTTTAGGTAGTATGCTACGGTCAATGTATTGGTGGAATTGTGGCTGATAATCCAAAATTGTCCAGCCAGGCAGCCAAACTGGTTAAAGTTCAATATGAAGATCTTCCACATATACTAACAATACAGGTATGTTTTGTAATTTGTGTTTACTTTAGTACCATTAACTGCCCTAACAGGTTTTACTATGTAACACGATTGATTTGAACAATAATATCAATATTCTTCTGAAAGAAAAACTCTTCACGATGAATTTAACAAAATATTTACTAATTTACACGCGATCGACAAACAAAAAAATCAAGACAATCATCAATATATCAGACTTTACTGAAAGCACTAATCCAATACATTGATAATGCAAACTTGGAAAGAAGCATTTAGTAACTTTCTTTGGTCGATACGTTTATTATAAATAATGTGTGTTCATGTTTATTATTTTATCTTTATTATTCTGAGCCTAAAAAGATTGTAATTCCCTTATGGTGATAATACTTTATTATTATTATTATTATTATTATTATTATTATTATTATTATTATTATTATATACATATGTGTAACAACATTATAAACTCAGTTGTTGTTGGTTTACCGATATATAATATTATAATTCACACCAGAACGATATTTAAATAAAACGCTATGCGTCTACTATATAAGACATCACACTGGTTTTATTCATGAACATGTTTATTACCAGGCCAAACAAACTGTGGCAAATTGAAATAAATAATTAGCGATCCGCTCCGCTAGGATTGCCCTTAAATCGACCTTATATAGAACCGCGTTTTAATCCAAACATATCGCAACTATATTAAAAGTTAATCCAATGATATCGTCACAAGAATGGCAAGACATGAATGTGTGTGTTTGTGTGTGTGTGTGATTACGTATTAACTTTTCTGTGATTTCTTTTGGCTTGGCCGATTTTGTTCAAACTTGGCAGGCATGTCAAACCTTCACTCTTAGATTAGTGAGTTGGTAAAACCTGAAAAAGGCAAATGTTTTTTAATTAATGATCATTCTTTTTATTTTGGCTAAGTTGCATACCGACGAGAGATTACCAGGCAACTTTGAATGGACTATAAATGCTGCAGTACTAGCCTGTGTTAATCAGCGATCGACATTTGTTGTTACACATTTTCATGCTTGTTGGCAATAAAGTAAACAAATGACGTCACAATGCGACGGTTATGTTTTAATATTTCAGGACGCTATAAATGCAGACTCGTATCAGCCACATAATACACACCTTACAGTAGGCGATGTGACGTCAGCGTTTGATCAATCGGACTACGTCATTGAAGGAGAGATATTTCTTGGTGGACAGAATCACTATTATATGGAACCACAGTGTTGTATCGTTCGACCTGGGGAAAATGGTGAAATAACTGTATTTACTTCCTGTCAGAATTTATTAGTAGTTCAGGTACAGTTTATTTACCACTATGTACATTTTATGCAAAAATGTTGCTAGCAACGATTAGCCCGATACAAGTTGCGTATGTCTTGTTCAACACTGTGGTATGCACTTGTATCAACCTCACAGTGACGCCATATTGGCGGAAAAAAAATCATTTTTCAGACAAGAATAGCTGACACTCTGGGTATACCAATAAGCAAAGTGACCTGCAGGACTCGGCGTTTAGGTGGGGCCTTTGGCGGTAAACAGACATTTGCTGCATCACTAGCTATGAAATGTGCAGTGGCAGCCCAAAAGTAAGTTGTATTATTTTGTATTATTATACATTTTTCACCGTAAAGTTACAGCGTGTCGTAATTTTACGGGGTATTTCCATACTACCATATTAGGAAATTCGAATTCCAAATATGGAATGATTACGCGCGTAAGCGTCCTCTGACAATAAAAATAAACATGGCTGCCACTAGGGTTTGGCTAGACTGGCGCAGTCGGGGCGTTTAATTTGTTTTTGTAGTTTAAATAAAATAAAAAAAAAATCGCGAAATGGAGGTGTTAGCGCGAAATCACCCCGACTGGTTTATTCTGCAGGAAATTCAGTGCTATTAAATATTCATGATGCACATATTATAATGAGGTGGGCGCGGAAATACGTGCATAATGAGGTCAACATGGTAAAGGTCACACTGCAGACCCAACATGGCGGCACGTTGAAATTCGAGTTTGTCGTAGTTGTCGTTTCTAATTCATCACAATGTGTAAAAAAGTAACTCGTACTAGTCGTAGAATCAAAAAATATCGACTGCTACAATCAGCCGACGTCTTCTCGGTCAGAGGTCAGTTGAAGAGACGCTGTGATTGGCTCAGATGATTGTCAATTAGAACACTCATTAACATAATTACCCGTTGAAAAATCTACGGGTTACTGCAGTGTCGATAGAGGGCCATGCAGAGTAAACCAGTCGGGGTGATTTCGCAGTTACAAGGGATTTTGCGCTAACACCTCCATTTCGCAATTTATTTAATTTTATTTAAACTACAAAAACAAATTAATCGCCCCGACTGCGCCAGTCTAGGGTTTGGCCGGACTCCACACAAAGAAGTTCGTTGATTCTGTTCTAAACTTTTTGGATTTCGGAATTCCCATGATGTATCCTTGGAAGGAAATGATGTATAATAAAGTTAAGGTTAGAATACCTCAAAGTCTGCACTCAGACAGTACACCGCTGCTCGTCGGTCGATACTCCAGCTGTACTGTCTTCGTGCATACTTTGAGGTATTCTCGTAATAACCTCATATTATCAATATCTCAATAGTTTGTATTTGGCAATGAAAGTTTTAAAGTTAATAGTACATGTTATACAAATAATATTATCATATAGTTGAAACCTTTTGCTAATATATGATATATTAATTTCATTGTGATTAACTTGTGTTAATACGACGTGGCAGACATTTTCACACAGTATTGAAGTAATTATTGGTTACTGCTGTGTTTGTTTGTTTTTAGAATTGCAAAACCAGTCCGGAGTACACTTACACGGGACGCCGACATGCAGTTTGTTGGCGCAAGACACCCAGTGCTAGCAAAATACAAAGTGGGATGTTCTAAGCACGGAATTTTGAACGTTGTACAGATCAAGATATTTCTGAACGGTGGATGTTCTCTTGATTTATCGGTTTGGGTGAGTTTCAATAATAATGATATTATTTCATAATATTATTTATTTTTTAACACTTTGAACTCTTGTGTACTGGCATAATGCCGGTATTGGACAACATTTGCGGATATATTTTAGGAAAGGTAACAAGAGTTGAGCAGGTTATTAAACCGTAACAATGCGTGCACCATGTTTAACCTTTTCACCACCAGACTTTTAGCCCAAATTTTTCTGCACTTTTTTTAAATCCTTGAATATTTCTGGAAATGAACCCCAGTTTTCACTCAAACATTTTCATGAGGAAAGTGCAGACTATAAACGGGACTATTTTGTGAATTTGTAATGAAAAGAGGGAACTGGTGGTTAACATAGCAAATATTATTATACGTAGTTTGTCGCCTTTCCTCACACGTTTGTATGTAAATTCCATTTTTCCTGGCAGGTTATTCACCTCTTGAATAATACATGTATTATTTGTGTACGCCTTACTTTTATCAGGTAATGCATGAATTAATTTCAAACTTGCACAATGCTTACAAGATACCGGTTTATGATATCGAAGGCAGAATATGCAAGACAAATTTGCCCAGTCATACTGCTATACGGGGTTTTGGTTCGCCGCAATCAATTGGAATTATGGAAGCAATCGTAGACCACGTGGCAAATAAGTGTGGGCTGCCACCAGAAAAGGTTATGTAACTATATTCTATATTATAACACATTATTGCTCATATTTAGATAATGTTACGTCATTACTATAAATTATCATCACATAGTGTAAGTCGATTGTGTTCTTTCTCTATCTGCATATCGATGTTCAATACGACGACAAAAAATCCCGCAACTGTTCCCGTGTTACGGGTTTATGGCGAACAAATACAAGCATATTAATACATACGAACTCAAAAAACAAAGCATTTCACATGGAGAGTGTATCAACTTTGAAGATTCGTTACGATACGGTGTCGTCTATGTATGTCAGTCGAGGATGATTCACGCATCCATGTTCTCGGGCCACGATCGTTCCTGGCCACAAAATGCTACACTACATATCAGCCGGGTACTAGTAGGGTTAGGGCGTGCACAAAATAGACCATTACAGACTAATTACCTCATTACTATAATGTCAAATATTGTGCTCGTCTGTGGCTTGCATATTATCTCGCATTGAATGGATCATTAACTATTATGTGTTGTTCATAATTATTATATGAATAAATCGACCTACTGTAACGGTTTTATTACCATATTCAAGTATTGCATTGTTACTGCAAAAAAATAATGACTGTGAATGCGTGACATAGTGAATATTAATATGAGCAAAAATAACAAACAAATATAAATATAATCCTAAGAGTGGTGTTTAAAGTCATTATTGATTAACAAATTGGCAATGTATTGTATGAGTGAATCATCAGAAAGAAGTGACCGACAAGATGAAATTTAATGAGTTACTTTCGGATATTTATTCCATATTTATTATGGAGCAAGTGATATTGACAATGAAAAAAGAACTAATGGACATGTGGTATGGTCATTAGATATTGACATGCAGATGTAATAATCATACATTTTTTCCCCTTTCACTGGATACTTAATCTATTAGGTAAGAGAAAGTAATATGTATGATGGATTCAGCGACAGTTTATTTCAAGACATGCCAGATGCCAGAAACATGAGAAGATGCTGGGCTGACTGTCTCAAGAAAAGTGATTACTACAATCGACAAAAAGACGTGGATAACTTCAACAGGTATAGTGATGTTCTCTCTCGGGGTTGTTTACATGTCTAAGTTAGTTAATTTTACAGCACGCTTCGTTTACTTTCATCATATCAAGGTTTTTTTTCAATTATCTTGGCTCCATTATTTTTTTTACGAAGCCTATTTTACTTTTAGTTTAAATCGATGGAAGAAACGTGGAATTGCAATGATACCTGTCAAAAGAGTTATGGGGTGTTTTCCACCACATGTAGTAAGTATCATTGAAGTAGATATTGAACTTATGACGTAATCTTCAATCTGACGTTATTTCAATAAACAGTGAATGATCTACTGGTAATTTGACACATCTGTATCTTATAAACATTTTGTGAACTATCAAATGTGAGTGTGCATTCTAACACGCTTTTTCCCAACTGCAATTTGCAATATGTGTAATCTTGTACATTGTACGAACGAAAAGTAAAAACAATTGAGAACGTCCAGTGTACATCCACATAAATAATAAAGCCATACTCAGACCCAGATGATAGGATGATATCGATTGAAGCTAGATTACTGGATCTCTGCCCCAATTCAGAAATATACTACCTTCTTAATTATGGGAACTTGATATGTAGTAGTGATTGAAAGGGCCTTCAACGACAGCTCAAAACCGGCAAACTGTTCTTCTTTGAAATCCGCTTGCAACGGTCACGACTAAACCGCGGTTTGCGATTTGCGATCTATGATTCACAATTTGAGGTTTACGATTTGCGATATTATATGAAATAATATATGGAAATGCAATTTACTTAAACTAAATTGATTTGCAGTAGAAATGTAGTACAAATTATAGTTTCATTTATAATGGCCTGCGTAGTTTGGGGTTAAGTAAAGGGTGCAAGTTATGGTACAGGTCACGATACCTTACCCATTTCTATAACTAAGCTTCTTCGGTATCAATCGTTGCCATGATAATCGCAGTGTAAATCCAATCACTACATTCAACCGTGCCGTAAATGCAGTAATTATATACATGTACGATTCTTGATACTAAAGTTACAAAATTTAGTATACATATGTTGTATGCTTTAAGATTCTGGTATACTCTGATATACAAATATAACGACGTCTATGATATTGTTTAGAATGTGTCAATATTCAAATTTCTCTTTATATTAGGGTGGAGCACTGGTTCATATCTATCTAGATGGTTCAGTTTTACTCAGCCATGGAGGTATAGAGATGGGTCAAGGGCTGTATACCAAGACTAAACAGATTGCTAGTCGTGTTCTTGGCATTTCTAGCGAGTATATTCATATCGTTGAGACAAGTACGGATAAAGTGCCTAATGCAGTACCGACTGCTGCATCCAGTGGAACAGATTTCTTCGGCAATGCTGTCAAGGTAATGTTCATATGTTATTGACATTTATCAGAGCTTTCTATATTGTTACGAACCCTCATTAGAGCATGCCACAAGATGTGGAGCAGCTTAACAACATAATACTGGTTACTGCGTCGACCAATAATAACTTACTTCTTTAATAACTTACTTTCACATTGAGAAATACCACTGGTTGGGCACATTAGTCATAGGTGGGATGGAGATATCTTTTACAGTGGAAACACTCAATGAAAACAAAAAATCTCTTTTCAAATGCTATTGAATATATGAATATCAATAATACGTTACGAGTATGCATGTGCGTGATGTGGGAGAAACTGTAGAGGAACGAAGAAATGTGTGGGTTATTTTATTAGCGCGCCGCATTGTTGTTCTCACAAACAATATTGTAACTGATTGTTTGTCGACTGGCTGGTGGTGGTGAAACTACAATTTAATGTGCGAACAAAATCACGCAAAACCATTTGTATTTGTTTTTTCAACTTAGCTTGCATTCATAATTCAAATTGAAATCAATCATTGTTTTACGTAACACATCTTTATCGGGGATGTTACCTTGAAACGAACACTTGAACAATCTTAATGTTTTATAGTTCGGCGCGTTCTATTTCGTTGGTTGACGCTGCAAGGAAAAGTCAACGGCTGACTTCCGTCTGTCGTATATAAACAAAAGTGATAGCTGGTCAAAAATCGAGTCTTTTAGTCGCGTCTCAGAGGAATATTGTTTCCCCAGCAGTGATAGTATTTCAGACATATCACATGGGTGTGTGATTGTCTGCTCTATCTTTTTTCACAGAATGCTTGTGAAATATTGATGGGAAGACTGAATCCATTCATTAAAGATAATCCCAGTGGCACATGGAAAGAATGGGTACGTATATCTAGTTATTCTGACATTAAAAACTGACTGATGGTAGTCACTGTAATAAAATTAATGGTTTCTATTTTGCAGGTCAATATCGCCTACCAGAACAGAGTCAGTCTATCAGCAACAGGGCATTTCAAGTGAGTATATACATGATTTTGGCCTCAGAAATGTCCAATGATATTATATGATTTATGGCTGTCAGGAATTTATTTATTTAAGTTGAATTATTGTCATGAATTAGTTTTCGCGTATCTGTTGACCGACTTGGTTAGCTGGTTGCTAGTGAATGGCTGTGTTATATCTGTCATCATTTAGGCTCATGCGAGGTCCTGGACGGAACTTGACTCAGTGATTTGGAACTAATTACGATATAACCGTCGCTATCCAAACTACTATTTCTGACTTTGGTATTTGTAGTTTATTAATATAGCGGACGATTAATCAGTAGTTATGACGTGTCCAGTACTTAGTGTGATTGGCTGTATGATTGAAGACCACGCCTTATAGACTTCTTTGTAATTGGTTAAGTTTTGATACGTAATAAACGGTCTAAGTCCTTGGTCACAGAGCGGGAGAGAACTCCACGAGGCGAGAGCCCTGGGCAGAGTTTCAGACGGACGAGTCAGGCCTGAGCAGGCTCTGTATCACAATTAACAGAGCAATTTGAAGAAACTTGTGTCACTAAAGTTTTGACACCTTTGTTTTCACAGAGACGCGTTCTTCGAAAATGTGCAAGTCCCAGCCCAACTTTTTCAACTAATTGTTCCATAATAGCAGTAGTAGCACCTTATTCAAGTGCCATATATCTTGCTTTCGGAGTTGTAATTACCCCCCAGAGATTCAAATATTTATTATATTTCTCTCAATATTATTTTGAATAATATAATTTATACCTACTCACTGGCCTATTTTTGTTTTGTTACATTAGCTTTGAAGGCAATTTTGGTCTTGACTGTGATGATCCAAGCAGTAGCAAGACTGCATACTATTTTTCATATAGCGCGGGGTGCTGTGAAGTGGAGATTGATTGCTTGACTGGTGATCATTATATAAGACAGATGGATATTGTATTGGACAGTGGCAACAGTTTAAACCCAGCCCTGGATATTGGACAGGTAAGTTCAACGTCCCTTTCCATCAATACATTGTCTATCAGTATAAAGTAACTGAACCAATGCTTTCATCACTTGTGGGCTATAAACGACTATAAACTAGTTCTCTGCACAGAGATCTTATTTCTTAAACTTGAGTTCAACACTTCAGCTGTTTTCACTTCATTGTCAGTTGCTTTGATATCAAATTATATAACCGCACATGTTCCGAGTTGAATGAACTGCTAGACTACTGACTGAATGCTAAGGCAAAGGTGCTTGTTTGTCATTTTTGTGGTCAAATACAGAAATATTAATCCGCACTATAAATGTTTGAATACATTGCAGGAATAATATTAATAACTGTAATAAATAAATAACACACCAGTAGCTTGAAACAATTGCATGCATTTGTAATTGAATCTTTAAGGTGTATATTACTACTACTGAACTGGATAGGGGTTTTGCAGCCCTCGGATGTATGGCTAATGCACCCTTGCAAGCTCGGGCACTCCCGCCTTTAAATTCGGGAAGCGAAAACGGTATCTGTCCTGTTAACTATTTCCCTTATGTTCTTTCCGAAGACAAAACTTTACTATAACTGCCTTCCTCGAACCCATGTGTCATGTGATAAGATATCATTCAATGGTAATTTGTGTAATTCGGTCCAAAGCAGTTGATTCCGCTATCCAAACATTCTGATCCTAGCCATTCCAGGTCCTTTTCTCAGTCTGGTTAACACTCACTTCTAATGCTATTGTCTTCCTGGCCTCCAGGCAGTACTGCAAACTCGAATCGCCACTGTTGATTTACTCTGCCTGGCAGGACTTGGGTCTTGAATTTCATTGAGAATGAAATTGTTAAGACAATGAATACTTGTCTTGCTGTACATGGACTCGACATTACAGTATGCATCCATGCTGCAATCGAATTGGTACATTTGTACTAACAAATCCAACAACTCTAGTTGTTGTTTGTTGAAACTGTACATGATCATGCACTAGTTGAGGAGTAATATACGTCACAAAAACATTTAAGGTGTATATATTATGTCGTTGCCATTAACATTAAATGGTGCGAATTGTATTACAGATCGAAGGTGGTTTCACTATGGGATATGGCTACTATTGCATAGAAGAACTCAGATATTCAGCAGAAGGAGAATTGTTAACAAGAGGTCCCGGAATGTACAAGATACCATGGATCAGTGATACGCCCAGACGATTCAATGTATCACTGTTGCCTGACGCCCCAAACAAAGTTGGGATATTCTCAGCTAAGGTGAGTACAACTAAATTGTCTTAAAATTTTAATTCCATTTCATTGATGTAACATTAGTAAGTAATCGCTTATATATGTATACATCTTGTTTATTACATGAATTTAAAGCATACACAATCATTAATTGTCATCACCGTCACTCCAGGTTTATGTCATTTCAGGACATTTTAGAATTATTGTAATAAATGATTCCCATTCCAAATAATATTTATTTTTTATTTTTCAGGGTGTGGGAGAACCACCTGTATTGCTCGGTGTGTCAGTATTGATGGCTATTAAATATGCTGTAGGGGCTGCTAGATTGGATGAAGGAATTCTGGGATACTTCCGACTGGATACTCCTTCCACGCCTGAGAAAATTAGGCTTGCCTGTATCGACAAGATATGCAACACAATTTAAGCTTTTCTGTAGCTGTGTCACTTAAACATTGGTGGTGGTTATTTTATCATAAACTATTATTGTTGAGGTTCAGGCCATTTGAATAACAACTTTAACTGTATGTATATTCCCACAATTCAATTGCACTCATCATGTTATGTTGCGGGATAGTCTAGAATGTCACACAAGTTGAGTTTTCTGGAGAAGAGTACACAAGGAACGCCTGTGAAATATTAAGAGTAATCAAAGAGATATTATTGGGGGGGGGGTTTCTTGGCCCAAATACGTAAAGCCCAATCCAGTGATGATAATCACCTGCTTGACTGTAATCGATAAAGAGTTATGAGCCCCTTTCATAATGACTATCGTAATACACTCAACAGTGCAAGATTGCTACCCAATAAAATTATTATAAAATCTTCCCCAAAACAATACTATGGGGACATCTAGCGATAGTTGGAAAACACACTGGATGCATACTGATTGGGGTCTATGATAATTGAAGATAATGAACATGAAATTATCTCCAGACTAAGCCCACAGAAATGGCTAAAAGTCACAAAGGACAGTACAACGTATTCCATGGCTTAAAAAGCTTGTCATTGGGGTACCCCCCTGAAGAGTGGCACGAGAACCTCGACTGGTAGAATCGAACAATATACCAGTATATAAAACAAGCCATGCATGGCGCAGCCTCTTTACTAATCGAATTTAAGATATATTGTTTTGTTTATTGTAATATAGTTGGAAGCCCCATGACCTCATAGATTTTCTTCCACGTAACACGTGACCAAGGTCAAGCGGTTAGTGCCATCTGCCTTATGTTGACTCCCCTGTTTTCTTTGTACACGAGGACTTGAAGCCAATCGCTACGGAAAGTGGGGTGATTGGGAGGGACCTGGAGTCTATGCCTAAATTCACTACGTTCAATTACCCACCATAGACTCCGGCCAGTCAAAAGGTGGCGGGTTTCAGAGTAAAATAGAAAATAAAGCAGTACTCGAAAGTGTCCAACCCAGAACAAATTTTACTTATGACTACCACCTAGCAAAGACCAGTGAAAAACGGTGTCTTACCTTGCCAGTGACTGGGTCTGAATTGCCCAATGATGCTAGACCAAAATCCAATTTTGGCAGTAACGACCATTCCAAAAAAAGGAGCTAAAACAATTCTGAAGAATTCACAAATGTGTAGTTGCCTATGCGCAGAAGTGCCTGTGGTCATCTGGGCTGGATCAACAATCAAAGTTTGACCCACGACGACAGGACCCACTCTAGAAAAACTTTTCTCAATGGATTCCTAAGGACGTTTTGCTTTCTCCAGAAGCCTGTCCTAAATACGTGTTTGAGAGGAGGCACCTGATGCAAGAGCTAGCAATTGCACAAACCTCATTCGCTCGTCCTTGGTGTCTCTGTAGACCCTGTGCCGTGGATGACAATTGGTCATAAACCTTAAACACTGTTGAAGTGTTGAAGGCTGGTCTGTCCTGCTTACCCTGGCCATAATACATAAACATGTGCTTGCTGCCCTGCCTCCCTAGTACGTCTCTCATAGCAACTCAAAGCTCGAACTTGCAATTGGCATAGAAGCAACTCAATATTGGCCAAACAGGGGGTGACAATCAAATGTGGATCGTGCTCTGGGATTTGGTTCTTGGTGAGAAACCCGATTTGTCTTTTTGGCACAGCTTAATTATCTATACAGGCAGCACAACAGACTGAGAAGGGCAGGGCCCCTAACTCAGAACGATGTCTACCAGAAGTGAGAGCTAGTAGGAAGACTGTTTTCCGCATCAAATATTTAAGTGGTGCTGACTCCAGCGGTTCAAAAGGTGGTCTGCTTAGAGCTGACAACACAACAGATTGGGAGGTTCCCTAGATTGAGGTCTAGGCCTTTGATCATGAAAAGCAGTAAACAGTCTCCTAATAATATGACAATCGGCTAGTCTTGTCCCCAAAGAGTTTTCAATGGCTGGTGACAAGGCTGACCTATAGCCAACGATTGCTGCATAGGGTAAACGGACAATGGACGAAAAACTCAGCTACCTGGCCAACAGTGGGTGGCATGGATCAACCTTCCTTTCACTACACCAATCAACGTATGCCTGCCACTTGGAGTCATAGGCTGCGTTGGTGGAACCCCTATTTCCCCTGGCCAGAACTTTGGCAGCCCGATCAGATAAACCTTTGGAATCAGAGTCGCCGCGAAAGTGTATCCGCTCGACTGTTCCGCACCCCTGGAAGGTTGTGTGCAGTTAGCTCCATATTGCATTCCAGGCACCAATGGAGAATTTTCTTCACCAGAGCTGACAGCGATGGGGATTTGATGTAGGAGACCACTGCTGTGTTAATATGACAGTCCTGAATCCAATGCAGGGGCCATATTCCTTGGGCTTGTTCGTCCATTAGGTGCACACCAACCACGACACCAACTGATGTGTCGGGTGTGGATGGGACTTTTGCCGATTTACCAGAAGGCCTAATTTGTGTAGTATATCCTGTGTTAGCCTTGCCTGCTCGGCCAACAACCCCTTGTTTTGGTTGTGTAGCAACCAGTCATCTAGGTATGGGTTGATGCGTACCGACGACTGATGCAGCAGCTGCACCACCTGTTTCATGGTGAACATGTACAGAGCCATGCATAACTCGAAGGGGAGTACCCTGAATTCAAACACTTGGCCCAAATGGGTGAATTGAAGGACTTGATGACTCGCTGAGTGCATTGGTATGTGCCGGTAAGCATCGTTTCAGTCTAGCGAGGCTAACCAATCAAAACTGTGCACGGAGAGTAAAACCATGCAGGACCAATTGAGGAGAACATACTAATTTAGCTTGCTTAGATCTAGAACTGGACGCCAGCCACCTGTAGCTTTTGGAACTACAAAGATGTGTGAGTAAAAGACATGTTGCTGGGTCTTCTACCCTGTGTATGGCGCCCTTTGTAAGCAAACTGTCTACCTCCTGTCGGATTGCTTCCGCTTTGAGGGGATCCCTTGGCATCACCCAACTTGGGGGGACATCGACAGCAGAGGTGGAGATAGCAGTGGAATTGTGTAACCATGTGTCGCCATCTGGAGCGTCCAGGGGTCACTTACCAGCTGCTTCCAAGTCGGAATACAAAGTTGCTTCACCCACGACTTCGGGGTGACCACCTGAACAAAAATTCATGGTACCCACATCGGGGGAAGGAACCAAGGGATCCGGTCAGGGGCGTGAGGTTCAGTTCAGATAATGCTTGGTTCAATGGAAAGCGTTAGTCATAAGGTTACCCCACCATTGAGACTATATTCTTCCACAGGGGACCAATGCCCGCCCATCAACACCATCTGTGCACCCTCCGCCACATTCATTAATCTACCGGACCAAGGGTGCCGTGCCGTCTGGGATCCCGGAAGCCACAACGCTACAGAGAGTGACTGCTTCAGGGTCGAGGGTGAGAGTAAGAACATCAGTCACTTAGACCAATAACTTCCTGCATCACCCCCACGGCGTGGTTCATGGAATCATTTCGGAGAACGAACTCCGAAGAGCCGCCTGAGGTTGTACACACAGAATCAGACACCGTCGAACCCCCCTTCACTTTCGAGTCTGATCAAACATCTGATAGTCAGGTTGGTCCCCTCTGGGAATGCCTGCGGGTCTTCAAAGGGGGAGTGACCTACAGAGGAGGCAGTGCTAATGGAAAGATCCCTGGATCTGACAGATGATCCCTAGCTGGCAGGAAGTAGAGAAGAGGCGAAACCAACGTCCTGCCCTGCTCGCCCCCTCCATATCATAGGCCTGGACAACCCCCACCACCACCACCACCGTCTGTGGGGTAGGCCATGCAGGAGACCAAATACCACCTGCCTGCGACCCACCTACTTCCCAATCAATGGGGAGGACGGGATCAAGGGAATTCTGTGAGGGAGTACACTTTGAATGCAAACGTCAAGATGTGCTTTTTTTCCATTCGCCAACCGAGAGGCATCTGCAGTGGAGGCAACCCGCTCAGCCTGCAGCTTGTCTACCCAACCTGAAAGGAAATGAAATTTGTCCTGACAGGCCCTTGAACATCGCCCGAATCTCTGAGGCAAACCCGGTACTCGGCGAGAAAGGATCCACAGAGGGACCTGCAACAGGCCCCATAGGAGCAATAGGCTCGAGGGCACAGCCTTGCTATTGCCGGCATGATCGAGCAGACCTTCACTTGCAATAGCGGGCTGCAAGGATGTCCTCCAGTTTTTTTGAGTGCAGTACAAAAAAGGACACTGGGCCCCTAATAAGAAATATTTTATCCTACCAGACACCACGTCTTACTGTTCGGTCACAGAAGGAGTACCTCAGAAAACCCGGTCTAAAAACTGCTGACTGAACCACACTGTTTTGCTATGATGCTGCACACTCAATGCAGAGAAAACAGAAAGTGAACATAAGGCAAGATGGTGCTGACCTCTTGACCTTGGTCCCGTGTTGGAAGAACATCTATGACCGGAGTCTATGGTGGGTAATTAAACGAGGTCGGCCATTTGATAGTCAAACCAATACATCTGTATATCTATGACATTATGTATAATTAATATACAAAATTTGAACATAATATCAGAGATATGGTACTAGAGCCGCAGTTCAAAAAACAAAATGGTCACCAGTCAGCCATTTTGAATCCGATCTGAAAAACAATATAACGTTCATCGAGGTCATATGTCCAATATATATACCAAGTTTCAACAAAATCCATCTGTAAACAGCCATGATCTAACACACACACATGCACGAATGCACGCACAGAGGTCAATCTATAAGTCATTGTTTTCAGACTGTGTCCGAACAGGGACTAATAAAGGATGTCATTGGCTTAGCAAGTCATATACGACAAAACTGCTTGACAAACAATATTATATATCCTGCAAAACTACATTTCAAGACTGTAGTGGGATACCTATTATGTAGATAAAAAATACCAAACTTTTTTCATGAAGAATCAGGGTAGTTTTTCGCTACGCGTCCAAAACTGGTGGTGGTGGTGGTAGATCCATAGGCTAGAGTCTCCCCCCAAAGGCGGCCACGCAGAGGTTATGGAGAACGCATTCAGCTGCACAGAGACACCACAGTAAAAACAGTACTTGTACATCAAAGGCAGCCCAGGCTTGGTGACAAATGGCCTGGCAAGGTTGACAAAACTGTTTTATAATGGTCATACATCTTGTAAATCTAACGAGCCTCTGCATGATCAGATGAATGAATAACGATAACATTTTAGAAACTGAGTGGATACCGAATGCCCTCAAGTTGTCTGCTCTGAAGAGGGGGTCAGGGTACCTTCACCCCCTAGTACCTTCTAAATTATATTTTATGGGGTTAAATAGAGAAATCAAATTAAATATCTAATAGTATATATTATTCATAAATAATATTCAGTAGGTAGTATTTTAGGTTATAGTTAACAAAATACTGGTACAGGTAAGTGGTAACAGAGTGGTTGGTCATTTTTCATTGGAAGAGAAATGTTATTTTAAATATGCTCAATGAAAGTTGAAACGTCACTGAGATTCCACGTTATGGTCAAAGTATGCAAAGTTTCACAGTGAAAAGATAACATCTATTGTGTGGGCAGAAACATTTTTACATTCGCAGAAAACCCTCTATAAAATTACATATTGGGAAATAATAAAACTCCAATTTTAAAGCAATTATGGATATCATCTCATGATCATCTCATGGACTATATATGAAATTCACACCATTTTAGCGACAAGAGGATTTCAAAAAGAAATCAAAAACTGTATTTTAATCCAAAACTATAACACTTAGTAGTACATCAAATTACTGTAAAACATATCTTTTTCGCGAGCATGTCTTTTTGCGAATTTAGTGAGAAAACTAAATCGCTAATTTAAGATGTCGCTAATGACATGGCGGCCAAACAATGTCTTTTTCTCCACACACACACTTTGTAAACACAGAAAACGTAATAATCTGGAACGTATTTGTTTTGGCAGGCTACAGACAAGTATTGTAAAAACAGGAAATCAACAAAGACAAGAAAGATTCGCCAAATCAACACTTCTCACAATTCTCTAAAATAGTATGTCGCTTTTTCAACATGTTTTACAGTACTTCTTTTCACATAAAACTGTTTTGATCACATGTATTATGCAAATCTTACTGCGCCTTGCATGTAAGTTAAAATTGAGTTATCAACTGGTCACCTTCCAAAATGCTGGTTGGTCACTAGACAATTCATTTTTGTGATAATTATTTGAATGTTTTTGTTTTATACAGATAGTTTCAGTCACATATGCACAGTTTTTCATTATTTATTCTCCCAATTTTGAAAAATCTAAAAACCTGTCAAAAGAAATACTAAATAATGAAATTAAATTAACCAGTGAAAATTAAGGTTTTCACAGTACCAGTACACAACACATAATGATGAAACCTAAATTTATTTTTTTTTAAAAAGGAAAATACAGACTAGGTGTTACATGTGCAAATATATTTGCATTCACTCCTTCAGGCAGAAGGTTTTGCCATCACCCTCTGGCAGTCCTGGATTAGTGGATTGGCAAAATACTGTATAAGATAGTCTTTGCAAAAAGCTAGTTTCTCACTACATTAACACATTTCCCCTATTCACTTTGGCAATCCCTGGAGGCTTTCAGCCGGCAATGTATTGATACCATTATTAATTGGAAGACGTATAACTTCGCTGGCCAAGGTCAATTTAATCCCCTCACCACTATAACCTTGGCAGATCCAGCGAAAAGGTGTATTTTAATACATTCTTTATCATCCTGCTATTATTCATATATGATTCAATGATGCAACTCCTTGGCTGAATCACACACAGGTTTCTTGGAGGGGGGCTTGACATCGAGCATGCATAACCGTGCAATTTAGATGTCATCAAATAATCTAATTATAAGGAAAATATACGGTAACTGTTTTAATTTTCCAAGAGACAGTGAATATGATGTCAAAAGTGTAATTGACTTTCATGAAATTTTGTTTTCACAAATGCATCAAAATCATCATATTGGGAAAATTAAGCAGTTTACAATACTAATACACCTCAGCCCTTTGTGACCATGTAAAATTCCTACTCCCAATTGAAATATTTATATATTTGTGCCGCCATAAAAAGGTTCCTTTTTGTTGAGCAAAAGGAGGAAAGAAGACAAAAATTGAAGCATTACCGGTAATTAAAAAGTGACTCTTGATGAAAATAACAACTGCTAAAAAGCTTAGTTCAAGTTTAAAATATGCTAAGTATGGTGGGAAAAATGGTTTATCGTATATTCATACATAACCAATGACAAAAATAGTCATAGTATGTGAAAGGGAAACGTTATTGGCAAAATTTTGTGACAAATATCCATTTTTGCCTTTTGAATCTCTGGAAAGGGGTTGGGCGTTGGTGGTACTGGCGTCACACATCTATCATTTTTCTAGGGGTTGAATCTTCATCTATATACTGTAAGCTGGTGCTGTCTAGTCTATATCTAGAAGTTCTGTTTCAAATATCAGTGTTGCACCTGGAAAGAAAGAATTAATTTATTAGTATTAGATGAGCATCTGCATAGGCCATCACATTGCAATGTTACATGTATTTTTGGACCCCACTATAGCATCACATTGCTAAATATCTGGGATGCATTCCCTAAAGAAAATATTTGTGAAAATTAGTTTTTAGGTGTGTCTTTCACTATAAATGTTTTCTTCTGTTTGCTCAATACTCAACATGTATAGAATAAATCAGCCAATATGAAAGCCCATTACAAGTAGAATACCAAAAACTCTGCCAATAAGAAAGTCAGTGACAAAAAAAAAAAAAGAAAAAGTGTATTACATTACATGATCAAATAACAATAACTCGACCAATAGGAAAATACATTACTTGACTCACCTCCAGGTATCTTGGGTGGAGATCCTCTGTCACCATAACCTTTATCTGACGGGATAGTTAGTGTTCTCTTTTCTCCAATGCACATGTCTTTGATTCCTATGTCCCATCCTTTTATAACCTGTCCCTCCCCAAGTGTAAATGAGAACGGCCTGAAAGAGTCAACCAATAAATAAATCAGACAGTGCTCATGTACATTTTGTATGTACCACGCAAGATAGTTATCAACTTACCCATAGTTTGCATTATTTGAAAGGTGGCAAAAAGTTTTGTCCCAAAATGAACTGGAAAACTTTAAATGTAATCACTGTGTTGATATGATGTTGAATTATAGGGGCAGATATCACTCTCTGCACCAGGGAATCAGTATATGTTATGTTAAGTTAATAAAAAAAATGACATTCAGAGCTATGAACCAGCCCCATTTAGCATAGCTGTTACATCAGACTCATGATTGGTAGACCAGAGTTAAAATCCAACCCTAGGCTGAACACCAAAAATGGTTGACCTCCACCCTGGGCGAGTGTGCCACAGATTTAATGGAAAGGCCAATTTCACTGGCTGAGATTCATTCACTAACAAATGCAACTTTGGGGGAACCTTGGTTAAGGCGCAGGTGCTTGTATTTGACTGACCTGGTTACTATTTGATAGAGAGATGGCCACATGGCCCTGTCATGAATACGGTTTTTGTGGCAAAAAGCACTATGTGTCAACACTTACACTTACAATTTGCTAAAAAAAATTAGGGAGAGACAACAGTGACATTCAATGTCACTATTCAACAATTGTCCGACACAAAAATATTACAAAATCAAAAAAAAAAGTTTGCAAATTGCTGCTGCAGCATTCATTTTAAATAAACATGAGTGGCAAAACAAGGTGGTAGAAAGAATGACTACCGGGGTATTTAAAATGAGCGTCAAAATAATTCTGTATTTTTTATGCTTTTCTAAATGCAATAATTTAGCACTAATTTTTACTGGTATACACTTCACAATTTTAATATCTTACGAAATATATATTCACCAGGTTAAAATTACTGAATTTTACAGTGAAATAATTTTATTGTAATTGTATACAATTACATGAATTCAGTGAATCTCACTAAATGCGGAAATAGCCAAATGAAACCCACTGAATAACAAATGCCAAAAGTTAAATGTCACACACGGGGGTTAGATGAATCTATTGTACATGTAACATATGGTAACGACATAAATCCTTTTTTCCAAACTATAATAATAATATTTATTAGACGCATAAAATCCTTAGGAAAAGATAAAAAGGGTCTTTGTGTACTGGTCTTTAAATTTAAGAAATTTAAAAACTATAATCTAAAAAAAAAACTATTCTAAAAAAATAAAACAAATCAAAAACAAATATGAATAAACAATAAAGACAATTTGCAACCAATGGTGAATACAGAATATAGAATGAACACAAAATGTAACCTAATAAACTGATAGTTGTTGCTGTTATGTTCCATAGCTGTTTTTAAGAAGACAGCTAAGACTGGTGCTAGAGTATGGTTTCCCATAATCAATATGAATTTATTCTGACTATTTTCTTTATCAAAATTTGGAACTTTTTTTTGTGCAGTCAGGAATAATTTGTCCCTATGGTGACTGTACAAAATGTTGCTCATCCTCAACTATATTTTGGCTGCACATATCACATGTTCTTTTATCCAGCGGCACATTATTATGTCTGCCTTTCTCATTTTTAAGGTCATGGTTGGTTGTCCTGAATTTTGCAATTAACCTTCTAAGACCATAGTTTTGCATATTGATTAAGTAATTTTCAATTTTTAAATCTTGTTTAAAAAGTCTGTTTGTTCTTAGTTTGTTTTTAGCCAATGGTATGGTATCATATTTATGGTGCATGCACACAATTAAAGTCATTTGCGTTTTACTTTGTTCACTCTCAGTAAGACTTTTGTATGTAATAGGATTATTGCCTTATGGTTTATATCAAAGACGCGAGTATGGTAAAAGTCAACCTTCATTCAAGCTATGCTTACTTCATAAAATGTTCAATAACTTCAGATATTCACTTGAGAAGCATTTTACTTTATTCTATTTTCATTTAATATTTTTATGTGACCTGGTATTCAAAATAAAGTAATAATATTATAAATACTGTGAAATACATTATTTTAGCTGGAATTAATTTTTGCTGAATAGACTTTTTGAGTGTTTTGTATGGAATTTATTTTCACTGATTTTTGATAAGTTGAATGTAAAATATAGGAAAAAAGGTATATTCGCTGGATTTTATTTTCACTGATTCATTCCTTCAGCGAAAAAAGCAAAAATTAATTCCAAGCGAAAATAAAGTATTCCACAGTAGATGATCTTGCATACATACCTATTTCTATTATAACTTGAATCAAATTCAGTTTTGTCTTCCAGTGTTCCTCTGTCTGTGAAAGGAAAAAGTGAGAATTAATTACACTACATCTTGAAATATGAAAAGTTTGACTTCACAGTTGACTGATTGACGTATTACAAAGTGTGATACAATATAAACGACTAGGCTTCAGTCTTCGTGGTTCTGTCGTATGCACGATGAGTGCATGACCATGACTAGATACAGTTTGTTGTTCGGATCACAATCGCAATCCCTCTATAGTCTATAAAGAGACTGTGTTCGGCGGATCTTGTTTTCCGTATTGGACGAGTTAGTATCGAGCTAACCTAATAAATCGGACGAAACGAATTTTGGACAAATAAACTTGTGGGACGAATAGACTTTGGGACGAATACACTTCTGGTACGAATCGGCTTGGGACGAATCGACCGTTCATCATGCAGAGTAACGTGAACGGGGGACGGTCGATTCGTCCCAAATCACATTCGTCCCAAGTCGATTCGTCCCACAAGTTGATTCGTCCCAAGTCGATTCGTCCCACAAGTTAATTCGTCCCAAAGTCGATTCGTCCCACAAGTTGATTCGTCCCAAAGTCGATTCGTCCCACAAGTTGATTCGTCCCAAAGTCGATTCGTCCCACAAGTCGATTCGTCAGATTTAAGGTTAGCCCACTACTAACTCGCCAAATAAGCACAAACACATCCAAACAACGAACTGTTCACGTACACGTCATGCACTGGCATGCGTAATTGTTCGTTGCGCCATTTTGTTTTTGCCAACGTTATATACAAATACACCTTACATACAACGCTGAGTTATTAGTTAATAAATACAAATACACCGTACAAGTTATTAGTCAATAAATACAAATACACCTTACGTGCAACGTAGAGATATTAGTTAATAAATACAAATACACCGGACATTCAACGTACAAGTTATTAGTTAATAAATACAAATACACCGTTCACGCAACGTAGAGTTATTAGTTAATAAATACAAATACACCGGACATTCAACGTACAAGTTATTAGTTAATAAATACAAATACACCGTTCACGCAACGTAGAGTTATTAGTTAATAAATACAAATACACCGGACATTCAACGTACAAGTTATTAGTTAATAAATACAAATACACCGTTCACGCAACGTGGAGTTATTAGTTAGCGTGTCAGTAGCAGTTGGCATAGAAATTGACCCTGTTCAAGATCGTAATGCTGACTAAAAATGTAAAAAATGGACGAATGTGAATTGGGACGAATGTGAAATGGGGCGAATGTGAATTGGGACGAATCGACTCGTGGGACGAATGTGAATTGTGACGAATCGACTTGTGGGACGAATGTGTTGGGACAAAAGTGAATTGGGACGAATTGACTATGAATCAACGTGAACATCTCTCCCCAGTCTGAGTCCCACGGGCAGTGCACAAAAGAACTCACAGTGTATGGACAATGTGTCGCCGTCTTCAGCAGCAAAATCGCACGTCTTTGGGATGTGCGTTCTTTCTATTGTTACGCCGTCCAATTCGAAAACGTTGCTAGCGCCATTCACAGTACTACAGGCAAAAATAGTGGACACGAACAGGATCACGGCGACAACAACCATGGAGGCAGCCATCTTGAATGCACAATTACCCGTCATACAATGCGGAATGGAAAACTAATTCCAGCCTATGATTGGATGATTGTTTGCAACGTGGATGTCGTTGTTACGATTTTTATGCGCGACATACGCGATTGTTATTATGATACGTGGCATGGTCACAACACGTCGGATAACTTTATAATGTGAAAGCCAATTAATAATAAATGTCATTAGGATAGGATATTTTAATTTGGCACGTACGCAATCATATCATACCATGCGTTATACCATACGATAACAGTGAAAAATAATATTGCTTCAAGTTACCAAAGAACAGTACATGCATTATTCTCATCACGGTAAAACATATTTAGACCATCGTACACTTGCGCGGCGTCGTATACGTTCAGAAATATAACTCTCCTCGAATGTAGAAGCATTATGGCTAGAACATTGTGCCACTAAAATTTTCTTTCAATCGCGCCCTCTATTACTCTATGCGACAAACTGGTGACACGAATTTGAAGGCCGTGATAACAACATCCAACGATGCTCCCTGCATAAGGTAAGGTTCATGCCAGGTGAGACCACGTATATGTATGCAGTCAGTCCGGCGAGACTTTACCAAGTCACACACACACAAACAGACTAAAATGGCTGCCATAACATTGCATCAAGTTTCTTACTGCTAAAAAGTAAAACTTAATGTAAACAACAACCTGAATTAGGATTCTACATCCTCAAAAATCAGACAAAGGACTGTGAAACTCGAATAGTGGCGTTCGGTCTAGGTAACGATCATTACTACGTCAAGAAAACTGAAAAACGCAATCATTAACAAAAATAAAATTCCCTGTTACTAGCACAGTTGCCGACCGCACATACCCCATCTCCGTCTTT
Organism: Saccoglossus kowalevskii; assembly: GCF_978046115.1. Lineage (NCBI taxonomy): Eukaryota > Metazoa > Hemichordata > Enteropneusta > Harrimaniidae > Saccoglossus > Saccoglossus kowalevskii. The sequence continues at coordinate 18,784,088 of NC_140649.1, read as the reverse complement.
TTTGCTATCACGATGTTTTTGTTATCACCAATATATTGTAAATGCAAGAATTAATCGATGGTTTTTAATTTCTCTATTTTCGCCGAAATACGATATAGAAATAAACGGAAATATGTAAAATAACAATATAAGTCATTGTTTCTCAGCCAAATTTGTGAGCTTAAAACCCAGTGAAAATGCTCAAATCATCAAAATAGTGAAATTAAAAGCCAGTGAAAATTAATAGTTTTAAATTACTGCGAAACACGGTAAACAATAGTTCTATGACTAAGTACATAGGTGATCTGAAGGCCGTTCAAAGCATCGATATCATTTTGATATGCAGTCACCCAAAATGGAAAATACAGTAAGTTTCTTAGAGATTTTACTAATATAATCTAAATAGCGAACCACTGCCTTCACTCACACGCGTTATTGTGACGTCAAAGAAGCGTTCCGGGAAACAAATTCCATGCAGTCATGGCGAAATCTCGCTTTCATGCCGAACTACATTTATGTTTTTAATGTTTACAGAGTATGGAACACAACGACAAAAACAACAACAACAACAACAACAGTCGTCATTACTGGGCTGGACTGTACCAGTATATACTAGTACTTGTCAAGAGATGTAAAAGCAGCAAACGGATATAACAGTGCTCTCACTGTACTGGGTAAATGCTCGGCGTTTGATTTATGGAAATAAAATCGCCATAAAACAATGTTCTTGAGAACTGTAAGACCGTCTGCGTATACGAGAAGTTGGGTCCTTGTGTCTGTGATTGGAGAATATATAATCAAAATGTATGTCAACAGTTCACAGTGATATGTACGCTTCAGACAAAATGGATTGTTATTATTTCAGCGGAATGCCATCTTCTTCGTTACAGCATACCTCAGCCAAGCAATCTAATTTGGTTGGTTGTCTGAGAGCACATGTACACTCTTAAAAGTGCCGATAAAATGCCCACAAACACGTTTCTCATTCTCGATTTGTGTCCCTTTAAAATGTACATTTATTAATTTTGTTTGTAAAAATAATAAATCATATTCGAGTATAAATTTTAGATATTTCTTGTGTTGTAGCCACGCTCCCTTCCTTTTCCCGACTCCCCCGAAGAAGTGCGCCACCAAACGCCAAAATATGAATGGAAGCCATACTCTACGCCATAGGGCCAAAATAAAAACTTATGTTGCCCTCAAGTCCAAAAATTCAAAATTTAGGTAGGTCGGTCGGATTTTTTTTTTTTTTTTTAAATTCGTGAAATCTAAGAGTGTCGGAAATAGGCAAGGTATATGAACTTCATAGTATTTGGAACATGTCAGAGAAATACAGATCAACCCGAGGTTCAAAGTCTGGGGATCAAACAACGGTCCGGGATCCTTAATTTTTAGAGGAAACACTTTTTTACTGCTTAAAATGGTGAGTTTTTAATATTTGGGCCTATTAAAAAAAAAAAACGCGACCCGATATTTCATATTTTTCGGTCGGTCGCTGAGGGCAGCAAAACAATTTGTTTGGGCCTAGTTTAACGATACTGCGTCATTTAATAATATAGATATTTCGGCAAACAGTTTTTTTCGCAGGGTTTTAGTAAAAGTTGTCTTCACAAGGAATACATTTACAATGGTTAAATGGGATGGGCCCATCCTTACACCGACATATACAGTGTCAATTATAATGCAAATTCTTTCGCCGTACGACTGTCCTCAGGCTCATTTGCGAAAGATCTTAGAATTATTTGAGTTTCAAGATACGTTCTGTAAGCTTAGCACCTACACATTTTGAAGATACGGCATCAAAATACAAATATTTCTCTAGAGACCTGATCACCCGAGCGTTGGTCAAACCATGGAGGAAATGATCATGGGTTTCAAGGGACGTTTAAACAGACAAGATAGGAGGATCATGGACTAGAAGGTACTAACTTCCATGGGAGGATTAACTTGACTAGAAACAATACAGATTTAATAGTTGTAACTCCTTCTGTTTTTACCTCCATGGTCAAACATAAAATCACGCAGCACTTTTATGCCACCAACTGTCTACAAATTAAATTTCTGAATTGTTTGATAATAGGTGTTGAATGATGACTTTACACCTCTGCGGTCATATATGACCTTCATTTTGTCGTCTGTGTGCGTAATAATTCGTAGACTAAGAATCCGTACTGTTTTTCGTCCAAGTAATTGTAATGCAATGTCGTAGCTACGACACTCATGTTAACTGAATCATACAGGTGTTTCAGAAAATTGGTAATATAGAAATGTGAAGTATGGCCATACGTCATTTTAATTTTTTATTAAATCAAACACCGTCATCCGCACAATTTTCTTCGCCGTGACATTTACCGGGGACATTTACTGACTTCACCAATTTCAACTCGACGTTAGTTCATTAAAAGACATCTAATGTCTTTGATTCATTCGCGTGTACTTATTCTTTTGTAGCTGTAAATCATGAAACACTGGTGCAGTGTATTAGGTCATTTATTATTTCTCCATGTTACAGATCATTATAATTCAATGCTTTTAATATTAAACATTTTATTTTGAATCATTTTAGAAAGTAGACGGGACCCAGCGTAATTTTCCCGTATTGCCGTTGATCTTAATGACTAGCTACGCTTGAATTTACAGATGTCGCATCTGACTCAACCATATACCGACGATCTTGATAATCTGTGTTCATTACGGTCCAATCTTCCTCGACGTGGGCCAATTTAGTTAAACGACGAGAAAACTGAATAAGGATCCAACCTTTTTTGCACTACTGGCTGACGGAACTGATCGGCGACTTCCCCTATGACGTCACAAAGAGTATTTATGTTTGTCTTGAAACACATAAACCATAATAATAATCAATCGCCGATAATTGATTTTGGACAAGAAATTGCAAATATTTCATCCCTACATTATACCCATTCCCATTACAGTGTGGGGACATCTCTACATTACACCCATTCCCATTACAGTGTGGGGACATCTTTACATTACACCCATTCCCATTACAGTGTGGGGACATCGTACACCTATTCCTATTACAGTGCGGGGATATCTCTACATTACACCCATTCCTATTACAGTGTGGGAACATCTCTACATTACACCCATTCCTATTACAGTGTGGGGACATCTCTACATTACACCCATTCCTATTACAGTGTGGGAACATCTCTACATTACACCCATTCCCATTACAGTGTGGGGACATCGTACACCTATTCCCATTACAGTGTGGAAACATCTCTACATTACACCCATTCCCATTACAGTGTGGGGACATCGTACACATATTCCTATTACAGTGTGGGGATATCTCTACATTACACCCATTCCTATTACAGTGTGGGAACATCTCTACATTACACCCATTCCTATTACAGTGTGGGGACATCTCTACATTACACCCATTCCTATTACAGTGTGGGAACATCTCTACATTACACCCATTCCCATTACAGTGTGGGGACATCGTACACCTATTCCCATTACAGTGTGGAAACATCTCTACATTACACCCATTCCCATTACAGTGTGGGGACATCTCTACATTACACCCATTCCTATTACAGTGTGGGAACATCTCTACATTACACCCATTCCTATTACAGTGTGGGGACATCGTACACCTATTCCCATTACAGTGTGGGAACATCTCTACATTACACCCCTTCCCATTACAGTGTGGGGACATCTCTACATTACACCCATTCCTATTACAGTGTGGGAACACCGTACATCTATTCCTATTACAGTGTGGGGACACCTCTACATTACACCCATTCCTATTACAGTGTAGGGACATCGTACACCTATTCCTATTACAGTGTGGGGATATCTCTACATTACACCCATTCCTATTACAGTGTGGGAACATCTCTACATTACACCCATTCCCATTACAGTGTGGGGACATCTCTACATTACACCCATTCCTATTACAGTGGGGACATCGTACACCTATTCCTATTACAGTGTGGGGACATCGTACACCTATTCCTATTACAGTGTGGGGATATCTCTACATTACACCCATTCCTATTACAGCGTGGGTACATCTCTACATTACACCCATTCCCATTACAGTGTGGGGACATCTCTACATTACACCCATTCCTATTACAGTGTGGGAACATCGTACACCTATTCCTATTACAGTGTGGGGACACCTCTACATTACACCCATTCCTATTACAGTGTGGGGACATCGTACACCTATTCCTATTACAGTGTGGGGATATCTCTACATTACACCCATTCCTATTACAGTGTGGGAACATCTCTACATTACACCCATTCCCATTACAGTGTGGGGACATCTCTACATTACACCCATTCCTATTACAGTGTGGGGACATCGTACACCTATTCCTATTACAGTGTGGGGACACCTCTACATTACACCCATTCCTATTACAGTGTGGGGACATCGTACACCTATTCCTATTACAGTGTGGGGATATCTCTACATTACACCCATTCCTATTACAGTGTGGGTACATCTCATTATTACACCCATTCCCATTACAGTGTGGGGACATCTCTACATTACACCCATTCCTATTACAGTGTGGGGACATCGTACACCTATTCCTATTACAGTGAGGGGACATCTCTACATTGCAACCATTCCTATTACAGTGTGGGGACATCGTAAACTCAATTCCTATTACAGTATTGGGACATCCCTACATTACACCCATTATCATTACAGTGTGAAGACATCCCTACATTACACCCATTCCTATTACAGTGTGGGGACGTCGTAAACTCAATTCCTATTACAGTATTGGGACATCCCTACATTACACCCATTCCTATTACAGTGTGGGGATATCGTAAACTCAATTCCTATTACAGTATTGGGACATCTCTACATTACACCCATTATCATTACAGTGTGGAGACATCCCTACATTACACCCATTCCTATTACAGTGTGGGGACGTCGTAAACTCAATTCCTATTACAGTATTGGGACACCCCTACATTACACCATTCCTATTACAGTGTGGGGATATCGTAAACTCAATTCCTATTACAGTATTGGGACATCCCTACATTACACCCATTCCTATTACAGTGTGGGGACATCGTAAACTCAATTCCTATTACAGTATTGGGTATCCCTACATTACACCCATTCCTATTACAGTATTGGGACATCCCTACAATACACCCATTCCTATTACAGTGTGGTGACATCGTAAACTCAATTCCTATTACAGTATTGGGACATCCCTACATTACACCCATTCCTATTACAGCGTGGAGACATCGTAAACTCAATTCCTATTACAGTATTGGGTATCCCTACATTACACCCATTCCTATTACAGTGTGGGGACATCGTACACCTATTCCTATTACAGTATTGGGACATCCCTACATTACACCCATTCCTATTACAGTGTGGGGACATCGTAAACTCAATTCCTATTACAGTATTGGGACATCCCTACATTACACCCATTCCTATTACAGTGTGGGAACATCGTAAACTCAATTCCTATTACAGTATTGGGACATCCCTACATTACACCCATTATCATTACAGTGTGGAGACATCCCTACATTACATCCATTCCTATTACAGTGTGGGGACATTGTAAACTCAATTCCTATTACAGTATTGGGACATCCCTACATTACACCCATTCCTATTACAGTGTGGGGACATCGTAAACTCAATTCCTATTACAGTATTGGGACATCCCTACATTACACCCATTATCATTACAGTGTGGAGACATCCCTACATTACACCCATTCCTATTACAGTGTGGGGACATCGTAAACTCAATTCCTATTACAGTATTGGGACATCCCTACATTACACCCATTATCATTACAGTATTGGGACATTCCTACATTACACCCATTCCTATTACAGTGTGGGGACATCGTAAACTCAATTCCTATTACAGTATTGGGACATCCCTACATTACACCCATTATCATTACAGTGTGGAGACATTCCTACATTACACCCATTCCTATTACAGTGTGGGAACATCGTAAACTCAATTCCTATTACAGAATTGGGACATTCCTACATTACACCCATTCCTATTACAGTGTGGGGACGTCGTAAACTCAATTCCTATTACAGTATTGGGTATCCCTACATTACACCCATTCCTATTACAGTGTGGGGACATCGTAAACTCAATTCCTATTACAGTATTGGGACATCCCTACATTACACCCATTATCATTACTGTATTGGGACATTCCTACATTACACCCATTCCTATTACAGTGTGGGGACATCGTAAACTCAATTCCTATTACAGTATTGGGACATCCCTACATTACACCCATTATCATTACAGTGTGGAGACATTCCTACATTACACCCATTCCTATTACAGTGTGGGAACATCGTAAACTCAATTCCTATTACAGAATTGGGACATTCCTACATTACACCCATTCCTATTACAGTGTGGGGACGTCGTAAACTCAATTCCTATTACAGTATTGGGTATCCCTACATTACACCCATTCCTATTACAGTGTGGGGACATCGTAAACTCAATTCCTATTACAGTATTGGGTATCCCTACATTACTCCATTCCTATTACAGTGTGGGACATCCCTACATTACACCCATTATCATTACACTGTGGAGACATCCCTACATTACACCCATTCCTATTACAGTGTGGGGACATCGTAAACTCAATTCCTATTACAGTATGGAGACATCCCTACATTACACCCATTATCAATACAGTGTGGAGACATCCCTACATTACACCCATTCCTATTACAGTGTGGGGACATCGTAAACTCAATTCCTATTACAGTATTGGGTATCCCTACATTACACCCATTCCTATTACAGTGTGGGGACATTGTACACCTATTCCTAGTACAGTATTGGATATCCCTACATTACACCCATTCCTATTACAGTGTGGGGACATCGTACACCTATTCCTATTACAGTATTGGGTATCTCTACATTACACCCATTCCTATTACAGTATTGGAACATCGTAAACTCAATTCCTATTACAGTATTGGGTATCCCAACGTTACACCCATTATCATTACAGTGTGGAGACATCCCTACATTACACCCATTCCTATTACAGTGTGGGGACATCGTAAACTCAATCCCTATTACAGTATTGGGACATCCCTACATTACACCCATTCCTATTACAGTGTGGGGATATCGTAAACTCAATTCCTATTACAGTATTGGGACATCCCTACATTACACCCATTCCTATTACAGTGTGGGGATATCGTAAACTCAATTCCTATTACAGTATTGGGACATCTCTACATTACACCCATTATTATTACAGTGTGGAGACATCCCTACATTACACCCATTCCTATTACAGTGTGGGGACGTCGTAAACTCAATTCCTATTACAGTATTGGGACATCCCTACATTACACCATTCCTATTACAGTGTGGGGATATCGTAAACTCAATTCCTATTACAGTATTGGGACATCCCTACATTACACCCATTCCTATTACAGTGTGGAGACATCGTAAACTCAATTCCTATTACAGTATTGGGTATCCCTACATTACACCCATTCCTATTACAGTGTGGGGACATCGTACACATATTCCTATTACAGTATTGGGACATCCCTACATTACACCCATTCCTATTACAGTGTGGGGACATCGTAAACTCAATTCCTATTACAGTATTGGGACATCCCTACATTACACCCATTATCATTACAGTGTGGGAACATCGTAAACTCAATTCCTATTACAGTATTGGAACATCCCTACATTACACCCATTATCATTACAGTGTGGAGACATCCCTACATTACATCCATTCCTATTACAGTGTGGGGATATCGTAAACTCAATTCCTATTACAGTATTGGGACATCCCTACATTACACCCATTCCTATTACAGTGTGGGGATATCGTAAACTCAATTCCTATTACAGTATTGGGACATCTCTACATTACACCCATTATTATTACAGTATTGGGACATCCCTACATTACACCATTCCTATTACAGTGTGGGGATATCGTAAACTCAATTCCTATTACAGTATTGGGACATCCCTACATTACACCCATTCCTATTACAGTGTGGAGACATCGTAAACTCAATTCCTATTACAGTATTGGGTATCCCTACATTACACCCATTCCTATTACAGTGTGGGGACATCGTAAACTCAATTCCTATTACAGTATTGGGACATCCCTACATTACACCCATTCCTATTACAGTGTGGGGACATCGTAAACTCAATTCCTATTACAGTATTGGGACATCCCTACATTACACCCATTATCATTACAGTGTGGAGACATCCCTACATTACACCCATTCCTATTACAGTGTGGGGACATCGTAAACTCAATTCCTATTACAGTATTGGGACATCCCTACATTACACCCATTATCATTACAGTATTGGGACATTCCTACATTACACCCATCCCTATTACAGTGTGGGGACATCGTAAACTCAATTCCTATTACAGTATTGGGACATCCCTACATTACACCCATTATCATTACAGTGTGGAGACATTCCTACATTACACCCATTCCTATTACAGTGTGGGAACATCGTAAACTCAATTCCTATTACAGAATTGGGACATCCCTACATTACACCCATTCCTATTACAGTGTGGGGACGTCGTAAACTCAATTCCTATTACAGTATTGGGTATCCCTACATTACACCCATTCCTATTACAGTGTGAGGACATCGTAAACTCAATTCCTATTACAGTATTGGGTATCCCTACATTACACCCATTCCTATTACAGTGTGGGGACATCGTAAACTCAATTCCTATTACAGTATTGGGTATCCCTACATTACTCCATTCCTATTACAGTGTGGGACATCCCTACATTACACCCATTATCATTACAGTGTGGAGACATCCCTACATTATACCCATTCCTATTACAGTGTGGGGACATCGTAAACTCAATTCCTATTACAGTATTGGGACATCCCTACATTACACCCATTCCTATTACAGTGTGGGGATATCGTAAACTCAATTCCTATTACAGTATTGGGTATCCCTACATTACACCCATTCCTATTACAGTGTGGGGACATTGTACACCTATTCCTAGTACAGTATTGGATATCCCTACATTACACCCATTCCTATTACAGTGTGGGGATATCGTAAACTCAATTCCTATTACAGTATTGGGTATCCCTACATTACACCCATTCCTATTACAGTGTGGGGACATTGTACACCTATTCCTATTACAGTATTGGGTATCTCTACATTACACCCATTCCTATTACAGTATTGGGACATCGTAAACTCAATTCCTATTACAGTATTGGGTATCCCAACATTACACCCATTATCATTACAGTGTGGAGACATCCCTACATTACACCCATTCCTATTACAGTGTGGGGACATCGTAAACTCAATTCATATTACAGTATTGGGACATTCCTACATTTCACCTATTCCTATTACAGTGTGGGGACATCGTAAACTCAATTCCTATTACAGTATTGGGACATCCCTACATTACACCCATTCCTATTACAGTGTGGGGACATCGTAAACTCAATTCCTATTACAGTATTGGGTATCCCTACATTACACCCATTCCTATTACAGTATTGGGTATCCCTACATTACACCCATTCCTATTACAGTATTGGGTATCCCTACATTACACCCATTCCTATTACAGTATTGGGTATCCCTACATTACACCCATTCCTATTACAGTATTGGGTATCCCTACATTACACCCATTCCTATTACAGTATTGGGTATCCCTACATTACACCCATTTCTATTACAGTATTTGGGTATCCCTACATTACACCCATTTCTATTACAGTATTGGGTATCCCTACATTACACCCATTCTCATTACAGTATTGGGTATCCCTACATTACACCCATTTCTATTACAGTATTGGGTATCCCTACATTACACCCATTTCTATTACAGTATTGGGTATCCCTACATTACACCCATTTCTATTACAGTATTGGGTATCCCTACATTACACCCATTTCTATTACAGTATTGGGTATCCCTACATTACACCCATTCTCACTAAAATACAGGGACAACCGATTGATTCATTCATAGTACTAATACCGATTATTATAATTTCCATATTTACTGGTTTCTGCGGCTTATTGTTTCAATACATACGTAATAATAACAAAATGGTAGCAAGAAGTGATTGAAATCTAAAATTGTTAAATTTACTCAAATATTTGTATAATTTTAACAAATTTCTGTTTCAAATAAAAGTAAAGCTGAAAGTGTAAATACAAATGACAATGAATTCAAAATGTGTTGGATATCAAATTCAATTCATTATGATCAATCGCTGGTGCCAGTGTCGCAGCCATCCCTCAATTCAGGATGATTAGAATAAGTCTGATCTGATAAGAAATCGATATAGATATAAAGGATATGTTTTAGCTGTCATATTTTATTTGCTTTTCATTTTCGTTCATCTACATCAATTCATTTGGATTGATAATTTTCCATTTTTTTTTTTTTGTATATAATATCTCGGTTAACGAAAAAAAAGAAGTGGACGAACAAAAGTAATACGGCAATTAAACACTTTAAAAATAGAGCCTATACATATATGGGATTTTAATCAGATTGGTGAATGACGTAATAGTCGCCGGACTAGTTTTATACGTATGCAAGTATTATTTATACAGTGTCTAGTATTCGGCGTGTATACAAATTAATAATTAAACTTGATACATCATGCGAGATCATCGGTGATAATTTCGACTTTTTGGTTCTTCTCTAATGCTTCAAATAAAACATCAATTTTAATTCTAGTCTCTGGCGACGGTGGCACTGTTTCTAATCTCTAAGCGGTTGTTGCATATTTAGTTACTAGTATATACAGGTCTGTTTCTTTTCAAGCCAAGACGATATTTCGATGATATATCTACTACCTAATATGGCGATACTACGGTTTCTTACATCGGCTTGTGTGTTCCCTAAGACGTTACATTTATCGACTCGCGTCGTGTTCGATATTACCAAATGCACAGAAAGTTGCGTATCCTCTTCTCTCTCTCTCTTACAGCAATAATAATAATAACAGTCAGTATTACATGGAAACTATCAAAAAATTGGTACGTGTTTCTTAGAAGTAAATGTAGATATAAACTTTAAATAGCACCGAAGCAACCAGGATTTGAAAATAACAATTTCACTACATTTATAATTATAGTGGTTGCTACGACAAACTGGCTCTTGGTCATAGCTCTGATTAAACCAAACACCATCTCCCACTGACAATACTAGTTGCATCGTAGGTTGGTGGTCGCTACAGTTACAGTTGGTGTCAATTCCCCGGATGTCACGCGACACGTGAAATGTACAATTTACTTTCTAACATGGTCGATACGATTGGTACATGAACTTTGAATACAATAGTCTTGAGTGCCCTGCTACCGGCACAGAAAAACGATGGAGTATTTTGATAATTGTATATTTAAATAAAAAAGTGAATTAAACATCAGTAGCACGATGCTGATGTTGTCACAAATAATTCAATGACTCAGTATACATGTAGTCTAACACTGAGCAGTTGTTTTCCGGACATTATGTCACATCTCAGACGATTACTTCACAATTCTGCTGGTATTTTTGTGTATTTTTGCTTCGAGTTGAATACTGTATTCATATGCACCGTGTCACCGTCCATCGGCGAATACATGACAGACGTCGACCGCATCACGGTATCACGTGGTTTTTGCTTCTTCCGCCGTCTGTACCGGATGCAATACGTTATACTCGCTAGTGTAATAATTAATAAGAGCACGCTTACACAAATGAACATGATAAATAGCACATTATATCCTTTAGAAGACCGTGGAGCTGAGGACGATGGCGCTGTTGAGGTTCCTGTCACATTCCCCATACGTTGATCCGTCATAACTGATGAACCAGTTATCGTCGTTTTAGTGCGATGTTGATTCATCGCTGGTGGCGTGGTTGATGTATCTTTCGGAGGAGCTGGGGTGGGGACGGAGATGGCGATAGTAGTTTCACCGTAAATTCCATCACCCAGGGCAACGCACGTGTAAAACCCGGATTCTTTCTCTGACGTCATGTTTACCAAGAGACAGGGGTCTTCCACAAGATAAGAACCGTCGGGTCCAAACCAGCGTATCTTGGGGTTATCCTGCGGGGACTTTATTTCACAGCAAACTAGATCGCTAAATCCAATATTGATTGTTCTATTTCTCGGCGGACGTATCAGATCAACCCGGCACCTCAAATCGGATGACGTCACTTCCGTTAGATTTGTACCTCTCATATGAATAGGGTTGAAACACTTGCCATTAATAACAACGTTCGTACTGTTTACCCAGTTGAGAAATGGCGCCATTTGGCAATCACACAATAGCGGGTTCGAATTTAGAGTCAGGGTTGGTAAATGATCGCCGAACGGTTCGCGGAAAAGGTCTTTGAACACATCTTTGCCTAAATATTGTATCTGATTGCCCGTCAAGTCCATAGTGAAGAGCGAGAGACCCATAAATGCGGCCTTGTCTAATGATGCAATGGCGTTGTTATTTAAACTGAGCATCTCCAAGTTTTTGAGACTATCTGTATTAAATGCGAGCTTCTTCACGTTTGCGATGCGATTATCGTGAAGAAATAAAGTAAGCAATGTGTCGCCAGGTATTGTACTCAACGCGGAGGTCGGGACGTCTGATAAAGAGTTCCGGTTAATCATTATCGATTCAATGTTTATCAATCCATCGAACGCTCCTCGCTCGAAATTCGATATCAGGTTTCCTTCTAGATGTAGGTGTGTTAGTTCCTTCAAATCTAAGAATAATCCGACGGGAATATGCCGTATTCTGTTCTTCGACAGTTCAAGCGAACGTAAACTAGGTAGTCCTTGAAAGGTACCTACTTCAAGGTCGGCTATGTTATTCTCCACCAGATTTAATTGAGTTAACGACACTAGACCGTTGAAAGCACCCACATCAATCCGTCCAACTCGGTTCTTAGGCATGTCCAAAATACGTAGTTCCCGAAGATCCGAAAAAGAACTTTGTCCCAAAACAGGAATGTCATCGTGTTCGATGTACATTGTCTTCGTGTTGTTGGGAACGTCCGACGGGATAGCTCGTAGAGACGCATTATGGCACTCGATGTGAAGACTGGCTTCATGTAACTGGCATAAACACGAACGTAGAGACTCGACGTGACAATACGTGCTGTCGTTCACATAGCTTACTGCCCCGGTTTGGTACAAATACAGCACAAACAACGCAAGTACAGTTCCCATCGTCACCGCCATCTTGTCCTCGATTGACCCAAACTCTCGTGACACGCACTCGTAGTGAAACAGGAAAGTACTCAAGCAGTCACCTGTCGACTATTTATGTACGGCAACACAGTACAGCTACAGGGGGTCACTAGTAAATCATTCACTCGTTAGTCTTTGTCGTAGTTCCGTGTTACAAACAAGCATGGCCGTCAACGCAAAAAATGAACAAACACAAGAAATGGCAATAGAATTAACATTGACAAATTCCAATTATTGCTATACGTTACTATGTCCGCTTCACAAATTAAATATGCAAGCTAAACACTAAATTCGATCAAAAAATGTCACACTCATTAAACAAACACAACACGTACGTTGAACCGTAGATGGAATACCCTAATACCGTCTATGGCAACACATACTAATACCTGTATATACGGTATTCTTCTAAACTGTCACAAAACTAAATCTGGGGTCAATGTCACTGTTGTAATGAAATTCAGATTTTGCCAAGAACTTTATGTTATCAACATATTTGGCATGACCTGCATACGTATTTGTAGTTCTATTTTTCCTACATTAAAATAAACTTATTAGTCCCCGTTCGGACGAGGTCCGAAAACGGGGACTTATAATTCGGTCTCCGTCCGTGCGTCCGTGCGTCTGTGCGTCCGTGCGTCCGTCCAAAGTCATATCTCAGAATTCCTTGGACCGATTCCTTTCATTCTTTGCATGTGCCTAGTACTTTATGTGGGACATATGCACATACAGTGGTTTAGCGATTCGATTCAAAATGGCCGACTGGCAGCCATCTTGTTTTTTGAAAATGTTGTATTTTGGACATGCTTTGTCAGTTTTTATTCAAACTAGGTACATAGATTAGACATGTTAGGATACATGTCCATGACGATTTATTTCACAATTGGATCAAAGATGGCCGACTGGCAGCCATCTTGCTTTTTTGAAAATGTCGTATTTTGGACATGCTTTATCAGTTTTCATTCAAATTTAGTACATAGATCATACATGGTAGGATACATGTCCCCGACCATCTGTGAGTTCCTGAGTCTGTCCGTCCGTCCGTGTGTCCGTGCGTCAGTCTGTCCAGAGTCATATTTCAGAATCCTGTGGACCGATTCCGTTTATTCTTTGCATGTGCCTAGTACCTTATGTGGGACTCGATTCAAAATGGCCGACTTGCAGCCATCTTGTTATTTAAAAATGTTGTATTTTGGACATGCTTTGTCAGTTGCCATTCAAACTTGGTACATGGATTTACACATGATAGGATACATGTCCATGACGATTTATTTTGCAATTGGATCAAAGATGGTCGACTGGCAGGCATCTTGTTTGTTTTTTATGCGGTATCTTGGACGTGCTCTGTCAGTTTTCATTAAAATTTGCCACATACATGTACTTTATACATGTTAGGATGCATGTCCATGACAATTTGTTTCAAAATCTGGTCAAGGATGGCCGATTGACATCCATCTGACTTTTTGGCCTTACTACTATATTTCCACAATTTATGTACCATTTTCATTCATATTTGGTACATACATCATACATATCAGTGTGTTTCATAATTAGATCAAAGATGGCCAAATAACGGCTGTTTTTTTCGTGGCCATATTACTACTACACGGAATACATGTTTTGATGTAAATAAACAATCTGTTGTATACGCCACTTGGAACTCAAGTTTCAAGGACACGCTCGCGACAACCCCTCCGCTTTAATAAGACGAGCACAATAAGAACTTTCAAAAACTTAACGGGAACTGTGTCATTTTCAATGACTTGTGTTGAACGTAAATTGGTTTACAATGGCAACTGAAAAGGGGTCACGTGTGTGAAAATTGACAATGAGACGGTCCGGTGTAATGCAAGCGTAACTGTTTGTTGTTTTGACCTCTGACTTACTTGGGTCACCGAACTCTTTTCTACACACGACAGCTTTCATTTGAGTCGGTATTCATAAGCGTTGACATCTCGGCATGCTGTTTGTTGGCGGTATGCTGCTAGATCCGTGTGACGTCACACACAGGCGGGGTTCACCGTCCCAATGGCTTTTGCTGTCAGTAACAACTACACTAATACAACAAATTTAAAACAAACTTCATTTGGAAAACTACTTAATTAAGCTAAAAAATAAAGAACTGAAAAGTGCCCTAACTAAATTCACACTGAGCAATCACAATTTAGAAATTGAAAGAGACAATAGAATCAAAAGTAGCGACAGAATCTGCAAATTGTGTAATAAAAATAACATTGAAGATGAACATCACTTCCTCATAATATGCCCAGTATATAGTAAAGTGAGGGTCATTTTATACAATGAAGCTGAACAGATTATTCCTGACTTTACAAATATTACACCTGAAAATAAATTCATAAAAATAATGTCAAATAATAACCTAACAATTCCTCAGACACAATATCTGAAATAGAGCTTTATTATTAGACAGCAGCACCTACTTAGTCATTGACTATTTTTTTTATATCTACTATGTGTTCATTGGGTTTTGTTTTTATATTCAGTTTATAGTTTTTTGTTGGTGTTTCATTTTATTTTATTATATATTTCCGTTACTAACTTCAATTTAGTCTATTTTGGTTGTCTTTTAAACTATTAACCATTGTCATTTGATTAATTGTTATTTGTTATTTTCTTTTGTGACCTTTAACCTCCTTTAGTAGGTTGTAATATACTTTACATTAAACACATGGAGTGCGTTTCAAGCACTGGATAATGCTTGCTTGTTTGGAGGTCAAGTGCATGTTATGCGCGTGGTGGGCCTCAGAATTGTTCTTATTCTACATTTGTGGTAACGGATACTGATAAACTAATTATGATTAAACTTTGAATATTGCATCAAATTTGTTTATCTTAGTATGAACAAAAATGTATGGTTTATCGTGAAATCCCGGCCCCAATAGCAATGTTCGTACGATGACGTAATGTAGGACCAAATGCGCATGAAATTTGCCTTATTTACACGTATCGGCAATGCGAGCTGCCCAGCAACTTCCCTTTCTGACGTCACAAGGGGAATTTCTGTATGGAAATGAATAGCTAATGAGGAGCCTCGTTTTAAAATACAAAAAATAAAGTTGCTGTAGACTGAGTTTAAAACACATTTTTTCACTTAAAAAAATAATTTATGCTTAGAAACATAAAAATTAATAATATTTATGTATCATTTGATAATTTTAGACGTGAAAATAGCAGCCATTTCACAGGCACTTTAAAAATAAAATTAGTTATATGAAGAAGTCATTGAAGAGTAATCAAATGCTTGACCATGATTTTACTAATAAGGAAATCTTACTCCATATTCTTAAAGTCAGGTTAGAACAGGTTTAATTTTGAATGAGATGTTAAAGCAAAGTACCAGTTTTTACCTGTAATGATGCCTTGACTAAATCCAGTTTTAAAGTCAGTTAGTTTTCCGTCTCAGTGGAATTCTAGTTTATTTATTCCAATTTTCAAGTGACTGACTTGACTTAAATAATCAGTTAGTAGACAATCAATTTTTATAATATTTTTATAATGTAATCTTTAACAACTAAATATGTTAACAGTAAATTAAATAAATCTGAAAATCGCCTTTTTTCATGTTTTATTGACCTTTCCAAGGTTTTTGATTCAGTTTGAGGTGGTCTATTGTGTATGCTATTGAAATTAGGGGTAAGGGGTAACTTCTTCAACTCAGTTAAATCAATGTATATGACTACTGAATGACATTTCAGATTATTTTCAAATTAAGGAGATGCACACAACATTATGCAATATCTTATTCATGCCATCATATTGATAGAATTGCTAGCAATGTAAGTATTTGTAAGTACTTGATGTATATTTTCACTAATCAGAGTGTTTTTTTCAATTTCATTCTTTCTTTGATTACATCAGCGTAAAGGCGAAGACGCTTTAATTTAAATCGATTGCACCAGATCATATCGCTCGTCACGGTCACAGTACGGACACCCATCATTGGGCTTTGTCAGGATTCCCATGAGTGACGCTTTTATTGAAACAATATCAAGCGTATCTTCACATTGCTATCAATAAGCGTGGTTTCTAAAACAATATCCGTGTCACTTTTAGCGAGTATGTGGTATATGGGAAGCTGACAGTGTATGACACCACGTGTATTAATATAATTCGTAAAACATTATCACCTGTGACAAATCAACCACTAAAGAATTTCACCACGATGCGAAGGTGCTAAAATCACTTTTGTAACTACTTTTGTATTTTTATTCAATGTAATTTCGGGAAAATTATGCGGGTGTATTGAATTACTGTCCTATCATAAAAGGTGTTTTGAGTCATGTGATGTATCAATTTGGATCACGTGATTTACCTTATAAAAAGACATGTTACTTTAGAGAAATACAGACAGAGATATAGACATACAGACTCAGACAGAGACACACCGGACCTGGCCCACTTGTTTGCTCTCTGGGAATGGCCGCTTGGCCAACGCACAGGCACAACCATTGTACTCTGTGCGTCACAGTATAATTTCACTATTGACAATAGTGCCAAATTAAAAAAAGGGATTACTTCATTTTTTACTTCCCGCAGGGTTGCCGAACAGGGCTATAACATCAACTCTCAATTGTTTAATATCTTTGTGAATAAGATCTGTGATACTGTGAATAAATTTGATTCTGTTGAATTATACAGTTTGAATGAATGTTATATACAGACGATCTGTTACTTTAGTCAACTACTCATGAAGGGCCACAAATGGCATTGATACAATCAATAAATATTGCTAAAAATACCAAGGTTTGTAATAGTCTTGACAAAATTGTGGGTGATAAATTTAAGTTCTATATTAATCAAAATTAAATAGAATGTGTTGACACTTACAATTATTTTACCACTTTGTTTCACTGAAGTCGTAAATTACATGCATCCGCTTCTAGACTACATAAAAAAGTGCAGAATCTGTAAAAGATGTATAATAATAAGGTTATTACGAGGATACCTCAAGGTATGCACACTGACAGTACGCCGTCACATTGACCTTCGCTGAGGTATTCTCGTAATAACCTCATATTATAAAAAGTTTGGTTGTTGTATATCCAACACGCTACTAGCTATAGACTTTAGCGAATGTAAAAATAATTTCTATGATTCATGGTTTGCACATAGACTTAGATGACACCGCACATCTGTTTCATTTTTGGCGGTGATTTCTCCAAAACTTC
Source organism: Saccoglossus kowalevskii (assembly GCF_978046115.1). Taxonomy (NCBI): domain Eukaryota; kingdom Metazoa; phylum Hemichordata; class Enteropneusta; family Harrimaniidae; genus Saccoglossus; species Saccoglossus kowalevskii. The sequence continues at coordinate 18,765,586 of NC_140649.1, read as the reverse complement.
TTAATAATCCAGAGAAAAATAAACATGATATTTACAAAAGTTTTAAAGATGCTTACAAATTTGTGAGTTATTTGGTCCAAATTAAAAACGAAAAACTTTTAGAACTTCGTTTCACTGCCCACCTGTGTAATTAGGAAGACACATGTGACATTTTTGCCATTGCAATTCAGTAGGAGATGAGAGACATGTAAACAATGCGGGTTTCGTCTATCAGGGGTTGTTATGGATGGATGGTTCGTCAGGTTCAATACACGGGAAGTGGTTGTAACGGGGAATGGGTAACTCGCAAGGCAATGAGTGGTACACTAGGATTGCTCGACACTTATACGCACCATTCAGTCATAAGGACACCAGTAATATAGTATAGCCGGGTATTTATTACAACTACAATCGTCACCATACGCCCCCGGTCCTCTTCTAACTTAATACGCTAGAACCCCCCATTTTTATAAACGACAGTGTTAATCGTTCAACCAATAGTCTAAATACTTTGCATGCGTTGTCATGACGGCATGTGGACTCCGCCAGTGAGGGCGTCGCCCCATAGCATCGTCATGACAACATCAATGCAACTTGGTGACAGACATTACTTCACAAAATGTGAGCATCAAACTGTCGAAGAAAACAGGTTGAAATTCCTTGCAGCTTTATTTATTTATGTGCCAGAGATGAACACACTTTCGAATGAAGAGTTATTTACTTAAATTTGTGCTTCCAGCATATTAGCGACTTTTGTTTCCCTTGCGCTGCTTTGTTATTTCTGTCTTTCGATAAACCATAGTCCCTCTATCACGATAAACGTTGTTTTGTGCTTCTTCCAAATAATATGATATATGTACATAGGAATTACGTACAGGTACTTTGAAGCGCATGCGCACTAACATTTAATTTGCATCAAATAAATACTGATGTGTTTACTGCAAAAACAAAAACAAACAGTGGGCTAGTCCGAGTTCTATTTAATATACACAATATTTGACCATGTACATGCACGTGATCTCTAGGAGTAGTCCGAGTTTAATGACCTAGACCGAGTTATATTTGTAATATAATATACATGATCAATGGGATAGTCCGTGTAATATTTGTATCATGTACATGCACGTGATATCTAGGAGTAGTCCTAGTTTAATGACCTAGACCGAGTTATATTTGTAATATAATATACATGATCAATGGGATAGTCTGGGTAATATTTGTATCATGTACATGCACGTGATCTCTAGGGGTAGTCCTAGTTTAATGACCTAGACTGAGTTATATTTGTAATATAATATACATGATCAATGGGTTAGTCTGGGTAATATTTGTATCATGTACATGCACGTGATCTCTAGGGGTAGTCCTAGTTTAATGACCTAGACTGAGTTATATTTGTAATATAATATACATGATCAATGGGTTAGTCTGGGTAATATTTGTATCATGTACATGCACGTGATCTCTAGGGGTAGTCCTAGTTTAATGACCTAGACTGAGTTATATTTGTAATATAATATACATGATCAATGGGTTAGTCTGGGTAATATTTGTATCATGTACATGCACGTGATCTCTAGAGGTAGTTAATGACCTAGACTGAGTTATATTTGTAATATAATATACATGATCAATGGGATAGTCCGGGTAATATTTGTACCATGTACATGCACGTGATCTCTAGGGGTAGTCCTAGTTTAATGACCTAGACCGAGTTATATTTGTAATATAATATACATAATCAATGGACTGGTCTGGGTAATATTTGTATCATGTACATGCACGTGATCTCTAGGAGTAGTCCTAGTTCAATGACCTAGACCGAGTTATATTTGTAATATAATATACATGATCAATGGGATAGTCCGTGTAATATTTGTATCATGTACATGCACGTGATCTCTAGGGGTAGTCCTAGTTTAATGACCTAGACTGAGTTATATTTGTAATATAATATACATGATCAATGGGATAGTCCGTGTAATATTTGTATCATGTACATGCACGTGATCTCTAGGGGTAGTCCTAGTTTAATGACCTAGACCGAGTTATATTTGTAATATAATATACATGATCAATGGGATAGTCCGGGTAATATTTGTATCATGTACATGCACGTGATCTCTAGGGGTAGTCCTAGTTCAATGACCTAGACTGAGTTATATTTGTAATATAATATACATGATCAATGGGATAGTCCGTGTAATATTTGTATCATGTACATGCACGTGATCTCTAGGGGTAGTCCTAGTTTAATGACCTAGACCGAGTTATATTTGTAATATAATATACATGATCAATGGGATAGTCCGGGTAATATTTGTATCATGTACATGCACGTGATCTCTAGGGGTAGTCCTAGTTCAATGACCTAGACTGAGTTATATTTGTAATATAATATACATGATCAATGGGATAGTCCGTGTAATATTTGTATCATGTACATGCACGTGATCTCTAGGGGTAGTCCTAGTTTAATGACCTAGACCGAGTTATATTTGTAATATAATATACATGATCAATGGGATAGTCTGGGTAATATTTGTATCATGTACATGCACGTGATCTCTAGGAGTAGTCCTAGTTCAATGACCTAGACTGAGTTATATTTGTAATATAATATACATGATCAATGGGATAGTCCGTGTAATATTTGTATCATGTACATGCACGTGATCTCTAGGGGTAGTCCTAGTTTAATGACCTAGACCGAGTTATATTTGTAATATAATATACATGATCAATGGGATAGTCCGGGTAATATTTGTATCATGTACATGCACGTGATCTCTAGGGGTAGTCCTAGTTTAATGACCTAGACCGAGTTATATTTGTAATATACTATACATGATCAATGGGATAGTCCGGGTAATATTTGTACCATGTACATGCACGTGATCTCTAGGGGTAGTCCTAGTTTAATGACCTAGACTGAGTTATATTTGTAATATAATATACATAATCAATGGACTGGTCTGGGTAATATTTGTATCATGTACATGCACGTGATCTCTAGGGGTAGTCCTAGTTTAATGACCTAGACTGAGTTATATTTGTAATATAATATACATGATCAATGGGATAGTCCGGGTAATATTTGTATCATGTACATGCACGTGATCTCTAGGGGTAGTCCTAGTTTAATGACCTAGACCGAGATATATTTGTAATATAATATACATGATCAATGGGTTAGTCTGGGTAATATTTGTATCATGTACATGCACGTGATCTCTAGAGGTAGTTAATGACCTAGACCGAGATATATTTGTAATATAATATACATGATCAATGGGTTAGTCTGGGTAATATTTGTATCATGTACATGCACGTGATCTCTAGAGGTAGTTAATGACCTAGACCGAGATATATTTGTAATATAATATACATGATCAATGGGTTAGTCTGGGTAATATTTGTATCATGTACATGCACGTGATCTCTAGAGGTAGTTAATGACCTAGACCGAGTTATATTTGTAATATAATATACATGATCAATGGGATAGTCTGGGTAATATTTGTATCATGTACATGCACGTGATCTCTAGGGGTAGTCCTAGTTTAATGACCTAGACCGAGTTATATTTGTAATATAATATACATGATCAATGGGATAGTCCGGGTAATATTTGTATCATGTACATGCACGTGATCTCTAGGGGTAGTCCTAGTTTAATGACCTAGACCGAGTTATATTTGTAATATAATATACATGATCAATGGGATAGTCCGGGTAATATTTGTACCATGTACATGCACGTGATCTCTAGGGGTAGTCCTAGTTTAATGACCTAGACCGAGTTATATTTGTAATATAATATACATAATCAATGGACTGGTCTGGGTAATATTTGTATCATGTACATGCACGTGATCTCTAGGAGTAGTCCTAGTTTAATGACCTAGACTGAGTTATATTTGTAATATAATATACATGATCAATGGGATAGTCCGGGTAATATTTGTATCATGTACATGCACGTGATCTCTAGGGGTAGTCCTAGTTTAATGACCTAGACCGAGATATATTTGTAATATAATATACATGATCAATGGGTTAGTCTGGGTAATATTTGTATCATGTACATGCACGTGATCTCTAGAGGTAGTTAATGACCTAGACCGAGATATATTTGTAATATAATATACATGATCAATGGGTTAGTCTGGGTAATATTTGTATCATGTACATGCACGTGATCTCTAGAGGTAGTTAATGACCTAGACCGAGTTATATTTGTAATATAATATACATGATCAATGGGATAGTCTGGGTAATATTTGTATCATGTACATGAACGTGATCTCTAGAGGTAGTTAATGACCTAGACCGAGATATATTTGTAATATAATATACATGATCAATGGGTTAGTCTGGGTAATATTTGTATCATGTACATGCACGTGATCTCTAGAGGTAGTTAATGACCTAGACCGAGATATATTTGTAATATAATATACATGATCAATGGGATAGTCTGAGTAATATTTGTATCATGTACATGCACGTGATCTCTAGAGGTAGTTAATGACCTAGACCGAGATATATTTGTAATATAATATACATGATCAATGGGATAGTCTGAGTAATATTTGTATCATGTACATGCACGTGATCTCTAGGAGTCCCACAGAGTTATTGATTCGTCAGCATGTTACATTATCTTACTTAGCTTGTCTTTCTTCTCTGTTGTTTGTCTACGTTACGCTGTATTCGACGATAGTCACCATGATCAGTTGACATTGAACTCTTAACTTTGAAGTGCGGTGGTCGTCGCGCTGCGCATGCGCGGCATTTGTGTTAATAAACATTGATTTTCCCACAATCCAATGCGCTCTTCTAAATGAAAGTATGAGGTTTGACCAAACACACTAGAAAAGTGTCTTTGTCTAGTGTCTTTGGTTTGACCTGAGCGCGACTTGCACTAATTACTGCCCGTGGATCCTTCGATACCTTCGAATCACCTAAAAATATCTAATTAAAGCTTGGAAACGTCTCAGTTCGTAGTCGTTGATCTGCACAACAGTCAAAGTCGCCATCTTTGTTTATATGAGACCCATATATCTCGCGCATGCGTGGAGCGACGACTACCACCCTTAAACATACTAACCGCTGGATGTTAATGTCATCGCCATCAATCACCGTCAAAGTGGTGATTCACAGGGAACGAAACCTTGAAGTTGAACACCAAAAGTATGTTGAAATTACAAAACAAATACCTTGTTACTGTGACAAAATTCATCACACGCAGCCAGAAACAAATATTCAGCACGTTTATTTGACTCTTGCTGTTGTCATAGGAACATATTACAAAGAATGTGACATTAATGCAGTTGTAGTGGAACGAACTCACGAGCGATAATCTGTTTCTAACTATAGGCAATACCGATTTTTTAAAATTTAATCGCTACATTTGTCAATTATTTAATATGTTAAGTAGGTTAATAAGTAATAATATAAAATCAATACAAATATGCAAATGATAAAAACAATATACATTTTGTTGTACTTGGAGTTTGTTTATGGGTTCTAGTTAATGTAATTTATGTGTATATGTTACGCTGGTTTACAAGTGCATACCGGCTGGCATGACACAATGATATGAGAAACTGAACCCAAAACGAATGATACGAACATCAAAACATTTGAAATCACACTTGGACAGAATTCAAATCTCATAACCTTATAAAAAAAAATATAATCATGAAACGTGTGGAAAAATATGACACAGGTAAACTACGGGTGACAAACTGTCAATGAAGCACATTAGTCTCGGTATCCCAAGAGTTGCCTACTGGTATCTCACTGTAACCCAAAGGTTTTCTACCCTGACCTAATAGTCGCCCACTCGTATCCTACTATCACCCAATGGCAACATACTGGTGACGTAAACTTAAGGCGGGGAAGTCGTCACCTACGCATGTGTCAGATGGCCATAGCGTGTCATTGTTTACAAACAAGCGCCTACCCATGAGCCTTTGCATTTTCAGCGTGTGTTGTTATCGTCGCTTTGGACTCAATTTCCGCGCGTGCGCAGGTGACGACCCTCCCGCTTTAAATATACATGTATACCATTATTATACGTCTGACGTTTGTGACTGAGTTCGAGTCTGTCTCGATATAGCTCGTTGAATTTCAGCAGATTCACTATTGGTCATTTCCAACGAGTCCTCCTCGACCAAAGGTACAGCCATAGATTCTGATATAAGTCCTCTACTTGCGATGCCGTTGGTTGCACTTGGCCGCCTTTGTCGCCGACAGACAAGACCGTAGACAACCAGCAACGCAATCAATATAGCCGACCCAGTTGAGAGTAACACCGAAACAATAATAAGTTTATGGTGCCGTGAAGACGCGTCGTCTTCTAATGTATGGTTCGTTGCTATGGCAATGAGTGGAGTTTCTTCGTTCGAGGTTCCAGTGAGATGAGGCAGGGTGTCTGAAGATCGTGGCAATTGGTGGACAATTAACGCAATGGCAACTTCATCATATATATCCGATGTCATAGCCACACAGACATATAGACCACCGTCCGTGGGTGAAATATTGTTTTTCATTAGGCAGTTTTTATCTTCATAGCGAAGTCTTCGATCGTCATGGAACCATTCTATCTCAACATCGCCGAGGTAATGGTTCTGTACATTGCAACAGAAGGTGGCGCTATTTCCAACTTGAACGCTGAGATTTCCGGCATGGTCTTTTATCATTGGCTGCTCGCAACGAAACTCCGACAATTGCAAATTTGTGATTGGATGCCGGCGCAGGTAAATCGGTTGGTCGCAAAGACCGGTGACGGCGTGTAGCGTAACTTCAACGTAGCTGACGAAATCCAGCATCCTGCAATCGCAGACCAATGGATTGCCACTGAGGGCGATAAACATAAGTTTTTCCATCGGTGCAAATTGGGCACTTTGAAGCAAATGTAAATGATTTCCACTGAGATAGAGACTACGTAATTCCTGTAACCCTACGAACGCGTGTTTCTCAATCTCGTCTGGAATCAGATCGAGGTTATTCAAGTAGAGGGCGCCCTTTAGATTCTTACCTCCATCGTTGTTAAACGCGTAGTTTTCTAATATTCGGATCGGATTGTTGCTCAAATCTAAATACGTAAACTGTGGAGATTTAATGGATGCCAGTGCATCGGATGGTACTGAAGTAAGCATGTTTCCGTTTAGACGAAGTGTTTTTAAATTCAAGAGACCTGTGAACACCGTACTGCCAATGTCAGTCAGTCTGTTGTCCGTCAGAGACAATAATTCTAGATTTTCAGAATTCTGAAATATTCCAGATGCAAGCTGGGTAATGCGATTACCGTCCAAGTATAAGAATCGCAAATTAGGTGAACGACTGAGCCAGCCTGGGGAACCCATATCGATGAGCCCGTTTCGACTCAAGTCCAACGTCTCTAGCGCTGACAGTCCACGCAAATCACCATCCTCCATCGATTTGAGAAAATTATCACTAAGATTTAACGTTTTCAAGTACTGCAAACCCTGGTAGGCACCGGGGATAATCTCTTCTATTTTAGAATTGTTTAGGTTTAGTACTTCCAACAACGGCGCATTGAGAAAACAATCCGACTCGAGAGTAGAGATGACAGAGCGTTCGACTGTCAGACTTGTTGTACTGTTAGGCAATTTACTCACCGTACTTGTTAGATCGTCGACGTCTTCACACACGGCATTGACGCGATTATTCGTCAAGGCGGAACTACACGAACACTCAGCGGGGCACACAACATTCACAGCGGTAGCTAACACCCTCGTGCACCAACAAATCAACACACACGCGAAGACAATCGCCGTTCTCATAGTGTCGACTGGACTGGTTAACCCGTAGATATCGTCCAAGATTTCGGGAGATTTGAACAACGCGAGATCAACATTATTTTATTGTGCGGCACCGTCGTGGGTGTATTGATCTTCAAAACGCCGCCATATTTAACAATGTTTCCGGACTAAGTATCCCTGAAATGAACAGAAGTAATTTGGTGGAAATTCAAAAGGTCATCGCATCAATGATATGATAGTGGACGATCAAAGTACATTCAATCCTCGCCAAATGACTGGCATATAGATAGCATAACGGCACCCTAGCTTCATCTGTCAGATAACATAAACGGCGCGCTTATTAACAAACAGGTCATATATACCAGAGTAATTTACATTGCAAATGAAATGAACTACACACTGTGCGCATGTCAGATATTGACATGTCTTAAAAACGCGCGCCATGCCTAGAATACAGACACACACATCAAATTAAATCGAAATCAATTATAACATCGCAGAGAGATGATTTACGAATTCACAACGCAGTCGGAGAGTGTTATTTTTTTATATGAAATTAATCTTTCAGAAATACTAGATGGAATTTCTCGGAAACGACGATGTGTACACACTGTTAAACCAAACAAGCGATACAAAATTGTTAACGAGGCAATAAGTTAAAACGAAGCCGTTTTATTCTGTGTCATTATAAATACTGCGAAGATCGATTCAATCATATCGTTTGTTCATCTTGATGCTATGGGTATACCCAAATACACAAAAGATGTCGACGTCAAATAAATAAATTTTCCAATGTTTGCTGAGTTAAGAATCCTTTGTTCGATTTACCGTGAACCTCGCGTCTGCACCGTGACTGACGGAGTAAAATAAAACTGTAAACCGATCGCGCAAATACTTGTGAACATGCTCGCCGTGATTAAACACCTACCTCAGAGCCTCAATCATGTCATAGTTTCTTTCCGCTGTTCATTCACATACTTCCAATCCTTTTGTGTCGAAATGAAGATAACAGTGTCACGTGACACGCAGTGACGTATACAATAGAATTAGAGAGTATTTTTCCCAAATCGCCCTATTTTCACAGCGTTTATTTTGATCGTGGTAATAAACACGACAAACGCTTTGCTGCAGCCCCGACACACCCAGGTATACTATTAACATGACGAGAAAACCTCGTTATTCTTGAATATCAGCTCCAGTTATATCCGTAGTGTAATCTGACACTAATTTGAGGCTAAATGTTGAAAAGTACAGATTCAAATAACATCTAATGTTTCTTATTATATTAATAATTCGACGTAGGGCACAGCATGGGTAAAAATTATTAGGTTGCCTAAGTCGCACTTGTGTTATCAATTAATTTGTGAATGGAATTAATCAACCCAGTCGCTTATCACAATTGATTTTGTTTTCAAAATCAACTCAGAAGTTCATACGTGTTACGTAACACTTCACACAATTATAAGTGTTATATTTTATTTCTTCAGAATTTATTACTTTATTGTACTTTTCACAAAACCTCAAATACGGGGTATTCTATTCTATTCTATTCTATTCTATTCTATTCTATTCTATTCTATTCTATTCTATTCTATTCTATTCTATTCTATTCTATTCTATTCTATTCTATTCGATTCTACAAACAAAACGTCCCCATGTTGATGAACTATATCACGTAATAATGTTGTTACCCATGATTTAGTGACGTAATGTACACTTGAGTGACGTACTCCACACTATAAAATACGTCACGGTACCTGCAGCTGCTTACTACCTACATCTACACATGGAGCTTTGTTAGCTCCATGATCTACATAAATCCCATACTCGTTAACATCGTGACTTATATTTAATAATAAATAAGTCGCTGAGTATATATTTACCCTATGATACAAGTATCATGTATTGTGGTAAACTGAACCAGTCTGTGTGGTTTAGGGCGTATACCTCATAATCTTGCGACCATCCCAGATCGGTGAGTCATAATGTTTCGTACTTTGCAGACCCGGATGTGTGAAGAACACTGTTTTGTACTTTGCAAACCCTGTCATATTCGAATTGTGGTACTGCAAATGCGAACATGACGATCAACTGAGTACATCACCTCATTCATTTCAATCAATCTCAATTTGAGTGTATGCTTAATAAACGATTTGTCGGAAATGTCCACTTTATATCAAGTGCATATCTGGAAATACTGTGTCTTCATGGCGATTGGCGCGCGCGCGCGTTTGACATTTGACCTATTAAATAGAGACAAATCTATATCACAATTTCCAAATCATTGTATGTATTTATCAATTAAAAAATAAGAAGAATAAATAAATTAAAAACATTTGTATAAATCTGCAAGAAATACTGGGATGGGTACTGTCGGGAAAAATGAACAATTGACAGTATTGGAGCTATTTAAGCATGAACAAATAAACACCGTGACGTCACTGTTAACCAGCGTTTTCTAATAATTCGAGATAATCATAAATTATTTTTCACTTTGACCATATAATGGGATTTCATTGCCATAGAAACAAATAGTGAATTACTAATAATTCACCATTTTAATTGATGCTTTACGAGTTTTAGCGAAAAGTAGTTCAGTGACAATAGTTTTTTATCTGAGTTTTGTGTACTGTTCAGCAGCCGCTAATACAATTGAACGAATTTGTACAAGTAAAACAATATGAATGGCCCCAAGGATGATGAATAATGCGATATACTTTATTAATTTTCATATAACTTTACTTATATGGATGTCTGAGAAATTATAGTAACTGAGACTGTGCCTGTGAGTCATACAGTTAGCAATAACATTGGATAGCAATGATTTTATCCCTGGGGGCACTACATAAACAATTACGGAGCCTGCCGCCCGAACATTGTTTCTGATCTTGGCAAATTTTGGTCTGAATAAACCCATAAACTATATTTATGGGGGCGAAGATAAAAATTTTAGAAAGAATGACGACATTCTCAGTACAAAAAGGATTTTTTCGTTTAAAAAAAATGGAGTAATTTTAGTTTTTCGCAATCTGGACAGTGTTTGTGGATTTTTTCCGAACCAATAACTTAAAAAAAAGGAAAATCCATTTGAGCGTCACATCACGTATACCTTTCCTGTGTGAGTGAGAGCCCCGGGGTTACACTGTTACGGTAAGTGTAATTGTGTCTCCTGTGTTATATTATAACGTCGTACATCTTATAGATCAATCGAGCGTGTGGATTTGCTGGATTGTCATGGCAACGAATCTTGAAAATAATACTTCATGAAATGTTGATAGAAATTATCAGAAACCGATGACAACGGTTTACAGAGAAATCAGACAGATTGTGTTACACGTACAAGCAATCATGTCTTTGGTGTCGGGTGTAATTTTTAATTACACGTAGTAATCGAAGCTGCTCATTGTATTGTCAATTTCCTGAACTAGACTCAATTATTTGTTTTCCACATGACGCATTCAATGCCGTTTATCGAATAATCGTTTGTATGTTTGTTTTGGTAATATTATTACTAAAATTAAATACATAAATTGTAATACTTGTTAAAATTACACCCCCACTTTCCAAAACATCAACATCACGCATCACTCCTAGAATAAGCTAACAAAAACATATATTTTGTATAAATGTTGTTATTTTTGCTAAATTTGTGGTAGGACATTGTATCGTCTGCATTTACGTCGATACCGCGAAGCATTTTAGTCAGTTTGGTCGTAAAATGTTTTTGTTGACTGGGAACTAATCTGTTTTCAAGTTTTCACAGATGAAATATGAAAGATTATGAAATATGAAAGATTATGAAAGAGTTATGAGTTACAGGCAATTCTTATAAATTATAAAGGAAACGTGGAATATAAAATAAAAAAATTAAATACGATAAAGGGTAATTATTGTAATTGTATACAATAATCGTAATTTTTATTGGTTGGCCAAAAATAAGCTATGTCAGTAAAAATATTGCTACAGAATTACCGCCTGTGTTAGTATCTGACATGGATATTGTTACGTGTAATCCACTACACCCACGCTATGTACAGATATAGAGGTTATACTATAGTACGACAATCCTACTACCTTTTGCAATCTTCCTGGGGCTCCATGTGATGACATATACGAGCACGTGCACATGGTTTTCAACTGAATGTTTACAGGCAATCCGTATGAGCATGGAAGGTCCTACTACCTTCCATGGTAATACCGAGTGGGTACAGTAACTGCGGACTGCGCGTGCGTATTCCCGTTGTAATCTACTTTACCTCACACACTATCTTGCCATAGACCATGCTCCTCATCCAGTATGAGGGATTCATCACTGTCTACCTAATTCAACAGTGTTGGTGCACGTAGAACATGGAGTGACAAGTAATATATCACACCGTCTGTATTGATATGGTGAACGGGTATAACGTGATAAATCAAGACAGTTACAGACAGGGGAAATTTATAATGCCATGATCGCATGAATTTATGCGATTCAATAACCGTGGGAGTCGTGTGACTAAATGGTATGTGTTCATTCTGAATTAATGGAGCACAATAATTCTTACGATTAACATTAGAACAAATGAAAGACTATTTAGTATTATTTTTTATGGGAAATGTCGTATGGGAATTGACAATAGCCATCAGGCAGCCATGTTATATAAATGAATGAGAATTCGATGGGCATCAACCAGCAGTGTTATGTCACGGTGAATGTATATGGGAATTTAACTATGGCCACCAGACAGACATGTTATACAAATGTATGAGAACTCGACGATGGACATCAGGCAACCATGTTATATAAATGTATGCGAATTCGACGATGGGCATCAGCCAGCCATGTTATATGAATATATGGGAATTCAACTATGGCCATCAGGCAGCCATGTTATATAAATGTATGAGAATACGACGATGGGCATCAGGCAGCCATGTTATATAAATGTATGGGAATTCAACTATGGCCACCAGCCAGCCATGTTATATAAATGTATGAGAATTTGACGATGGCCATCAGGCAGCCATGTTATATGAATGTATGGGAATTCAACTATGGCCACCAGGCATCCATGTTATATGAATATATGGGAATTCAACTATGGCCATTAGGCAGCCATGTCATATAAATGTATGAGAATTCGACGATGGCCATCAGGCAGCCATGTTATATAAATCTATGAGAATTCGATGATGGGCATTAGCCAGCCATGTTATATGAATATATGGGAATTCAACTATGGCCATCAGCCAGCCATGTTATATAAATGTATGAAAATTCGACGATGGCCATCTTGCAGTCATGTTATATGAATGTATGGGAACTCAACTATGGCCACCAGGCATCCATGTTATATGAATATATGGGAATTCAACTATGGCCATCAGCCAGCCATGTTGTATAAATATATGAGAATTCGACGTCGGCCATCTAGCAGCCATGTTATATAAATGTTTGAGAATTCGACGATGGCCATCAGGCAGCCATGTTATATGAATAGAATTCAACGATGGATATCAACCAGCCATGATATATGAATGTTCAAGAATTCAACGTTGGACATCAGCCAGCAGTGTTACGTGAATGTATGAGAATTCGACGATGGCCACCAGGCAGCCATGTTATATAAATGTATGAGAATTCGACGATGGGCATCAGCCAGCCATGTTACATAAATGTATGAGAATTCGACGATGGCCATCAGGCAGCCATGTTCAACCTTGAATCTATGGGAATTAAACGATGGTCATTAGCCAGCCATATTATATTAATGTGTAAATAAATATATTAAGTAAATATTTTCAGTATGCTAGACTGTCCCATTGGCAGTATAATCGTCTATTTTGTGGGATATATCGATGGACATTCAGATGGAAACAAATTGTGCTATATTGCTTGCCGACTGATTTTTTTATTTACGTGAAGCTAAATTTCTACAAAAATTAGTACATAACATACAAAGAAGCTAAATCCACTTAATTTCACATTCATTTCAATTTTTTTCAGATATAATGAGTTTGTGTGTAAATGTTATATCACTTTACATCCACGATCTCAGACTCTGGCAGCAATGCCACTTGTCTGGTATATACTTTAGGTTTATAGCGGAAAACATTGGATTACGCCTCAGAATGATATACGACAGGTGCCACATGTGAAACAGGATGTGATTACTCTTTTGACACACGTGACATCACCTTTTGGTTATATACCTCAGGGTACATTTATCATTCTTTCACGGATTTAAGCAGGTTTTGCAACGTAATGTCTATATACTAGTACGTTGGTTGCTGTATTGTATTTTAATTCCCTGTCCAACTTTTGTTTAATGATCTGCCGTTGCTAATGTCATTTCCACTTCCCAGTCCTGACAGAATATTCCGCCTGTTCACCTTGCAGCATACGCATATAACGTGACAGTAACATACACAATGTATATAGACATAGTGCTTTAAGATAATCAATGCTCCAGACACGTAGTTTGAAGGGTTGAGGTTTCTGTGCAAACCTAAAATCTGATCACAGACCGGTCACTGGTAGTCTGAAAATCAAATCCTACCCTACCCTGGGTGAGTGTAGCACAGACTCAACGGGAAGGCCAATTCCACTGGCCAAGATTTATTCACTAATGAATGCGACTTTGGGGGAACCTTAGTTAAGGTCCGCGGGTGCTTGTGTTCGACTGAGCCTGGTTGACGCCAGAATAGCGCATTAAAATTGCCATTTGGCCGCACAGCCCTGTCATGTATGTAGTCCCAAAACATGCACTATGTGTCAGCACAAGCATTTGCAATTTGCACAATGTGATCACAATTATGAACGTCTCTAGTTGCACAGTAAATATTAAGGTTGAATCTACATGATAACAATAATAATAATTATTGTTATTATTATTTATTTTGATAATTGCGAAGATAAAAAACTACTAAATTAAAAGTACGTAACAAAAAACATAAAAAAATACAAAATAATTTTAAAAAATAGTAAAAGTAAAATAAAATATAAAAAATAAAATACATGCCGTACAATACATCAGATTTTAATCACATTGAGCGTTCTCTACCAAAATTTGATTCGTACAGACAGATTGGAATGACAGAGCGCGTCTGCTTGTACACGACCTACTGCTGACTACGAGTCTAGTGCAAAATGTTTCTGTGTTCACCTTTGATAACCATGGTTACAAAATGCAGTTACTGAAGATTTTGAATATGGATTATTAGTTATAATTTCATTAGAAATGCTGGTTTCTCATTTCACACGATCACTTTTTTTTGTAATGTTATTTTGTCAACGTTGATGTCAGACGTACGAAAATTGGTTTGAAATATCGAATGAGAAGAATGAGAGTTCCTTCCTACATTGGCTAATGCATCATTACATTGGATTGTATGTAATTCAAAAATAAATGCAAGTGTATGCAATAATCATCTTATTTCATTTTATTCAGTGCCTTGTAGAGCATATATACATGTGCAGACATGGCGATAATATATGGAAACGATACACTCAATAGGACGTGTCTAGAGTGTACACTAGTTTTCACTTTCACAGATTTGTCTACCTTTAAGCAGTCATTCAATTAACTAGTCTCTCATGTAGTGTCCGTACGAACGATATATGGCTTCTGGGTGGAAATAACAGTATTCGAATAAAACATTCTAATGAGGTTACAATCACATAGTATTAGTCTCAATGTTATTTACCTCCTGAGAGGGTCATAAAATGTACTTTCCTTTAATTAAAGCTAGAAGGTCGCCCACGCATGCGAAAGACGGCCATAGCGTGTCGTTATTTACAAACAAGCGTCTACCCATGAACCTTTGCGTTTTAGCGTGCGTTGTCATCGTCTCGTGCGGCTTTATTTTCCCCAAAAATCTCACTATATCACGAGACTTGGCACAAGCATACAGGAGTGTCTACGGTCCATTGTAGCTGCCTTTATACGTGTATCATGAAGTACCAGTTACATAAAGCCACGTAATATTTTCTACATACACCCCTAAGCAGCCCACCGATTGGCTGATTGGTATGCAATTCGAGATGTTGACGTCACAAACTAGTCACCTCCTAAAATTCAAAAACAAATGAGTCTAATATTACAGTACGTGTTCTATAAGAAACGATGTTGCTGTATTCAAAAGAATAGAGTAAGCTGGGACGCACGCAAATAGCTATTTTAAAGGGCGGTAGTCGTCGTGCCGCGTCCTGTTCAATATGGGACTCATAGCGACGTATACAACGCGTGTAAAATACATTGTTTATTTACATGGAATTCGAACACGCGCTGCGCGACGACCACCGCCCTTTAATGTTAGTTTCTGTTGACGAAACAGCTGGGAATACAACAAAAAAATAAAACATCAAAATTCGTGACCCATGATACTAAATTTATTGAGCTTGTGTCATAATTTCCATTTAAATCTGATATCACGGATATGCTCTATGTATTATATCATACGCCGAAATCTCATTTGCGTTTAAATTGATTGTCTTCAAGAAATTTCAACGTGTACTGCATTATTATTACATTTGTTTTGTACTGGATCATTGAACAAAATAACTAATCTGTACCGTGAGTATTGTTTCCTTAAAGGGCGGCAGTCGTTGCTCCGTGTCCTGTTCGATATGGGACTCATAGCGACGTATACAACGCGTGTAAAACACATTGTTTATTTACATGAAATTATAACACGCGCTGCGCGACGACCACTGCGCTTTAATCGCATTATAAAGCAAATATGGTATATAATCCAAGTGTGAATGTGATCCATAGAAGGATTAAAAACTTAAAGCGGGAGGGTCGTCACCTGCGCACGCACGGGAATTGAGTCCCAAGCGACGATAGACGCTTGTTTAAAAAACTATAACAGGCTATGGACATCTGACGCATGCGCAGGTGACGACTCCCCGCTTTAAAATTTGTTGAATTGATAAATTGAAATGTCTCTGAATCAGTCATTATCCATGTAAATTCCAGTACGCTATATTGCGTTGAGTTCATCGAATCAAAGAAACTACTGTACAGTATCAACATTCATTATGAAAAATATTCATCATTTTATGTATATTTTTTTTAATGTTTTCGTTTATTATGAACATAAAATCTCATTTTTAAATTAAGGGTTGAAGCCTACTCATAATTTTTGAGAAAGTTGTCATAAATCGCATGACAGTGTTCATTGGTCTATAAAGTAAAATCATGAAGCTATTGTCCTACGGCACTATGAAATGGCATTCTTTTGTGTGTTACAGTGACGTATTTTGAGAAACTTGTCCTAATATCTTTCAAAAATAGATATTTTCAGAAAGATTCCATAGATCACAATGTTGACATTTTTTAAAACCAGATTTTTGAAATAATTTAGGACACCAAGGAGTACCCCATATTACCAATATATGATTTGTTCAGCCTATTCACCAGGCTACAATTTGAGATATTGCATACTATCTCTATCTCGGTAAAAGTGTTATAATACCGTCAAAATGGCCTCTATTCACTAAAATACAAGCATAATATTCTCGACAATTAGGCTGCCTCTTTTAAAGTCAAAAAGCTTATAAAGCCAGGAAGTACAATTTTCTGCATTCATAAGTAGACTAATTGTTTTGTTTTTTAAAGCAAAATTTAAAACATTTCTAGAATATGAAAGTGATTACATTTCTTGGAGCAGAGGTAAGTTATTTTTAAATCGATGTCTTCTGAATCCCTCCAACCCCTGTAAAAACACTGATAACATGTTGTGACATACTTTATAGTACATGTATATGTAATAAGAAATATACGTGTAATATTTAAGGTTTCAGCCTTGACATGAACAACTACTGCCTACAGTAATCTACAAATTGCTAATCTACACAGAATACAATTTAAAAGGATAAAGTTGCATTCCCGCTTCGTATTATATTATTCCACTAGATCCTACTAGTTATTGAAACCCAAATACGTATAGGTAATCGCAATTATGGTCAGTATCATGTAAATGTCATGAGGCCGAGTGTTACCGTTATATATTGAAACTGCAAGGCTTCTGGTGCGATTAACTACACATAAACACAAAACATATATGGTCAATTGAACCAAATCCCTCATAGAGTATGGGTTATAGGTAATATCTACAAATACAAATCTGTTTTCAATTCTCATTCACTTCCAAGAATTCTAATCTTAACGCCTTGCCAAGCTCCAAGCTAGCTCAGAATTGGTTATATCATGGACGTACTAGAGTAGTACGTCCATGCTTATACTAACATGTCCACGAGCTACCAATCCACATATGCACAAACCGATAGTGCGGTGATTTCTCATATGCATATGAAACGAACTGTGACGATGGTTTATGTCTGTAAACTCGTTGTTCTATTTTAAGCCCACACTTAAAGCGCGGTGGTCGTCGCGCTGCGCATGTGCGAAATTTGTGTTGATAAACATTGATTTTCCCACAATCCAATGCGCTCTCCAAATGGAAATTACAGGTATGAAGTTTGACCTGGGGCGCGACTTGCACTGAATACTACCAGTGACTCCTTCGATACCTTCCAATTACCTAAAATACCTAATTAAAGCTTAGAAACGTCTCAGTTTGTACTCGTTAATCTGCGTTAACAGTCAAAGTCGCCATCTTTGTTTACATGAGACCCATATACTGTAAAACATGTTGAAAAAGCGGCATGCAATTTTAGCGAATTGTGGTAAAATGACGTAATAGCGAAATGTTGATTTGATTTAGCGAATCTCCCTTGTCATTGTTGATTTCTTTGATTGGCAGCCATTTTGAATTGATAATAAAGTCATTAGCGACATCTGTACATAACTTGTAAACCATAATTGTTTTAGTTACATAACTATAAAATATTTTGTAAACCTCTATTGTGAACCAGGCCTTGGCGTGGCATGGCTTGGCTAGTAGCAGTTTTAGTCAAGGTGAAACGTTTAAAGGTGTCATTTATTGGTCAAAGTTGGCCAGGGAGGGGATTCGAACAAACAACATCCACCACAACAAGTATAAGTAGGACATTTAATGACTGAGCTATTGGGATTCCCGATGGAGGTTCTTTGAGAGAAAAAAAGGCATTAGAAAAATCATTTCAAGTGCAATACGAAAAAGCGTACAATACATATTTTGTATTTATGAAAATTACAACAAGTTCATTGCACTGACTGGTTAAAAGAGCTTTTATCAAATTTGACTCAATGCATGATTTAACAAAATCTTAATTTGGATAAAGTAGCATCTGTCTCATTATAACATGTCAACAAACATGTTTTACAGTAAGTCTCAAACATATACTAAGCCCGGGGTGTTCCACCTCTGGCTTGGGTTCCGGAGAGTTTGGCAATGGTTCCATGCAGGCCATCTAAATGTCCCATACGTTTTTTGAGCCAGGGTGTACGGAGGAGTTCGTACAGGCCAACCCATGTAAAATCGGTGCCGACCTGTCCTGCAGGTATGTACAATCGGTAACACTATGTTATACACCTTCAGCCACAGTCCCTGAACATCTGTGCTTCAGCCCACAGGGTGCTTCAGCCCACAAGGTGCTTCAGCCCATACTGGATGAGAGGTGACATCAGGCGTAGCTGGTACTAGTATAACACAAACAAACACACTGCATTGTGGATTCCCGCCACCAACCATCGAACACCTAGCAAGGACCTTAGCACCTTAGCCGAGTTCCCCTTGATTACACCTCTGTTTTCAACAAAATGTCCATCAGCTGGGGCAAAACTTGTTCTGAAACACACTTTTTCTCAGTGGCGGCGACAGTCCATCAGCACACATGAGAACGCTGAGGACTAGCTCTTGAAGATTTGAATCTTTGTAGAATAGAATAGAATAGAATAGAATATTTTATTTGACTCGAAATAGTGTAAGAAATTACATAACTTATGGCCAAAAACCAACACAGTAACGCAAAAATACAACAAATACAACAATAATAAAATAAAAATTAAAAAGATGTTTAACAATTAGCATACATTTCTAAGATCTTATGTATATAGACTCATAGACTGCTGGTAATGAAACTATCTTTTGAATTCATCAGTTTCTTAAACATAATCTGCTTAGGCAAACTTTGAAAATCTTTGTGCACTAAGATTACTCTCATTAATTTGTACCTAGCAGATTCAATCTCTGGGTTCCTGCAATCTAAGAAAGCATGCATCTCATTGCCAACAGCTAGATCATCACATAGCATGCATAACCTTTCCTCTGGTGGTACTTGTAAATACCTTTCTCTTTTGGTGGTCAACAAAATGTGGTCAGTGATGCACAGTCACCAAAGTTGCCTGCATTCGTTGATGGTAAGGACGAACTTGATAGTTATTTATTGCGGTTTGAGAGGTTTGCAACGAATGCGAGTTGGCATAGAGATGGATGGGCCACAAAATTGAGTGCGCTGTTGACTGGTAGAGCACTGGAAGTATATTCTAGGATGTCCGACACTGATGCAGTTGACTATGATCGGGTGAAGGTGTCGCTGTTGACAAGATACGATTTCACAGAGAATGGGTACAGGAAGCAATTCCGTGAAATTAAACCTGAAAGTTCTGAGAGTCCTGACCAGTTAATTGTGCAGCTTAAGAATTATTTTGCTAAATGGGTTGAGTTGTCAGGCACTGCAGCAACATACATTGATGGTGAAGGAGCAGTTTATTGGTGCCTGTACAAGAGATCTTGCAGTTTATCTTAAAGAAAGGGCACCCAAAGATTTAGATGAGTTGGCAGTAATAGCAAAGCAGTACCTAGAGGCACATGATCGACAGTTATCCACGAAGGACCAGGTGAGGCGTAATGATAAGACTGCCATTAGAAATACTGATGTGGGACAGGGTAGTAGTATTCGGTGTTATGTATGTCAGGGTGTTGGTCATCGAGCAGCACAATGTCCATTCCGCGTTACTGATGTCAACCATGACAAAGGTAAACAGTGCCTTCAGTGTGGTTACATGGGACATGTGGCTAAGTTCTGCCGTAGTGGACAACACAAGGGTCAAGAAAGAAAGAGTGTCAAACCCAGCACTACTACTGGTGCAGCTGCAGTGGTTAAAGCGGAGTCTAATATCAGTGCTAGCTGTGCTGTTCAAATTGACAGTGATGTGCCTAAAATGATTGAGAAGGACCATTTGTTGTTAGCATCGGGGGAGCAGTTAAAGGTTGTGAATGGTGCATGTATGGAACGGAGTGGCGTTGTGGAGGACAGGACTTTTCCTGTGGGTCAAGGGAAGGTTGGTGACACAGTTGTGACCATGTTGAGAGACACTGGGTGTAATGGCATTATAGTCAAGAAGAGCTTGGTCCCAGATGACCAGTACACAAAAAAGATGGGTCATATACTTATGGTTGATCGTACTGTAAGAAGGGTTCCAGTCGCCATGGTGGAAATTGATACGCCATATTTGAGAGGCACGGTTGAAGCATTATGTGTGCAGGACCCAATCTATGAGTTAATTGTTGGGAATGTGCCTGGAGCAAGACCACCAGATGACCCGGATCCAGTGTGGAATGTGAGTGGAGCAGTAACAACCAGAGCGCAAGCGAAGAAATCTGGTAAGGTGAAGCCGCTCAAAGTGTGTGATGTAAAGACTGGAGCACATGTAACAAAGACAAATTAGTCAAGATGCAGCAAGCAGACACATCGTTGAAGAAGTATTATAGTAAGAGAGAATCAGAAGTGAGAGGGCACCATACAACCGAGTTCCAGGTATATGGAGGCTTGCTATATCGTGTGTATCGGGATCGTTCAGTTCCAGGAGGCAAGACGGTACGTCAAGTGGTTGTGCCGAAACTGTTGAGGACTTGTGTTATGGAGATTGCACATGATTTGGTATTTGGTGGACACATGGGGATAAAGAAGACAGAAGACCGGATTGTGACTAGCTTTTATTGGCCTGTGTTTTTGTAGGTCGTGTGATGTGTGCCAGAAGACTGTTTCAAAGGGATCAGTTGTGAAGGCCCCATTAGGTAAGATGCCTTTAATTGATATGCCATTCAAGCATGTGGCTATAGATTTGGTTGGACCAATTATACCAGCCAGTGACAGGGGTCATCGATACATCTTAACTATGGTGGACTATGCTACACAGTATCCAGAGGCCGTTCCACTTAAAAATATAGATACGGAAACTGTAGCCGAGGCGTTGATTGACTTTTATAGCCGATTGGGGGTTCCAGAAGAAGTACTAAGTGACATGGGGACTCAGTTTGTGTCAGAATGCATGCAAGAAGTATCAAAATTGCTCAGCATTAAGAGACTGACGTCTACGCCCTGTCATCCCATTTGTAATGGACTGGTGGAAAAGTTTAATGGTACTTTGAAGAAGATGTTAAAGCGGTTGTGCCATGAACAACCAAGGCAATGGCATCGGTATATTAGTGCTTTACTCTTCGCATATATAGAGGTACCACAGGAGTCAACTGGTTTTTCCCCATTTGAGCTGTTATATGGTCGAACGGTTAGAGGCCCAATGAAGATCCTTAAAGAGTTATGGACCAAAGAAAGCGATACTCCTGAGATAGTTAATAGTTACCAGTATGTGTTTGAGTTGAGAGATCGGTTAGAACAGACTTTAGAGATTGCTCAAGAGGAATTACAAAAGGCACAGAACTGATACAAGTGTTACTATGATCGTAAAACGAAGAAGCGAGTGCTTAAGGAAGGAAATAAGGTGTTAATTTTGCTGCCAACTGACAACAACAAGCTATTGATGCAGTGGAAGGGTCCTTATGTGGTGGAGCAGGTAATAGGCAAAAACGATTATCGAGTGAGGGTAGGTGACAAAGTGAAGACGTATCATGTAAATATGTTAAAGTTGTATGTTGAGCGGGAGACGTCACCTCAACCAGATGGAAGTGAGACAAGTTACTCACCAAATATGGCCATAGACTTGATGAATGCTGTGCGCGCAGCTACAGCGGGATGCAACGAGTCAGATGAAGAGAATGCTGTAGACAAAGATGATCTTCTAGACTTAGGAACTTATAAACCCAAGGAGTCAGGTAAAGATGTTCAAATTGGTACAGACCTGACAGGACACCAGAGAAAAGAACTGATGGGTTTAGTCAATACTTATGATAAGGTGTTTACTGCCTTGCCAGTAAAGACCAAGATAATCAGTCATAAGATTGACCTGACAAATGATACACCAATACGATCTAAGCCATACTCACTACCATATGCAATAAGGGAGAACCTTAGGCAAGATAATGAAGATATGTTAAAAATGGGAGTAATCAGAAAGTCTACATCACCTTATGCGTCACCGGTGGTGATTGTAAAGAAGAGAGATGGATCGAATCGCATATGTGTAGACTATAGGAAATTAAATAAGGTCACTGTAACCGACCCTGAGCCAATGGTAACAACAGGGGACATATTTCAGAGGCTACATAATAGTAAGTTCCTGTTAAAAATTGATTTAAGTAAGGGTTATTGGCAGATACCAGTAGCTGAAGAAGATATACCAAAGACAGCAATTGTTACTCTCGATGGAACTTGTGAATTTTTAAGGATGCCATTTGGAATGAAGAATTCGGGAGCTACTCTAGTGCGGGGAATCAGGAAATTATTGTCAGGTATGGAGGGGGTTGGAAGCTATATAGATGACCTGATAGTTTATTCAAGCTGCTGGGATGAGCATGTTCAAGTATTATCTGAGTTGTTACGAAGACTAAGGACAGCAGACATAACAGCTAGACCATCCAAGTGTGTTCTGGGTGCAACATCAGTAGAATTCCTGGGTCATGAAATTGGACACAATTGGGTGAGTCTGAGTCACGACAACATGGAAAAAATTCGAGAAGCGCAAAGACCAGCGACCAACAGAGGTGTCCGATCGTTCTTTGGGCTGGTCAATTACTACAGAGACCATATCCCCTTATTCGCAACTATTGCAGCACCCCTGAGTGATCTACTAAGGAAAGGACAACCCAACAAATTTGTATGGGGAGAGGCCCAGGAGAAAGCATATAACATTTTGCGGGAATACTTATTGGGCAAACCAATTTTGAAGTTGCCAGACTCACAGAAACCATTTGTGTTGCGGACGGACGCATTGGAGCAGTACTTATGCAGAATCATGGTGAGAGGCTTCATCCAGTTGCATATGCAAGTAAGAAGTTATCCGATGCAGAAAGAAATATTCAACTGTAGAAAGAGAATGTTTAGCCATTGTATGGGGCGTGAATAAATTTTGCCTATATTTAGCCGGTGTGGAGTTCATTTTGCAGACGGATCATAAACCATTGTCTTACCTGGATAAAGCCAAGTTTGCAAATGACCGAGTGATGAGATGGGCGATGACTCTGCAAGGATATAATTATCGTGTTGAGGATATTCCTGAACGGGACAATGTGGTAGTGGACTACCTGAGTAGATTGATGGACTGAGGAACTTTTGAACAGTATAGTAGAATGTTATTCGTTTATGATTATATTTCATATTTTATTATATTCTACTGTATGTGATTTTCGAATTTATGTACTCAGAGCTTTATTCAGTTCGATTTGATATATTGTATTGTTGTTTTATTTGAAATTGCTATCATATTCGTATTATTGACGTCGTTGCTAGTCATGTAATATTATATGTTATAATATTCTTGAGAGGGGAAGCATGTCGCATGTTCTAGAACCATACTGTGTCTGGGTGGAATATTCTAGATTTTATTTAGAAACTGGTTGAATAAGTAATGGAACACTGTAGGAGGCAATAAAAGGTAATGGAACATTCTAGAAATTTGTAGTAAGTTCCAGACTCATTATGTATGCTGATGTAATGGTCTATTTATAGACAGTGGGGTATATATAGGGGAGTTGTTCAGCACTGAGTTCAGATTGGAGATCTCGTTGAATTGTATTGGAGTTTAAGTATCTAGTTATTGGAGTAGTGGAGTTTTACCGCGTTATTGTACTTGATGTTTGCAGAGTATAATAATACCAGTACCAGTTGAAACCTCATCTGTTGGCTTCGTGTTTGTATGTTATCATCGCCGCCAGGGAAGTCTTTATGTTACTGTTGCCATTTTGGTATTTGAACCATCACACCTGTACTATACCAACTACGGTAATATTACGTTGCGTGTGACACACATCATTTTTTATTTCAGATCAGTGTGACAATGAAATTAAAGCTATTACAATTTCAACTCATAAATTTACTAGAGAAATATAAAAAATCGCAGGTAGCTGATGATACTACTATTTTCGTATCAAACACAGATTCCATAACTAGTGTAATCAATGTGGTGAATACTTTTAGCTCAGTGTCAGGCTTATCACTAAACGTTGGAAAAACAAAAGGCCTTTGCATTGGACCACGATTATGCCAATACAATCTCCAGGTACCTTCTTCTCTTATGGCATTCATGAAGATTTTACTCTCGCTCTAAACAAATAAATGCCATAGAACATATCTTATCTCTATGGTTACACAGAAATATCACATCATTTGGTAAAATTGCAGTAATTAAGTCATTGGCGTCTGCAAAAATAGTCTACCTTCTTAATTGTGTATCGTGCCTGATGTTACCTTAAAACGTCTAGAAACGTTACTCTTTACCTTCATTTGGGGGTTCTAGAGTTGATAAAATTAAACGTAATACTATGATTGCTGACTACCATCAAGGTGGTATCAGATCACCCGCCTATTGAGTATTATTCAGACAGTTTTCTATATAAATTTCTCTATGATATATTGAAAAATTAAAACAAAATGAACATCTCTTCATCAGTTGTGAAAGTCTAGAGTAAAGAGTTTCTGGAAGCTAATAGAAACTTGTTTAGCTCAAATACACAGTTGTACAGTGATAAAAAACTATGCCGACACTTACATATGAAATGAATGGTTACAGTCAGCGTGAAACTCTGTAATTGCAATGTTCACAATTTATAAGTCATGGCTGCTCCACAAGAGTAGTGAAAATTTCAATTCTCGGGCGCGGACATCCGGGCATTTTCACCGCCTGGCAACCCGCGGCGGTGAAAACAAAGGCCCATCGTGCGCGTCGTAGCAACGTGGAACGTCCTGTGACGTAGCTCCGCCCCCGAGGATACAGTCAATTCGTACCAAATGTTTTTCTCTGAGCTCAAATTGCGATCGTACCAAAAAGAGAAAATTGTAAAATGTATTTTTTTCCAATGATGTAGACGTATGTGACAAAATATGGTAAAAAAATACTAGTATAAATCAGTATATGTTCTAATAAGTTTATCGCCGAGGGCGTGATTTCAGGCAGCAAAACTGAAGATTCCACAAGTGTTACCCATCTTCCCTGGAGGTGCTGTGAATCTAGTGGGTGATACCATTATTTTTAAATCCGGGGTCAATTGGCTGGTGCTAGTGAGACTCACTTTGTCTAACTTGGACAAATAGTGCAAGTACTGTAAAATGACTAATTATCACTCGGTTTAAATTTCGCTGATTTACCATTTCAGGCATATTTAGTGGGTTTTAAATTAATGGTTTATTATTTAGATAATGTGTTCTATGCTAAATTTTACATATTTACTGGGTTTCAATTTAGCGCATTTTCCAGTCAGCACAATAAGCAAAATTAAAACCCAGTGAATAATTAACCCTTTTATAGTAATTGAAATGTTATGAGGCCCCCTATGTTATTATAAAGTGGAATGCAGCAACTTCTATTGTTATGGGGCCCCCTAAGTTATCATAAATGTAAATGCTGCAGATGTTTCTAAAGGTATCAGAAATAGGAATGCAGTTTAACAGGACACCAGTCTAGCAAAAAATATGCTGTTAAATATGTTATTATCAAAGATGCTAGTTTTCAAACTAGGAAAATCACCACTCATGGGAAATGTCTTGCACATCCAAATATGCTACACTATACAAACATATCACTCAATTGCACACAAAACAAATACTTTTCATATTTTCCAAATATTCACAAGCACACTAAATAGAAAACAAATGGCAGTTTCAAGACCATTACCGTAATTGGCAAAGCAGTACCAAGTTATTTCTGAATCTGCAGGCAGAAAGTAAAAAAAAACTGACCGCAATGCATTCTGGGAAATATGATATAAAACATTGTGGGAAGGTTGCATAAATAACCTTCGCTGGAAAAAAATGACTCACTTTATAGATAAGGTCCATATAAACATTTATTCTATAGTAATATACAAACAATATTATTTCTGATACACCGAAGACTTACATCAAAGGCAATATGTAAATATGTATTGAACAGTATCAACAAGAATTCAACTCAGAATACTAATTAATTATGCACATATCATCAACACGTATAAAGCATTGCAATTATTCTATATATGCTCGTATGATTTAAGTTTTATATGAACCTGAGCACTTGTTCTTGTAATATCAAAGAAACAACGATTCAATTTATATGCAAATTTTCTTAATTGTTGACCGATTTGTACCCAAATCTAATAATATCTTGGAATTGTCTAATACTATACATGTATGAATGTCAAGTATCAATTCCAATCAATCAACAGAAGCTAATTAATATTTCAAAGTACTGTTTTGATTTGAAATTAAGAATATTCACGGTATGTTAGAATGTTTAAGTATGTAAGTTTATTGACTAATGAGTAATACGACTATATATAACTGTCACAACATACAAAATTACAATTTGATGCATACAAGATTTCACACACATACTACAGAGTATTTAATGTTATTGATTAACAAGTCATTGTCAATGACACGTCCCCGTTCCGTTCATATTTGAGTGACATATACATTCAAAGCAGATCATGACCGAAATGCACCTGCATATGTACAACACATTGTGCTAAATCTGAACAAAATCCATCCATGCATGACTGAGATCCGGTTCTGGAATTGTGAAAATACGTGATTTTGATGCATTTTCGGCATTAAAATGGCCATCATTCCGCTATTGTTAAGCAGATCATGAAACAAATGCACATATCTATTTGTGACATGATGTACCATGTGTGTGTGAAGTTTGAACTTGATCAATCCAGACATGTCTTGGATACGGATCCAGAACTGAATTCTTTAACAAAATGGCCGCCAGTCGGCCATTTCGAACTTGATCCGAAAAAAAAAAAGATGTGCATCAAGGTCCTATTATGTTTAATGTATGTACCAAATTTGAACAAAATCCGTCCATGCATAACTGAGATCCGGGTCCGGAATGGTGAAAATGTGCGATTTTGATGCATTTTCGGCCTTAAAATGGCCGCTATTCGGCTATCGTTAATCGGATCATGAAAAAAATGCATGTGCATATGTCCCATATAATGTGTGATGTATGAGTGAAGTTTGAACTTAATCGGTCCATGCATGTTCGAGATACAGGTGATCACGGACGCACGGACGGACGCACACAGGGCAAAACATAAGTCCCCGTTTTCGGACTGCGTCCGAACGGGGACTAATAAGATAATGGTGTGATATGCAATGAAAATGTGAATACAAGTCGGCGGCACAAAATTTTGCATGGGCTGAAGATATCTGCTAACCATCCAATCCCTTCGGCGCAACCTTACTTTGGAAATCTAAACCCTCCGAAACGCTATTTCCTGCATTTTGAGGGACAAATTTTGTTGACACACATAGCTGAGTTTAATTACATCTCCAGGGAAAACTTAAAGATCCATGTTTGATTTTTGTTATTAATATATAACCCCAGTGTCACACGAAATATGAGGTCTAAAACACAAGCAAATGAGGGATATCTTTCACTTCAGGCTTTTTTTCTAACATCCTTGCTTATATGTAAAGCAGGTATTAAATATGATAATCTCAATCATTAATGTTAAATGAACCTTTGCAAGCGATCAGTGTGTTATTGATAGTGTATGTTCAATTGCCATAGATCTTCATGCATATCACTGTACACAAATATATCTTAGATGAACCCTCATTTTATGAATCCTTGTTAATGTTTCTATAATCATTAAAAAAAGCCTACAAATAGATTAACAAAATAAAGAAGCAAAATGCAGTAATATGGTATTACACTCTCCAGAGGAAAATGGCGCCATACCATAACCTTTAAAAATTATGTTTTGTTTTTTTTGAGAACATGAAAACTTCCACTCAAAGCATGGTTGTCATATTGACCATAATATTAATGGATCTCACATGCCATTCTATGCATAAATAACAAAATAACATTATGGCTATTTTTTAATTGAGAGTACCATATTTGCTCTATTACATGAACCAAAAATTACATTTAATATATGCTGGATCATTGAAATATTTTAACAATTTTGACATGTATGTGTAATACTTATTACTAATATTTTACTAGTGAATAAAGCAAATTTATAAACTTATTGAATGAAAGTTCTTATATCATTCTTATAAGTAAATGAGGTCGTTATACATGTCTATCATTTTTTTAAATGATAAGACTCTAGACTATATTAATTTTTATGGTTAATATTTTACTTTAAAATAATTTTTCATTTTCTAAATCTCTTATGCAAATATGTTATAATAAAATTTATATCTTGCCATCTTAGTTGATATAAGAGTTTGCATTTTAAAAACGATTTTTTTTACATAGAAATCACTCTGCACTGAAATTTTGGACAATATTAGATGCCTGCAACCAGTTCTTGAAGGCAAGTGGACCTCTTGTTTGTACCTCTGACCGTCCTTGATCGGTGATGACATCTCCGTTCTGCTTCACAATCACCAGTGTAGGAATAGACGATATGTGATACCTCTTCTTCAATTCACTGCAAATATAAATATGAAATTACTTATGTCAATCTAATTGAAATAATAACCCAGTTTAGGATACACAGCGCCCTCTATTGACAAAATGTTTTAACTGTCAAAGTTTGTTGGCCATCAAAATTTTAGCATAAAAAAAATCCCCATCATCACCCAATTTTTGAAAAACAGTTATTTTAATTTTTGTTGTTGTCAGGCCTTAATAGCAGCATCTTTGTGGTATACTTGTTAGGACAATTACTTATATATACTACCGGTAATACGCTGTGTTCTCTATCAAAGTGTTGGTGACAGCGCTACAAATTTGAAAATGCACATTTACATATACATTGTGTTTATCGAGGAAATGGGCACATGATGACAGTAATGATCGGCAAAGCTACCGTTCGTCTGCGAGCAACAAAAACGGGCACAAGTGTGAATTTCTCTCTTTGTTTATTATCAACACCCTTTAAGATAGAGATGCAGTTTATTTGTGAATTTCAATCAAAAATAGCTTTTTAAATTGATTTTTATCTAAAAAAATATTATGTGAAAATTTGACCAATGATTTCTAATTGGAACACCATTAAAATTGTTGTTTATTTTCTGGTTAAAAATAAAAAACACTCACACGTGGCAATGTCTATGTCTAATTGCCTAATTTGCATGAGTAATCAAATAACAGGACCTTTGATTGACAATATGCAAATCGAGATTGTATGGGTCATAGTTCATTCAATCATGCGCATGTGCAATTATTCCCAAATAAGTTCTCATTCGCTAGCAAACCAAACATTATATTTCCTCAGCGTTTTTTTCCTAATTTTTATCATTACATTATGAGTGGTGTGAAAAGTAGCAGTGACCGCCATAACTTTTTTTTTTTTAACTATAAGTGCAAGTATGTTGAAAATCTGAATGTCACTGCTGTATGTAACTATCCTGTTATTCAGTAGGCTGGATAAAATTGTGTGTTAATGGTAGGTTAGCCTGACAAGGTCGTGTGAATTGCACCCTTTACGTTGCTCCAAAACCAACACACACCTGACAGAACGATGTAGTTTTTGTTTCCCCAACGATTTTTTGTCGGTACCAATCAAATTGCAGGAACGTCATATAGTGACAGCCATCAAAAAGTAACCATTCATGGCAGAGTTTATTTCCGGGCAATGTTTATCATCTTGTTGAAAACAGTTTGTGATTTTTGCCGACAATACAAACACAGCTTTGATCAATGGTGTTAACATGACCACCAAAATGAATATTCATCATAAGTCATTGCAAGAAGGCATGAACTTTGGGAATTCACAGTATTGATCTTGCCGACGAGACATACACTATTCTGTCAGGTCTGATGCTGTTCAGCTGGCGAGGACCAACTCCCGCCTACATGTCAAACTAATTGTCGGTGGGCAATCATTGAATATTTCATATCTCCATAATACTGATGATATAATAATGAGACAGTCATACATGCAAATGTGACCCGTATGAGAATACAGAGAAAGAGAAATTGATATCCGTATATGACGAAGTAATATTCAATAAACTGAAATTGTGTGCGTCGGTCACAGAGGTCAATATTTGATTTAGTTATATTAATAACCCTAAGAAACCCATGAATACTTCAATCATTTATAATGACTCATTCCCCAGACATACCCTTTAGTAATAGCTTCTTCATTAACAATTTACAAGATGCAGATAACACTTAGAACACCAAATAGAAAAAACATTATCACCTGCGAGAAAATATGGCTTTCATATCCTGGGTGTTATATGTTGTTACCTTGAATTAAGGGATTAAATGTAGTACTTTTGTTTCAAACTCCTGCTTATTGTAAAAGTAGAACATACCGTAGTTCTTAATGTCCCCCGAGACAACAGATTTTCACCATATCTCAAATTTTCATTTCCTTTTGGATTCATGCTTATTGTTCCTTCTCCAATAGGACCTAGTTCTTAATGTCCCCCAGAGACAATACATTTTCATCACATCTCAAATTTTCATTTCATCACATAAGAGGAAATAATCAAGTAGTTTAAGAATGTGAATACTTGTGGTTATCATGAATTATTTAAA
Organism: Saccoglossus kowalevskii; assembly: GCF_978046115.1. Classification (NCBI taxonomy): domain Eukaryota; kingdom Metazoa; phylum Hemichordata; class Enteropneusta; family Harrimaniidae; genus Saccoglossus; species Saccoglossus kowalevskii. The sequence goes on along the minus strand of NC_140649.1, from coordinate 18,734,052 downwards.
AATTCTGATAAAATACTAAATGTATTTATAATAAAATGCTTCCTATGGAAATCATTCTAAAAATGTAAATTATTTTGTACTTTGTGAAAACATTCTGAAAAGTTGATGATATGCATTAAAATCAATAAACAAGACAAATTTTGATAATATTTTTAAAAATTGAATACCCGAATTCTACTGCTTAGATTTACATACTTCACAATTACATGGAAGCCAGAGTGAATTTTTAAGCTATAATAATCCAGCCAAGTGTCTCCACATATAACAGGATTGTGGAGAGAGAGAGAGAAAGATGAACACACACAATGGCATGCAATATGTAATTAGAGTTTGTATTACACTCCTCTAAGGTCAGTGTCCTAAGAAATATTATATCATATTAATTTTATGTATATTGTATTCAATTGTACATACAAGTGTTTAACAGAACACATATAAGTAGAATATAGTTCAAAATGACGCAATGTAAAAATTAAGGAGGTACATGTACCTCTATGTCATAAAATAATAATAATAATAATAATAATAATAATTACTTTATTGACATGCTATCCCAAGTGGGATTCTCATCAAGTACAATAAAGTGTAAACACATGGAAATATACCTTTGGCATGTGCCTTAAAATACACCCCTACATACGATCCCCTGTTAGTCAGTTCAATAATTTGAGGTCAAAGGTTGATGTCTGTACCAATTACACTTATCATGTATGAAAAAACATTTAACTCAGTATAGCTGTTTTACAACACACATACTGGTTCAGGTGACTATGGTTGAAAGTAAACCCCAGGGTGCACACTGTATTGGACCATAAATCAAAAGTAGTTCAAATATCGTGACAGAAAATGGTTCTATGTACATCTGTGTCTTTTACTATATCTTGGTTTTATATACTACTAAATCTATTGATATATATATATATATATATATATATATATATATATATATATGTATATATATATATATATATATATATATATATATATAGATATATATAGATATATATATAGATATAGATATATATATATATATATATATATATAAAATATAGTGTTTAAAACAAGGAATGATTATATTAGTATTGTTATATAAATCATATTGGACAAAACTCCTAAATTTATAAAATTAAGGGAGAGATTTTGTTTGGGGTATTTTTCATGTTAGGTGTTGAGGCAAGTCAACTCAATGAACTATGCCCTCAGTGTTGAAATATTTCTTATTCATTCTAGTATTTATTTACTATTATTTTTGTTGTTGATATGGACTCATTTGCCTGAAATAAATAAATAAAAATAATCAAAATTAAACTGTAAATAGCTCCCGTGTGATCAGAGCATGTATTATAAAGGTATAGGCTTTGTCTAATAAGTGAATGTAATTGCATGCAGATCAATCCATCAATAAAATTGATCAAGATGTCTGAGAATCTATGACATACTGTATATGGAAACACATGATTTTGATATGGGCATTTTGAAAAACATGCAAGGACACTAACTTGTAAACAAAGGGCACTAATGAGGCACTCTATGAATGAGGTATTTCTAGAGGTCGGGGTTTGTCTTGTCTGCAGTTGATTTTTGTTTTGATTTTCTTAGGTTTTTTTTTTCCAATGCGACTTATTTCACTTATTTTTTTTAATTCTTGGTAATTAGTGTCGTTAGCGACAGAGTAGTAAAAAACGCAATTAATCTCAGTGCAGCAAATCGGGATAGATCTTCCTGACGCAATGGGCAAATTTCGCTATTTTCGCTGACAAGTAAAATCTGCTAAATTAAACCTACGTGAATATGTAAAGTAACAACAGACTGTTTCCTTGACAGATTCTTGAAATTAAATCATCAAAATAGCACAACTAAAAAGTCTGTACAACATACCTAGAACAGATAAATAAAAACATTGTTGTTTAATGATCATCCGGACTTTGAGCCCTTTAAAGTAAGTCATCCAGCCCTTACATACGCCAACGATTGAAATTTGTTTAATTGCTATCAAATTATCGCTCAAAAAAAACGTGCTTTTGATACAAACCGAATATCGCAATAGACCCTGCACAAAACTACCGCCATTTTGTCTTCCTTGTCCTCGTTCAGCAAAAACAAAAAACTCGCATATTTACTATTTGTTTAATGAATGCATTTTTTGTTTAATAATATCAAACAAGAATAAACACTAAGTAAAATAGGAATCAACTGCTTCGTTTTATTTGAGTAAGATGGAAACCAAGAGAAAACAAATTACTGTCTGCTCGAGGAGAAGACACTGGGAGTCATGTGCAAAGAGATTGTTTATAAATTAGATCACATTGGAAGTGCTTTCAGTCACGTTGTGTAGCTTCAATGTGTAAAATAGAAAATTTATATCTTGAATAAAACTGACAAACTTCCTTGGTGTTGCTGTCAGGTGTCTGCCTTACACATGTATTAAGTGTAGTCGCGAGGATTCAGCTTTCCTTTTCTCTGCTCGTGGCGTCGCAATAGCGGTGAAGGTCAGTACTGGGTTGAACTGACAGCCATGGCCACTATATTTTGAATGATCATAAATAATTTTTGAACCCAATAGTAGTGATCACTGTGATTATTATATAAATTTCTTGCAAAGTCTGGAACGATACGAAAAAAATCGTCGATTTCCTTCTATATTCATGCTTGAAAGTAGGCCGAAGTATCCGCAGGTGAATACGAGTATCCAGATAATAAGTTAGGATCGATCAGTTCACACGAATTGTTCTGTTCTGATTCATCATTGCAAAACAATGGCCTGGAAACGGCCCAGCTTGAGGGAAACAGTATCGTGGAAAGAAAGAACAGTATCAGACCCGATACCCTTAAAAGACCTGAACATTACAGAGTCGCGGGCAAAACAAAAGTTACGAGGCTATTGTCTAAGTGACGCAGGCCTGAGGAAAACACTGTACATGTAACCAGCACATTTACGAATCAAGATTGGCAGAAAGTTGTACGGCATCTGTCTTCGATTTTGTCTATTGATGAATATGATGCACAAAGTGAAATTGAACTTGCGTTCATGAAAATCGGAAAGGGTACTGCCTTTTCGTCAAACTAAAAAAATGGCTGCGTCACTCTTGTAACTGCGCATGTGTACTCCCCATACTCGCATACATTTGATGTTTTTAGTCGCTGCATCTGCTCAAATAACATCCATCATGATATAATAAATCATTATATACTAAAATTCGCAAATTTGCAGACCTTCCAATGAAATATTATCAGTTTTTTTTTGCGACAGAATACGTTATTGCAATATGCAAATTAGGCTACTCACCCTAGTCAAATATTTGTTAAGAAACTTTAAAGACTCTAAGTTATAAATTAACAAGCCATGCATGGCACAGTCCCTGTTAGTTATCAAATTTAGGATAAATAGTTTTGTTTATAGTAATATGGCTGGAATATAACCATGTCAGGAATATGATTTTTTAACATTAAAATTGACATTTGTATCTGATCGTCAAACGAGTACTTGTCCATATTGAGAGATATTGCTCTGGAACAGCATTCAAAATCAGCCATTTTAAATACATGTATATATATAACGTGATGTATAACGAATATATAAAATTTGAATATAATCAGTCAAAGCATTTCAGAGATATGGCTCTAGAAGCCCAATCATTAAAACAAAATGGCCGCCAGTCAGCCATTTTGAATCCAATCTGCAAAATAAAATGACGTGCATCAGGAACCCATAATGTCTAATGTATGTACCAAGTTTGAACAAAATCCATCTATAAATGCCAGAAATGCTTAATATTTGATGATTTTTTAGCACAAAAATGATCACCATTCGGCCATTTTGAATAGGATCGTCAAACCAATATATCTGTTTATCTATGAGATGATGTATAATGAATATTTAAAATTTGAATATAATCAGTCAAAACAAGTCTGAGATATGGGTCTAGAAGCCCATTCATTAAAACAAAATAGCCGCCAGACAGCCATTTTGAATCCGATCTGAAAAATAAATGATGTGCATTAGGAACATGTAATGTCTAATATATGTACCAAGTTTGAATGAAATCCATTCATAAATGCCAGAAATGCTTGATATTTGATGATTTTTTAGCACAAAAGTGGCCACCATTCGGCCATTTTGAATAGGATCATCAAACCACTATATCTGTCTATCTATGACATGATGTATAATGAATATTTAAAATTTGAACATAATCAGTGAAAGCAAGTCAGAGATATGGCATGAGAACCACATTCATTAAAACAAAATGACCGTCAGTCGGCCATTTTGAATCTTATCTGAAAATCAAATTATTTGCATCAAGGTCCCATAATGTCTAATGTATATACCAAGTTTGAACAAAATCCATCTGTAAATCGCCAAGAAATGCTTGATTTTTAGGATTTATTAACACAAAAAAGGCCGCTATTCGGCCATCTTGAATCAGATTGTGAAACAAAATGATGTGCATCAAGGTCCCATAATGTCTAATATATATACTAAGTTTGAACTAAATCCATCTGTAAACAGCCGAGAAATGGTTGATTTTGATGATTTTTAGCACAAAAATGGCCGCCATTCGGCCATCTTGAATCAGATCATGAAACAAATTGACGTGCATATGTATAATATCATGTATGATGTATGTGTGAAGTTTGATTGTGATTGGTCCAGGCATTTCTAAGATACAGATACTGCGTCCGAACGGGGACTAATTAATGCAATAATTGATGAATTAATATGCATGGAATTGCACCAAAATCTAATCAGCGCATCTACTCATCATATATTAGCTGTGTACCAAATTTCATTTGAATTGAAATTGTAGATCTTGAGTTATCAGTGGAACAAATTTTAGTCACAGAGTCACAGACACTGGCACCACATAAGCTTCGTTTCACGGGAGCTAAAAACAAGATATAGATTAGCCAAACAAATGGTTCCTCTGCTTGGTTTGAGTCATGAAGAAAGCCCCCCCCCCCTCCTCCCCCCATATTTTCGTCACAATATTATCATAACTTTCAAAGACATGCCCAAACATTTTATTACCACCCCTAGCAACCGTTGTTACTAAACAAATTGTTCACTTACCCAACAAGTGCATCACCAAATGGTACACACAACCAATCACCATGTTCCTCAACCATGTACTGTTTCATATCTTGCGGTGATCTATCCGAGGAAATGAAGACGATTTCAAACGGTGCATTTTTCTCTTTTAGCTCCGAGTAAACATCAGCCAGTATCGGAGTAAACATTTTACATGGTGGACACCAACTTGCAGAAAAGTATAAACCAACCACTTTATTGCGAAGTGCGTCTTCTCCACTGATTGTAGCCTGGGATTTGTTGGATAAGGTCTTACCAACGAACAGGTCCATATTTAAATCTAATTTAGCTAAAAAAAATGTATGGTAATTATATTGCAATAAGAGATAATGTGGATAACTTTGAATATCTTTGAATATCTTTGAATATGTTTAACCTTTTCACCCATCAGTTCCCTCTTTTCATTATAAATTCACAAATCAGTCCTGTTTATAGTCTGCACTTTCCTTCAGAAAGCTTGGGACAAAAATAGCTAAATTTTTTGAGTAAAAACTAAAAATTGACTGAAATTTTGTCTGTTGGCTCCAAAATTAAGGTTCTTTTCCAGAAATGTTGATGCATATAAGAAAAAAAGTGTCGAAAAATTTGGGCGAGAAACTCTGGAGGTAAAAAGGTTAAGGAGGTTAGATTGAATAATAATTGAAATAATAACTAATTTTTTGAATTTGTATCAGAAAAATGAAAAATCACTATGATATAATTTCTGATTTTGTTAAAACATTTCAAAAAATTGACGTTTGAGTTAGATATCAGTGTGATAATAGTATTTCAATATACTGTGGAGTACTTAATTTTCGCTTGGAATTTATTTTCGTTATTTTCACTGAAGGGATGATTCCGTGAAAATAAAATCCAGTGAATATACATTTTTCTCTATATTTTACATTAATCTCATCAAAAATTAGTGAAAATAAATTCCAAGCAAATCGCCCAATCATTTAGATAATGTGTTCTATGCTAAATTTTACATATTCACTGGGTTTTAATTTAGCGCATTTTCCAGTCAGCAAAATAAGCAAAATTTAAAACCCAGTGAATAATTAACCCTTTTACAGTACTAGGAATGTGCAATGATATATCTGTATGCGACCAGAACAACTGTTTTTTTTTTATTGTACAATAACTTGTATCTTCAGTTGTTACTATCTTGATTAAATATCAAACATAATTCTGTGAACATTCCAACAGATACTCAAAATTTTGTTAACAATTTGGAATATTGCAAATTAGTCATGAATGTTTCATGTGTTGTTTTTTTCCCCAAGGAAACAGATTGCTGATCAAATTCCCCCAACAACCCAAATACATTTATCAGCGCATGCACCATTACTTGGAAGTATGACATACACATATGTATACTATCATGATCCAAAGTATATTTGTTTCAAAACCAAAAAAAATCTGTATTTTAATAAGAATTTTGACCTGAAGCTACCAAGGTGTAAAATAAACTGACAATGGAACTAACTATGAAATCATCTTTCAATTCCTGCATTTGTTCTATTAGAAACACACGTGTTTGTGCAAGTGACATGGTCAGTACTAGTTCTTTTATATTCTAATGATTAATTATACATTAAATACAATATGTTACTCTAATTCAGTGCATTCATGTACTATAAAAATTTAGTCTGAAAAAATGAAAAATAGTAATGTTAATAATTTCAAATAATTGTGTAATTGCAAAATTTGAAAAATAAACTACAACATTTTCTTTGAAATTGAAATGAATATACAATTAATAATTAGAATAACTATTCTAGTTTAAAATGACTGCCATTAGTTCACGATTTTATTTTTTTCAGACACCACATGCAATGTTTTTTTTCACCTTTTCCAACCCAGTCAGTAGTAGTCAAGAACAAATTTAATATGTGTAACCATGATTCCATTATTGGTTCTGAATTCATAATGGTTATATGAGGGGGGAGGAGCAAGGGGGTAACTGGTACAGTTTTACGGGAATTAAAAAGGGCTTTTTACAATTTACAAGGAAAAAAAGACGTTTTTACAGTTTACAGTGAAAATTGAATGTTTACAGTTTACAGAGGAAATAAAGGTTATTTTACATTTTACGGAAAATTAAAAAAGAAAACCTAGAAAATTCTTGTACGTACTGAAAAAAATGACACATTTTTACAATGTACGAAAAAAATATTTGATTGATTACGTTGTACGTCTAGCCTTTGATTACAAAATTACGGAATTTATTTTTTCAATTTACGTTGTACAAACAAAAAAATATTGCAATTACGTTGAACATAACCCTTGCCCCCCCTCTTATATTATATTGACGAATGATTGACAATAAATAGCTTTTAGGAGGAGAGATAAAGCTAGTTATACTTCTATTGTTGTAACATATGAAAAGAAACTCAAAAAATATCATGATTGTACGCACATGTCAGTGAGACACTATTCTAGGAATCACCTGAAGAATATCTCTAAATCAAGAGATTTATTTTTCTCATTAGTATCCATTATCCCATTTATCACAGGACACGTCTTTATGTTTGATGACATACCGAAAAATTAGTAAGTGTGAACATACGGTGTAGGTCCATGGTGTGAACAAATTAGGTTACAGGGCGATGGCTGTAGAGGTGTGTTCGAATACACATGTCAGACATGTAAACAATGAATTTATCATGCGTCGTGTACGTCGCTATGAGTCCCATATCGAACAGAACGCGACCCGACTAAAGAATTTCCCAATCGGGAGACTTTTTCCCTGTATCAAAAAAAACCAAAAAAAAAAAAAAAACCAAGGTGACTTTTTTCTTAACACGTAACCGAAGCTGAAAACGAAAGTAGATTTTGCTGTTGGAATTTTAATCGTGTACAGTCCGCATAAAATCATCCTTGGTTTGTCAGAATCTGTCTTCGTATCGAGGGTTTGTCTCCTGGTCGAGAACTTCATTTGTCCCTTAATTTGAAGATAGTCTGAGTTTTTAGGGAACATACGTGCCATGTTGCATTATGGACGTACGTCCATAGTTGCATGTAGCATGGATGTTCTTAGTACATCCATGCATGTAGATACTAAATCTGAAAGGATCAATCACCGGAAGCCTTACGTCGTTGACAAGAAGTGCGATATCATTTCAGAAATTATGAAGAGTGTAATACCCAGCAATGTCCCTTGAAGAATTCCATGTATCTGAGATACTCACCAAAGCAAGGATTGGGGCTCAAATAACCAGAACGGTGCTCATTAAAGTCACGATTTTCTCTTGGTCTGTTCACTCACGAAAACCAGTATTGATTGAGCCTGTCGTTGGTGGCGTCCTCAACTTCATGACTCATCTATCAAGCCAGCAAGTCAGTTTGCAAGGTAAAATGTCAGTGGTGACGTGTTAAAAAAAACGACACACTTTAAAAGGAAACGTGTAAAACGTGACCACCTGGTTTGAAGAGTTAATGAAATGTCACGTAGTTGTAATGTGTAAGAATGTAACTCTAAGGCTGCATTGCGTATTGGTTATATAAAAGAAATGACCTGTTGATATCAACAATTTGACACTTTTCGAGAGAATGACTAAAACGTTTTAAACAAAACGATCATTAATTGAGCAAAAGTTGACACCAGCGAGGTATGGCTCAGACTTTATTCAGATATTATACACCATCTTAAGAAGTCTGAATGTATGTACTTTATTTATCCGAAGAGTACTCTTAGAAGTAGTGTACTTCCACCCATATACCTTGGTGACTCTAAGCTTGGAATTGTGCATAAGAACGTTTTTATTGTATATGTTGTTATGGTAACTTCACGGATGATGAGGACATACAACGACATTTATTCGACCATTCTACAGCAGAGCCAATATTTTATTTCGAAAATATTCTAGTTGTAGCAGTGAAGTTAAAAATATAGTGTTTTGAACCTTTTGCAATTACATGTATTCTTCACAGCTTTGGTTTCAACATTGTCGCAAACGTCTCAAGTCAGCGAGAAGCGTTTGATGACATTTTATAATAAAGCATTCTCTGTCCGTTGTCTCGTTCAGAACCGTAATTTGGCGTATATGATTCCGTGTTGTGTATAATAAAGTGTTCATTCCCGGGCCGGCCCGGGTCTGTAGTTGTTTGTCATTGGCGGATTTAGATGGGGGCCGAGGGGGCCGCGGCCCCCCTATTTTTAACAACCAACAGGGCAAACTTGGCCTTAGGTCAACTTATCGACCCCCTATTCCAGAATCCTAGATCCGCCCCTGTTTGTATACTGCGCTGCACTATTACTATATTTGACGTATTTATACTAACATACCTTTTTCACTATATACTCTTCTCACTAAATGTGACAATAAGATTATTATAATAAGTATTGCTTTTAACCGAGTTGTGAATGTCAGTGTTTTGGGTTGTGATTAATATTCTTAACAATGACTCAACTCGTTTTAATTTTATAACGCATTTTTTTTTATAATCTACGTCATAGACATCTATTGAGTGTATGCCTACATGTGACTCCTAGCATATATGTGTACGAAAATCCATTAAACTCAGCTGCTTCGGAGGACACATATTTATACATAGGTACGTATGTCGTGTTAAACATTTTGATCTTTATCTATCGAAAACATTTATTATTGTATTATCGAAGTTTTCTTAAATACTGTGTTTGAGGTTTTTTTTTACATATTTGATATACGTACAATTTTTTTCTTTAAACCGAGTCTATAAATAGACATGTTGTTGACATAAGTGCGAACGTCCCTTTATTACGTATTTATATAATGTTAACTTTCGACCAATGAGGGACATTCCCGCCTAGGGTTCAGTATCCTACCGAGCCTATAAATAAGACGTTGTTGTATTTAACGTCTGCTTACATATTACTTTATGGTAAATTCTCCGGTATATCAATGGATGTACTGTATTGACGTAATAAACTACTCTACGTGTTTATTACTTACGTATTCGTTTCTTGTGATCGATTTGTTTGCATAGCCTGGCATTTCTTATTTTGGATATAACCCATTCACGAATCATAACTCCACAAGGTATTCTATATTAATATTCTTGTATATATTGTATATTCATGATTTAAAGTGGATTTACATCGGTTGTATTGAATTTAACACTTCTCGCAATTCTACAACATACTGGTCGTTTTCCAGCGGCACTGGACGACATTATAATTACTCAAATGAATTACTTAAAATTAAAGCGCGGTGGTCGTCGCGCAGCACGTATTCGAATTTCATGTAAACAAACAATGTTGTATTTTACACGCGTTGTATACGTCGCTATGAGTCCCATATCGAACAGGACGCGGCACGACGACTACCGCCCTTTAAATTTTTGTACTACATAATAGATTATAATACCACAGTGTTTTCTCCTTTTTTGACTTACAGGTGAACCTTGTGTGTTTTATATTAAGCTATGTGGTCTTATACCACTAATTGGAACTCCATAGACGACGATGTTATCATACGAGGAGATTGCTATATGTGAATGATAAACAAAGTTGAAAACCTGACTCTTAAAAATGGGAAATCAACATGCCAATAATAAGCCACATGAAAAAACGCACATGTTGGCCAGCTCAAACTCAGGTAAACAAAGCACACCTACTGTTTTTGGATTGCACCTAGAGAGATCACTAGAAAAATACCAAGATTAGAACATCCAAATACAGACAGAATAAACTCACAGGTAACACAGTCGCTATAAAGTAGTAAATAAACGACCACATGTTAGTCTCACCCAGGTGATCACGCCCTCTAACAGGACGCACCTGAGAAAAAAAAATATCAAAGAAATGTCATTGACTCTTGCAAGGCATTTAAATTGAGGGGCTATGAACGGTGATTGGTTGATTAGTGGCACAAGACAATATGATTGGATGAAAATATTGCCACGATTGCCAGACACACAAGCATATAAACTTCAGCAAGATTAAACTACTGGGGGAGGCATGTTTGTTAACCATCTCACTAGGATGGTTTCTGGTAAATTCCTTTTTGAATTTGAATTTAATTCTTCTCCAAAATATATTTGATGCAAGCTTTCTACATTTTTGTATTATCCCACTTGCTCTTACTGACAATTATGATCACTGTAAACGATACATAATAAAATCAACAACAAATTCTGAAATACCCGAGCGCTGCAGCTAGTCTAATCAAATCAAAAACAATTTTCATTGTTACAATCAGGCAAATGATTTCAGGATTTTGTTGGATAATAATAATAAGAGTCCAAAGCCATTATGTTTACAGAGTCGGTGATAGGTTTTTTACAGACCATACTTAGCGGCAATGCGATAAGCTCATAAATTCGAAAATTGTGTTGAAAAATATTTGACGACTTTTTTTGATTTTGTCACAATTAAAAGATATTTAAAGAATGATGTAACTATAGTAATGTTGTTCAGCACGTGAAATGCATTAAATATGAATGTGCAGAGAATTTCAAGGAACTTTGTTGCATGAAAAAGGCATTTTCTAAACAATTTCAAATACATTTGTAGCTACTCAAGTTTTTGTTCACTTAAAAGTTCATGATGAATAATTAGTTAAATGCTTAGTTATAGAGTGTAAACTTGACTATTTATGATGAATGAATTAAATAAATAAATATGTACTTTGTTTAGGGCAAATAAAACATAGGTAGTATAGATCATTGGTGAGTCTGTTATATCTGTTTACAGTGAACAGAAACAGTGTTTGATCTGCCAGTACTTAGATTCTAAATGTGGGAGTAAAAACTTACATCAACTCACAGGCTGATGAACTTGAAATGCCGACTTGATCACGATGTTCCCCTTTGTGTACAAACACATTCCGATGCCAAAGGATGACATATTCCACATTGTGCAATATTGATGAATACCATGGCAACAGTAGTGCCTTTTTGTCCCAAATTTTGTTACCACACTATACAAGAGCTGTAATTTTCACTGCAAACAGACACATGCAAGATTGCACCAAGGATTTTTCGAGTGGAGTGACATGTTCCATACACAATACAGAAAACACTGGGTATTACAGGAAAAAAAGAAATTTATTTGAAATTATTTGTATAGTGAAACTACAGTAATTGCTCTATCAGTAGCACATACGTTTACATAAAATTTGTCAAAACAAATATTTTTTTTGATTCAGTTATACAAAAAATGTAATTTATGGTTTTTCTCACATACATAATGTATGAATCTTCACAGTGTGACATACTGAAAATACTGAGTTTATATACGATCTGATAGCGGCAATAACCACAGATTGTATTAAAATGATTTATTTCGGATGGCAATTGTGTTTATTTCCAGAATTATTAATCACTCCTCCAAAACAATTGTTCGACATTTTAAAATAAATCACCGAAAATTGGAGCAAGAATTTTGCATAAAAAAGAACACCATGGCATCAACAAATTTGGCATACTAGATATGCACAATATTTTGTATTCAGTGTTATTTCAGCAATACTCCCACTTTCAACAGAAATATGCATGTCATAATTTTATAATCCCACAATATTTTTTTTAGGGAGATGTCTGATTACCGCCAGAGTACCTACCATCAATTCTCACCTATGACTTAATAGATTGAGAAAAACTCTGACCACAATCTGCTGACGTCAACCTAAGAGAACATATCTTGAAATTATATATATTAAATATTTAATTGATGTGCTTCTAATAGAACAAATATGGTATAGCATTCATTTTGTTTAATGCAATGAGATTCAGGGTCAACTTGTCTACTGTAAATAATAGACAAAAAATTCAGCAAATATTGTTTTTCATCTGTTCCTATCCCAACAAATATCTATTGCGCTTGCACATGCCCATTGAATGTAGCATTGAGATTCACCTTTGACCTCTCTGAAATCAGCACACCAGTGCTCCAAGAACTGTACAATACAATATAAATGAATTTCTATATTTGGAGCCGAGTACTTTGTCGTAATTAATATTAACTAACATAATAGTTGTATGATCAGGTGACCAAATCACATGATTGTCACATGATCAACTTGCAGCTGAGTGGTTGGTGTATTATGCAGAAAAATTTTTTTTCTTTATTTGAGTTCAAGGCTGCCCACCATAATCATAATTGAGAATTATATGAAAAGCAAGCAAGGATCAAAAACTATAGATTGGTCATTACAATGTGTTGCCATGGTTTCAGGAAGATTTAGGGGAAGGAACACATGGCCATATATTGTAGTTTTCATCCAGGAAAAAAAAAAATGTCAAGTTACATGGTCAAAAAGAATTAGAAACCCATTTTGTAGAACCATACTGAGTGGAATAGGATTCATTTCTTATTTATTTTATATTTACAGAATTTGTAAATATCATATTTTAGAAAATGTAAGTTCTTTCTTGTTATATTTACTTCTTTCCAGAATCTGAAACCAATAAAAAAAAAGTTATTCAACAATGTGAGACAATTTCCAAAAGTATACATGAAGCTTTGAAAATGGAAGAGTAAGCAACGCACACAGACCCTCTGATTAACTCAATTTGCTATTCTGTTCTTTTAGTGGTCTGAGACCCTGCTACTAGTAAAGAATGCTTTCTTACCATCTTGTGGGGGTGCTGGTGGTGGTTGTTGTGATTCACCTCCTCCCTGTGTTGACAACTGATGCCTTAGTTGGTCTACCAAATCTGGATTTGTAGTCTGTACTTGCTGTGCCAACTGCTGACCACTGAATAATATAACCATTATTTCACATCAATACCAGCATATAGAAATGATTGGCAGCTAAACAAATGTTTTGAGCGATTACTGCTGATTGGCTGGCAGCTATTGAACTATGTGAAGAACCGGCTCTGATTGGTTGGCAGCTATTGAACTATGTGAAGAACCGGCTCTGATTGGTTGGCAACTAACAAACAATGTGAAGAACTGGCTCTGATTGGTTGGCAACTAACAGACAATGTGAAAAACCGGCTCTGATTGGTTGGCAACTAACAGACAATGTGAAGAACCAGCTCTGATTGGTTGGCAACTAACAAACAATGTGAAAAACCGGCTCTGATTGGTTGGCAACTAACAAACAATGTGAAGAACCAGCTCTGATTGGTTGGCAGCTAACAAACTATGTGAAGAACCGGCTCTGATTGGTTGGCAGCAAAAAAAAATGTGAAGAGCTGATTGGCAGCTAACAGACAATCATGTGAATGATTGGATCCAATTGATTCAAAAGGTCAAGCAAATTATTAGTACAAATAAAGATTATTTTTGAAGGGTACTTACGCTTGTAGAAGCGTAGCCATGCTGGCAGATGGATCTGTGTTAGTTTCACCACTACTAGTATTAGCTGTAGCAGCACCTCCTCCTTGCATTGCACTACCCAGCATTCCATGCATCCTGCAATTACAATTAGTGACAACATCAACAAAGGCTGGGGATACAAGAGTATGGAAAGACAGTGGTTGTCATGGCAACACACAATCAAATTGAGAGTCCATAAATAATACATTTAACTCGCACCAATTGTTGCTATCACTGACCAGTTGCCGACTGCTGCATTTCAATTTTTAACATTAAAATGGCCGTCAATTTGCCATCTTGAACTAGAACACCAAACGAAAAGATGTGCATATGTGCGACAGAATGTATTATGTATATATAACAATTAAACATGATTGGTTAGGGCATGTCGTAGATACAGCTCTGGAATCGCATTTGTTAAAACAAAATGGTTGCTAGTTTGCCATTTTGAATTCAATTTAAAAAACAATATGATGTACATCAAAGTTCCATAATGTCAGATGTTTGTACAAAATTTTTCCATATAAAACCTAGATAAACATAATATTGAGTTTGAAAATTGCAAATTAAATTTTTTTACTATTAGAAGTACTTTTCTAATAAAAGTGCACACAAACTAAAACTGCATTTAAACAAAGTACTGTAATATACACTCTCAATCAACCATTCCACTAACTTGGTTGAAAGATTTTAAGGCAAGTAAAGAAGCATTGTACACAAAGAAATGACAGTGACCAATTCCACAACAATGTTATGTTAGCAAAACATGTCATCCATACTATGTTGCACTTGTCTCGAGATGTCACATATAGTCCAAATATGAGACCTGCTTTGACAACTTATCTGTACTTCAAATTTCAAAAATTTGTATTCTACATTTCCACACACAGAGAAAATCTACTTATAAAGTCAATGATTATTTTTCTATTTTTTTTTTTTGTGATTTTTTTTTTTTAAGATTTTTTATTGGGTACTTAGTATTCTAAATTACATCTGTATAGTTGTCTTACAATAAAGTTATCTGAGAAATAACAGTATAGGGCTGCACTTCTTAAGGTGCAATATCATCTTACTTGTCTTGCCTTGTTTTGCAATGTAATTTTCACATTCATAAATTTGTTTTCTATTTTTGATATATTGTGCCAAAGATTTATTTTTCCCATTGTGCAATTGATTTATTTTTCCCATTTTAAATGAATGGGTAAAAAATGCGTCCACAGGCAATGTTATATTTCTGACTTGATGGTTAGGTACTTACAGCCTTTGCATTTCTGGGTTCTGCATCATTGTGGAAGCCTGTATAACAAAATAAAAACAGTGAATAACTGATGTAATCATGTACTGTGAAAATACTTTTATTATTCGCTTGGAATTTATTTTGCCATTTTCGCTGCAGGGATGATTCAGGTAAAAAAGAAATCAGTGAATATATTATTTTTCCTACAATATCTTTTCAGCAAAAATTAATTTAAATAAATTTTAATTTTGCTGATAAGTAAAACTCGTTAAAATAACAATAGAACACATAACTTCCATGAAATTAAAGTGACAATAGCTATCAACCTTTTTTTCTCTGATTTTTTTTTTTAAAAACATTTCTTGTGTTAGGTACTATTGCCAAGTGGTCAATGGTTATCAACATAAATTTGTACATGCACAGCGACAGTCCTTTAAACAATGACAATATATCCTTACCATATTCATGAGGGCTGGATTGCCAAGTAATGCACCCATATCAGGCATCCCACCAGGCCCCATACCTCCAAAACCACCAAAACCTGGAATGCCTCCACCACCACCCTACAACACACAAGATTTGGTTAATAAACTCAAATAAAGTCATCATGACCACATCAAAGAATTTATGACAGAGACAAGATCACTAGAAAAGATCCCACCCAAAACATGGGGGTCCAGGATTAATAGAGGATAAGTAATGAGTGAAGCATGATATCCAATTTATTAAACATATTAGTAATTTTCATAACTAAGTTCCAAGCTTTTGGCAAGGAACATATGATCATATGCTGTAAAGGGAGTAATTATTCACTGGGTTTTAATTTTGCTTATTTCGCTGACTGGAAAAGGCGCTAAATTAAAACCCAGTGAATATGTAAAATTTAGCATAGAACACATTATCTAAATGATAAAACCGTGAATTTAAAACCCACTGAATACGCCTGAAATGGTAAATTAGCAAAATTTAAACCCAGTGAAAATTGGTCATTTTACAGTAGAAAGTAAAATCATTTTCTCCATTTGTTGCCAAGATTGGGATAATTAGAAATGGCGATATCTACAAATTGAAAAGTAAAGCATAAAAAGACATTTGACAGCTGTTTTAAATTATCAGTATATTGCAGAAACATTCAAATTGACAATATTTCAAAAGTTATTATCCATATATATTTTGTAGTCGGCAAAAAAGTTATGTCTTGGCCTCTTGGGAGACTGAAGGTCGGCGACCTCAAGGTGACCAATCAAATTGCAGTGTTTGTAATATTGAGGGTGTGATATTGAAAATACCACATGTCTTTATCACATAGTTTTTGCATGATACACGTGATAATTTTATCACAGGCTGATTGATCGATGTTTCCAATTTTCACATAGAAAATTGAATTTTCTTAAAGTAGAGTTAATAGTACATCGTAACCAACCTATTACAACAGCCACCCTTATATGATCAGCCACTTTGTAAACGTCAGAAGGCAGATGAGTGACGCTTATCGTAAGTGTGGCTATGAGTTATGCACTACGAATAATGACTTATACCACAAAATTACAACGAAAATGCAAAATAAATACATATTGCTGTCAGTGGAAGGTATATTTGCATAAACACAAAAGATCCATGTAATGTTTTTCATATCATGTGACCATGAAGTTATTTGTTTATTAACGTCTACATTTCGATTCAAACCAAATTGCTCACAGGGTAGAGGGGAGGGGTCATAGGTACTGATACCTAATATAAAAGCGATGGTTCAAACCCAGCTTGGCAAAATTTTTCTCAATAGTTGAGAAAGAATTCTTATTCACCTCTGAAATTCCAAACCTTGAAAGAAATAAAACATGTCCAGGGCAATGGGTTGCATGAAAATTTAACAAACCATACCACAACCAACACTGCTATACAATACGTGTGTGATCTGATCTTGCCTAACATGTATTTACCTAAAAAAGGGAGTGAACAGCCTTTAACACAAAGATTGAGGCAAGTAATGTAGAAGACATCGATAACTTACCCCTAAATTGATTTCTCTTAGTTTTTGCTCGGCAATTTTCAAATTTGTTATGTAACTAGCATTGTCTGGATCTAATTCAATTGCTTTTTTATAAGCATCTCTCGCTTTTTCATGTTCATTGATACTTGTAAATGCTAAACTGTGAAAATATAAAAAGAAAAATTACATTTGCTAAGTCACTGTTCACCATGTGCCTTACTGATAACAAATACATGTACTAAGGCAAATTACAAATTCATTCATTCATTCATTCATTCATTCATTCACTCAATCTGAAATCTAGTGGACAGCTTACAAAATTCAACACAATTTTCTTCACAAACTCACTACCTGTCATTGATAATCAATAAGCAAACAAATTGTTTTATTAGTCTGAGGAGAAATCTGTCTTCACTAAAATCAACCTACCCCATTCTTCCATAAGCTTTACTATATTTTGGATCGATAACTAAAGCTTTTTTACAGTCTTCAATGGCTGCCTGGTGTTCTTCTATTTTACTATAAGCAGCTGCTCTATTACAGTAATATACAGCATTCATACAGTCTACTGATATGGCTTGAGTATAATACTCTAATGCTTGTTTATATTTTTCTGCTTTCATACAATTATTACCTGTAAAAAAAAAGAAGATATTGTTAACACCAAATGAACACCAGAAGGGTAGTACTGTAAAATCTGTATTAGAAGCCGCAGTTTCTATTAAAATGGTACAATACAACAGAAGGGATGCGGTTTCTATTAGAGCATCTACACATATGAAAAATTTTGATTTTTTGGTTTTCAGTTATTCGAAAAGAATGGGTGCGGCTTCTAATACTGATTTTACGGTAGTTTTTGTGCAGAAACCAATTCGTTATGTTTAGAGTTCATATCGTATCAGTCTTCCAATGTGTGTACAATAGCTTTTGTATAGTGTTTGGCTGTGGTTGGTATCAGTATTTTAAACCAGTTAATTTTTTTTTAAATGGAAAAAAGGTTATAACTAAATTTTATTATAAAAATGCATTAATACAGCAATAGACAACGTGGCTACATAAAGGCAGTTGTACAGTGACTGTGCCATTATTTTATCTTTGTTTGTGAACGACCTATACATAATGTTTACCTTCTACTTTCAACTTTTCTGCATCAGCTCTTTGCTGAGGTGTTATATCTTGACTAGGAGTGGGTTCACATTGCATACTAACACCACCAGCTGCTGCAGCACCTTCCTGTAAAACAATGTAACCAATGTGAAACATGACCAGAATATCAATCGGAGTGGGGGCATATTTCCACATGAGGCAAATTCAGTTAAGATGTTTTTACAGTCCACAACAATTCTTTGTCGTATTAGATTCCATTTTTTAAATAATCTGATTAAAAGCAGATTTGAATTTAATTTCAAATTTAATTTATTTCAATATTTTTTCATAAATTTTATTTTGTTCAAATTTATTTGCTGGTATTTTTATTGGTAATCGAGAAATTACTACCAGCAAATAAATATGAATGAAATATATATTAAGTGATTATGAATTAAATTATATTTAGAAACAAAAACAAAAAAAAAGGCTAAATTAGGATCCTGTTTTAATCAGGCTGCGTCTTAAAACACAAGTTCCTGAGAATAAACACAAGTATGGTGAAATCTGTAAATAAACACAAGTATGGTGAAACCTGTGAATAAACACAAGTATGGTGAAACCTGTGAATAAACACAAGTATGGTGAAACCTGTGAATAAACACAAGTATGGTGAAACCTGTGAATAAACACAAGTATGGTGAAACCTGTGAATAAACACAAGTATGGTGAAACCTGTGAATAAACACAAGTATGGTGAAACCTGTGAATAAAGACAAGTATGGTGAAACCTGTGAATAAACACAAGTATGGAGAAACCTGTGAATAAACACAAGTATGGAGAAACCTGTGAATAAACACAAGTATGGAGAAACCTGTGAATAAACACAAGTATGGTGAAACCTGTGAATAAACACAAGTATGGTGAAACCTGTGAATAAACACAAGTATGGTGAAACCTGTGAATAAACACAAGTAGCTAATGTGTAGATTCAAATCTTTGAATATGAATTCACTTCAGTGTTTAGAAATGTGATCTGGAATAAACATTATTTCAGTGAGAACATCATCACTTTATTTCAGGTAATCGTTGTATGATGTCTCTAGAACCGAAGGCCGTAGTCGAGAATATATAAATATCATAGATGGAATACTGTCCCTAAATGTGTGGTCTATTTAGGGAATGTCAATAATGTTATATCACATTAACTCACATTATGTCCTTACATACAAACATAATCAGCATGCTAGGGTGTTTACTTATCAGTGTATAACATAACAGCATCCGCATTCACACATTAATTTCTAACTCTTCTAACTGCTTGAGATGATCGTATTAAAAAAAAAAGCAACTGACATTTACATACCTCACTGACTTTGGTGGCTTCATTGAATATTTCCAATAATGGTTTGCCTGTTTTTAATTGATTTGCAATTTCTTCATTACTTGTATCCAAGCCATAAGCCGTCTCTAAACACTGTATAGCAACTGAAAGTAGAAAGACATTGGCATGTACTGTAGGTCATAGAATGACAAATCAGTAAAAAATTCAGAGGCACCATGAACTTGACTAATCAGTAATTATTAAATCTCAGACTTTAACTGTTGAAATAATTTAGACATTATTTAAATTGATTAATTAACCAAATAAATATTAAAAATATTTTTGATACATTGTGTTGGGCTTTGCTCATGAAAATACAACCACAGGATATACAAAAGTCAGGGTGGGGCGCCATGAAGCACTGTAGAGTATGAACTTGAACTTCTAAACCAAAATTGACAAATTGCTATGGCATTATATAATAAAACGAATATTGAAGGTCACCATAGCACAGTTGTTGGGCATCATGTAATTGGCTTGCATCCACTGTAGCCGATTGCTGACTTTTTGCGTCCCCAGCCTTGCTTTCACATAAATAGAACGTGGCGACAAGGAATAATATTACTATTATTAATTTGATTGAAATATTTATCAAATTTATTATATCTCAGCTAAAACTGTAAATTAATTTGTTTTAATTTGTCTAGATGATGTAAGAGTAGATATTATCTCTTCATATTTCTAGACAAAGAGAGGTAGAAAAATAGAACACCATGGAATAGCCAGGAGATCAGAGCAAGTATTATAACTAATGTCATAAAAACAAATGGAAGCCAAAGGCAAGGATTTTTTTTTTTTGGGCCAAAAAGTTAATACATATCTCAAACATCCTTCCTACAATGAAAAAAACGCATAAACTTCAAAGAAAATATTGCAAACAATAAACTAGCCGGATGATCATCAGCGGAGAACAATGGCTATTCAATGAGCAAACAATTCCCAAATCAAATTTCACTGGGTTTTTAACTTCACAAATTTAGCACTATACCGTAACTTTTTGTATGGAAGACTTTATTTTCACTGATTTTTGACGAGTTGAATGTAAGATACAGAAAAAACGATATATTCAGTGGATTTTATTTTCACTGAATCATTTCTTCAGCGAAAATTAATTCCAAGCAAAAATAAAGTACTTTACAGTAATTGTTATATCACATGTTCCTATAGATGTAATTAAGCAAATTTCACTAAGAAGCGAAATTAAAACCCAGTGAACAATTACCTCGTAATGTATATATTTCCTACCATAACCAACAGTTATTGTTTGCATGCATTGTCAGGGGGAGGAGGGGGTGAGCTACAACAGTTTCAAACAAATTAGATCTAACTTTGGTATGTAATATTATAAACAATGAATCAATAAAATATTGTCTTCATTAGCTAGTGAAATGAGACGCCAGTATTAGCTTATACTGGTATGCAACTGAAGGACGATTCCAACAGAGACTATATGTAGAATATTCATATCACACATACCAGTGGTAAACTCTGCATTCACTTCAGGATGTACTCAAGGCTTACAGCTATCAGTGAAAGAGGTCACTGACAATATTGATGTTTTTTTGCACAAGCAGAGAATGGTGTGATATATCCTATGAATTCATCTCAACGACTATAGGTTATTAATGAAGCAAATATGTTTACACATATTAAATATTTTTATTAAAACATTGTGGTATTGGAAATTGGAAACATTTTCCCCAAATGAAAACAAAAGTCTAATTTATCAATTCACTCATTTCCCCCCCTCAAAGCACTGAATTCCATGAATGTTTTTATATAAAATATGTTATTTATATTTTATTTCTATTGATAATTGTCTAGAGAAAAGGAGCTGGAAATAGTGCTGTGAAAAACCACTAATCTAGTCTGTCCCTGACGGAGAATATAAGTTATATTCTTTATAATTTATAAAGATTATAAACATTTATAAAATCAGTGTTTTATAAATTTCAAATGGTATCTGAAAGCCTCTTGACTAATCACAATGCATTAATAGATGCATGGCAGTAAATCGACCAATGAATGAAGAAAACCTGCAAAGACTCATGGGTAATGACCTTACCAATGAGCTTATATAGCCAATAAAAAGGTGTGCTTCAGATTGGAATAAAGCGCGAGGGTCTTCCAGGGTAAATATCTTATGAATGTTGATACCTTTGTGAAATTCACAGAAAGACTTGTTTTCAGCAATAATTTGTTTCTATTTGTTGGCATCAAATGCTTTTCTATTTTACACTTACAATTGATATAAAAATGCACCCGAGATAAATATTCACGTGGTATGCTAACAAGAATTGCAGTGTAGTGCATCAGATATCTGAAAATCTACTCACAAATTGACATATACTTTCTGGATATATATTAAATAGTTACCTTCCAAGCTTTCCGTGGCATCAGATGAAAGATTCCCCACTTGTACCTGACTTTCTAAAAACTCTATAACTGCAAATACTAACCGATTAGCATCAGACATTTTATCCTAAACAAATGAAAGAAAATTGATAACATTAATAGCAAACAGTAACAATACAGTGAATTTCATAAAGGTATGATTTTTTTTTAGAACTCAGTAAACATTCACACTGAAATACTCGCACTTCATTCAAATCTAAAAAACATGGATTATACAAGCCAACTGGTAACGCCCATTACCCATGAGTCTTTGCTGGTTTCCTAGAATATCATTGTCCGAATTACTGTCATGCATTCATGTTCTGATTGGTCAAGTTGTTTTCAACAGTCATTTGAAATTTATGACACATTTATAAATATTTTATGTTAAAGACATTCATGCCTTTATGAAATTCACTGTATATTCAGAGTTAATAGGGGAAGTGTGCACAAATGAAGTTACAGGACTATATATCACTAAGGCCAGACTTTTATTATCCCTTGTTTCGCGAACCCGCCGAATGAACAGGAGCTGAAAATAAAATAAAATAAAATAAAATTTTATTTCATTTCTTCTCTCTGATCAATGATCTCACTTACAATTCTTTGAGAATCACACGAATCTAATGGAAAAAAAGAATTAATTTTTTTTTTCCCCGGCCTCCTCAAAAAAATTGCCTTATAAAAACTCGAGAAACAAGGAATAAAATAAGTCTGGCCTAAGCATAATACTACGGTAACCACATGTAGTTTAGTAACTGGCAAACAGGAAAAATATAAACATTACGATAAATCACAATATTTTTTTGAATTATTTTAGCAGATCTTAATATGCTACTGTAACAGATACTTTACACTGATGTTTCCCTGATGTTAAATTTACTTTGCTGTGGGTGATGAATGATATCTTAAAAAGATCACCCTATTCGCAAAATAATTAATTTGTAATTATGTAATTTGTAATTCCTCTTGAAAGTGGCATAATTTGTTGTTGCCAAAACAAAAATTAATTTGCTATGTTTGTAGACAGGTGACCGGTTAACGAAAGTCAATATACATATACATATGTAGCCTAATTTGACTGATTTCACTAATAAACTTAAATCGTGAGTACTATTAAGAATGTATAAGATTGGGGTTTGCAAGGGTGTGATATGCAATAAAGATCACACAAGCGAGACAGTGAAATAATTGATTTGTGTCTTAATCGTGAAATCATCATCACAACTCGCGTACATTGTTATGAAAGTTATATATATATATATACCATTATCTTACAAAACAAATGCTTGGTACTGATCGATATTAGTATTCAAGGCAACACAGATAAGAACATTAAATTAATATGCAAGACGAAATCAGTGATTTTACGAGTCATGAGAGAGTGTTGGGAAGTTGATCAGCAGACATTGATAGCGTCAGTGCATGTTTTTACCAATCACTATTGATCACACCGTCACGTTTACAGTAAATAATGATTTATTGAATGTTGAGCTTCGAAATAACCTGGTGACATCTGTTACCACGAAAACACTGCAAAATTGTGCTGTAACTATTATTTTACCACCACCATCATGACGGATGAAATATTTTTACTGGCAATAAAAATAAAAGAACTACAGCAAAAACCATGAGCTAAAGATCGATTTGAAGCTGGTTTGGGGATCGTACATGTTTAATAGTTGAACATCACCACAGCCCCTAAGTCTATCATTTAATTTTGCAAGAACTTTAGGGGGTTGAAAAAAATTGTTTTCCCTATTTTATGCACATATTCAATGAGATGCACCAAAATGCACGTGCTACTCAGCTCGGGTAATATTCAGCGATGGGAGACAAATCACATAATTGTGTTATACGTCGAGTATGACGTCACCGTATCGTGCACATACTACCGTGAATCCAATGACAACGGAAATCTCATGAATCAGTTGCCCGAGATGAGTGTTTTGCCAAATCGTTTGAATCGTAACGAATTGAAAACTCACCAATACGTGAAGTGGCACTTTACGGATCAACGAGTGGTGATTTTCGTCACGTGTAGCAGCGTTTGTAATATTTTTTTAGAGAAAATCTTCTAACATCCCCCGTAAAGATGCAAGGCAACGTGTATTTGCGCAGTGACAGTGGTAGTTCCATATTCTACTGCGCATACCGGAAGAGAGGCTAGAGGTCAAAGTTTATTCAGTCGAAACACGTTGTTTGAGGTTTTGCAGTTGCTCTGTATTTGTATCGATAAAGTCGTTGCATCATAACTCAGTGACGGTGTGTTGTAAACAGAGGAAATGCAGGTAATTTATAAAAAAGCATGTAGATCAGGGCGGTTTATAAGCAGCTCACCCTTCAATTTGGTGCAGTATGAAGTACAGGCGCTCGGAACGTTTCTTTGATAATAAAAAATGACCTAAAGTAGGATCGGCATAGTTAGTCAGTCGCCGGTACATTCCCCTAGTGGTAAGGGATACAAACGTTCCCTTGCTTAAAATTTATAAACACATTAACACCGTGGATTCTCTTTCCCAAATCCCAATGAATTGATTGGCTAGACCGGTACTCTCGGCGCAACAAGGGTATTCCCTTCATCTTCCTAATTTCAATGGCAGTTGAGTCGAACCAGCCAATCAAGGAGCACAGTACACACTGACGTCATTTAAATGCGTTAATCGAGCCAGCCAATAGAAACCTCTTGTTTATTTGAATTGTGAAATTTATAAAGATGAAGCAAATGCCTTTCCTGTCCCTAGAGTACCATCCTCATGAAATAAACAATTATTATCCTGAGTCATCTGAATTTGTCTGTTAGATACTTGTGTGATTTTGTAATTTTAATGTTACGTCAAGGAAATTATAAAAATTAATTATAATAATTCATTACTAACACTCCTGCACAAGTCAAAGGTTGTACCTGATTGGCTACACAACTATTACAACTAACAATCTAGCCAATCAGAAAGCACCTTGTTTGTTAATAGGTGCAATCAAATCATGTCTTCTATAGATGAGTTGACTCAACAACAGACATGTGCTACATGTGTTCCGGAGAACATAAAAATTGTACTTCACTCTCATTATGATGTCATATTAAAATACAATAAAACAGTGGTGTACATAATTTTACATTTACATTATTTGTAGTGTACTTTCGTTTTTTGGATTCACAAAAAAATAATTTTTACTCAAGATCACAAATGAATTTAATACAACTACAACCTTTTCACCTTTTCAATTTTTACCAGCTTGCAAAATTTGTTGAAGTTTTAATTAGTTTTGTTTACTGTAGTTCTTGTATAATTGTAGTAAACTATTACCTCACACTGCATATATAATTCAATACTTTCAATAGACCCTGTCCTTCTAGGATCTAGCTCACAAGCTTTTTTGGAAGGGAAAAAAGGGTCGTGTTGTATTTAATAATTACAATATAAATTGTAATTTTTTTTCTTCCATACATGTAGGTACTCCGACAATCATACAAGTTACCATGGAGACGATGTTTTCATCAATCCACTCAGCTGAGCATCCCTTTAGTTCCAATAGTAATTGAACAAAGTGTAAGTGTCTGTACCCTACATTACACAAAGCTGTGAAATAAACATGAACATTTTATTAATTTCAAATGACGATTAAAATCATCTTGCCCAGGCAGTACAGTTTTATTTCAACTTATGCTACACATTGGTCGATGCAATCACTGTACTTCCTTCATGCATACCTTAGCTTGTGGTATTCTCATGTTAAATAAGATACTATGAGATTACTACGAAGATACTGCAGAGTATGCACTGAGACAGTACAGCAGGAGTATTGACCGACACACAGCGGAGGTTGATGTGCCCACATACTGTCTGAGTGCATACTTTGCAGTATCCTTGTAATACCATACTTCCCCCGAGTATAAGCCCACCCCTCTGTTTTTAGACATTTAACAAGTTGAGGGCATCCCCGAGTATAGGCCCATGGTGTTTTTACCGGGCGTCGACGACATTTATTAAAACATGCATGTAAAGGGTGTATTTTATTGCATAATAACTGTGAGTGGTACGGTAGTTTGGTTCCTGCTTTTACGAGAAAACTCGCATTAATTTTAGGCCGGCGAACGTACGGAACATGGTTCGCACGTTTTCTATTCTGTTATTTACTCAGGATGAACCACTATGTTAACCCCTATGTTGCAATACTCAAGTAATTCATATTTCTTTTGAGTAGTAGTTTAGTAGTAGACTTTCGTGAATGGGATGTGATCAACCAAACTATTCTTCAACATGACTGGCGACCGTGAAAAGTTTAAATACTTCCTCCACTCTCAGTTTACCTTTTGAAAATTGCGAATCAACAGCTTTAGGGAAAAAAATCACCTTTTCTGTCGAAATCAGATCACATTTTAACATCGCGGTAATTCACTTCCGCATTGCGTTGAAAAAAATAACTTCTTCAATAATCGTGAAACTTCGTCTGTATGTCACACCATTTTGATTGGTTAACGAAAGACGTGACCTGTTAAGTCAAAAGAAGTTGTTCAGGTCAAGTCATGATGCAAAACACTGTGGCGGAAATTGCTTCGTATCGAGAGTTTGCGTACGATTGAAAACATTCCACAACGAAGATAATGATAAAGATCTTGCCTTCGACTGTTGTCCTACAGACCTTACCCATTTTTGCACTGTAAATTCAGACAGTATGTCAGCATGTTACTTATGGACCTGTTAATCAACCACATCATGCTAACTATCCCACAGCCGCCTCCCCCACACCTAAATGGTATAATCCGGCACACAAGTTGTTGGCAATTAAATTGACCACATCCTCGTATTGTGATAAAATGTGTGTATTTTTATGAACATGTTTGTTTCTTCATTGTAAAAAGTGTTGTGGAAATCAAAAAGACGTAATATTTCAAAACGTTTAGAACAGATTTGGTGAATTTTTTTATGTCGGGTCCGGTCAATCCCTGGGCAGCCACGTTTGTTTTTTAATTATTAGACGACACTTATGCAGGTAATCATTCCATATTTGGAATTTGCGTTTCCTAATATGGTAGGGATGAAATACCCAGTGCAATACCGCAAAATCTTGGCACGCTGTAACAAATGTGTAATATTAGTAACTACATGTGTTTTTGTATGTACATACGATGCGAATGGAGCAAATTGTTTTTTGTTTTCAATTAAATATACTTTATTTTAAGGGACGAGGTGAACGGGCGTATGATATTTACTCAAGACTATTAAAAGAAAGAATAATATGCCTTATGGGACCTGTGAGTAAAACTTATTTTTGAAATGTTATTTTACCAGAAAGTTGCAATTTGTTGTATGGACTAGTGCATGCCATATTACAAATATGTGCATCTCAGTCTTATTTCAAGACTAGACTCCATAATGAACACACTACTGTTACAGCTTTTTGCACTTTGCCAACTGTCTTCTGATCAGAAGTTACTGAAACATTGATGTTGTGGCTGGATGTATAATGTACACTCCTTCCTGTATTGCGTGAGAAATCTGACTTGTATTGTGTAAGAAATTATTTTTATTGTGAGGAATAAGAATTGTATATTTAGAAATCTGAGTTCTGTTCTCTGAGAACTCTGAGATGTATTGTGTGAGAAATCAATTATACTTCTGAGTTTCATCAAGATAAATTGTTCAGGAAATCTGAGTTGTATTATGAGAAATCAGAATTTTATTGTGAGAAATTAAAATATTATCACCAAATGTTATCATTTTCATCCAGATTACAGATGACTTGTCAAGTTTGGTTGTTGCTCAGCTACTATTTCTTCAATCAGAAAGCAATAAAAAACCAATACATATGTATATAAACAGTCCAGGTAAACTCCTTACTTGTATTCAGTATCAACTTCCTTCCAGCAGAATCTGGTTTCAGAAAAGTAGCAATGCTTTTACTCATAATTTGCTGTAACATTGAAATAGTTTTAACCATGATGATTAATACTGTAAACCGCTTATTTTTTGCTACTAAAATTTGTTCGCAATTTGATGATTTTTGGCTTTATTGAAGATAAATTTCGCGAAAGTCACTGACACTCAATGGCATATGACCCTCAAGAAATATTTTTGTGAAATTTGCGATAATTTGTCCTAGATCCAATTGGCCACTGAGATGTTTTTTTGAGAGATGTTGTCACATGACTTGTTTTACTTCTTTCAAATAGTGTTCGAGTCTATGACGTCTTTGCAACATTCGCCTGTTTCATGGGTATGGCTTTTATTAGGGATGCAGCTTCTAATACAGATTTTACAGTAATAGTCAACATTTATAAATTTGAATGTCCCATGTGTACATTATAGGTGTTCTATTGGGGAAAATATTTAGGCCATATTAATAATGATTTAGTATACAAGACATGCAATATTTGGTTTATATGCACTTGTATTATTTGAAAGGCAAGTACGGTACTTACAGTTGTTGCGCGAATGTTTTTCATAAGCTCATAATATAATGTAGAATACTTTATTCTCACTTGAATTTTATTTTCGCTGAAGGGATGCTTCAGTGAAAATAAAATCCAGCGAATATACATTTTTTCCTATGTCTCATATTCAACTCGTCAAAAATCAGTGAAAATAAATTCCATACAAAACACCCAAAATGTTTTTTTAGCAAAAATTAATTGCAGCTAAAATAAAGTATTTTACAATACATATTTGGCATGTCAAGTATTTTGTTGCATTTGTAGGTGGTTCAGTGACGGCCGGTCTCGGTATTTACGACACAATGCAGTACGTGTTACCACCGATATCTACATGGTGCGTGGGTCAGGCCTGCAGCATGGCATCATTATTACTATGTGCGGGGTTCCCAGGAATGAGATACAGCTTACCTAACTCTAGAATCATGGTACATCAACCATCAGGCCAAGCACATGTAAGTTCTTACGCGCACACACTAAGCAATCGTGGCATCATAGGTATACATCGAGCAGCTTCATCCTAACAGAGTAACAGGGAATATTTCAACTAGTATTACAGCTCGAAACTGTCCTAAACTCAATTTGAAGATCAAGGGACACAAAATCATGTTTTAAATCATCAAGAATTGTATGTGCTATATATATATATATACCGGTACTGTAAAAGGATTAATTATTCACTGAGTTTTAATTTTGCTTATTTCGCTGACTGAAAAATGCGCTAAATTAAAACCCAGTGAATATGTAAAATTAAGCATAGAACACGTTATCTAAATGACGAAACCGTGAATTTAAAACCCACTGAATATGCCTGAAATGGTAAATCAGTGAAATTTAAACCCAGTGAAAATTAGTCATTTTACAGTATTAAACCGGTACATATATTTTAATTAATCAGGGATACCTCCAAGTTGAAAACAAATCATCAAGTCACTGTTTTGTCATAAAATTTCCGGCTACCATATTGGCATAAAGCATTTTTTCAAATTTATTTTTATATAGCCACTCTTAAATTCAGCCTTTGACAAATGAAGAATGGGTGGCGAGGGGCTTGGCAAGCTGCTGGCTTGTGAGTTCACCAGTTGTGCAGATACTAGAGTAACCCACCAACACCTGCCTTTAATGGATCAAAACTAACTGTCATTGACATTATACATTTGTAATTTCAGGGTCAAGCCACAGATATTCAAATTCAGGCAGAAGAAATATTGAAGATGAAAAACCAGATCAATAATCTGTATGTGAAGCATACTAAGCAACCACTAGATTTCATTGGTGAGTTTGTCTGGTCAGATAGTGAACTATTGTTAAAGCGGGGGAGTTGTCACCTGCGCATGCGTCAGATGGCCATAACTTGTCATTGTTTACAAACAAGCGTCTACCCATCAGTCTTTGTTTTTAGCGTGTGTTATTATTGTCGTTTGGGACTCAATTCCCACGCATGCGCAGGTGACCACCCTCCTGCTTTAATCAAAAGTGACCGATAAACCATTTAAATGCTGACTCATAGTCATTATGTTGTACTTTTGTGTCTGATTTCAAAACTCTACAGGCATTACCAGTCCAATCAGAAATGACTGATAAGCGGCCATTTAAATGCTGACTCTTAGTCATTATGTTGTACTTTTGTGTCTGATTTCAAAACTCTACAGGCATTACCAGTCCAATCAGAAATGACTGATAAGCGGCCATTTAAATGCTGACTCTTAGTCATTATGTTGTACTTTTGTGTCTGATTTCAAAACTCTACAGGCATTACCAGTCCAATCAGAAATGACTGATAAGCGGCCATTTAAATGCTGACTCTTAGTCATTATGTTGTACTTTTGTGTCTGATTTCAAAACTCTACAGGCATTACCAGTCCAATCAGAAATGACTGATAAGCGGCCATTTAAATGCTGACTCATAGTCATTATGTTGTACTTTTGTGTCTGATTTCAAAACTCTACAGGCATTACCAGTCCAATCAGAAATGACTGATAAGCGGCCATTTAAATGCTGACTCTTAGTCATTATGTTGTACTTTTGTGTCTGATTTCAAAACTCTACAGGCATTACCAGTCCAATCAGAAATGACTGATAAGCGGCCATTTAAATGCTGACTCATAGTCATTATGTTGTACTTTTGTGTCTGATTTCAAAACTCTACAGGCATTACCAGTCCAATCAGAAATGACTGATAAGCGGCCATTTAAATGCTGACTCTTAGTCATTATGTTGTACTTTTGTGTCTGATTTCAAAACTCTACAGGCATTACCAGTCCAATCAGAAATGACTGATAAGCGGCCATTTAAATGCTGACTCTGAGTCATTATGTTGTACTTTTGTGTCTGATTTCAAAACTCTACAGGCATTACCAGTCCAATCAGAAATGACTGATAAGCGGCCATTTAAATGCTGACTCTTAGTCATTATGTTGTACTTTTGTGTCTGATTTCAAAACTCTACAGGCATTACCAGTCCAATCAGAAATGACTGATAAGCGGCCATTTAAATGCTGACTCTTAGTCATTATGTTGTACTTTTGTGTCTGATTTCAAAACTCTACAGGCATTACCAGTCCAATCAGAAATGACTGATAAGCGGCCATTTAAATGCTGACTCTTAGTCATTATGTTGTACTTTTGTGTCTGATTTCAAAACTCTACAGGCATTACCAGTTCAATCAGAAATGACTGATAAGCGGCCATTTAAATGCTGACTCATAGTCATTATGTTGTACTTTTGTGTCTGATTTCAAAACTCTACAGGCATTACCAGTCCAATCAGAAATGACTGATAAGCGGCCATTTAAATGCTGACTCTTAGTCATTATGTTGTACTTTTGTGTCTGATTTCAAAACTCTACAGGCATTACCAGTCCAATCAGAAATGACTGATAAGCGGCCATTTAAATGCTGACTCTTAGTCATTATGTTGTACTTTTGTGTCTGATTTCAAAACTCTACAGGCATTACCAGTCCAATCAGAAATGACTGATAAGCGGCCATTTAAATGCTGACTCTTAGTCATTATGTTGTACTTTTGTGTCTGATTTCAAAACTCTACAGGCATTACCAGTCCAATCAGAAATGACTGATAAGCGGCCATTTAAATGCTGACTCATAGTCATTATGTTGTACTTTTGTGTCTGATTTCAAAACTCTACAGGCATTACCAGTCCAATCAGAAATGACTGATAAGCGGCCATTTAAATGCTGACTCTTAGTCATTATGTTGTACTTTTGTGTCTGATTTCAAAACTCTACAGGCATTACCAGTCCAATCAGAAATGACTGATAAGCGGCCATTTAAATGCTGACTCATAGTCATTATGTTGTACTTTTGTGTCTGATTTCAAAACTCTACAGGCATTACCAGTCCAATCAGAAATGACTGATAAGCGGCCATTTAAATGCTGACTCTTAGTCATTATGTTGTACTTTTGTGTCTGATTTCAAAACTCTACAGGCATTACCAGTCCAATCAGAAATGACTGATAAGCGGCCATTTAAATGCTGACTCTGAGTCATTATGTTGTACTTTTGTGTCTGATTTCAAAACTCTACAGGCATTACCAGTCCAATCAGAAATGACTGATAAGCGGCCATTTAAATGCTGACTCTTAGTCATTATGTTGTACTTTTGTGTCTGATTTCAAAACTCTACAGGCATTACCAGTCCAATCAGAAATGACTGATAAGCGGCCATTTAAATGCTGACTCTTAGTCATTATGTTGTACTTTTGTGTCTGATTTCAAAACTCTACAGGCATTACCAGTCCAATCAGAAATGATTGATAAGCGGCCATTTAAATGCTGACTCTTAGTCATTATGTTGTACTTTTGTGTCTGATTTCAAAACTCTACAGGCATTACCAGTCCAATCAGAAATGACTGATAAGCGGCCATTTAAATGCTGACTCATAGTCATTATGTTGTACTTTTGTGTCTGATTTCAAAACTCTACAGGCATTACCAGTCCAATCAGAAATGACTGATAAGCGGCCATTTAAATGCTGACTCTTAGTCATTATGATGTACTTTTGTGTCTGATTTCAAAACTCTACAGGCATTACCAGTCCAATCAGAAATGACTGATAAGCGGCCATTTAAATGCTGACTCTTAGTCATTATGTTGTACTTTTGTGTCTGATTTCAAAACTCTACAGGCATTACCAGTCCAATCAGAAATGACTGATAAGCGGCCATTTAAATGCTGACTCTTAGTCATTATGATGTACTTTTGTGTCTGATTTCAAAACTCTACAGGCATTACCAGTCCAATCAGAAATGACTGATAAGCGGCCATTTAAATGCTGACTCTTAGTCATTATGTTGTACTTTTGTGTCTGATTTCAAAACTCTACAGGCATTACCAGTCCAATCAGAAATGACTGATAAGCGGCCATTTAAATGCTGACTCTTAGTCATTATGTTGTACTTTTGTGTCTGATTTCAAAACTCTACAGGCATTACCAGTCCAATCAGAAATGACTGATAAGCGGCCATTTAAATGCTGACTCTTAGTCATTATGTTGTACTTTTGTGTCTGATTTCAAAACTCTACAGGCATTACCAGTCCAATCAGAAATGACTGATAAGCGGCCATTTAAATGCTGACTCTTAGTCATTATGTTGTACTTTTGTGTCTGATTTCAAAACTCTACAGGCATTACCAGTCCAATCAGAAATGACTGATAAGCGGCCATTTAAATGCTGACTCTTAGTCATTATGTTGTACTTTTGTGTCTGATTTCAAAACTCTACAGGCATTACCAGTCCAATCAGAAATGACTGATAAGCGGCCATTTAAATGCTGACTCTTAGTCATTATGTTGTACTTTTGTGTCTGATTTCAAAACTCTACAGGCATTACCAGTCCAATCAGAAATGACTGATAAGCGGCCATTTAAATGCTGACTCATAGTCATTCTGTTGTAATTTTGTGTCTGATTTCAAAACTCTACAGGCATTACCAGTCCAATCAGAAATGACTGATAAGCGGCCATTTAAATGCTGACTCATAGTCATTCTGTTGTAATTTTGTGTCTGATTTCAAAACTCTACAGGCATTACCAGTCCAATCAGAAATGATAGATAAGCGGCCATTTAAATGCTGACTCATAGTCATTCTGTTGTAATTTTGTGTCTGATTTCAAAACTCTACAGGCATTACCAGTCCAATCAGAAATGACTGATAAGCGGCCATTTAAATGCTGACTCATAGTCATTCTGTTGTAATTTTGTGTCTGATTTCAAAACTCTACAGGCATTACCAGTCCAATCAGAAATGACTGATAAGCGGCCATTTAAATGCTGACTCATAGTCATTCTGTTGTAATTTTGTGTCTGATTTCAAAACTCTACAGGCATTACCAGTCCAATCAGAAATGATAGATAAGCGGCCATTTAAATGCTGACTCATAGTCATTCTGTTGTAATTTTGTGTCTGATTTCAAAACTCTACAGGCATTACCAGTCCAATCAGAAATGACTGATAAGCGGCCATTTAAATGCTGACTCTTAGTCATTATGTTGTACTTTTGTGTCTGATTTCAAAACTCTACAGGCATTACCAGTCCAATCAGAAATGACTGATAAGCGGCCATTTAAATGCTGACTCTTAGTCATTATGTTGTACTTTTGTGTCTGATTTCAAAACTCTACAGGCATTACCAGTCCAATCAGAAATGACTGATAAGCGGCCATTTAAATGCTGACTCTTAGTCATTATGTTGTACTTTTGTGTCTGATTTCAAAACTCTACAGGCATTACCAGTCCAATCAGAAATGACTGATAAGCGGCCATTTAAATGCTGACTCTTAGTCATTATGTTGTACTTTTGTGTCTGATTTCAAAACTCTACAGGCATTACCAGTCCAATCAGAAATGACTGATAAGCGGCCATTTAAATGCTGACTCAGTCATTCTGTTGTACTTTTGTGTCTGATTTCAAAACTCTACAGGCATTACCAGTCCAATCAGAAATGACTGATAAGCGGCCATTTAAATGCTGACTCTTAGTCATTATGTTGTACTTTTGTGTCTGATTTCAAAACTCTACAGGCATTACCAGTCCAATCAGAAATGACTGATAAGCGGCCATTTAAATGCTGACTCTTAGTCATTATGTTGTACTTTTGTGTCTGATTTCAAAACTCTACAGGCATTACCAGTCCAATCAGAAATGACTGATAAGCGGCCATTTAAATGCTGACTCTTAGTCATTATGTTGTACTTTTGTGTCTGATTTCAAAACTCTACAGGCATTACCAGTCCAATCAGAAATGACTGATAAGCGGCCATTTAAATGCTGACTCTTAGTCATTATGTTGTACTTTTGTGTCTGATTTCAAAACTCTACAGGCATTACCAGTCCAATCAGAAATGACTGATAAGCGGCCATTTAAATGCTGACTCTTAGTCATTATGTTGTACTTTTGTGTCTGATTTCAAAACTCTACAGGCATTACCAGTCCAATCAGAAATGACTGATAAGCGGCCATTTAAATGCTGACTCTTAGTCATTATGTTGTACTTTTGTGTCTGATTTCAAAACTCTACAGGCATTACCAGTCCAATCAGAAATGACTGATAAGCGGCCATTTAAATGCTGACTCTTAGTCATTCTGTTGTACTTTTGTGTCTGATTTCAAAACTCTACAGGCATTACCAGTCCAATCAGAAATGACTGATAAGCGGCCATTTAAATGCTGACTCATAGTCATTCTGTTGTACTTTTGTGTCTGATTTCAAAACTCTACAGGCATTACCAGTCCAATCAGAAATGATAGATAAGCGGCCATTTAAATGCTGACTCATAGTCATTCTGTTGTACTTTTGTGTCTGATTTCAAAACTCTACAGGCATTACCAGTCCAATCAGAAATGACTGATAAGCGGCCATTTAAATGCTGACTCATAGTCATTCTGTTGTACTTTTGTGTCTGATTTCAAAACTCTACAGGCATTACCAGTCCAATCAGAAATGATAGATAAGCGGCCATTTAAATGCTGACTCATAGTCATTCTGTTGTACTTTTGTGTCTGATTTCAAAACTCTACAGGCATTACCAGTCCAATCAGAAATGACTGATAAGCGGCCATTTAAATGCTGACTCAGTCATTATGTTGTACTTTTGTGTCTGATTTCAAAACTCTACAGGCATTACCAGTCCAATCAGAAATGACTGATAAGCGGTCATTTAAATGCTGACTCATAGTCATTATGTTGTACTTTTGTGTCCGATTTCAAAACTCTACAGGCATTACCAGTCCAATCAGAAATGACTGATAAGCGGTTATTTAAATGCTGACTCATAGTCATTATGTTGTACTTTTGCGTCCGATTTCAAAACTCTACAGGCATTACCTGTCCAATCAGAAATGACTGATAAGCAGCCATTTAAACGCTGACTTTTAGTCATTCTGTTGTAATTTTGTGTCTGATTTCAGAAATGACTGATAAGCGGCCATTTAAACGCTGACTCATAGTCATTCTTTTGTACTTTTGTGTACGATTTCAAAACTCTACACACATTGCCAGTCCAATCAGTGGTCATTATTTAAATAAGTAACGCACTATGCATTCACAATGTCTTGTTTATTTTGTAGCTGCAGCAATGGAGCGGGATAAATTCATGAATCCAATTGAGGCTGAAGAATTTGGACTTGTAGATAAAGTATTGGATCATCCTCCAATGCCAGGAGAGAGTAAAGACTAAATACAAATACATGTCAGCCTTGTTTACCTAGATCAACTGTGCACTGTTCATCAATAGATCACACTATCACTATGGCGACTGTGCACTCTACATCAATAAATATATCACACTCTAGTATCGCTATGGCAACTATACATCAATATTGATCACACTATCACTATGGCAACAAGATACTTTGCATAACCATCACACAAATTTTAACCATCTTTTCACCAACTTTTCTTTAATGCCATCAATTTCAGTGATATTTTGAATTTTAGGCAAGACACTGCTTACAGATTTGTATAAAAAAAATAGCATGTACTGTAAACCAAATCAGTAAAAATTTAATAATTTATTGTACATGTACAATGTATATTGAAAGTGTGTTCTACGTATCTGCAAGATAAGGTGCATTAAAACTGGTTTCATAGGGTTGTTATATTTCTTTTCATTATGCTACAGTGCTGTCATCAAAAACAAAGTCTAATACAAGACGTATCATGGATTTGACCAGTTTTAATTACCCGGTATATATGCATATTAATTAGCTAATTTACCCATTTGATTATTGTTTCATAAAATTGTATTTCCCAACCATCAATATTATCCAATAAATGAATTGCTATTTGTTTGAATTACATACCGTATTTGCTTCATTAGAAATGGACATTTACCAAAAATAGCATTTATTGTGTTTTTTAACGCAAGCATGTGTGCTATTAATATAGCAAATAGAGTATTACATGTATGAAGACGATATTCATTGCAAATTAAAATTGAGGTAGATATTTTTCTGAAGTTTCACAATAATGAATGCCTGTTAAATTGAACGTATGTATCATGAC
Source organism: Saccoglossus kowalevskii (assembly GCF_978046115.1). Classification (NCBI taxonomy): domain Eukaryota; kingdom Metazoa; phylum Hemichordata; class Enteropneusta; family Harrimaniidae; genus Saccoglossus; species Saccoglossus kowalevskii. The sequence goes on along the minus strand of NC_140649.1, from coordinate 18,696,669 downwards.
TGCTTCAACTGAAATCCGGACATTTCCCTGTTGCATCAGGAGACGAATTTGCTGAACGTTCACCGTTATCACCTAATATATCGGTAATTTGCATCATGGGATAGCAATATCTGCAAACCAAAGACATCAACTAGCTTTACAAATAAGTGATATCAGGTGATGGCCTTTTTATCAAATGATCAACTTTTTTTTATTTTACAGAGCTTTACAAAATATACTGTGGAATACTTTATTTTCGCTTGAATTCATTTTCGCTGAAAAGGCTTTTTGGGCGTTTTGCTTGGAATTTATTTTCACTGATTTTTCATGAGTTTAATGTGAAATATATAAAAAAAAGTATATTCACTAGATTTTATTTTCACGGAATCATCCCTTCAGCGAAAATAAATTTCAAGCGAAAATAAAGTATTCTACAGTATGCTAATTTGGCATGCTGTTAGTGCACGTTTGCAGTTACCGTCATCGTTGGTTTTTGAAATTAGCAGAAATATTCCCATTCTCAGTGAGTGATACAGACAACTGGATTAGTTGAACCTTTCATTCACACTTACATGGTAGTGAATCGGGTTGTATTGGTCACCTTCAAAGTCATTAACATAATGCTCTCGCATACAAGGCTGGTATTGTCGCTATAAGCAGTGATTTATCTCCAAAATCACACTTTTAAAATCTAAAAAGGTTTGCATCAATCGTATTTAACATGTAAAACCTACCAAGTGCTTCTTGGCCAATCAGAATGCTCTATTGCAGGACTATATATACTGGTACACTAAATGTCCAGTTTCAGCGTCCTACGCGCTTCCTCATGTACATGTAAAAACTGTCTAAGGACTTTTATATGCCTTTGTTTTTATAAACTGACCTGACAAATCTGTATGGATCAAACATCAGACATCAAAGAGCTAGGAAAAGATGACCAAGTTTTGCTTTTCCAAGGAGAAACAACCAAGGCTGGGTTCCAACACAGAGCTCACAGTCCATTGAGCTTACCTGCAATGCTATGTTTAAAAGTCATCATTGGTAATTTGTGCGACATGTTTCAAATTGAATCGAGCTGCTAATTATGTAGCTTGAGTATTGGGCCAAACTGCCAAAATTTGAGTATGCAGACACAGACTAAAAATTCAAAACTGTCAACACACAAGTGTACTGCATTTGAATAATAAATGTTCCTGGACTTGTATATTATACTCCAATTAGAAATATAGGCATGGCTTTCATTTCCTAGTATAAATGCTTTCAATAGTATGAGACTTTCTTTAAAATATGTATCTAAAAATGGCTTGGGGCAGTAGACAAGTCAGATAAAACACTCCAACTCTTCTAGAAATTCTCGCCAGACTTTATATCTTAGAAGAGTCGTTATACTCATAAATTAATTCCTGCATTTGTTTCCAGTGACAATAAGTCCACAGGAAAATATTTTCACATCTCAAACTTTTAATTATGAAGTAAATGATTCATTTGTTCAAATACAAGTTACATGTATGTCAGAGAACGTTCTATGTAATACTAAGACGCATACCACTGGATCATGTATTTCTATGGGCTCTGCGCAAACTGTTGTGAAACGCCAGTCTACGATGAAAACAGCACAAACCCAACTTTGTGGTAATTCTGAGGAACCAAATTTATATATTTTGCACATGTAGAGGTAATCTTGTTACTGTTCAAGAGAATCAACAACTAGCCCAAAGTACATTTTTTTGAGAGTTTTCAACTGCTGTTTTCACTGATCATGGTCACCAGGCTGTGAAAATGCCCAGATGTAAGATCCTGAGACTAGGACAATACAAGTTGCAGTTTCCATACATTTGCAGTAAGCATTGCTGTCATTACACATGTATGTACAAATTCCATGTCAAACTGATGAAATCTAAATCAATGGCAACAATATATGTACAATAACACCGGACTAAACTGTGGTTTGTTTATATTTACCCAATAAATGTTCACATGTGGTTACAAATCACAGCAATCAAGCAGATAAATTACACAAATTGCATAAATCTGGTATTAGCAAATAACAATTTTAAATACATCATTTCAGAGGTGAAATTCATTAATATTATGTTCTGCAACAACAGGTATAAACCCTAGGTTGATCAGCTCAAGAAAATGTTTTCATTAAATATCTTCAATACTAAGAAATGTTGATTCAGGTGCACATTTGTATTTGATTGCACAATATATTCTTAATAATTAAGAAGAATGTTTTAATTCATTTCATTGAGAAAAAAAAATTGGGCTACTTAAATTGTGCAAAAATAAGAGTGAACATTGACTGAAAGAGTAGGTAAAGTAATGTTATACAATAACTTTTGACAGTGTTTGTGTCCTGAGTCAGGATACTTGATAATTTATTCGCCAATCATCTTGGTATCTTATCACGTAAATACTCTAGTAATGCTGGAGTGCCTTTAGCTAAGATAGCTGCCCTGGGGTTTCGGAATGGATTACCTGCAAGCTGAAGAGATCTGAAAATAACCAGAGATTAAATTACTCAATATCAACTCTTATTTTATGTCCTTTATACACATGTATGTAGGACTCCTATCAAATGTGCCACTACAATATTTGTAGATAATCATCAATTGGTTCCATATAGTATTTAATATACCGGTAGTTATAGGGAAGAAATGTGTTAACTCCATATTGATCATGCCGTATTCAAGGCGGCCCACATAGAGTAGATATCGCTTTTATTTTAAACCAGCTGACTGTGATTTAATGATATTATACTACCTAAACATATAGACTCTATTCAGCAGAAACTAGGATTTATTGACCTTGCTTTAGAAGAATGTTTGCTTACTATATTCGAAACTCTAGTGCATTGTGAACATACTGTATATGGAATCAGGTTGATTTATCAGAGGACCAATATAAGTAACTACCTCCAGCATAAAACATTGCTAAAGTGAAATTTTATGGTATAGCACCAGCTAGAGGCAATTATTGTATATCACATTTAGTGAGACACTGCAGTGAAAGTTGCCACCATTCGTGGCTATTTAAGTCACATGCTACATTGTAGCTGTATCCAATGTAAATATGGGGAAGTGTTTTAATGTGATGTAAATATTTTCTAAATAAGGACATTCAAACGCATTTCCAACACATGTGGTCGAACAAATTTAATTGTTTTTACTGTCAGATGTATAATAATGGTATTTACAAGGTATGTAATGGCAATCTTGAGCGTCAACCTGAGCCACAAAACCACCTGAACGCCTGAACTTGAGCATAGAATATTGTGTGCAGCAGACACTCAAAACAAAATCCATGCACTGACTTTGAGTTCCAATCCGAGTTTCTCAATCAAAAAAGAAAAACACCCAGACATGGCATGAATTGAAGTCTCCTATTAGATGGAGGAAATAATTGATGTCAGTGGAAATTGGTGACAAAACTGTGGTAACTATTATGTTTAAGATACTTTACATAAAAAATAAAACAAAATTGAAATTTTTTAAATCAATGGGTATTAGATGGACACATTTAGCAAAATTTCAAGAGAGTTTCGGACTTAAGCAGGACATTAAAAAAAAAAAGTAAATCTTGTTGTAACCAAAGTTGTAACATTGCTGCAATTCATGGCACATACAGTCACCTGAAGGCTGAAATTAAGCCAGTCCATACTGATGATTATGTAGTATTATATTTGTGATTGGTAGATGCTCAAAATTGTCATTACAAACCTGTACATGTATTTACATCGTTAAAAGTGTGTCTTGAAAATCAAGTGTTTGACTAACCTCAGTGATTCAACAGTACCCAATTCAGGTGGAACTTGGGATACATTATTGTTCTGTAAATCTAAAGTTGATAACATTGGTAACCGTAGTAACCCTTGAACATCAATGAAAGCTACTTGGTTATCAGCGATGATTATAGTCTCTAGTTTAGACAGACAGAACAACACCGGCGGTATCTCTTTGAAACGGTTACATGATAGTATCGCATCTCTAAGATTTACCAATGTTATTATATCATGGGGAAGATGATCTATCAAGTTATTCCTGCAATACACAAAGAGTAAAATAATAGGATGTAGGCTGGCATCCATACTAATATTTGGCTTTAAACATTGACACGCAGATCGCCGAAAACCGACCAATCTGACACAAACCGCGCACAAATCGGAACTATTTCCACATTGTGTCAACACAGGTGGCGCTATTTGGTGGGTTTGTGGCGATCTGCGTGTCAATGCCAATATTGAGAAAAATTAGCTTTTTGACCTCCCAATTTACATGCATTTTAATGTTAATAAAATAAGACATTCTGATGACTGGTTGTGCGTTTATTTTAATTGATCAACTCATTAAAGATTAAAATCGAGAGAGAATGTGTTCAAAACAAGGAAAATACGTGTAGTAAAATGGTGGCTAGTTATGCGTCATAAGACACAGGTCTGTGAGAATAGCGCCACCTGTGTTGACACAATGGACTTTAAATGTAGTAGTGGCTATCTCAGTTATCAAAATCAAAAAATTCTATCTAACAGTAAATAATAGCTACAATTTTTTTTTTGGCTGAAGTGATAAAAGCAAAAAAATAACATAGTTGAACTCTGGTGACCTTGCCCTTTGTTATATAATATAATTCCCTTTATCATAGTTTGTTTCAATATAAATATGCATTGTCATAATTAATTTTGAATACAAACAAGTTTTGGGGTTGAACCAACAGTGGGGAATCAGTCTACCGAATGTCCTTAAAAGATGTAAATATCTTACAAAAACATTGGTGCCTTATTTGTTTAATTATTTTAAGGAACATAATTTCAAGCTTTATTCAAAGTAATTCAGATATTTTAGAATAAAAACAAATGTCTCATTGCAAAAAAAAGTGCTGCATTTAGATGTGAATAGATTCATAAAACATGCAAGATAACAGAAAAAATTAGCTGGCTTTAGTCCAAGTATTTTGTACAGGTGTCTGCCAAAAATTAATGATTCACTGAGACAAATATGAACTGCCTCATTGTGTGACTACTGTATTGACTGTACTGTACTGTACTGTATTGTATGAAAAGTAAAAAAAACACCCTTTATGAATAGCTATCATGTTGCAAGCTCTGCTTTGTATGCAAATCAACTTAAACAGTTGGTGTCCAGTGGAGGGAGAAGTCAACAGTACTGTTGCCTCTTGAGAATCTACATCTTCAAACACTGCAATCTTTGAAGTGCGTTTTTAAACTAGTATTATAAAAACTCTATCATTTTGTTCTAATAGCTGAAACATATTCCTGTGAGTTTTCATTTGTCGAATGAACTGTTTGTCAAATACAGAATACATATATTTTAGAATAATTTTCTTTTTAAAATGTGGATGAAATGTTTTGCTTTTAATGTATTTTTTATGTATTGTTTTTGATTTGATAACTTTGAACTAAACAGATTTTCTATTAGCTTCAGATCTTGATCAAAGTTAGGCACTCAGAGTATAGGAGTGCTTATATTGATTTTCTGACATCTTGTTTTCTGTAAAGATTTTATTGGTAGGTTTGCAAATGTGTATCAGACTGTGCAATCTCTCCATGAGTTGGTTTTGAAACCCAGTATGGGATTCTGAGATACATTACCAAGAATATTATTACAAGATAAATCATTTGCTTCATTGAACACATACAACAATGCATATTTCCACTGAGATCAGTGACCTTTGATGTGTATCACCAGTGATCAGTCAAGTAGAAACAGTCAAAATATTTTATCAGATTTTCTCAATTTTTGCATGATATTTTCATACAGGACATCTGTTGTTCAAACTCAGGGAAGACTTTATACTGATGAATAAGGTGACCAAGTTTGATAAAGTTTGGAATAGAATCAGTAAAGTTATTATGCACACAATAACAATTATTAATGCCGACGACGACGCCGACGACAACAACAACGACAACGCCGGACAAAATTTTTCCCTTAATATACCTTTCCCTTCCATCTTTGATGGTACGGGCAAGGTAAAAACTTCTTTTATGTTTCACCAACATTTTCGATTAACACCTGTAACCAATTGGAAATGGCTTTCAATTTGGTTCAAAATTAACAACAAATTTATAGAAAAATATACAAGCAGCCTGTCGCCTGAGTTAGCTTTGCTGTTAGCAATGCACATTTCAATTAAGAACTGAAGATATCATTAGACAATGAACAATATGTCTAGTATTAAAGCAATCAGACTTGTGTTTTTTAACAAGTCGTCGAAAATATCACTTTTTACCAAAAATTGCACAAATATTCACCGAAATTAGAGAATTAAAGATATCATCACGAAATGAACAAATCTGAGAGAGGTCCACATGTAGTACCTATATATGTATTATCAAAGCAATCAGACTTGCCGTTTTTAGCAAGAAGTCGAAAATACCACTTTTTATTAAAAATAACAAAAATATTCACCAAAAATAGAGAATTTGAGATTTTGACATGAAATGAACAAATCTGAGAATGAACCATCCAAGGTACTTGCATATCAAATTTGAAAACATTCTGACTTGTGGTTTTGAAAAAGAAGATGAAATTGTAAAGTTGACGACGACGGATGACGAAGACAGACAATCAGTAATATGAACAGCTCCGCTGTGTCGACAAGCATATTTACACACAATTTTGTAGTACAACTTAGCAAATATTGGGGGGGGGGGGGGGGGGGCTCTAAACCACTTATACATGCAAATGAGCTCATTAAGCTAATATAATTTATTTGATTTGATTTATAAATAACTATTCAAGCCAATACAGTCAGAACAAGTTACTATCATCGCCAATGTGTTCATAATAACCAGAGTTACATCTACCTGAGATCCAATGTAGTGAGATTAACCATCATTTTCAAATCAGGGGGGATAGTTGAGAGTTTATTTAATCCAAGATTCAATTCTTTACATGTATTACTCAATACAACAACACTGAAAAAAAGAAATAGTAAATATTACATTTAGTATACTGTAAAATACATTATTTTAGCTGGAATTAATTTTTTTGGGTGTTTTGTATGAAATTTATTTTCACTGTTTTTTGACAAGTTGAATGTAAAATATAGGAAAAGAGGTATATTCGCTGCATTTTATTTTCACTGAATCATCCCTTCAGCGAAAATTAATTCCAAGCGAAAATAAAGTATTTTACAGTATCTATCATCAGTAGTGATATTTTATATCCAAGAAATAGCGCCCTCTAGTGGTCAAGAATGCTTCTGTGATATTTGAATGACATAAAAGGGTAAAAGCAATGTATACGTTCAAATGACAAGTTAGTAAATTCAAAAAATTGTCAAAATCATGTGTGACAATACCAGTATATTATTGTTAGTAATTATGACTGTGAGCAGCGTTTATGTTTTGAATTGCAAGTAGCTTCTGAATTATTCAAAGACCAACAAGAGAACAGTGGAAATCACTCATGTACAGTTCTGATGACAGTGTATGCTGGCTTATTTCAAAGATCTAATCAGAAATGTTGCTCTAATTAAATACAATCCTGCATATTATAGCAGGAACTTGTTTGATGCTTGTCATGAAGGAAAATTGTGGCATATAAATGCAAATCTAATGTGGCCAATTGTATTACTTTTGTACAGTTCCAAAAATCTTGGGCCATTTGTAAATGCACATCACAACCAAGGTAAGGGATAAAAAACAAGCAATTTATTGAGATAAAATAAAGGAAAAAACAATAATAAATACAGATACATGTAAATAAAACCACTCTGTAAAATCAATCTATTAAACAACTACAAAATTGAAACAAGTCAAAATAAGGCTTGTAAATATAAACAATAAAGTACCTAAAATAAAATTGGGCAAGGGGCCCCTTCGATCAGGTAACTGTCAAGGTTGGGGTCAAGGACACACTGCCACGGCCAAAATGTAGGGAGGTGGCCATGCAGATGGCCGTCGAACCCTGTAATGGGGGGCAGGATGGAGACCTTTTCCCCACAGTTAGTCTGACAGAAGAGACCAAGAAGGGAATGTGGGGGATGGAGGTGGGATAGCGAAATCAATGTACACTACGCATGGCGTGATTAAGAATGAATGAATAATAAAGACAAAGGGGATAAACAATGAAGGGACGCTAAAATTAAGTGGCGTGTGCAAGACAAACAAAGATAAGGTAGGGGCAAGGCATGATTGGGGAAGTAAAAGGGGAATTCTGATTGGATGGTCAAAAATGTGGGAAGCAAAGTGAGTGCATTTACAAAACATATTTGTGACAACACAAATTACACATGTTACGTAAATGTATATGTAGGTTTTTATGTATTTAAAGAGTGTGAATTGTATGGGGATTGACATTTTGTGTACTATAGTATCTCTGCAAATTTTGTTGACTTGTGGGATTCCCTGGAGTAATAACTGTAATTAACATGTAGCTCTATTAATTATTAATAAGAAATCATTGTCCATAAAGTGTGATGAAACAATGCGCACTTCTAAATTTCGCAATGATCTGCACTGTAAACCGCTTTTAATTTCACGATCCACAAATATTTGTCTAGCAGTGAAAATTTATCTGGAGGGCTACAACATGGAATGTAGGCGACTTTCACAAAATTCTCCACGATTGCCATAAAATGCCGAAATTGCAAACATTTCGAGCAACAAAATTGTTCACAGTACAGTTCAATGAGATATTCAAAAGTGGAAGTAATATTACAATGTCCATGCATGCAGCCAGGCAGTACAATAGGAAAGATATTAATGATTACAGTGATAAGTACACTAAATAAATACCGGATTCTGCCGTAAATTCGCCCATCTGAAAAATTTTTTACTTACTTCAAAGGGAAATCAGACAAGAGATTTTTACTCAAGTTGATAGTAGTGACTGCAGCATCTACAGCAGGTTGCCAAATAGTGGATGGTACACTAGTAGCTTTCTTGTTACTGCAAGTGATAACACATGTATTCAATAATCTAGCAAGATGACATTTTTGTATGCAAGAGTTTTTGTCAATATTATGTAAGTAATCATTTCCAAGATTTTAAGTGTTCAAAATGGGCAACCCAGTTTACTGAATAATAGGAATATTGTCCAATAGTGTACATCATATTGTAATAATGATATAACAGATAATAGAGTTTGGTAGATTATGCATCATGTGACAAAAGCCTTCAATGATTGATTCACAATCTACCAAACAAGTTCATAATCTGATTTATCATGTGATTGGTTATTGCAGAAAATTAACCATCTGTTGCAACTTATTTTGCAGCGTGTTTGTATTTGTATATTTCTTCCTGATTGTCAACATGGCCAAGTAGTGAGATGGAAAAATGGTGATGGTTGTAAATTAGCCTTGCATTGATTAACCTCAGTGAAATAAAACTGGTAAACCTTAATTAATTGTCGGAATTGTCCTTTGCAATGTGCGTTTTGAATTTTGTTTGAAAAATATTAGAACTTCAAATCGGAGACATTACAAATAATAGCAGTAAGTTGTGACGTGCTTTTCGTCAGGTTGTATATGACTATAGAAAATAGTTTGCGTGACTGGAAAAACTGTACACACTTGTTGTTGACAAGTTTACTCCTTGCTTCATAAACAAAACAAGTTTATTTTTTCAAGTTAGTTTATAAACCTAATTGTTTTTAGTTGAAATCAGTCTCATTCAAACCCAGACAAAACAATTAGATTCACTAGTCAAGCAGCTCCCTCCATTCTGTGAACATGCATAAATTAGAACTTGTTCGAACAGCCTACAACGTATGTCATTAACACGTGCTCACAATGAGTAACAGCCATTTGAGTTTATAATATTTAGATTAATTAATAATCAATAACATTCATACATCAGCTAACTTCAGTGTACATATGTTCATCAGTATCAGCTGACTATCAGAGAAAAACGTTTCATGGCTTACCTGTAATCTAGCGTCTTTCACTCCATCAGCTAACCTCAGTATACATATATTCATCAGAACTAGCTGACTATCAAAGAAAAACGTTTCATAGCTTACCTGTAATCTAGCGTCTTTCCCTCTACATTTGAAACAACTCCCATTGCACTGGATGGGTTTGAAGCAGCCCCAACAGCATCAGTCTCTGTACTATCTTCCTCAATTCTACTTCTTAAATATTTCAGTATAGCTTGTGTACCTCTCTAAGATTAAAAGCAACCATGTTATAAATTATGAATAATTCTGGAAATGATATACCGATATACATATATGAATAGGCCATTTTCATGACCCCCAAAGGTCACACATCCTGGTACTTTTGTTGGTATGACATCACAAACATACACAATTACGGGCATTTTAAAGTATATTTTTTGTTTCTAACAGAAACATTTTACTGAAGCAGCAAAAAAAAAAAGTCAAGTCTAGGAAATTGTGCTGAAATATCAATAATTTAAATAATTTTTTAGTTTTATACCAATAAAAGTACCAGTATGTGTGACCTTAAGAGGTCATGAAAGTGATCTATTTAGACATACGGTAGGTGAATGTTGAAAGAGCTATTGTGGGTGAATTGAGTTTTTGTAATTGTTACATCAGTGAGGATACATTGTAACCCTTAACGGTTTATATCTAAACTTTTAAGTTCACTGGTTGGTACAATACTGTGCATGCACCAGTGTCAATAAAATTGATTTAATTCATAACCAGTCATTTGTGAGTCTGTTTGCAAAAGATTTTAATAAATACAAATGAAAGAGTGAGACGGTGACATAAATCAAATTGTGGTCAAATGTTTGAATCTCTGAATAAAAAAGAAATCTGAACATCATTACTAGCCTATCCTTTCAAACTAAAAACTTGTTAAATATATTATTAATTTAAATTCAATGTCTAAAACTCATGCGAGTGACTTTTTTTTGATATACTAAGTTTATTTTTTAACCGTTCACTGGTAGCATAGTGGTTGTTGCATCAGACTCGTGACCGGTAGACCCGAGTTTACATCCTACCTTAGGCTGAACATCAAAAGGGTCAACCCTACCCTAGGTGAGTGTGCCACAGACTCAATGGGAAAGCCAATTCCACCGGCAGAGATTCATTCACTGACGAATGCGACTTGGGGGAACCTTGGTTAAGGTCTGCAGGTGCTTGTGTACAACTAAGCCTGGTTGACGCCAAGATAGCGCATTACAAATTGCCATTTGACAGAGAGATGGCCACACAGCCCTGTCATGCAGTCCCAAACATGAATATGACTTCTGTGGCAAAAATGCACTATGTGTCAGCACCAGCACTTGCAATTTGCACATACAAAAAAAAAGTCAGGAGAGACAACAGTGACATTCAATGTCCTGAACTGTCGCCTGGCACAACAAAAATTTAAAAAATTAATTTTTTTGTCATTATATAGCATAATAATTAAATATACTTATTACTATGATATAAACTTACAGTGATGATATCTCTTCTAATACTTCGTAATGGATTACCATCTAACACCAGTGAGTTCAACTTTGGTAGAGTACCAAGTTTATAAGGTAAGCTTTAAAAACACAAACAAATCGTTTTTATTTTCATTTTATATTTACATTTACTTTACTTTTATTTACTGCAAACATCACGTTATGAGCAGTTGCTTTTGTAGCGTGATCTTACATGATCATGATTTTTATCTTCACATGCAGCAAGCTGAGAAAGTTTCAAACTACTTTTATTTAATTCGTAAGAATACACACTTTTGTAATGCGTAATATGCCCCTAATCACCTAATTGTATTAATATGTCAAAAGTAGTACTGGTACAGCTAAATGGCACACAACCAATTGTGGAAGCTCTCTGGTTTCTATGGTTTCATGTGATCTATAATCAGCACATCCTGCATGTTATACACTGACAGGTGAAACAGTTTGTACTAGCAAGCCAAATAATTTCAACATTTCGATATCAAAACAAGCAGCCTCTCGGCTGACATAGCTCAAGATATCATTAGAAAATGAACAAATCTGAGAGAGGTCTACCTGAGGTCCATATATGTATAGTTTTAAAGTAATCAGACATTTCGTTTTCAACAAAAGATTTCGAAAATGTCATTTTTGGTAAAAAGTGAAAATAAACATGAAAATTAGAGAATTGACATATCACCATGAAATGAACAAATCTGAGAGAGGTATACCTGTAGTGCCTATATGCATGTTATCAAAGCAATCAGACTTGCGGTTTTCAACAAGAAGTCGAAAATATCACTTTTTACTAAAAATGACAAAAATATTCACCAAAATTAGAGAATTAAAGATATCATCCTGAAATGAACAAATCTAAGAGAGGTCTACTCAAGGTACATATACACCAAGTATCAAAGCAATAAGGCTTGTATTTTTTCAAGAAGAAGTCGAAAAAGATGGCGTGGACGTTGGTCGATGACGAACAATCGCTCATATGATAAGCTACACTTGACACAGTTGAGTTATCATTTTTTAGCAAGATTTAGTATTTTCAATGATTGTAGTAGACAGTCGACAGTCGGTGGTACCTAATTTTACTCTGTTATTATTATTAAATATTGTGTATAAACGTAATAGGTGTGAATAAATTGTCAACGCCGGGACAGAAAGTACGGAGTGCCGTTAGGCACGACCGACTGTCCGGTGCTGCAATTCACTGGTAAGATTTCTTCCCAGATCCGGGTACTTTCATATGCAAATGTAGTCGCGCAGATGTCTATCATTTTATCATGACCAATCGTGAAAAGGGTCAGGGGTCGCTGGATACTAGGATCGCACACGACTTACACGAAGTTTGATTTGACTGTACCATTTTCTTGGAGGAAAAAGCCTGCAACTTTTCCAATAACTCTCGCTTAGTTTGTTGAAATTTCTTCCTGAACTCATCCATGTTTTTATGCAGAGTCGACGCTCTCAGTCCACATTTTCTACACACGTACCCTGACAAGATGTAGATCGATTGTCTCTGTCTCAAGAAATTTAACTTCTTTGCATGTTGTAGTTCTGTTGATCCCGCAAAAAGCAGTCTCCTCTGGTTTTAATAATAATACGTAATCTCCAAAGCGCCAGTATCCAAAACAAGGTAATGTTCAATGGCGCTGTACATAGAGATGACTAGTTGTTAAAGGCTTTCCTAAAAAGATGAGTCTTAAGTTGAGTCTTGAAACTGTTCAATGTTGGTGACTTGCGTAGTTTAAGTGGCAATGTGTTCTAAAGCCGTGGGGCAGCAAGAATGTTTGCCGAATTATTCTGATTTATATTTTGGTTCCTTATTTGTTGAACGAAGTTCGCGATATGAAGATCTAAAACAAAGTGACATGTCATTCAGTGCTTTGTAAGTGTTTAGTAGTAGTGGTCTTTCTATATTTTCTATTTGACTGCCACAAACAATGCACGTTGTTTCTTTGGTTCTAGGCAATTTAATAGTTTTCTTTGCTATTTTGGTTGGAGTGACTGTATTCATTGTGTTCATAACGTGAACAACCAACGCATTCAGGAGGTCATTTAGAATAAATTTGCATATAATTTATTTTGTGACATCAGCGTCAATTATGAATTATTCATATCAACTAGAAACCAGCAAATGGGGACAGTGTCTAACGTCCCTCGCGTGAAATGCTTTGCATTTCCCAGCAAACATCTTTGGCGTTTGAATGTCTAGAACACATAATTACATTAGGCCTGAGGACTGTCGACAGTCTATGCTTGTAGAAAAACTACCTCATTATAAATACCTTGATAATTCATTGTTTGTAAGATCTAGTCTTTGCAATGCTTGTAGGGAGACTACTTCATCAGGAATAGTCTTTATGCGGTTATCACGTACATCCAATACAGAGATATTACTGAGGTACTGTAAATGTTCCTTGGACAACTCACTAAGTTGATTGTTACCAACATGTAATTCCTAGTAAAATAAATATCATCCAAATATTAGAATAGAATAGAATAGAATAGAATGGAATGGAATGGAATGGAATGGAATGGAATGGAATGGAATGGAATGGAATGGAATGGAATAGAATAGAATAGAATAGAATAGAATAGAATAGAATAGAATAGAATAGAATAGAATAGAATAGAATAGAATAGAATAGAACAAAAAAACAATATTATATTTAACATGTATTGTATACATCACATGTAACCCGCATCAAACACAGCGTGAAACAACAACTCTAGTGCTAAACTACAGAAAGAATTAGTAATGAAGATAACTATTTAAAGTAGCTGACCTAAATGAGATGAGTGTAGAGATACCCTGTATATGTAATCTATACCTTTAATTCAGTACATGCTTGTAACTCTGGTAATTCACGTAACTGATTATGTCTTAGATAAAGTTGATCTAATGACTTCATGAGACCAACTTCGGAAGGAATATACTGTAATTTATTATGAGTGACATCTAATGATCGCACCCCTACAAATAAAATAAAAACAATCATTGTCTTGTCTAGGTTATTGTGATGGGACCTATAGCAACAAGCATCATTCTAGGCTATTGTGAAGAGGGAGACCCTAGCAACACGCATCATTCTAGGCTATTGTGAAGAGGGAGACCCTAGCAACAAGCATCATTCTAGGCTATTGTGAAGAGGGAGACCCTAGCAACAAGCATCATTCTCGGCTATTGTGAAGAGGGAGACCCATAGCAACAAGCATCATTCTAGGCTATTGTGAAGAGGGAGACCCTAGCAACAAGCATCATTCTAGGCTATTGTGAAGAGGGAGACCCATAACAACAAGCATCATTCTAGGCTATTGTGAAGAGGGAGACCCTAGCAACAAGTATCATTCTAGGCTATTGTGAAGAGGGAGACCCATAGCAACAAGCATCATTCTAGGCTATTGTGAAGAGGGAGACCCATAGCAACTAGCATCATTCTAGGCTATTGTGAAGAGGGAGACCCTAGCAACAAGCATCATTCTAGGCTATTGTGAAGAGGGAGACCCCAGCAACAAGCATCATTCTAGGCTATTGTGAAGAGGGAGACCCCAGCAACAAGCATCATTCTAGGCTATTGTGAAGAGGGAGACCCTAGCAACAAGCATCATTCTAGGCTATTGTGAAGAGGGAGACCCTAGCAACAAGCATCATTCTCGGCTATTGTGAAGAGGGAGACCCTAGCAACAAGCATCATTCTAGGCTATTGTGAAGAGGGAGACCCTAGCAACAAGCATCATTCTAGGCTATTGTGAAGAGGGAGACCCTAGCAACAAGTATACAGGCTTTTTTCTAGAAAAAAATTGCAAGAGGGAGCACTGCAATTCAGCGGAGCCACCAAGTAGGGGAGATAGGGTTCTCCCTACCAGGGTGTGGAGTTTTTTTTCTATGTTAGAATGGAGCATTCTATGGCTTCCTTGGGGCCAAAATTACTATCAGACAGGTCACAGTTGAAGACTGTGGCCACATGTGATCCCTGGTCAATCAGATTTTTATGATTGCCCGCGGATCTGCTCCCCAGCTAGAGTAAAGGGGCACAAGGCCATGGTATGAGGGCGCTGCATACCTGTTCTCTTGTTTAAAAAAATCCCTAAGTATATATGAAGCTTTTCTGGGGGAAGGATCAACCCAAGCAACACGCATACGTTTTAGAATATTCACAACTGGCTGTACTCTATATGAACAGTGACTACAGAGAAAAATTTCTCAAAAAATTGGTACAATAAACTATGCATTGGTGTTTAGACTATAATGGTCAATCAGTTGACTTAATACTTACTTTTCAAATAGCCAATTTCTTGTGGTAATGTCTGTAAGCTGTTGTTGGAGATGTTTAGTTTCACTAACTTTGAAAGTCTCTGTATGGTTGCAGGCAGTGCTATCAAATGGTTGTGGGATAAATCCTGCAATGGTCAACATAAATCTAAAAGTTATTGTTAATTAATAATTAATAAACAATGTTATATAACCCCAGAGCAATTTCAACAAAAAGCTACGTTATTAAACACAGTGAACATGTCATGTTTTTTTGTCATGTTTTTTTTTTTACATACTGTGGAATACTTTATTTTCGCTGGAATTAATTTTCGCTGAAAAGACTTTTTGGGCGTTTTGTATGGAATTTATTTTCACTGATTTTGGATGAGTATTATGTGAAATATAGGAAAAAAAGTATATTCGCTAGATTTTATTTTCACGGAATCATCCCTTCAGCGAAAATAAATTCCAAGCGAAAATAAAGTATTCTACAGTAATTCAATCATTATGAGTCATATAAGCTTGAACCTTGGTACCCTGAAAGCAACAAGTTTCCAAGCAAAAATTCCTTAGAGTGCCTCATGTTACAGTGGTTCTGAGAATTATTTAAAATACAGTCATTTGCAAAACAAATCAAAATTTACAAAGGCCATGGAAGTGGTTGTTTGTAGATGTTAAATAACAAGCCATGCATGGCACAGTCCCGTCAGTTATCAAATTTAAGATATATAGTTTTGTATAGTAATATACATGTAGTTTGAACATAAACATGTCAGAAGTATGGATCCAGAAGCTGATGCTTGATTATGATGATTTTTTAACATTAAAATGATTGACATCTTGTATCTGATCGTCAAACGAGTACTATTGAGAAATATTGCTCTGGAACAGCCTTAATTAAAATAAAATGGTCACCGGTTGACCATTTTGAATACATCTGTACCGGTATATCTATAACATGATGTATAACGAATATATAAAATTTGAACATAATCAGTTTAAGCAAGTCAGAGAGATGGCATGAGAAGCACATTCATTAAAACAAAATGGCTGCCAGTCAGCCATTTTGAATCCGATCTGAAAAAATAAATTGATGTGCATCAGGAATCCATAATGTCTAATGCATGTACCAAGTTTGAACAACATCCATCTATAAACGCCAAAATCCTGTTCTGGAATGCCTTGATTTTTAGCTCCGCTGTCGACTTTGTCGAGCGGAGCTTATCATATGAGTGATTGTCCGTCGTCGTCCGTCGTCGTCGTCCGTCGTCGTCGTCCGTCGTCCGTGTCAATGTTTTACTTTTTCGACTTCTTCTTGAAAACTACAAGCCTGAATGCTTTGATACTTGGTGTATATGTACCTTGGGTAGACCTCTCTGTTGATATCTTCAATTCTCTAATTTTGGTGAATATTTTTGTCATTTTTGGTAAAAAGTGATATTTTCGACTTCTTGTTAAAAACCGCAAGTGCAAATGCTTTGATAATACATATATAGGTACTACATGTGGACCTCTCTCAGATTTGTTCATTTTGTAATGATATCTTTAATTCTCTAATTTTGGTGAATATTTTTGTCATTTTTGGTAAAAAGTGATATTTTCGACTTCTTGTTAAAAACCGCAAGTCCGATTGCTTTGATATTACTGTAAAATGACTAATTTTCACTGGGTTTAAATTTCGCTGATTTACCATTTGAGGCATATTCAGTGGGTTTTAAATTCACGGTTTCGTCATTTAGATAATGTGTTCTATGCTAAATTTTACATATTCACTGGGCTTTAATTTAGCGCATTTCCCAGTCAGCGAAATAAGCTAAATTAAAACCCAGTGAATAATTACCCCCTTTACAGTACATATATAGGTACTACATGTGGACCTCTCTCAGATTTGTTTATTTTGTGATGATATCTTCAATTCTCTAATTTTGGTGAATATTTTTGTAATTTTTGGTAAAAAGTGATATTTTCGACTTCTTGTTAAAAACCAATAGTTCAATTGCTTTGATATTACATATATAGATACTACATATAGACCTTTCTCAGATTTGTTCATTTTGTGATGATATCTTCAGTTCTCTAATTTTGGTGAATATTTTTGTCATTTTTGGTAAAAAGTGATATTTTCGACTTCTTGTTGAAAACTGTAAGTCCGATTGCTTTGATATTACATATATAGGTACTACATGTGGACCTCTCTCAGATTTGTTCGTTTTGTGATGATATCTTCAATTCTCTAATTAATTTATTTTGGTGAATATTTTTGTAATTTTTTGGTAAAAAGTGATATTTTCGACTTCTTGTTAAAAACTGTAAGTCTGATTGCTTTGATACTATTCATATTGTTCATTTTCTAATGATGTCTTCAGTTCTTTAATTGAAATGTGCATTGCTAACAGCGGAGCTATCTCAGCCGATAGGCTGCTTGTTTATGCTTTTTAGCACAAAAATGGCTGCAATTTGGCCATTTTGTATCAGATAGTCAAACCAATATATCTAAGTCATGATGTATAATGAATATATAAATGAACGAAATCAGTTAAAGCATGGCAGAGATATGGCACTAGAACTGCATTCATTAAAACAAAATGGCCACCAGTCAGCCATTTTAAATCCGATCTGAAAAAAATAATGATGTGCATCAAGGTCCAATAATGTCCAACGTATGCATCAAAATGCTTGATTTTGATGATTTTTCAGCACAAAAATAACCACCATTTGGCCATCTGAAATTAGATCATGAAACAAATTGATGTGCATATGTATCATACCATATTATGTATGATGTATGCATGAAGTTTGAATGTGATTAGCATTTTTAGAAATGGTTTTTGTGGATCCACTAAACACAGAGAAAACCTCACCATATGAGCACATTATTACTGTCATCGCAGAGACAGACATATTCCTGCTACTTACCAGGTCTTCTAAGTTAATCAATGATCCTAGTTCATCCCCCAATTCACACAGTTCATTATGCTGCACATGTAACAATACTAAGTTGACAAGTGAGAACAATTCACTGGGTAATGATACAAGTTTATTGTGGCTGTGAAGTACAAGTACATATTATTCTGATATTATATATTAATAATTCATAGGTAATATGATCATATATGGTTATTAAATATAGCTCAGATCAAGAGCCAAATGACTTCAATAAAGCACTGGTTGAATGTCTATTTGCGATAGTGCTCCAGATATAATATTTATGCATTTTTAATGAAGTCACATGACCATATATAGTCATGACAGTGCTACAGATATGATATTTATGCATTTTAATTCAATGATGTCACATGATCATATATGGTCATGACAGTGCTAGAGATATGATATTTATGCATTATTAAGTAGATCACCTGACCATATATGGTTTTTAAATATGTTGATCAGACCATGAGGTGAATGTCAAAACAGCACAGGTTGAATGTCCAATAATGCTCCAGATATGACATTTATGCATTTTTAATGAGGTTACATGACCATATAAGGTCATGACAAATATGTTGATCAGATATAGTGTGCAATGTCTTCAATATGGACTGATGGATACCGGTAACCAATATATCCCCTGTTAACATTGTACCAGGGCATAATAATTAAAGGATGTCTTTTGTTTCCTTATGGAGTGTAAAATTGACATGCGGAAAACAAAAACAGGGTTAATGCATTTGATTGTTGCACAAAAGCACAACAACTCGGTGTCCTTCTTAATTATACAAATGTATTTGCTCATGTAGCAATGTATGTCTGTAAAGGCATGGGAAAAACATCGCATTTTTTTGTTTCGTTTTTGTTTTATTTTTTCTCACTGTACTTTTTATCCGATTCTTTTTATTAGTAACCATTTCTCTTCCTCTGGGGATTGAGTTAAGTGTTGATAAAGATTGAATAATTGTATTATGCAGTACTAGTGACAGAATTGTTCAACTTCAAATTTGTTGTATTTGACACACAAAATTAAATCCTAGCTTGCACTATTGCACTTTATTAATAATCATTTCCGATACTAGGTGTCACTCCGGACTTTAATAGACAATATGGGAAATAATTTCAGTTGAATATCATACCTGAGATTAAGTCGCTGCAGATTTGATAATTCACCAATTGTCTCAGGCAATGAAGAGAGCTCATTATCGTGGATCTAATATTCAATATGAAAACAAATAATTAGAGTCAGAAACTGGCCTTTGCCCTCAAATAGTGTCCTATATTCTCTCCAGTCATTGTGTCCAATGTTCTACATATCATGGTTACATACATCAGTAAAACAAATAGACTTGCTTGCAGTCTTGAAAAACAAGCCATGCATGGCACAGTCCTCGTTAAAACAAAATGACCACTAGTCAGCCATTTTGAATCTGATCTAAAAAATAAAATAACAAGCATCAGGAACCTGTAATGTCTAATGTATGTACCAAGTTTGAATGAAATCCATCCATAAAAGCCAGAAATGCTTGATATTTGATGATTTTTTTAGCACAAAAATGGCCACCATTTGGCCATTTTGAATACGATCGTCAAACCAATATATCTGTATATCTATGACATGATGTAGAATGAATATTTAAAATTTGAACATAATCAGTAACAGAAAGTCAGGGATATGGCACGAGGACCACATTCATTAAAGCGAAATGGCCGCTAGTCAGCCATTTCGAATCTTATCTGAAAAGAAAATGATGTGCGTCAAGGTCCTATGATATCCAAGTTTGAAGAAAATCCATCTGTACACAGCCGAGAAATGCTTGATTTTGATGATTTTTAAAACAAAAATGACCGCCATTCGGCCATTTTGAATCAGATCGTGAAACAAATTGATGTGCATATGTATAATATCATGCATGATGTATGTGTGAAGTTTGATTGTGATTGGTCCAGGCATTTCTAAGATACATGTCCGGATGCATGCACAGGCACACGGACGGAAGCACGATCTGAAGCGAGGACGCACAGAGGTCAAAACACAAGTCCCCGTTTTCGGACTGCATCCAAATGGGGACTAATAAATATAAATGGCGTAAATGACGAGTGAATACGAAAGACCTGTGACTGCGAAATCCCAACAGACTTGCTGTCAGTGTAAGCATCCTCACAATGCACACACTTCAATAAAAATAGAGAGGTATTATTCCGAGAGTGCAATGAAGACATTGAAAATATAAATAATCACACATACATCTTCTCTAAAATCAACAGTGAAAATAACAGCATACCTCTGTCAAAATTTTAAAAAAACACAATATTTAAGCCAAAATAAACATTTTTAATCACTTCACCTATGGGGGGGGGGGGGTGGTGGAACTAAATTACCAGTACTTTATTTAGATCAGTTTTTGTTTTAATTGTATTCATTCTAGTTATTTTTTAATTCAGTCTTTATTTTATACTTATTTTCTATTATTGTATTGTACTGTATTGTATTTAGAATTGTCCTAGTCTTTTTTATTTACCATAATGAACCCGTTGATGGTTCGGTAGTGTAATAAAGTTATTATTATTACCAGCCAGATTTGGCCGTGTAAATTCTATATACGTTTCCTGGAGCAGCGGACCATAACAATAAACCAGACCTCACACGTGCCTGTGCTAAGTTATCAAAGGACTTTTGCATTCACCCGTCATTTACGCAATTTATATTTATTTTTTCAAGAATTTTTCATCAGAATCGCAACAGACTGAAACAAAGGACATGATAACATAATGCTTTTTAAGACTTGAAATATTCAAAATCATGAATTTCTATACACACAATTAAGGTAGCAAGACTATTATTTGTGTTGAAAATTACGATTTTCACATTTATTTATTAATTGATGAAATGCACTATAAACTTTCATGTGATAAAGTCAACATAACATAGAATGTCATGTAAGTTGGTTAAAATGTAGATTTTCTGAAGGGAAGCAAGGCAGCCTCAGTAGTGTTTTCCAAAATCAACAACACAGGTTTAATCTGTGTGCCTATAAGTTTCAAAGATAAACTCAAGACAAAGCAATGTTAGGATGTGTTATCAGTAGCTATCTGACACACATAAGTTGCGTTCACGCACAGCTCCTTAGCACGGGCTAAGAGGTCAAATTCCTTAGCCCGTGCTAAGAAAACGTGCGTGAATGCTTAGCACGGGCTAAGGAATGCTAAGTACGGGTTAAATCTGATCCGAATTTAAGACGCGGTCTAGACCTTAGCACGGGCTAACGAAGTATGCGCGAACGCTTAGCCCAGGGCTAAGCGCCCTCTGCGGCGACCTTTGGGTGTGAAAATTGTCCCATGTTCGTATAACGACACTATTCCACCAGTCATTACTCCGCGCTCACTTCCACACTAATCGGGTCACTGTAGTAGAGCCTACAGCAGCTCCAATCGTAGACAAAATAAATTTGCTTCGCTGTCTACGACATGCATTAATAAAACACTGTATTCTGTTACGCCCGTTGTATACTGTTTATGTGCATCCAAATAAGTGGTCCGTCTTCTCTCGCGTTCCTGTGCACGTCGCTTCAAAATTAGAACGAAACATGCCAGCAGCAGAAATAGAACCTCGCGCGTGTCATCCATTTTTCGTTCGTAAATAGCGGCTTACCAAAGGTCACCAACTAATGGCAGCCCTTAGCCCGTGCTAACGACTGGCCCTCCCTGTGCGTGGACGCAATTGGGTCTAGCCGAAATGCAAATATGCTAGATAAGCCTAAATCAGCTTAAATCTTAGCCCGTACTTCGTGTAACGTGAACACAACTATCGATTGTTTCCAAACATTTGAGTGGTTTGTCTCCGCCCCTATTTGTTTCACAGATTAGTCATTTGCATATGAATGTGTCAGACACAAGGTCACACAGCCACTGAAAAAAAATCATTGATTTTGGTGTTTTCATATGCCGAATTTATCCAATTATAGCTATCCCATTCCTTTATTTTTTTGGTTTCCAATAGCCTTACACATATGGATGTCCCTACACATGTTAAAACAGACCTTGATGGGAAAACAAATTGATTGTGCCGATAAACAAGCTTGAAAATCTTTGCTGTTCCTTCATGGACGTTTTCTAGGAGTTTATGTTTTTCAAAATACAAGGTCTTTAACAAAAAATAACGTATACTTATTGTCGTCGGATTAACGCCAAATTTGCACAGCTTTAAGGTGACAGTGAGAGGAACTTGAATGTGTCCAGACAAACTATTTCATCGATTATTTACCAACGAGTTGTGGTTTGAGTTGGGGGCAATGCGACTAAAACAGTAATAGAAATTCAGCACACTATTTTTTAAAACGCGTTGCTTGAATAAAACTGACCAGACACATTCAATTTACCAGACTATTGAACAACTAGGAAAAGTGAAAAAAATACTTCTTATCGCCAGCATAATGCGTAATTATTTTTTTCACAGAAAAAGTAATTTTTCACCTTTGGTTGAGTAACGCGTCGTAGAATGCAGATACGGGCAAGCAAAATACACTTGTGAAAAGCTTGAAGTCTGGCGATTCTAAAAATATATACTTTCCTGGGTCTATTTGTAGTCATTTAGTCACAATTAGAGGACGAAAACAAGTATGCAAATAATAGTCCCGCTACCTTAAACTGACTTGTCTGTTTCAGTGACATTGTATACATCCATCCAATTCATTTTGATATCACAGGCAATGACATTGATCATTTCTGTAGTTTCAAAACTGTTTCACATGCAGTTACTTACATCAAGTACAGTCAATGCTGATAACTGGTTAATATCATTGGATATTTCTTGCAATTTATTAGACGCTAGTATTAATTTGACGAGTTCGACTTGATCCCACCATCTATCCTCAGCATCATCCAGGGAAACCGACCTAGCTTCTTCCGGTACATCAATATTAATCCTCCACACCTGACTGGGAACTAAATAAACAATATACGTAAAACACCACAGTCACCAAGGGTATTTCTCGAAGAAAAAACTGCAGAAGGGAGCACTGCATTTCAGCGGCACCACCAATTGAGAATTCTAAGTTAAAATGGAGCATTCTATGGCTTCCTTGGGGCCAAAATTACTATCAGACAGGTCACAGTTGAAGACTGTTGCCACATGTGATCATTGGTCAATCAGAATTTTGTGTTTGCCAGAGCATCTGCTCCCCAGGGTAAGGGGGTGCATGGCCATGGCATGAGGGCGCTGTGCATCTGTTCCATTGTTTAAAAAAATCCCTGATAGTCACCACACTAAAAATGAGTTACTGTATCTGCTTGAACACGGTTACTAGGTTATAGTAACCATGATTAGAAGAGCACATGATTGATTGATTGATTGATTGATTGATTGATTGATTGATTGATTGATTGATAAATAGATAGAACAATTGATAGATATTTTATTTGATAGGTATTTTATTTGACACAAAATTTAGTATGAATAAAAAAACATACACTAAATCAATGTAAACAAAGTGTTGCATGTATTGTGTATTACGTTATTAAAATATGACTTCAATAGATATGCATGTGCTAATAAAGCAAACACGATACATACAAGTTACAAGATGTAAATGAATTTGAATGTATTTATATACGTTAAATATGACACAGAATGATGACTGTAGCATTTTAACAGCAAAATAAATCACAAGATTTTTTTAAACAAGGGAGCAAGGGCGCAGCGCCCTCATGCCATTGCCAAGCCATGGGGAGCAGATCCTCTGGCAACCATAAAATTCTGATTGACTAGTGATCACAAGTCTTCAACTGTGACCTGCCTGATAGTATTTTTGGCCCCAAGGAAACCATAGAATGCTCCATTTTAACTTAGAATCATCAAAAACTCCACACCCTGGTAGAGAGAACCCCCCCCCCCCACACACACACACACACACACACACACTTGGTGGTGCCGCTGAATTGTAGTTTTTTCTCTTGCAGTTTTTTTCTAGAAAAACCCCTGAATCATCTTCCTTCCAATTGTGTTTCAGTGACGGTCAGAAAAGAACAAATTCTATAACCCTAGATCTTCAAATTGTGTCTCACTGTGGTGTAGCTGTTGGGTCAGAAGAGCTTGTAATCTTAGCCCCAATCTATTTTAACAATTATCAATATGATTGATTTGTTTCACACCCACAACTTGTGACTCGCCCACAGTCAAAAGTCAGTTGTTAACTTATAATGCAGATGACATTTTTGTAAAGTTTTTTGTGTCATTTCAAGAAACTTTGTCAACATCTGAGAAAATCTTACACTGTTCATAAATACTCTGACAAAGATTTTTTCGCGTTCAGGAGTGGGCAGATTTTATAGAGATGCTTGCAAGAAAATACTTTTATTTGATATTTTTTTTAGAAACACACAAATGGCAGTCAATTTCACTGAGAGATACTTCAAATTAAATTTCAATAACAATTAACACTATTAATATTTTGTTGTAGAGATTAATACAAGATCATTTGCATAACGGGGCAAATTTACTCGAAATTGTTATCCCTTTTAAACTACTATAATTACTATTGAAAAATACAAAACTATGTTGAAATATTATTTTATTCTAATTCACGACTATTGTGTGTAAAAATCAGTGATTAAATACTATATGGCATACATAGTGCACAATTTGTTGTCAGTAAACAACATTTTGTCAAAACAATCACTCACAATATTTCACGAAAAAACAAAACAAAACAAATTGGTTAATTTAAATTCTACCAGTCATGTTGATTTATAAAAATTTATATTTATAAAACTTTTATAACAACCGCAAAACATTTTCTAATGAGGTCTATGATTTAATCAAAACAAAACTATATTTGGTCACCAAAAATAGCGAAGTCAGAAAATCACACACATATAGAAATGACAAAGAATATAACTAAAATTTTTTGCAAAATTTATTTTCTATATTCTTGATATGTTTTAATACTGTAAGTTTTTGTTGTTCTGAATGTTTTGTTTTGTTATTGTTATTTTTGGACTTTACTCAAGTTTTCATTGGTACGTTCCAAATAAAAAATTCTATCTATCTATCTATCTATCTAACTAGATCAGACTTGTTATCATAAATAAGATCACTAAACAGAAAATTGAGCCAACCCAAACACATGCACACACAAACATAATAGTCACGGTTATTGCATTTTGTTCACACACGACGTATTTAAACAGCAAAGAGTTTTCTGCTCAATCCTGTGATACAGGTATTCATCATCTTCATGTAATTTTTCACACATTGGCGTAACGACCTGATGTTCGTATGGACGCTGAATTTTAGCTTGATGTCGGTCGACTCAGTGAACTGATTATATTATTTAGTAATTTAGTGATTGTATTTGTTATTTAGTATATTGTTTATATATATATATTTTCCTTGTACTTTGTGACCATTTTCTTTCCCTCCGGGGATTGTGTAAGAGTCAGTAAGTAAATAAAAATAAATAAATAAATATAAGGTGACTGACCTTCTGTCAGGTTACGATTCGAAATATTCAACTGTCCACTTCTTCTTGCCTGTTTTATCATAGCGGAAGGCACGCCCGATGTCGGCTGGTCTGGCTTCTGAAATCCAGCTCTTGGTTTAAATTTGCCTCCCCCTCTTCTTGACATTTTGTTGTCGGCTTAATTAAAAAGTTCTCCAGGAGAGTTTCATTCTCATAATATGGGAACTTTGAACCGAACGACCGGCCATTGAGGTCACGTTTTACGGCCTATAGAGGGCGCTGATCAATATTTCCGCCACCACGCGATCTTACAATTACGCACAGTCCTGTGAATTACGCAATACTTATATCACAATGATAAACACGTTTTAGCATCTAAACAAAAGCGCGAGAAACCACGAAAATTATATAACTGTTTTTCGACCATAAAAATGCAATCAACAGTGTATGGGACATAGGCACGTTCTAAAATTACTAAAATCCGGAATTACTGGCAATATATATAATATATCACAGATATGCACAGAAAAGTCAATTATAAAGTAAAGGTCAAGGGCGGATTAACTAAATCTTTCGCGCCTGCAACCTAAAACAAACTGCAACTAAAGCTTAATTAACTAATGTCCTAACGCAAATACAAATCATGTCACCCACATACTTTAAAGAGGGAGGGTTAGGGTGACAACCTGCGCACGCGCGGGAATTGAGTCCCAAGTGACGATAACGATAACAACACACGCTCAATTCCTTTAGCACAATATTTAAAAAACTGTTTTAATACAAGACAGCAGCACCTACATAAACTAAGCCAGTAACACATTCTTTGTATACAAATTTTTATCTTTTTATGTAGTTATTTTTCTTTTACTTATATCTAATTTTTAACTCTTTTCATCCCCCGGGAGATGTTCTGTGTTAATAAATAAATAGCTAACAAATGCTATGGCCAGAACTGACGCATGCGCAGGTGAAGGACCCCCCTCCGCTTTAAATGATAACAAAGTTAGCGGTATGCTATATGCATGTAATATTCAATCTACCTACACAAAGGGGTCGTAGTTAGTTGTCAATACAGACAAAACCAAAAATATCGGTTATTCGCAGATAATATCTTTCTCTATGAATGAAAAGAGGTAGTTAGACAATTTAGTTTTCAAAAGCCAAAAAGTAGTGTTCTTCTTAATAGGGCAAGTGAACCCCAAATCAAATCAAAACATAAAAATATTAATGTCTCTGTTTCAGAAACTTACTTACTTACGTCAGTGAGATGTGGGGACATGGAATTATGTAAAGATACTCATTTACATTTTCTGCAGATTCGTTCTGGGAGTGGAGTGGAGAGCTAGAGCAGCACACATTTCACGTTATCATACAGAAACAGATAATACTACAATATAATAAAGCGAAGAACTCTTCTAAAAAAATAGTGAAATAAATAGAAAATGGTTCAGTGCTATAATAACATAATTAGATAACTTCAATGAAACGTAGATAATAAATACAGACGATTTAAAGATTTAATCAGAACGGCACTCAACGCTAAAAAAGCAGTAGAACACAAAAAATGCAACCTTTGTACTGAGAAAAGAAATCAAAGATGAATATCACTTCACCATGTTATGCACTTCTTACAATGATAATGGAGAATCACTACATGAAGTTTGAATGGCAGATTTTAGAAATTGCATGACCCTAACCAGCAAATAACAATTCTATATAACGAAAATATTAACATAAACATAGATATACTTGATAGTTTTTTTTTTTTACTTTAAAATGTGATGTGTTCTATTTTTAATATAAACACCGCGATGAAGACATTTCGTTTTCAACATTGTGAAATTCTTTCGTTTTTATTCAAAAAAATACAGTCTTTATCCACAGTCAGTTGGCGCACGCGTGATAATAAAATAAATGCGACATTTACTATATGGGGGCCGCAAACTTGAATTTTATGCTGCATTCAAGATGGCGGCCAATCATGTTGTGGTGCATTTACCATGTTATGTAGTGCATTAATCATGTTATGTGGTGCATTCACTATGTTATGTAGTGCATTAATCATGTTATGTGGTGATTCAGCATGCTATGTAATGCATTAATCATGTTCTGTAGTGCATTAATCATGTTGTGTGGTGCATCCCCCATGTTATGTAGTGCATTAATAATGTTATGTGGTACATTCACCATGTTATGTAGTGCATTAATCATGCTATGTGGTGATTCAGCATGCTATGTAATGCGTTAATCATGTTCTGTAGTGCATTAATCATGTTGTGTGGTGCATTCCCCATGTTATGTAGTGCATTAATCATGTTATGTGGTACATTCACCATGTTATGTAGTGCATTAATCATGTTATGTGGTATATTCACCATGTTATGTAGTGCATTAATCATGTTATGTGGTGCATTCACCATGTTATGTAGTGCATTAATCATGTTGTGTGGTGCATTCCCCATGTTATGTAGTGCATTAATCATGTTATGTGGTACATTCACCGTGTTGTGTAGTGCATTAATCATGTTATGTGGTGCATTCACCATGTTATGTAGTGCATTAATCATGTTGTGTGGTGCATTCACCATATTTTGTAGTGCATTAATCATGTTAGTGGTTTATTCACCGTGTTATGAAGTGCATTAATCATGTTATGTGATTCATTCACCATGTTATGTTGTGCCGTAATCATGTTATGTGGCGTATTTACCATGTTATGTAGTGCATTAATCATGTTATGTGGTGCATTCACCATGTTATGTAGTGCATTAATCACGTTATGTGGTGCATTCACCATGTTATGTGGTGCATTAATCATGTTATGTGGTGCATTCACTGTGCTATGTTGTGCAGTAATCATGTTATGTGGTACATTCACCATGTTATGTAGTGGATTAATCATGTTATGTGGTGCATTCACCATGTTATGTAGTGCATTAATCATGTTATGTGGTGCATTCGCAGTGTTATGTTGTGCAGTAATCATGTTATGTGGTACATTCACCTTGTTATGTGGTGCATTAATCATGTTGTGGTGCATTCAGCATGTTATATAGTGCATTAATCATGTTCTGTAGTGCATTAATCATGTTGCGTGGTACATTCACCATGTTATGTAGTGCATTAATCATGTTACGTGGTGCATTCACCATGTTATGTAGTGCATTAATCATGGTATGTGGTGCATTCACCATGTTGTGTAGTGCATTAATCACGTTATGTGGTACATTCACCATGTAAAGTAGTGCATTGATCATGTTATGTGGTGCATTCACTATGTTATGTAGTGGATTAATCATGTTATGTGGTGCATTCACCATGTAATGTAGTGCATTAATCGTGTTATGTGGTGCATTCACCATGTAATGTAGTGCATTAATCATGTTATGTGGTGCATTCAGCATGCTATGTTGTGCAGTAATCATGTTATGTGGTACATTCACCATGTTATGTAGTGGATTAATCATGTTATGTGGTGCATTCACCATGTTATGTAGTGCATTAATCATGTTATGTGGTGCATTCGCAGTGTTATGTAATGCGTTAATCATGTTCTGTAGTGCATTAATCATGTTGTGTGGTGCATCCCCATGTTATGTAGTGCATTAATCATGTTATGTGGTATATTCACCATGTTATGTAGTGCATTAATCATGTTATGTGGTGCATTCACCATGTTATGTAGTGCATTAATCATGTTGTGTGGTGCATTCTCCATGTTATGTAGTGCATTAATCATGTTATGTGGTACATTCACCATATTATGTAGTGCATTAATCATGTTGTGTGGTGCATTCACCATGTTTTGTAGTGCATTAATCATGTTAGTGGTTCATTCACCGTGTTATGAAGTGCATTAATCATGTTATGTGATTCATTCACCATGTTATGTTGTGCCGTAATCATGTTATGTGGTGTATTTACCATGTTATGTAGTGCATTAATCATGTTATGTGGTGCATTCACCATGTTATGTAGTGCATTAATCACGTTATGTGGTGCATTCACCATGTTATGTGGTGCATTAATCATGTTATGTGGTGCATTCACTATGCTATGTTGTGCAGTAATCATGTTATGTGATGCATTCACCGTGTTATGTAGTGCATGAATCACGTTATGTGGGGCATTCACCATGTTATGTAGTTCATTAATTATGTTATGTGGTGCATTCGCAGTGTTATGTTGTGCAGTAATCATGTTATGTGGTACATTCACCTTGTTATGTGGTGCATTAATCATGTTGTTGTGCATTCAGCATGTTATATAGTGCATTAATCATGTTCTGTAGTGCATTAATCATGTTGCGTGGTACATTCACCATGTTATGTAGTGCATTAATCATGTTACGTGGTGCATTTACCATGTTATGTAGTGCATTAATCATGGTATGTGGTGCATTCACCATGTTATGTAGTGCATTAATCATGATATGTGGTGCATTCACCATGTTATGTAGTGCATTAATCATGGTATGTGGTGCATTCACCATGTTAGTAGTGCATTAATCATGATATGTGGTACATTCACCATGTTATGTAGTGCATTAATCATAGTATGTGGTGCATTTACCATGTTATGTAGTGCATTAATCACGTTATGTGGTACATTCACCATGTAAAGTAGTGCATTAATCATGTTATGTGGTGCATTCGCAGTGTTATGTTGTGCAGTAATCATGTTATGTGGTACATTCACCTTGTTATGTGGTACATTAATCATGTTGTGGTGCATTCAGCATGTTATATAGTGCATTAATCATGTTCTGTAGTGCATTAATCATGTTGCGTGGTACATTCACCATGTTATGTAGTGCATTAATCATGTTGTGTGGTGCATTCACCATGTTTTGTAGTGCATTAATCATGTTAGTAGTTCATTCACCGTGTTATGAAGTGCATTAATCATGTTATGTGATTCATTCACCATGTTATGTTGTGCCGTAATCATGTTATGTGGTGTATTTACCATGTTATGTAGTGCATTAATCATGTTATGTGGTGCATTCACCATGTTATGTAGTGCATTAATTATGTTATGTGGTCATTCACCATGTTATGTGGTGCATTCACCATGTTTTGTAGTGCACTAATCATGTTATATGGTGCATTCAACATGTTATGTAGTGCATTAATCATGTTATGTGATGCATTCATCATGTTATGTAGTGCATTAATCATGTTATGTGATGCATTCACCATGTTATGTAGTGCATTAATCGTGTTATGTGGTGCATTCACCGTGTTTTTCAGTGCATTAATCATGTTATGTGGTGCATTCACCATGTTATGTAGTGCATTAATTATGTTATGTGGTCATTCACCATGTTATGTAGTGCATTAATCATGTTATATGGTGCATTCAACATGTTATGTAGAGCATTAATCATGTTATGTGGTGCATTCACCGTGTTTTGCAGTGCATTAATCATGTTATGTGGTGCATTCACCGTGTTATGTAGTGCATTGATCATGTTATGTGGTGCATTCACCATGTTATGTAGTGCATTAATTATGTTATGTGGTCATTCACCATGTTATGTAGTGCATTAATCATGTTATGTGGTGCATTCACCATGTTCTATAGAGCATTAATCATGTTATGTGATGCATTCACCATGTTTTGTAGTGCATTAATCATATTATGTGGTGCATTCACCATGTTATGTAGTGCATTAATCATGTTATGTGATGCATTCAGCATGCTATGTAGTGCATTAATCATGTTATATAGTGCACTAATCATGTTGTGTGGTCCATTCACCATGTTATGTAGTTCATTAATTATGTTATGTGGTGCATTTACCATTTTATGTACTGTATTAATCATGTTATGTGATGCATTCATCATGTTATGTAGTGCATTAATCATGTTATGTGATGCATTCACCATGTTATGTAGTGCATTAATCACGTTATGTGGTACATTCACCATGTTATGTAGTGCATTAATCATGTTATGTGGTACATTCACCATGTTATGTAGTGCATTAATCATGCTATGTGGTGATTCAGCCTGCTATGTAATGCGTTAATCATGTTCTGTAGTGCATTAATCATGTTGTGTGGTGCATTCCCCATGTTATGTAGTGCATTAATCATGTTATGTGGTACATTCACCATTTTATGTAGTGCATTAATCATGGTATGTGGTATATTCACCATGTTATGTAGTGCATTAATCATGTTATGTGGTGCATTCACCATGTTATGTAGTGCATGAATCACGTTGTGTGGTGCATTCCCCATGTTATGTAGTGCATTAATCACGTTGTGTGGTGCATTCCCCATGTTATGTAGTGCATTAATCATGTTATGTGATGCATTCACCATGTTATGTAGTGCATTAATCATGTTGTGTGGTGCATTCCCCATGTTATGTAGTGCATTAATCATGTTATGTGGTACATTCACCATATTATGTAGTGCATTAATCATGTTATGTGGTGTATTTACCATGTTATGTAGTGCATTAATCATGTTATGTGGTGCATTCACCATGTTTTGTAGTGCATTAATCATGTTATGTAATGCATTCACCATGTTTTGTAGTGCATTAATCATGTTATGTGGTGCATTCACCATGTTTTGTAGTGCATTAATCATGTTATGTAATGCATTCACCATGTTCTGTAGTGCATTAATCATGTTATGTGGTGCATTCACCATGTGATGTAGTGCATTTGTCAAGTTGTGTGGTACATTTACCATGTTATGTAGTGTGTTTATCACATTGTGTGGTGCATTCACCATGTTATGTGGTGCATTTATCATATTATGGGATGCATGTTATATCGTGCAGACATTCTAAATGTGAGAGCATCAGTAGAATGGGGAGGTGGAGGATCATTTAACTATTTCCATTTAGGAATAAATATTTTACGTTTCTTGGATGGCGTTGATGTTTGTGCCACAGTTGGATTCTGTAATTAACAACAAATATAATTTATAGACACTATTATATGTCTTTTATATTGAGTCCTTGACTTTCCAATCCTAATTTTTGTTTTCAAACCAATAATAATACCCCTATTTCTCTAAGAGGGCTATAATCTTTTGACGAAATTTAATTAAAATAAAGCTAGTTTATTTTTTGGTTGGATCAGTTACAAATACTATTTACTTTATGATCGGAGCAAAAATGGCCGACTGGCGGCCATTTTGGATGTAAAAATTGCTATTTCTGATACCTAAACGTGTCCGCAGCAGTTTCTCGGAGATGACAGGGCCGATTTAACTTGGTATGATGATCATATATATTCGGTCATCTTGTTTTTCATGGTACTCATGCTACTTTATCTTGAATGCAATGAACGTTCGTTTAAATTTTGTACAAAGATAGTATACCAAGAGATACATCTGCACCAACATGTGATTTGTGATTCAATTCAATATGGCTGATGCCCAGTTTTCATGTAAAAGCGCTAAA
This sequence comes from Saccoglossus kowalevskii, assembly GCF_978046115.1. NCBI lineage: Eukaryota > Metazoa > Hemichordata > Enteropneusta > Harrimaniidae > Saccoglossus > Saccoglossus kowalevskii. The sequence continues at coordinate 18,663,230 of NC_140649.1, read as the reverse complement.
TCGTCATTTTTACATGTCCGGAGTTGTTTCTCAGAGATGACTAGGCCGATTTGGATCAAAGTTGGTATGGTGATCATACATATTGGGTTTCAGGTGCACGTAATATTTTTTTCGTGATGCAAACAAATACGGCCGACAGGCGGCCATTTTGTTTTTCATGGTACCCATGCTACTTTCTCTTGAATGCAATGAACGTTTCTCTTTATATTTTGTACAAAGATAGTATACCAAGGGATACATGCGCACCAACATTATTTTTGTGATTCAATTCATTATGACTGGCTGACGCTCAATTTTCATGTAAAAGCACTATAAATCATCATTTTTACATGTCCGAGGCTGTTTCTCAGAGATGACTTGGCCAATTTAGATCAAAGTTGTATGATGATCATACATATTGGGTTATAGTTGCATGTCATATTTTTTCTGTGATTCAAACTAATATGGCTGACTGGTGGCAATTTTGTTTTTCATGATACCCATGCCTACTTTCCCATGAATGTAATGAACATTTCTGTTTAAATTTAAATAACATGAACATTATTTTTGTAATTTGATTCAATATGACTGCCTAATGTCCAATTCTCGTGTAAAAGCACTAAATCATAATTTTTTACAAATCCATCTCCTATTAATGGTTTCAATCTAATCTCAATACTTCATCAGCATCAAATTGATATGTCCGATCACAAAATTTTGGGTGGGGACTGTGTCATTAACAATGACTTGTTCCATTTAGGAATAAATATTATTCCAACCACCAGGTAGAATATGTATTGGTGTAATTGTGGCTTGAGTTCATTTGAGTAGCCCTGCATATCAAGAACATTATTTAAATATAAATTAAACATACATTGATATGGAAAGTGCTCAGTAGCCACTAGTGTCTATGGTCTATTAGAATATTTACCATGTACAATTATACAATACGTTGATCATAGTAGTTGATACATGTGATATAAATTTTATTCTTGTAATAATTTTAAAGCTAATACTACATTATTCAACTTGTTACTATTTTAACCAGTTGTCACAAATGCCTGTATTACTTTGACACCACAGTGTTGTTAGGATCACCAATAATTGCTTCGGCTTTTTAGTGGTGACACAAATAGTTAATAAAATGATGTAGTAAATTCATTACAATATGTCATATATATATATATATATATAATTAATGTAAAGTACACAACAAATAAAATTATGATGAATGTCTTATTTTACTAGAATAAATTTAAATCATTGCAAAGTTTTGAATTACACACATTTCAAATTAAACACACATCTCTTTATGATGAAACTCAAAATCGTTTCTTGTTTTGTAATAGTTCTAACATTGCCAATCTCTTATTAGTTCAATTAGAATCTTTTAATCTTTGTTCTTCCATCTGATGTAGAATTTACGTTTATCTACTGCCAAATGTCTTTTTCCACTCCAGTAAATTCTCAGGTACTTTACATTTCGTGGATAGCAGTGATGTTTGTGCCACAGTTGGATTCTGCAATTAACAACAAATAGAAATTAATCCTCGACTTTCCAATCCTAATATTTGTAGTCTAACCAATAATAATACTGTACTCCTATTCCTCTATAATTTTTTTTCAAAACTTAATTAAAATAAAGCTAGTTTATTTTTTGGTTGGATCAGTTAAAATACTGTTTTGTTTGTTTGGTTTAAAACATCAGTAAACAATATTAATACACACAAATAAATAATTGACTTCTAATCCGAGGTTGGGTTATGAATCTGAGACTGAATTTAAAGGTAGCTTACCTTCTTACTTCTAAAAGTCGTATTTTAAAAATAGTACAAATAGTGATGAAATATGGACAGATCAAACACAATCTCTCATGCTTATGTTCACATTTATTATATTAATATTTATTTTGCCTATTTGACCCAGAAACAGAATAATCCACAACCGGGAACATACAATAATTTATTATAAATATTTTACCGAATTGCATCATGGTATGATATGTTTTAAATGTATTAGTTGAACGATTTACCGTTATAGAGTGCATTCCCCTCACTGACTAGGAAAATGGTAATAAATGATTAATAGTTCATTCGCAACAATGCCTTGTATCAAAGATCAACTCCGAGCGTCGAAGAATGTCGCTTCATACCATACTATACTGACTGGCTTCTACACTGTCTGATTTGCCATACAAAATCACAGCCATGACAGTCTTGATTGCCGTCACAATCTTTCTATATATCGTTACAGCAAGTTTCATAAGTATTGTGACAACCAATTTGCATAGCGAATTGGCTAACTGATTGAGTTTTGACTGAACAGTAGGCTTTCGAATTCCGCTGGCGCCGATTTGTGGCCGCGTCCATTCATGGATTAATCTGTATTGCGGTAGGTGGCATCACAGGGACTTGACGATCTATTCGTCTCAATGCGTGGACGTCTATAGAGCCGAGAGACTATGTCCCGGTACAGGACCTTGTCCTTGCTCAAAATAATATGCTTGCTTTACATTACTAAACTGTTTTTTTAATTCCATAATTTCTATTATCTATAAGATTGGATATATCTCTCAGCTGGCTTCACATGCATAGTTCAAGTCTGCCTAACCGGTACTTACACCTGGTTTTACCACAGGGAGCCCAGGAACTATAATCAACTGTAATACGCAGTCTCTATGAGCGGGGGGGGGGGTATCGGCTGGTATCTAGTGTAAGAAATAGGCTATTTCTATTTCTTACACTAGATACCAGCCGATAACCCCCCCCCCCCGCTCATAGAGACTGCGTACTACCGTTGATTATAGTTCCTGGGCCCCCTGTGGTTTTACCTAGACGGTCTGTGGTTACAGCTTCATTTTCCGAGTAATCGCAAGAAATTGACATTACAATAGAAAATAAAAGACTGGCACTCCCATGCAATTAATAGCAAGTTAAGTTCCTGGGATTTAAACATATATTTTGAAGTCACTGATGTAGGCAATGAATAACTTCAAGTTGGCATAAAGACAAGGTAGTTTATTTAATCAGTGCTGAACTAGAGTCTGAAATTATTATCCGTTGGAGGCGTGGCCTGTTCAGCATTTGTCAACAACCAATCACAAGACTGGTTACGAACCAGTTGAGCAAGGCTATCCGAGTCGTGACCTCGATGTGGTTTGTAACCAGTCTTGTGATTGGTTGTTGACAAATGCTAAACAGGCCACGCCTCCAACTGTGCCGTGCGTTCGGGCAAATCGTTAGGAATTCCTAAATGAAGTAAATTTGTGTAGTTTTCTTGATTTATTCTGCAGATATCGGTAAAATGTAGGTAGGGCTTTGGCGAAATTTGAAGAAGCAACTAATATTCTTCAACCTGGTATTTTTGACTCCCATGTGTGTGTATGTGTGTGTGTGTGTGTGTGTATGTGTGTATGTGTGTCCGACTGTTCCACTGCTATCTCAAGAACCATACATCGGTTTTTGATGAAACTTGGTGCATAGATGCTCTGGGCCAATGCGCAGATTTGATTAGGTTTTGGTAAAAATCCATGCTCGTTAATTACCTAATTTGCATGATAATTAGCTAATTTTTAGCTGTTCTATGACTGTTCCACTGATATCTAAAGAACCACTCATTGGATTTTGATGAAACTTGGTACATAGATGCTCTGAACATATGCGCAGATTTGATTAGTTTTTGGTAAAAATCCGTGCATATTAATTATCTAATTTGCATGTTAATTAGCTGATTTTTAGCTGTTCCATGATTGTTCCACTGATATCTAAACAACCACTCATTGGATTTTGATGAAACTTGGTACATAGATGCTCTGAACATATGCGCAGATTTGATTAATTTTTGGTAAAAATCCGTGCATATTAATTACCTAATTTGCATGATAATTAGCTGATTTTTAGCTGTTCCATGATTGTTCCACTGATATCTAAACAACCACTCATTGGATTTTGATGAAACTTTGTACATACATGCTCTGAACTAATGCTAGGTTTTGATTAGTTTTTGGTAATAATCCGTGGATACTAATTACCTAATTTGCATAATGATTAGTCAATTTTCGTTTTTTCCACTGATATCTCAAGTACTAATTATCACATTTCAATGAAACTTGGTACATAGATGTCATATGACACTGCACAGACCTGATAGTTTTTATGGTAATATCAGTTCATATTAATTACCTAATTTGCATAATTAATTAATTTTCAGCATTTGATATAAGTACTAATCATCACATTTCAATGAAACTTGGTACATAGATGTCATATGACACTGCACAGACCTGATAGTTTTTATGGTAATATCAGTACATATTAATTACCTAATTTGCATAATTAATTAATTTTCAGCATTTGATATAAGTACTGATCATGACATTTCAATGAAACTTGGTACATAGATGTCATATGACACTGCACAGACCTGATAGTTTTTATGGTAATATCAGTACATATTAATTACCTAATTTGCATAATTAATTAATTTTCAGCATTTGATATAAGTAGTTAGCATTACATTTCAATGAAACTTGGTACTTACATACTCAAGGACTATGCAGAGATTGATTGTTTTCGATAAATATTTGTGCATATTAATCACCTAATTTGCATAATTAGTTAATTTTCAGCTTTTCCACGGGTATCTCAAGTACTAATCATCGCATTTCAATGAAACTTGGTACATAGATCCTTTAGGACTATGCAGAGACCTGATTAGTTTTAGGGTAAATAATTGTGCATATTAATTACCTAATTTGCATAATTAATTTTCAGCTTTTCTACTGATATCTAAAGTACTAATCATCACATTTCAATGAATCTAGAATTATGCAGACCCAATTAGTTTCCGGTAAATATTTGTGCATATTAATCACCTAATTTGCATAATTAACCAACTTTCACACTGATATCTCAGGTACTATACATCACATATCAATGAATGTACAAGGATGATGTAGGACAATAGACAGACCTGAATAATTGTGGGTTAAAATCTGTACATATTAATTACCTAATTTGCATAATTAACCAATTTTAAGCTTTCACACTGATATATAAAGTACCGTAAAAACTCCAAAATTTCGACTGGTTTTAAATAATTGGTGTTAGAAATGTGACGTGTTTTTAGAGTCAAAATTAAGGTGCATTTTCGGACTGTCGAATTTTTCAGAATAGAAATCAGCAAATGAAAAAATGGGGATGATAGACAGTGTGCTTCATTAGTTTTTAAAAAATGCAATGTCCGTCAATTGACGTAAACTTCCCCATGTTTCACGGTAAAAGCAAAGGTCGTGGCCGAGTTGTAACTCAAAATCTAAACAAAGTCATCAATCAGTGAGTATTATGACAAGCAAAACAAAACATCAAGACGCGGAGAAGAGGTCAGCACAAAACTAATAGGTCAAAAGACAAAGCTGTCTCGCACTACCTAGGAAAACTTGCGAATGTTCGAAGTACAGGTACCCATTGGACAAAAGATACATGGAAGTTTAGCAAACTATCTCCCTGACCCAGTGCAATGTATCCGGTTAGAATCAAAGCTCACGTGTCCCTTATTTGAGGGACCAGATTCTGCCGTAAATTCGCCCTTGGATTAAAAAATAAAATGGGATTTAAGAAAATAAAATGGGACTTTTAAGGTGTATTTTGGCGTCATTTTTCGGACATTTCAATCAATCCTGCCGGCTAAAATAGAGTCTAAGTTTTACCGTAGTCATTGACGTCTGTCTATTCAAGAGTACACGTGTATGATTTTTATCGTGACTAGCGTGAGCGGGTAAGCTTCCTTTCGAGAATGAGAATCCAAGCCAAAATATCGTACTACAACATCAATCTCTTCCGCATTGCGTTCAATAACATTAACATATTTAAATAAGCTATGGTAATTTGAACACGTTGGCATCATCCAGCTTTTTGATTGGTTAATTAGCGATTTGACCTATTTGACCTAAGAGAACATGGCGGATATCCTACAGCATCAAACGTTTATACGAGACCGGAATCATTCGCTTACGATGAAACTAAGTTGACTTTTATTTGTATTTCATAACCATTCAACAAATTTATTTTGTGTACATTATTATAATCACTACTGAGTACGGTAATAATCAACAATTCAGAAACGCAGCATGCCGAGATTTTTGTGTTCGTTTATATTTGAAACTTCGTTTATTTAGAATATATTTTCGTTACCAATAAAATAAAAATCTCTCAGTCAATCAGAAACCCGGATTCATGCCTTCGAGGAAGGTCACGTTTGAACGCTCACATCGTTTCTTTTTTTCGTTTGGGGGAAAACTAAAACTGGTCGCAATTTTCGAATAAGAATGAGTCGGCAATTTTTAGTGGAGTCGAAAATTTGGAGGTAAATAAAACACCGAAACCCGGCAAATAATCAGGTGCCCGAATTTTTAGAGGGGTCGAAATTTTGGAGTTTTTACGGTACTAATTATTCCATTTCAATGAAACTTAGTACAAAGATGCTCTAGGACAATGTACAAACCTAATTAGTTTGGGGTAAAAATCTGTTCATATTAATTCCCTAATAAGCATAATAATTCATAATTTTTTGGTTCTAATCACATTTCAATTAAACTTGGAGACATAGATTTTCTGTTACATTGCGCAGACCTCATTAGTTTTACACTCAAATCTGGTCATATTAATTTTCTGATTTGCATAATTAGTTTTCAGCTAAGTAATTTCGAATTATATTTAATGTGTCTCCAATACTCTCAGCACATGGGAGTTCTTTCTAAGCTTTCTTTGATTTTATATTTTATTTTTCATTCTTTTCGTCTGTTTTTTCGAGTTTAAAAAATGTGAGCTGGCTGGAGTCTTCATCCCTTGTCTATTTCATACACTAGATACCAGCCGATACCCCCCCCCCCCGGTCGAACCCCCTACATTTTGGAAGTGAATATATTTATGATCGTAGATTAGAACATAATAAAACAAACAGTATTAATTAAAATAATTATCGTTGTTTAAATCACTTGACTCCGTGAGGTAACTATCAGAGTAATGTAATGAGTAATGCATAGTAATGAGCATTTAGGTGGCAACGAGCTTTAAATGTCAATCGTGAAGTTATGCCGTCTCAGCTCAACAGCAGCCAACCAAAACATGTTGTTATAAACAGACAAGCTTTTATTCGGTTTTTCCGCGATGGTGTAATGAAGATCGCGTTCAAGCCCCTGATGTTAAATATTAAAACAACATTGAAACAATAATGTAATGGTAGCCACTCTCTGAATGATGTGGTGGTCCTGAATAGGACAGTTTGTCTTGTGCTAATGTTCGCTCAGTTAGTAAAGTGTAGGGATCGAACGGGATTGACACTACAACACCACACTGTACTTTCCTAGTTTGGTTCATTAGTTTTGTATTCTTCAAGTTAATGATGGCATATCTACTGTTTTGTTTCAAGTGTATCAGCCAAATGTAGTCAACTTATTGTAATAGTACGTGTAGCCTTAGTGTTATTGGACATAGTGTACAGCTAAGGGTTGAAAACATTTATCATCACGAGTTGTATAGGTCGAAGAGCTTCTTGCAGCCAAATATTTATCCCACAGTGTTGCTTCAGCACTGAAACTATGCGTTGAATCATAAATTGCAAACATATTTTTTTACACGTTTTTTTTGATGTCTCAGAAAATTTACTATATTTTTAGTGGGTTCATAAAAGGAGTTGTTTTGTAAACTACAAGTGTACATTATTAGGTAAAATAAAATATTTGGTTGATTGATTGATTGATTGATTGATTGAGTTGTAGTCATTGAAGTCTATTGAGACCGCTGCTAAACTGCCACTGTATGCATATTATATTACCGCCCTCTAAAAACAGATTTACAGTGAACCAAATATATTTACATACTGTAAGAAACTTGGTAGTATGCCATTGGTTAGTGCATTTAATTTGTTTGATGCAATCATTGTGCCAACTATTTCTTATGGTAGCGATATGGGGGTACGTAAATTCGGAAATCGAGAGGGTACAGATAACATTTTGCAGATATCTACCCCGTACTTAGCATTAATAGTTGTACAAACAATGTAGCGATGTTAGACAATGTGGAAGGCTGCCATTGTGCTGTGGTTATTTCAAGCGTTGTATCTCATATTAGTTAAAATTACTGAAACACCAAAACATGTTATATCATGCTTAAACGATTAGACAAGACCGGCAGACTTGCTTGGGAAACCCACATAAAAATCTGTTCAAATATGGTTTCGGCATTGTCTGGTTTGAAAAACAAGTTGGAGATACTGCAAATTTCTTAGGGATATTTACTCAAAGAATAAAAAAATAGTGGCATGCCTCAATTTCACAATCATCCAGGCTGTGTACTTTTGGAAAAATCAAAGCAGTATTATAACCTGGGAGATTTATTGGCAAGCAATTATAGACTAAAATATATACTGACGAGTTTTCGCTTTTTTGGCCATAAACATAATGTTGAATTAGGCAAACACACAAAAATACAGTTAGATCAATAATTTTTTAGTTTTTGCAGTGATACGTTCGAATTTAGCATGGTAGAAAATGAAATTCACTTTGTTTTTATATGTCCATTTTATAATGATCTAAGGGCTGATCTTTTGTCAATAACCTTATGCAATTATGCAAATACTGACATTCTGGGCTTACTTCGTCGTTACACAAACTGCCACGCCATATATCAAATAACTCTATATCTTTTAAAAGTTTTCAAGCGACGAGATAAATATGAATTCAGATTAACTTAGTACCATATGTTTACATGGATGTTGTATTGTGTTTAAAACGTGCTATGCACTTTTCTACCCATTACGTTTTATACGATAGGCTGAGGCCCTGTACAGAAATAAAATTACATAATACAAAATTGACTAATACTAAAATGAATAATTGTAGACAGGTTTCGACATGAAATCGTGTCACTTTTATGTGCGCTAACATCTGCAAAGAGCGAAAAAACTCGTAAGTAGCCTTCTACCTTAAAATACTTAGACAATAATGTTAAGATAAGTACAGTCTTGTCTTTTTTGTGTGTACAACATTTTGCCGTAGTGGATCAATGGTGTGGATGTGTTTGTCTTTAGGCGAGGAATGGCTCAGGATGCCTTCTCTAAAATGGTAAAATAGTTCAAAGATGTTATGTTAAATATCTTACCAACGTAACACAAAGTAAACCAATTGAATTTAAAACCGATAATATAATGTCTGTAATCTGTTACACACTTTTTGAATATTATAAAATTCACACATTTCACATCAAATATATAATTGTTGTTTTCGAACCCCCTATTCAAAAGTGCTGGCTACGGGCCTGCGGCCATTGACGCTGCAGGTCGGCGTTCTTTCAACACCGATCACAGGTTTGTACTACGATGGCCGATACGCTTCATCACTATTCAAAATTCTGAATTCAAATTTCCGATTCGTAATTAAAAATTCGTCATTCAAAACTCATTCTTCAAAATGCATAATTCAATATTCAAAAGTGTTAAGAAGTAATAAGAACAACCATTTTATCCAGGTCAGCATGGCGTGGGTAAGTCTTTTTCCGTTTACTTCATACTAGTAATCAATGTTTTTGGATATCAAGTTGTATGTCAATTTTCTCTCGTAACCTTGTTACTACTACTAATACCAACGATACTTGACTAATAATCTAGATGTTTTTTCTTTATATTTATCCCAGAGACTGCTAAAATACACTCCAGCTTTGGGACATCACCCACAAGATAGAAATGATCTAATTTATTAGTATTACACATGAAGAAATAATAAATGCCTTATTTCTGAATCATGGTTTTGTGTTTGGTATATCCCAACTTAAGAGAATTCTACATCGCAATGAAATGGTTAGAAGACATAGGAATAATGCAGCATCAATGGATGACATAATAGAAGCAATTCGAGCTGAACAAAACGGGAGCTCCGAGTGTCTGGGATATAGATCAATGTGGAAGAGACTAGTTTATGACCACGGTATGAAAGTGAGCAGAGATGCTGTAATGCAAGCCATGAGGATATGTGATCCAGAAGGTGTAGCTCGAAGAAAAAGACATCGGTTGCTCAGGCGAGAATATGTGAATCCTGGACCGAATTTGTTATGGCACATTGATAGTTATGATAAGTTAAAACCGTATGGTTTCTGTATTCAAGGTGGTATTTTTGGATTTAGCCGTGGGTTCTTATGGCTTGAAGTAGTATCCACAAACAATGACCCCACTATACCCCACAGTTATTGCTTCTTATTTCCTGACTTACATCGATCACTTTGGATATGTGCCTCGTTTCAAAAGAGCTGACTATGGAACCGAAAACAGTACGATAGAACAGATGCAAAATATATTTCGGTATATATCAACTGATTTTCTGTCAGGTGGAAAAAGCTTCATGTATGGAAAAAGCACATCCAATCAGCGTATTGAAGCCTGGTGGAGTATATTACGTAGGCAGGGGGCTGATTGGTGGATACGTCTGTTTAAAGACCTTCAGGACAAAGGGTTGTTTGATAAAAATGACCCAGTACATGTAGAATGTCTACGATTTTTCTTTATGAATACACTGCGTAAAGAGATGGAAAAAGTGGCATCACTGTGGAACATCCATCACATTACCTGCAAGAAGAATGCTGAGATGTATTGTACTTCCAATCTGAAACATTTGGATATTGTGATTATAAAGTACCAATTAATAATGATGACGTGGCCACCCTGAAAGAAATATACCCACGTGTTTCTTCACTATACGGTTGCTCACCTGAATGTTTTGATTGATACTTTGGTTCCGGGTGTGAGAATGCCTACAAATGTTGAGGATGCCTTAATACTGTATTTAACATTATTCGAACAAATTAAAGAATACCACGGCATCTAGTGTAATTAATACACAATATTTAAAATAAATCCAATGAATAAATAGTCTATTATTTGCATCAAAACATAACTTTGGCGAGCAGCCGAAGATATCAATTATAAATTGTCATACCGGTATCACGTTATTTTAATTTTTAACTCCCTCTCTCAATAATGCAATGACAGTAAGAACAGTCTCCATGGAGCTTTTAAACTGAGATTATATAGGTTGATAAGACACGTTGCAGGCACTGTTTACACTGTATATACACATATAACAACAAACAGATATTGTACCACCAAAATTATTTATTAGAAAACAACTAATAGTACAATAATTCAAACTACAACAGTAAGGCTTTCTTTCAAATTTGAGTATTCCTCTTTGTGAACCAATTCAATGTTCAATCAATAACAGTGGGTACTTGCTAGCAATACAACAGTTTGTAGTTGTCTTCATTTACAATGTTTATTTGAGTCTCCCTAAGTTGCTGAAAATACTTTTCAAACAAACTGCTTTCTGGCATTATAGTATAACTTATATTGTTGAAACCAGGAAATGATACAAAAATAAAATAACAGTACAACTTTAACAATTACTAGCAGGAAGTAACTGATACAGTGGTGTTACTTTATCAACTTGATGTTCTAGCATATACCCCCATTGACTGGTGTAGCAATTTAAAAAGCAGATGTTTTCGTACTTCAGATCTAAAAGATTGCTTAAAAAGCCGTGAAAAAATAAAAAAAAAGTTATAAAAAATGTATGTACTATAAGGACAAAAGGAGATGCTGCAGGTCACAGTTTGGTAAGAAGTAAATGAAAAATATAACTCGGGGGGGGGGGGGTCAGTATAGGAAGCTGTACAGGGGAGTGAATATCATTTGAAGATAATATGCAAATTTGGCAATTAGCATAAATAAAATACCACCAACTAATCAGATCTTGCATCCCCATAGTGTTTGTGTACCATGTATCATCCCAATCGACTTTTAGATAATTCAGTGATTTTGCACAGATGGACAAAAATCAAGAATAATAATACCAAAATGTATTGTGAAACTAAGACTACGAATCCTAGTGATCCTTGCCCCATTTTGTTTTAAAAGTGCATGTAATATGAAAACAAACAGACTGTTCTATTATATGAGATAAAATGTATCCAATATCACACCAGTATAAGAAACAAGTAATAACACACTTCTTTAGACTGTACAGAGTTCTTTTACAAACTGTCAAATATTAAATGTGATTTTGACAAATTTTGACCTGAAGCATTAAAATCATACTAAGCATAATACACTTCATATGCATGCAAATAACACAAGGATTGTCACGACAATACACCTGGTCAGTTCTGTGATGTTTATTCCAACGTTTCGCCCTAGAAATAGGGCTTCTTCAAGAAAACTCTGTTGGGATACCGTGAGATGTAAATTGGCAATTTCAGGTGTATTGTCGTGACAATCCTTGTGTTATTTGCATATTATCAACCCGCAATACTAGCTACTGGGGATCGTCTGATTTAATATTGTTGATTACTTCATATGCATAATATAATATATTTGAGCATGGACTAAGAAAAATGATGCTTTGTCACATTTAAACAAAATACATTACATATAATTTTTAGTTAGAAATTGTTGTTAATGGTTGTTGAAATTATTGACTATTTTATTGACCACCAAAACAAAGTTATTTTGCGGTTGATAATCTTGAACATGTCCAGTGGAAGAACCACTCTGCAAAATGTTCATGATATATATAGTAGAGCAATATAAAGATGTGTATGTATTTTCCTGTTCCATGACCCAGAGCATATAATGGATAACTATTATATTAGACTTGTGTAAAAATGAATAATTAACACACTTGGTTTCATCCTAAGTATTATCATTTCAAAACTCAAAATTCAGAATTTCTGAAAACTTGCCCAAAATATTATGAAAGTTATGAAAGATTCAATGAAACTTTTATATAACGAAATACTTGACATTATTATGCATCTGTTACCGTGACGCCATAAGTTACAGCGTGCCTTAATTTTGCGGTATTTTCATCCTACCATATTAGGAAATGTGAATTCCAAATATGGAATGATTACACACGTGAGCATCCTCTAATAATAAAAAGAAACATGGCCGCCATCGGGGTTTGACCCGACTCTACACAAAGAAGTTCACTAATTCTGTTTTAAACTTTTTAGATTTCGACATTCCCATGGTGTATCCTTGGAAGGAAAAGATGTTTAATAATGAAGTTATTACGAGAATACATCAAAGTATGCACTCATACAGTACGCCGCGCATCAACCTCCGATGTACTGATACTCCAGCTGTACTGTCTTTGTGCATACTTTGAGGCATTCTCGTAATAACCTCAATTATGGATTTGTTAAATAAAACATAAACCATATAATGCTGATTAGAATGAAATGTCTTCTTAGTCATAATAAGCACTATCTATGCAGTTTTAATATATGTTACTATAAATCGCTGGATGGCTAGACTGACAACGAAAGAATTAACTGTTATTTATGCAGCTAATCTGGATTGAAGCAATAACAATGATTCAAAACACAATTACTGAAACGCTGACAAGACTTCAATCACTGAAGGACGCACTGATGGAACATATTCAACGCATCTGTTTAGTATATTATAGTGGTTCATGGAATCCTTTATATGGGGTTTTCTTTTTTCACTCATCATCTGTAGTATTATGGTTAAAGGATCTTCAACCTCATCATCATCACTATTCCAAGCATCTTGTTCTGTCATAAATTCAATAAGAGTCATACCTACAGACCATACATCAGAGGTAGTCTTGGCTTTTTCTTTATGAAGAAGGCATTCTGGTGCCATGTAAGATGGGGTACCAGCAAAATAGCCAATCATAGTGTTTGAGGTGACACTTTGAATGGATTTTACCTTAGCCATGCCCATATCACATATTTCAGTGAGGTAAGTGGCTGCTGCAATCACAACATTTGCTGGTTTAATATCCTGGTGAACTATAGGAGGCTTTAGTACATGAGGGTATGCCAACCCTTGCAAACATTGCTTGGCAATGTTGTTCTTGTTTATTTTGATTGACATTCAACGAGATCGTTTGAATTTTGAATTTGATGACGGTTCGTATTTATCCACTTTTACAGTGATCAATGTTGCGTTCGAGTTGAGTTGAGTTACTAGTAAATACAGGCCTGATTTACATTTTTCTTACCGTGTTTTTTCTTAGTAAAATGGTATTAAATATACGTGTGCGTGGTCGGCGCCTTTTATTGCGTTTAATTTGTTTTGTTTTTTTATTCTCGAAATTTATCACTGGCAGCGTTTGTTTTGTCGTGTCTCACAATGAAAGTCCAAGCTGACTTTGTTTTGGCTGTAATATACGTGTAGGACACTTGTTTCGCTGATTACAGATTTCTGATTATCTGTAGTTAGCGAAACGAGCCATTTACTAATTAAAATCTCGTTATTTTTGGCAAATATTTTATGTAGTTATATACACGACTGAAAGGTGAATATACTGGCCAAGTTTTGACAGACATCTGTGAATATTGTAAGTTTTAGGACACTTGTTTCGCTGATTACAGATTTCTGATTATCTGTAATTAGCGAAACGAGCCATTTACTAATTAAAATCTCGTTATTTTTGGCAAATATTTTATGTAGTTATATACACGACTGAAAGGTGAATATACTGGCCAAGTTTTGACAGACATCTGTGAATATTGTAAGTTTTAGGACACTTGTTTCGCTGATTACAGATTTCTGATTATCTGTAATTAGCGAAACGAGCCATTTACTAATTAAAATCCCGTTATTTTCGGCAAATATTTTGTGAATATTGTGCGTATAAAACCCATTTTCTCTGATTATTGTTTATTTTTTAGTATGTTTGTCATCCCGTTTCGTTTCGTTTCTTCGATTACAATAAGCCATTATTTGTTTGATATCATCGTCAAATGCACAATCTTCCATATTATATCCTTCAATATATTCTGATAAAAGATTTATTTCAGAAGGCTCATAGCACACTGAAATCAACTGAACAATATTTGGATGGCGAATTCTCTCATTTACTTTGATTTCATTTGTCACAATCTTCAGCATCTGCCTTTTCATGCGTTTTATTTGCATGTATTTAATTACAACTGGAGTCCCTGTCCATTCACCTTGATAAACTGTGCCAAACGCACCACGACCAATTTCACCTGCCATCACAAAATCTTCTCATGTAATTTCAGGAATAGCTCCATTATCAGTAGATGTGTCTGCTGAACATGTATATCCATTGTATAGCTGCCACTGCATATGCATGATCGTTTATGGGGTTGTTTGTGTTACCTTGTTACCTATGTACAATTCTTTTTCAAGTTTAGACACAGTCAATGAAAGATCTCTGCTTTCCAGTTCTTTATCGATTGTCATTTTTTACACCGGGCTTAAGTATTTAAACTGACACGAGTCGTGGTCCCCACAGTCAGCTGGCATCGGTGTCGCTGGCTGTATATGATAAAGGGAAGTTGTGCAACCAAATTTGCCGAGTTCGCAGTTTTTTGCCAATAAAAAAATAACTAAGGCAAAAACTCACGGTTTTTCAGCATTTTTGTAATAAAGACATTATTCTCTATCAATAATCCGAACAAAACAGGAACATTTCTACTAATTCTTGTGTTTTTTCGACGTTTTTCGAAAAATCTGCGATTAGGCTGCAAAAGTAGATCATTCCGGAGGGGGTGAAACGGAAGAGCCAAACTTAACGCGTAAAAATAGAACGCGTATTTTGACCTCTACGTGGCCAACCAATGGCTGGACACTGATACGTTTGCGGTCGTTGCCAAAGAGCCCCGCCTGGCGATGCTCTTCCGTTTCACCCCCTCCGGATAGAGGGACTGTGCTCTATGGTTTCACCCCCTCCGGATAGAGGGACTGTGGCTGAGCGTTTGGTAAAGAAACTATGTCGAGGAAACCTGATATGTGCAAATACAGGGTATGTTGCTTTGCTAATATCTATCTCTATCAACAAATAATCTCAAAATTTAAAATGATCTCTGACGTGCAGAGAAATCCCTTCGAAAATGGTTAACATTTACGTGACTTTGAGCGTGGCTGTGGTTTAAATGTGTCGACAATATAATTTATTCAGTTTCTGCGAATTTTTTCAAAGTTAACATGTGGATCACTGACAAAAAATCAGATAGTCTTTAGCTGAGACGTCATCGGGTCTGGGCTGTGTCCTTCCTTCTCGAACTTTGTACTCGCACTCGAGGATTAAACCGTCAGTTGACAAGCCCCGGTGCACATAGCCCTGAGTATGGAGCTAAAAAAAGAAGGAGAGTGAACTGATGCTATTGTTACCATGACTTCTGCCGACTATTTGGTCAACAGATAACACTTGACGGGTTTATGGGGAGATTACTGGACGTGAATATTTAAGCAATCCTTGTACTGTACAATATCCGTTTATGCTCAAAATTTGAAAAACAGAGTGGCGAATTCGAGCAGCTATCCACACTTTTTATGATCGACGCCCGGGCATTCCAGCGAGTGGAGTCCGCCATGTTGTTACCAAACGCTTCAGCGTGGTATTAAGAGTTTGTTTTCAGGGGTGGGTGATACCAAGGTGGGAAATGGATGCACATATGGGGTTAATTCCTTGAATTGCAATATAGAGGGTTCAGGCTGAAATGCAATATATAGTGTTTTCATGTTTCGTCTGATATTTCTGTGGTATTCTGCTGCTGTAAGTAATGCACGATTTGTTCCGAAATTCAGTATATTGTGTGTATTCCAGGGTTATTCGTTTTTTGCTGAAAACGCCCCTATTTTTTAGTGGCAGAGTTTGAATAGTCTCACTCCCACTGGGAAATCTGCATTGTTGCTTGAATGTGAGTTAATTAAACACATTTTCCAGACCGGCGAAAGAGTATGCAACAGCCAATTTTAACAGCCTGTCACGTGATTTTAGTCTGAATGTCAACATGAAGAGGCTAGTCCATTTTACGCAGGAGTAATTGGGAGTAGAATATGTGAGGAATAGTATCAACAGAGATGTGTATAGTGAAAAGTAATATCTATCCTTCATTTATATCTCTGAGCATTTCTGTTTTAGTATATTGGTTTGAAAATGTTGAACTTGCATGATTTGCAATGTGTTTTTTTAATGGGACTCCCCTATTGATCGAATCCCGGGTTTGAACGAGAACGGCACACCACGTGATTCGTTTGAATACAATGCTGATGGCAAACATGCCGTGTTACTGCGGTACTCCACTGACGGGATGACTTACTGTATGCTACAACTTCGCTTGTGATGTTGCTTGTTAGCCATGGATTACATGAATCTTGATTACCAGTCAAATGTTGCTCATTTGACGTTGGTAATCTTTATTTGGAACTGAGTAACTTCCTGGTACTTCGTACTATGATAAAAATCAGTCAACATATATCAAGTTCTCTCAATCGTAGTATTCCATGTGATGTACACCTAATATGCCAAAAATGTTGCTGAACGATTTGAACTGAATAAAAATAGCAGACGAAAATTTGTTTACAAAATAAAAATACTTCGGTTGCCAATGAAAACCGGTAAAAAACAAGCAATATGTTTTCGGCTGTTATCATGGAAGGGACATGAACGTGAAGCTAACGTCTGTTTATAACTAAAACCGGGCACCTTATACGAGGTTTGCAAAATAACATGGCAGTCATTAGAAGTCACTTTATTTTATTGTTAGGACGTATTCAGCCGTTAAATGTATAATTTCCAATCGTTTTGCGATAGTATTTTCTAGATTGGAAGCAGCATTTACATTTTATTCAAAGTTCAAAGCTGCGTTGGGATTCCGTTGACAGTGGTAACAATGTCGGCGCCGGTGATCTCTTACCAGTGCGCAACGTAGCCAAAATAAAAGGCATGCTCATTTGGGCACTGCTATTACAAGACTTTGGCTGTTGCCATGGTAGCGGTGGGTCAGGATTGTTTTTCCAATTAGTGATGGTACGACCTGCCTGTCAAGTATGAACCGTGACAAAATCAGCCAAGCCAAAAAAAAAATCACAGAAGAGTTAAAAAGCCATTCCTGCTGAACAGTTACTCTAACTTCGGGGTCAACTTTCTCATTAATGAAAAAAGATATCAAAAATTCAAATAGTAACTTTTTGCCCACACTCCAGCCGAGTACAATGAGCTATGTCTGAGGTGTTGTATCACAGGGAGTTGGACAAAATTGTGTATTTTAATAAATTATTGAATAATAAAATGTTATATAACTTTTCTTTTACCCCCCTCCCCTTCCTGGTATCTATTTCAAGTATTTTTGTCAGGTTCAAATCGTTCACCAGCATTTTTGGCATGTTAGATGTACATCACATAGAATACTAGGATTGGGAGAACTTAATGTTTGTTGACCACCTGGAATCTGAGTTTTATAAATCTTGAAGGGCTCTCGGAAGATCCACCCGCTGCCTGGACCCGCAGTAAAATCTTCGATTAATATGGAGCCGCAACCATCAACATCGATATACCATGAGGTTTCTGCTGGCGACGTTGCGGCGTTACTCAGTTCCAAATAAAGATTACCAACGCCAAATTAGCAAAATTTAACCGATAACCAAGACTCAGTCTATCCACGACAAGCAAGCAACATCACAAACGAGGTTGTAGTGTGCAGCTCACGAGTCAGCGACGACCGATTTCAACGAAAGTCATTCCGTCAGTGGAGTACCGCAGTTGCACGGCATGTTTGCCAATGCACAGATCTGTGGAGGAACTTTTAACTTCAACATCAACCGTGTATCGTAGTCGCCCAGTTTAAGTTCTGGTTCTGTCGTGGTCCCAACTAAAGGGCGACAGTCGTCGTGTCGCGTCCTGTTCGATATGGGACTCACAGCGACGTATACAACGCGTGTAAAATGCATTGTTTATTTACATGAAATTCGAACACGCGTTGTGCTACGACCACCGCGAGTTATTTATTCGTACAATGACTTAAATTAGACGTCTGATTACATTTGTATTTTATTTTCACACGTACAGCGACACGCGTTCTACACTGACAAGCGTTGCTAGGTCGCAGCACTGTCTTGGAGCATATTAATGGGCAATTGGGTTCCCCGATCTAAATTTCTATCCCGGTTTGTTGCACGTTCTTTTTTAATATGAAATAATCAAATATGGGACATGTGTATAATAACAGAACCCCACACCCTCCCCGTGGCTTCGCTCGTGAAAGTACGGCAGCAGGATACTAGTACACTGCATCACTCGTGAAAATAACTTCCATACGCAATGAAAGCCACGGGGAGGGTATCTGTCATAATACTTCATTATCACTGAAAACATTTTTCCCCTGAAATAAATTCCAGTGAATATGCCATTTCCCTCATACTATATTGAGACACAGCGCAGTGAAAATTAGATTCACATGTAATGCTTGAAAACATGTCAGCAAAAATAAATTAAGTGAAATTCTACGTGACTTCATAATAGTTGGAAATGAACACATTACACCCGACCCTACCACTCCATATACAATGTAAACTACACCCCAAAACATCCTTTCACCCACAGTTACTACCGTGTTTCACCAGTGTATTCTATTTGACGTCAGGAGAAATTGAAATAAACAAATTAATTATAATTTCAGCCTCTAGTTTACCACTGATTAAATAAACTACCTCGTCTTTATGTCAACTTGCAGTTATTCGTTGCCTACATCAGTGACTTCAAAATATGTGTTTCAATCCCAGGAATTTCACTCGCTGTTAATTGCATGGGAGTGGCAGTCTTTAATGAATTTCTATTGTCATGTCAATTTCTTGCGATTACTCGAACATTAAAGTGTAACTGAATTGGGACAATTGACTTTTTTTGTGTGCAAAATTTATTTATAAAAACATTATGAAAAAAAATCAAGTGAAAAATGTACATAAATTAAGTAAACGATCAATAATAATGTTCTGGATAAGGACACGCCCACGTTCAGTTTCTTGGTCGACTCAGAGCGAGGCTCCAACTAGAGTACCTAATTAGCATACAAGGGTACTTTGTGACGTCACGAGGGGAACTTGTCATCGTCTCACAATGGCCGCTATACGTATGCAGTGCTCGGAAAGCGACACGGAATCTATGTTATCGTCTGACGAGAGTTATGAAATCGAAGAGTATGATGACAATGAGAGATGTCACGATTTTGTTTTAGAGTGCCAGGGACAAATTGGCCCATACAGGTTTGAACCTGCAAGAAAAGTACGCGATGTGGGTTATCGTGTACCTTCCCAAAATGACCGTGACATAGAGTTTGAACATCGTGACCGGCTTGGTTTCCAGTTTCTGTCTTTTGTTCATCCAAATTCTAAACACATATCAGTGTGCAATTTTCAGTTTCTTGATCTTCTGAAGAAATCATGTAAAGACACAAAGTACGTGAACGGTGAATGCGTCCAGTGCTTACATTTTCCAATCGCCATTTTGTGTTTTGTTGTTGTTGTTCCACGATCGATCTAGTTATTTCGACTCTGGCATAATAACATGAATACATTCTAAACTTTTCAAGCAAATTAATATTCATATTCTACATGGAAAATATTATTCTTCTGGTTATTTACACAGTTATTCCCGAAACCCAAATAATTCATAACGAATCCAGATGGTGGATCAACAAATGATTCGGGCGTAAAATGGACACTGCAAATAACGGTATATGGAGAAGGTCCATCCCAATGTTTCCTGGTGTTCTTGACGGCTTTGGTCCACTGATGTCATAAATTCAAATCTTTTGGGACCCATAAAGACTTACGCGATCGCCGTGTGTGTTACTACACCCGCCAACAACACAGCGTTTCCCCATGAAAACGATCGTGGTAACTCGTTGTATATGATGGTAACTCGTAAGAATTCTCGATCTTGGTAACTCGTTGTATATGTTTACGAAACGCGTGCGTATGGAAAATGATAAACAATCCTGTCTGCTAGCTAGCTCATGCTTTATGCTCCCGTTGGTGGCGCCATTTCGGTTACACTCGTAATGCCGAAAAAACTCGAAGGTGATGGGAGAGGGGGGCGTGTCGCGATTTCGGAATATCATTGACTGTTTACCCAATTTATATACCCTTTTCACTTGATTTTTTTTCATAATGTTGTTTATAAATACATTTTACACACAAAAAAAGTCAATTGTCCCAATTCAGTTACACTTTAAGCTGTAACCACATACCGCCTAGGTGCTGTAATTAAATCCTGGTGTAAGCACCATATGAACTATGAACAATGCATGTGAAGCCAGCTGTGGGGTATATTCAATCCTATAGATTTCTCATTGTTTGGTAACTATTTGCTGCAAATGCAGCAAAAATCAATTTAAAAAATATTACCCACACAGTATTCTACAGGTTACTTGTTTACTAATTTTGGTTAGTGTTTAACAATAGGACAATACCATTCGATCCATGGGGGTGACAGTCCTGCGAATGTGCGGACATTGTCGAGGGACAATGACAGGACAAGTTTGTGGAAGTGTGGCGAGACTCCCGTAGTATTGTTTAGTGAGATTCAAAAATGATCATGTAAGACGTCTGGGCAGAGCTCCAGAAGGAGTACCTACACTTATGCAATTTTTTTAAAAATTATGCTAATTTATTCATGACGTGGCAGTTTCTGTGCTCATGAATATTCATTAATTTGTGGGTCAATACATTTTAAAAGGGGCGATATATCATTTTGGGGGGAAGAGTTAGAAAGGGGGATTAGCAATCCTTAGGGGTCAATACAAAAGAAGGGACCCATTTGGAGAGCAGCCATGCTCCTCGTGTCTGTTGTTGCACGTGACCTACAGCTGTCAACTGTGTTCGTTCTTCAACTGTGTTCGTTCTTCGACGACGACTTCGACTGGCTTCCATGTGGGGTAGTATTCTTGTGTTCTGTTTTCCTGACTTGAGTTTTTGAATCCGCTGTTTATGAGTTTAACGACTTTCATGTCTTTTGTAGGAGTGTCCAATCCGTGATTCGAACTTGCGATCTTTGAGTTCCCACCGCACTGTCTTGTCCACTGTACCACGAGTGTCTTCACACAGGAGTTAGGATTTAAGTCCTATTCATAGGAGCACTGTCTTCACTAGCATTCAAAAATCTAACTAAACATACTGGATTCGAACCAGCGATCGCTCACATTGCAGACATAGTACAAATCAACTGAGCTATGTGGGTAGTCATGCAAATTAAATAATTTGTTGTCATATTTAGCTTTATTGCCAAATGGTGTTTGCGAGAAAAAGATGGGCAGGCAAGGGAATTGAACCCAGGTCCTCCTGATCACTATGTAGAGAACTGACCCACAAGACCACAATGGATTGACTGGATGTGTTTGCATTTGATAAGACTATATAGTGTGTATATATATAGAAATACAACATATTTCTATTATTGAGTTACAATTGTCCAAAAAATTGCCAATTTTGTGTTTTTACTTGTGTAAACTATATGCATGCCATAACCCGTTAGTGTACATCTTGCCAATTGGGTGTTTGCCATTTGCGTTGCCCATACCTGACCCGACCCTAACCCTAATGCCAAGACACGTTCCTGTTAATAATTCCGTTGCCCATACCTGACCCGACCCTAATCCTAATGCCAAGACACGTTCCTGTTTATAATTGCTCAATAATGATACTCTGTTGTGCACTGTCTGCGGGTAAGTTGCATTGATGTCAACTGATTAAACAAGTCGCGTTTAAATAATTTCCACTATTAACAAGTGGTTAAATTGTGACAATAAATGTGTGGACAAATATTTGAGATTAATTTTGGTGTAGACAACTCTCGTTTAATTATTTTACACCATTACAAGTTGTTAAATTGGGAGAATAAATGTCTCAACAAATATTTAATACTTAGTTTGATGTTAAACAGCTCACGTTTGATTAATTCCCACAATTACAGGTTGTTAAATTGAAAGAATAAATGTGCGGACAAATATTTTAGACTTATTTTGGTGTAGACAGCTCTCGTTTAATTATTTTACACCATTACAAGTTGTTAAATTGAGAGAATAAATGTATGGACAAATATTTTAGACTTATTTTGGTGTAGACAGCTCTTGTTTAATTATTTTACACCATTACAAGTTGTTAAATTGAGAGAATAAGTGTGCGGACAAATATTTTAGACTTATTTTTGTGTAGACATCTCTCGTTTGATTAATTCCCACAATTACATGTTGTTAAATTGAGAGAATAAATGTGCGGACAAATATTTTAGACTTATTTTGGTGTAGACAGCTCTCGTTTAATTATTTTACACCATTACAAGTTGTTAAATTGAGAGAATAAATGTATGGACTAATATTTGAGACTTATTTTGGTGTAGACAGCTCTCGTTTAATTATTTTACACCATTACAAGTTGTTAAATTGAGAGAATAAATGTATGGACTAATATTTGAGACTTATTTTGGTGTAGACAGCTCTCGTTTGATTAATTCCCACAATTACAAGTTGAGAGAATAAATGTGCGGACAAATATTTTAGACTTATTTTGGTGTAGACAGCTCTCGTTTGATTAATTCCCACAATTACAAGTTGTTAAATTGAGAGAATAAATGTGCGGACAAATATTTGAGACTTATTTTGGTGTAAACAACTCGCGTTTGATTAATTCCCACAATTACAAGTTCTTAAATTGACAGAATGAATGTATGGACAAATATTGACCATTATATTTGTGAGTAAATACCTGTTGTTTAATTAATTTCCACCTCTACAAGGTTGAGAGAATAAATGTGTCGACAAATATTTGATACTTATTTAGGTGTAAGAACTCGTGTTTGACCAACTTCCACCATTGCAAGTTGTTAAAATAATGAAATAAATATACTGGTATCATTGGATATTTGATTTAATTGTGAAACTTTCTAACAAAATGTTAACTGCTGGCTTCGAACCCTCAATCAACAATTCCGCAGACACTATAAATTCCACAACACCACAGAAGATATTCGTCTGTTGCCTGAATTGTTTTCGTAATATAGGGAACGCCCTCGACACTTTAACAAAACTTACCTTGACTTGGGTCTTGTTTATCTCTTGTCACAATCTGGAAACTGTTGAACAAATTGCGCGTCGTCCAGTTTAAGACGTTAGTTATTTTATTATTTATTCATTCAATTTTGTATGGTGGAGTTTTGTGAGGTTTATTATTTTTTTGCGACGTTCTTTGTTTACTTGTTTACGGTTTGAGAGATTTCAGTTTATTTGATTTACGTTTTTACGGTAGCTCTGAGCGGGACTCGAACCCACTGTCTTTTCAAGCTAATTTTGTTTTATTTTGATGGCACGCTTGTGTACCACGCCACGACGTTGGTCGTTAAGTGGTGTTCATTTTTCTAACTACTCCAGTGTTCCGATGAGTTGAACGGAAAAGCCAAAACGATTGCTGGTTTCTGATTGCTTCGGTTCTGGTGAGTGTGTATCTAGTGTGATTCGAACCCATGTCGTTTGTATTGGGCGTTTTTTTATTTCCCATGTTGGCTACGCCGTAATATGCAACCACTTCCCCGTTTTATTGTGATTTTGAGTGTTTAATGATGTCTTCCTCACCCGTCACGCCATGACCCAGTTTCAACCACACGGCCATTTTGCAACACAGTTCGTGACCCTCGGCGTCACCCGACTGACTATATGAGCGTTCTGTTCAACTGTTAAGCTAGGATTTATTACCGTTATTATCATTATATTGTCACGTGATTTGTTTTACCTTATGTGTAATGTCTTAAGTATCTTTATTGTAATTTGTATATACCAATTCGTATATACCGAGGAAACGACCCCGATTGAAGGTCATGTATTTTATGACGTCACCAATTCGTGTGTAGGTACTGCTTCTAGATCTGTGCCTATGCAGGTGACAATGCTACGCACACGTGCAATGAAATCGGTATCCTAAGAATATCGTAACGTCTTTGTGTTTCCTGTTGCAGTGCAAGTTTGTATATGGTAAATATCGTGAACGGTACAGAGTTCGGTAAATCTCGTGTCCGTACACGGTACAGAGGGGATATTTTCGTAGACTGTGGTCCAATGTTTTTATACTTTGTAATTCAAACAAATAAAAAACGTATATTCGTAGCCATGGATAAGATTTAAAATGTAATCAACCGTTTTATTCATCCATGATTTGTACAAAGATGCCTTTTTTATGTCCTGTATCCTGTACCAGTCACCCATCCCCTGTCCCCACTCTTACAGCATGCGGTAAATTTCTTATTGTACACGCAGTTTACGGTAAACCTGGTTTATACTTCTTGTCGAAAGCACAGAGTTTACGTTTCGTCCACATATTTCAAAGTGTTGACGCCGCGACACATATTCAGCTGTGATTGACACTTTTTTGTACAACTACAACAAAGAGGGGGAACATACCCTGTCCCTAATTCAGTTCAACCACAGTCACTATTTTTTAGTAACCGTGGTTCAACCCAAGCAAGGCACGTTTCTTTTAAATAAACATGACATACCAAATATGATGAACTTGTGTAAATTCAGAAAAAAATTTGTCATTTGTTCTGGCTTGGAGCCTGATGGTAAGGGAAAACATTTACATAAACAGGACGAGTTGCGTCTAGAGACAAAGCATTTGTTGTTTCTGTTTGGAGCTGTAACAGGTAACAAAAGGTCTTGAATAAATTAATGGCGTGATAAACTCCACCTTGTATTTCTATTTAGTGGAACCTCTTGTAGTTTGTTTGTGCGGTGTATAGTTACAGTAGATTATTTACAAGCTGATCCCAGACCAATTTGTAACGGCCGGGCTCGTAACACGGACCACATGATCCCCGAGCAGGGTGTGAGTCCGGTATGTGAGCTACTATAAAATCGCGATGCGACGGCTATGACCTCTATTCGCACACATGCTTCCGGTGCGCTAGTGTAACCTGCCGTTAACAATGAAACTGAATGACGTTCCCACTGTATCACCAAGAGCTTTACTTTAAAGTGACAAGTCTACAAGAGTTTCGTATACTGGAGATGTGATTTATTCACGCAACAGTGCAGGTCTGCTTAACACTATACAGCGAACGATCCGTAATGTAAAACCAAGCACATGAAGAACATCGTATTCACAATCTTAAGCTCCGTAAAAACTCATTGGCGACCTGTAAAGCCTTGGGATAATCGAAAGTATCCGAAATTCACAGTGACATAACAGAAAACAGCTTTCATGTCTAGTATGTATCAACAAACGGCAAAAAGGCGAATGGATACAATAGGGCAAGTCACTTAGAAAGATCAAATAAGTAATGAGTAAAAGTATTCAAAATACAACACAAAATAATTAATACTATCAATAAAAGACCCCAAACACAACAAGGAGTCTACAAATGCATAAAATTTATGAAACAAAAAGAACTATTTTTTATGCGTAATGGCACACTACCGCGAAGGTGAAGCTATTCGATCTGTTTGTTTCGCGAGGCTCTTCCAACATTCTAAGAAAGAACATTTCAAATCTGCCAATAGAGGGCGGCAGCCACACTCCCACCCAAAATTATTTATGATTTTCTACAACATGTACCAAAAAACTTACGATAACGAGTGTACTCTATACTGCTCCCACCCATCAGGGCTACATCAGGGGTGGTGGTCTTCAGAATTGTTTTCTACAAGTAGAACAAGTTTATGGATAGGTCTCTCTAGAATAGAGCAATTAGTCGTTCTCTTACCTCGTTTGGTTAAGTTTAGGTCACCCATAAGAATCTTGACCCGTCGTACAAGTCCATCTTTGTCATTAATGGTTTCTATTACCTTTGCTAATCTCCAATGAGATCTAATAGTGTCTGCTTCTTGAAGAAGTACAATGTCACCTACCTGTATGTTTCTTTTCGTCTTTTGCCATTTCTGCCTGGACTGGAGATTTATCAAATACTCCATTCGCCATCTTGTCCAGAATAAATTGCTTAGGTACTGAACTGTGCGCCATCGTTTACGAGCATATAGATCCTCTTTCACAAAATTACCTGGAGGTGGTGCAACAACATCAGACTTCATTGTCAGGAGCTGATTAGGAGAAAGTGGAGTTGGTCCCATAGGATCATTCAAGTGCTCTGTTGTCAAAGGCCGGCTATTGACAATGGCCATAGACTCATATAAGAATGTTCTGAGAGACGAAGTATTCAGCCTGGCTTTAGCTTGCTCAAGGATTCCTGCAAGCACGTTCCTTACTGACCTAATCTGGCGTTCCCAGACACCTTCCATGTGGCTAGAGGCTGGAGAATTGAATATGAACTCACATTGAACACTCTGCAATGTGTCCTGGATTGTTTCTTTATCTAGTGCCTGCATTTCACGATAAAGCTCATTTTTGGCACCAATGAAGTTAGATCCCCTGTCACATCGTATATGTCTTACAGGACCTCTGATAGCAATGAATGAACATAAGCTATTAATGAATGCATCAGTAGACATTTCTTCTATAGTTTCTATGTGAACAGTACGAAGGGCCAAACAAGTAAAAATTACACCATATCGTTTCACTTTACATCGACGTTCCTTAATGATGAATGGGCCGAAACAATCCATTCCACAGTATGTGAATGGTGGAGCTGGCTCTAAACGATCCTTGGGAAGATCTGCCATTCTTTGTGTGTTGGCCTTTCCTCTAAGTTTTCGACACAGGACACATCTGAATATGTACGATGCAACTGCTGAACTACAGTTCAGAATCCAAAATCCACTTGATCTTAGACTATTCACGGTCATTCCTCTGCCTTGGTGAGCTACCTTTTTATGACA
Source organism: Saccoglossus kowalevskii (assembly GCF_978046115.1). Lineage (NCBI taxonomy): Eukaryota > Metazoa > Hemichordata > Enteropneusta > Harrimaniidae > Saccoglossus > Saccoglossus kowalevskii. Next base: position 18,635,607 of record NC_140649.1, on the reverse strand, counting down.
CCATCCAATAATCATAGACGACACATGATTCTTCTTAGGAAGGATAATGGGATGTTTAACATGGTCAGGCATGGTAGATCTCTTCAATCGTCCACCTACTCTCAGTACTTGTTGATCGTCTAAATAAGGACTTAATGAAATTAGACAGCTGTTTCTTTTCACAGATAATACATCCTTTGAATTGGCATGACGATTTAAGTCTTCTATTTCTTCAGCGAATGCATCTTGTTGTGCCCACTTTATGATGGTCATCACTGCTTTCTGTCTAGCTTCTTGTGGTGAAATAGTAGTCTGCCTAAGCTTCCTGGAAATGTATTGATGTAATACAGCAATTGCAGTTACTGCCTTGGACCAGTCTGAGAAGCACTCCAAATGATGCAGCATTGATGAAGTAACTACGGTAGTAGCCAACACCTTTGCAGTTTTCAGTTCCGGATCATCTTCTTGTAGATCTATGTTCATATTGCCAAAAGATGGTAGTTCTTCATTCCATAAAAATGCTGGACCAGTGAACCAGTTTGACTTCTGCAAGCCTGCCACATCTAGGCCACGGGATGCATGATCTGCAGGGTTTTCTGCACTGGGAATGTAGTGCCATTGCTCAGCTACAGAAGCATCTTTAATTCTCTGTATGCGATTTGCCACATATATATGGAAGCAACGTGCATCATTTCCAATATAACCAAGTACTACCTTTGAGTCTGTCCAGTAGAAATTGTCTATGTTTTCATAGTCTAATTCTTTGTTTAGGAAGTTGCTGACTTTAATAGAAGTAACTGCAGCTTGAAGTTAAAACCTGGGAACAGTCACTGGTTTCAGAGGAGTGACTCTTGCTTTTCCTAAGACAAGGGAGCAATGTATGTTACTATGAACATCAACTAATCTCAGATAGGAACATTGTCCATATCCTGTAAGACTAGCATCTGAAAAATGGTGCAGCTCAACTTTCTTCAAGTCTTCAAAACTTTCTGGTTTGTAACATCTCCTGATTTTGAGATCAGCCATCTTAGGAATTTCAGAAAGCCATGATTCCCATTTTGTACTAAGATTATCTGGTAGGGGTTCATCCCATTCCATACCCTTCTTGCACATCTCCTGTAAAATACGTTTACCACACAAGACAAGTGGTGCAAGAAATCCAAGTGGGTCAAATATCGAAGCCACAGTTGACAGGATACCACGACGTGTAGGGGAATGATTTCTAATGGCTGGTCTGAACTGAAAGGAATCTGATTCTCCACACCATTCAACACCGAGGGCTCTTTCTACTGGTAGGTCACTGGAAGAAAGATCTAAGTCCTTGATGCCTTGTGCTTGCTCTGAGATAGGTATCGATTCCATAGTATCCCTGCTATTGGAAACAAATTTGTGCAGACGAAGATTCCCTTCTGCACAAAGATCACGAACATCTTGAATGAGTTTAACAGCTTTAGACACTGATTCAACACTTTGCAGGCCATCATCTACATAAAAATTCCTGTTAACGAAGTAGACTACATCACTACCATACTGTTGATTATCTTTAGCTATACGTTTAAGACCATAATTCGCACACCCCGGTGAAGACACTGCACCAAAGAATTTGTACTCTCATCTTGTATACAACTGGGTCAGAATCTATATAGTCATTCTTCCACCAAAGAAATCGAAGAAAATCTCTATCCTGCTCTGCTACTCTGAATCTATGGAACATTCTCTCGATATCACACATGATAGCAATCTTCTCTTTCCGGAAGCGACAAAGAGCACCAACAAGAGAATTTATTTGGTCTGGACCTTGCAATAAATGGTCATTTAGGCTTGTTCCTTTGTATCTGGCACTACAGTCAAATACAACACGTATTTTACCAGGTTTTTTGGGGTGGTAGACTCCATGGTGAGGTATGTACCAGACATGTCCGACTTCTTCTTCTTGTTTCTCAACTAATTCTGCATCGCCCGCTGAAATGATGCTCTGCATGAACACTTTATAGTCATTTAAGTACTTAGGATCACTCTTAAATCGACGCCGAAGGTACTGCAAGCGATTCTCTGCCATAATCTTGTTGTCTGGCAATTTAGGTTTATCATGTTTAAACTGGAGTGGCATTGTATAAAGCCCATCATCTCCCTTGTGAATACCATTCTCAATAATCTTCATGAACCGGAAATCTTCCTGAGACATAAACACCTCATCAGTTCTGGTTTCATTAAAATCAGATTCAAGTAATTTCACTACATCCAAAGGACTGACAATCTGTTCTTTTGTTGAAGTCTTGAAAGCATAGCAAATCTCTGATGGTGTATACTGCTTTTCATAAGAGTTATGTGCATCCCCAGTACCATTAATGCTGAGTACCAAGTTGTCTGGTATTACCTTGGTAAGTATTCTATGTGAAACACCGAAAATATTTTCACTCTCTTCTGCCTGTGTCATCTGCCCAACAATGCTCCATCCCAGGTCTGTTTCTATGGCGAATGGTTGATTTCCCACTCCTGTGATGCAGTTACGAGGTGCAATGGCTTGGGGACAATTATAACCGATTAATAGACCTACTTCACACTTCTGTATGGGATGTATCCTATGAGCGATTTGGTGGAGATGAGGCCATTTTTCTGTAATCTCAGGAGTTGGTATATGCGATTTGTTGACTGGAATGTACTCTAACGAGTATGCAGTTGGTAGTGTAACCATTACATCAGAATCAAATCCATGAACACTGAGATTGGGATACTTTCTGCAGGGAATAACACGATCACTTGAAGTCATGGTTGTTAAACGAAGACTAACTGGATCTGACTTTGTTTTGAGCTGCTCTGCAGCATGATTCAATACAAATGTAGTATCAGACTGTGTATCAAGTAGTGCATATACTAACATCTCTTCACTAGGATCTTCTTTGCTGGAGATCCATACAGGCACAATCATGGATGAAAGTGATTTGTCACGCCTGCGAACTATGCCATGACAACCAGCATCTTTCACATGTATATTGGTCCTTTCTTTGAGATCTTGATCTATTGTTCTGTTGGGTTCCGTAGTTTCACTGTGAGATGATCTTGGTACTTTGGTTATGTTTATTCTTTCTTCACTATGCAAGCTAGTGGGATGTCTCTTACTGCACTTCTTGCATATACTTCGATTTGGACATTTCCTAGACGCATAACCAGAATGCAGACAACCAAAACAATAACCACCCTTTTTGATGAAATCTTGTTTCTCTGACATGGTCTTAGCTGTAAAAGTATAGCATTCTTGAATACTATGTCCACCCTTCTTACAGAAAATACAGGACTGGTCATCTTTTTCTGGCTTTGCTATGGTTGATAGAGTGCGACCTCCAGGCCTGCCGTTTCTGGGTGTGTAGCGTTGAGATGTATCTCTGTCTTTCTGAAGGGTAGATTTCAGAGATTCCACAGAAGTGCACGGGTCACATGCAATTTCCGCTTCCTCCTGCAGGAAAGAAACAAATGATTTAAATGAGGGGTATATACCTGTGCATTACTTTGTCTTTGCAACAATACGACTCCATCTATTTATAAGCCAATCTGGTAGTTTCTGAAGCATTTTTCTATTTTCTCGAACATCATTTAACACTTCCATACCTGTTGTGACTCTCATGGCTATGAGACACTGCTTTAGAAAGTCAGCAAACCGTCGCAAGGCTTTGGAATCTTTGCAAGAAATCTTTGGCCATGAGTCAATCTTATCTCTGAAGGCCTCAGTCAATGTGAAAGAATTTCCATATCTTTCTTCAAGAGTGGCTTTGGCTTCATCATATGCACTTTCACTTCTGAGTAGAAAGCATCCCTCTACCGCTTCTCTGGCAGAGCCACCTAAGTACCTTTTCAGGTAATGAATCCTCTCAACAGGCGGGATACCACGTGATTTGATTAAAGTAGAAAATGAAGTAATCCAATCTGAATATGCTAATGGGTCTCCTGTGAATACCAACGGTTCTGGTGCTGGTAGTCGACTCAGTGACACTGACGCTTTCAAGCTCTCAGTCAGTGCTCTAAGGTCATTCTGCGCTGTAGTTGGGCAATACTCCTGAGATAATACTGGTTGGCATTTGTGTCTATCATTATTTGATTGTTCAACTTTAGGAGGGCTATGTGTATCTATCATTGCAGGTGGCACTAACTTGGGTTCTCTTTTAACTGGAAAATTTTCAAATAAATCTTCCCTTTCATATACAACTAACTTAGCCTTTTCAATACGAAGCTCTCTTACTACTTTTTGTCTATCGAGCTCTCTTAACCTGCGCTGCATTTCTGCTTCAGCTGCAACCCTTTGCTTACTCTCCTCAAGCTCTAGTACCTTTAACTCCTCCTCTTGAATAGCCTCTTCTTCTCTGGCTTCCAACTCAGCTTGAAGGGCAGCTGATTTAACAGCGGAAGCCCTGCGTAATGATGATGAATTTGTTTCTTTTGAGTGCTTAGAAGACCATGAGCAATGTGAAATGACTGATTTAGAACTAGATGACCACAGAGAACCAATGGACACCATACTCGAAATTTCAGCCCGTTTTATTACACGTTGTGCACGAAGAACTGTCTGATCCACATAGGCATTTACTCGATCAATGGCCATCAAAATATATTTTCGTGGAGTGCTTGACAGATCTCTAATTTGATTATGTAATTTAATAATTTTATTGCGCTCTTCCTCTATCACGTCAATCAGTGTGTTGAGCGATTCAATTGATTCATCCATCAATCGCTCATGATGCGGAACACGCGACAACAGACGATCATGAGTTTGCCAAAATAAATTTTCAAGATCTTGTAACTTACCTTCTCTTGCCTTCTCAGTGAGCTTAGGCACTCTCTCTGATCTACGTAAACTTAATAAAGACTCAGATTCAGTCTTACCTTTACTATTAACCTGATCTGTACCAACCAACACTGCCTCTTCTCGCTTACCTTCAATATCTAACGTTGAGGGCGCTGTATCACAATCCATAGTCACGATAACACACGTCAATGTTTTTGTGATTGTCACAAATGAAAATGGAAGGAGTGTGTAAAACTACCTACACTCTTATAAAAAATGGCCGTGTCAATAAGCTCAGAGAAAGTCTCACAACCACAAACAGGTAAATCTAAACAATGTGAAAAAACTACAAGATTAAACTATGCAGACTCATAGTTGTGCAGCAGGGACTATGACAGCAGTAAATACATGTGTGAAAAATTATGCCACTGTGACAAAATTAGGATAAATTATTGGGAGGTTCAATATGTGCACAAATGTAACCGTACATACAGCAACCATTAAAAAGCATGCAAACAAATAAATAAAATATCAAATATAAATTCAATCAGTATGGATTATATAGTGTTCGAATTAAGGTAGCGGGACTATTATTTGCATGCTTGTTTTCATCTTCTAATTGTGACCAAATGACTACAAATAGACCCAGGAAAATATATATTTTTAGAATCGCCAGACTTCAAGCTTTACAAAGGCGTGTTTGCCATGTCCCTTTCTGCATTCTACGCTGCGTTACTTAATCAAAAGTTAAAAATTACTTTTTTTGTAAAAAAAATAATTACGCCTTTATGCTGGTGATAAGAAGTTTTTTTTTCAATTTTCCTAGTTGTTCAATAGTCTGGTAAATTGAATGTGTCTGGTCAGTTTTATTCAAGCAACGCGTTTTGAAAAGTAGTGTCCTGAATTTTAATTTCTGCTTTAGTCGCATTGCCCCCAACTCAAACCACAACACATTGGTAAATAATCCATGCAATAGTTTGTCTGGACACATTCAAGTTCCTCTCATTGTAACCTTAGAGCTGTGAAAATTTGGTGTTAATCCGACGACAATAAGTATACGTTATTTTTTGTTAAAGACCTAGTATTTTGAAAAACATAAACTCCTAGAAATCGTTGATGAAGTCACAGCAAAGATTTTCAAGCTTGTTTATCGGCACAAGTGATTTGTTTTCACATCAAGGTCTGTTTTAACATGTTGTAGGGGCATTCAAATGTATAAGGCTATTGGAAACCGAAAAATAAAGGAATGGGGTAGCTATAATTCGATAAAATCGGCAGATGAAAACACCAAAATCAATGATTTTTTTTCAGTGGCTGTGTGACCTTGTGTCTGACACATTCATATGCAAATGCTAATCTGTGAAATAAACAGGGGCGGAGACAAACCACTCAAATGTTTGGAAACACTCATTGTGTGTCAGATAGCTACTGATAACACATCCTAACATTGCTTTGTCTTGAGTTAATCTTTGAAACTTATAGGCACACAGATTAAACCTGTGTTGTTGATTTTGTAAAACACTACTTAAGCTGCTTTGCTTCCCTTCAGAAAATCTACATTTTAACCAACTTACATGACATTCTAGGTTATGTTGACTTTATCAGATGAAAGTTTATAGTGCATTTCATCAATTAGTAAATAAATGTGAAAATTGTAATTTTCAACACAAATAATAGTCTCGCTACCTTAAATGTTTTTCGCACAAAACTGTCAGCTATTGTATGTATGTCCTTTATGGAATGTTCAGGCAGTTACCAGCTTTTCAACATCGGTCTTGAATTCATCTGCTCTTGACAACTTCAGCTTATTGTTGACTTGAACAGCAGTAATGCACAGCACCAGTGAATAACTACAGTGGGGTTTCCTGGAAAGGCATCAAACGTCTTCAACACAGCTTGGAGACACGACACAAAGATCTGAGTTTTTACTGTATCACCAAGAGCTTTACTTTAAAGTGACAAGTCTACAAGAGTTTCGTATACTGGAGATGTGATTTATTCACGCAACAGTGCAGGTCTGCTTAACACTATACAGCGAACGATTCGTAATGTAAAACCAAGCACATTCATGAACATCGTATTCACAATCTTAAGCTCCGTAAAAACTCATTGGCGACCTGTAAAGCCTTGGGATAATCGAAAGTATCCGAAATTCACAGTGACATAACAGAAAACAGCTTTCGTGTCTAGTATGTATCAACAAACGGCAAAAAGGCGAATGGATACAATAGGGCAAGTCACTTAGAAAGATCAAATAAGTAATGAGTAAAAGTATTCAAAATACAACACAAAATAATTAATACTATCAATAAAAGACCCCAAACACAACAAGGAGTCTACAAATGCATAAAATTCATGAAACAAAAAGAACTATTTTTTATGCGTAATGGCACACTACCGCGAAGGTGAAGCTATTCGATCTGTTTGTTTCGCGAGGCTCTTCCAACATTCTAAGAAAGAACATTTCAAATCTGCCAATAGAGGGCGGCAGCCACACCCACAAGTAACAAGTAACCTGTACTAGAATGATGTGTGGGTAATATTTTTATATTGATTTTTGTTGCATTTGCAGCAAATAGTTACCAAACAATGAGAAATCTATAGGATTGGAAATACCTCTCAGCTGGCTTCACATGCATAGTTCAAGACTGCCTAACCGGTGCTTATACCAGGATTTAGTTGCAGCACTGTGGTCTGTGGTTACAGCTTCATTTTCATTTTCTGAGTAATCACAAGAAATTGACATTACAATAGAAAATAAAAGACTGGCACTCCCATACAATTAATAGCAAGTGAAATTCCTGGAATTGAAACATAGATTTTGAAGTCACTGGTGTAGGCATTGAATAACTTCAAGTTGGCATAAAGACGAGGTAGTTTATTTAATCAGTGCTGAACTAGAGGTTGAAATTATAATTAAGTTCGTTGTCATATAATTTGTTTATTTAAATTTCTCCTGAATTCAAATAGAATACACTGGTGAAAGGATGTTTTTGAGGTGTGGTTACATTGTGTATGGAGTGGTAGGGTTGGGTGTTATATAATTTTTTCATTTTCAACTCTCATGAAATCACACAGAATTTCACTTAATTTATTTTCGATGAAAAGTTTTCAAGCATACGGTGTGAATCAAATTTTCACTGTGCTGTGTCAAGTCTCAATAGAGTATGAGGGAAATGGCATTTTCACTGGAATTTATTTTAGCGGAAAAATGTTCACAGTGAAAGGAAGTATTCCACATATATACTGCAGTTTATTTTGATTCGTCCCTGAAATCAAAATCGGTACTTCCACACCCCATATGCAAATGAGGTCTGAGAGCGAATAAAGTAGTCCGTTCAAGAGTAGCGTTTTTCGAAACATAGCAGAAATAAACAATATTTAGAAGTACGATACTTTACGTTTGGGTACATGAATATATTTGCCGAGTGAAATGAAATTTGAACAACAGTAATGGTACTTCTAAGCAGTAACTTATTTTGACTAAAACTAATTTGCATATCACCCATGCAATGATGTTTTTGGTATTTTCACGGTCAATATGCAAATGAACATGGTATTGGCGATTCGCTCCACTTGGATTGCCCTTAAAATCACTTTAGTTTTGTGTATCTGTGTGTGATTTCTAGTGTTTTCACGTATTAATTCTTCTGTGATTTGTTTGGCTTGGCCGATTTCGCTCAAACTTAGCAGGTAGGTCACACCTTCACCCTAGTTATCAGGAAATGTATCTCCTACAAATTTTGGATACTACACCTCAGACATAGCTCATTTTGCTCAGCTTGAGTGTGGGCACAAAGTTACTATTGGTAAAATCTGAAAACAAATTCTGACCACCGTTTCCATGGAAACAGCCAACAACTGAATTTTTTAATACCTTCATGTCAAATGTATCACACCCTACATTTCTATGATTAAAAAGCATGGACGTAGCTCATTCTAATCCGCTTGAGTGTGGGCAACAATTTACTGAGGTTTTTTTTGGCTTGGCTAATTTTGTTTATAATTGACAGGCAGGTCGTACCGTCACTAATTGGCAAAACAATCCTGGTCCACAGCTACCATGGCAACAGCCAAAAACTGTTTTTGTATACTTTCGACCCCAAATTTATTACCTCCCACTAGTCTTGTATTCATGCCTTTCATTTTGGCTACGTTGCACACCGGTAAGAGATCACCGACGCCGACATTGTTACACTGTATCAACGTAATCCCGACGCAACTTTGAACTTTGAATGAACTGTAAATGCTGCCTGCAATCTAGAAAATATTATCGGTTGGAAATAATAAATTTAAGGGATTGTTCAGTTACTCTGGCCTGGGGGGGGTGTCGGCAGATTCCATTTTGTCAGCTGTAAGTCTCAGTTGACCCACCCCTATCAACAAAAAAAAGTGGGCGACCCCCTAACATTATATTTTAAAACATGCTGACCCCCCCCGAAAAACAAAGAAACATTAACAGTTTTGGCTCTGACATGATTACAAAATGTATGATAAACGCCCTTATAAGATAGGAAAAGAGGATTTGAATCTAGGCGGTTTGAAAACTAATTTGGATTTAATATATCTTTCATATCTTATAGACCAGGAAAGCTTTGCACCTGAAGCACAGTCTGTGCTTATGAAAACAAAGGACACTTTGATTTTTGTATAAATTTGTGTTGGATTTTGGTATTTTACAGAGCAAAATATGCATATTTAAAAGTTAAAAAAACAAAAAAACTATTTATTTATATACATGAATCCATTTAACTTTTTTGATTTGCTGAACAAAAACTGTCACTGCTCTTTGTACTAATTGCTGTGTTTTTCCGTCTCCAGCTACAATTGGATAAATCCAGTAAATATCTTATACAATGGTGACTTCAGACTTTAAATAAAATAATCTGATATCACATGGACTTGGGATGTGTTCAAAACTTAACTGTATAATTGCATGGGGCTCTGCCGCATTGCATAATCTGTTAGTTATTTGTCAACTTCAACCCCAAAATATTTAGCCTATAACATTTTTTGCATCAACAAATTTATAGGCAATATGGGTAATAGTTATTATTAAGAACACATTTGTACGATTAACTTTTTAATCTATTGTTCTGAAATAAAATTTAAAAAAATATATGCATAAGCGCGTGTGTGAATTGTGGAAAACAGGGTGACCCCCCCCCCCATTCGCAAAATCAAAAACAGGGTAACCCCCCTACTGATCCACCCCAGGCCGAAGTAACTGACCAATCCCTAACAACAGCATACGTCCTAGCAATAAAATAAAATGACTTCTAAGGACTGAATGTTTTTTTGCGAACTTTGTATACGGTGCCCGGTTTTAGTTATAAACCGACGTTAGCTTCACGTTCATGTCCTACCATGGCAACAGCCGAAAACATATTGCTAGTTTTTTTTTAGTGGAGTGGATCGCCAACCGGCTTGTTTTCATTGGCAAAATCGTTCAGCAACATGTTTGGCATATTAGGTGTACATCACATGGACTACTACGATTGAGAGAACTTTATGTATGTTGAATGAGTTTTATAAACCCCGAAGGGCTCTTGGAAGATCCACCCGCAGTAAAATTAGCGATTGCCATGGAGGCGCAACCATCAACATCAAAATCCCAGGAGGTTTCTGCTGGCGATGTTACCCAGTTCCAAATAAAGATCACCAACGCCAAATAAGCAACATTTTAACTGGTAATCAAGATTAATTCAATCCACGGCTAACAAGCAACATCACAAGTGAAGTTGTAGCGTGAAGCTCAGCGACTACTGCTGACAACGTAAGTCATGCTTGCGTGCCTTCACCATTGTATTCAAACGAATCACGTGGTGTGCCGTTCTCTTTCAAACCCGGGATTCGATCAATAGGGGAGTTTCAGTAAAAAACACATTGCAAATCATGCAAATTCAACATTTTCAAACCAGTATACTAAAACAGAAATGCTCAGCGATGCAAAAGAAGGATAGATGTTACTTTTCATTATACACATCTCTGTTGATACAGTCCCTCACATATTCTATTCCCAGTTATACCTGCGTAAATGGATTAGCCTCTTTTGATGTTGACATTCTGATTCAGACTAAAATCACGTGACAGGCTGTTAAAATTGGCTGTTGCATACACTTTCGCCGGTCTGGAAAATGTGTTTAGTTAGCTCTCATTCAAGTAACAATGCAGATTTCCCAGTGGGAGTGAAACTATTCGACTCTGCCATTAAAAAATAGGGGTGTTTTGAGCAAAAAACGAATAACCCTGGAGTGCATACAACACACTGAATTTCGGAACAAATCTTGCATTATTTACAGCAGCAGAATACCACAGAAATATCAGACGAAACATGAAAACACTATATATATGTATTTCGGCCTGAACCCTCTCTATTGCAATTCCAGGAATTACCCCCCACATGTGCAACCATTTTCCACCTTGGTACCACCCAAGCCTGAAAACAAAATCTTAATACCACGCTGAAGCGTTTGGTTATGAAGCGTTTGGTAATAAAGAGAGTATCACAACGCCTTGGAAGCGACACATCGAAAGGTCAAGTTCAGTTCATCGCCCGCTGTACGAATTCACGTTTGCGAATGAATGACCACTTGACGCGATGGAGAGATCCTAAGCCCAGTTGGCGAGCTACATACCAGTAGTTTTCTGTATACACGCCCCGTGATTGATCATTTCCAAACCCGTACGCAGGGCTATGTATGACGTTGCTTTTAGTTTGAACAATTTAACTTGCCGACATGATAACGCCTTATTTTCAGAACTATTACAGAGTTATGACATTGTCTTCGGTGTGGACGATTGAACTTGCCGACATGTTAATGTTTTTTTTCTCAAAACTATTAGTGTTATGCCATTGTATTCAGTGTGGACCATTGAACATACCACGGTTACTAAAACCGTGAACATACCGACGTGATAATGCCGTTCTTTGGGACTAATGGGAGGCATGCGCAATTGTACTTCCCCGTTAATATTTTAACTTGGAGTTCTGATTCTGCATTATAGCGACAACGAAAAACACATTTATCATAGCATTGTCAATTTCGTTAGCCAGAATATATTTTGTTTATAATCAAAACGCGCAAGTCACGCAGACTTTACCGTCGACGTAGAATATAATTTTATTGCTGTCGTATCCTGTGTCTGTCTATTTACTATACATGTTTTAATTTTCGTTTTAGTTGACTTGTACTTTGAATAATTTTGAATAAAAATATTTTCCACAAAGGCGGGAGTCTGTCTATTTACTATACATGTTTTAATTTTCGTTTTAGTTGACTTGTTCTTCAGTAGCATATACAAGACTAATTTTGAATACAACTATTTTATGTTATGTGTTTTAATTTTCGTTTTAGTTTACTTGTACATATTTTGAATAAAACTATTTTCTAAAACGGTGGGATGTTTACTATACATGTTTTACAGTGGGCGCAAACAAGATTCAAGTCTTACTGAACGTTGCAATATAGCGATACTTTCTTAGCGGCACTGTTTTGAAAACGATTTGTTACATTTTGCAACAATCTCACTTTTTCTGGCAACACTCGATTATCGACAAATTATGTTTTGTCTCGATACGTATTATGGCTGAGTGGTTGTCTGTTTTTAGTCCCCGTTCGGACGCAGTCCGAAAACGGGGACTTATGTTTTGCCCTGTGTGCGTCCGTGCGTCCGTGCGTCCGTGATCACCTGTATCTCGAACATGCATGGACCGATTAAGTTCAAACTTCACTCATACATCACACATTATATGGGACATATGCACATGCATTTTTTTCATGATCCGATTAACGATAGCCGAATAGCGGCCATTTTAAGGCCGAAAATGCATCAAAATCGCACATTTTCACCATTCCGGACCCGGATCTCAGTTATGCATGGACGGATTTTGTTCAAATTTGGTACATACATTAAACATAATAGGACCTTGATGCACGTCATTTTTTTTTTTGGATCGGGTTCGAAATGGCCGACTGGCGGCCATTTTGTTTTAAAGAATTCAGTTCTGGATCTGTATCTGAGACATGCTTGGATTGATCGAGTTCAAACTTCACACACACAAGGTACATCATGTCACAAATATGTATGTGCATTTGTTTCATGATCTCATTAACGATAGCCAAATGGCGGCCACTTTAAGGCCGAAAATGCATTGAAATCGCACATTTTCACCATTCCGGACCCGGATCTCAGTTATGCATGGACGGATTTCATTCAAATTTGGTACATACATTAAACATAATAGGACCTTGATGCACGTCATTTTTTTTTTCGGATCAAGTTCGAAATAGCCGACTAGCGGCCATTTTGTTTTAAAGAATTCAGTTCTGGATCCGTATCTGAGACATGTCTGGATTGATCAAGTTCAAACTTCACACACACAAGGTACATCATGTCACAAATATGTATGTGCATTTGTTTCATGATCTCATTAACGATAGCCAAATGGGGGCCGCTTTAAGGCCGAAAATGCATTGAAATCGCACATTTTCACCATTCCGGACCCAGATCTCAGTTATGCATGGACGGATTTCATTCAAATTTGGTACATACATTAAACATAATAGGACCTTGATGCACGTCATTTTTTTTTCCGGATCAAATTCGAAATAGCCGACTGGCGGCCATTTTGTTTTAAAGAATTCAGTTCTGGATCCGTATCCGAGACATGTCTGGATTGATCAAGTTCAAACTTCACACACACAAGGTACATCATGTCACAAATATGTATGTGCATTTGTTTCATGATCTCATTAACGATAGCCAAATGGGGGCCGCTTTAAGGCCGAAAATGCATTGAAATCGCACATTTTCACCATTCCGGACCCGTATCTCAGTTATGCATGGATGGATTTTGTTCAAATTTGGTACATACATTAAACATAATAGGACCTTGATGCACGTCTTTTTTTTCGGATCAAGTTCGAAATGGCCGACTGGCGGCCATTTTGTTAAAGAATTCAGTTCTGGATCCGTATCCAAGACATGTCTGGATTGATCAAGTTCAAACTTCACACACACATGGTACATCATGTCACAAATAGATATGTGCATTTGTTTCATGATCTGCTTAACAATAGCGGAATGATGGCCATTTTAAGGCCGAAAATGCATCAAAATCACGTATTTTCACAATTCCAGAACCGGATCTCAGTCATGCATGGATGGATTTTGTTCAAATTTGGTACATACATTAAACATAATAGGACCTTGATGCACGTCTTTTTTTTCCGGATCAAGTTCGAAATGGCCGACTGGCGGCCATTTTGTTAAAGAATTCAGTTCTGGATCCGTATCCAAGACATGTCTGGATTGATCAAGTTCAAACTTCACACACACATGGTACATCATGTCACAAATAGATATGTGCATTTGTTTCATGATCTGCTTAACAATAGCGGAATGATGGCCATTTTAAGGCCGAAAATGCATCAAAATCACGTATTCTCACAATTCCAGAACCGGATCTCAGTCATGCATGGATGGATTTTGTTCAGATTTAGCACAATGTGTTGTACATATGCAGGTGCATTTCGGTCATGATCTGCTTTGAATGTATATGTCACTCAAATATGAACGGAACGGGGACGTGTCATTGACAATGACTTGTCACATTGTAACATTATTTTGACTACACGACCACGAAGCTCTTGGATGCTAGCTCTGCATACAGTGCTGTGTGTGCGCGTTTGGTTGACAGATGACCCCACCACAGCCCGGCGTACCTCCATAGACTGTACGCAGGACTACCTAGATCCATGATACGATACAATATAGCACAACAATGAGAAACGATGCTTTTTTACATGAGGTAAATAATTTCCGCGTAACTACCACAGGGGCTTGTCGACTGAGCGCGAAAGCCCCTTGGCGAGAACGAAGTTCGAGAAGGGAGGACACTCTACCACCAGAGTGACGTCATAGCTTTACAATTATTCGAATTTAAACAGTAATCAATCATTTACCTTAGAAAAAACAACACAAAAACTGAATACAGTTAAGTGCTAATCTATTCAAACCACCATCACAATCAAATTCGGCAAATTAGCGACAAAATACACGTTTTCCCGAGTCTGAATGACTACCGCTGTACGTCAGTCATTGTTGGGTTGTTTCTAATTGGTTAATAAAGTGGGTGTGTGAAAGACTCCTTAACTCACTGTTGATTTTAAACAACATGGCAACTGTAGAGGAAAACATTGTGACCGCAGTAAATGAGGGCCACAACCTTCTTATTTTAGGCCAAGCAGGCACGGGCAAAACTAAATTGATAACAAGAATAAAGGTGTCAATTCTACATAAAAATGTACCGTTTGCTCACCAAGAAACCAATGGAAACTTGCCAGAATTCACCGACTCCATAGTGCTGGCAGCCATAGTACACGGAATTTTGAAATAAGCGGTCTTAGACACGCCCACATTATTAGCCAATCAAGACCAAGCATGCATTTGAGATGGCTGCGGCCGGCAATTGACATACAGCGGTAGTCATTCAGACTCGGGAAAACGTGTATTTTGTCGCTAATTTGCCGAATTTGATCGTGATGGTGGTTTGAATAGATTAGCACTTAACTGTATTCAGTTTTTGTGTTGTTTTTTCTAAGGTAAATGATTGATTACTGTTTAAATTCGAATAATTGTAAAGCTATGACGTCACTCTGGTGGTAGAGTGTCCTCCCTTCTCGAACTTCGTTCTCGCCAAGGGGCTTTCGCGCTCAGTCGACAAGCCCCTGTGGTAACTACGGGAGTCTCGCCACACTTGCACAAACTTGTCCTTCGACAATGTCGGCACATTCGTAGGACTGTCACCCCCATAGATCGAATGGTATTGTCCTATTGTTAAACGCTAACCAAAATTAGTAAACAACATGGCGGACTCGACTCGCTGGAATGCCCGGGCGTCGATCATAAAAAGTGTGGACAGCTGCTCGAATTCGCCACTCTGGTTCAAATTTTGAGCATCAACGAATATTATACAGTTACAAGGATGGCTACCGCTGCCCCGCGCGTTAGGTATTCCCCCCTGTTCGCTTCCGCGCGTGCCCGGACACTCCCTCGCGTGTCCGCGCGTTCCCGGACACTCCCTCGCGTAGAACCCGTATTATTGACTTTTGAATAACATGAATTTGTTGTACTGTACTTTCATTCATTCAAGTTTGATTGTTTGTAATTTGTTGGACCTGCAATCGTAATTAGATTGGAAATTGCTTTAAGTTTCTATAAAGACAATTTGAGAGCTGGTGTTGTTGCCGTCTAAAGACCACCGTGGACTAATATATTGTAAGCTGATATAATTTAGTACATTCATTAGTTCACTGACCACGCAACTCAGTTTATTTACACATAGGGCAAAATAGTATGTCTGCCCAGCAACAGTCACCATTGCTCAGCAACTATGTTGCAGCATAAGTAGGTCAGGTTAGTGAGTTTATTTGAACCCAAGCAGGCAACCAAGCAAAGGGATACACGTTTTTTACGAATACGCCAGTGCTAATCATATGAGTGATTATCCGTCGCCGACGTCTGTGTCGTCTTTTTACTTTTTCAACTTCTTCTTGAAAACTATAATTCTTATTGCTTTGATACTTGATTTATATGTAGCTTGGGCAGATCTCTCTTAAATTTGTTCATTTCATGATGATATCTTCAATTCTGTAATTTTAATGAATATTTTTGTCATTTTTGATAAAAATACAAATAAATGTTATACGTTATTATTAGTTGTCCAAGGTTTTACACTAGTTTCGCTTGCACAGCAATGGACCAATAAAATCACATGATACTACTTCCACCACGTCACTCGGGGACACCCCAAGGTGGCAACACGAACGCACTCCTGCCTTCTATTACTTGCAAGGAATGCCAGAAACCAGTGAAATAGCGAAAAAGGCGATCCAAGGTGAAGCCTAATCTGATGTTTTAATTATTTTTCAATAAAGAAAAAGTACTATAAATAAATCTATGTGTGTATATGTGTTTTTTATCAATTTTCAATTCATAAACCCCCCTTTCACGAGGCCCCTTGATAAGTCGCGACCCAACTGAAGATAACATTGTTAGACAGATCAACGAATATTTATTGAACATATTTTTTTTTTAAAGGAAAGTGTCACAGTGTAAGGCCTGCTTATTGCTGTTGAGAGGGCCACCCACAGAACTCACACTGGACAGGGGGTTCTTTCACTGCTAGAATGGGGTAGAAAGACAATAGTACTGGAAATGAAATACACGTACACCAAAATATCGAGTTAAAGCTCCTGGCTTTAATACCTCTAAAAATAATACAATACATAATACAATAAATAAAGCACAGAAAAATACAATGAATAAAGTCACTAAAATAGGGGATTGCTTCGGGAAGTGTGCATTAGCAGCTGTGTCACGTAGGCAACTCAGTAGATCATTAACATCTTTTGTTATTCTAATAACAGCACACCTGGTAGATTCCAATTCTCCTTCCGAAGTTGTAAACACCCTTTGTTATGTAAATCGCAAACACACCTGGTAGATTCCAACTGTCCTTCCAAAGTTGAAAACAAGTATGACCTGTCAATCACCATTATGACAGTTATCACAATGCACACCGTTTCTTCACATGATTCCATGCACACTTCTATTTGCAAGGTTTGAGGTAATATGACAAAAACATAAAATAAAGGATGCTGACAGAAAGTGTGCTGTGCTTTATATCTCAACATTTTATTGTTGTACACTGTTAGAACTGTTATTTTTGAAGATGCAATGACATATTCAATGATTAAATGATCAGATTATTTTGCATTGTGGGTAATTTGTTTCAAAATTGCAATTATAGTTCTGAAATTCCGTATGCGCATAGGTACCTGTCTGAACTATAACAATCTGCTTCCAGCATTCTGATTGGTCAAAAATTTTGACCACCATCTTGGATTTAGCCAAAACCCTTTATAAGTTTTAGTGCCTATGGCCCAGCCATGGCAATTTTTTAATCCTTTCTAGAATTTTGATCCAATGAAAAATTACCATTACTTGTCTATTCACAGGCTTGTTCATTGCTCTTAATTATTCATGATATGCAGTGACGTTTTGGAACCCGTGACCAGTTATAGTTGCGTAGAACAGGTCTGACCAAAGGCTGCCTTTCTTATTGGTTGGCAGCTTATAATTAATGCTACTCATTAGCATATTTATCATCTCAAAAACGCAGTGACAACTGTAGAGGGCGTGGCAGAACAGATCAGTCAACACAAATGATTCTACAAATGCGTTCTTGGGGGAATTATCATATAGTTATCATATATGAATTTTTTTTTTGACATAAACTATGTCATGTGCTACAATATTTATTATTCATTATTGTTATTTATTAAACCTTATTTAATGAGGGTAGCCTGGTAAGCTTCAACAAAGATGCTTATCTACCCCAGGGCCCTCTAAATACAAAATCAATACTACAATATTTGTAAAGACACTCCACGCGCGTAAACGAGTAAAAGGCAAAAACAAGTTTATTGAGCAAAAATGACTTGCAGACACAAACTACAAAACTAATAAAATTACAATTCAATAAGATACAATTCATAAAACTACAAAATTGGCCAGGTGGCCCACTTCTACCCACCAAGACAGCACGTGTTCCTCTGAGCAATGGATTTCGGGATCCAAAAGAAGGAGGGGGAAAACCTGTATGAGGCCGCCCGACCTTGAAATGGGGGTCAGGATGAAATCCAATGCCCCGACTGGTAGGAGGAAGCTAGCCAAAAAAGAGGGGGACGAAGGGGATGGTGGTGGGATAACGAGCGAAGAGAATACAATGCTTGTATAGCAGTGACGCGTAAAAAACAATGAATAAAACTGCTGAACAACAGAAAACAAAAGAGGTAGGGACGCTACAGTCCATGTGCACAAGCTGGCTATGATGGCTGGCGAAAAGAAGCTGATTGGTTGACAAAGATGTGAGCTGATTGGTCGAAATAAACAGGCTATGATTGGCTGGGAGCAGAGCAAACTCACACTGTGCAGGCACAAGTGAACAATATTACAATACAACTATAAAAATACACTAACAATTTACAGAAATATTCTTTCAAATATGATCTTTTGAATCCAGAAAGCGAGTTTGTAGATCTTACATTAAAATTAACACTTTTCTGTTGTTTTGCACCATTAATAGTGAAACCTCTAGGATAAAAATCCTTGGCTGTAGCTGGAGTTTGCAATAATTGCTGTGCTTTAGATCTAGTAACTCTGTGTGATTAATTACACTAAAAAGGCTACCCATATATGGTGGCACAAGGTCATTTAAACATTTGTAGACCATACATACATTCTTATAAACTAATCTGGTAATGGCATTATATACATTCTTTTAAATAATTGCTCAGTTGGTGCATGGAGGTAGAAAAGAGATTACCTCCATGGTTGGTGCTTCCTGTCACACATAACTCTCAGAGCTTGTTTTTGAATTTTATGCAACTTCCTCATGTGGGGGGTTGCTCCCCACAACTGACAGAAATAATCAAAATGAGGTAGTATATAACTATTATAAAAAAGTTTTCTTGTATATGTGACTATTACAAAACATTTGTAATTGTATGTTAACGCACTGAAATGTGCACTCTTTGTCTCCCACTCCATTGACCTTTATCAGTCAGCTAGCTCACTTCCACCCTTGATTATGTAACTCGTATTTACTTTATAGATCATTCCCTAGTTTGTGCTATTTTAGTTAGTATCCCATGAACCATCATGTGTTTACATTTTGCCATCTTAGCCAATCACGTTAGTGCATCCACGGCGTCCCTTAGTCTTGGCTACTCTCATCGCATCATTCAGTTCCTGCTTTCATACAGTGAGCATCGTTCTTTCTAGTGCGTTAACATTTTCTTATATCCTTAGTAAAGCAATGTTACTGTTTACTTTCTTGAAAACCTTATCACAGTGAGGCCTCCATGTTAGATTTTCATCTACAAGGACAACGATTATTTTTTCACACTTAACTGTTTGTGATTCAATTTCACTAAGTTTACAGTTTAGTTTATTTAAGTGATTACGTTTTTGTTGTGTTGTGACAATCATTGTTTTTGTCTTTTCACAATTTACAGCCATTCTATTATTTCTGCACCAACTGTAAATATTTAAATCGGATTGGAGAGTCATCTCGATTTCAGAAAGACACCCTGCACTAGTAATTATGGTAGAATCGTTAGCATACATGTCAATGCTACTATTTATGTGAAGAGGCAGATCATTTATTCTAATTAGCATATTTTTGGGAGGGCATGGTCATTATTGCCAAAAGCACATCTACTCGTGCCAAGGATTAATCCTACCAAATATGAACGAAATCGGCTCAATGGTTGCTGAGATCAAAGAAAATAACTGGATTTAGCTAATTTGCGTATTTTGGGGGTTGGGTGTGGTCATATTAATAATAACCTAAAAGATGACTTCCGATGATAAAGAAGCAATTTTGAAGTTGGGTTCTGGGAAGTTGGTTCTGAGGTTCTGAAAAGTTAGTTTTGAGATTCTGAAAAGTTGGTTCTGAGTTTTGAGTTCTGAAAAATATACATTACCTTCAGTTGTGGTAGTGAAATAAGCTTTGGTGTTGGCATACTGTGTTGGCATACTGTGTTGGCTAATTTTAACTTTGCTAATACTAAAACTAAAATGCAGAAGTGACAGAGACTGAAAGAGCATATACATAAACAAGTTTTGTGCTATATGTTGTGGGATTTATTTCTCATCTCTCCGATGTTGCGGGTTAATTACAGTCATTCTATGCATAGGCAATTATATTATTATGTAAATTATTATTATTATGTAAATTATTATTATTATGATTATTATTATTATTATGTGGCTTCTACCTTATTAGATGGAAAAAATACACCATCTTATATCATCTTATATACAAAATTCGTATTCCAGAGCTACCACTGCTTGTTTCACAATGTATTCTGGCGTTTCATCACTACTCCTCCATGGCTTATCTTTGTATCAGTATTCATGTTTCAGTAGCTATGACCTTGTGATTATGTACACCCTTGGTGGGAAAACTTTGATTAATCTACTGCAGAATATATCAATTACCTGTACATTATTTTCTGAGCCATGTTACCTATTCCCAGAAAACCCTGCATCTGCATTCATTTCTCTCATATCGATGTTTTAACGTGAAAATAGCACTGTGGTATTTGAGATTACTTGCTTATGAATAAGCATCTGTTTCCACAATGTAACAAATGTTGGAGATCTGATAATATGTAAAGCCAATGCACAACTGAAGACGCAATCTTAGCCAGAAATACATCATAGATAATAGATACATGTAATGTGGTGTACTTAATGGGACTGCTGCCCTGGGTTGTTCACCAGTCCACACATGTAGTATAGGCATCACACAACCATGCACATGTATTGGAATATATAATTTCATGATATTTTCTCTTAGTTTAACGTCAGCAGACATAAGTGAATTTGGTATCAATCCGAGCCATATGTGATACTACCGTTACTTACCATGCATATATAAATCTGTCGTTAGTACAATCAAGTAGACAACAAGCAAGCACAGTTAATTATAATGCCCTATGTCATTTTTTGTATATGATCAGAATTATTTCCCTGAAATTATCAGACATTTTCAGAACATTTGATTTGGGGACTATTAATTTTGAGTCAATACGTATTCACTTACAAGACTGTGCCTGCATGATTGGTTATCTAACCCGATTACCTAACACTCAGACTAATTAGAGGTTAGATTTGTTTGTTGACAGATTTGTCAGATTCTATCATGTATATATGTTTTGACTGTAATGTTACCATAAATCAGTGATCTATACTTTCTTAACAGGTTGAATTGCATGTTCATTTAGATGGTTCAGCAAAATCATCCACAGTCTGGGACTTAGGACAGTGAGTATATATGAGTGATAGTTGCACACAGCCTACATATAGATCCTATGAATAAATGAACACATGTCATTAATATTTTGTTTGTTTTGTTTTGACGGGGTTCAAAATGGCCGACTGAAAGAATTCAGTTCTGGATCTATATTTTTGGCATGGATGGACTTATGAAAATGTTTAAGCAAAAAAAAAAAAATGCATAAAAGTCTCACATTTTCATTAAACATGTCATGAATATTCATTTGTGTCGTGAATTTTCATACCGGTTTTTAAATAGCCGCAACTGATTCTAGTTTGCAGGTTGTCTGTAATACAACTATTGCAATTAGAATAAATAATGAAGGAACTGCACAACAAACGTCAGTTTGCATCATGCCTGTTGTATATGTCATCAGAATTAATAATGCAACAATTGCAAGTCTTTGTGGAACCATGTTTCAGATATTCATTGATGAATTTGGTTCAAATCTGTTGCATAATGAAACGGTTCTCACGAGATATTAAAATGTATCAGGATATTGGGTATACAAATGATCATAATTTTAGACGTACCGGGTACACTGTACAAATGTGTACTAATACACTCAGATATACTTTTGTTAAAAACAACAGAATCTATGTCATGACATGACTCGTGTGCCTTTTTATTTGTAGGAAAAAAGGAATAAATCTTCCTGGGAAAAACTTTGAAGAATTCAAAGATTATGTCACCAGTCTCGAAGCAAGCAATTTGCCAAAAATTTTATCTACGTTTGGAGTCTTTATGCCAACATTAGCGTAAGTATAATAATTTATGTGTCATTACGGTGTGGCCATAAACCAGTAAAACTGGAGAAATTTAAAAAAAAACAAATTGTTTATATTTTATAAATGAAAACTTTGTCTGAAAGCAAATAAAATAGAGTACCAAACTGTGTTTCCATGGAAATTTCTGTATTAGCGATGTCAACATGGCATTTTATTTTTTAAGTATAATCAGGTCTGTCAAATTCTTTTTCGTCTCCTACACTACCGGTAATTCTTCTCCTAAACGGGTTTCATGCTCGCATTTTCCCACCATTATTGAAGACGATAAAATTGTAAGGAAATGCATTCATATCAAATATTAGAAAGTGTTCTATTCCAGTATAATGGTGGCCATTTTGTTGAAACAAATCCAGTTGCTCCAGAGTAATATTTTTGTCACATGACTTGATCATTGCACATATGAAAACATCCACTCCTGTGAATTTACACTAATAATGAACGAGACTAGGTTATGTCAGAAGTTGTTGGTTTAATGTAAATTTTGTATTCAAATAGTATTTAGTGCAAATGAGATATACATTATTATATATATACATGTATTACCCAATTTGTTGTATACTGAGTCATTAAAATAATTTGACCATTAATAACTTACATAAGTAACCAATGTAATAGACTGGCGCAGTCGAGGCGATTAATTTGTTTTTTGTAGTTTAAATAAAATTAAAAAATTCGCGAAATGGAGGTGTTAGCGCGAAATGGTTTATTCTGCAGGAAATTCATTGCTATTAAATATTCATGAATTGCACGTATTATAATGAGGTGGGCACGGAAATACGTGCATAATGAGGTCAACATGGTAAATGTCACACTGCAGACCCAACATGGCGGCACGTTGAAATTCGAGTTTTTCGTAGTCGTCATTTCTGATTAATCACAATGTGTAAAAAAAAATCGGCTGCTACAATCAGCCGACGTCTTTTCGGTCAGAGGTCAGTTGAAGAGACGTTGTGATTGGCCTAGATGATTGTCAATTAAAACACTCACTAACATAATTACCCGTTGAAAAATCGACGGGTTCCTGCAGTGTCGATAGAGGGCCATGCAGAATAAACCAGTCGGGGTGATTTCGCAGTTACAGGTGATTTCGCGCTAACACCATTTCGTGATTTTTTTAATTGTATTTATACTACAAAAACAAATTAATCGCCCGACTGCGCCAGTCTACCAATGTAAGTGCATGGGCTACTTATAGTGCAATTATATTATGTGTGTTAATTCCATTATGTACATTCAGCGGCGATGGCGAAGCTATCAAAAGGATTGCCTATGAATTATGTGAATATGAAGCCAAACAAGGCGTGGCATACTTTGAAGCTCGTTATTCCCCTCACTTACTGGCCAACTGTGATGTGTCCCTTGAGTGGGGTCAAAAAGCCGGTCAGCTGAGACCAAGAGATGTTGTAGAGTATGTCAATAAAGGACTACAAGAAGGCTGTCGAGACTTTGGTATCAAAGGGAACACGATACTTTGCTGTATCAGACATAAACCAGGTAAGGCTTGTGGAAATATGAGGAGCTGAAGGCAACATTATAATCTACAACTGTGTTCGTTAGTCATTCGTCTAGAATATAGTGAAATATATCTTTCAATGAGGAATGACTACAGGCAAAAATGCATTTTTGTGATCATTTGTATTTTCACCCATCATAACTTGATGTACCCAGGCTGTATTTTACAAGGATATTGGGTGTATTCAGCTATCTTTGTCGGGAATTGTATTCACTTGATGTATTCTTACCCACCTTAATTTAATTTACGCTGTATTTAGCACGGATAATTGCCAGTACTTATCTTATCTGCTGAATTGTTCAATAATCTGTGTGCTTTTTTTTATTCAACTCAGAATGGTCAGCAGAGGTGTTAACATTGTGTCGTGAGTTTCAAGATAATCCCAATGTTGGTATAGATATTGCAGCATATGAATGTGTTCCATCAGATCCTTTGCATATACAAATATATCAGGTATGCTTTGTTCTTATAAATGAAACATTTTAAAGTTGGATTCTACATATAACGTAACATTTTGTAATATTCTTTATTTTTCATATTTGATATATCATGCTACAAGGATGAATGAATTACAAATATGGGTAACCATACTCAGTTCAGATAAAATCGTTCAATCAATTGTTTTAAGACATTTACCAATGTTTTCTCTGGTACGAAAAATCTCAATATCTCAAAATTTTGCTTTGTGACATGGTGACATATGGTGAAAAAAGATGTGTAGTATCTAACAAGGTACTTTACGATGTTTGGAATATTAAAAAGTGACAATATGCTTTTTAATGGAAAAATAAGAAAATGGCATTTCATGTATATTATTTTTAGTTTTTTCTCAAAAACCAGCTTGACCATGGACCCAAAATAATTGTAGATAGATTTGATAGTATAGTTAATTTTCGTTAGTCTTCACCATCCTTCATCTGTATAACTGGCAAACTATTATACACCTATATCTCAGACACCTAGGGTATAATTATATTCAATTCACACATACATATTACATCTTTTTGTCACACATGGGTTTATTTCAAGATCAAGAATGCCGCACCAAAAGTAAAAATTTGTATGGATTTATTTCATTCATACTTGCTACTGACATAAAACATGTTTGGAACGAACCATGAAATTCAAACTGAAGCTAAAGCAAGCATGGCAGTGTTCAGTTCACAATGCAGCTTCAATGTACATGCCTATAATTTTCAAAGACTTCCAGTACTCTGAAATTGTACATGAAGCATTTTTATTAAGTTAGAGTTGCAGTTTTAATAATTGGTCACGTGGCCCAGAGGCAACGCTGGATATATGTTCTTAGACTATTATTATATTTTAGGGGAGCACTGTGATGTTTACATATGTGATTTCTTTATTTTAGTCACTATATGTGTATTGCAGTTTTCCTAGTCTAATATCCTGCAATACATATTTCACGAAAATTAATGTTGCAACCATGGTGTGTTAATATATTTTGAAAACGGTGTGTGAAGTAATTGTACATTGGAAATATATGCGCAAATGCATGTTAAAGACGGTGGTCGCCGAGCCACGCATGCGCGAGATATGGCAACTTTGACTGTTGTACAGACCAACGAGTACAACTTTACCAAGCCTTTACTAGGTAATTTCTTTAGTGATTGAAAGGTACTTAGTGCATGTCACACCCAGATCAAAACTTGAATCTGTGATTTCATTAGAAAAGCGCATTGAATTGTGGGAAAATCAATGTTTATCAACACAAGTGTCGCACATGCGCAGTGCCACAACCACCACCCTTTAAACTAATGATAATAAGTATTCGCATGTGAATGGTTGTCAATAACATGACAGTTCGTGATTAGTAATGCAGACAAACTATATGGCAGTGACTTTGTATTGGTTGGAGACCATATTATGTTTAACAATATTTGATTGCATTGGCTTTTATCGGAACTGTTTCAAGTGCAGTAGTTTATCTTGCCTAATGAAAGATTATAACCTATGATATGCAAAACGAACATGCTAACCCCTAGACCATACAGTCATAAGTGATCTGTGCATATTGTTATGCTTCTTTTTACACGTCTAATTCCATTAAATTCAAGGTAAAAGTAATTTAATTTTTTCTCGTCAGCTACACAGTTAATATGTATTAATACTGTGTGTAGAATTGCTTGCCGGGTTCAGCATTGTAGAAATGTGAACCAGATGGTCATGTGACCTCATTAATTATTCACAGATCTATTATAGATACACATTTGTTATAGGTACAAGTTTACTACTACCTGGATATAGTCACAGTCAGCTGGCGCACATGTGATAATAAAATAAATTTGATATTTACTATGTGGGGACCGCCATCTTGAATGACGCATAAAACTAAATAAGAGACAAGTTGTGAAACGCGTTTTTCAGATTCCTACAAATCAAGGCAAAAATACCAATCTTTCACAAGATTGTCTTGATTTGTAGGAATCTGAAAAACGCGTTTTACAACTTCTCTCTTATTGACGTCATTCAAGATGGCGGCCCCCATTTAGTAAATATCGTATTTATTTTATTATCACGTGTGCGACAGCTGACTGTGGATATACAACTTCTCTCTTATTGACGTCATTCAAGATGGCGGCCCCCATTTAGTAAATATCGTATTTATTTTATTATCACGTGTGCGCCAGCTGACTGTGGATATAGTGTGCAAAAAGCAGATTTCCATCTAGGATCTATTATAGATACATATTTACCACTTACCGAACCATTAACCACACTAATCTTAAATTTAGCTTGCACTATGTATGTGCCAAGTGCATTACAGTTTGACATTTATTTAATAGCTGGTCACCTTGTAAAACTTACATCCCTGTGATGTTGTTTACAGCTTTAATTTCATTGTTCTAGTACTAGCGCCAGGCACAGTCAGACAAATTATACATTCTAATATATTTTACACTGCCTGTTGCAATTATTTTGCTTAACAGATTATGTTAATAGTATAACTATTAATGTGCAATTAATTTAATGTGGTTGCTTTAGGAAGCGGCTCGCTGTGGTGTACATCGTACTGCCCATGCTGGAGAGAGCACATCATCAGAATCGGTACTGGAAGCCATTGACAAGATGAGTGTTGACAGAATTGGTCACGGGTACAAAGTATTAGAAGACGATCAACTTTATGAAAGAGTGAAGAGTCTTAATACACATTTTGAAGTCTCACTCACATCAAGTTATTATACAGGAGTCTGTCAAGACTATGTCAATCATCCTGTAAAAAGGTATGGCCATTGAATTAAAGTAATTGATTTAAAAAAAAATATATTTTTAACATATTTTATTTGTATGCATGCATTTTGTGTTTCATTGAATTCTCATATTTAATATTTCACATCATTTACCTAATTATATGCACTTTAATGTTAGTGACACCTTAAACCAGCACCACACAATTCATCTGTTGACATATATTTCGTTAAACGATTCAGAAACACTGTGCTAGCTGGTCAACATTTTAGTGTTTTTTCACCCTGAATTATAACTTTAGTGCTGACTTGATCCATTTTTTGGTTCCTTTGCATTCTTTAGTTGTTAAGTAACTGGATATTAGTTACATATGTACCAAAAATAAAACAATAGTGTTATTGTTGGTTTTTAATATCAGTATTGACTGTTTTCTGATTACATATGGGATGATTTTGTGATTTATGGGGTCAAATGAACACTTGATGGTCAATGGTACAAATTAGTCTATTAATAGTTTTACCAATCATAATAAGGTAGGGTTTGGAATCACATGACCCATCACTTTCATTGATATCAAGCACATGAATAATTTCCCCTCCTTATTTATTTAGTCAGGTAATTGCATCAATTTTAAACAGAACAAAGTTTGTAGGAACCCTGAGTGGTTTGAATTGATTCAGAGTAAAATTGTACTGCGACTCAAACTCAGCCAGGGACTTGGTAATGGATCCTGATGCAAAAATTTTTGTTCCAATTTATTATCCTTTACAATGAAAATTGTGTCCATTGTTGTGAACAAGACTTTTCTGCTCTGAAAATAACTTATGCCAGAACAGCACTCAGACGACCCCCCAATAATTCTTACAGCTGTCAATCAGGTGTCAACGCATAAATTATTCAAAATCAGAGTCTGCATAGCATCTAGCCTAACAAGTTGGCGTAGGTGGCGCCCTGGACTGGTGGGGGTCGCAGCAGTCCAGGGCGCCACCTACGCCAACTTGTTGGTGGGGGTCGCAGCAGTCCAGGGCGCCACCTACGCCAACTTGTTGGCGGGGGTCGCAGCAGTCCAGGGCACCACCTTGTCAGGCTACATAGCATCTGACGACTTACTCATTAATTTTAAACTAACATAATTATCATGTAACATTCACATATTGTGTCAGAATTATGACTTTCAATAACCTGATATTTTATTTCAGATTTGCTATGGATGATGTAAATTTTTCTCTGAGTACAGATGACCCGGGTATTTTTCTCAACACCTTGGATGACGAGTTTAGCATTGCATACAATAAACTGGGATTGAATGAGATGCAAATGACGAAATTGGTAAGGGAGGGGATAGAGATGAATTGACAATCAAATATTAAACCTAGATCCATAGCTTCCACAAATCATAAAGACAGTACATCTTTCCTATAGCATTCATAGCTAACATCATCATACCATATTCCACCAAGAGATTGTATAATAGACCATTTTCCGTACACTGCAAGAATCACGCGTTATGCGTGAAATCAAATGTAAAAACAGGACAAACAAAGGTCATAGCGTCGTAGTGGCGTCAAACATCGCGTGGGATTCGACAAACGCGAAAGTATTTCGGGGACATTTCCATGCTTAATAATGTGCTGTCCACATTTGATGATAGGCAATTTTGATTAAGGGTATTCGGAAGCAATATTCCTCTGTCGAAGATCGGCCGGTCGGTGTGAGCTACGAAATAAGGAAATTCGAGTTCAAAATCAAATCGTTCGATTTTTGCGGCAGACGTTCGACGCGCGTCTTTCATGCATCTCGCGAGATCTCGCAATTGTACGGAAAATCACCTATTGTAGTACAATCAATGTGTATATTGCATAATGTGATTTTTATGGAAATTGAGATAATGGGTTACAATGTAATCGAGACAAATATCAGGAATACATGTATGAATTTTGGTGCCAACATTCACTTACCTAAAATAAAGATTTAAAATATTTTTTTTTAAATATTTCAAAATAACTAATGCAAGAAATCGACATTGAAAGTAAACTTTTGAATACATACCTCTAATTACATTTATTATCCACAACGTTGTCAACCCACAATCATAGTTTTTAGATGAGGTCATTTAGATGGCGGATATACCTCCTTTTGTCAAAAAAACTAAGAATGGTGATTGATTTTTATTTTGGTATTTTAAATATGATAGGCGAAATTGACATTGTATTTTTTTTCTCACTGATTTGCAGCTTTATCAGGAAAACCGCACACATTTTATTGCTTCTGGTGCATATTAAATACATAGTTTTTTATCTTTCACTTGTTTATACAGACTTTTAATGCAGCAAAGTCAAGCTTCCTCCCACCAGGTGAAAAGCAAGATTTACTGGATAACTTGAGAAGAGTATACAAAATACCAATCTAGATCAAAGGGCTACGGACTTACAATTTCACAGTGACCTCTGGGTAAAATGATTGAAGGTTGTGTGTACTGGATAACTTGAGAAGAGTATACCAAATACCAATCTAGATCAAAGGGCTACGGACTTACAATTTCACAGTGACCTCTGGGTAAAATGATTGAAGGTTGTGTGTACTGGATAACTTGAGAAGAGTATACCAAATACCAATCTAGATCAAAGGGCTATGGACTTACAATTTCACAGTGACCTCTGGGTAAAATGATTGAAGGTTGTGTGTACTGGATAACTTGAGAAGAGTATACCAAATACCAATCTAGATCAAAGGGCTACGGACTTACAATTTCACAGTGACCTCTGGGTAAAATGATTGAAGGTTGTGTGTACTGGATAACTTGAGAAGAGTATACCAAATACCACTCTAGATCAAAGGGCTACGGACTTACAATTTCACAGTGACCTCTGGGTAAAATGATTGAAGGTTGTGTGTAAATAATTCTCTAAAATATTCATTGATGTTTTGAATGTGAACGAAACTAGAGTTTCATTGGGGGCATGTAGGACTATTATGTGACTTATTTGATGTTTTCAATGGACTGCAGGCAACAT
The DNA here is from genome assembly GCF_978046115.1 of Saccoglossus kowalevskii. NCBI lineage: Eukaryota > Metazoa > Hemichordata > Enteropneusta > Harrimaniidae > Saccoglossus > Saccoglossus kowalevskii. Next base: position 18,605,414 of record NC_140649.1, on the reverse strand, counting down.
TTGATGATTTGCAATTATTCCGCAATTAGAGGAGCAAGTTCAGATAAATACTTAACACCCTTGCAAACTTTTAGGCCAGACTTTTTTTATTCCTTGTTTCTCGAGTTTTTATAAGGCAATTTTTTTGAGGAGGGCGGAAGAAAAATAAAATTAATTCTTTTTTTCCATTAGATTAGTGTGATTCTCAAAGAATTGTAAGTGAGATCATTGATCGAAGAGAAGAAATGAAATAAAATGTTATTCCATGTATAACCTTGTTTCTCATCTGTGCGAGACTTCAGTACTTTGATCATGATACTCCCAGGAAAATGCAAAAAAAATGAAGATAAAAATAAAAAATTTTTAGCAATTTTTTGCACTTACAAGTCGGCAGGCGCGAGAAATTACGCTGAAATAAAATTTTTATCTCATTTTCGGCTCCTGTTCATCCGGCGGGTTCGCGAAACAAGGGATAATAAATATCTGGCCTTACGAATAATAGTTGAATATAATTCTTAATTTTCTAGATTCTCTGTATTAAAATGTATACTTTGGATTTTTACTTGCTCAAAGCAAAACCAGAATATTGATTAAATTATAGTATCAAACATTCTCTTTATTTGGTGAAAAAACTTGATATTATCGGTTTCATCTTCATTAGTTCAGTATATAGTCAGGCGGGCACAATTTTTATTTGTCCATTTTGGTCAGTTTGTAGTTAGCTGAATGTTAAGCTATATGATTGGTTTTTATATTAATAACAATATTTATGTAAATAAGAACATTTCCTTTTTTACCTTTCTTCAGAGTACTGTACAACAATGTATTCAAAATATTCCCCAACTCTAAAACCTTTTTCAAAGTATGAATAGTATAATTTGTGATTGTATTAACTGTTTAATTTTTATCAACAAAATAAAGGAATAATAATAACTAGTTGTGACACTCTCTTGGCCTTGGGCTTGAATGCTATTCACAAAATATTTGGACAGCACTGGAAAATGAAATTCATAATAGAAAGCCAATGAGTTTTTCTAACAAGTCAAGAAGCATAATAGATCATTCAAGAATGAGTTAGAAGGTGAAAATTGCCGTAAAATATAGATGCCGGTTTTAGAACGCCCATTTGTTACTACACAACTGACAAACGTACATAGTGTGAATTGTGAATACAGCTATATAGTGGTTTACAATCTGCATATGAAAACAATTGTGGCAGTTTACAATCTGCATATGAAAACAATTGTGGCAGTTTACAATCTGCATATGAAAACAATTGTGGCAGTTTACAATCTGCATATGAAAACAATTGTGGCAGTTTACAATCTGCATATGAAAACAATTGTGGCAGTTTACAATCTGCATATGAATACAATTGTGGCAGTTTACAATCTGCATATGAAAACAATTGTGGCAGTTTACAATCTGCATATGAATACAATTGTGGCAGTTTACAATCTGCATATGAATACAATTGTGGCAGTTTACAATCTGCATATGAATACAATTGTGGCAGTTTACAATCTGCATATGAAAACAATTGTGGCAGTTTACAATCTGCATATGAAAACAATTGTGGCAGTTTACAATCTGCATATGAAAACAATTGTGGCAGTTTACAATCTGCATATGAATACAATTGTGGCAGTTTACAATCTGCATATGAAAACAATTGTGGCAGTTTACAATCTGCATATGAATACAATTGTAAAAGTTTACAATCTGCATATGAATACAATTGTAAAAGTTTACAATCTGCATATGAATACAATTGTGGCAGTTTACAATCTGCATATGAAAACAATTGTAAAAGTTTACAATCTGCATATGAATACAATTGTAAAAGTTTACAATCTGCATATGAATACAATTGTAAAAGTTTACAATCTGTATATGAATACAATTGTGGCAGTTTACAATCTGCATATGAATACAATTGTAAAAGTTTACAATCTGTATATGAATACAATTGTGGCAGTTTACAATCTGCATATGAATACAATTGTGGCAGTTTACAATCTGCATATGAATACAATTGTGGCAGTTTACAATCTGCATATGAATACAATTGTGGCAGTTTACAATCTGCATATGAATACAATTGTGGCAGTTTACAATCTGCATATGAAAACAATTGTGGCAGTTTACAATCTGCATATGAAAACAATTGTGGCAGTTTACAATCTGCATATGAAAACAATTGTGGCAGTTTACAATCTGCATATGAAAACAATTGTGGCAGTTTACAATCTGCATATGAATACAATTGTGGCAGTTTACAATCTGCATATGAATACAATTGTGGCAGTTTACAATCTGCATATGAAAACAATTGTGGCAGTTTACAATCTGCATATGAAAACAATTGTGGCAGTTTACAATCTGCATATGAAAACAATTGTGGCAGTTTACAATCTGCATATGAATACAATTGTGGCAGTTTACAATCTGCATATGAAAACAATTGTGGCAGTTTACAATCTGCATATGAATACAATTGTAAAAGTTTACAATCTGCATATGAATACAATTGTAAAAGTTTACAATCTGCATATGAATACAATTGTGGCAGTTTAATTGTGGCAGTTTACAATCTGCATATGAATACAATTGTGGCAGTTTACAATCTGCATATGAATACAATTGTGGCAGTTTACAATCTGCATATGAAAACAATTGTGGCAGTTTACAATCTGCATATGAATACAATTGTGGCAGTTTACAATCTGCATATGAAAACAATTGTGGCAGTTTACAATCTGCATATGAAAACAATTTGGCAGTTTACAATCTGCATATGAATACAATTGTGGCAGTTTACAATCTGCATATGAATACAATTGTGGCAGTTTACAATCTGCATATGAAAACAATTGTGGCAGTTTACAATCTGCATATGAAAACAATTGTGGCAGTTTACAATCTGCATATGAATACAATTGTGGCAGTTTACAATCTGCATATGAATACAATTGTGGCAGTTTACAATCTGCATATGAAAACAATTGTGGCAGTTTACAATCTGCATATGAATACAATTGTGGCAGTTTACAATCTGCATATGAATACAATTGTGGCAGTTTACAATCTGCATATGAAAACAATTGTGGCAGTTTACAATCTGCATATGAATACAATTGTGGCAGTTTACAATCTGCATATGAAAACAATTGTGGCAGTTTACAATCTGCATATGAAAACAATTGTGGCAGTTTACAATCTGCATATGAATACAATTGTGGCAGTTTACAATCTGCATATGAATACAATTGTGGCAGTTTACAATCTGCATATGAAAACAATTGTGGCAGTTTACAATCTGCATATGAAAACAATTGTGGCAGTTTACAATCTGCATATGAATACAATTGTGGCAGTTTACAATCTGCATATGAATACAATTGTGGCAGTTTACAATCTGCATATGAATACAATTGTGGCAGTTTACAATCTGCATATGAAAACAATTGTGGCAGTTTACAATCTGCATATGAATACAATTGTGGCAGTTTACAATCTGCATATGAAAACAATTGTGGCAGTTTACAATCTGCATATGAATACAATTGTGGCAGTTTACAATCTGCATATGAATACAATTGTGGCAGTTTACAATCTGCATATGAAAACAATTGTGGCAGTTTACAATCTGCATATGAATACAATTGTGGCAGTTTACAATCTGCATATGAATACAATTGTGGCAGTTTACAATCTGCATATGAAAACAATTGTGGCAGTTTACAATCTGCATATGAAAACAATTGTGGCAGTTTACAATCTGCATATGAATACAATTGTGGCAGTTTACAATCTGCATATGAATACAACTGTAAAAGTGTACAATCTGCATATGTATACAACTGTAAAAGTATAATCTGCATATGAATACAACTGTAAAAGTTTACAATCTGCATATGAATAGAACCATAGCAGTTTACAATCTGCATATGAAAACAACTGTAAAAGTTTACAATCTGCATATGAATAGAACCATAGCAGTTTACAATCTGCATATGAATAGAACCATAGCAGTTTACAATCTGCATGTTAATAGAACCATAGCAGTTTACAATCTGCATATGAAGAGAACCATAGCAGTTTACAATCTGCATATGAAGAGAACCATAGCAGTTTACAATCTGCATATGAATAGAACCATAGCAGTTTACAATCTGCATGTTAATAGAACCATAGCAGTTTACAATCTGCATATGAAGAGAACCATAGCAGTTTACAATCTGCATATGAAGAGAACCATAGCAGTTTACAATCTGCATATGAAGAGAACCATAGCAGTTTACAATCTGCATATGAAGAGAACCATAGCAGTTTACAATCTGCATATGAATAGAACCATAGCAGTTTACAATCTGCATGTTAATAGAACCATAGCAGTTTACAATCTGCATATGAATAGAACCATAGCAGTTTACAATCTGCATGTTAATAGAACCATAGCAGTTTACAATCTGCATATGAATAGAACCATAGCAGTTTACAATCTGCATGTTAATAGAACCATAGCAGTTTACAATCTGCATATGAATACAACCATAGCAGTTTACAATCTGCATATGAATAGAACCATAGCAGTTTACAATCTGCATATGAATAGAACCATAGCAGTTTACAATCTGCATATGAATACAACCATAGCAGTTTACAATCTGCATATGAATAGAACCATAGCAGTTTACAATCTGCATATGAAGAGAACCATAGCAGTTTACAATCTGCATATGAAGAGAACCATAGCAGTTTACAATCTGCATATGAAGAGAACCATAGCAGTTTACAATCTGCATATGAATACAACCATAGCAGTTTACAATCTGCATATGAAGAGAACCATAGCAGTTTACAATCTGCATATGAATACAACCATAGCAGTTTACAATCTGCATATGAATAGAACCATAGCAGTTTACAATCTGCATATGAATAGAACCATAGCAGTTTACAATCTGCATGTTAATAGAACCATAGCAGTTTACAATCTGCATATGAATAGAACCATAGCAGTTTACAATCTGCATATGAATAGAACCATAGCAGTTTACAATCTGCATATGAAGAGAACCATAGCAGTTTACAATCTGCATATGAATAGAACCATAGCAGTTTACAATCTGCATATGAATAGAACCATAGCAGTTTACAATCTGCATATGAATAGAACCATAGCAGTTTACAATCTGCATATGAAGAGAACCATAGCAGTTTACAATCTGCATGTTAATAGAACCATAGCAGTTTACAATCTGCATATGAAGAGAACCATAGCAGTTTACAATCTGCATATGAAGAGAACCATAGCAGTTTACAATCTGCATATGAATACAACCATAGCAGTTTACAATCTGCATATGAAGAGAACCATAGCAGTTTACAATCTGCATATGAATAGAACCATAGCAGTTTACAATCTGCATATGAAGAGAACCATAGCAGTTTACAATCTGCATATGAATACAACCATAGCAGTTTACAATCTGCATATGAATAGAACCATAGCAGTTAACAATCTGCATATGAAGAGAACCATAGCAGTTTACAATCTGCATATGAATACAACCATAGCAGTTTACAATCTGCATATGAATACAACCATAGCAGTTTACAATCTGCATATGAATACAACCATAGCAGTTTACAATCTGCATGTTAATAGAACCATAGCAGTTTACAATCTGCATGTTAATAGAACCATAGCAGTTTACAATCTGCATATGAATAGAACCATAGCAGTTTACAATCTGCATATGAAGAGAACCATAGCAGTTTACAATCTGCATATGAATACAACCATAGCAGTTTACAATCTGCATATGAATAGAACCATAGCAGTTTACAATCTGCATATGAATACAACCATAGCAGTTTACAATCTGCATATGAATAGAACCATAGCAGTTTACAATCTGCATGTTAATAGAACCATAGCAGTTTACAATCTGCATATGAATAGAACCATAGCAGTTTACAATCTGCATATGAAGAGAACCATAGCAGTTTACAATCTGCATATGAATAGAACCATAGCAGTTTACAATCTGCATATGAATACAACCATAGCAGTTTACAATCTGCATATGAAGAGAACCATAGCAGTTTACAATCTGCATATGAATAGAACCATAGCAGTTTACAATCTGCATATGAATACAACCATAGCAGTTTACAATCTGCATATGAATAGAACCATAGCAGTTTACAATCTGCATGTGAATAGAACCATAGCAGTTTACAATCTGCATATGAATAGAACCATAGCAGTTTACAATCTGCATGTTAATAGAACCATAGCAGTTTACAATCTGCATATGAATAGAACCATAGCAGTTTACAATCTGCATATGAATAGAACCATAGCAGTTTACAATCTGCATGTTAATAGAACCATAGCAGTTTACAATCTGCATATGAATACAACCATAGCAGTTTACAATCTGCATATGAATAGAACCATAGCAGTTTACAATCTGCATATGAATAGAACCATAGCAGTTTACAATCTGCATATGAATACAACCATAGCAGTTTACAATCTGCATATGAATAGAACCATAGCAGTTTACAATCTGCATGTTAATAGAACCATAGCAGTTTACAATCTGCATATGAATAGAACCATAGCAGTTTACAATCTGCATATGAAGAGAACCATAGCAGTTTACAATCTGCATATGAATAGAACCATAGCAGTTTACAATCTGCATATGAATACAACCATAGCAGTTTACAATCTGCATATGAATAGAACCATAGCAGTTTACAATCTGCATATGAATACAACCATAGCAGTTTACAATCTGCATATGAATACAACCATAGCAGTTTACAATCTGCATATGAATAGAACCATAGCAGTTTACAATCTGCATATGAATAGAACCATAGTAGTTTACAATCTGCATATGAATACAACCATATTGGTTAATAATCTTCACATGAATACAACAATTTATTATTTTTCTGGAAAAGTGAGCTGTATTTTACATTCAGTCAGTGCTGTATACAGATTTTAGTAGACTGGCCTACATGGCAGTTTTATTGCTTTATATATGATAATTCTTTTTAGAAATAAGTCTGTTCTGCCACACCCTCTGTAGTTGTCACTGTGTTTTGAGGTGATAAATATGCTAATTAATAGCATTAATTATGAGCTGCCTGTCAATGAGAACTGTTAGGTCTGAACTGCAACTCTAATGCGCACATATGACCTGACATTTGTGCAAGCGTACATTTACTTTTATTTTTTGAAATATACCAGTCATAGTAATTTTGCATACAACCAAGATTTAAAAAAAAATTATAAAATTCCATGGATTGGCCAGTCTAGAACTTTAGATTAAGTTATTTAGTAAACTACTTCAATGGCATTCATTAACTATAGCAACACAGATGTTAAAATGTGTACAGTTACTTGGAGAATATCGTAATTCAAGTATATGTGGTTGTGACTATCAACAAAGCAACTACAATTGTGATATGGTTAAAAAAAGGTAAGTGTAGTCTGTCCCTTCATTCCTGGTGTTTTCTCATATAATAATCGTCTTTTCTTTACAGCTTTCAAAGTGTTATTCGGCTCAGGAAATAATTCCACATATTCCCCTAGATAAAATATAAGAATGCCATTGTCAATGACACATAAATATCAATGTTAAGGTCATGAGAAAAACAAGTAAAAGCTGTCAAAATCTAGAGATTATTTGGCATCCTAATCTTGGTTTGTAATAGCATATTTTATCCTTATAGCCATCCAAATCTCGGTTCTTGACCCATACATTATAGCTTAACTTTCACTATATGCATTAATTATACATAATGGATTACCTTGGTTTTCACACTCATTAGATGATTCTCTACAATCCAAACTTTCATCTCTTGACCAACTTTCATCATTTTCAACAAAACAGTAAGACCCTTCCATACCTGGTTCATAGTGCACTGTTCTGTAAAATTCCTGTAAAACAACAAACAAACTTGTTTTGTTTTTTCAATGACCACAAAAGATCAATGAAGGAAAGCTACTACCTTGATTATTCTAGATAAGAACAGTACAATGAATAGTTGATGTATTGTGTTCAAAATTAATATTTGTTTAATAATTTTAAAGCAAAAAAATGTGATATCTTTTTTGCCTTGCTGAAAAAATGCCTAGAAAAACACATCAATTAAAATTAAGAACAATTTACAAATTAAGTTTGCATAAGACTGTTGATGATGATGCATATGGGCATCCAATCAGAGGCACTGTTATTCTTTTTACTACTTAAAGCTCCGATTTACTTGCCCCAGGCAAGTGTGAATTGGAGGTGTGGCTATGCTAATGAGTGTTCTTAATCACTTGTATAGCCTATGACGCATCCTGTTTCAGCGGTCCAACATCATGTGACTTTTGATTGACAGTAGTTAATTATTCAAGATTAGTAGCGCATCCCTTTCCTCGGTTCGTGTTTTTGACTTTTATCCGCCAAAATCTCAGCTCGTACACTATTTATTGTCATAAATACTACACACAGTCACTGCTGTGATATTCATAGTCATGTGCATCCACTTTGGCACAACATAATCGACCTGTAAGTTCGAGAAAACACGTTTTTACGGGAGCTTGGCTGGAGCTGTTCACTACAGTGTGACAAGCAAAGAAATAATCCCTATTGTTTAGGAGCGTATTTATAGTATACCTGTGCCTTTAACTTTGCCTACCTGAAGAATTTTGTATGGTATCCATGGACATGTGTTTACCAGCTGAGGTAAAGATAATGACATAATAACTTTCAAAGTAGTTGCTGTTAACATCACTTGCGCACAGAATGAATTGATGCAGTTAAATGTCAGCAGAAAACACTCATGCTGAAAAAGAATAATCACTTAATCAAATTTTTTATCACAGATTGAGCCAAATTCAAATTCCGCACAATTGAGAATGTTACTACACATATATGCAATGCATTGTGGGAGAGGACTTTCCATTGCATAAATGAGAAATTATTATTACACTAGGAACTAAATAATTTTTTATTATTTTTTTTCATCCACACATATATGAATATTATCACTTTTTCACCGACCAAAATTTTAAGATAAATGTGTTTGAGGAATGTGATTGCAAATTTTAAAATACTGTAAAACAGGATAAACAATTAGAATGTAAAAACAGGATAAACAAAGGTTATAGCATTGTAGTGGTATCAAAACATCGTGTCAGATATTCAACCAACTATTTGTATTTCCACACTTAAAAATGTGCTATACACTTTTGATGATTGTCAACCTTGATGAAGTAATATAAGCCTAGTTAGGGTATTCCAACAACATATTCCCCTCTGAAAAATTGGCATGTCGACTTTGAACTAGAGAAATACGTCAAGTTCAAATCAAATCATTCAATTTCGGGGACAGATATTCGATCGTCTCGCGCATTATGTGAGAACTTGCAGTGAACAGAAAATCACCTATTCCTCTACAAAATAGAGAAAAATCACAGTATAAACCTTTTTACCACCAGTTCCCTCTTTTTATCACAAGTTTGAAAAATAGTCCTGTTTATAGTCAGCACTTTCTTTCAGAAATTAGGACAAAAATACCCAATTTTTTGAGTAAAAACTGAAAATTGACTCAAATTTTGTCCAAAATTTGGGTTAATTTCCAGAAATAATGAAGAACATAAGAAAAAAAGTGCAGAATATTTTGGACCAGAAAGTCTGGTGGTTAAAAGTTATTTAAGTTTGACAGACAAAAATGTTTACCTCAAAAGTGATATGTCAAGAAATGTAAATAAAGTGATGCAAATAAATACCCACACGACTGATTTCTTCAGTCAGCCATGTCCTTTTTATCCAGTCTTCTTTATTCCATACTGTAGTTTTTTTTAATGCATAATTTCCTACTTCTCGGATTAATCTAGCACTCTCCAGATTAGAGTAAGAATATAAAATCTGAAACAGAACAATTCAAATTTCAGTTCAAAGTACAACATTTTTGAAGAAAAGCGATATCTTAGAAAAATCGAATAATTTAAACATATTCAGCTTATATATATGGAAACAAATTTGTAGTGATTAAACCTAAAAACATGAACTTAATGTAATTTGGCATGTTCACTCTATTGGAATATAAAAGAATGTAGTTGTATGCCTTCAGAAAAAACATTCTGTATTAGCATCCATCCAGATTAGTGACAGTTTTGGCATTCGATACACATAATATGAATATTACAAAAGGATATCACCTTTCTAATAAATACTGCCTGAAAAATTAACCTCACCTTCGACAAGATAATTATATGTAAAATTGTGTTCATATTTTTTTTTCAAATATTTTGATCAAGCTATTTCTGTAGCTAATTATAAATGATGCCTATTTGGTGCATAATTAGCAATAATGTTATTAAATGAAAAAAAACAAAAACATGCAAAATATTGCATCAAAATATTGGTTGAAAAAAATTAAGGAAAATATCAGGTTTACTAAGTACAACATCCAGGTTGTAAATTCCAGATTAAGGAAAATATCAGGTTTACTAAGTACAACATCCAGGTTGTAAATTCCCGGTTGAAATCACTACTTCCATCAAATGGAAAGATGCATCAAAATTCTGATCAGAAATATATTTAATTCAATCATAATTGATGAGTATTTTCGCTGGGTGTTTTCACAACAAATGGCAGCACACTGTTTTCCTACCTTAACTTCAAATCCACTGGTTGCATTTGAAAAATGAGTGGCAGCTGAACTTAATTTGGCGATGTTGCTGACAATCTTACCTGAGAATAGATACCTAGAATGGAATCATAATACACAATTATTCAATTATATTGAATTATAATTTATATTTGAGAGAGAAATTATTTTAAATAGGCATACACACTGGTAGTAGGCATACTGTTGTGCTTAAAATTGTAGCCATAAAAAATGAAAAGTTCAAAACATATCTACAAATCGTAATTTCATTTGCTAAAAATAATGTTAATAAGGGAATAAATTACACAGGTTAGTGGCAGAAAGAATCTCAATGTGAAAAAAACTGCAAGAGGGAGGACTGCAATTCAGCGGCGCCACCAAGTGGGGGATATAGGGTTCTCCATACCAGGGTGTGGAGTTTTTGATAATTCTAAGTTCAAATGGAGCATTCTATGGCTTCCTTGAGGACAACATTACTATCAGACAGGTCACAGTTGAAGACTGTGGCCACATGTGATCCCTGGTCAATCAGAATTTTATGGCTGCCAGAGAATCCCAGGGTAAGGGGGCGCAAGGACATGGCATGAGGGCGCTACACCCCTGTTCGCTTGTTTAAAAAAATCCCTGATCATCATAATATTATGTACAAAAATAATACTCTGCATACAAATTACAAGAATTATAGATAAACATCCTGTACACAACCAAGAGTGGTTCAATACTTTTACAGTCGTACATTTCATTTGTATTGAACCAAATTTAAATTCCGCACAATTGAGAATGTTACTACACATATATGCAATGCATTATGGGAGAGAACTTTCCATTGCATAAATGAGAAATTATTATTACACTAGGAACTAAATAATTTTTTATTATTAAAAATTTATATGGGCTAATAGTAAACATACTTTATATACCTGTCTTGTGTTGTCTTGTATGTATATAATAATACCCAACCTATATGGTACTTGGATGAAAGACCAATAACATTATGTATTAAAGACTGCAAACCAATGTCTGTGGATAATTCTGACAAGTCATACAAAATGATACAAGTTCTTTCATCTACTATGATATCAGCAAAAGATCTGCTGACATTGCCTTGGCAGGGGGCTCTTAAATTATCATAATTGCGTTCAACAATAATTACTTCATACCTACAAACAGAAGAAAGGCATGTTTTAAGTGATTATGGCCAAGATGAATATATACACAGATTTTATGACTAGACCATATGGAGCAGGCAGGATGGGTGTGGTTAGTGTGATTTTATGACTAGACCATATGGAGCAGGCAGGATGGGTGTGGTTCGTGTAATTTTATGACTAGACCATAGGGAGCAGGATGGATGGGTGTGGTTAGTGTAATTTTATGACTAGACCATATGGAGCTGGATGGATGGGTGTGGTTAGTGTAATTTTATGACTAGACCATAGGGAGCAGGATGGATGGGTGTGGTTAGTGTGATTTTATGACTAGACCATAGGGAGCAGGATGGATGGGTGTGGTTCGTGTAATTTTATGACTAGACCATATGGAGCAGGCAGGATGGGTGTGGTTAGTGTAATTTTATGACTAGACCATAGGGAGCAGGATGGATGGGTGTGGTTAGTGTAATTTTATGACTAGACCATATGGAGCTGGATGGATGGGTGTGGTTAGTGTAATTTTATGACTAGACCATAGGGAGCAGGATGGATGGGTGTGGTTAGTGTAATTTTATGACTAGACCATATGGAGCAGGCAGGATGGGTGTGGTTAGTGTAATTTTATGACTAAACCATAGGGAGCAGGATGGATGGGTATGGTTAGTGTAATTTTATGACTAGACCATAGGGAGCAGGATGGATGGGTGTGGTTAGTGTGATTTTATGACTAGACCATATGGAGCAGGATGGTTGGATGTGGTTAGTGTATCTTTTTGAGACCGTATGGGGAAGGCAAGATGCCTGTGGTCACTGTACATGCATACGTATCAGATAAAATATGAAGTATGTGTGGGGTTTGAAGAGAATTGGCCCAGAATACAGCCTGAGATACAGCACTAAACACACACACACAGACTAAAAAAACCATAAGTCAAAACATAAAAATGTCACAGGGAAAATTAATATTCAAAATGAAAATATCATCAATTGTCTGACTTCGGCGTCACAGGAAAAATTAATATTCAAAATAATAATAATGAAAATATCATCAATTGTCTGACTTTCGGTGTCACAGAGAAAATTAATATTCAAAATAAAAATAATGAAAATATCAATTGTCTGACTTTCGGTGTCACAGGAAAAATTAATATTCAAAATAAAAATAATGAAAATATCATCAATTGTCTGACTCACACTGAAACACAGTGTAATGTAAATCAGAGACTTTCTTAATGATAATCACATCACCATCACATTTATCCACAAGAGGCCAATGTTTGAATATGTTATGTGAAGACACATACATGTAGTAATTTAAACATACCTAGATTCTAATAATTGCAACAATTCAACATTGCTTGTTAACTTCTGTGAACCAATAAAAGTGTATTTATCTCCAACAGCCTCTTTATTTCCACCTATGGAAGTAGAACAGATCTAACAGGTTTAAAAATACATGGTAGCAGCAAACTGCTTAGACCTTCCACTGAGTGATAGACAATTGCAGGGGTTCAGGTTATTTTGACCACAGAATACTCAATAAGTATAGATGTTAAAAGACCAGTGTACATGATCATACATTTACATTCAAAATTGCAACAATGAATCCCCAGTCTAATAAGCACCACCATGTCACAAAACCTTGGTACATTCCATGATTATTTTTGAGAAAAACCAACTAATAGAATGCAAACGCATGTTGTAAAATAAGCATTTTAAGCAGGAATGGGACAAGTCTCTGTTAATAATTATATCAAATCAGACGTATATTTAATATGCAATAATGAATAAACATACACTCAAATCACTTTTATCATACAGTGTAGATCACTACACCTATGTGATTTTTATATATCCGTATAAGATCTCTGGGAACTATTTGACGCAAACTAATTTGATCGCATAAGACAGAGCCAACGACACTCGTGGTATGTACATTATTTGTTGCATTGACATTCCTATGTACTTATCATTGTATAATGCACAATGAATATCAATATCCACCCAACCCAAAATATCAAAGCAACCACTGTACCAGTGTACCAGTTTTATGAAAAAGACGTAAAAGTTTACTTTTGGGAAGGCTACTGCCCATTCCTCAATGTTTAGTTTTTGTTATTGAAGTTTTGATGGAAGCACCTGTACATTGTGCTTCAAACAAAACACTGTGAAATGATTAATTTTCACTGGGTTTAAATTTCACTGATTTAGCATTTCAGGCACATTCAGTGGGTTTTAAATTCATGGTTTTATCATTTAGATAAGGTGTTCTATGCTCAATTTTACATATTCACTGGATTTTAATTTAGCGCATTTTCCAGAAGGCGAAATAAGCAAAATTAAAACCTAGTGAATAATTAATCGATTTACAGTACTATAAAGTGATTGCATACCTAGATAATGACATGGTAATTTGCTAGTAATATTGTGAACAGTCTGTAAGGATATATGTCGTATATTTTGTCTTGAACACAATTCTTGCCATGGTGACTGCTCTTGATATTCATATTCAATAACCAACGAGAACTGATTCCAAGGAAAGTCTTCACCAATACAATGATGATGTAATACAATACAATTATAAATATTCAGTAGTTCCGGAAAGTTATCGCATGACAATGCTGAATATGTAGCTTTAATACCTACATAAAAAGAAAATTTGGTCAGGGGTTTCCTTAGAACATGACTACACGCTCAAAAGCATTCTACTCTTGTCCACAATTTTCCATTACATGCCTACTTTCTAAATACCTAGTGAACCAATACAATTTAGCCATTTTTTGATTGAACCTTCTGGTCAAAATCCCGGGAAATAAACCCTGTTGCTCAATAAGTTTATTTATAAATATAAATTGTATTAAATGCTAGTGACGCTACTCTGAAAGTCTAGCACCCATGCATTTAAATTCAATCATTTCCTAGCCTAATTCTTACCTCTATAAATTCAGAAAATAATTGTTTTTATTTATTAGGCAATTGAATATTGATCTAAAGTTCTTATATCAATTGAAAGACTCAAAGCACTCACCTTTAATTCTATTTATTACATTAGTTATGACTGACACTATGCTATCAATATTACGCCAAATTATTACCAGAATCTATGAGTAAGAAAAACTGATTGTCAGCAAAAGATAAAAGCCCTGCAACAGCAAGATTAACAAGAAGAGTGTCATCACTGACCAATAGACCATTTTCCGTTCACGCATTATGCGTGAAATAGAATGTAAAAACAGGACAAACAAAGGTCATAGCGTCGTAGTGGCGTCAAACATCGCGTGGGATTTGACAAACGCGAACATTTCTATGCTTAATAATGTGCTGTACACATTTGATGGTAGACAATTTCGATTAAGTGAGGGTATTCGAAAGCAATATTCCTCTGTCGAAGATCGGCCAGTCAATGTGAGCTACGAAATAAAGAAATTCGAGTTCAAAATCAAATCGTTCGTTTTTTTCGTCAGACGCGTCTCTTTCATGCATCTCTCGAGATCTCGCAGTTGAACAGAAAATCACCTATTTTCAAGGGATGCTACATAAAGTGGCTGGTAAGGAGGTCTGTGGAAGTGGCCACCACTAAAGACAACCTCAGAGCTGCAGTGCTCTGTGAGTGTTAATCCCTAGATAAATGCCTCAATGTAAACAAACTTGACAATGCTCTTTATATATATCCAGACAGTGTTTATAGCAGATTGGATATTCACCACCATAGCGGATGCAATATAATGTACAGTTTCAACTATTATGTTGGTTAGTTACATTTGCGCTTACTCCAATACAGATATTATGACTGTGGTTACCTTGGGATCGTGATCAATTCTCTTTACGGTATCATGTTTATACATTTTTCTGTGAAACCAGTCTCCAATCAGACAGCCAAGTTCTTTGAGTTTAGGATGAATTATTGACTTTTCCTGAAGAATAAATTGTTGTTTGAATAATTCATGCCCAAGGCTTTCCAGGTTTCCTGGGAAAATAACAAAAACATAGAAGATTGGATATTAAGACATACAATATCGGTACTGTGTCTGAATTAGTTACATTTGCAATATTATAATAATAGCTCAATCTATTTTTTTTTAAATAATGTAAAATACTTTATATTCGCTTGGAATTAATTTTCGCTATTTTCGCCAAAGGAATGATTCAGTTAAAATAAGATCCAGCGAATATACCTTTTTTCCTTTTTCAAAATCACTGAAAATAAATTTCATACAAATCAAACGATAAGACTTTTCAGCAAAAATTAATTAGGAACCAATGGTGAGAGCCTATTTATCTCAACCAAAGGAACTAATGGTGAAAGCCTGTTGATCTCTACCATAGAAACCAATGGTATAGCCTATTTATCCCATAGGAACCAATGGTAAAGCCTATTTATCTCAACCAAAGAAACTAATGGTGAAAGCCTGTTGATTTCCACTATAGGAACCCATGGTGAAAGCCTATCTATCCTCACCATAGGAATCAATGCTAAAAGCCTTTTTACCTGCATCTCCACTATATAGGAACCAATGGTGAAAGCCTATTTATCCTCACCATAGGAATCAATGGTAAAAGCCTTTTTACCTGTATCTCCACCATAGGAACCAATGGTGAAAGCCTATTTATCCTCACCATAGGAATCAATGGTGAAAGCCTTTTTACCTGTATCTCCACCATAGGAACCAATGGTGAAAGCCTATCTATCCTCACCATAGGAATCAATGGTGAAAGCCTTTTTACCTGCATCTCCACCATAGGAACCAATGGTGAAAGCCTATCTATCCTTACCATAGGAATCAATGGTAAAAGCCTTTTTACCTGTATCTCCACTATAGGAACCAATGGTGAAAGCCTATCTATCCTCACCATAGGAATCAATGGTAAAAGCCTTTTTACCTGTATCTCCACTATAGGAACCAATGGTGAAAGCCTATCTATCCTCACCATAGGAATCAATGGTGAAAGCCTTTTTACCTGTATCTCCACCATAGGAACCAATCGTGAAAGCCTATCTATCGTCACCATAGGAATCAATGGTAAAAGCCTTTTTACCTGTATCTCCACCATAGGAACCCATGGTGAAAGCCTATCTATCCTCACCATAGGAATCAATGGTAAAAGCCTTTTTACCTGTATCTCCACCATAGGAACCAATGGTGAAAGGCTATCTATCCTCACCATAGGAATAAATGGTGAAAGCCTTTTTACCTGTATCTCCACCATAGGAACCAATGGTGAAAGCCTATTTATCTCCACTATAGGAACCAATGGTGAATCCCTATTCATCTCCACCATAGGAACCAATAGTAAATGCCTATTTATTTCCACATAGGAATCAATGGTGAAAGTCTCTTTATCTCCACCATAGAAACCAATGGTGAAAGTCTATTTATCTCCTCCATAGAAAATGGCTGTCATTCACTATAAAGAAATCGTTTCCAGAAAAATAGATTAATTGGTGAACTCAAACTTCTGTAACTCATTGTCCTTAAACTGAGCACAATTCATTGCAAAATTAATTCTGTGTATATTCATTCATGAGTATGGAGTTATTGCCTTACCTGTTAGAGAAAGATGAGAATATTTGTGAATCACAGTATTAAGATGATCAATAGCAACTGATAAACTATAATGTTTGACTAAATCCACTAATGTCATTATGACATGCAAGTATATTATATTCTTGTAAGTTTCTTCAACTGGACTCATTTCCATATCTGTAAATAATTGAATAGAAATATTATTATTAAAATGATAACTGTACTGTTTGAAAGAAGATAGTCCGGAGAATCAGCATCAACTGTTGATGTACTGTGTCCTAGGTTGGTAACACTTTCAAAATAATGAAATAACAGAGCTGATTATCACATCATTGTACCCCAATCCTTGCAATTTTGTCATGTATATACATTTACCTGAAAAATTGTTATTCTGTATTACTTGTTCTTGTTGCTTGAGTAAAAACCTTGTTTCGTCTGCAGTGAGTGAGTTAAATGTGTAAGAAGTAGAAATGCCCCCACTCAGTTGCAGTGTAGACAATACCCTATCACAGTTAATTTCAAGAACTTGTAATACTTCGATGAAAGAATCTATCAAAAGGAAAACAGAAACAACAATATATTTAAAAGTTAGGGCTAGATTCCATTAGAACAGTGAAGACTTGTTTAGTCAAAAGATTGGCTTAAAATAGTTTAATCTTCCTTTCACTTATGAATAGAATAGAATAGAATAGAATAGAATAGAATAGAATAGAATAGAATAGAATAGAATAGAATAGAATAGAATAGAATAGAATAGAATAGAATAGATTAGAATAGAATAGAATAGAATAGAATAATGCTTTATTACATTCTTAATGAAATCTGACATTTCAGTTTTGGTAATTGCTGTATTAAAGCTTTTTGAAATTAACTACAATTAAACTACACATACAATACAATAATAGATTTCAAATAAACAACAACTAAATCACACTGAAAATATAGCACAACAATACATTAATTAATTATCACCTTTTCTTTTCTTATTTTGTAGGCTTTCTGTATGTAATTTAATAACCTCAGTAGACATTGTTTGTTTAGTTGTGTTTAAAATGTGTATAAATTTATCTTTGTTTTAATTTTTGAAATTTGGATTGAAGAATAGACTTTATAAATCTTGTCTATTTTCTGTATAGAGATCACACTCAGTGATGAAATGGATTTCATCCTCAATCACGTTACATTTGTCACATTTCCTGTCCTGACGTTTTGTTTTTGGTTTTGTGTGTCTACCCAATTCAGTTGATGGCAGCTAATTCTAAAACTTCGCATTGTTTGAACCGCTTTCCTATCAGTTAACTGTTGTAAATAATATTCCTGTTTAATGTCTTTTATGAATAAACTGTAAGTCCTCAGTTTAGATTCTGTTCTTTGCATGTCTATGTTCCATTTGTTAGTGCAGTACTTTGCTGTCATTTTATTGAAGTTCATGCTGATATTAAGGTCACAAAAGTATGAAAACAGTTACAAATGAACCATCAATAATATAGACTGGGATAAATCATCCAGGCAATTATTAGTAGATACATGTATGACTGTTGTAGAAGACACTTGGCAACACACATTGCATTCCCAATACTAATATCACCAAAACAATTCTTATAAAATAATTGCACTAACCAGTTAAATCAACAGTAATTAATTTTGTTTTTTTCTTGCTTATCACTTTGTTTTTAATATGGTTTGATGGACTTGGTGCATCTGTTCTTCTCCTTAACTTCAATTGTTTTACTTCAGGTTTGGCTAAAAAAGAAAAAAAATATTACTGTTACTGGCCATGCAATGGAGAATTTAATTCATACCACTGATACTGTCTGCACATTTTTCAGAATTATTTTTTTGCTCATTTAGCTACATTATCTACACTATAAGGAGACTTATATGATTTTTGTGGTAAAACTAAAAACATTTTTGCAAAAGGATGGCTAACATCACTATGTTCAGTGAAAATCACACCATGTAGAAACTGTCCATTTAAAATTTGGAAAGTCTAATGCTAACTTTAAACACCATATTTTCATTACCCGGTAGTAAAAAAAAATTCTTCAAATTTACCTTTCTTTCATACACTGGTCGATATATTGGTCATTATCTTAGTATTGGCTACTAAATTGGTCAATATTTTGGTATTGGCCAGGTTACTGATTAATATTTTGGTACTTGCTATCATACTGATCAATATTTTGGTATTGGCCAGGATACTGATCAATATTTTGGTATTGATGAATATATTGATCTATATTTTCAAATTGGTATTTGCCAATATATTGGTTAATTAATATTTTGTTATAGGATGATACATTGGTCTATGTTTTGGTTTTGGCCAGGATACTGGTTAATATTTTGGTACTAGCCAATATATTGATCTATATTTTGGTATTTGCCAATATATTGGTTAATATTTTGGTACTAGCCAATATACTGATCAATATTTTGGTATTGATGAATATATTGATCTATATTTTCAAATTGGTATTTGCCAATATATTGGTTAATTAATATTTTGTTACAGGATGATACATTGGTATATGTTTTGGTTTTGGCCAGGATACTGGTTAATCATTTGGTATTTGCCAGGATACTGGTTAATATTTTGGTATTGGCCAGGATACTGGTTAATATTTTGGTATTGGCCAGGATACTGGTTAATATTTTGGTATTGGCCAGGATACTGGTTAATATTTTGGTTTTGGCCAGGATACTGGTTAATATTTTGGTACTGGTCAATATATATATTGGTTAATTTTTTGGTATTGGCTAAATTGGTTAATAATTGGGTATTGGATGCTATATTAGTCTATATTTTGGTATTGGCTAATATATTTGTATTGACCAATAAAATATCTAGAAGCAGATATATAGTCATGTATACATAACAACAATTAATCTAATACTAACCTATGGATGGTTGTTCCACTTGATGTTTGGCTTGACTTGCCATCCTTAACATCATAAATGTTTCCAATGGATCACTTACTGCTTGTGTATGTGAACTATATTCCAATAGATCACTTACTGCTTGTGTATGTGAACTATATTCCAAGGGATCACTGACTGCTGGTGTATGTGAACTATATTCCAATGGATCACTGACTGCTGGTGTATGTGAACTATATTCCAAAGGATCACTGACTGCTGACGTATGTGAACTACCGGTATATTCCAATGGATCACTGACTGCTGACGTATGTGAACTACCGGTATATTCCAATGGATCACTGACTGCTGACGTATGTGAACTACCGGTATATTCCAATGGATCACTGACTGCTGGCGTATGTGAACTATATTCCAATAGATCACTGACTGCTGGCATATGTGAACTATATACCAATGGATCACTGACTGTTGGTGTATGCGAAATAAATAGTAATTATTATTCCATATCCACTTAAAGGGTTAACATTTTCAGGACTATTGAAAAGATTTAATTCACTAGAGCTGAATAAAAATTACTAAAAAATATATTCAATTACGCACAAACATAAATATGTACAATGGTGATCACTATGATCAATGTGAATGCTGTTGTTTTTTGGGCAGTTTATGAACAAAAATATACTACAATGTAGCTCAACTTTATGACTTTTTATGAGTCGATCGTGACAATGACAATTTTCGGTCAGTTTTGTCAGTCCGTTTTGAAACAGTCCCAGTGTTTGGACTACTGTATTCTT
This sequence comes from Saccoglossus kowalevskii, assembly GCF_978046115.1. NCBI lineage: Eukaryota > Metazoa > Hemichordata > Enteropneusta > Harrimaniidae > Saccoglossus > Saccoglossus kowalevskii. Next base: position 18,584,390 of record NC_140649.1, on the reverse strand, counting down.
TAACCCTTCATTTCCATAAATATGTATATTATTAACTAACATGTGTACATAATGCTATCATTTCAATCTAATAAATATTTTAATACCCATATTTAATAATACTGAATCAGACTACTACATCTCAAATGATTTTCAATCAATACTTATATCTCCCAGGCAACAAATCAAATCTACCATCAAAAGCTGACTGTGTTAGGGTATTACTAAAATCAGCTATATTTGGTGTATCACATGGTATAAATGAGACTAGAATGTGGCATAGATTCTATGCTGAAAAGCCTTTTAATATTTTACCATATACCATATACTTATTATTATACATCTTTTCCCTTCTTGTAGTAATACATTAATGAGACAACGAAGAATGTTTTCCACTGTGCAAATGTCTGTGTGCAGTGACAAGATTGTATTCCCATCATGCACTGATAGCGCTTTTGTGTGTGAAGTAAACAAAGGAAAGTGTTCGAATGAGACATAAACATGACACACAATTTTCAAATAAAAAAGACATTCAAATTTACACATTCGAATGGCGTATTACGGTGGGTTAATGCTTCAATAAATTAATGTAAGTCCGACTGAAGGACGAAATGTAAGCAAATATTGCATAAAGCACAATGTGGCATGGGAGGTGTCAAAATATGAAAGGGGGATGTCAGCTTGGTCAATGCATGTCATAATTGAGCATTAACACAGATTATAAATTATATTCATAATCATACTATAAATTCTAATGTTTTCCATACCTAATAATTGTAAACATTTCCATCTCTCCAGCTCATGTTTGTAAATAACAACAAAATACATATATCACCTTGGTACTTACAATCAAGTTGCAAACACTTAATTGAGTCGACTTCAAATGTAGTAACTGGTTCGGTCACATGATTTCCAACATTAGAAAAGCAATTTTCCATTAATCTTTTTTGATAACACAATATAAGATCAACAGAATCAGCTAATGGATCCCATGGGACAGATAATTCTAAGTCACCATCAATTTCTATAGTAGAATATACATTTAGTTCTCTCTTGGTGTGCTCTAAAATATTATTTGTCAAATGACAATTCTTCTGAAAAGTAGGTTCTGTAACAAAGAGAATATATGAATATATGGAACAACCAAATAGAGACAAGCCATTGGGATGTCACAGCAGCCTCTGTTCTTGTACGTTGATCATTATATTACATGACAAATGTTCTTTTTTCATAAGTGCATGTACCAGTTCTGCACTGAACTAATGACTTGGACTGCCAGACAGTTTAACATTGTTGGCAAAATGGAAAACGTACATCCCAATTCCAAATAATAGTGCATTGTGGGGACAGTTATGTCAGACATGCTTTATGACTGGCAGAGTTGTTTGATTCAGTCATCTCCCAAAATACATTCAATTTTGATTTGGAATAATATTGAAATATGGTCTAAGGCTGCCAGTCAACCATCTTGATTTGTATTGTATACTATTTGTCAAACGAAATGGCTACTAATTTAAGTGACCTTGAATTGGATTGTGACATATAATCAACTTTCCTAGTTGTGCTAGAACACATTCATTTGTGAACCAAGTTTGGACATAATTGAACAGTGTGAATTTGAGATATAGGCAGAAATGTGTAAAAATGACAAAGATTTTTGATTTTCTTCAAACAAAATGACTGACAGTTGACCATCTTGAATTGGATTGTAACACAAATCAATTTTTGTTGATGTTCTAGCACACAATTGTTTGTGCATAAGCTGCATAAAATCTTAATAAAAATTAAATTGCATCTTTGCGAAATAATACCTGTACCAAATCTGAAAAAAATTTAGTACTTTTACTTTTAAGTTATAAAAAAAATGAACAAACATACAGTAAGTATTTTTGACCAACAAAATGGCCGCCAGTTGGCCAGTTTAGAAAAAAACACACAATAGAAATGATGTACGTCAGTATGCCAACAGATGTTGCCCATATTCTTAGTTTGAACAGAATCAGCCAGCACAACGTTGAGATATTGCTCAAAACATATAGGTTTTTAAGCTATTTTAGTATATTTTAGCAGTTTTCAGAATATATGCACTTTTATTGGAGATGTGCTTCTAATATAGCAGATACAACACAAATGAAACTGTTGTGTCACCTGATTTTAACTTGCTTTTACACTTACTTTGTAAATAAAATAGGAATTGTATCGTACACAATCCATCAGTATTAAAGTAGTTTTTGAAAATCACTATATTTATATTGTCATTGGTGCACCAGGGAATAAGCATAACTAGTAACGTCGCAACAAATCTCAAAATTTCGACTTAGAGGGCATAACGATACGACACATGAAAAGTTTTCAGTAAAATTACAGTGACAATTTACTTCACCTGTGATAACTATTGGATGTACAGTTGTAAACCTTACCTTTGACTGTCATGCAAAATATATCAGTGAGTATTTTTTCTTTCTGCCATATTGTAGATTCTTCTTGTAGCACTTGACTTGAAGTGAGAATGGTTCTAAAAAGTAATATTATAATAATAATAATAATGATTAGCAGTATATAGAATAACATAAAAACAAAAGCTAATTCCATAAATTATATGCCAAATGTGCTGTTGATTAATAATCGTAAATAAACCCATTGTCTAAAACCAGGGATTTTTTTAAACAAGAGAACATGCCATGGCCATGCACCCCCTTACCCTGGAAAGCAGATTCTCTTGCAACCTTAAAAATCTGATTGACCAGAGATCACATGTGGCCACAGTCTTCAACTGCAATCGGTCTGATAGTAATTTTGGCCCCAAGGAAGCCATAGAATGCTTTAGACTTATCAAAAACTCCACACCCTGGTAGATAAGAGAACCCCATCTCCCCCACATTAGTGGCGTCACTGAATTGCAGTGCTCCCTCTTGCAGTTTTTTTCTAGAAAAACCCCTGTAGAATTACTCTGAGTTTTCTCTCATGCACAAGTACAATATATGTGGTTCTAAGATAGATATTAAATGTACCAGTACACATGTAGCTTAATTGTAAGCTCCCTAGTCATGATTAGTTTACCTGCATTTCTCAAGCTTAAGGTAGCGGAATAGTTTTTTCGGCACTTTTCACATATTTTTTTTGAAAATCACAAGCATAGCTCCATAAGGCATGCCACATACATTAGTGTATTTATTTTATTGAAAAAATAATATCTTGTACAAGTAAACTGGTTTTTTCCTTGTGTGCAAACAAATACCCAAGTTTTTTGTTTATCCAGTGTACACCCCATGAGTGCTTCTCATTAATATTCATGGTTAACAAACATAACTGAACTGGGGCTAAGCTATTTACAAACAACTGATAAGATATCTGTTTGTAGTTTACACACAGCTGATAAGATGTGTGCACTGCTTCGTTTCAAGAGGAGGAAGCTGTACAGCAAAAATAAAAACAAAAAACACTTTCGAAACACAACAAATTTTGTATAAACAAAATAGTACATAAGTGTATCACATGTTACCGGATTTTGCCATAAATTCGCCCGGGCCGTTTAACGGCAGTTTGGTATTTTTTAAAGATTTTTTTAAAAATATTTTGGGAAGACAAATTTATGTTCTAAATCACAGTCCCTCTATCACCGGTCTCGAAACGCCTATTGTCTTAGGGGGGATTAGCAATAAACATCCAGTGAGTGCGTGTAGCGGTTGTTGGCGTCGCATAGTCACGTGACAGTATAGCGTCGCTTTCCATTTTGGACAACGTATGATCGAGGGCTCCGTATTTTATTCCTTGCTCTTAGCTGTAAAATTTCATATATTTAACAACTTTTTGTTATTACCGAAGCGAAATACCATTAGTTAACAGGTGAGTTATTATCCATTCTTTCATTTCGAATATTTCGTAGTTTTTTCGATCTTGAAAATTTGACCTCGATTTTCTGACCTCCATTTTGTCAAAAAGTTCATCGCTCAAAACATGTCGGTAGTTTTTCGGTTCCCTTTTCTCGCTTGATATGCTAGCAAAATCTTCAACTCGCATCGTTTTGGCGGGTGGAAGTGTATTTGCTTCGAGTGGGAGTGTTTATATCGTATTATTTTTTGTCGAATTCTTGAAAACTGTGTGATCTTGGTTATTCACATACGACCAAACATCTTGAGAATAGTCGATTGTTGCGATAATGGGTCGTGTTTTTTAAATCAGATATTCTTACGTTATGATCACTAAATTCACTATTTTATGTGCTGTTGAAGGTGCCATTCACGGTAAAAGATGTTCTGTGCTGCCAACATTTTTTTTGTGTCCCGAAAAATAGATTTTCTGTGTGTGTTTTTCGAAACTCGTGGTTCAACTCGACGCCATTTTAGATACAGAACTGTGCGTAAATACATCAACGAGAGTTTCTCGTTTCGGTTCCTTTTTTGAGAATAATACAAATCCGGTGTAGATAATAATACCCAATACTGGTTGTTATGAAGATTAACAAATGAGTTGTGGGGTTAAGGTATATTTGGGTATCTGCTGTTTCGTTATATTCGGTAAAATATCTTTGTTTACATTTTTATTTTATTTTTATATTGTCAGACGAGAACGTGCAGCTGTTGAAGCCATACAAGCTCTTAACAACCATGCCTCGTAAGAAGAACAGTTTTCGGAGGCCCAAGAGTTACTACAAGCAATTTGAAAAAAAAGTCCAGTGAATGTGATGACTTTTCACAATCGCATGTTACCATTGCTAATGATGCTACAATGCAACATGTAAGAATTAAATGTGGAAGTTATTATATTCTCAAAGTGCTGGAAATGCTATGTGTCTTAGTAAACAAACGGTTGATGAATTGAAAATGACTGGTGAGTTGAGTCGCACTTATTTTTATTTTATGTGAAATTGTTATTCACTGTAAAGTTTTCCAGAAATTGGTAATATGCTAGTAATTTAAAATTTATCTTACGAGTTATTTTTGTTTTGTTTTTCCCAGTGCATTCTTTTGTAGAAGTATCTAAATAACTACTAAACCATGGAGTGGATTTTATATTGAGTGAGAGGTTCCGTCAAGACCCACTACAAGCCCACTTCAGTAAGCATCGGCACAGAGGAGGAAGAGCAAATAACCACCCAACAGTTATGGCTTTTGGGTATCAAGAGAATGTCATCAGACTTCAAAAATCTTATCACATGCAGTGCATCACAGGCAATACAGGGAGACACAAGAGAAGGCCCTTACAGCATATAGTAGATGATACTCCTCCTCTTCTCTTTCCAAACAGAAGTGTTAGTATTTCTGTTTTTGAAAACAATGTAAAATAGTAAAAAAACAAGATATACTAATATATTGCTGTTTTTTGTATTTATTGTTAGATGTAAATAAGTTATAAATAAATAAATACAAATTTTAATTAATTTTGCTTTTGTGCTTTCATTGCCATTTTCTTTAAGTTGTAGGGAATGTAATCAGCAAAATATCTGAGTGCCTGCTCTTCCTCAATACTTAGTTCACTTGTGCTTGCTGCTTCAACTGTTTCAGACTGGTAGTCCATGGTGTCCCTTCGGGTTCTTGCCAACACTGCAAAGTTAAAAATGCATGTTCTGAACAGTTCATCTATATCTGTGTCACTGGGCCGAAAATCCATAAATACATTAATTATGTCATCTGTGGTTTTTCTGTCTACCCACATATTAAAAAAAGCATGCCAAACCATCTTGTGGTGTAAGGCCTTTGCAACAACAATTTGTTATACACTGCTGGGTCTGGTAAAACCTGAAACGGAAAAACTTAATTATTGCACATGGTAATTGCATTTTTTAAATTACTATATTTTTATTTTAGGATATTACAATGCTCTTCCTTCATGGATACTAGATGGCTAGTAATAATTCATATTCAGTACATTTGAGTTGAAAATAATATTTATTAAGCTTATCTAAAAAAAATAATCAGGCCCACAAAAAAATTCTTTGAGCCTATCTTAAAAAAAATTATAACGTGGCTCTATGGAGATTAAACCTGTAATAAAAAAAATGTCTACCTGATCTGCTGTGTTCTTCACTGGACCTTCTTTTCACAGATTGTATATTGCCAGTTTGCTAGTGTTCAGGAACTGAAAACAATGTAATATAACCATGAAGTATACAGATTACCATAGATAGAAACTAAAACTTATAAATAAATATATTCATAATAAATCATTCATATATTCATATTCGTCAAGACATCATGAGGATTTTCGGTCAACAATACTCATTCACACTTTCACAAGAGGCGACAAGTTGGTAGTGATGTCGACTTCATGTTATCGTGTCTGCCCAGTTTGATTCATACACGGCGAGTCTGCCGACCCAAATAAAAAGCAATAGGCTCTTTTTCGTATAATTATTGTACTCAAATTTATTGCCTCCTCCTTGCCCAAGATATTGTCACAGGAGCGCCGTGAAACGGAAGTACATGCAATCTCAGACAACTAATAATCGTTGGAGATGCAACCAGCTGCCTGATGCAACTGTGCTAAAAATATGAAAAAAAATTCGAACAACATTTAGACCAAACATTTACTAATTCCCCTCGATCATACAGCAATAGTAACGGACATACCTTTGACGTTTGTATCATGAACATTTTTCATGTGCCCCTTGAAGCCACTTAAACTTTTGTACTGCTTGTCGCAAGTCGGGCAGACGTAGACGAAATTTCTCCGTTTAGCAGATTCGCGTACATGTACTTTCATATCGTCTGGAACATCGGCAGCATTAGAGGGGAAAAAGTCTTCCTGTCCCATCACAAAATCCCATTCGATATCTTCGTCCTCGAAGCCAACAAAATCATTTCCGTACTTCCACGACATGCTGCTCAAAAATCGACTTCCAATGTTTTGATTCTGGTTCTGAAAACTTCTGCGCAACCGCACAATTTTTTTTCGCAAAGCATGTCGGGTAAATCATTAATGGTAATGATATGCGGGTCAACTTGAAGATGACCCCTGACAAGTTGCATCAACTGCGGATTACGTATAGGTGTCAATGGTTTATTTACCCGCTACGCGCAATAGGACAATAGGACAGCGGCCGTTTCGAGACCGGTGATAGAGGGACTGTGTCTAAATGTTATTTTAATAAATTTGTTGTCAAAATAAAAGTACAATGTCACAGTTGGAGATTTTTTATTTTTTTTTTATTTCTGTTTGATACATTATATGCTTTTTAGGATCAGATCCTTGACCCTTACCGAGTTCCGTGTTGATTGACATTCAACGAGATCCGAATTTTTAATTTGATGGCTGGTTTGAATATATCCACTTTTACAGTGATCAATATAAGCGTTTGGAAATAGCATAATTATATTGCGTGAGTGAAAGAAGCCAGTGAAACAGCGTGTTCTATTTATTTCTAACGCGCGTGGTCGGCGTCTTTGATTGCGATTGTTTTGTATTTTTGTCTTCGAAATGTATCACTCGCTGCGTTTTTTTTGGGGGTCATGTCTCGCAACTGAAAGTCCAAGCTGACTTTGTTTTGGCTGTAAAACTAAAAGCCCCCAACGTCGGATTCGTCAGCGTCATTCACAAATACTTGAAGGGCATCTGTGATATCTTCACCTTCAAACTGTCTTCGTCTAAAAAGTCAAATTCGTCATCTTCTTCTCCACAGTTAGCTTCCCCAGCTAACACCTCTTGAAGTTTGCTGTTCAGTAATTTACTTTCATTGACTCCACCGTCATTCACAGCAGTTTTCGTTTCCTCAACGGCGGTACTCACAATGGTAAAGGATGTTTCCCAAGATAGTACGACGTATTCAATGCGTAAGTGTGAATTATAAACAGACCAGAAAAGTCCGGTTAAAGCAACAAAAAGACGACAAAAAGACACTTTGAAGCCCCGTCATAGCCATAACAAGAAACCACGTGGGGTTGTTTAGTGTCTGTCAATATTTTAGAACACTGCATTTTCATTGGTCGAATTACGTTGAAAGAGTCGTCAATTGAAACAAATATTACAGTCTGTTGACAGTGATTGATCACTGTTATCATCATGAGAAAAAAAGAGTTATCCGCAATATACTTGCTGTTGGGGAGCCACACTACGGTAGCTTCCTTTGCCGAGATCGCCAGAATCTTCACGATAAAGTGGCAAGTTTAAAACTTGATGCAGCACAATTATTTGCGAACATAATGGACTTGAATTTAGCTGATGGTGGTTGTTACTATCTTAAAATAAAATCAAACCAAAGTCCGACGTACCTGCAAAAAGAGTGCATGTAAATGTGCTGTAAGACGAACACTTTGGTAAGGAGGGGCAGAGTTTCCTTCGAATTTGTCTGAAAATCGCTTTAGGCTTATTCAGGTAAAATGAAAACTAAACTTGCACGAACACTACAAAAGGTCCCTCCCGAAAATAACAAGTCCAACAAAAACGGTCTCGTCGGATGATGATTTACAATATTTTCGTGTTGAAAATTTACTCTGCATTTCTTCCAATTCCACACATAAAAAAACTTACCCCACAGCCGTCATTCCATTTTCTTATTCTACCGTAATCTGCGCAAGTTTGCTCGCGGGAGTCTGATAATTATTGTCGGAAAGTGTTCTTGTTTCTCTAAAAGACTTTGAAACTTGTGGAATACTCAAGAAAATAAGTTTGCAAATAAAACGGCCCAAACATAAATACGCTATGTTGACAAACACTTCAACTGCCCAGTGTAGTATTTGTGTTGTTTGCTACCTGCAAACAGAACCGCCCACTTTGCATAATCCCAGCTGTAATGAATGACGTCACCGTTCGTTATCAGCACTGACCGTGTTAAAACTCCATAGCGTGAAAGAAAACGGTAAAAATACAGTTTTTTCACAGACATAAATGTCGAATCATGATTTTTTCTGAAAACAACCTTCAAGGTAATTTATTTACTGCCAACCTATATAATTGTTGCTGCTAAAACGGGAGTTAACCTTGATTGAAGTTTAAAATCATAAAAGTGCCGATTTCTCGGTGTTCGATTTCTGGCAATTGCCGTTGACCTAATTTTAAATGGCGTTTCAGTGAGTAGCGCTACGATGTCGCCGTTTGGCTTTCCGTACTCTCGAATATGTTGGCTTCGTTTCCGTATTTACATTTTTGCGAAATTCTATCGCGTATTTTCACAAACCTCGCGCAAACCACCGGTATACACTAACTTTAACACCAAAAAACGTGCTTGAAATTTTCCATTTTCGGAGAGGAAAAAAAAACTTAATTTAAAAAATAGAAATACGGATTTAAACTTCATGACCTTTGCTTCAAAACAGTGTAAAGTTTTTGGCCGCATGCATGACCGTAGAGCTGACATTTAAAAATGTATTCACGTTAGTTAATTATCAGCCGCGCCGATTTTCAGAATCATGTGACGCTAAAACAAACACAGTGTTCACAAAATATTAATAATAGAAAAGTACAAGTCAAGGGCTTTCCAAACATATATAGATTGTATAGGTTCTTGTAAAATTTACTCCGATTATAGATGTTTACATTTTCCATGCCAAAAAACTATCTCGCTACCTTAAAACTATTATTACAGTACTGAACTTGTATAGAAAAACACTAATCAAATATATATGGCTTGCACTGACAGAAATATAAGGCCAATATACTTACGGTGTATGATATGGTGACAATGGATAGGGTTCACATTGTTTGATATTATCTAAATCTAAAGAAGTTGTAATTGTAGTTTCTTCTGTTTCAGGTGTTTCTAGTAGAACTAGCTTCTGCATTTCATCTCTTTCATCTATATCTGTTTGTATGTAATATATAATTATATATTTGTTACTGTACCGTGGAAAGTTACAGCCTGCTGTAATTTTGAGGTATATTGCATGGGGTATACTTTAGGAAACATGCATTTTAATAGAACAATTTCGCAGCATTACCAAGATGGTGGACGCCTTTGAAAACAAAGTTTATAGCAAGAAAGTTCTAATTATTTTCACCATTTTGCTCAGCTCTGGGCTTTCTATATCAAGCGGTTGGTTCTCAATGATGTGTAATGTTATTACGAGGATACTGAAAAGTATGCACTCAGACAGTACATGGTCACATTGAACCTCGCTATGCGGCAGTTTATACTCTTGTAGTACTATCTTTGTGCATAATTTACGATATCCTTTTATTATTGATCTGGGTCTCATATAATGAAAGATGGCGACTTTTCCTCTTTCACGGTTCAACAAACTGGGACGTTACCAAGCTTTTAAATAATTAGGTAATTTTTAAGGTGAATAGAAGGTATCAATGGAGTCACTGGCACTAATTATTGCAAATCCTGCCTAGGTCAAAACTCATTCTAAGTGATTTCCATTAGAAGAGCGCATTGGATTGGGAAAAATCAATGTTTATCAACACAAATGTTGCACATGTGCGGTGTGACAACCACCGCCCTTTAATTTAAAGCCACTTTTTGAAAATATCAAAAGAAATTTGATCGGTGTAAAGTAATTAATGCAACCAAACAATATACTGGATTAAGGCACATTTTAGAATCATGCACAAACAGATCTTCAAATAAACTAAAATATACTGTGCTTTATGTTGCATGGGACACAATGAATTGAGGCATTTTATTTAATTGTGTTATTGGTTTCATGAGTCATTTTCGGGGGATGACCCATTGAGGAAAGATGATCAAATTTCACAAAGTTCCTTTTTTGTATCCTGATGAGAAGATGCTTTTTGTCATTTATGATGGAATGTTTCACTCATGCAAAACATTAAGAATTTGTTGGACAGGTGCTTTTGAATTCTACATTTTTTTCAGTCAAATTTTTGGTGCAACTTTTTCACATTTTTATGCACTTTCAGTTAATTCTTTGTTAATTCTGAAGAAAATAAACACACAGTGTAATTTTCCAGTTACTACAAGTTATGATAATAAATTTTTAAAACAAGGTTAATGAGGAAGATTGGTCACCTAGAATGCCGAGCAATGTGAAGTTTATATATTTACCATTCTTATTCAATCTTGTAAAAACTTCATTCTTTGTGTGTTTCATAGATGGTGATAAGGTAGATGGTATTAATTCTGTTGCCGTATTTATATCTGTGTCTTTCAACATCATATTAAAATCTGTAAATCAAAAATAGCAATTCTGGTATTTACACAATGTATATTGAAGACTAAAAGATAAAACTTTGCATTTTGTAGTCAGTTAACTCTTTGAGTGACATATCTGAAACATATTTGTGTGGCCCAGAATTGTATGAAATATACTGAAAATTTAACAAAATTTGAAAATACTTACTTACACTGTATTTTTGGTGGAAAAAAATATCTGGCTCTCAAAGGGTCAACAAACTAGTAGTATTAATGTATTGTGTAATGCATATCAGCCAGTGAGTACTAGACTGGCAAAGTCGGGACTTCTTTTTTGTTTTACAAAAAGAAATAATTAATTGTTCTTTTAGTCCCTTTAGCGTAATCGCGAACACTAACCTGAACGCTAAAGAAATCCCGACTGGACGCATGTGCGGGCATTTGACTGCTATTAATTATTCATGATGTCATTGATTATTCATGAGTGGGTGTATGAAAGATAACATGACCTTTTAAAGATTGATTTGATTCGATCGCAAAGATGGATACTTTAATTTTCTAAGTGCAAAGGTGATAATTTCATCCATGTTTACTGAAAACAAGTCGATTTAAATGTCTAATGTATATAACTAATCTTTCAAAATTGCTGGGAACTCAGAAGTGAAAGGTCATGTACGTACATTAACATAGATAAGATATGACGTATACAGCTGCACTCTGATTCGTTGTCAATGCTAGTCAACAACTTTTAATTAGCATAATCACCTGAGTGATTCCGCTCCGGTTTTCACTCCAACGCAGGGGGTCACCTGCAGATGTGTCCAGTCGGGATTTCTTTCGCAGTCATCATGTTAAAAGGGCTAAATTGACTACTTATTATAATTTTTGTGAATCAAAAAACAAGTTCCGACTTTGCCAGTCTAAGTGAGTACCTATTAAATTTGATATACACTTAGAGCAACATTATGCAAATGACTTCAATACCTAATGACCTGCTTCTTAGCATTGACATGGTATTTATCACTTTGAGTGTCATTTTTTTTTTCTTATCAAAATTTCAGTGCAACATTTTGTTAATTTTTAAGTATTCTTCAAAAATATAATTTATAATAATAATTTTATTATTATTATTATTATTATTATTATTATAAATAATTCTGTCTGAAGCAAACCTCAAAAAAATCATGTGGGTTTTTCTTTGTGAATGGTATCAAAAGTTGACTTTGGTCTTCAAAAAGTTAAAGACTATGGTTTTTGGCAATCTTGCTGAATATACTATATGATTTATGTTATTTCAATATACAGTGAAACATGTCCAAATCGACCTCCACTGGGACCAACGTTTTTGGTCAGTTTTCAAAAGGAGTTGGTTTTATTGGGGTGTGGGCATGGTCGCAAAAAAATCACATGTAAACTACAATAGATGTATACTCACAAGTTAGACTGAAGCTACTCTGACCAGGGTCCCAGTTACAAGCAACACTCATATAATTATAATAATTATATTTAATTTTTCTTGTCAGAACTAACCTTGAGAAGAGGTTAATTCATTGGTGTCATTTATTTTTTCTTGAGCTAATTCATTTAATAAAGACTTGTGTGATGTGTAGTCTGGAAGTGAGTTTTTGTTTTCGCATATTTCTTCTTCTAGTGAGTTATCCTATGGCATATGTAGAGAATATTATGCAAATGGGTTTGTCAAGTTAACTTCACATTACATACACACATTCAATTTCCCTAAATGGTTATACAACGCTTAAAGTTGTATTATCCCAATATATATTGTTTGAAGCATTTGGAATATGAAGTATTATGCGACATATAATAAATGCAACAGGTTAAGATATTTTCAAAATATCAAATCATTGAGTTTCTTGCAATTAGCCAAACATCGCAGAGCAGTTCTATGGATTTTTGTTTGTGATTTAGTTTTTAGCATCTTAGGGTGCCATCACATCACCAAATTGCTTGCCGAATTCTCTGTTTTGTGATCAAAAGTGACCTAGCCACAAAATAATAATAATAACTTTATTACACTACAAAAAACCTCCAGAAGGTTTTTGTTTGGTAAAGAACATAAATACAAATACAATAAATTCAAAAGAGATAAAATTAAAAGGGAAAATAAAAGAAAAAATGTCAGTAAAATAAAACAAAAATTAATTAATTACTTTCTGTGGTTTTAAAAATTGTGCTCTTCAAATATTTTGCTATGTTATGTTTGCTAGGCTATGTTATTCTCCATAATCTTTTGAAATATCGCACTGTGTAAATGTGTAAATATTTATTGCAGTCATCAAACGGTTTTTTCTTTTTTTATAGGACGATAATTTTATTCATGTTACCATTGCGTCTGAGCAAACATTAAATACACTTCCCAGGTTAGGTCGGTTATTTCACACAATTATGTTCAATTGAAAGCTAACACATATCTTTCATCTCTATTCAATGCATTAATTAATTATTTCTATACACTAATTATTTTAAATTAATACATGTACATGTTTGTAAGAGAAAAATGTGAATTCTTATTCATACCAAGTGATCCAGCTGGATTTTATTTGTTTTGTCATTCCAACCTAGTGGCTTTATAGTAGTGTCTTTTGGTGGCTCTTTCCAATCACCATCATCATTACCATCAAGCAAAAAATCATTTCTAAAACACAAAGAAAGATTGCGAAAAGAGAACAATTATAGCAGTATGCTGATAAAAGTGTCCAAACTGTGTTCAGATCAAGCTTAGAAAGAACTCCTGTGTTCTGAAGGTATTGGAGGTACAAATACAGAATATACAAACTAGTACAAATAGAGAATACTGTATTTACAATATTAGAAGCATATCTTAAATAAACACAAATTGAAGCACCAATAAATTGGTTAATTTATGTAAATTAGATAATTAGTAAGCACAAAATTTAATTGGCAAATTAATGTGCAAATTAGGTAATTAATATGCACGAATTTCAACTAAAATCTATGTACCAAGTTTCATTGAAATCTGTTTAATGGTCCATGAGAAGCAAATAAAAATGCTTAATATTGGCTGATTAATATGCAAACTAGGATTTCAATCAAAAATCAGGTCTAAGCATTAAAAGCAAAAAAAAATGCTTTTCTTAACATAAATTGATACTACAGGCCCATATGAAATATGAAAGAATTTCTCAAAAGTAGTTTTGTGTTGGTTTGTGAGCTACACATGTCACAGACATGACAAAATCTCAGTCTTGCAATGGTACAACAATGTGAAACCAGTAAGCAATTTTGAATCAGAACGTGAAATGATGTATTAAGTTTGATTTGATTCACTTTCCAAACGTAAGAAATGCTTGATTTTGATGTATTTTTAGCTTTAGAATGGACACCGATATTTGTGTTGATAAATAATGAATTTCCCACAATTCAATGCGCTTTTCTAATGAAATCACAAGTACGAGTTTTTCCCTGGGCACCACTTGCACTAATTATCGCCAGCGACTTCTTCGATATCTTCCAAACACCAAAACAAAATACCTAATTAAAGCTTGGTAACTTCTTAGTTTGTACTAGTTGGTGTGCGCTACAGCCAAAATTGCCATCTTTGTTTATATGAGACCCATATCTTGTGCATACGCGGCGCGACGACTACTGCCCTTTAGTCATATGTACTAAGATTGAATATACAGTGGCCCCTCGCTAACTCGCGCCTCAATAACTCGGGGTCCCGGCTAAGTCACGGGTATCACCATGGCTCCCAAAACCATAGTACACGTACATATACATGTATTGTTTTTGATGTCCAGTTTTTTTCTTTGTGCATGAGTCTGTTTGTTTTTATTCATAAATGTGCGAAGTTTTAAACAGCTGTAAAATCGGCAATGAAAAAAGCATGCCGACTGGCAGACTATGATTACAAACATGCAGCGCTATCAATTAGCACCGTATTTCAAAGGTATGCCGGTAAACACCGCGAGTACGCGGCCAACGAGTGAACATAAACAATGGCTAGGTGTGAAAGTGTGATCGGCTTTCAGTCTAGAAATAAACACCATTTTCGGGTTTACTTTGATGAACATGTTTAAAAACTCAACTGAAACAGCCACTGGCTTCATTCTGATCTAAAGTTTTCAACTGAGCAGTATGTCTAAACGAAAGTTAACAAGCGTTTCCGTAAGAGATAAACTTGCAGCGATCGACCGAGTAAGGAAAGGTGAAACCAAGGCTAAGATTGCACGTGACCTCGGCATAGGTGAATTCACTATTCGTGGATGGGCGAAAGACGAAACTAAGCTGAGAAAGTTCATTTTCGATGTGGACCAGGAATCTGGACTTAAACGAAAACGAGCTAAACTGGCAGACAATGAAGACATCGATAAGTTGTATATGTATGGTTTATTCAAGAAAGATCTGCAGGAATGCCACTGTCTGGTCCCATCATACGGGAGAAGGCTTGCATCCTGGCTAAACAATTGCAAGGACAGGACTTTGACTTTGAGGCCAGCGCTGGGTGGTTCTGGCGTTGGCAAAATAGACACGCTGTTCATGAAATTTCTGTACAAGGGGAGGCTACATCAGCGGATCTTGAGGCTGCAAAAAACTTTCCAAGAAAATTGAAAGAAATTAATGAAGCTGGTGGTTACTCGGAGGAACAAATTTATAATGCTGACGAAGCAGGTTTATTTTGGAAAATGTTGCCATCCAAGACACAAGCATCTGCAAGTAACTCACAGAACGCTGGACACAAACAAAATAAACAGCGGATTATACTGTCATGTTCACTGCTAATAAGACCGGCAGTCACAAACTTAAACCCCTTGTGATTAGAAAAAGTCTTCGACCACGCTGTTTTCATCATGTGAACACTGACAATTTGCCGATTGTGTATATGGCTTCTGGAAATGCGTGGATGACACAGTTTTTGTTCAAGGACTGTTTTTTTAACCATTTCGTCCCAAGTGTACGTCGCCACTTGTCATCGCACGGATTTGAATCGAAAGCATTGCTACTTTTAGATCAGTGCCCAGCTCACCCACGTGAAGATGCCCTAGTAACACAAGATGGGCAGATTAAAGCATTTTTTTTTGCCGAAAAACACAACCAGTAAAATTCAGCCAATGGATCAAGGCATTACCCGATCATTCAAAGCAAATTATAGCCGCGAACTACTGTTGCAAATTTTGCTGGATCCAGAGTATTCATCACTGATCACAAGCTTGAAATCCTACACGATCAAAGACACGTGTTACATGTACATAACTGCAAAGGCATGGAAACAAGTTAAATCGAAGTCAATTGAGAAGTGCTGGATGAAAGGACTTGGAACTGCTTTTAGCATAGAACCGTCCACCAATGACGAGGTCGTCAATAACCCCGAACAGGAATCTGTTTCGCAGCTGATCGACCCTGCCGCTTCAAATGGTTTGGCCACGAACTATACCGAGAATACAATAATGGATTGGATTACTGCTGACGAAGATATTCCCATGTTTGAACTTTTATCTGATGGGGGCATTGCAGCTCTGATCGGTGGCTGTGAAACACCAATACAGTCCGACGATGAAGAGGAAACAGACAAGGAAAACATGGAACCTCCCCCAACTTCAACAGACACAATAAAAGGACTAGAAACTGCATTAGAGTTTTTTAAATCGGCGACTGGTAACGACATTGATGGTTTGAAGTTGATGCAGTTAAAGGGACTTATTGATTGTTGTAAAACAATTCAATGTAGGAAACAACGGCAGGCAAGCATAACACAATTTTTCAAGTAACTGTTGCTCGGTTTAATAGATGAACAAACAATGAATATTTAATGTAAACACTGATAACAGTTTTCATTGTAGTTGCCATTTCGCACCTTTTTATTCACAATTACATGTACATGTATACGATCAATGACAACCTTTTAATGAAGATACTCCTTTTCTGTGTGATATAACGTGTTGATTGTTTTTATTCTGCCCTTTGTTTGAATAAATAGCCACTTTCCCAAGAACCTCACTAAGTTGCGGCCCTCGATAAGTTGCGGTTTTTGCTTGGACCCCAACACCCGCGTGCGCCAACTGTATTACTGTTCGATTACATTCTTCTTTTGGAGTTTTCACAAGCTCACAAGCTCAAGAGTGTAGTTTTTTGCATTGTTCTAAACTTTAGTCAGTTGACAATAAACGGTGTTAGACGAGTTAATACTACGAGACGTTGCATTATCCATAAGTCTACAAATTGAACCTGCTCAGTGACGCCTGATAAAATACAGCTCAGTCGTCAAGCCACAGTAGTAATTCTTCATGGTGTTCTACCATTTTTGTTTGAAACACATGTGCATGTGCAAATGCATATATATATCTCAAGATGATGTATGTGCGGATCCACAAGTCCCATTTTTTGGAATTCATTCAGATAGAGAGCATATGAAATTCACATAGACAATGTATCATACCAATACTGAACATGACAAGGCACACCAACTGTGGAACTTAATAACTAAAACACCCATGCACCTAAAACAATATGTTAATTACCTGAAGACATCACTCCCATCAACAACTAAAGGATCTTGAATTTGTTGTTTTTTTAGCCTTGCACTTAGTTCCTGGAGCTTAGGAGTGTGGTTCAAGTAAGACACAAACGCATCTTCAACACAAGCAACTTCTTCAAAGGACATACTTGATTCTAAATATTGAATATATGAAATGATCAGCATATTTCAACACAGTCAATGCCAAATGGTTCAAATTTAAGTTGGTTCAGATTTTGTTTCAGATAAATATTTACCTTCAGTAGGAACTGTTTGAATGCATTCAAAACATGACTCGGTTAATGTTATTGATACAGGAGAATCAGGATTTGAACTTGGTATGATGTCATTATCAAGATTGGCAAATAAAATTCCATTACTGTAACAAGAATGTTGAAAATAATTATTAACTATTGATAGAGTATGCCCACAAATGGGAGTCCAATTATTGTGTATTTAGCACATTCTAATATTATGACAAATTGATGGTTTTTTTCATTTCTCTGCAATTGTGAAGTGCATAAACCATTTTGAAAAAGACAAGGAAAAAAGTGTAGTACATTATCCAAAGTGAATAAAACTATTTTATCTCCAATGGAAGCCCAGGAAGCACTGAGGTTAAATTTATAAGACCCAGTTCTCTAGATTTTGTCCAAATGGGGGGGGGGGGGGGGGTGTAAATAAAATAAATGTACTTCACAAAATTCATATTGACAATTTGGCAATTTTGGGAGGGGGAGGGGTCATATTGCCCGAGTCTTACAATATCTTAAGGAACATATACCTGACCGTCATGCTTTCAATGCCAGTATACCCTGCATCCTGAGGATAAAGACCGAGCAGTTCTTTTAGATTTCTATCTTCTGACATATCTTCTAGCGGTTGCTTAGATTTCACTGAAAAAAATCATCATTCGAATTACTACACTTCAAAATGACATTTCATTGACAAAAAATATGACTGTGCATGCTTATTTAGTACAGGTTTGAAATTACCAGTTGCCCAAAGCACAGACTACCTGTTGCTCTGCAGGCACAATCATTTTCCAAATTACTGTGTTAGTCTTATTGCGCCACAAGAGATTACTTAAATTTATAAATCCGTTTTCTTTATTGTTATAATACCAGTTTATAATAATTGTGCACTGACATTTATTTTTTTTTTTTCACACTTTTCAGCTGTTAGTGATAACAAAGCAAATCATGAAATTGATATTATCAGTCTTTAAAAATGCCTAGTTTGGCCTTAAAGATTTTAATGTCCAGCTCTGCCAGTGAATAGTACAATAACTAAAAACAAAAAAATAATATAGTAAAAACTGTTATAAACCAATTTCAGAGATGCATCAACATTTGAAACATCATATCAAGAGAAAATGGGTTGAAATGTTTATTGATGGTTCTTTGACTCACCTCGTTGCCATGGCGACTGATACACTGAATCTTCTACTTCACTGTAAAGACAGGTGTATGATACTTCAAGATGAGATGGTAATGTTAATAATGCATGGTTAAGTAATCTTCTTCGCCTACTCAGAGCCTAGAAACAGAATAAATATATATTATAACCATGATGCCATGCCTTTATATTATACACATGTAATATTTGTAATACTTTTTGGCTTGCCTCCATTGTTCTAGTCTGTTTCTTTGTTCTCCAACCTGTTTACTAGGGAAGGACTATTTTTCAGAATACTCTTGTTCAATACAATGTACCTGTCACTATTTAAATATCGGCCATTTTTCTCAACATCCAGAATTCAAACAAACAATTTCCAGATCAACAAGTCATTGTCAATGACACGTCCTCGTTCCATTCATATTTGAGTGACATATACATTCAAAGCAGATCATGACCGAAATCTCAGACCACTGAAAGTGGTCTGATCCGAAATGCACCTGCATATGTACAACACATTGTACTAAATCTGAACAATCCATCCATGCATGACTGAGATCCGGTTCCGGAATCGTGAAAATATGTGATTTTGATGCATTTTCGGCCTTAAAATGGCCATCATTCGGCTATTGTTAAGCGGATCATGAAACAAATGCACATATCTATTTGTGACATGATGTACCATGTGTGTGTGAAGTTTGAACTTGATCAATCCAGACATGTCTCGGATACGGATCCAGAACAGAATTCTTTAAAACAAAATGGCCGCCAGTCGGTCATTTCGAACTTGATTCGAAAAAAAATGACGTGCATCAAGGTGCTATTATGTTTAATGTATGTACCAAATTTGAACAAAATCCGTCCATGCATAACTGAGATCCGGGTCCGGTTAAAATATGTGATTTCAATGCATTTTCGGACCTAAAGTGGAACAGTCATGGAACAGCTAAAAATCAGCTAATTATCATGCAAATTAGGTAATTAATATTCACGAATTTTTACTAAAACCTAATCAACTCTGCGCATTATCCCAGAGCATCTATGTACCAAGTTTCACCAAAATTTGATTAGTGGTTTTTGAGATAACGATGGAACAAAAAAAGTGACATACATACATACATACATACACACAGACATACATACAGACATACAGACAGGGTAACTGCAAAGACTCCCTTTTGTGCTTTGCACACGGGAGTCAAAAATGACGTGCATCAAGGTCCTAATATGTTTAATGTATGTACCAAATTTGAACAAAATCTGTCCATGCATAACTGAGATCCGGGTCCGGAATGGTGAAAATGTGCGATTTCAATGCATTTTCGGTCTTAAAGCGGCCGCCATTTGGCTATTGTTAATGAGATCATGAAACAAATGCACATACATATTTGTGACATGATGTACCTTGTGTGTGTGAAGTTTGAACTTGATCAATCCAGGCATGTCTCACATACGGATCCAGAACTGAATTCTTTAAAACAAAATGGCCGAAAGTCAGCCATTTCAAACCCGATCCAAAAAAAAAATGACGTGCATCAAGGTCCTATTATGTTTAATGTATGTCCCAATTTGAACAAAATCCGTCCATGCATAACTGAGATCCGGGTCCGGAATGGTGAAAATGTGCGATTTTGATGCATTTTCGGCCTTAAAATGACTGCTATTCGGCTATCGTTAATCGGATCATAAAAAAAATGCATGTGCATATGTCCCATATAATGTGTGATGTATGAGTGAAGTTTGAACTTAATCGGTCCATGCATGTTCGAGATACAGGTGATCACGGACGCACGGACGCACACAAGGCAAACCATAAGTCCCCGTTTTCGGACTACGTACGAACGGGGACTAACAAGCTGTGCGAATACATGTTAACTCTATTGAATGATCTAAATAGGTGATTTGTGGGTGAATGCAACATGTATGAGATTTCTACAGATTAACTTTCTAAACAAAAAAAGTTATGTAACACACGCAGAAAAAACACCTAAAACTTGCCAAATTCGCTGTATTAATTAGTTAAGTTTGAGAACTTAGACATTTACCTGCCTAAACCCCAAACAGGCTGCTATTAACTATCATTAGCATCTTCACAGTCGTTCCTTAACTGTCTATATGATTTTCACTTCTATAAATTTTTGTGATTTTAGGATTTGATGGCATATGCAAAGACAACATTTCACAAAAGTTACCAACACTCTCGTGAGAATCCAAGAACAGTTCACTCCTACATTGACTTGCGAATTTCATCAAAATTTGTCTCACAATATTAAAGCAGTTACTGTGGAATACTTTATTTTCGCTGGAAATTTATTTTCGCGGAAAAGGCTTTTTGGGCGTTCTGTATGGAATTTATTTTCACTGATTTTTGATGAGTTGAATGTGAAATGTAGGAAAAAAAGTATATTCGCTAGATTTTATTTTCATGGAATCAATCAATTCTGCGAAAATAGCGAAAATAAATTCCAAGCAAAAATAAAGTGTTCTACAGTAGTTTACAGTATAAATATGTGCAAATACACAGTAAACCATTTGCCATTAGAAATTTTAGTTATTTCATAATTTGTGAAGACACGTACTGTAACTCCAGTTGTGCATCTGCAATGCTACATTATTTCACAAATTTTCTTGACTCTTGAAATATAATAAAAAATCTTCTTGTAAGCTTAAAGCACTGTTGTAAGTAGACCTATTTTCCTTTGAACTCAGCTTGAACTCAGACCAAATAAAGAAATGTTTGTATAACCATAAACAGTTGGTCAGCACGTAAAACATATCAAATGTAGGAATTTGCTTAGTCAATAACAACAATAGACGCTGTCACGATTACGTGGTTTTACTAAACTTAGTTGCATCTGATACAATTTGCAACTTGTGAATAGCAAATGCAGGGATTTTTTTAAACAAGGGAACAGGGGTGCAGCGCCCTCATGTCATGGCAATGCACCCCTTTACCCTGGGGAGCAGATCCTCTGGCAACCATAAAATTCTGCTTGACCAGGGATCACATGTGGCCACAGTCTTCAACTGTGACCTGTCTGATAGTAATTTTGGCCCCAAGGAAGCCATAGAATGCTCCATTTTAACTTAGAATTATCAAAAACTACACACCCTGGTATGGAGAACCCTATCTCCCCCACTTGGTGGCGCTACTGAATTGCAGTGCTTCTTCTCGCATTTTTTTTTCTAGAAAAAAACCTAAAACGGTATATTAAAAGGATCACTGTGTTGCCTACCCAGCCAAAATATGGCGTGTAATTTCCTAAATAGATTTCTAGAGTACGCGGTTGACGTTTATAACAACCATATTTTATCACGAAGCTCCATGATCCCGCCATTACAGAATGCACAATGTTGACTTTATTCAGTTTCAGTACTAGTATATCCGGCACACATTGTCGCCAGATGACTTTTTACAAAAACGATTGCAACTAATATACTCATCTAACCTGTCCACAAAACGACAAAACCCCGGGTCTTAGAACATTTGATTTGATTGATTCTTTGAAAAGTCGTCTGCAGCACAGACATGTCTGCTGTACTTGAAATGAAATTTATGCTACCTCTATTTCGTCGCATATGATGAAATCAATTGCAATATGATACTTACCTTAGACAAGTAGTCTGACGCGAGAAATCTCGGCATTTTTTAAATAGGAAAATCCAGGTTGGTAACCTGCTCTCAGCGAAATTTTCTTGTTCGAAAAGTGTGCTTCACGGTTGATCTGCGTGTTTCCTATTCATATTGTGCATACCATTCAAAACGAGGCTGAATTCGTAAATCTACCGGCAATCCGAAGTCTGGCGGCGCTCTTAGTTGTTGAAATGTGTTAAGAATACATGTTGCTACGTTGTTGAATATATGACAAACATTATTTTTAAGCATTTCAGAACAATCTACAGACTGAAATTGTAGAGCATGTGAGCTGGTATAGGTGACTGTGAAACCCTTTTCTCATTTAGGGAATTTTATAGACAAAATGTTTTTGAAAGCAATCTGGACAATCATGGAAGGTTTCCAGTTATTGGCGCTTAAAACTGTAGAAAGGTTGGTACACAAAAAGGGAAAGTTGCTCTAAAAAAATACCCATAAATACAAACATAATGAAAACAGTATTTTGTTTGGTATCAGTGGAGAGGTTATTTGAGGAATAACATCACGATATGGAAAAGCGTGTGCAAATGGCAGACATAAGAACTCAGGTAAAAAAATTGCTCCTTTGTGTATTTGTGTATATAGGTATGTTATGTATTATCTCGACATTAAGCGTTTTCTGATTATTGCTTTCAATACACAGTGCAATCCACAATGCCGTGAAAGTAGAGGTATACAATATTTTATTATAAATACCCTATAGATACACTCGAGAGTTTGGTAACTAAGTTATGTTTCATCATTATTCATTATGGGCACTTATTTAGACATTTGCGATGTTTAAAAGAGTGCTCAAGCGCGGTGGTCGTCGCGCTGCGCATGTGCGACATTTGTGTTGATGAACATTGATTTTCCCACAATCCAATGCGTTAAATGGAAATCACAAGTATAAGGTTTGACCTGGGTGCGTCTTGCACTAATTACCGCCGGTGACTCCTTCGATATCTTACAATCACCTAAAAATTACTTAATTAAAGCTTGGAAACATCTCAGTTCGTACTTGTTGATCTGCACAACAGTCAAAGTCGCCATCTTTGTTTATATGAGACCAGAGGTACATTACTTGGGGTTTGTAACTACGGTGACATGATACCAAGATCCCGTCACAATCTCGCTCTCGCATAAGCGTTCCAACTCAGAAAAAATGCGAATGCGCATGCCCGAGGTAACTAGGATACTGGGATGTCCAGGTGGATCAAAATAGCTGCCCACGATATGACGGATTACGAGAACTATATTTTCTGTACATTTTCGATGTATTACATTTTTCACTATGATGGTGACAAGAAAAGTTTATTTTTTTCATTACAAACCTTGAACATTGATATGCGTCATGTCAGAAGGTCGTAGCCTCAGTCTCGCTATCTACGAGAAGAGACTTGAATGGGATCTTGACATGATGTCACCATACAGTACTATGCGAGTTGCAAACCCCAAGTAATGTACCTCTGATGAGACCCATATATCTCGCGCATGCCTTTTAAACTACTAGTACTTTGCATTTGGTGTCGGTTTCAATATAATAAATTATAAGCTATTGCTAAATGTAAGTAATATGTTCGCTCTGTATTATTTTGGTTTGTGGGACTGTGGAATGTCTTAATATTATAATTAAGACATCTGACAGATGTCTGCGATAAAGATACATTTTAGTTTTTAAGGGAATGATTCAATTAACAATAAAACCAATAGATTTGATGCAAAAATCTTGCATTACAAAGACAATAAGACATCAAAGTTGGTGTGATTGGGAGAAAACTGACGTCATCTCGTTCCACACATGTCGACAGAGACGGAAACCGAATATAGAGTAGATATTAACGCTGGTACTGTTCCTATTGTTGTATAACAGGATTCAAGTCTAGTTTTGTGACTTCACTTTTGATATAGCTATTCATATTAAACGTCAACCATTTCCAAATATAACCGATCCAGGCGAGTCTGGAAGCTTCACTGAAGAAATTACAGTTATTATAAAACCATTTGAACGACCAGAACTAGACAAACTATTCGTGGACGCCATCGTTGGCGATCACTGGCGGATCCAGAAATTCGGTACGGGGGCGCGCACTCTAATTGACGTGACCGAAGTAGACCTTCGGTGGGCTGTCTGTCAATTGATTTGCCCCCTAAATCCGCGCCTGGCGATCATAATTGCGAACTATTCACAAAAATCAAGAACCATTTCGGAAAGATCACGTCAAATATTATACAATGAATTTCAAGCGTTATCGCAAACGGATACCAAAGACATACCACAGTCCGGTTCCTAACAGGGACTGTGTACAAGGGCTTGCCAACTGATGCTGAATCCCCTCGTGCGAGCACGAATCTCTGTGGGACTGTGCACGTATATCCTATGCTGATAACGCTTTTTTTTATCCACAAACGAAATTCATTTGGAACTGATGCTCGAAAAACTTGAAGATCGCCGCATTAAGTATAGTATAGTAAATATCTCAAGATGGCGGCCCCCATATAGTAAATATCGTATTTATTTTATTACTAGTATCACGTTTGCGCCAGCTGACTGTGACTCAACCCGGGACTCAACTTACATATGACTCATGATGATTACAAATTGCGCCATCTTGTGACGGGAACGCGAACCAAAATGGCCGATACCGCTAAGTTCTTCAACTTAATGTTGTGTTGAGCAAGTCTTGTGAGGACAAATCCTAGTAAATTGTTTGGATAACCGGTGTAAGGTAGGACTAGATAAGATCGGGAATTATTTTTCACGTATCAGCTGAAGGTGTCTGACTGGTGACATGATAGTGTGCTATCGCTTCACATGATCCCTTCATGGACGTACTTCAATTTGGTTTTCGTCATTCAAAATCCAGCACGAAAAAAGCGCTTCAATGCAAGACGATTGAATTATTTAAATAAACAGTTCTAAATTGAGATTTTACACGTTGACGGTCTCGCTTGCTTGCGTTCTTCTTTTAATAACGGACTTGGCTGAAGTTAGCAGACACTCCCTGCAAACAGTGGCAGTTAGCAGACACACTAGCAGCCACAGTCTATCAGGCATAGCACTGCTTTGAATCAATGTTTGTATTACCCTTTTTCATAAAGTAATCATTGTTACTACCTCATACTAAAATATGTTTGGATATTTATAGCAGTAACAAATTCTCACTTCAGGTCAGGTTAGACTTAAATTATACCACGAATATTTACATTTAAGATGTAAATTTTGGTATGTGTTGGTTCTTGGATATTTCTGCTTCGTCGTCCTGTACTTCGTTTAGTAATTCAGACTTCCCAGATTGTGGGCTTAATCATTAATTGCTTAGGTATGTGCACTCTAAAAGTGTTAAGCAATCAAACAAAAAACTTCAGTCTTCACTTTTTCATAGCATAAAAACAGTTTTCACCCTCGCTTATTATGACACCTTCAAAAGCAAGTAATTTCTATTTCCCATAGAGGTAAACAATGGTTTAGTCCCCTACATTAGGCTACAAGAATCAGTTTTTTGTGCATCACGTGTTTATTTGCCTTCAATTGCGTTTTGGTGGTTGTCACTGTCGTCCTTGGAATCTTGTCGATAACGTTTTGGTTTCAATTTACATAACTGAGAAAATTACATTTTTTTGTCAACTGAATGCTGAAAATCAAATTAGCATAACAATGCATTTGACCTTTGTCACCATTTTTAATTATTCTTGACTCAAGATGGCGCTGACCTCTTGACCTTGGTCACGTGACCTAGATTTCTCCCTCGTCATTGGCTGAATCACAGATTGATGCCTACTGTTCAGAATAGTCTATGGTGGGTAATTAAACGTAGTGAATAGGTGGATTGAAAACCCTGATTTACTTTAATAAATTGAGATTAAGGTAGAGATGCAGTTTACCTGACAGGTATTTTAATTAGTTAATTAGAAAACCAAGATGACCTTCCTTCCACAAAACTATATATTTTCGGAAAGCTTATTGTATGAATTTTAAAATTTTGTTAGTATTTTTTTTTTATGAACACTAGTTTGAAATATGCACAAAAATGTGCTTTTTGGTCAAAAGTGATTTAAAAAAAAAAGCTCCTAAACCATGCTTCTGTTTCCTGTCAAAATTGGTTTATGGGTACATCTGTTTACTATGAAAAAAGTGCCGTCTTGAAAACTGTCTACCAGTTGTCAATTTTGCAGGGCAGCAGCCCAAATTTCACTACGTCAAGTTTATGCATAAATTAACACCCAGTTGTCTGTACGATTGTTGTAACACTGTTCAACCAAAAACAATGCCCCCACGGAGTTTTGAAGATAAACACATTGTCAATCATTTGTGAAAATTTCAAAACAAAAGGTCAAAGCGTCTAGGAGTTATTTTTTTTAAAAGTTCTGGGATGTTCACTAAAAAGAAGCTGAGATAATTGCTAATTTGCATAACAATTCACTCAGTGAGAAGTTTGCTAATGCTCTTAATTAAAATGGCTGTAACAGTTCCAAATTTAAATGTATCAGCGTTTTGTTAAAAGTTAAATATAGTGCATAATATGGAGATCCCGTCATTTCTTTTTTTCACCATGTTTCTTTTTTATTAATTATGTACAGCCTTGCTAAATCTTGCTAAGCATTCAAAAGAGAGAATGTTTGCACCTGTTATCTATATTTTAAAATCGTTTTTTGAGTATGTTCCACTATTCACAATTCTACAAAATTTTAACAGTCTATAGCCAAGACTGTTTGTGAGATAATAAAAAGTAAAAAAAAAAAATAATTCACTCCAAAGTGCCCACGAACCTGCATCTCTACCTTAAACAATGATTACTTGATGAAAATAAATATTATAAACATTGAATCAAAGAATTGTTACATGCCTGATAAACTGTGGCCGCTAGTGTGTCTGCTAGCTTCCACTGCCTGCTGAGAGTGTCTGCTAGCTTCCACTGTTTGCTTGGTGTGTTTGCTAGCTTCCACTGCCTGCTAAAAGTTAATAATAGTGTGGAGGCTGATATATGTGATATTCATTTCCAGGATTTATTTACATACCAGCGACTGACTGATATTAGTAATGACAGATTGAAACAGTAAACTAACCTATAATCAGTCAGGTGGCGCTTGTGTCATTGCAACATGTGCAAAATACGAGACAACATTCATGTTATAAAATTAAAATCTTCCAATGTATGAGCAAACAAAATGATTGTATTTTTGATTGGAGGAAGTGGTTTCATTTGGGTGAGTGTGCGATTTGGACCGTATCATTATCTGAAAGGGGGAGAGAACATGCGTAAATAAACCTAATAAATGCATAATGTGATACAATGATACAATACATGAAATACAATGTAGTAATTCACTATTCACTATTTATTTAAAATGAAAAGAATTTGTATGCCTTATTGTTGTTAAATACATAATAGCAATTTTCATAAACCTGTGCTCCCTGTAGAAATGAAACAAGTCCACTATAACTAGACAGGTTGGTTGGGGAAACCCTGGAATTCAACTTTTATTCAGTAGTTCTACTAGTAGGCAGGTTTCTAGCTGTGAACAAATCGGTAAAAATGTGACTTTGCATCCCAGAAAACATGAGACAGTGTTTTTTCATCGTTCTTGAGTGGACAAAGTCTGGTAGAAATTGCACGAAATATTTGTTTTCATCAATAATTGTCCAAAATATATTTTAAAAGAAAGACTTAACAAGTTCAAGTTGCTGTTTTGTACAGCGACACTACTCTGTTTACAGTCAGACGAAGCCCTGTCCAGAACAAAGTGCCTCAGAAGGATGGCTACTTTTTCGTTGAGAAAAGTCAATCAAGTAAAAATAAAAACCACAGAAATAAAAATAAACAATACCAGGTAAATAGCTGACGTAGAATAGCTGATTCCAATGTTTCAATAGTGTATAAATGCAACTTATGCATTTCTATTGGAGGTGTGCATTTAATAGAGAAAATATGGTATTTGTACTATCATCACATAATAAAGTCAGGAGACAATAATGACAAAAACAAAACAAAAAAGCATGATATTATGTAAATCTGTAAATGTATTCTGTGTGTTTTCTTGCAGGTTTGTCAAGATGATGTTCTGTATCTCTGCCGATACATTACAAGATATCTGCCTCCAGTTCATTTCCAGTAATCTAAATAAACTTTGCTACCCCTGTAGAGAAGACGACCAACAGGTAATTTACCTGAAATACAAAGATATCTTCCTACATGCTGACCTGGCAGATTCGCTGTTGCAGAGACTTAATGAGAAGCGGCCTATCGATGACGTACTACTGAGTCTATTTGCAAACCCCACAACCACTCAGCTTAAGAGAGCACACTTGAAGGATGCCAAGATAACACCACATGCTCTGCGGTTTTTATCCAAACATAAATTGGTTGACTTAGACATCTCATCGTCTTGGACGGGCAGACACGCTATAAGCGGCAATGACGTGCTGGAGTCACTCAGTCTATGGACCATTAATCACTTACAAGTACTTAACCTCAGTGCTGTTAATCTATTTGTAAACTATCGCCAACCAGAATACGTATCAGGTCTTTGGTCCGAGTTACGATCGCTATCGCACCTAACAATCAGTAAAACCGACACTAATGATGCTATATTACAAATTCTAACTGACAAAATCACTAAGTTGGAATGTTTAGATATTTCGCAAACCAAAGTCACTGATATCAAATGCCTGGAAAAATATCAAGATAGTTTAAAATCGTTGATATTGGCCGATCTGTCAACGGGAGCCGAATTATTCTCTACATTAAGCAGCATGAAACGTTTATGTCATCTAGATATTTCCAAAAACGCCGAGTTTAATAGCGCTCGTATAATGAATGATTCTCAAGTGGGAATTGCTGTTAATGAGTTTTTGGCCGATGACGAATGTTTGCCGTGTATCACAGCAATAGATCTATCAGGTTGGAAGTGTATTGACGCTCCGATACTTAAGGGGTTTTTGTCCAATCATCCTTCCCTCCAGTTTGTTGGTTTGATGTTAACGCCTTTGTGCGATGCTGATTATATATCAGATGAAGGAAATGACGAGTTTAATGCAGACCTGCAGGTAACAATCTAGATTTTGTTTGTGTATATAAATCCAAGTCAATTAGTTAAACATGTATTTGTGTGTCACTGAATCAAAGCACAAGTCTGATAATCTTTGGATACAATGTATCAATAAAACAATTAGTTTTTGGTGGAGATCTTCACACACTAATTACTTCATTTACATAATAATTAGCATAATTCTAGCTGTTCCCTTGATATCTTCAGAAGCACTTTTCAGAATTCATTGAAACATGACATGTAGATGGGCTGGGATATTCCACAAACATGATTAGTTTTGGTTTGAAAAACCTTGCATATTAATTGCCTAATTTGCATTTAAATAATTTAACATTTGCTGAATGTTTTTGTATATCTCAAAAACTACTTTATGAAACATAGTACATACAAGTACTTGGAGATAATCCACAAAAATGACTAGATCTTGTTAGAAATTTTTGCATATTGAATATCTATTTTGCATAAAATTTGCAGTTATTTTGTGATCTCAAGAACCTCAGTCTATAGAATTCAATGAAACTTGGTTATATGCTTGTATGTACTGTGTGGTAAGCCACATACCTGAATAGATTGGAGCTGAAATCCGTGCATAATATTCAGCAAGTTTTTAGCTTTTCCACTGACGTCTCAATCAGACATTCAATGCATTTTAGTGAAAATTGTATGTACATGTAGTACATGTAATATGAGATAATCCACAGACTTTGTGAGTTTTGCATTGAACTCTGTACATACTTACTAAAATCATAGACCTTAGAATGATGCTAAAATCTGTATTAGAAACCGCGGCTTCTATTAAAATGGTACAATGCATATATGAGAAATGATGAATTTTTGGTTCTCAATTATTCAAAAAGCATGGGTGTGACTTCTATTAGGAATGTGGCTTCTAATACTTCTAATACTTCTAATACTTATAAATACTTTATTTTGGCTTGGAATTAATTTTTGCTATTTTCGCTGAAGGAATGATTCAGTGAAAATAAAATCCAGCGAATATACCTTTTTAGTCCCCGTTCGGTCATAATCCGAAAACGGGGACTTATGGTTTGCCCTGTGTGCGTCCGTGATCACCTGTATCTCGAACATGCATTGACCGATTAAGTTCAAACTTTACTCATATAATCACACATTATATGAGACATATGCACATGCATTTTTTTCATGATCCGATTAACGATAGCCGAATAGCGGCCATTTTAAGGCCGAAAATGCATCAAAATCGCACATTTTCACCATTCCGAACCCGGATCTCAGTTATGCATGGACAGATTTTGTTCAAATTTGGTACATACATTAAACATAATAGGACCTTGATGCACGTCATTTTTTTTTTGGATCGGGTTTGAAATGGCCGACTGGCGGCCATTTTGTTTTAAAGAATTTATTTCTGGATTTGTATCTGAGACATGCCTGGATTGATCAAGTTCAAACTTCACACACACAAGGTACATCATGTCACAAATATGTATGTGCATTTGTTTCATGATCTCATTAACGATAGCCAAATGGCGGCCGCTTTAAGGCCGAAAATGCATTGAAATCACACATTTTCACCATTCCGGACCCGGATCTCAGTTATGCATGGACGGATTTTGTTCAAATTTGGTACATACATTAAACATAATAGGACCTTGATGCACGTCATTTTTTTTTTTCGGATCAAGTTCGAAATGGCCGACTGGCGGCCATTTTGTTTTAAAGAATTCAGTTCTGGATCCGTCTCCGAGACATGTCTAGATTGATCAAATTCAAACTTCACACACACATGGTACATCATGTCACAAATAGATATGTGCATTTGTTTCATGATCCGCTTAACAATAGCTGAATGATGGCCATTTTAAGGCCGAAAATGCATCAAAATCACGTATTTTCACAATTCCGGAACCGGATCTCAGTCATGCATGGATGGATTTTGTTCAGATTCAGTGCATTTATTAAACATAATATAAGCTTGTGCACACCAAGTTTTCTTCGGATCAATTTCAAAATGGCCGACTGGCGGCCATTTTGTTTTAAAGAATTTAAGTTTTCGATCCATATCTCAGACATGCCTGGACAGATCAAGTTCAAACTTCGCATACACATCATACATTATCTCAGTGGTCTGAGATTTCGGTCATGATCTGCTTTGAATGTATATGTCACTCAAATATGAACGGAACGGGGACGTGTCATTGACAATGACTTGTTTTCTATATTTTACATTCAACTTTTCAAAAATCAATGAAAATAAAATGCCCAAAAAGTCTTTTCAGTGAAAATTAATTCCAGCTAAAATAAAGTATTTTACAGTACAATGAATCAGATAAATTGTTTTCACTACTAGGTAACTATATCAGCTGACAGGCTGCTTGATTATTCGGCCTATCTTCACACTCAAATATTCCCTGTATCTATATCAGGCCTTTTATCCAATACTCTCAGCACATTGGAGCTCTCTCTAAACTTTCTTTGATTATTTTATCAGGTCACTGGTACAGCTAATGAAAGACAGCTGATAACTGCGTTGACTTTCTATAGCAATAGATGTCATTATGCACAGAAAACACTATTTCATTTATTTAGCCTCACACAGAACACTTTACTGTCGGACTATGCCATGATTAAAGTAAGTTTGTTATTATAAACATACTGTGACTCAGCTAATAAATGCAGAACTGAACTCGTCACATATTCACAAGGCTTGAATTACTAATTTTAAAAAGAACTATTTTTGTTTTTCTAGGCAATATTTGTAACTTTACGTAATTTCCCAACTCACCTTAACATTCAGATGGCAGGCAGGTAGGTTGACACGTTACCATGGTGATACTTTTTAATTTCTTTTAAATTAGTGTGGGAAAAGATGTTTTTATAAAATAAAAAAAATGTTTACTGATTTATTAGTGTAACTTACAGTGGTTATCTAAAATGGGAGAAATTTTTGTTCTTGTATTTTTATAATCCAGTAGACAATTCATTTTTAGTTGCTTCAGTTTAAGAATATGCTTCTAATAGAACAAATATAATCACAATATCACACGTATTGTTGATTGTATAATTTTCAGTTTATTAATGATTTTTTGTATTACCTTGTCTTCAGTGCAACCATGTTTAACTTAGTGAAAAGTTTTCATGATAGACTACATATCTCCATCCTTAGTCAGATTGTAGAGTTAGCACTTGCTGCAATGAAGACATTTTTGTACAGTCAACAGGTATGTGGTTCCATTGTAGCTTGTATGTCTTATTTACCCCTTTGAGTGGCAATTATTTTCCTGCTCAAAATTCAATGCAAATATTTTCACTTTTCGTAAAATAATCACCAAATTTTGTCATCATTTTGGACAATACAGATAGTTTTTAGTTATTCCTTTTGGTTTTTTATCAAAAGATTTTGTAAATTTTAATCAACATTTTATGCGAGGAGAAGCAGACTATAAAAAACATTTTGTAGATGGCACTCAAATTGTTAGGGATGGATGTTTATAACTAATAACAATTGTAGAAATTTAAAAAGCATGTCAAATTTGTATACCGTGAAAGGTTTCATATTTATCCAGGTATAAGCCCAGGGTCCTGAACATGGAAAATTGCCAAAAAGAAGGGGTGGGCGTTTGCCAGGAGATCCCCGGCAAAAAAACCGAAAATTCGCGATAACACGCAGATCGAACTGCGGCAGGGAATAGAACGGCAAATGAAAACATGCAACAGAAATAAATAAACAATATGCAACATTAGAAGTAAAACAAAAATAATGTATTGCTTATAATGTGACAAATAAACCAGAAATAATAAAAATCGACAGTGTGGAATCATTTGAATTAGGATTTTCTCGCCGTCAAACACGCCCAATACGCGTGAACTCAAAATGAATTAAAATGTCAGGGGTTAAACTGCGTAAAATGATTTCCGGTCTCCACAAATTGCGAATCAACCCTCATACAAAATCAATAATAATTTACAAATTTACACAGTAAAAATTATAAAAATTCATAGCTGTTTGAAAAAACTTCTCAGATTTTTATTTGAACGTCCATTGCCATCTTCGTCAAACTCAAAACCCTCAAAGTCCAAGTCGGCATCACTGTAGTCGTCGAACAAAATCCCTACAACTTATTCCTGAAGTTCGTCGATATCGTCCCGCACAATTTGGACTTAGCACTTTTAATCCACGGATTTCGCAGTCTGTCAGCTTGGCACTTTTCATTCATGTCAACGACAGAAGAATAGTTTTCATGACAGAAATGCAATAGCGGTGATGAAAGATGGTAAAAAAGTTAGCAGTCTTCGGCGTGACATTGCAAAATTTCCGGCCCCAGTTATGGATTCGCAAGCTGCTACAAAATATTTTATACAGCCAAAATAACGTGATTTCAACCACTCTCCCAGGTACAGGTTGCTACAATATTGCAACATTGGTTTCATTGTCGACGACGCTAAAGCCGAACGAGTGCGACACTTGCTTAGCGGCTCTCCTAATACGATTTGCTTGAATCGTTTCTAAGGAAGCACAAACTAAACGGCCGGCCCGTTTTAGGGCCACGACATATTTCAAAAAGAGAACTACCATTCCTGCTTTAATATATATTTTTTATAGACTTGCTGACTGTTATGATTCTGAAAAAAATGAGCGGTGAACGCGCTGCCCTGAAGGAAGAAAGCTGTCACAGCTATATTGCGTTCACCCCTTGTTTTACGCAATTAACAATTTTTATAAGCATCACAACAGACTTCAAGAAAGTCAACAGTTAATACAACCACAGTCAAAGAATAGAAAATAGTTTGTTTTTTTTTTTTGTGTGTAGAAAAAGACCCCCTGGGCGTGTGCCCGGATATGACCTCAACTTCTTTATTGTGTCAAAAGTGGGAGGTGGGCCTTTGCCTAGGCTAAGTACGGATAAGTACGATATGACAAAAAGCAAATAAAAATCGAAGTCACCCAAAAAATTTTTCATGGAAAAAATAAGTGTGTGGTTTCCTCAGAGCGTTAAACCATACTGTAGTAGACATATTAAATTAGAAAATCAAGAAATACATAATATTGAGTTTTTTCTTTGAAATTTGAAACTAGCCAGGCACAAAGAACAATTTAGCAAAATTCCTGTCCCAAAATTGTTAAATACTGTGTGTGCAGTCAATTGACTGAACATGAAAATCAAAACATGTTTCAATCCCACCAGTGACTGTTAGCTGACCAACCTCGGACAGTTGCACTTACATGATCGATTATAATTGACTGACTACAAAATAATTGTGCCTTAGTCTAGTGTAAACAGATCAAAGCGAACAGTAAACAGTTCTTTCATAGAATCACTCATTTGCATTATTTTTAGAAATTTGTCATGTGATTTGACGATCATCTCGCAATTCATTTGACTTTGCATTTGGATCGTAATTGCATATCTCCCCAATTAATACTTGAAGATTATAATAATTACTTATCAATGTATTTTATATTTTTATACCTTTAGCTTCAAAAGAACTGTTTATTAATTCTTTATAATGATACAGTACTAAAAGAAGTGGTAAGTAAAAACACTTGGTTGGACACAAATTGGAAGTAGTGTCTTGTATAAATGTCCATTCGTATGTCTGGTTTTTGTGTCTGTGTCAAAATTTATTAATCGGCCATTTTTTTATTTTATCATTTATGGGTGATCAGCAGTCGTTTTGGATGTACATTATGCCTCAATTGAAAACTTTGATATAGTTCTAAACTAGATCCTGGAGGTAACCAGGTCTGTTTCAGTCAAACTTAGTTGGATGACATTATTGGGTTTGTGATCTGATCGAAGATATTGCTGATTGACAAACAGATTTTTTTGATTTTCAGAAATTTAACCGATTCCGGGTGGCTAGCCTTTGTATGCAGTGCTTACATACATATGACGATAATCCAATGAAAACTATGGCTGTGTATATTTTATCAGAAGCAGCCTTGAAAATAAATACAGAAGAAATAGAACAATTGGCAGTCCAGTCGAATATGAAGGTAAAACTGTTGTTATTATCAATTGTTCAAAAAGAATGGGTGAAACTTTTATTAGGAATGCAGCTTCTAATAGAGATTTTACGGTACCATTGTACAGTAAAGATATGATTTCATAGACGTTGTCAGTGAAAATGTCAAAACTGTAGAGTGCTTACCTTATGTGAAAGTGCACACAATTATGAAATACGAAAGAAGTCCTGTTCAATATGGGACTCATAGCGATGTATACAATGCGTGTAAAATACATTGTTTATTTACATGAAATTCAAACACACGCTGCGCGACGACCACCACGCTTTAAAGGTGTCCATACCACTATCGAAAACGTCAACACGTTTAACAGATGCATAAATTCAAATGTTTTGTTTGTGTTACATGTAAAATAATATATCTTGTACAGCTGTATTGTTTTAATATATTACTGTAAAATGACTAATTTTCACTGGGTTTAAATTTCACTAATTTACCACTTCATGCATATTCAGTGGGTTTTAAATTCACCGTTTTATCATTTAGATAATGTGTTTTATGCTAAATTTTACATATTCACTGGGTTTTAATTTAGCGCATTTTCCAGTCAGCGAAATAAGCAAAATTAAAACCCAGTGAATAATTACCCCCTTTACAGTATTATAGACCTGTAAAATTCCAATGTTTTTATATTTTTCTTGCTAAATAGAAATTACTGGACATAGTAAAGGAAAAGATTGAAGCAAGGCACATCGACTATGCCTTGAAATTCACTCTGAGTGCCTTGTGGAATTTAACAGATGAATGCCCATCCAGCTGCTACACATTCATCCAACAACAGGGAGTGGAGATATTCCTGGAAATGCTAGAGGTTTGTACTGGTACTCTCGTACACTAATTTATATCAAACAATTAATGTGGTGTTTCTACTTACTAATATGCATACCTATAAAAAAAATTTATGTTGCCCTCAAGTCGGAAAATTACTTACTCGTGAAAACTATGAGTATCGTACATAGCCAAGGTATATAGACTTCATAGTACTCAGAACATGTCAGAGAAATACAAATCAACCCGTGCTTCAAAGTCACCACTTATCCCCTGGGGACCCTGGGGATAAAACAATGGTCCAGGATCGTTAATTTTTAGAGGAAACACTTTTTTATTGCTTAAAATGGTGAGTTTTTAATATTTGGGCCTATTAAGAGAGAAAAAAAAACGCGACCCGATATTTCATATTTCTCGGTCTGTCGCTGAGGGCAACAAAACAATTTTTTTTTTTTTGGCCTAAATAGACAATTTTCATGACCCCTAAAGTTCATACATCCTGGTACTTTCGTTGTTATAACAACATGAGAAACATGCATAATTGGGGAATTTTGTTATCAGTATCATTTCACTCTAGTAGCTAAAACATATAGTCATATCTGGGAGTTTGTGATGGAATATCAAGTACCTGGATGTGTGACCTTTAGAGGTCATGGAAGTGACCAATCCGTATTGTTCATATTTGTGATAGTGAATTTGTGTTTTCTCAACAGTGTTTTCCAGATGAAGAAAATCTTCAAACTAAGGTACTGGGTTTATTGGTGAGTTATAACACTTTCTACATTATTTAGTGCATTAACAAGATCACAATTTTATAATTTCAGTAGAAGTGGTAGGGTATGTCTTTAAAATATTTCATATTAAAGTATTGGACAGTGAGTTATTTGTTGTGGTCTGTATGTACCTGCCCTCAGATAAATCTTGATAATTATAATTATATTTTGTAAATATTAGATGTAGTCGCATGATGTGATAATGGCTTTAAACAATACAGTCAATTAGCACCTCTTTGTTCATAACTAAATGCTTTGATGATTGAAACAGTCTTTAGATTGAAAGCTAAAATTCTTTCAAAATCAATTCCACCCGATGTAACATGGGCAAAGCAGAGTTCACGATCAGTTTAGGCAACTCAAGAAAAACAATCTGTTTATTGCTGATTGGGTAAAATATATTTGAACTTTTATCATTGCGAATCATGTAAAAACTCTTCTTTCAAGACTTTAACTTTACCTTTTAAAAATTGCTAATCACCTCTTTCAAAAACCATCATGCATTTTTCATCTGAAATCCATACCAACACATCGTGCTACAACATCGCTTTACTTTCGCAATGAAATTTTTATGATCACTACCATTCGGAAAACTTTGGGTTCTATCAGCATTACCATGCTGCATTCTGATTGGTCAATGATGTTTTTGACCCATCAGGTCAAAGGACACATGCCGGTCAACTAATGGATCACAAACATCATGGCGGTCTGTGTTTTTCACCAAAGCGATCGAGTGATCAAAAATGGTTGGTCCCGATAAAACTAAGTCATATTTTACGTTAAAAAGAAGTAACATTTTTTGCCCGGCATGACTGAGTAAGAGAAATTATTGGTACATTGTATAATCGGTGTATAACATCGCAAAGTGAGTTATGTCACATCATGACTTTGATGATCGTTTGGAAGTTTTATTTGTTCGTTCATTACTGTAAATATAATAGTTATAGAAAGTCCTGAACATATTCCTGGCTGAAACGTTTCAAATGAGTTTCATTTAACCTTTTACAATTTATTTGTTTGTTTTTAGTCTGCAGCATTTGCATTTCGAGAATGTTTCATTTTTTAATTCAAACTCTTCTAAATTGTGAAACGTAATATTTTGACTCCAATAAAAAAAATATTTGCACTGTGACCGAGCTCATTAATATTACAAAAGTGCACAAAAGAATAGAACACTGTATGAAGCAAATAAATATGTGCCACATTGTTTTTGAAAATATATGTTGTTTATTGTGTGGGTGCTTTGGTCAATTTCTATTATGTAAATTATATGCAAATTATATGCAAATTAGTCTGCCGCAGTGGTTTAAATTCCTGGGTAGGGCACTGTATAGCTTCTTTAATTGAATATGTTACAGGCTATGCCCTCCTTTATTGAATACCTCTGATAATCATGGCTCTAAACCCTTGTGTTAATTTTTCTTGTAGAACAATGTTGCTGAAGTTAAGAGGCTTCGTACATTATTGATTAAACAGGAACTAATTCAACAACTTAAGTAAGTTAAATTCCCACTAGAGAACAATGAATACAAAATGATATCAGATTTGTTGTGAAGATGCTAGTAAATCAGATTTGTGTAGTCTTGTACAGAACATCAGCAAAATTATAGTTATCAGTGTACTTTATGATATGTAACTAATTATATGTAATAAATCTTAGTCTTTTATTAGACAGTAGTAAAATAGAAGTGAGTTACTTTGCTGCTGGTGTTGTGTCTCATATTATAAGTAGTGGACCTTCAATATGGACTTTACCGATAGAGATACGAAATGAACTTATTGGGCAGCTGGTAAGTCTTGCTATTTCTTTATCATATTATAAGTAGTGGACCTTCAATATGGACTTTACCGATAGAGATATGAATTGAACTTATTGGGCAGCTGGTAAGTCTTGCTATTTCTTTATCATAGTATAGCTTTCTGTTATCACATAACTAAAGAATTAACCGTTATATGAACTTGGTGAAATTGAGGAATTAGAGCAATTATATTAAATATCCTGAGGCATATCTTTGAGGCATTTCCACTTTTGAAATCAACAACCATTGCTTGTGATTGGATTTCAACGACATTTGAAATTCTTTGAGTAGATGCTTAGACTTAGATGCTTGGCATGTTAATTAGGTCATTTACATATTCAATACTCCTATTAGGTGTAATTCACATTTAAATTTATAATCAAGGTTATGTAATGCAAGTTAATTTGATTTGGTGCAAGTATTTGCAATTTAAATTATAATAATCATTTTCATTTGCATAACACCTAGTCATGGTATTGTTCATATGTGAATATTATATTGACTTGTGTGCATTTATGTGGTGTCTCCACCTGTCTGTATCTTGGACATGCCTAGACCGATTACATTCAAACTTCAAAAACATACATCGTACATCTTGGAATACATATGCACGTCCAATATTTTTGTGATCTGATTCAAGATGGCTACAATTTTTGTGATATAAATTCATCAAAATGAAGCATTTCTGCCAATCTTGGAACCGGATTTCAGTCATATACGAACAAATTTTGTTCAAATTTAATAGATTGGACATTATGGGATCTTGTTGCACATCATTTTGTTTTTTAGATTGGATTCAAAATGGCTGACTGGCGGCCATTTTCTTTCAACAAAGGCTATTCCAGATCCATCTGTGACATGCCATGTTTAAACTTTATATACACATTATACATGTTGCACATAAATTCATTTAACAATCCAATTCAAGATGGCCGAATGGCAAGCATTTTAATGCTAAAAAATGGATCTTGATCTTGGTTTTGGATGGACAAATTTCATACAAACTATGTACATGTATATTGAACATTATGAGACGTCAGATTGGATTCAAAACAGCTGACAGGTGACAATTTCGTCATAATTTTATTAGCGAATGCAGTTCAGGAGTCACATTTTATATATTTCTTAAACTTGAAAATTCAAAGGTTCTCATTGTTTTGTTTTCAGTACAAAGTAGTGAATAATTGGACAATGCCTGAAAGTACAGTGGTTGCATACAGATCATTCCAGCCATTTATCTCATTATTACATTGTGAAACAGCAGCAGCTCAGCTGTGGGCAGTATGGGCTATACTTTATGTGTGTACTATTCATGGTGAGTAACTCTGGGATAGATTTATGAAATTTCACTTTAGAGGGGAGGCAGGGGGGGTAGCTGGTACGGTTTTACATGAAATAAAAAGGGCTTTTTACAATTTACAAGGAAAAAAAAAAGTTTTTACAGTTTACGGTGTTAAAAATGGAAAATTGAATGGTCCGAAGAGCTCTCCGACTCAAATTCTCCGCCATTGCTGCGTCGTGTGTAGATACGCATGCGCATATTACCCTCGTAATGCTCTTCATTCGGTTAGAGGGCCTTTTACGTCTTGACATTCAATTTTGTAGTGAATTGTGTCATCTAGTCGTTTTACAGTTTCTGAAATGTAATTTTCCTGGATTATTTTTTTATGATTTTTTTATTTGTATGTAAATTCTTGTACGTACCGAGAAAAATGACACATTTTTACAGTGTACGAAAAAAATATTTGATTGATTACATTGTACGTCTAGCCTGTGATTACAGAATTACGGAATTTATTTTTTCTATTTACGTTGTACGAAAAAAAAAATATTGCAATTACGTTGAACGAAAATAACCCTTGCCCCCCTCTACTTTAGAGTTCACAAATATTTGCTTTTGTCACATCTAGTTCATTTGACTTTAAATATAAACTTCATCATTTGCTGTTATGGCAGAAGGTGGTGTTGGTAGCAGATTAATATTAGGTTTGAGCTGAATATTGCCTTACATCAAGTACATGCCTGATAATATTGGAAGCAGTCAGTATAAATCAGTCCTAAGAATTGACCAAACTCACATGTTAATTTGTCAATGCATCAAAATAATCAGTCAGTCTGAATAGTGTTCACATAAACTGTAATATGTGTTATTTTTGTATAATGCCAATTTAAAAATAGAGTATTAGAAAATATATCTCTGTGTTTATATGGTGAGCAATGTGTTATTTTCCATGACATGCAAGTCCAGGAAATGTTGATACTGTCATGTTATTTAGCACTTCGGGTGTCAAGTTTTTGCCAAATTTTGTTTTTTTGTGTGTGCTCATTTTTGTATATTTTTGCATATTTGGACAAAATTTACATGATTTTCAATTTGCCGCAGGGCCTGACAAAATTATGGTAAAAATATTAAAAAAATGTATATGATTCTATAAATGAGTTAGCTGATCTCAGATCGTGATTGATTCATTTGACACCTACATATGTACAACCTCAGCCTAGGCTATATACTTGTATATGATTCTATAAATGAGGTAGCTGATCTCAGATCGTGATTGATTCATTTGACACCTACAACCTCAGCCTAGGCTGTATACTTGTATATGATTCTATAAATGAGTTAGCTGATCTCAGATTGTGATTGATTCATTTGACACCTACAACCTCAGCCTAGGCTGTATACTTGTATATGATTCTATAAATGAGTTAGCTGATCTCAGATCGTGATTGATTCATTTGACACCTACAACCTCAGCCTAGGCTGTATACTTGTATATGATTCTATAAATGAGTTAGCTGATCTCAGATCGTGATTGATTCATTTGACACCTACAACCTCAGCCTAGGCTGTATACTTGTATATGATTCTATAAATGAGTTAGCTGATCTCAGATCGTGATTGATTCATTTGACACCTACAACCTCAGCCTAGGCTGTATACTTGTATATGATTCTATAAATGGGTTAGCTGATCTCAGATCGTGATTGATTCATTTGACACCTACAACCTCAGCCTAGGCTATATACTTGTATATGATTCTATAAATGAGTTATCTGATCTCAGATCTTGTTTGATTCATTTGACACCTACAACCTCAGCCTAGGCTATATACAATGTACTTGTATATGATTCTATAAATGAGTTAGCTGATCTCAGATCGTGATTGATTCATTTAACACCTACAACCTCAGCCTAGGCTATATACTTGTATATGATTCTATAAATGAGTTATCTGATCTCAGATCTTGTTTGATTCATTTGACACCTACAACCTCAGCCTAGGCTATATACAATGTACTTGTATATGATTCTATAAATGAGTTAGCTGATCTCAGATCGTGATTGATTCATTTGACACCTACAACCTCAGCCTAGGCTATATACTTGTATATGATTCTATAAATGAGTTAGCTGATCTCAGATCGTGATTGATTCATTTGACACCTACAACCTCAGCCTAGGCTATATACTTGTATTTGTCCAAACTGCAAAGCAGGAAGCAAGTAATGATACTGGTCTATACTGATACATGAATATGTTTTGTCTACAGAAGAAAAGTACTGCAGATTGTTGATCTCTGACGGGGGTATAGCGTTACTGCAGTCTCTTTGTGACAACCCGTTAACTGATATCAACGTCAAAGTTACTGCATCAAAAGTCCTAAAATTGCTGATTAAATATCAACATGTCGACAAATAAATATGATTAAGACAATATTGGATTCACGTATTTGAATTTACAAATCAGTACTTTTTATATTAGATATATATAGGGTTTTCACGATTTAATGTTATTAAATATTTATGTAATCATAGAACATGGTAGAACATGTGAAAGAAGATAAAATGAGGACAATTTGTAGATGATAAAGACATCTTTAACCCCCATCTGGATTATTTCCTTGTGTATTTTCGGTGATTTGTTAAGAATCCCAAGGAAGTTTATTGCTTAACAAAACCCTTGAGACATTTTGTCAACACCACAAGAGTTATAAATACATCTTTAACAATTTTAGATTTTGTTAATTTTCCATCAATAGTTAACCAACAAGATGTGCTGCTTTGTGTTGTCATTTGAAACAAACGCTGTTAAGTATAGATGTAGTCTTTGATATAGATTTTTTGCGAAATGAACATTTATCAAATAATATAAGTTATCAAAAACCAAATACAAATTCAGGCTTCTAAAACAGTACTTGTTTCCATAGAAACAATGATTTTGCGATTTTCTCGTAGCGTTAAACCTTACTGTCGTGGCAATTTAGAATTGAAAAATTGACAGAATACATTAATTTGAGTTTACTAATTCAAAATCTAGTTTGGGTACTTTCGACCCATTTTTTTTTTTTATTTGAAACTGCGTTTCAGAAATTTTTTTTCCAAAAGTAGCTGCAACAAACCTTATTTAAAACTTGTCGGACAATATAACATTATTATTATTTGTAATTTAGGTAATTAATTATTAAACATAAATACTACATAATATATACACTACAATATATGAAGCCAGAAATGTTTTTATACCAAAATATTTAGAAACATTTTTAATGAATTTCAAATGGTGATTAAAAGAAAACAAGTTGGCCAATCACCAAGCCTTAGTGCATGAATACTATGGAATTAACCAGAGTGGCTCAGCTGGTCCATATCCATATCTGCCCATGAGAGTAGCTCCACAGTGGCCTTTATCGTATCCATTCCACATCTTGTCATTTGACAAGGTTATTTGGCTCTTCAGTCCCATATCTGTTAATGAGAGTAACTCCACAATGACCTTTAGGTGGCCCATTCCACCCCTCGCCCTGTGACCAGGTCATTTGGCTCTTCAATCCCATATCTGTTCATGAGCGTAACTCTACAGTGGCTTTTAAGTGACCCATCCCACCTCTCAGCCTGTGACCAGGTCATTTGGCTCTTCATTCCCATATCTGTTCATGAGAGTAACTCTACAGTGGCTTTTAAGTGACCCATTCCACCTCTCAGCCTGTGACCAGGTCATTTGGCTCTTCAGTCCCATATCTGTTCATGAGCGTAACTCTACAATGGCTTTTAAGTGACCCATCCCACCTCTCAGCCTGTGACCAGGTCATTTGACTCTTCAATCCCATATCTGTTCATAAGAGTAACTCTACAGTGACCTTTAAGTGACCCATCCCACCTCTCAGCCTGTGACCAGGTCATTTGGCTCTTCAGTCCCATATCTGTTCATGAGCGTAACTCTACAGTGGCTTTTAAGTGACCCATTCCACCTCTCAGCCTGTGACCAGGTCATTTGGCTCTTCAGTCCCATATCTGTTCATGAGCGTAACTCTACAGTGGCTTTTAAGTGACCCATCCCACCTCTCAGCCTGTGACCAGGTCATTTGACTC
Organism: Saccoglossus kowalevskii; assembly: GCF_978046115.1. Lineage (NCBI taxonomy): Eukaryota > Metazoa > Hemichordata > Enteropneusta > Harrimaniidae > Saccoglossus > Saccoglossus kowalevskii. The sequence goes on along the minus strand of NC_140649.1, from coordinate 18,540,081 downwards.
TTCAATCCCATATCTGTTCATAAGAGTAACTCTACAGTGACCTTTAAGTGACCCATCCCACCTCTCAGCCTGTGACCAGGTCATTTGGCTCTTCAATCCCATATCTGTTCATGAGCATAACTCTACAGTGGCTTTTAAGTGACCCATTCTACCTCTCAGCCTGTGACCAGGTCATTTGGCTCTTCAGTCCCATATCTGTTCATGAGCGTAACTCTACAGTGACCTTTAAGTGACCCATTCCACCTCTCAGCCTGTGACCAGGTCATTTGGCTCTTCAATCCCATATCTGTTCATGAGAGTAACTCTACAGTGGCTTTTAAGTGACCCATTCCACCTCTCAGCCTGTGACCAGGTCATTTGGCTCTTCAGTCCCATATCTGTTCATGAGCGTAACTCTACAATGGCTTTTAAGTGACCCATTCCACCTCTCAGCCTGTGACCAGGTAATTTGGCTCTTCAATCCCATATCTGTTCATGAGCGTAACTCTACAGTGGCTTTTAAGTGACCCATTCCACCTCTCAGCCTGTGACCAGGTCATTTGGCTCTTCAGTCCCATATCTGTTCATGAGCATAACTCTACAATGGCTTTTAAGTGACCCATCCCACCTCTCAGCCTGTGACCAGGTCATTTGGCTCTTCAATCCCATATCTGTTCATGAGCGTAACTCTACAGTGGCTTTTAAGTGACCCATCCCACCTCTCAGCCTGTGACCAGGTCATTTGGCTCTTCAATCCCATATCTGTTAATGAGAGTAACTCTACAGTGGCTTTTAAGTGACCCATCCCACCTCTCAGCCTGTGACCAGGTCATTTGGCTCTTCAATCCCATATCTGTTAATGAGAGTAACTCCACAATGACCTTTAGGTGGCCCATTCCACCCCTCGCCCTGTGACCAGGTCATTTGGCTCTTCAATCCCATATCTGTTCATGAGCGTAACTCTACATGAGCGTAACTCTACAGTGGCTTTTAAGTGACCAATCCCACCTCTCAGCCTGTGACCAGGTCATTTGGCTCTTCAATCCCATATCTGTTAATGAGAGTAACTCTACAGTGGCTTTTAAGTGACCCATCCCACCTCTCAGCCTGTGACCAGGTCATTTGGCTCTTCAGTCCCATATCTGTTCATGAGCGTAACTCTACAGTGACCTTTAAGTGACCCATTCCACCTCTCAGCCTGTGACCAGGTCATTTGGCTCTTCAATCCCATATCTGTTCATGAGAGTAACTCTACAGTGGCTTTTAAGTGACCCATTCCACCTCTCAGCCTGTGACCAGGTCATTTGGCTCTTCAGTCCCATATCTGTTCATGAGCGTAACTCTACAATGGCTTTTAAGTGACCCATTCCACCTCTCAGCCTGTGACCAGGTCATTTGGCTTTTCAATCCCATATCTGTTCATGAGCGTAACTCTACAGTGGCTTTTAAGTGACCCATTCCACCTCTCAGCCTGTGACCAGGTCATTTGGCTCTTCAGTCCCATATCTGTTCATGAGCATAACTCTACAATGGCTTTTAAGTGACCCATTCCACCTCTCAGCCTGTGACCAGGTCATTTGGCTCTTCAATCCCATATCTGTTCATGAGCGTAACTCTACAGTGGCTTTTAAGTGACCCATTCCACCTCTCAGCCTGTGACCAGGTCATTTGGCTCTTCAGTCCCATATCTGTTCATGAGCGTAACTCTACAATGGCTTTTAAGTGACCCATTCCACCTCTCAGCCTGTGACCAGGTCATTTGGCTTTTCAATCCCATATCTGTTCATGAGCGTAACTCTACAGTGGCTTTTAAGTGACCCATTCCACCTCTCAGCCTGTGACCAGGTCATTTGGCTCTTCAGTCCCATATCTGTTCATGAGCATAACTCTACAATGGCTTTTAAGTGACCCATTCCACCTCTCAGCCTGTGACCAGGTCATTTGGCTCTTCAATCCCATATCTGTTCATGAGAGTAACTCTACAGTGGCTTTTAAGTGACCCATTCCACCTCTCAGCCTGTGACCAGGTCATTTGGCTCTTCAGTCCCATATCTGTTCATGAGCATAACTCTACAATGGCTTTTAAGTGACCCATCCCACCTCTCAGCCTGTGACCAGGTCATTTGGCTCTTCAATCCCATATCTGTTCATGAGCGTAACTCTACAGTGGCTTTTAAGTGACCCATCCCACCTCTCAGCCTGTGACCAGGTCATTTGGCTCTTCAATCCCATATCTGTTAATGAGAGTAACTCTACAGTGGCTTTTAAGTGACCCATCCCACCTCTCAGCCTGTGACCAGGTCATTTGGCTCTTCAATCCCATATCTGTTAATGAGAGTAACTCCACAATGACCTTTAGGTGGCCCATTCCACCCCTCGCCCTGTGACCAGGTCATTTGGCTCTTCAATCCCATATCTGTTCATGAGCGTAACTCTACATGAGCGTAACTCTACAGTGGCTTTTAAGTGACCAATCCCACCTCTCAGCCTGTGACCAGGTCATTTGGCTCTTCAATCCCATATCTGTTAATGAGAGTAACTCTACAGTGGCTTTTAAGTGACCCATCCCACCTCTCAGCCTGTGACCAGGTCATTTGGCTCTTCAGTCCCATATCTGTTCATGAGCGTAACTCTACAGTGACCTTTAAGTGACCCATTCCACCTCTCAGCCTGTGACCAGGTCATTTGGCTCTTCAATCCCATATCTGTTCATGAGAGTAACTCTACAGTGGCTTTTAAGTGACCCATTCCACCTCTCAGCCTGTGACCAGGTCATTTGGCTCTTCAGTCCCATATCTGTTCATGAGCGTAACTCTACAATGGCTTTTAAGTGACCCATTCCACCTCTCAGCCTGTGACCAGGTCATTTGGCTTTTCAATCCCATATCTGTTCATGAGCGTAACTCTACAGTGGCTTTTAAGTGACCCATTCCACCTCTCAGCCTGTGACCAGGTCATTTGGCTCTTCAGTCCCATATCTGTTCATGAGCATAACTCTACAATGGCTTTTAAGTGACCCATCCCACCTCTCAGCCTGTGACCAGGTCATTTGGCTCTTCAATCCCATATCTGTTCATGAGCGTAACTCTACAGTGGCTTTTAAGTGACCCATCCCACCTCTCAGCCTGTGACCAGGTCATTTGGCTTTTCAATCCCATATCTGTTAATGAGAGTAACTCTACAGTGGCTTTTAAGTGACCCATCCCACCTCTCAGCCTGTGACCAGGTCATTTGGCTCTTCAATCCCATATCTGTTAATGAGAGTAACTCCACAATGACCTTTAGGTGGCCCATTCCACCCCTCGCCCTGTGACCAGGTCATTTGGCTCTTCAATCCCATATCTGTTCATGAGCGTAACTCTACATGAGTGTAACTCTACAGTGGCTTTTAAGTGACCCATCCCACCTCTCAGCCTGTGACCAGGTCATTTGGCTCTTCAATCCCATATCTGTTAATGAGAGTAACTCTACAGTGGCTTTTAAGTGACCCATCCCACCTCTCAGCCTGTGACCAGGTCATTTGGCTCTTCAATCCCATATCTGTTAATGAGAGTAACTCCACAATGACCTTTAGGTGGCCCATTCCACCCCTCGCCCTGTGACCAGGTCATTTGGCTCTTCAATCCCATATCTGTTCATGAGCGTAACTCTACAGTGGCTTTTAAGTGACCCATTCCACCTCTCAGCCTGTGACCAGGTCATTTGGCTCTTCAATCCCATATCTGTTCATGAGCGTAACTCTACAGTGGCTTTTAAGTGACCCATCCCACCTCTCAGCCTGTGACCAGGTCATTTGGCTCTTCAATCCCATATCTGTTCATGAGCGTAACTCTACAGTGGCTTTTAAGTGACCCATTCCACCTCTCAGCCTGTGACCAGGTCATTTGGCTCTTCAATCCCATATCTGTTCATGAGCGTAACTCTACAGTGGCTTTTAAGTGACCCATCCCACCTCTCAGCCTGTGACCAGGTCATTTGGCTCTTCAATCCCATATCTGTTCATGAGCGTAACTCTACAGTGGCTTTTAAGTGACCCATCCCACCTCTCAGCCTGTGACCAGGTCATTTGGCTCTTCAATCCCATATCTGTTCATGAGCGTAACTCTACAGTGGCTTTTAAGTGACCCATCCCACCTCTCAGCCTGTGACCAGGTCATTTGGCTCTTCAATCCCATATCTGTTCATGAGCGTAACTCTACAGTGGCTTTTAAGTGACCCATTCCACCTCTCAGCCTGTGACCAGGTCATTTGGCTCTTCAATCCCATATCTGTTCATGAGCGTAACTCTACAGTGGCTTTTAAGTGACCCATCCCACCTCTCAGCCTGTGACCAGGTCATTTGGCTCTTCAATCCCATATCTGTTAATGAGAGTAACTCCACAATGGCCTTTAGGTGGCCCATTTGACCTCTCGCCCTGTGTCCAGGTCATTTGGCTCTTCAATCTCATATCTGTTCATGAGCGTAACTCTACAGTGGCTTTTAAATGACACATCCCACCTCTCAGCCTGTGACCAGGTCATTTGGCTCTTCAATCCCATATCTGTTCATGAGAGTAACTCTACAGTGGCTTTTAAGTGACCCATCCCACCTCTCAGCCTGTGACCAGGTCATTTGGCTCTTCAATCCCATATCTGTTCATGAGCGTAACTCTACAGTGGCTTTTAAGTGACCCATTCTACCTCTCTGCCTGTGACCAGGTCATTTGGCTCTTTAATCCCATATCTGTCCATGAGCATAACTCTACAGTGGCTTTTAAGTTACCCATTCCACCTCTCAGCCTGTGACCAGGTCATTTGGCTCTTCAATCCCATATCTGTTCATGAGCGTAACTCTGCAGTGACCTTTAAGTGACCCATCCCACCTCTCAGCCTGTGACCAGGTCATTTGGCTCTTCAATCCCATATCTGTTCATAAGAGTAACTCTACAGTGGCTTTTAAGTGACCCATCCCACCTCTCAGCCTATGACCAGGTCATTTGGCTCTTCAATCCCATATCTGTTCATGAGCGTAACTCTACAGTGGCTTTTAAGTGACCCATCCCACCTCTCAGCCTGTGACCAGGTCATTTGGCTCTTCAATCCATATCTGTTCATGAGAGTAACTCCACAATGACCTTTAGGTGGCCCATTCCACCCCTCGCCCTGTGACCAGGTCATTTGGCTCTTCAATCCCATATCTGTTCATGAGCGTAACTCTACAGTGGCTTTTAAGTGACCCATTCCACCTCTCAGCCTGTGACCAGGTCATTTGGCTCTTCAATCCCATATCTGTTCATGAGCGTAACTCTACAGTGGCTTTTAAGTTACCCATTCCACCTCTCAGCCTGTGACCAGGTCATTTGGCTCTTCAATCCCATATTTGTTCATGAGCGTAACTCTACAGTGGCTTTTAAGTGACCCATCCCACCTCTCAGCCTGTGACCAGGTCATTTGGCTCTTCAGTCCCATATCTGTTCATGAGAGTAACTCTACAGTGGCTTTTAAGTGACCCATCCCACCTCTCGCCCTGTGTCCAGGTCATTTGGCTCTTCAATCTCATATCTGTTCATGAGCGTAACTCTACAGTGGCTTTTAAGTGACCCATTCTACCTCTCTGCCTGTGACCAGGTCATTTGGCTCTTTAATCCCATATCTGTCCATGAGCATAACTCTACAGTGGCTTTTAAGTTACCCATTCCACCTCTCAGCCTGTGACCAGGTCATTTGGCTCTTCAATCCCATATCTGTTCATGAGCGTAACTCTGCAGTGGCTTTTAAGTGACCCATTCCACCTCTCACCCTGTGACAAGGTCATTTGGCTCTTCAATCCCATATCTGTTCATGAGAGTAACTCTACAGTGACCTTTAAGTGACCCATCCCACCTCTCAGCCTGTGACCAGGTCATTTGGCTCTTCAATCCCATATCTGTTCATAAGAGTAACTCTACAGTGGCTTTTAAGTGACCCATCCCACCTCTCAGCCTGTGACCAGGTCATTTGGCTCTTCAATCCCATATCTGTTAATGAGCGTAACTCTACAGTGGCTTTTAAGTGACCCATCCCACCTCTCAGCCTGTGACCAGGTCATTTGGCTCTTCAATCCATATCTGTTCATGAGAGTAACTCCACAATGACCTTTAGGTGGCCCATTCCACCCCTCGCCCTGTGACCAGGTCATTTGGCTCTTCAATCCCATATCTGTTCATGAGCGTAACTCTACAGTGGCTTTTAAGTGACCCATTCCACCTCTCAGCCTGTGACCAGGTCATTTGGCTCTTCAATCCCATATCTGTTCATGAGCGTAACTCTACAGTGGCTTTTAAGTTACCCATTCCACCTCTCAGCCTGTGACCAGGTCATTTGGCTCTTCAATCCCATATTTGTTCATGAGCGTAACTCTACAGTGGCTTTTAAGTGACCCATCCCACCTCTCGCCCTGTGTCCAGGTCATTTGGCTCTTCAATCTCATATCTGTTCATGAGCGTAACTCTACAGTGGCTTTTAAATGACCCATTCCACCTCTCAGCCTGTGACCAGATCATTTGGCTCTTCAGTCCCATATCTGTTCATGAGCATAACTCTACAATGGCTTTTAAGTGACCCATTCCACCTCTCAGCCTGTGACCAGGTCATTTGGCTCTTCAATCCCATATCTGTTCATGAGAGTAACTCTACAGTGGCTTTTAAGTGACCCATTCCACCTCTCAGCCTGTGACCAGGTCATTTGGCTCTTCAGTCCCATATCTGTTCATGAGCGTAACTCTACAATGGCTTTTAAGTGACCCATTCCACCTCTCAGCCTGTGACCAGGTAATTTGGCTCTTCAATCCCATATCTGTTCATGAGCGTAACTCTACAGTGGCTTTTAAGTGACCCATTCCACCTCTCAGCCTGTGACCAGGTCATTTGGCTCTTCAGTCCCATATCTGTTCATGAGCATAACTCTACAATGGCTTTTAAGTGACCCATCCCACCTCTCAGCCTGTGACCAGGTCATTTGGCTCTTCAATCCCATATCTGTTCATGAGCGTAACTCTACAGTGGCTTTTAAGTGACCCATCCCACCTCTCAGCCTGTGACCAGGTCATTTGGCTCTTCAATCCCATATCTGTTAATGAGAGTAACTCTACAGTGGCTTTTAAGTGACCCATCCCACCTCTCAGCCTGTGACCAGGTCATTTGGCTCTTCAATCCCATATCTGTTAATGAGAGTAACTCCACAATGACCTTTAGGTGGCCCATTCCACCCCTCGCCCTGTGACCAGGTCATTTGGCTCTTCAATCCCATATCTGTTCATGAGCGTAACTCTACATGAGTGTAACTCTACAGTGGCTTTTAAGTGACCAATCCCACCTCTCAGCCTGTGACCAGGTCATTTGGCTCTTCAATCCCATATCTGTTAATGAGAGTAACTCTACAGTGGCTTTTAAGTGACCCATCCCACCTCTCAGCCTGTGACCAGGTCATTTGGCTCTTCAGTCCCATATCTGTTCATGAGCGTAACTCTACAGTGACCTTTAAGTGACCCATTCCACCTCTCAGCCTGTGACCAGGTCATTTGGCTCTTCAATCCCATATCTGTTCATGAGAGTAACTCTACAGTGGCTTTTAAGTGACCCATTCCACCTCTCAGCCTGTGACCAGGTCATTTGGCTCTTCAGTCCCATATCTGTTCATGAGCGTAACTCTACAATGGCTTTTAAGTGACCCATTCCACCTCTCAGCCTGTGACCAGGTCATTTGGCTTTTCAATCCCATATCTGTTCATGAGCGTAACTCTACAGTGGCTTTTAAGTGACCCATTCCACCTCTCAGCCTGTGACCAGGTCATTTGGCTCTTCAGTCCCATATCTGTTCATGAGCATAACTCTACAATGGCTTTTAAGTGACCCATCCCACCTCTCAGCCTGTGACCAGGTCATTTGGCTCTTCAATCCCATATCTGTTCATGAGCGTAACTCTACAGTGGCTTTTAAGTGACCCATCCCACCTCTCAGCCTGTGACCAGGTCATTTGGCTTTTCAATCCCATATCTGTTAATGAGAGTAACTCTACAGTGGCTTTTAAGTGACCCATCCCACCTCTCAGCCTGTGACCAGGTCATTTGGCTCTTCAATCCCATATCTGTTAATGAGAGTAACTCCACAATGACCTTTAGGTGGCCCATTCCACCCCTCGCCCTGTGACCAGGTCATTTGGCTCTTCAATCCCATATCTGTTCATGAGCGTAACTCTACATGAGTGTAACTCTACAGTGGCTTTTAAGTGACCCATCCCACCTCTCAGCCTGTGACCAGGTCATTTGGCTCTTCAATCCCATATCTGTTAATGAGAGTAACTCTACAGTGGCTTTTAAGTGACCCATCCCACCTCTCAGCCTGTGACCAGGTCATTTGGCTCTTCAATCCCATATCTGTTAATGAGAGTAACTCCACAATGACCTTTAGGTGGCCCATTCCACCCCTCGCCCTGTGACCAGGTCATTTGGCTCTTCAATCCCATATCTGTTCATGAGCGTAACTCTACAGTGGCTTTTAAGTGACCCATTCCACCTCTCAGCCTGTGACCAGGTCATTTGGCTCTTCAATCCCATATCTGTTCATGAGCGTAACTCTACAGTGGCTTTTAAGTGACCCATCCCACCTCTCAGCCTGTGACCAGGTCATTTGGCTCTTCAATCCCATATCTGTTCATGAGCGTAACTCTACAGTGGCTTTTAAGTGACCCATTCCACCTCTCAGCCTGTGACCAGGTCATTTGGCTCTTCAATCCCATATCTGTTCATGAGCGTAACTCTACAGTGGCTTTTAAGTGACCCATCCCACCTCTCAGCCTGTGACCAGGTCATTTGGCTCTTCAATCCCATATCTGTTCATGAGCGTAACTCTACAGTGGCTTTTAAGTGACCCATCCCACCTCTCAGCCTGTGACCAGGTCATTTGGCTCTTCAATCCCATATCTGTTCATGAGCGTAACTCTACAGTGGCTTTTAAGTGACCCATCCCACCTCTCAGCCTGTGACCAGGTCATTTGGCTCTTCAATCCCATATCTGTTCATGAGCGTAACTCTACAGTGGCTTTTAAGTGACCCATTCCACCTCTCAGCCTGTGACCAGGTCATTTGGCTCTTCAATCCCATATCTGTTCATGAGCGTAACTCTACAGTGGCTTTTAAGTGACCCATCCCACCTCTCAGCCTGTGACCAGGTCATTTGGCTCTTCAATCCCATATCTGTTAATGAGAGTAACTCCACAATGGCCTTTAGGTGGCCCATTTGACCTCTCGCCCTGTGTCCAGGTCATTTGGCTCTTCAATCTCATATCTGTTCATGAGCGTAACTCTACAGTGGCTTTTAAATGACACATCCCACCTCTCAGCCTGTGACCAGGTCATTTGGCTCTTCAATCCCATATCTGTTCATGAGAGTAACTCTACAGTGGCTTTTAAGTGACCCATCCCACCTCTCAGCCTGTGACCAGGTCATTTGGCTCTTCAATCCCATATCTGTTCATGAGCGTAACTCTACAGTGGCTTTTAAGTGACCCATTCTACCTCTCTGCCTGTGACCAGGTCATTTGGCTCTTTAATCCCATATCTGTCCATGAGCATAACTCTACAGTGGCTTTTAAGTGACCCATTCCACCTCTCAGCCTGTGACCAGGTCATTTGGCTCTTCAATCCCATATCTGTTCATGAGCGTAACTCTGCAGTGACCTTTAAGTGACCCATCCCACCTCTCAGCCTGTGACCAGGTCATTTGGCTCTTCAATCCCATATCTGTTAATGAGAGTAACTCCACAATGACCTTTAGGTGGCCCATTCCACCCCTCGCCCTGTGACCAGGTCATTTGGCTCTTCAATCCCATATCTGTTCATGAGCGTAACTCTACATGAGCGTAACTCTACAGTGGCTTTTAAGTGACCAATCCCACCTCTCAGCCTGTGACCAGGTCATTTGGCTCTTCAATCCCATATCTGTTAATGAGAGTAACTCTACAGTGGCTTTTAAGTGACCCATCCCACCTCTCAGCCTGTGACCAGGTCATTTGGCTCTTCAGTCCCATATCTGTTCATGAGCGTAACTCTACAGTGACCTTTAAGTGACCCATTCCACCTCTCAGCCTGTGACCAGGTCATTTGGCTCTTCAATCCCATATCTGTTCATGAGAGTAACTCTACAGTGGCTTTTAAGTGACCCATTCCACCTCTCAGCCTGTGACCAGGTCATTTGGCTCTTCAGTCCCATATCTGTTCATGAGCGTAACTCTACAATGGCTTTTAAGTGACCCATTCCACCTCTCAGCCTGTGACCAGGTCATTTGGCTTTTCAATCCCATATCTGTTCATGAGCGTAACTCTACAGTGGCTTTTAAGTGACCCATTCCACCTCTCAGCCTGTGACCAGGTCATTTGGCTCTTCAGTCCCATATCTGTTCATGAGCATAACTCTACAATGGCTTTTAAGTGACCCATCCCACCTCTCAGCCTGTGACCAGGTCATTTGGCTCTTCAATCCCATATCTGTTCATGAGCGTAACTCTACAGTGGCTTTTAAGTGACCCATCCCACCTCTCAGCCTGTGACCAGGTCATTTGGCTTTTCAATCCCATATCTGTTAATGAGAGTAACTCTACAGTGGCTTTTAAGTGACCCATCCCACCTCTCAGCCTGTGACCAGGTCATTTGGCTCTTCAATCCCATATCTGTTAATGAGAGTAACTCCACAATGACCTTTAGGTGGCCCATTCCACCCCTCGCCCTGTGACCAGGTCATTTGGCTCTTCAATCCCATATCTGTTCATGAGCGTAACTCTACATGAGTGTAACTCTACAGTGGCTTTTAAGTGACCCATCCCACCTCTCAGCCTGTGACCAGGTCATTTGGCTCTTCAATCCCATATCTGTTAATGAGAGTAACTCTACAGTGGCTTTTAAGTGACCCATCCCACCTCTCAGCCTGTGACCAGGTCATTTGGCTCTTCAATCCCATATCTGTTAATGAGAGTAACTCCACAATGACCTTTAGGTGGCCCATTCCACCCCTCGCCCTGTGACCAGGTCATTTGGCTCTTCAATCCCATATCTGTTCATGAGCGTAACTCTACAGTGGCTTTTAAGTGACCCATTCCACCTCTCAGCCTGTGACCAGGTCATTTGGCTCTTCAATCCCATATCTGTTCATGAGCGTAACTCTACAGTGGCTTTTAAGTGACCCATCCCACCTCTCAGCCTGTGACCAGGTCATTTGGCTCTTCAATCCCATATCTGTTCATGAGCGTAACTCTACAGTGGCTTTTAAGTGACCCATTCCACCTCTCAGCCTGTGACCAGGTCATTTGGCTCTTCAATCCCATATCTGTTCATGAGCGTAACTCTACAGTGGCTTTTAAGTGACCCATCCCACCTCTCAGCCTGTGACCAGGTCATTTGGCTCTTCAATCCCATATCTGTTCATGAGCGTAACTCTACAGTGGCTTTTAAGTGACCCATCCCACCTCTCAGCCTGTGACCAGGTCATTTGGCTCTTCAATCCCATATCTGTTCATGAGCGTAACTCTACAGTGGCTTTTAAGTGACCCATCCCACCTCTCAGCCTGTGACCAGGTCATTTGGCTCTTCAATCCCATATCTGTTCATGAGCGTAACTCTACAGTGGCTTTTAAGTGACCCATTCCACCTCTCAGCCTGTGACCAGGTCATTTGGCTCTTCAATCCCATATCTGTTCATGAGCGTAACTCTACAGTGGCTTTTAAGTGACCCATCCCACCTCTCAGCCTGTGACCAGGTCATTTGGCTCTTCAATCCCATATCTGTTAATGAGAGTAACTCCACAATGGCCTTTAGGTGGCCCATTTGACCTCTCGCCCTGTGTCCAGGTCATTTGGCTCTTCAATCTCATATCTGTTCATGAGCGTAACTCTACAGTGGCTTTTAAATGACACATCCCACCTCTCAGCCTGTGACCAGGTCATTTGGCTCTTCAATCCCATATCTGTTCATGAGAGTAACTCTACAGTGGCTTTTAAGTGACCCATCCCACCTCTCAGCCTGTGACCAGGTCATTTGGCTCTTCAATCCCATATCTGTTCATGAGCGTAACTCTACAGTGGCTTTTAAGTGACCCATTCTACCTCTCTGCCTGTGACCAGGTCATTTGGCTCTTTAATCCCATATCTGTCCATGAGCATAACTCTACAGTGGCTTTTAAGTTACCCATTCCACCTCTCAGCCTGTGACCAGGTCATTTGGCTCTTCAATCCCATATCTGTTCATGAGCGTAACTCTGCAGTGACCTTTAAGTGACCCATCCCACCTCTCAGCCTGTGACCAGGTCATTTGGCTCTTCAATCCCATATCTGTTCATAAGAGTAACTCTACAGTGGCTTTTAAGTGACCCATCCCACCTCTCAGCCTATGACCAGGTCATTTGGCTCTTCAATCCCATATCTGTTCATGAGCGTAACTCTACAGTGGCTTTTAAGTGACCCATCCCACCTCTCAGCCTGTGACCAGGTCATTTGGCTCTTCAATCCATATCTGTTCATGAGAGTAACTCCACAATGACCTTTAGGTGGCCCATTCCACCCCTCGCCCTGTGACCAGGTCATTTGGCTCTTCAATCCCATATCTGTTCATGAGCGTAACTCTACAGTGGCTTTTAAGTGACCCATTCCACCTCTCAGCCTGTGACCAGGTCATTTGGCTCTTCAATCCCATATCTGTTCATGAGCGTAACTCTACAGTGGCTTTTAAGTTACCCATTCCACCTCTCAGCCTGTGACCAGGTCATTTGGCTCTTCAATCCCATATTTGTTCATGAGCGTAACTCTACAGTGGCTTTTAAGTGACCCATCCCACCTCTCAGCCTGTGACCAGGTCATTTGGCTCTTCAGTCCCATATCTGTTCATGAGAGTAACTCTACAGTGGCTTTTAAGTGACCCATCCCACCTCTCGCCCTGTGTCCAGGTCATTTGGCTCTTCAATCTCATATCTGTTCATGAGCGTAACTCTACAGTGGCTTTTAAGTGACCCATTCTACCTCTCTGCCTGTGACCAGGTCATTTGGCTCTTTAATCCCATATCTGTCCATGAGCATAACTCTACAGTGGCTTTTAAGTTACCCATTCCACCTCTCAGCCTGTGACCAGGTCATTTGGCTCTTCAATCCCATATCTGTTCATGAGCGTAACTCTGCAGTGGCTTTTAAGTGACCCATTCCACCTCTCACCCTGTGACAAGGTCATTTGGCTCTTCAATCCCATATCTGTTCATGAGAGTAACTCTACAGTGACCTTTAAGTGACCCATCCCACCTCTCAGCCTGTGACCAGGTCATTTGGCTCTTCAATCCCATATCTGTTCATAAGAGTAACTCTACAGTGGCTTTTAAGTGACCCATCCCACCTCTCAGCCTGTGACCAGGTCATTTGGCTCTTCAATCCCATATCTGTTAATGAGCGTAACTCTACAGTGGCTTTTAAGTGACCCATCCCACCTCTCAGCCTGTGACCAGGTCATTTGGCTCTTCAATCCATATCTGTTCATGAGAGTAACTCCACAATGACCTTTAGGTGGCCCATTCCACCCCTCGCCCTGTGACCAGGTCATTTGGCTCTTCAATCCCATATCTGTTCATGAGCGTAACTCTACAGTGGCTTTTAAGTGACCCATTCCACCTCTCAGCCTGTGACCAGGTCATTTGGCTCTTCAATCCCATATCTGTTCATGAGCGTAACTCTACAGTGGCTTTTAAGTTACCCATTCCACCTCTCAGCCTGTGACCAGGTCATTTGGCTCTTCAATCCCATATTTGTTCATGAGCGTAACTCTACAGTGGCTTTTAAGTGACCCATCCCACCTCTCAGCCTGTGACCAGGTCATTTGGCTCTTCAGTCCCATATCTGTTCATGAGAGTAACTCTACAGTGGCTTTTAAGTGACCCATCCCACCTCTCGCCCTGTGTCCAGGTCATTTGGCTCTTCAATCTCATATCTGTTCATGAGCGTAACTCTACAGTGGCTTTTAAATGACCCATTCCACCTCTCAGCCTGTGACCAGATCATTTGGCTCTTCAATCCCATATCTGTTCATGAGAGTAACTCTACAGTGGCTTTTAAGTGACCCATCCCACCTCTCAGCCTGTGACCAGGTCATTTGGCTCTTCAATCCCATATCTGTTCATGAGCGTAACTCTACAGTGGCTTTTAAGTGACCCATTCTACCGCTCTGCCTGTGACCAGGTCATTTGGCTCTTTAATCCCATATCTGTTCATGAGCGTAACTCTACAGTGGCTTTTAAGTGACCCATCCTACCTCTCAGCCTGTGACCAGGTCATTTGGCTCTTCAATCCCATATCTGTTCATGAGCGTAACTCTACAGTGGCTTTTAAGTGACCCATCCCACCTCTCAGCCTGTGACCAGGTCATTTGGCTCTTCAATCCCATATCTGTTAATGAGCGTAACTCTACAGTGGCTTTTAAGTGACCCATCCCACCTCTCAGCCTGTGACCAGGTCATTTGGCTCTTCAATCCCATATCTGTTCATGAGAGTAACTCTACAGTGGCTTTTAAGTGACCCATCCCACCTCTCAGCCTGTGACCAGGTCATTTGGCTCTTCAATCCCATATCTGTTCATAAGAGTAACTCTACAGTGACTTTTAAGTGACCCATCCCACCTCTCAGCCTGTGACCAGGTCATTTGGCTCTTCAATCCCATATCTGTTCATGAGCGTAACTCTACAGTGGCTTTTAAGTGACCCATCCCACCTCTCAGCCTGTGACCAGGTCATTTGGCTCTTCAATCCCATATCTGTTCATGAGAGTAACTCCACAATGACCTTTAGGTGGCCCATTCCACCCCTCGCCCTGTGACCAGGTCATTTGGCTCTTCAATCCCATATCTGTTCATGAGAGTAACTCTACAGTGGCTTTTAAGTGACCCATCCCACCTCTCGCCCTGTGTCCAGGTCATTTGGCTCTTCAATCTCATATCTGTTCATGAGCGTAACTCTACAGTGGCTTTTAAATGACCCATCCCACCTCTCAGCCTGTGACCAGGTCATTTGGCTCTTCAATCCCATATCTGTTCATGAGAGTAACTCTACAGTGGCTTTTAAGTGACCCATCCCACCTCTCAGCCTGTGACCAGGTCATTTGGCTCTTCAATCCCATATCTGTTCATGAGCGTAACTCTACAGTGGCTTTTAAGTGACCCATTCCACCTCTCAGCCTGTGACCAGGTCATTTGGCTCTTCAATCCCATATCTGTTCATGAGCGTAACTCTACAGTGGCTTTTAAGTGACCCATTCCACCTCTCAGCCTGTGACCAGGTCATTTGGCTCTTCAATCCCATATCTGTTCATGAGCGTAACTCTACAGTGGCTTTTAAGTGACCCATTCCACCTCTCAGCCTGTGACCAGGTCATTTGGCTCTTCAATCCCATATCTGTTCATGAGCGTAACTCTACAGTGGCTTTTAAGTGACCCATCCCACCTCTCAGCCTGTGACCAGGTCATTTGGCTCTTCAATCCCATATCTGTTCATGAGCGTAACTCTACAGTGGCTTTTAAGTGACCCATTCTACCTCTCAGCCTGTGACCAGGTCATTTGGCTCTTCAATCCCATATCTGTTCATGAGAGTAACTCTACAGTGACCTTTAGGTGACCCATTCCACCTCTCGCCCTGTGACAAGGTCATTTGGCTCTTCAATCCCATATCTGTTCATGAGAGTAACTCTACAGTGACCTTTAAGTGACCCATCCCACCTCTCAGCCTGTGACCAGGTCATTTGGCTCTTCAATCCCATATCTGTTCATAAGAGTAACTCTACAATGGCTTTTAAGTGACCCATCCCACCTCTCAGCCTGTGACCAGGTCATTTGGCTCTTCAATCCCATATCTGTTCATGAGCGTAACTCTACAGTGGCTTTTAAGTGACCCATTCCACCCCTCAGCCTGTGACCAGGTCATTTGGCTCTTCAATCCCATATCTGTTCATGAGCGTAACTCTACAGTGGCTTTTAAGTGACCCATTCCACCTCTCAGCCTGTGACCAGGTCATTTGGCTCTTCAATCCCATATCTGTTCATGAGCGTAACTCTACAGTGACCTTTAAGTGACCCATTCCACCTCTCGCCCTGTGACCAGGTCATTTGACTCTTCAAACTCATATCAGGAAATGAGAGTAGCTCTCTGGTTACCTTCAGTTCATCTATCACATATCTGCCCATTACAGTAGTTTCCCAGTGGCCTTTAGCTCATCCATTCCACGTCTTACCTTGTGACCAGGTTATTTAGCTCTTCCATCCTATACCTGTTCATGAGAGTAGCTCCTCGTTTGCATTTAGCTCATCACATATCTGCCCATGGGAGTAGTTCTAGGACTCTTTGGCTCATCTATTTTTTGTCTCGTCTAATGAGCAGGTCATTTAGCTCACCCATCACATATCCGTCCATGAGAGTAGCTCCCTGGTTGTGTTGAGCTCATAATGAGCAGGTCATTTTGCTCATCCATCACATGTGTTACTTTGTGGCCAGGTCATTTAGCTCATACATCCCATATCTGTCCATGAGAGTAGCTCCCTGGTTGCGTTGAGCTCATTATATATCTGTCAATAAGAATAGCTCTCCAGTGGCCTTTAGCCTATCTATCACACCTAATGAGCAAGTCCCACCTAATGAGCAAGTCTTTCAGCTCATCCATCCCATATCTGTCTATGAGTGTAGCTTTCTGGTTGCATTTAGCTCATTACTAGTATATATCTTTCAATAAGAATAGCTCTCCGGTGGCCTTTAGCCCATCTATCACATGTCATCTAATGAGCAGGTTATTTAGCTCATCCATCCCATATCTGCCCATGAGAGTAGCTCTCCGCTGACCTTTAGCTCATCCATCCCATGTCTCACTTTGTGACCAGGTCATTTAGCTCATACATCCCATATCTGTCCATGAGAATAGCTCCCTGGTTACGTTGAGCTCATTATATATCTGTCAATAATAATAACTCTCCAGTGGCCTTTAGCTTATCTATCACATGTCTCGCCTAGTGAGCAGGTCATTGAGCTCACCCATCCCATGTGTTACTTTGTGACCAGGTCATTTAGCTCATCCATCCCATATCTGTTCATGAGAGTAGCTCTCTGGTTGCGTTGAGCTCATCTTGTATTTATTTATTTGCCATAGATTACAGGTTGTACAAAGAATTATAAACATACGACAAGAGAGAGAGAGTACATTGCGATACAATAAATATTAAAAAATTAATTAAAATAAAATGAGCAACTGATCCATGGCCGGGGTAACAGAAGATAACAATCGTAATGCTAGACAAGTCTGTTCCCCTGTATACAATTATTTCAATGAGAAAAAAAAAATACAAGGGCGTAGTATTCACCTAACACAATTGATTATTACAAAAAATGTTACAAAGACTAGTTATAACAGTAAATAAATAATACATAGAACTAAACATAGAAATACAGAGTAAATAAATTAATCAAACTAATCATTTAACCAATCAAGCAATTAACCACCCAACCAATTAACTAACCAATCAACCAACCAACTAACTAACCAGTCAACCAATTATCCAATCAATCAACCAATTAACCATCCAACCAATCAATCAGCTAACCAACCAAGTAACAAACCACCCAACCAATTAATCAACTAATTAAGCAGCTAATAAACCAACCATTTAATCAATCAACCAATCAATTACTCAATATGCCAATCAACCAACCAACTAAATAACAAATTGATCAACCAATCACTAACCAATTAATCAATCATTTAACCAACCAAAAATTGCAAACTTATAGTGAAAACATATACAATTTGAGTTCTTTTTTGAACTTTGCACGACTGTTAATGAGTTTCAAATAACTGGGTAGAGCATTCCATAATTTTGAACCATTATAATCAATTGAATATAGACCTTTATTTGTTCTCATTTTGGGAAGGGAAAAGTCAGAATTTGTTACAGATCGAGTGGTATAGTTGTGGGAATGAAAAGAAAAATAGTCTAAAAGTTTACGAGGGAATGTTTGATGCCGAAGGTCATGAATAAAAGTGCATAGCTGATATTTGAATAAATCATAAATAATAAGAATTCCTAAAGAATAGAACAGAGGTTTGCTGTGAGTATATTGGTCTTTGAATAGAATAATGTGTGTTAATCTCTTCTGTTGTTTATAAATTGGAGTAATTGTTGAGGGAAATGTATTACCCCAGACTTCAAGGCCATATGAGAGATGCGGAAGAATAAGGGCATTATACAACATAATGAGCACAGATTTTGGGAGATAGTGACGAAGCTTGCTGTTTAATCCGATGATGGGGGTTTCCAAGTGAGGTATCTATCCAGAACAACGCCAAGATACGTTGTTTCATCAACTTTGTTTAGAATGGTATCATTCATATGGATAGGCTGATTGTCATGATTTACTCGTTTACTATTTCATGTCTCACCTAATGAGCAAGTTATTTAGCTCATTCATTTCATATATTTCCTTGAGAGCAGCTCCCGGGTGGCCTTTAGCGCATCCAACTCGCATCTTGCCCTGTGAGTATGTCATTTAGCTCATCTATGTCACATCTCACTATTAAAGTATCTCTCATTTGGAGTTTTACTGATCAGACTAGCCACACTACTAAACCTTTTTTCATTCACTTTTCAACTTGTAAATTGATCCTTATGAAATTTTCTCATATAAACAACACTGTTTATCAGTCCCAAAGTTTTACCTTAATATTTGTTTTCTACTTTTTAATTTATTGTTATAATCATACTCAACGGCATCACTTTGGTTCAGTAATTTTATATGTACATTGATGAAGGTTTTAAATTACAAATAAAATGTCTATATGTCAAGGTGTTGTCTGTTTTTTTTCCTGCTTCTGATTGCTTAGATATGCTATTTGTATATACCTTGGGTAGATCCTTATCAGATTTGTTCATTTGATGATATTTTCAGTTTTCTAATTTTAGTGAATATATTTGATAAAAATTCTATTTTGAACTTATTGAAAACGGTTAGCCGATTGCTTTGATATTTTATAAGTCATTACCTACATTGTATAGAGGACTTCTATCAAGTGTGTTCATTTGTCAGGACTTTCAAATTCAACTTTCTCTGCATTATGGATGAGATTGTTTTCACATACTGCATTATATGCAGCAGACCTAAATCAACTGTGTTGCAATAGGTGATTTTCCGTACAACTGCGAGATCTCGCGAGATGCATGAAAGACGCGCGTTGAACGTCTGCCTCAAAAATCGAACGATTTGATTTTGAACTCGAATTTATTTATTTCGTAGCTCACACCGACCGGCCGATCTTCGACAGAGGAATATTGCTTCCGAATACCCTTACTTAATTGAAATTGTCTATCATCAAATCTGGACAGCACATTGTTAAGTATGGAAATGCCCCCAAAATACTTTCGCGTTTGTTGAATCCCACGCGATGTTTGACGCCACTACGACGCTATGACCTTTGTTTGTCCTGTTTTTACATTCGATTTCACGCATAACGCGTGATTCTCGCAGTGTACGGAAAATGGTCTATTGTTATCTTCTGAAATTAAGTTTTAACCCTTCCGAAAGAGCTTTGTTGCATCATGCACATTACTCACTTTTTCTGGTAGATAGACTGATCAAGCACCTATAAACATAGAAAATGGATGGTGTGTCTTCATATTGTGTACAATTCATATTCACCTGTTGTTATCCTAATTATGTGACCCCTTAACTCGCTAGCAACTTTATCATGACAACAACATTGCCAGCTCAGGAATCGCACTGACACGATAACGTCCAGACATGTGCTGTACTGTATATGACATTTCAAGGTTACAAACCACCATTAATGAGTAAGAGTTCGTTAAATTAGTAGCAATACATATAAATCATCATAACAATCATATAAATTAATTATTGACAAGAAATAAATTTACATTACAAAATATATATGAAAATATAGATGAAGAGTGTGTCAATAGATAATATAAGCACTATATAATAATGTGATGGGGATATATATATATATATATATATATATATATATATATATATATATATATATATATATATATATATATATATATATACAAGCTTATTAGGTTATTCTCATTTGATCTTTGATTAAAAAACACTTATAAATAAATAGAGCTAACGAGTTAATGATTTGGCTTTTAGAAGAACTTAATAGTTGTACTAGAGTATTCAAATTTGGGGTTATGTCTCATTTGGGAGATGCTTTTTCCTTATTGTGTCCCATGCAGTGCATTTTAGTAAAAAATGATATTCATCATCAATTTCTTGCAGGCACAAATGACAAATACGGCTCTCCCTAGGGATATTATTATGTCTGCCTCTTTCTATTTCTAAGGGATGGCACGCACATCTTAATCTTGCTATTGCTCTGCGCAATTTTAATTGTGGCAATGACACATAGTTTTCAATCCCAAAACTTTGAATTTGTTTTGTTTTCGCCAGAACAAACGTCTATATACCAATCTGTAATTCCAGTATCTTTGACCCGTTCACACAATTTATACAAGAATTTATACCGAGGTATTGCCTACAATAAGATGTATGTACACTTTCTAAATGTTGATATTGATCATATCCCCAAATTTCAGACCCATATGTAAGTACAGGTTGAATTAAGGTGTCAAAAATCTTAAAATACAAGTCTGCTTTAAAACATTGCATATTTCCTAAGTATCTTTTGATTGCAATCGATTTCTTTTTGCCTTTTATAGCTAAATTTTCTGTGGTAATATTAAAAGAGCATTTACATGACATTACCAATCCCAAGTATTCATATGAACTAACAGTACTAAGTTGCTTGTTCTCGAAGTACCACTTTTCATATTTACTGAGATATCTCCCATTTCTGTATACTACAATTTTAGTTGTATTTAAGTTGATATTTAAATCCCACTTGTTTGTAAACTCTTTACTGTAAAATGAGAATAAAATAGGGCTGATCATGCACCCTTGTCGAACCCCATTCTTCAATTCAAAGAATCTCGAAGTGACTCCTCCTTCACGAACACATGATTTGACGTCTTTATAAATACTTTGTAAAATTACATACATTTTTCCGTTGATACCATTATTGGCCAGTCTAAACAATAAAAAATCCCTGTTAACCGAGTCGAATGCCTTCTGGAAATCTATATAGAGACAATACAATTTCCCCCCTTTCCTGGCTAACTGTTTCTGAACTATGGCATATAATGTAAATATTTGATCAACAGTTGAATAGCCCTCCCTAAATCCAGCCCGTGTCTCTGGGATTATATCAAAAACCTTTGCCCATTTTGATAGTCGTGCTTTAATGATACTGGTGAAGATTTTTCCAAATATACTCATGAGTGATATAGCTCTATAGTTACCGGGATCATTTCGACTGTTTTTCTTGTGGATAGGAATAATAATACCTTTTGACCAACCTTCTGGAAAAATACCAGTATTAAAAATTAAGTTAAAAAGGGCATTCAAAAATGTTATCGACACATCACATGAAAATTTTAAAAATTCAGCGATTCAGCGATTTCTAAGTGTATGTATTGACTGAATAATTTCTTCATTCGTTATTGGCACATTCAATGTTGTGTCAGTTTCACCAAATTCTGTAGAATGCGGATCAAAATTATACAGAAAGTTTTTATCCTGCAATTTTTCGTTATATGTATGTTTCTTTTTTCTCACCAGTGAGCGAAATGAATTACGGGCACTTCTGTAGTTATTTAAATCAATCTCACGACTAGTATCACGATATCGACGTAAACGGGAAAGTTTATATAATTTTGCCATGCGACATTCCTCATCATACCATGGTTGTTTATTTTGTCTGTGTGAAGATAATCTTTTGTTAGGGATCTGTACTTGCATAATTTCTCCCGATTCTTTTAAAATATCTGTAAATTGGGTAACTGTTTCGTTTAAATTATGAGCCCCCAGTTGATTAGTCAATAAATTAATTTCAGCAGTTTTCTCCAGAACACGTGTTCTATAAATTTGCAATAGTTCGTTGTTCCAACGAAATTTCACAATGGAATTATTTCCAATCGAATTTTCGTCTGAATTAAGTACACCAGAAATTCTAAGTTTATAACAAAGTGGAAAATGGCCAGACTCACTCCTGAATAAATTATTCAGTAATGGACAAAGTGTGGTAGAATCTGAAATGTACATGTCTGCTCTTCAAAGATAGTCGTTTCGAGACATTGTGTTTATAGGAGGTGATTGCACGTACGTGTTATTTACCACCTTCTATTGTTATTAGGTGAATGTCGTGTAGTGACAATCATTGACACGTAGAGCGTAGACTGGCAAAGTCGGGTCTTCTTGTTTGTTTTAAGATGCCCTAAAAGTGTGTTTTATTAGGGGTAATAAATATCCTTGAAACCAGCAGAACAACGACAACACAACGTGACACGTGTATCTATAATGATACTAAACAATTGAAAATGACACTCTTTAAATTACTTCACACCACTTTATTTTAATCTTAATTATAGTTGTAATAGGGAAACTGTCAGTGATAATTGCCAGAGATTGGATAACGATCTGTCCCTGGAAAGTTTAACAGATCATATTTACTTCAGAATCAATTGACGTTTTGTTAAAATAAAGAACATGTGAAACTATACTATGAATTAGGATAATTGGTATCGTGACTGGTACTGGTCTATTATTTCATGATTAGTTCTTTAATTTCGTGCCGAAAGATTTTCATATTTTCCTATTTGTTATAATTACAATTTTTAATTTAAAAAATAAAGTCGCCGGCAAATATTTAGACAGCACCATCGGCGACATTCTGAAGTATCTCGTTTTTATTGCAGTGTTGAATTTGAAAGATGTGAAAGTGATAAATGATAATTTTTAGACTTGGCAATATTGTAATGCAAAACATTGCGTGCCGCGGGGAGAAAAGCTATACAAATACGGAGGTGGTATTGTAGATATCTGTTGTTATTTTGGCATATAATTTGACCCTGTTGTTATACAATATGGTCGATATTTGTTGCGAACGTATGTCGGGCAAATGTAACAGTATTGTTACTGATATTACGAATATTTTCTAAAAGTAAGCTGGAATGTTTATGTCAGTAACTTTCATGTTTTTCTCAACTTATTGCATGTGCTGTGACATGTTATGTTATGTGTTTATCAATTATTCTTTTCTTATTTATGGTCAAAATTGATATTTTCGATGTCGCAAATTCGGTACGCAATTTTTGCTAATTCTTATTTAAATATTATTATTATTGTATATATGGTTTCTATTCTCTCGTGACAAAACTCTCCCACCCCAATTTAACTCATTTAAAAAGTGCAATTGTGGCAATTTAAATTTAATAAACTTTAGGTAGGAAAGTATGATGAAATTGTTTAGTCATATCCTAATAGTATGTAAAAATGGTGAAACTAATTTTTATGAAGATATTTCAAAGAGTAAAGCAGTACTGTTTCCTTTTAAACGATAGCACTCAGCATTAAAATTATGGGATATGTAAAGAAATTGATAGAGTTGTGAAAAGATTTCTTATTGATGTCATGGATTATAGAAAAGATTATGTAGATTAGATTCATTTCCTGTATTTACTTTAAATTTAAAAGATTATTTTTTTGTATTTTTTGTAAGTTTTAAAATATTCTCGGGTCAGTAGAACCCTTGCACCTTGGGGCCTTGCACCTAGCTATCAGTATAACCAGATTGGTAGTTAGATATGCCTTTTTGAAACTAAAATTCCAGTGCAAACCTGATGTAGACACTTCTTGGTTTCGAGGTACATTACGGTGTGGCAGTGTGTCATTGTGAAAGTGGGTTACGCCTTCCTTAGGTCAAGGTAAGATGTCGCTTTATTATGAACTAAGGGTAAGTTGATTTAAAAAAAATGTAAGTTCAATGGCTTGGTACAAGTCAAATGTTATACTCATGTTTTTTTTTATAATGCACTGGCTTTGAATACATTAATCTCGTAACGTTGGCAACGTGAATATTAGTGCAATTGAGTAAACATTGTATAGACTAATTGGCAGTTTGTGAGCAGAAATTCTTAATTTAGTGACAAAATAAATAACATTTTATTTGTTTTTGTTTTTTGATCTACAAAGAGTAGTTTTTACTTGCACATTTAAATTTACAATTTGTTTTCCAGGCTGGAATAAATTATGTTTTCAACCTCAATCCCCGAGTTTGCATCTCATGGAGTCCTGGAATGCTATTGCTGTCGTTTCAATCCGGCAAGGAAATAAATATATTTATATTGCTTCACGTATTATTGTAAAAATATCGTGCATCTACTATAATTGGACAATAATTCTACTACAAAAACACTTGGGTTTGTAATATAATGGGTTATCGTTTTTATATTTGTTCTTTATCTTTAATTCTCTTGTTAGTCGCCTTTTTCTGACGGTGGGATTTATCTTTGTGAGTAAAACTCAGGCATATATCAAAGGTCGTGACATGCCCGATTAAAGCATCACTTGATAGCCTTACCCACGGCGTTGTCAGCCAATTAATGTGTCTACATTTCCCGGTCCAATAGAAAAGTATTTTATTGTTTTCTATTCAGTGTAATAAAGTTTATGAGCAGAAATTTATTTTTCTCAGAGTTTTACAAGAATCATTATTTGTACATATGAGTATTATATAACACATCAATGTGCCTGTATGCGCTGTACTGTTATGAATAACAAATTCGAAGTTAAAAAGTAGAAAAAGTTATTGTATAAGGAATACTAACGATAGTTCAAATATGGTAATCAATTGGGAAATAAAATGTATGTGGACTGGCAACCGATGAAGTTGATGCAGGAATGGGGTAATATGTTGATTATGCATACTGCATGTTACATGTAACTCATTTTTGAATGGAGGGACAATTGAGAATGTCTTGGGCAAATACCTGTAGTGTCGCACCTGATAAATCTATATATCATAGTGAACTCAATACCGCACCACCATCCCCCACAAATCGCCTGCTTAATTAATTCAGTACAGTGACCATCTGGAAATTGTTGGTTCGAATCTAGTTTGTCGCCTCTCAAATGTTCCCCTTTTCAATTAGTGAGGGAAAACTACACTTCATATTATAATAAACTCGTTTAGAAAAACACCCCGCTTCAACAACAAAAAACGGTTATTTCTTTATTAAATCGGCATTGTTTTGAACAAAAACAAGACAAACATGGGTACTTCTGTGAATACGATTTTTTTCACACTGTTCTACTTCTCGATATATACGGAAATAAGAGTTGTGTTCGCCTTCAGACAATTATAATAACACGAGGATATATGCTTACAAATCATTTTCAATAAAAAAAATCCATATATTAGCATCCTATAGTTAGTCGCCGCTGTATCGAAACACCGAGAATAATCTTCGGAAACGCGATATTTGTTAGCGCACGGTTAGTAACCGTGGTCATCGCGACGACGAGCGCGCCAAGAATTCTGTTTGTCTGCTTGAATGTACAGAATGACCCAATATTATGTGTGCTTGTCGAATAAACAGTGAATATGGTTATGTTCACGATATAAATTTCCTTGTCACTGGATTATGTAATTTGTTTTGTTTGTTTTTTTGTCCAGAGCGTGGATCGCCGCCTCGCTAAAAACACTTTTTGTCAAGCCGTAAAATCAGACGAACGAAAATCACTGTGATAGTCTGGCGCCTGTTTTGAAAACAGTCCCTGCCTAAGAAACATTTTGGGGTAAAAGCTGGGAATCAGACTGTTTAATCCTATTAACTACTTTTCATATTTTAACAAAACGGCCGCCAAATTTCAAATTGTTCGCATTATCTCCGTAACTAGAAGCGAATATGCTAAATTAAATGGATCTACCCATGTTTTCAGAGGTGGAGAAAATTATTAAGACATTTCTAATGTAATTGGATTTTAATTATGTCATAAATATGTCAGTCACTATTACGGAAATTCCATTTTTTTCTTCTATTTCTCTATCGAAACTCACATGCATCATCGAAAGCTTGGCAAAACAAAGTGTTTGTTGGACTACCCTGCCAGGCTTTTCACGTATCACAGTGAGATACCTATATTTATACCCATACCACGCCTGAGAAATTGGACAAGCTACCACAGATGAACAGCATTACACAAGGCCACATGGAAACGATCCCATCATAGGTCGTGGCGTTGATTGGCCGTCAGGTTGATTTCGAATTCCACACTTTTTTCTACAGTTAAATAAATGATGTAACGAGGAGTAAATAATCATAATCGACGCACTCTGCAACCTTAATGTTTATTGTCTTGATGTGAATCAAAGTCAAATACATTTATAAACTGTTACATTGATATATACCGCATAGGTCAATTATGGCAGTTAATTTACATCATTTAGCATATGTCTTCTTGTTTATCAAATTTCCTGACCCTGAAAACATGATAGATTAGACAAATTATCAGATGGATTCCATAAAGCGTATTCTTAAAACAACAACATATACTATCCATACGACATTTTCATGAAACTATGTTGTTAAGATAGATAGTTATGGAGACACGTTTAACTTAAAGCTGATTAAAATGTCATACCATGTGGCTAGTATCTGTCCCAGAACTTGACTACACGCACATATATCAGTTGGATGAATTCCAGGCCCGGCCACGACAGCAATATACCTTACTCCTTTATGGGCTTTTTTTTACATGACTTTATATGGACTTGTTTTAGTTGGCATTTGGCTTTACCGTAATTATAAATAAGTGAATTTTCCAAGAAACCCCAAATATTCGTAGACTGTAGTAGTATTAGAGTAGGTTTACGGCTGTAGTTCGTTTCATTGATGAACAAATAAACATGAAACAGTTTAATATTGTTCATGAGAGCATGAAACAATATTGGACAAAAAAGAAAATAAATAAATGTCATAAATTGTGAATTCTAATAGGACTGATAGACCAATCAGAGAGATTGGGCATTGAACGGCATTAAGTAAACAGCGCCGTACTACTGAACGCGTTTGAATAGCGCTGCTACAATCCACACAAAATCAAAATAACTTACCGTGGTTTTATTATTTGTATATGCTTGGTGTGGCTTAAATTGCTCATTAATATCTCAACTTAGTAAAATATAAAATAAAAAAAATATTTTGCAGTTTCCAAACTTATTAACGAATAAAAACCTAGAAAGCAATATTATAGACTATTGTCAAATAATTTGAGGCGTGCTTAATAGGACAGTACTTGAGATAATACAGATATGAATCTTGAGATATCCATGGAAAAGCTGAAAATTGGATAATTATTATGCAAATTAAGTAGTTAATATCCACATATTTCAACCAAAACTAATCAGATCTATGCTTTGGGGTGCAATAGGAACTAGGTGACATGGTAGGGGTGCAGTAATAAGGAGGTGTAATGACAACTAGTACACAATCCTTGTAAATTGTATTATTGTATATTATAATTTTATTTACGAATGTTCAGATATCCTCTCTATAACTCTAAAAAAAGAATACATACACAACTAGACAAAATAATGAAAATGACAAAATACATACAAATGCGCGCGCAATCTGAAATTGAATGTAGTTAAAATACATCCAAACATTTCTTTAAATATATTAATGCTACCCGAGTTCCTGATCTAAAATATCCAACACACCTGCTCGTACAATAGACAGGATGTTTTCGGAAAAAAATACCTTGTGTGTTCCAGATCCTGCTTTGATATAAAGTATGTTAGCAACTGCTGATCGATCTCGTACTGATTGTATGTATATCTCTAGTAATTGTGAAATATGTGAACAGTACTCCTCCCATGTATGGAGGTGCTAAAACTAGAGTTGTTATGGGCAAGATTATGTAAGGATAACCAATGAAGACATCTAAAAAGAACTTTAGATGAGTGTATCCCAAAAATCTCAAATTACTGTAAATAGTTCGTCATACCTGAAGACAATCCATATGCCGAGCAACACTATAAAAAATGTATGTAATTCTAATTTTCATTTACGCGAAAGTTAGAACATTGTTCTCAGGCTAGATTTCATTCTCAATCATAGGTCAGTACTCGCACGAAGCTCCCCAGGGCAGATTGGGGGACCCTGTCCGTGACTGGTTAATATTAATTAAACTACGCGCAAATTACAGAGACGAAGTCTTTTAGAAAAACGAAACACCTCTTCTACGTTGTTTTGAATTGGTACGCGAACCAGAGGTCATCAATATGGCAGTGCCCTTACAGAGGTCATCGACATGACAATGCCCCACCAGAAGTCATTCATCATATGGTATATAGGTTATTAACGCGACAAGGCCCTACCAGAGGTTATTATTTCCATTCATGTTTAGTTTTTATGTTTTTGATTAAATAGTATTTAGCACACTTTGAACACATTCTAAATATATGTATACATTCATTTTCAGTGCTCATTTGTGTATATATTTGAAACCGAAATTTGTCATCTAAGTGTTAGGCCGTCGCTGATTGGCTGCTGAGCTGGAATGCCAATTTTTAGTTTTAAATACCCCGGCTTAGTGTTCTAGGTTCTTCGCGTAATTAGGTGCTCGTATGCAAGGGATTTTTCCACACAAAAACGACGAATTAGGTCGAATTTTGTTATCGGTTGGCTTAATATAACCCCAACGGACCGTATTTTTGTGAAAGATTGGTATTTTTGTCCTGATTTGTAGGAATCTGAAAAACGCGTTTCACAACTTGTCTCTTATTTAGTTGTATGCGTCATTCAAGATGGCGGCAGCCATATAGTAAATATCGTATTTATTTTATTATCACGTGTGCGCCAGCTGACTGTGGAGCAATGTGTGCGTACTGGTGAGTCAATATATTCAAATATGGCGCACATGGCAACATGCATATAGCAACTCACATTTCGTCTAAATTTAAAAAAACACTGTTTTTCATTTTAAGATGGCTCATATTTATTTCGGTGTCTGCATCAAAACAATGTGTTTTCAAA
Source organism: Saccoglossus kowalevskii (assembly GCF_978046115.1). Taxonomy (NCBI): domain Eukaryota; kingdom Metazoa; phylum Hemichordata; class Enteropneusta; family Harrimaniidae; genus Saccoglossus; species Saccoglossus kowalevskii. Next base: position 18,511,130 of record NC_140649.1, on the reverse strand, counting down.
AAATCTTCCTGCTTCCGTCGTTTTCTAATAGTCAATCCCTTAATTCGATTTTACAGCGAACGTTTAAAACAATTACTCTACTCATTTAATAAAGGGTCACTCATGAGATATCATCTATACTTCACAGTAGATACAACACATATCTCTCTACTAGACATTATATGTGATGTATACACCAATGGTATTGAGAGGCGATTAATTAGGTCAGTTTATATCTTTCTTTCTTTTTTCTTTTTAATTTTCCAGATGTGAGAACTAAAAGATAACATTGCTATTTGATATTATTTTCACGCATTGATAAACACAACACTCGTTTCCAGTGATAACCTTTGCCCATTTCGCACATTCCGTCTGCTGTTGTCCACACGTAAAATGAACACCACCCACAAAAAGTAGATCATTTTTATGACAATATTTGCATTCGGTTCTTGAATTAATTTTGGGTAATATAAACCTTATTTTTGTACAGATGAAAGATGATTAACATAATGCGTGAGTCCTTGACAAGATCTGTGGCAAGGTACGAACTTTTTCAAATTTACCTATATGTGGGGATTCTGCGATAGATGATATGCGCTTGTTACGTTTTAAATTGTTGACAATGAAGTGCCAGCAATGGCTAGGACGTCGTTTTATAGAAATGTGTTACAAACAACTTTTTGGTAACCACAATAAATAAAGAGAAAATTCCATCAGAACGTAGTTGGCACATCCCTACTTATGTATCAATACTTGAAGAATGTTATGTGATATGTTTATTGTAAATTAATACAAGCATGGTCAATGTTATGTATTTCGTTGCGATTGTATAAAATAAACCAACGTTGCATATTATCGAATCATTTAACACGTAACAGGTACCATGGCGATCTCCACGTATGTACTACTATCGGTCTTTCTCGTCTTTAGCCAAGGCGCCATTGAGGCGGAAATTCGACGGAATGTCAACTTGCGAGAGGTCTTGGACTACCGACTTGAGGCACTAACCCCGGGTAACACTAAGTCAGATGTGGTGATGTCTGAGAAGATGGACATACATGATACGAGTTCTGGAGGGTTATTGCCAACACCGCGGTATATGTTGTATTTGTACAACGCTATTAAGAAGGAAGGCTTTACTAACCAACGCTATCGTATCTCGAGCTATAGAATACAGGCAGGTAAGTGATAACCGTCTCCTACCGGCCATAGTTTGACTAATTCACTAAGACCGTTACTCGCATCGCCGCGTCATCATTATTGATAAAACCACAGATTTCCATAAAAATAAAAACTTACCGTGCTTTACTAATTAATATAATAATTAATGATAATTAATCACGTTCTAGAAGCTTGAAACAGTTTGCCAGTATGCCAATGCATTGTGAATAAACACTAAATTGTCTGAAAACAAAATGTCATAGCGAAAAAAATTACCTTTTTTGTAATATTCGCAGAAGACCCCCCACGAATAATATTGTGATCACCATAAAAAATGATAAAATCAGTTGGTTTGGCAACAAACTATGAAACACTGGATCACTAAAGCTCGCCTGTAGTGACGATCATTGTGTCTAATCACCAAATCAATTATACTGTTCGGTGCTCATTCACTCGAGACCACTCACTTTATTTTTCCAGAAGTCTCTTTCGATTTCAGGGATATAATTTCTCATGTAACTGACTGTACAAAACACTTTGGTGAAGCTTATATGAGTAGATGGTTTGTGAAAATCATATTTAATCAACCATATCCATGGGAAAGCCTAATCACGTGTTTTTTTATACATCTATATTTAGCTTTCGTTGTGTATTGTGTTTTCCTTCCGTGGTAATTTACGGCAAATTAAGGCCTGTGTGTCACATAATTATATTGTCTGAAAGTCTGAAAAAAAATTAAAAATTATTCCAGAATAATTTACATTGAAATCTGTGTTGAAAAATAAATAATACCCTTTACAATTTCCCAATGTTAATAATGTAACAATATTATAAGTACATATGATGACAAAAATGTAAGATATGATATGATATGATATAATGATCTTAACAAAGGATCCAATGGGAAATGGATGATTCATCCGCGTTTTGAACTAAAAGTAGTTCGGTAACCTTATTTTTATCTGAGTTTTGTGAACAAAGGCAATTTAAACAATAAAATCTGGAATTTAATGGTAGAAGATGAATTTAGAAATTCGAAAAACGGATGTGATATATATATTTCAGCTTTGTCTGATAACATAATACCCATGCTGGTATGAATTTGAAACGTAGTAGGACACAAGAAATATTAAAACTATTATTATTGATCAACCAATACACAAGCAATATTCAATAAGTTTTTTTTTTTTTTGACTTTTGGTTACAATATGGATACAATTACCTAATTTATCGCATTTTCAACCGTTTTGACTTCGAAATTCAGCTTGTATGCACATAATTATGTAGCGTAGTAACCAATATCTTGAAACCCTATTGGAAGACCATACAGTTAGTTTGGATATTAATGTTTAACACTAGAAAAACTGTGCTAGGTCTAACTCGGCGTAAATCTGGTGCGTAAATTACCCAATATGGGGTAGGAATGCGTTATTGCAAAGTAATGTGACACAGAAACACCAGCTTTCCTCTATGTGTTAAAATAAAAGTCTTGAAGAGTCACGTGACGCAAGACAAATATAAAAATTGTCCATATATGATGTATGCGCGACTGATTTAAAAGTGTACGTAATTACGTATATGTGTAATTTTTGTAGGTACAAAAACAATCAGTGTATATATGCATTAATAAATGAATACTCAGAAATGTGCTACAACTGCATTTTATGTCATGATAAATAATAGTCCACTGTATCGGACAACAATACTGAAATTACAAATTCTTCTCCATATTACATCTTTAGCACAGGCCCATACGCCATTTTGTTTATATGTCAAGGTGAGAAAGTGTGATAAAACGTAATAGTTCAAAAATCTCGAAAGTCAGTCACATATTCCCCTTTTTGATGAAAGATTTCAAATCTTGAATTGGGGAATGCATACATACAATGATTTTGTCTACGGCGCAGGTTATGTTTGTTGCGAACGTGTTGTCTAACATTGAAAATAGGTCGGCAACTCTAAAAATATTCAATCACAGAACGTGGGAACCGGAAGTTGAGATTACGCCGTTATGTTGTTATTTTCAAAATTAACTATTTTGTTTTACTAGTGTGAAGACAACTTTGCAACATTTGAAAATATAAAAAAAAAATGTCCAAAAATATATCACGAACCTGGGTCTCATCCTTAACATTTACCGGTATTTGTGTACAAACTACAGGGAGGAATGATTGTGAAATGACAGTATGTTTGCTCACCTAACTTGTTAGCTATATTTCTAATTTTACTTTTTTTTAATTCCCACTTAATGACAGATTAATGACACGTCGGGACATGGCGCGCTTTTTTCAATTGTTATTTGAAATATTGGACATTTTACACACATTAGGAGGAATGCTGTCCAAGCTGGTTGCAGATTACATACTTTCACGATTAGAAAGTTAAAACAAAGACACTAATGTTTTTAATAAGAACATCGATGGTAGTGTCTGGAAGGTGTCTGCATGTTGGGTAGTCACGGTTCGGCAGGCAATTAATTATTCCAGCATTTATATTGTTTTATATATCCACATGGATATGCGTGATTACTTTTTAGTAAAAGAGGGAAATACTTTTAGTGAGATGTCTACATAACATGATTTGTACCCCCTAGTTCTTGCATGGCTGGGCAGTTTCTATTAATCGCCACAATTTAGCAGGATTCACTATCTTTATTCGTTGTATCCGCCGGTCCTGTCATATAAAAGGAAAGATGGCCGCCAGTTTTCAGTATGCAAATGCACCGTCCCTCAACACGGCAAATGGAAAATGACACTCAAAACACGTTATTTTTTCACAATGGAATTATTTTGGCCATGTTTATTTCATTTATGCACGAAATGTGTGATAATGTAGTAATGTGATGATAATATATATACAAGTTTTCCTGCTATATTGTCATCACAATACTACATTATCACACATTTCGTGCATAAATGAAATAAACATGGACAAAATAATTCCATTGTGAAAAAATGATTTGCGATTTTTATTTGAAATATTGGACATTTTACACACATTAGGAGGAATGCTGTCCAAGCTGGTTGCAGGTTACATACTTTCACGATTAGAAAGTTAAAACAAAGACACTAATGTCTTTAATAAGAACATCGATGGAAGTGTCTGGAAGGTGTCTGCATGTTGGGTAGTCACGGTTAGGTAGGCAATTAATTATTCCAGCATTTATATTGTTTAATAAATCCACCTGAATATGTGTGATTACTTTTTAGTAAAAGAGGGAAATACTTTTAGTGAGATGTCTACATAACATGATTTATACCCCCTAGTTCTTGCATGGCTGGGCAGTTTCTATTAATCGCCACAATTTAGCAGGATTCACTATCTATATTCGTTGTATCCGCCGGTCCTGACGTATAAAAGGAAAGATGGCCGCCAGTTTTCAGTATGCAAATGCACCGTCCCTCAACACGGCAAATGGCAAATGACACTCAAGCGAGAAACATCGCTTCGGGGTGCTCCGCAAGGTCACTCTTTTCGGCAATCTTAACGCCTGTGATACTTTATTTTCATGTCGTACACAAACATGAATATATCCGTGATATACAGGCATACCATGAACAGATAAACTGCAAACTCCCATGGATTATGTCAATTTACAAAGAGTTAAATAAGGAAGATAACACATTAGATATAAAGAATATCAATGACAAATTGAATGCAACAAAACAAAATATAAAGAGAATAGGAAACAATATTAAACAAAAATATATTGAATTCTGGAAGGAGACAATTATGGATAAACCTAAGTTGAGAACATATACTCAATTCAAAACAAACTACAACTTTGAAAGTTACTTAATTATACTGAATCTAAAACATAGAATTTCTGTCTCTAGATTCCGAACAAGTAATCACAGCCTAGCAATAGAAAAGGGTAGACATACCCAACCTAAAATTTCTTTGGAAAACAGGATTTGTAAACAATGTACTTTAGCAGACATAGAAGATGAAATGCATCTCCTCATCAAATGCCCAAAATATCACACACTGCGAATGGATATATTCTCAAATATACAGTTTCCTGATGAAACAAAAACTGACCAACAGAAATTTACATACTTAATGAAAAATTCTAACACAAATGTAATCAAACTTGTTGGAGAATTTATACACAGTTCGTTCTTAATGAGAAACGAGAAAGATACTTAACAAAAACACTAAAATCTATCATTTATTATTTGCTATAGTTATTTTGTTATTTTGTTTTTTAATATCTTACTTTTGTTGCTATAAACTGATGGAAACACTGTATTTCTAAGGATGCAATAAATTATCTTTATTATTATTATTATTATTATTATTATTATTATTATTATTATTATTATTATTATATATATATCTGTCAGTCATGGGTTTCTGCAAATACCAGGTGTTAATCCCGAGTTATTTGTTCAATCTCTAGGTATGTTTATGTAATTACGGAGTTGATCATGTAAGTGATATCGTGGAGCTAATAATAAATGATATGCTGTGAGCTGTCTGTCCGTCCTCTCATCTCAGGGGACGATGGCGCTCCACGAAGCGGTCCGACCCGAGCGAGTGCGAATCGCACGAGCTGGGGTGTGCGCGAGAGGGGAGGGACTTTGCGTAAACATACCAATAATTTCTGTTGTGTGTGTGCGCAAAGAAAGACATTCGCGGTTACAGGGCTCATGGAACTGGTTTATAGTTCCATGCAGGGCTGTAAAAAAAATGGGTTTCACTCTGATATCGATGAAAAGAGTCGAGGGAGTCCCAAATACGTCCCCTACAATATGTCGAGTATGCTTCTCAAATTTCTCTTCGTTCTCGAAATAAATAAATTGAAAGGTCTCACAAAAAATTATAATGTTCCCTGAAACATGTCCCCGCAGTGAAATATTTAGCCCTTTTTGTCACGTACTAGTATGAGCCGCGCATATATTTATGTATATTTGGCGTCGGACCCGTGCCGCACAGCCGTATACGTATAATAAAGTTTTTTTTTGTTTTTGTTTTTTTGACGTTGCATAACGTCATTATTGCCGAGCCGACAAGACACATTATGGCAAACGTTGTACGACAACTACATTGTGTAAGTCATTCAAATAAACTACAGTTTTTTTTCATGATGCAAGTAATTGACAATACGGTAGTTCTCTTTTTGGAATATTTGTTGGCCCTGAAAAGGGCCGTTTGGTTCGTTTGTATCAATGAAAGACACATATTTTTCAGTACCAGAGATGACCCATATAAGGCACGCCTGGAAGATTGGGATACAGTCCGCGTATCTGTCTTACAACACACTCCGGCATCACTTCTTTTTGTGTGACCACAACGTCATCAGCCCTCATAAGTTGTGACTTGCGCTGGATGTATCTTTCGTCAGTCCACGCATTTCGTCGTCCGAGCATCGTCCAATACTTTTTGTATAAACGACGCCTAATAGCAGCGAGTGAATGAATAAATACATTGTATAAAAAGGTCGCACTTGTAACATATTAGTACAATAACAAGAAAGCAAAGGCATGAGCTCAATTCAGAGAGAACCTTACAATGCCGTCACGCCATTTACAGAAATTGTGCTTTACAGTCGACCACGAGCGAAACAAACACAGAAAACGGCTTTCAAAAGAGTGCGTAGGCCCAGTGAACGTCGAACAACGGGATTCAGCAAGTCCTTTCAAATCAGATAATAGCGTAATGCATGACCTCCTCTAGAAGCAATGTTACTGAACCTTTTATATATAGACCAGATAGAAGAATAGTATTAATCAAGGCCAGGGATATACTAAAGGGAACTGACATCTTCGTGAAGGAAGATTTATGTAAGGAGGATTACCAAGCAAAGAGGAAAATGGTACCATTAATGGAAAAAGCGTGGAATGAAGGGAAGAGGCACCGTTTTCAGAATGGAGTGTTGTTCATTAACGGAAAACCACATAAACTTGATACAGAAGATGTATTACCATGAACATGACTAAAAAGACAGCCAGAATGATTAATTCAGACTTTATATCTTTTGAATATTTGGGCTCACTGTGGGATATGAAAAGTCGAAAATTTTGAAAATTGGTTTGAGCGAAGGGCCGGTGTTGGGATGTGTGTAGTGATTATCGTTGGCTGGAGGTCTATTCCAGTAGTTTGTACTTAAACCGCGGGTCTGGGTGTATAAAAGGAAAGATGGCCGCCACTTTTCAGTATGCAAATGACACTCAAGCGTGAAACATCTCTTCGAGGTGCTCCGCAAAATCACTCTTTTCGGCAATCTTAACGCCTGTGGTGCTTTATTTTCATGTCGTACACAAACATGAATATGTCCGCGATACAACTGCGATGTTAATTTACGAGTTCGGTGCGATGTCAGTGCGATTTCCGCGTAAAAGCGACAGAAAAGCATGATTCAAACAGTCGTTTTGACTGCTCAAACTGGCTGTCAGTCATGGGTTTATGCAAATGTAAGGTGTTAATCCCGAGTTATTTGTTCAATCTCTAGGTATGTTTATGTAATTACGGAGTTGATCATGTAAGTGATATCGTGGAGCTAATAAGAAATGATATGATGTGAGCTGTTTGTCCGGTCACTTCAGGGGCGTCGTCGGTGCTCCACGAAGTGGTCCGGCCCGAGCGAGTGTGGATGGCACGAGCTAATGTGTGCACGAAAGAGGAGGGACCGTGCGTAAACATTCCAATAACTTCCTTAGTGTATGTGCGCAAACAAAAGACGTTCGCGGTTACAGTAGTGCTTGTAATCTTGCTTGATTCTTTTTTTTTTTAGCGGAAACAGAGGTGAACTAGGTCAGTTACAAGATTGGATGGTTTTCACCCCATTGTCGATAACAAGACGAACCAAGCTGTGGGTACTGCCCTAGATTAGTTTATTGGCGGATGTGACGACAATATGCTTTGAATATGCGAATGCTTCTTGAATTTACTATATGACGTTCTCGACAATTTTAAAAGTACAAATGTGCCTCGAAATAATAAATAAAGATCTCGCAAAAAATGTTTTATGTTCCCTGAACTATATCCCCGCTTATCGTGTATATTTGGCGTCGGGCAACTGGGTATGCCCCTGCTACACAGCCGTATCACAAAGTTTTTTGTTTGTTTGTTTTTAATTTGTTGGAGACTTTTTTTCAAATTACATAACGTTATTATTGCCTAGCCGACAAGACACGTTATGGAACACATTGTACTATATTGCGATACTATACATTGCGTATGTCATTGAAATAAACAACAGTTTTCATTGCAATCACGGAACTAAATAAGGAGCTACATGATGAAAGTACGAAAACTGCTTTAAAAAGATTGCGAGGCCCCCATGAGCGTTGAACGCGATTCAATAAGTCCTTTCAAATCGGCTAATAGCGTAATGCATTATGTTAGCTTACGGAATCAACACCTTCGGTTGAAATGATAACAGCTGTGTACCAATTAATCATCTGGGCGGACCATGCAAATTACATTTCCCATGACGCACTGGTGCAATCCCTTGGATTGCGGAGCCGCGTTATAAATTGTATAAGGACTCGGATATTTGGTCAATTCATTCTTAAAATGAATTACCGCGTAAAACACTATCTGAGGACGGGTTCGTATTTCGTCGACCGTCGGAACTGGCGAATAAATCATGAAACGTGTATTTATTCAAATTTGTAGTGTGGGCGACGAAACACCACAGAATAAGGTAGAACGCTAAACCATGGACGTACCATGAAAGGTACTAACGGACTTCCATAGACGTACTAACACAGGATGGGCCACTGAGTTAAGATTAAAAAAGTACTCTAGAAAGTTTACTTTTGGTGTTATAATGTGTTAAAATCCTCTTCAAACCTTTGTCTTACCAATAAACATTCAGATAAAACATGATAAAAGTAATTGGATAAACCTTAACGTTATTAAAAGGGATGTGTACATAGAGTGAAAAATATTATATGTCGTACCATTTCACAATTTCACTGCGCATTTAGAAACAGCGACCGACACGCATGAGTACTTTCTGCCACGTGAAAGATGACCTTTCAAATACCGGAAATAAATCAGATAGACAGAAGTTTGTTGACGGATCAGACAAGCAACAGTACTAGTACTTTCTTGGTGTTTTTTGAAATTTTTGCTTTAATTTTTGATCGTATAATATTTTAACTTAACTCGTTTTGCGACAAACAAAATTTTTATTATTCCTGTTTTTTACCGTGGTCGACGTTTGTGATAACACAAGATTGCAGGGTAAAAACACGCCGTCAACTTGCTGCTTTTTTTTTTACCTAGCCCATATCATCAAAGATGGAAGGGAAAGGTATATTAAGGGGAAAATGTCTGTCGTCGTCAGTGTCGTCATTGTTGACAATTGTTATTGTGTGCACAATAACGTCACTAATTCTATTTCATTTTTTTTTTCAAATTTGGTCACCTTATTCATCAGTATAAAATCTTCCATAGTCAGATACACTGTGTGAATATATCATGCAAACATTGAGAAAATCTGATAAAATATGTTGACTGTTTCTACTTGACTGATCACTGGTGATACACATTCAAAGGTCACTGATCCCAGTGGTAATATGCATTGTTGTATGTGTTCAATGAAGCAAATCATTTATCTTGTAATAATATCATTGGTAATGTATCTTCTAAATACCATGAAAATACTAGACTGGGTTTCAAAACCAACTCATGGAGAGAGTTGTTGCACAGTTTGATACACATTTGCAAACCTACCAATAAAATCGTATCAGAAATATATATTTACAATATTTGTAGTGGAAATGTTTTGTTTAACGAGTAAATGAGTTTTTATTGTGTGTTTTTTGGAAACCGATGCTCAATGGCTTTTATACATATTATTTTATCGTTTTTCCCTCAAAAATAGGCTTGATAGGGAACAAAAAAGTTCACATACTTCTGACTAATACTAAAACGATTTATTGTAGACATATTTTGACACGGAATATTGTCATTGCTATATGCACTAACATATGCGCACATCTAAACAAACAAAAAAACTCACGAGTAGCATTCACATTAATGGACATCTTGTACATTTCACTTGTTCGGCCAATGAAACACATGGTTTTAAGGAATTATTATTGTCGTTCAGCTTTTATTCTCGGTCATTGCTCAATACTCGCAAAACGCATATAGCGACGACTGGGGAAACTTCGCTCGTCACTTGCAGGAGGTTTTGAAATCATGAATTTAACTACTACGCAAAAATAACACGGACTAAATTGAGAATATGCCGTTTGTCACACACGACTTTCACGATCGTGACTTCCAAACCATATATAGAGGCTATGTCATTTTATAACATTCAAATGTAAAAGCAAAACTTCGAATTTAACATGCAGATTTCTACGTACAATCCCTAAATTTCCACGAGCCACATTTGCCTAGTGCTTGGCTGCTACATCAACAATATATGACACCATCGATCTTTTTTCCCTATACCCCAGAAAATACCGGTGTCTTGAAAATTACTAGTACTTCCAGGGGAACAGATTTTTTCTAATATTGTGATTTTATTTATATAGTTCTACACAAGCTATATATATTGACGTTGTAGTTTGCAGTTTGCTAGGAACTTACTTGCACCAAGCAGTGTCAATTTACTTGTTACTCGAGACGAAGGTTAGTAATCGGAATAGTTTCGATGGAAATTAAATAAAAAAAAAAATTATTATATTTAGAAAAATGAAATACGTACATTATGTATACATACTAGTCTGCTACCCGACCTCTAACCTGCATATCGTTTTGACAGCAGGTGTAAATTGTCTGCATGGAGGTAACTGAGACATCAGCGCACTAGTATGAGTCGGTAAATGGAGGTAACTGAGACAACAGCGCACTAGTATGAGTCGGTAAATGGAGGTAACTGAGACATCAGCGCACTAGTATGAGTCGGTAAATGGAGGTAACTGAGACATCAGCGCACTAGTATGAGTCGGTAAATGGAGGTAACTGAGACATCAGCGCACTAGTATGAGTCGGTAAATGGAGGTAACTGAGACATCAGCGCACTAGTATGAGTCGGTAAATGGAGGTAACTGAGACATCAGCGCACTAGTATGAGTCGGTAAATGGAGGTAACTGAGACATCAGCGCACTTGTATGAGTCGGTAAATGGAGGTAACTGAGACATCAGCGCACTAGTATGAGTCGGTAAATGGAGGTAACTGAGACATCAGCGCACTAGTATGAGTCGGTAAATGGAGGTAACTGAGACATCAGCGCACTAGTATGAGTCGGTAATTTTATATTACAACGTATGTTTTAAGTAAGGCATACAGGGATAGGACAATAACAATTTGTTTGGGGGTGACTTCTGGCGAGTCGTTGTTGTGTGTTTATTTGGCCGCGGCGATGGATGTGCTTCGCATCGTGTTCGATTGGTATAGTGTCCCATTTGCGAACTTGCCAAATGCAAGAAAGAAACGAAAAGAATGATACACGTTTTATGGTTGGCCGGACGTTGTCTTTTTTGTTGCTTTCGATCCCTTTCACGCGCGGATTTAGGGGAGTCACGCCAACTCAATTGGCAAACCCAGTCCACCTTCGACCACGTCAAATAGGAGTGCCCCCTCACCGAATTTCTGGTACCGCCAGTGCCTTTCGTTCACATTAGTTGTCTTGATTGACTAAACGAAAGCGACGAATGATTTGCAAGTTCACTATAGCGACGTATACAACGCGTATGAAGGAAATTCCTGGTGCGGCGTTATGCTGTAAAATGACTAATTTTCACTGGGTTTAAATTTCACTGATTTACCATTTCAGGCATATTTAGTGGGTTTTAAATTCACGGCTTCGTCATTTATATAATGTGTTCTATGCTAAATTTTACATATTCACTGTGTTTTAATTTAGCGCATTTCTCCAGTCAGCGTAATAAGCTAAATTAAAACCCAGTGAATAATTACCCCCTTTACAGTAATTTCCCATACACAGAATTTCCGGCGTTGCGTTATAACTTTCTTCACACGCAGAATAATTCCTAGACTGACAAAGTCGGGACTTTTTTTTTGTTTTACAAAAGAAAAGATAATTAATTTTCAATTTAACCTTGTTAACGTGATCGCAAAAACCAGTGTGATTGCGAAAGAAATCCCGACTTGACGCATCTGCAGGTGACCCCCTGCGTTGGAGTGAAAACCAGAGCGAAATCACTCCGGTGGTTATGTTAATTAAAAGTTGTTGACGAATCAAAGTGCAGCTGTATACGTCAGATCTGGACATTTAAATCGACATATTTTCAGTAAACACAGATGAAAGTATTGCCTTTGCATTTAGAAAGTTAAAGTATCCATCTCTGCGATCGAATCGACTCAACCTTTAAAAGGTCATGTTTACTTTCACAAACCACTCATGAATAATCAATGACATCATGAATAATTCATAGAAGTCAAGCGCCCGCAGATGCTTTAGCGGTCTGGTTTGTTTTCGCGATCACGTTGAAAGGACTAAAAGAACAATTAATTATTTCTTTTTGTAAAACAAAAAAGAAGTCCCGATTTGCCAGTCTAAATAATTCCCTCTGATGTGTTCTTCTTCCACAGAGGAATTTTCGATGATTCGTTAATAAGCATTGTAGTTTCCCCAAAAAGCGTTACTCTAGGCTTCACATTACTGAAACACGTTCGTAAAATGAAACCATCCAATTAAGATAAATGAAAACGGTGTCTCACCACAGGCAGCGCATTAAAATATGAAAAAATAAGCAAAAACTTTATAACTATGTATTATATACATTATATCCATTACATCACGGTTACTAAAAAAGAACCGTGACTACATATACTTATAGAAACTGTAGTGCCTATATAAGATTTTTGTTTTACTTTCCCTGCATTATTAGTGTTTATTTTCTCTCAGTAACTTATATTTCTTGTAATTTCTAGGATTATCGCATGATCACGAATACAATCTACAGTTCAAAGTGGAGCAGGAGACATTACCACGTGACATTCATCTAACTGCAGCTGAGATTATACTTAATCGTAAACGTAAATCAATAGGTTATCCGTATAGTGCGAGTATCGGGGCTGCTACAGAACAAACTATGCCAACGTACAATATCAAGGCAAAACAGTCAGGTCCCTATGACGTATTTGATGTAAGTAGTGATGTCATAGAATTGGACACACAACACACGGATGTACCTTTCAAATATAAACTGCATATTACAAACGGATCTGGGGACGCAACGCTCGATAAACTCTACCATTTCAAGGAAAATACTGACAGATCACCACTATTGGTTTTATATTTTGGAATTCGACCTGATGATGTTACTGGTAAACGGAAATCTGATTTTTCGTCTGTCATTGTAAAAAGATCACCACCATCAAAGTCTAAACTGCGCGAGGAGTGTAAGTTGTATCATTGGACAGTGTCTTTTCAGGACTTGGGCTGGAACTGGATCATTCGGCCCAAGACAGTCGCCGCCAATTACTGTGCTGGACGATGCCCATATATTCTCAAAGCTACAGCACGATATAATAACACAAATAATTCCTACGTGCGTAATATTCTTCGTTCTCGGTATAGGCAACGTCAATCTCCCAGGTCAATCCCACCAAGAGCATCATGTGTTCCCACAGTATTGAAACCGATTAGTATCCTCTTTCGCACTCCTGGTAATTCCATAGGGTTAGAAACAATGGAAGATATGCAGGCTTCAATGTGTGGGTGTATGTGACCAGCAACATGGTCTTTGATGGCACCGGCTTCAATGAATCTTTTTGTTTCAAAAGGCTTATTTATTGCTTTTGCTTGATCCATGACTCAACATGTGAGTATATGTGATCCGCAACAGGGTCATCAATTTGAAAGAACTGTTTAGCTTTAATTGCAAGATTTATCATTCCCATCATACACAATGTAAGATTTATCATTCCCATCATACACAATGTAAAAGAGCTGTCTCAGATTTGCGAGGTTCACATTCACATATTGTGTTATTATTTTATATTTGTCTTAGTTCCAGTAGTAATTATCTTTGAATACATTACTTTGATCGTGTATAATTATTACTACCTTATACTAAAATATGTTTGGATATTTAGAGTAGTAACAAATTCCCACTTCCGGTCCGGTTAGACCGCAAATACACCACGAATATTCACTTTTGAGGTATAATATTTGGTATGTGTTGGTTCTTTTTCCATATTTAATACACTTGTATTGCGCATGCGTCTTAGAACAATAGTACAACAACTTACATGTAGCACATACATTGTTTCATGGAAAAATTACATCTTAGAAAAGTAACTGTTCATACACTATGTCAGACATTAAAATGTGATTGATACAATTGTGGTCTTATTATTTTGTCACATCAGAATTATTACTTTGCCAATACTGCAAGGAATTGCCTCATTTTTAAGGTGCTGTTCAAGTTTCCCTTTTTTTAGCTCCGCTGTCGACTTTGTCGAGCGGAGCTTATCATATGAGTGATTGTCTGTCGTCGTCCGTCGTCCAGCGTCCGTCGTCCGTGTCAATGTTTTACTTATTCGACTTCTTCTTGAAAACTACAAGCCTGAATGCTTTGATACTTGGTGTATATGTACCTTGGGTAGACCTCTCTCAGATTTGTTCATTTCATGATCATATCTTCAATTCTCTAATTTTGATGAATATTCTTGTCATTTTTGGTAAAAAGTGTTATTTTCGACTTCTTGTTAAAAACCGCAAGTCCAATTGCTTTGATATTACATATATAGGTACTACATGTGGATCTCTCTCAGATTTGTTCATTTTGTAATGATATCTTCAATTCTCTAATTTTGTTGAATATTTTTGTCATTTTTGATAAAAAGTGATATTTTCAACTTCTTGTTAAAAACCCCAAGTCCAATTGCTTTGATATTACATATATAGGTACTACATGTGGACCACTCTCAAATTTGTTCATTTCATGATGATATCTTTAATTTTCTAATTTTGGTGAATATTTTTGTCATTTTTGGTAAAAAGTGATATTTTCTTCTTGTTAAAAACCACAATCATTTATGGTGAAAAATGATATTTTTGAATTCTTGTTTAAAACAGCAAGTCCCATTGCATTGATACTATGCATATTGTTCATTTTCTAATATATCTTCTGTTCTTTAATTGAAATGTGCATTGCTAACAGCGGAGCTATCTCAGCCGAGAGGCTGCTTGTTTTAGCTATTATATATTATATTTTTTGTATATTGTGTACAAATGGTTCAAAAGGCTTAAAATAGGGAATTCTATTTTTACATCTACATATGTAAATATACTTATTTGCTATCAATATTAAAAAATTAGCAATATTGGGAACAGCGGGTTTACCAACAGTATTGACATTGCATTAAGGGAGCTTCTTAGCCCAACCTTCCTGCTTCAATTTTTTGTTCAAAAAATATTCACCAATGGACAATCAACCATGAGATGTATTAATGTTTCCTCCTCCCCCTGGCAAAATGTACATAGCTTGGTTTCACAAATTTCAGGTCTGATTTTGTGTAATCTAATGTTTGTAGTGAGAAGGTTATGATTAACCTTCCATCTATTTAAGGCCACACCGACTTAATTTTATGGATGACATCCGCGCGCGCATTAGTTTTCGCCTGTTCTCAAAAAAAAATAAAAAATCTCCGACGACGAGTCTCCACAGATCGGTTTTCTGTCCGGAACTTGCCGACTCATATTGTCACAAAAATATTGTCATAAAACTCGTTTTGGACTACCTCAAAAATGCCTATTTTGTTGTAAATGATTCCAACATGGCGACCACGCCACCAAAATACGTGAGCATGAACCACCAAAATACGTGAGCATGAAAGTTCAGAGGAAAACGGAGGGATTGTTGTAGACTGGTACGCAATTGACGTCAGCCAGGGAGATGTGACGTTTACACAGCTATACGAGAGATTGGTAGCGGCAAGCGAGTTTCGCCCAGACAACTTTAAGGACATATTGTCCAGAGTGGCTATCCCGCGTTTCTTCAACAATGAGAGAAATGGGAGAGAAGTGGAGGTGTATGGTGGCCTAAAAGTTGGTCAGGCGACAAGTCAGTTTGGTTGTTTTGTTAGCATTGAAGTCGACAAAACTGCAAAGAAAGCAGAGGAAGTTCCTCGGCCGAAGTCCGCTTTCGAGGTGAAGAAAATTTTCTTCTTATTTTTTTTTTTCATTTTCTGATTCGGATAATTTGCTTGCACACACAGTGCAATGTTCTGTTAGTTATTGTCATAAAGTAGTGATATGTAAATGTGTACATTCTGCCTTGACTTGTACTGAAAATGGTGTTCATGCTGTACCTTGAATGCAGTGTTTCTGACTGAAGGTACTACATCATGACTACATGTACTAGAGCTTGTCTGAAATGGTTATACCTGTGACAGTAATACAGTACGAGAGGTGTACATCAACATGTGCCTCCTACAAATAAAGACTTCTTGTTTGTTTTTTTGTACACTCTGTTCTGTGGTTCAATTCGTAATACCAGCTCCGTAGTCCTGTGGTTTTAGCAGCATTTTTTTTTTTTTGCAGGATTTTTTTTTCGCCCTCTCGCATTAGTCTCCAGAGAATGTCATCCATAAAATTAAATCAGTGTGGCCTAAATGGCAAACAATATATATATTTTACTATTCAAGTATTGTCTCATTTAAAAAATCAGCCAAAATACTTTCTGATTAGGGGGGATGAAGCCCTGAGCAATAATACCCGGAGTAACCTGCTTTGCAGTACATTGTTTTATATGGATATGACAGTCTGTGAATTTCACCCCTATCATCTGTTTCTCTTGATTTGTTATATCAAATTTTGACAAATCCACACCTTTTCTCAGCTCATTTGGAAGAGCTGAGATTATCCCATACCATTTCAAAAACAAGTGTTCAGGCAATTTGCTCAAGACTCCCTCTCTCCACTTTAAAAAGATGACATATTTAATGCAAATTTCAGAGATCTCCTGAAAATAAAAACTATTCCCAGTAATATGTGCTTGTTTTTTCATACTATCTGATTAAAAATATAATTTTTAGGGTTGTGATTTTTTACTGATTGCCAAGACTATAATAGAAGCCGTTCCAAATAAATCAAACTGTCTTTTTCAAAACATCCATCTGAGGTTCAGAGAGGTTCATCACATACAAAACTCTAGAGATTCCAAAGCTTAACTTTACCTAGTAGGGTCAAATTTCTCATTTTCCAGAAATTTAAAGCCCTATTAAAAGACTCCAGGGGGGGAGCTGCCATATTCATTTTGTCTGCCAGCTTCTGGTTATAAGCAATATAGATCCCAACAACTTTTATTAGTACAGTTGGCCATTTTACCTCAAGTGGTTTGTCTTTTCTGTTTCGCCACCTACCCAACCACAAAGCCTCACTTTTTTTCTTTATTAACCCCCAATCCTGAAATAATTTTAAAATGTTTTTTTTTTCAAATAACCTTTGGGCAGATGGCAGGTTCCTAACAAAGCATGTTAGATCGTCTGCATATGCTCCTCCTTTAATGTATCCTTGATTTGGCACTTCAAATCCTTTGATGTCTGGATCGGCTCGTAGTGAGCACATAAATATGTCTAGAGCCAAAATAAACAGCATTGGTGACACAGGCTCACCTTGCCTGACCCCCCCTCCCAATGGGAAGTATCCAGTGCTGGTCCCCTTGTTCATAACAGTAATTTTAACCCATTCCCTAAACGTTTGACCAAATTTAAATGTTTTCAGTATCTTGTGAATAAAGTGCCATTCTACTGTATCAAATGCTTTTTCTTTATCGATTGCAAGCAAAAAACCTGCTAAGTTTAGAAAATTAAACCCAGGAAAATAGCAAAAAAAACTGTAAAAATTTAGAACCAAAGAACATCTTAACCGACTTGACAGTCTTAAGTACAAACTACTGGAATAGACCTCCAGCCAACGATAATCACTACACACATCCCAACACCGGCCCTTCGCTCAAACCAATTTTCAAAATTTTCGACTTTTCATATCCCACAGTGAGCCCAAATATTCAAAAGATATAAAGTCTGAATTAATCATTCTGGCTGTCTTTTTAGTCATGTTCATGGTAATACATCTTCTGTATCAAGTTTATGTGGTTTTCCGTTAATGAACAACACTCCATTCTGAAAACGGTGCCTCTTCCCTTCATTCCACGCTTTTTCCATTAATGGTACCATTTTCCTCTTTGCTTGGTAATCCTCCTTACATAAATCTTCCTTCACGAAGATGTCAGTTCCCTTTAGTATATCCCTGGCCTTGATTAATACTATTCTTCTATCTGGTCTATATATAAAAGGTTCAGTAACATTGCTTCTAGAGGAGGTCAAAGGTTATGAGTGAAGTAATCGAAAGTTGGCCCCACAAACCCGGGTGAAATATTCTGTGAAAACCTCATAGAGGGTGCATGAATGTGTATATAGGAAGACATAAAGGTATAGAGACAACGCAGAGATGACCAAAGGAAGAAAACAGACAAAGAAAACGGGCACAGGTGCGTATGAAAGTGATACAAATGTACTGGTCTGGAATTTCCAGGGATTTTCGAATTAGAATACTGTATAAATTATGTTAATGAGGCTTTGGCTGGCTAACTGAAAGTGATCAGCCGACACTCTCTAGACTGGCGCAGTCGGGGCGATTAATTTGTTTTTGTAGTTTAAATAAAATTAAATAAATTGCGAAATGGAGGTGTATATATATTCGACTTACAATACAAAATTTGAAAAGAAGACGTCCAAGTAATAAAGAAAAAGGTAAAACAGTTGTCAGTCGCAAGATAGAGCTACGGATCCGCAGCTAATGATTTGCTTGAGCCATTGGTAAATTTATGGAATTGATTTTGCTGTGATAATGTCTACATGTATGAACAATTATGTGAATATGGTGTTGTGTGTTATGGGAAGTAGGTGATGTCTTAAGTCTCTGGTTATGTCATTTGAATCAAGAGGGGGGGGGTTAAAGTACTTGATTGGAAAGAATGATTATATTTGTTCTTTGGCAGTGAATAGCTTATTTGTACTTGACTGTGACCCACCCACCACTCGATTGTAATTTGGCCAGTTGCTATTAGACATCACTAGCATGACTAGTTGGAAGACAACCATGTAAAAATAGTGTGAATAAAATAATCGTCTGTAATGAACAAGGAAATAATAAAGTTTTTATTTTTAATTTAAACCAACAATAAACAACTAGTTTAAAAAAAACATTTGAGTAAAAATAATTGTCAAGTTTAACCAGTAGGAGGTACAGGTGCTGGTTGAATTATCTCGCCTGAAAGAAAATAAAAAACAAGTAAGTGGTGAGGATTATATAAAGGTAATGAAGGATTTGTGTAAGGTGTTGAGTAGAGGAATGTTCAATAAAAAGAACATTGTTGAAATGGATAATGCTTTGGAAATGATTGGACTTCCATAATTAAATCCTGAGGCACATTGTAAATAACTGGCGAGAGGATGCTGAAAGCACTGCCATGCATTCAAGCATCCTCTCAATGAAAACACAGGTTATGCACATTAACATTATAATGAGGTAAATTAGTGTTGTCAACAGAGTGTCATGATTAAATATGGTATGATGTGCATGAAACGACTCTTGGTGCAAAAGCACACAAGTAAGTAATGAATTTAACGCATGGCAATGGCGATGTGCCATCTGACATATAACCCAAGTGAATTGACCATGTGCAAAGACAGCATTGTTGGTTTGCATAAGACAGCCCACACATGCTGTAAGGAGTAAAATCCTGGTATCACCAATGACAGGGCTGTAAATGAGTCAACATCAAACCAGAAACATAGAATGTAAATGCATGGACCTGTTTGTACAGAATACCAGTTTATCCCTCATTATTTATGTGGACCATGTTGAAAAAATCTCAAACCATTACAAGGCCAATGAAAAACAAATTTGGTGTTTCCAGTATTAGGGTAAAAAATATTGGGTAGTTAGGCAGGGATTTTATTATTTTAGATTTATTTTTTCCCCAACATGTTCAGTCTATATCAAATACAATCATTTTAAACAATTGTTTTTTACATGATGATATTAATATCAACTTTTGTTCATTTTAGAAAAAGGTAACTCATTTCCATAAAAATAAAATTTGGCCTTAATAACAAATGACAACACATGTCATTGTTTAAGGTTGAGATGAGTGAGTGGCATGAACTTGATCGATGGCACCATTTCAAGAATGGCAGCTGGTGACAGCAAAACTTTCAAAACTGTATGTAGACATCAGCACAAGGAATAGGCCCCTATCAGTGTTTGTCTAATAAATGACAGTTATGTACATTCCTGCTGTGGCCATTTATCTACAATAGCAACATCACGAGCATGATAAGAGCATTTTTGATGTACATATTGCAGCTCTTGCTGTTTTTTGCATGTGACAAAATTCCGCCTAAATCACGAGAAAATTGTAGTGGGCCAAACAATGGTCATGAAAAAGTAAGAATGAGTACAGCCAGCCATGCCAATGTGGTGAATAAAATGCGTTTTTTTGCATGGCTTTCTGCTCAATATTATACAGTGTGTGGTAGCCTATATAATCAATGGCGTGGTCACAAATGATTAATCATGATCACATACTTCATAGACACTATAGCATTACATTAGTGTGCGACGACTATAAATCATATCCATGCCCTAGACATGGCTACATCCGAGGTCATCATTTTGCCAATGCCATTCTTGCAATTTCATTATTGCTGGCTGCATAGACCAGACTAATGTACAAGTATTTACACATATCGGTCTTATTTTGTTTTTAGATGCTATTTTATTGAGATGCATCGTAGCTGCGGTTCCGTAGCTCTTTGGTGCAACCTACAATCGAATTTCGCCCTAACAATTTCATTTGGACGTTTTTTTTTTAATTTTGTTGTTGTACGTCGAACATAGAGCTACGGGATCTATCACTATTTAAAAACAGAAATCTGGCATACGTAAATTAAATCGCTTTTGCTTTCGATTACGATGGTGTGACGTACCTTTATTGTGAATTGATCACTGGATGAATAACATACAAACTTTTGTTTGCAATTTGTGTTTATAAATAAGCAATAATTTGTGATATTTTACAATTACCGCGAAAACCAAGCAAATTACGAGAAAACGGCAGCCATTGACATCCCACACTCCCTAGCGCAGAATAAATGTAATCTCGTTTGGCGGTCATGTGATACAGTGGTGGAAGAATAAAACTCACTCTTCCCGTTATTCTAATTGTTCCAACAAAGCAATCACATACAGTATTTATAATTGTATGATTTTTGTTTAATAATAGAAACTAGTTGCATAAACGCAATTTATCTACGGATTTCGGTCACGTGGTACAAAATTATAGGTCTCGCGTAATTTGCTATAAACTCTGGAATACAAAATGGCGTCTTTCGTCTTGTTATTTTTCTGCGACTCGGTGTACGGTAAATAAAGTAAATTTTTTATGACCACCGTCATCATTTCACAGCGCAAATAGGTTCTGGTCATTGTTTGGAAGTAAATACACATAGTGAGTACTTTCGAAGGTCTTAAAATGTGATTTTCGCGACGACCAAATTTGGCATGTGGATTTTAACCGGTATTCAGTCGCACAAGGCCCCATAGCCCTATGGGCCGGCCAGAGTCAGTCACCTAAATAATGCGGTCGGCAACATAGGGCTATGATTCCACAGCTAGATGCATCGTGACAACTGTAGCGTGAAAGACCGCTAGGTTAGGTAATTGTTACTAGTCCACCGTACATGTGCACATCACACAAATCATACGAGTTCACAAGCCATAGGCCTAATAAATCGATGTCATCATTTATGTACGATGCAATATTTGGCGATTTATTTTTGGCCATTAGATTTCCTGATTCATGACATTATGTGCCAATAAATCCTGAAAATCGGCTTTGCTAAGCGATGAGTCGTTTAGTTCAAAACACTGAATGATCATAGCATGGTGTGCAGAGTTTTATAGGTAAAGCAATTGTTAAGAACATATATTAATATTTGTGGAAAAGGGCAAGAGCTCTTACCTTCTAATAGTACAATGTTTGTACGGCGCGGCGTCCTGGGCTGGCTAGAAAAATAAACTACGTCATCGAAAGATGCGTGTACTGTAGACAATTTCCATGACGCTGCATTGCACGCGTAAAGTCGACGTCACGATTTGTGCGTATCAATTTTTCTCCGCTATTTTCAACAAATAATTCACTTTTTTCTCCTGGGAAAACGTCGTCAATCTTATTTTATTAACCTGAACTTTGTCTTGACAGCGCAAATTATACCCAAATAAGCGTCTTTGGTTGATTTCTGGCACCCAAAATTGATTCTCGTCTCAGTCCTAATTACGCGTTTAGGAGTAACCTTGTGATCCAAAATTGACCTCGCATTAAAATACTGCCGCCTACTGCGGGTCCCGGGATCATTGCGTCAAGAGAGATTCTCCAAGGCAGTGGCATGTTCATCAAAGAAGATCTGTGTCCTTACGATTTTAAAAAGAAAAACAACTACGAGATGCCATGAAAGACGCATACAACAGAGGAGAAAAAGTGAGATTTACCGGCGGGGTTCTCTTCATAAATAATGCAAGTTATCGGCCATCTGCTCATCCATGAATATCTGAACAGTCATCATAATTGCAATCTCTCTGTCCACGCTTACCTGAACACTTACGATTTGAATCTATCTGAACAGTCATCATAATTGCAATCTCTCTGTCCACGCTTACCTGAACACTTACGATTTGAATCTATCTGAACAGTCATCATAATTGCAATCTCTCTGTCCACGCTTACCTGAACACTTACGATTTGAATCTATCTGAACAGTCATCATAATTGCAATCTCTCTGTCCACGCTTACCTGAACACTTACGATTTGAATCTATCTGAACAGTCATCATAATTGCAATCTCTCTGTCCACGCTTACCTGAACACTTACGATTTGAATCTATCTGAACAGTCATCATAATTGCAATCTCTCTGTCCACGCTTACCTGAACACTTACGATTTGAATCTATCTGAACAGTCATCATAATTGCAATCTCTCTGTCCACGCTTACCTGAACACTTACGATTTGAATCTATCTGAACAGTCATCATAATTGCAATCTCTCTGTCCACGCTTACCTGAACACTTACGATTTGAATCTATCTGAACAGTCATCATAATTGCAATCTCTCTGTCCCTGCTTACCTGAACACTTACGATTTGAATCTATCTGAACAGTCATCATAATTGCAATCTCTCTGTCCACGCTTACCTGAACACTTACGATTTGAATCTATCTGAACAGTCATCATAATTGCAATCTCTCCGTCCACGCTTACCTGAACACTTATGATTTGAATCTATTTGAACTGTCATCAAAGCTGTAACCTATTTTAATGCTGTGAGGTTTAATTTCAAACAAACACATTTTTAGCATGGTGCTGGGGGGCACAGGTAGGTTATATTTGTAATCTTCCTGTGTCTTGGCATGTGTGGGTTTTCCAGTCTCTACTTTTTTATTGTTTTGTTCTTGTTGTTGTTACAGTTTTGTATTTTAAAAAACAAAAACAAAAATGGAATCAAACAGTTTTTTTACCAAATATTAAGATTATCTAGAAATCAAAATGACAAGGGGTGATATAAGAGTGATATCTGCAAATGTTAATGGGATGGGAAATTACAAAAAGAGAAAGAAAATGTTCAAGTTGCTATCCGATCAAAAAGCCAATATTGTCATGCTGCAGGAGGTCCACTGTACACACAAAAGTGTATCATTCTGGACAAAACAATTCAAAGGCCACATGCTATTCTCTCACGGCTCAGAAAAAAGCAGAGGGGTAATTACGATTTTCAGAAATGTTGATTATGAGATCAACAAAATTATATCAGATACCAATGGTAAATACCTAATTATTGATACATTATTGAATGGGGTTAATTTTTTGCTTATCAATAGCTACGCTCCAAATGATGAACAGCACCATGTACTTTTTCTGAACCATCTTAAAAATGTTCTAGGAGACAATGTGCTAGATGAAAATGTCATATGGGGAGGTGATCATAATGTGGTACTAGATGCAAAAAAAGACAGACAAGGGGGAAATCCCAGAATATGGAAAAATTCATTAAAAAGTATACAAAACATAATGGAAACATTTGGTTTGATTAACATATGGCGGGGGAGGAACTCTAATACTAATTCCTATACCTGGCAGAGGCTCAACCCATCAGTAATACAGTGTAGATTAGACTACTACTTAATAAATAATGACCTTCAAAACTGTATTGACTCAGCATCCATACTTACATGGCCACTCTCTGGTCACTTCCCAATAGTACTCACTATCAGGTTCGACAGTGAAGCAAAAGGGCCTTCATATTGGAAACTGAACTGCAGTTTATTGAATGATGATAAGTACACTGAGTATTGGGTGATCCTCGATCCATTTGGGACTACATTAAATATAAAATAAAAATGTTTACTATCCAATTTAGCAAAAAGAAAGCCAAAGAATGCAAACATAAAATCAACATGTTGGGAAAAAAAGTTAGAAAGCCAACAAAGGGAACTAGAGGATCATCCACATAGAAATGTAGTGCAGCAGTATGAACAAGTCAAAAATGATATACAAAAAGAATATAATAAAACAATTGAAGGATGTATAATCAGGTCACGTTGCAATTGGCATGAAATGGGCGAGAAAAACACAAAATATTTTCTACAATTAGAGAAATTCAATGCAAATAAATTTCAAATCAATAAATTGATAAGAACAGATGGATCTACTGCTGCAAAACTACCAGATATAAATCATGAAATTAGATCATTCTATGAAAAACTCTACAACTCAAACAGAAAAATTGACACAGAATTAGTAGAAAACAACTTTTTACAGGCAGACAATATTCCTAAACTGAATGAAAATGTGATGCAATCATGTGAAGGTCCCATTACCTTGGCCGAAGCCACTGATGTTATGAAATCACTTGTCACCAATAAATCCCCTGGGAATGATGGACTGCCATGTGAATTTTACAAGGAATTTTGGTCACTAATTGGTCCTCTGGTTGTAAATTCTCTAAACAAAGCATATGAGGTAGGAGAACTCTCTTCATCTCAGAAACAAGGCATTATTACATTGATACAGAAAAAAAACTGGCGGCCAATAACACTTCTAAACTGTGACTACAAAATAGGCTCCAAATGTTTGGCAAAAAGATTGGAAAAGGCACTACCAGAAATTATTAATGAATCTCAGACCGCATTCGTAAAAAATCGCTTCATAGGCGATATCGTTCGTCTGGCTGAAAGCATACTAGATTACACAGATGAAGAAAACTTACCTGGCATCCTCATAACCATTGACTTCGAAAAGGCATTCGATAGGGTGGAATGGAACTATTTGATGAGTTCATTGGGGGCATTTGGATTTGGTAATGGATTTATGAAATGGATCAAAGTAACATAACATAACAAGCTGTGTCATGAACCGGGGGACTGGTACTGGATACTTCCCTATTGGTAGACGAGTACGCCAGGGAGATCCAATATCACCATTTCTTTTTATTATTGCATTAGAGCTGTTTCTGATCAGACTACGATCCTCTGGAAATATTAAAGGCATCAACATTGACAACACTGAAATTAAAAACGCTGTGTTTGCTGATGATTTGACTTGTTTTTTAAATGACACCAAATCTATAGCAAATCTTTTCTCCCTACTAGATGCATTTAAAATCATTTCTGGTCTATCCATAAACCCTGACAAATGCGAAGGCATGTGGCTGGGAAGATGGAAGGATCGATTTGATAAATCAATGAAAATTTCATGGACTAGTTCCGTGAGGATCGTAGGCGTGTTTCTATCTTATGATAAGAAAGTAGCAACAGATCTAAATATAGCTGGACCATTGCAAAGTTTGAAAAAATGTCTGAACTTCTGGAAAATGCATCAATTAACACTACTTGGAAAAATACAGATCATAAAAGCCCTTGGTATATCACGCTTCCAGTATATTTTAAATATAGTGGATATCCCAAAACATAATTTAAAACAAGTCAATAAACTTTTGTACTCCTTTCTTTGGAATGGACCAGACAAAATAGCAAGACACACCATCACGGGTGAGACAAAGGTTGGTGGTCTAGCAATGCCAGATATTTTCGCAATACAAAAAGCTCAATGTATTAATTGGCTGAGAAGATTCTGTGACAACTCTTTCTCTCACCCCTGGAAATTATTTTTGTCTCATAAATTACACACGGTGGGAGGAATAGATGTTTTACTGAAATGTCATTATGATTTGAAATTCCTTCCGGCCAAACTCTCCCCATTTTTTCACAATATGCTTAAGACATGGATCTCGCTGCGATATGAGCCACATGAACAAGAATTATCAATTAATGACTGTATTTGGAATAATGCCAAACTTTTGATAGCAGGAAAGAGTTTCTTTCATAGAGATATGTTTGATGCTAGTCTGATCTTTCTTGGCCAATTGTATAACAATGGTAGGTTACTGTAGTGGGAAACAGCAAAACAAAGTTTAAATATTCCCAGTCACTGCTTTTTAAAATGGTATGGTATAATTGCCGCGCTCCCGAAGGAATGGAGAGGGACTGTTAACACCTCTAAGTTTAGACAACCTCAAAATGAGGAACATCTGTATCTTACATTTTTAAACAAATCTTATCATTTGAATAGTTGCAAAACCAAATATATAGCAAAAGGAATTGTTTCCAAATACTTTATACCCCCTAGATCTGAATTGTACTTTACTAATCTATTGGATGAAGTAATCAATTGTTGGGACAATATATATAGCAGAATATTCATACTAACCATAGACACAATTTGAGAGAATTTCAATGGAAACTGGTACATAATATCCTATACACCAATGAAAAACTATACAAATTAACTCCCCTAGAGCAATATCAGCAATGTGCAGCTTTTGTAATGCAGAAATTGAGTCGATCCTCCATCTCTTTTGTGAGTGCGATTATACTAGGGCATTTTGGGAAAACTTTAATTATAAATGGGGTATTCATATTGGCCTCAGATTGAGATCGTTGTCAAACAAAGATATTCTTCTTGGAAATGAGGATTATTCATTACTACTGAACTTCCTAATAATTTGTGGGAAAAAAATTATTTATACATGTAGAAGGAAAAAGCAAAATCCTAATTTCACACATTTTAAAAATGTTATTCAGGAGATTCAATACATTGAATATATTATTGCTAACAAAAATGGCAAATTAAACTCGCATAATAGGAAGTGGGGTAAATACCTAAAAAAGATTGTTTCAAGAAATGAGCAATTTTCTGAGCCATAACCCATCTCTGTATACTACTTGTACTTATCATTTCATTAGATATACTATGTATGTATACCACTTGTACTTATAATTGTCAATAGATACTGTAATAGATAGGTAATTATTACTTGATTCCAATAAATATATATAAAAAAAACAAAAACAAAAAAACATTGCTTCTAGAGCAGAGCTTGGAAGCTACCCGATCATCACTGATACAACATAATTCGATCAAGCTGCCTCACCGACTTACCTAGATCGGTATCTTATCCAATTGCAACAATGCTCTTTAGCTACACAGAGCTCACATCTGGGCGTACACACTAATGCCTATTGACAAATACGCATACCAAATGAAAACTCGGTAACATTGAATGTTTAAAAACTATATTTAATAAAATAACAAACGATCAGTAATACATTGTTAATGTAATATAACGAATAACTCACTATTTCCTATAGATAAACGTTCGCAACTAGTTTATAGTATGATTATGCGTCAGCATAGTCTGCGTTAATGCTCGGTAACGACGCCACAGTTTTAATCCCTAACACATGACTTACGCAACACACGCCAGTCGTAATCCCCCTGCACATGACATCAACGTGTGCCCCTATTCATAGGCACGCGACCTTCCATCTCGTGCACGCCTCGCCCGTGCTATTTCCATTCACACGCATATTGTAAGCTCATACTCTCGTGACGGTCATTTGCCTAATCCTACTTGCCATGCATCGTCAAGCTTTCCTGTATCCCGCTTCGCCTTAGCATAGTCATTCTACGTTCAGCAAGCGACCTGAACCCGTCTCCAAGCTATCCCACCCACCCACTACCTCATAATTTAAGCATTCAAATCCTGCATCATTCTGTATTACATTTCTACATTATTTCAATAAAGTTAAGGGGGGGTTGTCATCGCAGTGCATGCAGGCACCACTCGATTAACACGCTGCCATTCTTCGTGAATAGAGTCAAACATGCGACTCTGTGCACGGAAATGGTATCCGCAACGACGGTCGGGTGGTGACCCCTGCGTTGACTGGCCTCGATCAAGTACCACGCTAATCTCTCCGTGATGTGAATCAAATCTGCGACTCACATCACGGAACAGGTTTCGGCGACGACGCTTGACCGTGGCTCACACCCCTTCTGCTCTCAGCCAAGACTTGGTCTCTAGTGTCGTTTCTTAGCATTAACTGGTGTTCAGTGGATGGCACTGGTGGCAACTGGGGTGCAACATTGGGTGTAATTGGTTTGGTCACCGGCTGGGTTTCAGTTGCAAGTGGTGGTGGTGGTGGTGATGCGTGAGCAACATTGGGCACTGGTGACCCCATCGGGTATGATGTGCCAGGCAACAATGAAAATGGTACTTGTGGATAAGCGAATTGTGATGCGTCGAAAATATTTCCGTATCCTGGTGAATATTGAAAATAGTCAGTGCCAGGTTGATAATAAGGAGCAGTGAGATAGCTGTATGGAAAGTTTATATGTGAAGGCGCAATGTCTGTCGTACACGGGTTTGGGGAGTCACGGCTCCAAGATACCGCAGGTATTGGTGATGTACTACATTCACCAGTGGCCACTGTAGCAGAAGTTATGGTAAGTATTGGCAATGTACTACATTCACCGGTGGTCACTGTTGCAGTTGGGTGACGCGCAACTGTTCTCGCTGGCGTCACATCAACATGTTCGAGTGGGCGAGCGTCTCGGCGTGCGGTTTCAGGAAATACCACATTACGTTGTTTTACCATCTCTCTGACTGGGTTGGGAACTTTTGTACCAGGACGGTATTTGTCAGCTCTGTTGTGTTTACGATTGAAATTGTCTATAATATTCACAAATGTCTTGCTCATGACACTGACATTCTCTATTATTTTACCGTTGTAGTATTTTTCCAAGATCGCTGCATCGGCTTTGATGACTGGCGTACGGGGTACAATACCTGACGCAGTTCGTATTAAGTATTTACTCCGGTTTGCATTCACCAGTGCTGTGTATATCCGTGAGTAGAATGATGTACCAGTGGTTTCATAAGCAGTTTTTTCACATCCAAACTGCTGTTCTTCTTTTTTATTTCAACAGTAAGTTTACCGACTAATTCACTAGCCGATTGAACTTCTTTTCTGTTTCTAGTGCAGCATTTCTCGTGCATCTTTCGCCATGGTCACAAGGTGGTTGTTGGGAACGGAAAAGTCTTTTCGCGATGCTACCATTTCGTTGATTGATGGCACTATGACCATCACTGGCGGTTGGACTGTCATCAGAATCTAAGTTTTGCAGTCCAAGTTTTGACTGCGGTGTTTGTAATTTGGCGACTGCGTTGATAACCATGCGCCCCCCCCACTCCCTATATTTAGGGGGGCCTATGCTTGTTCCCTCATTTTTTTTGATCCCCCCTATCTAGGGAAAAGAAGAAAATTTAACCCCCCCCCTTTCACGGGCTTTTCCGATGAATTTCACCCCCTATCTAGGGAACTTTTCAGTCTAGAACTCTTTTAAACCCCCCTTTTTTGTATATCTCGGGAAGTGTTTTGAAATACACCCCGTATTTTGAGAATCTCGGGAAAACAAGCAAAAAATACCCCCTTTTCTACGATTTTCTCGGGAAAATGTTCCCGAGACAGATTGTCAAAAAGTACCCTCTTTCCCGAGAAAATGGGAACGCGCATGCGGCCCCCTATGGATCCTGAGTGGGGGGGGGGGCGGGACCATGCGTCTGTGCACTGAGCTTGCTCTGGTTTCAAATTTGTCGAAATCGCGTGGTTTGAAGAATTTTAGTGACGTCTCTGATGTAAAATCAAGCCTTTCAAAGTCCGCATAATATTTCATGAGAGATGGATCTATCGATCTCAAAAAACATTCCAGCGACTTTCGTTGAGGTGTCCCACTAACGTCCATTTTGACTGAACTGGGAAACACGCGGGGAAACGCCGAGAGATCTGCAAACTTGTGCGTGACGTCACGCGTTGGAGACCGGTCTTATATGGGGTACACGTAGGTCCGAGCAGTCTCCAAAAGAAAAAAATGGTTATATTCTGCTGCAATGCATTATACTCGTTCTAAACAATGACATTTCTCGGAAAAGACTAAAACAAAAATGCACGAATGCGTTTCACATTCTAGGATTCATAGTTTTGAAATCAGCTGGGCATGGCGCTATATGTGTGAACGTAAGACAATATCGTAGTGGTAAATGCAAATGGAACAATGTTATAGCTTATATGGCGGGAAGAACATGCCACGATATAAATTCCATTTGTATTTGCAGAATGGAAACTAATGCAAAAGGTCGTAGTTTCAGTCGAGGCAAGCCTTTGAGCAAAGATCTCCGTGGTTTAATTGTGACGGAAATGGTGTTTTCGGGAGGAGACGAGCATTCTGGAAATTACCCGGTAGGCATGGTGAAAAAAAATATCCGACAAGCTCAGGGTTGACAAATCTACTGTTCGTCGAATCTGGAAATCACATTGCAAAACTGGAGACATTGAAACTATGCCGAAAGGTGGTGACCGAAGAGGGAAATTATCTGACCAAGACGTAGATTTCATAGAGACACTGAAACGAGAACGTCCATCGATGACGTATCAAGAAATAAGAGATAGGTTATTACAGTATTCCCAGATAGATGACATTCATGTCAGTAGCATCGGACGTGCCGTTCGTGATAAACTTGGCGGAGGGCCGTGGACAAACAAAAAGATGACAATTCCTCATGCAGCAAGATTTAATGATGAAAATATGGAATACACGCAGGCGTTCATTGATTATTTGCATACGAAAAATCCTGCTACATTGAAGTTCATGGATGAGTGTGGAGTGAAAATTAACACAGGACAGTCCGCAGAGAAGAGTCCGGTGCGCTGAAATCGGTTGTTATATTGCGGGACCGAATCACACTCTCAATTTTATAGTTGGTCTGAATGCCTCTATGTTTGCATCAGTAATTCCGGGTCCATCAAATGCAAACCAATTTGTTATTTTTTTCACTGAAGCAACGGAAGCGTTCACAGTTGACGGCGAACCAGTGTTAACACCTGGTGATACAGTTGTTGTGGACAATGCCCCGATTCACCACCACGAGGCAGAAAGGTTGCTTTTTAATTTACTGGATGATTTTGGCATTGAATTAGTTTATCTTCCAACTTATTCTCCAGATTTCAATCCTGCTGAAAACTGCTTTAACAAATTGAAAATCACACTTAAACGTGACTACTACAGGGAATTATTGCACGAGAACTTACCTATTGCTGTATATGACGCACTTTCCGAAATAACACCACATGATACTTGGGAATTCTTTAATGCAACTGGCTACTTAAATATGAATCCCAATCTATAGATTTTCAAATAAATGCAGCTTGGCAACTCAAACTAAACAACCTTTTTCAGGTTTATTTAATCTCTTTTTTTTATTAGAAGTATGATAATTAGTATGTGTGTATGGGCGAGTTGATAAACTAAAGTCTATATGTATAATGTTTGAAATAATATTACCTTGCATTCGATACAGATTAAAACACGAGAGTGTAATACTTCTATGATTTAATATAAGCTATACATTTTTATGACCAACGAGGCTGTGGACAGCGTGTTATCTATACATTATTTGTATCGACTTCGATGGCCACTAAGCTTCAATGTAACTAAATTAAGGTTGTTACAATTTAATAACGGAACGTCAAAACTACGTGGGTGAGGCAGCTTGATCGAATTCTGTTGTATATGTTCAAAAATGCTTAAATACCAAAGGAGAATATTACATTCAGAATGTAGCCCTTTAGTTCAATGTGCATTCAAGTCAGAAAGCAAACTAAATGGCAACACATGAACAGCATTTGTGAACAAATTACAGAAAATATCAAATGTACATGATAATGCAGAGTTCAATAGTATACAAACAAAAATGAAATTACAGAAAACCTATATTAATAACCAGTGGTTGCCAGCCCTTCCAAAAAATAGAAAATAATAAATTACGCATTTACAAGACATTTAAATCAAAATATGAATTTGAGCCATATCTAGAACTTGTAAAAAATATTAGTCATAGAACAAGTATAACCAAATTTAGAATCTCTGCTCATACACTGCCAATTGAAAGGTTAGGATACAAAGGCATTCCTCCATAGGAAAGAATTTGTAATTTGTGTGAAGACAAGGCTATTGGTGATGAAATACATGCATTATTGGTTTGTAAGAACCAAAAGTTAATAACTAGTCGTACACAATTTATTAATACTTTGTCAATGTATAATAATAGTCTACTAACATTATCAGAACAAAACATGTTCAAACAAATTTTAAGTTCAAATGATGGTTTCATTACCAACAGCCTGGGAAAATTCATCAATAATATTTTAACAGAAAACAAAAATTAAACTTTTAATATTTAACATTTTTTCTAACATTTAATTTATATTTTTATAGTGTTTGTTTATTTGTTTGTTTATAAAGTAATGTATATTGGCCATAGATGATGTATTTTCCATGCACTATTTTGTGTCAAATAAAATATACTATTTAAATAATAACACAAGCTTGTGAGGGTAATATCACGATTTGTTGCCTGCCCAAGGGATGATGGTCATGACCAACAGCCCGAGGGCAGACAACAAATCGTGATATTGCCCGAATAACCATGTGTTATTTATTTTATCACATCGAACAGACATCCACCATGACAATCACAGCTACCATACATCACTCACACTCGCTCTCCCACAAAATAACAACACTTATATTGAAGTATGCAATATTTTATTTTATCTATTATAACAAGTTTCACATTACTCAATAACACACATACATTGTTTGCTGAAAAACAACGAAATACACTCAGTAAATGTTATTTTCAGCCGTGGATAGTCTTTTTATTTGAACCGTGTTTCAGCAGTGTGGATCACTCAAATTATCAAGAATAACATTTTTGAAATGAATTGAGAAATTCTCAAACGCAAGTTATTTGATCACTATACAGATAAAAATGTCAGAGTGCCGTGGAAGTGACTGAAATTACTTTCTCACGAACGTATCACATCTATTCACAAGCCAACACAGCTTTAGAGTGTTTTCGGTTAGCATCGGTGTGGAACGCGTAGAAATGCTCACAGCGTAGAACACGCTGCAGCGACCCCGGCTGCAACGTTTCAGTGGCAGCTTTGCTGTACATTTTTACTACATATAAAAAATATCCTATACATCAAAACAGAGTATCTTACTTAATATTCATTCTGGCACGTTCACTGTCTATTTCGGATGGCTAAAGTTCCTTCAAAACCCTGAAAGCAACCCCGAAAGCAACAGCGGACAGAGCAGCACCAGTGCAGCGAACGACAATTTGTTATGCGCAGTATCGTTGCGCAGTAGTTTCAGTGACGTCACCCATGTGATATACCCATGTAAAATCCACTTGGCGGGCAATATACCATGTAATATCCATTTTTATTCCATGTCATGTGACCGAGTCTCAACCAATCATAGCATGCGTAACAGCAGTAAGATGTGATAAACTATACTATAAACTTTGCGACGATAACACGAGTGCCGTTACCTCTAGAGGGGCCACCTGGTATTCTATTGGCGTTTTCAATAGTCAGTGGGTTTAAGTCGAATTTCTCCTTTACTAATTCTCTCACCATCTCGTATATCGTATTTTCGTTGTCTTTTTCACCAATTCCATAAATTCTTAAGTTAAACCCTCTTGAATATCTTTGTGCCAGTAATGATACAAACACCGGTGAACGATAAGAAACAGCTTTATTGAAA
Source organism: Saccoglossus kowalevskii (assembly GCF_978046115.1). Classification (NCBI taxonomy): domain Eukaryota; kingdom Metazoa; phylum Hemichordata; class Enteropneusta; family Harrimaniidae; genus Saccoglossus; species Saccoglossus kowalevskii. The sequence continues at coordinate 18,476,969 of NC_140649.1, read as the reverse complement.
AGCAACAACAATGGCGGAAGACACCCATCATGCACAGCGCTACTAAAGGAGCGCACACAACTATAAATACAAGCCGCTGGTGAACTATAAATACTAGCCACTGGCGTGACCTCTTTCTTTCTTTTTCGAAGAAAATCATCGTAAACGAAAACGAGAAAACACGAAAATTCATTGCGTAAGTGGCAATGGCATAACAAGCAAAATGATCCAATACATGTCACAAAAAGTACATTGATTATGTTACATAATCTTCTAGATACTTAGGAGGTTTACGATGCCGTTGAGGTCTAGATATTGGAGGGGAACTAGGCAAAGACTCAATATTCTCAGTGTTTTTCTTTGTCTCACTACTGACTACATTGTCTACAAGATAAGAATTGTCATCGATTGTGGGGAGACATATTTCGATTGGTGTCTCAGGCGAAATCGGACTGGGAGGAAAGCTGGATACTTGGTGATCATCGGCTTCTGTATCACTGTTGTCTTGAACAGGTGTTTTGTTGTAAGTAGTGGCGTCAAAGTACTGGTCAGGTACTTTGTAACATTCGTTGCATTTGACCTTGTATGAAGTAGCGCGTAGCTGCGAGCCAGTGAACTTCCTAATGAAGCACCACTCCCCATCAATACTGACAACGAGGAATCTACTGCGAGCATGTGACTTGTTGCGGTCAGACCGTAAGTAGACTAAGTCACCGACCTTGATGTTGTTGACTGTACTGTCGCGATATTTTGTCTTAGACTTTTGACTGTATGGATGATTAATAGTGTGTGACTCGTGTTGTTGTGTGATGAGCTCATGGTCGACGAGTGGTATTTGCTCATTAGTGAATTGGTCACGTTGTATCCACATTTCGCGAGCTGATAGTCCACGACTGCGAATGCGAGAGTTTAATCGTGCGGTTGCTATAGCTAGTTTACAGCAGTAACTGGGTCACCACTTGGGTCTTGCCGGAGGAGCTCTTCTTCCAGTTCACGGATGGCTTTTTCGGCTACGGGATTCTTATTGATGTTTTTAACGCGACCAATCTCAACATTGATACGGTACTGTTCAAGCATACTATCATTACGTAGCGCTATGAAACCAGGAGCAGGATCGACACGGACCACGGCAAATGGGCCATCAAGTGCACGCATTTCAATGACTAAACGGGTTATACCATCACGTAGTGCGGTTTGGTTCTCACTATCGATAATAGTGGATGACGTGTAAGACGTAGCGGTTTCCCTTAGGACGAGTATGAGTTGGCGATTGCGTTTGATTACATCAGCTGCGAAAGATACTCCGACTGAGTGTGGTGGGTCCTCAGATGTTTGTTCTATTAGCGTATCAGGCAGCTTACTAAGTGACGTACAGACATGACATTGTTGTGACACTAATTCTATGGATATGTCCAGGTCGAGAGCGTAGAAGTTGCGTTTAAAGACTTGCTTTAGCTGGTGTTTAGTTGGGTGATCGAGTTTGATGTGAAGTGCAGTTAAAAGTTCGTTAAGAACAGAGCGTGGAATGATGATTAGATCAGATGACACTTGGAACGGTTCGTTGTGTTTAACGACGAGGAGACCATCTCTTGCGATAGTAGCGATAGCAAGATACCGTTTCACATCCCGGATTGAGGTGAGTTTCCTTGATGGTCTTGTTCCTTGTTTTAGGTGAGCGTGTGCACGTCGTAAATCTGGACACTGTGATTGTGTACTTAGCCACGCTGATCTGGTGGTAAACGGGAGGCGTAGTTTGCCGTTAATGATGTCTGTAATAGTTGATCCCCTTACAACCGCGTCCTCAGTGCGCTGGATGAATTGACAAATTTGGCAATTTGGTTCGTTACACTCTGGTGGATTGCGACTCGCAAAATCGGAGGGCACGTTGGCTGAACCTGCAAGGTGGCGCAATGCAACTTGGTACCTACTTACAGTAGAAAGAAAGGAAGTGACACGTGGGCTTGATGAGAATTCCCCACGGCAGTATTTGTCAACTGCCTGTACACATGGCTTGCTGTCAGTTAGAACGCAGGTTTGGTGCTCTGATTGGATAATAAACGGACTGAAGTGCTTAACTGATGCCGCAATACATAGTGCTTCGATTTCACATGGTAGCCATGTAACTTGGTGTTTGCGTAGTTTGGCACTGAAGAATCCTGCTAGTGAAGTTTTGTCATTGCGCGTAACGTAGAAGGTTGCGCCAATGCCATGCTTGGTTACTGAGCCATCGGTTACGATCCATAGGTGATCTGAGGGACGAGGAAGAGCAATTGATTTGTTCTGTGCGAGTGAAGTTTGTGCTGTTTTAAAGCTATGTAGTAAGCCATCTGACCACTGAATTTTGTCAGGTGATGACAGGCCTGCAAGTGTTGACTCAAATGGAGCGATTATAGCTGCACAACCTTTTATGACACGGCTCAATACTTTATAGGCGCCGATGAATGAGCGTAGTCCACGGACAGTGTCAGGAGGTGGACATGATGAAAGAGTTGCAATGCGATGAGGACTCGCTGAAAGTTGGCCCTCTCGCCAACTCCAACCCAAGATGGTTGTGGACTTTGGGCAAATCGTTGTTTTGCTGGCTGACAAGTGAATGTTACACTTACTTAATGCTTGTTGAACGTTTTCCCAGTTTTGGAGTAGCTCAAGTGGGGTGTTCCCTCCGCAGTATAGGTCATCAGCAAGTTTTGCGACACATCCTTCTTGTATATAGTCACCTAATATGCGACACATTAGCTCCTCAAGAGCAGTTTCTGACTCGGGCATGCCCATGGCCGAACGCGTATATACTCTCACACCACGAAAGGGTGTTGCAACACCGCAATATTTCATCGAGGCCTTTGCTAATGGGATTTGGTAGAAAGCACTGGTTAGATCAGTCTTGAGCATGTATTTCCAGCATGCGATGGTTCGTAGCGTTGAATCGACATCCGGCATTAGCGAAGGTTGTGGTTTGCTGTAACGACCGACGTCGGCGAATGCAGTAACAAGTCTATAACCGCCGTTTGGCTTTTTGACCAGAAATGATGGATTTAGATACTCTACGGTAACTCCAACGTCTTCAGGTCAACGGAATACCCCCAATTTCTCGAGGTCATCAAACTTTTTCTGAAGCTCTACGAGCTTATCCCGAGCGTATTGAGGGACGCGCTCCTTTCTTTGAGGAGGCTCAACAGGGCCCATGTTGACAGACGTTTCAAATTTACCACATGCACCGTTGTAACCGGAAATTGATGGATTGAAGACATCGTCGTAAGTACGAAGTAGACTTCGAAATTGGGAGCGCTCATCGATCGTCAATATTGCGTCAGGGTCAATGTCGACACCATCCGAGTGCATTGTTGGTGAGCGTGGACGAGATTTGTCAAGAGTGTCCTTGACTGGTGTACTAGATGCTGCTGATGGTGGTGAAGTGGTATGACGAATTTGGCAAAAGTGGTCATTGCGCCGTATTACTTTTGGTGACATTGAGTTGTTACAGATGCGAATTTTGCCTGCGACTGATTCAATGATATCTGGCTGAGGCCATCTATGTGACGGTTTGAGGTTACGCATGCTGGGTGAATCATGACGCGACTCAATAGCGAAAGTTTCATCTTCATCAATATTAGGTGGTAGTTTAATTTCTAGAAATTCTCCAGGCCAAATAACAGATGAGGCCGATGGGGAACGCAATACCAATGCCTGTGTGCGACGTACTTTGTGTGAATGGAGTGTGTCGTCTTCGATTCCATACCCAACAACATGTGTGCCTTTGATAGTTATTTGCTGCATAGCTGGGCGTACGGAAATGTCATTGACTGTCATGAACGGTGTGCCAGCTAAAATGTCGACATCCAATTCTTCGATGACGAGTGCGTCGAGTATAAGATCAATGCCGTTTCTACTAAGTGTGATATGAGTCTCACCAATAACTCGAAGTGGTGTCAGCCCATCGGCCTGGAGTGCTTTTTGCGAACTATTTTGAATAGTAGCTCCTATATATTTAGCGAGTGAAGACCTAATCATGTTGGTTTCAGCCCCGGTGTCTAGTGTTAATTGCAGAGAGTGATGGTGGTAGAAAGCCTTAAAGAATGGTGACTGCTTTGTGTTAACTCTGCAAGTGCGAACACTATTTTTTGACGGTTGGTCACTGTAGTTATCAGTGGTGATATCTTCACCGTCACTGTCAGACTCATCAGCCTGGCAACTTATTTGCCGAGATTTGCTAATGTATAAGCGATCTTCTGTCGGTAAATATTTACAATTGCTTAGGAAATGTTGGTATTTAGGACGACCAGCTTGTTTACACAATGGGCATGATTTAGTGCTCTGGCGCTTGGTTGATGTTGTAGTCGGTTTTGGAGGGTCCTTGGTGTGTATATACTGATTGGCAACGGAGCGCAAAACCTTGGCGTCAGCTGAAGCGTGAACCTCCTCCATAAGCGAATCTAATGCCTGAGAAATTTCTGGTTTTAGAGTAGCAAGCATCTTTGAGCGTAACTCAGTGCCATACCGTTGTTTCACTAAGCTTGGTAGCTGTGGGTGTAATAGGCGTAACCATGTGAGCACAATGATGTTTTCTAAGGAAGGTGTGAGTTCTTCGTCAATGGTGGTGGTTTCCCCATGATGTTTTATATCACTGTCACGATGTAACAAATTGTCCTCAATAAATGAAACCAGGCGTTGGTATAGGTCTTCTGGGCGCTCGTCAGCTTCTAATTTAATATTATTAAAATCCAGGAAATGTGAACCCGAGGTCTGGAAGCCATAGTGTAAACGAATTGCTTGCCAAATTGATGACATGGATGTGGACAACTTTAAGATGGTGTTGCTTGAAATTACAGGACAATAATTGGCAATTTGACCCAGCATTAATTCGAGATGCATGACCTTTTGTTGAGCGGTTCAGCGTTTCGGTTCTTCGACACCTTCATCATCGTCGGTAAAACCACGCAGTGGCGTGGCATTAGACTTCTTATTCCATGTATAATCAGTGGCAAGAAATATAGCAAAATTTGGATCCAGTGACAAAATATACTGCAGATTTTGCCGCCAGGCTTCGAACGACGTTATTGACTCATGTTTGGTCAAACTCCACTGTTTTGGCGCCCGTACATTATAGGCCATGATGACAGTTCAATATAAAGCGACACACTAACTTAAAGTGGACTTCTTACCGCTATAGTAGAAGCAAGTTCACTGGTGATTGCTTGAGTGAATGGCCGGACTTCTTAGGGACGATATTTAGCGTCGATTTCGTATCCCGATGCTGCCACCACGCCAGTAATGATACAAACACCGGTGAACGATAAGAAACAGCTTTATTGAAAAGCAACAACAATGGCGGAAGACACCCGTCATGCACAGCGCTACTAAAGGAGCGCACACAACTATAAATACAAGCCGCTGGTGAACTATAAATACTAGCCACTGGCGTTGTTCATTTATTCTTTTTTCTTTATTTCAGCTCAGTTATTTTCTGTTTCTAATGCGTTGACTCTCTTTCTCAGTCGTTCTATTTCTTCTGTGTTTTCTTTCGCCGTGTTTCCATTAAATTGTACCGAATCTTCTAGATCTTGGTATTTCTTTCCCACCTCACCTAACCGGGAAAACAGCCAGATTGAGGCACGGTTCTAGAAACCGTACCTACACACGAATTGGTGACGTCACAAAATACATGACCTTCAATCGGGGTCGTTTCCATGGTATATACGATTTGGTATATACAAATTACAATAAAGATACTTAAGACATTACACATAAGGTAAAACAAATCACGTGACAATAGCTATGTTCACACGGCAGCATTTTATCGGAGCCGAACTACTGCTCCTCCCACGGATTAACAGGAGATTATCTACAATGCGTTCATACGGTCGGGAGCCGAACGAGAGCCGAGATCTGCCAGAGTTAGATTCAGTTCGATCAGAGCCGAGCGGAACAGTGCCCTTGAATAATTAGTGACTGAAAACGATTTTAGTGTGGTGCTTGTGTTTTTTCTTTACATGGCATGATGCTGTTGAGCTAGGATAAAAAGGAGCCTGACCATGGGGGTAGAAAAGACAATGACTGGTATTTTAAATTTGGTACTAGTATCTCGAATAAACAGGAAACACGGCAGCTAAAATACGTTTAATACAGCCTATTCGCTCAAGTTATTGTCATGCAAAATTACCATTTTGTAACTATTCAACTGTGGTGATATCTATTAAAACTCCTAGGAAGAATCACAGATTCTCTCTATCTATCATAGACGGACTATGGAAGAATCTAAACCTACCAGGAACACGTCACTGTACCGCGATCGCTTCGATTTTTACGATTTTTATCTTTAGTGTCTTTAAAAAGTTTCCGTTCAGTCGTTCTTTCAAGTTTTTGTCGCATAATTTCGTACGCCATTTTTTGTTTCCCATTGAGCTATCAATCTATCGCAATGATTCGTTACTATACACTAGGCCGCGTACCTCTTATTCAAGCGGGAAATTGCGTGAAATTATGAAAGATGTTGTCTCCGCCATAATTGAAATGAGAGGTTACTTGAAGAAGACGATTGAGGGCGTTATTTCGGCTCCGATAGTTGGGCCCCGATGCGTTTACACGTTCGGAGCCATGCCGGGACTCAACCCTATCGGAGTTCAACCCCGAGGGTTTAGTGGAGCCGAACTTGGCTCGAGCCGAACGCGTTCACACGGCCATTTTTGCTGGCTCAAGCCGGCTCGAGCCTTTGGGCTCCGATAAAATGCTGCCGTGTGAACGTAGCATATATAATGATAATAACGGTAATAAATTCTAGCTTAACAGTTGAACAGAACGATTATATAGTCAGTCGGGTGACGCCGAGGGTCACGCACTGTGTTGCAAAATGGCCGTGTGGTTGAAACTGGGTCATGGCGTGACGGGTGAGGAAGACATCATTAAACACTCTCAAAATCACAATAAAACGGGGAAGTGGTTGCATATTACGGCGTAGCCAACATGGGAAATAAAATACCGCCCATTACAAACGACATGGGTTCGAATCACACTAGATACACACTCACCAGAACCGAAGCAATCGTTTTGGCTTTCCTGTTCAACTCTTCGGAACACTGGAGTAGTTAGAAAAATAGACACCACTCAACGACCAACGTCGTGGCGTGGTACACAAGCGTGCCATCGAAATAAAACAAAATTAGCTTGAAAAGACAGTGGGTTCGGGTCCCGCTCAGAGCTACCGTATTTATATACCCTATTTATAAAATATGTTTTTGAAATGCAGTTCCTCACCCCCTTGGCCATTTTCGCCGATTTTTAGTCGCCGGAGCGATTTACGTCCTAAATTTTGGTTCTCCGGGCGTCTCTAATAAATACTCTATCTAACCGCTGGATTGAATTAGCTAAATTATGAAAAATTCATTGAAGATTGGGCGAAAATCGATCATTTTTGGCCTCAACGTTTTTTTGCTCGGAAACGCAAGGGTGATAAGACTCGATTTTCAAGAACGCAGGTCGCTCAGATCGGACGGTTTCTATTGTTTCGAGTCTGTTGTGTGTCTAGAAACATAAAAACTTTGTTTTTTGGTGAATATAGAACATGCTCTGTTCCAATAAAGGATTTTGATACGTTTCCTGTAAATGCTGGAAAGCGAAATAGCGAAATAACGAAATAGCGAAATAACGAAATAGCGAAATAATAAAAAAGGTAAATATTTACAGTATGTTGACCATTGTATTAATATACGTCATAATGCAAAACACTAGTCACGGTGAGTTATTTAAAACATACGACTCATGATCGGAAAATATGACTACAGTTCAGAATTGCAGACGGATATTAAGTAACTTAAGAGCATATCAGAAGCAATTAATATAAAATATTTGAAAAAAAAACAGCAGTCAAAAGTCAAGAATGCCAGCAAATTAAGGATTCTGTCCCACAATCCTTTGTGCGTGTTATTACGAACACGCGCAAAAAAAAATACTGTACCACGCGTGTCAAATCAGAAAGCTAACTTCATTGTCGTGGCGGGACAGTTGAGTGTGTTTCAGAAGTACAACACGCAATGGCGGATCGACACGTGGTAAGTGAATTGATATATAATGTGTAAGAACGTTTGTCAGTCACAGGGTATTTCCAAAGATTGAATGTTGACCGTTTTCTGACAATATTTTCTGGTGACAGCAAACTAATGCAACATAAGATGGTTGACAACGCAGTGCCATCGCTTGATTTGTGCAAACAATATTCACAAAAGTGTTATTTTATATTCAACATAAGGTAATATGTATTTTTAGTTATTTTCAAGTTGGTTACCAATTAGTTTACATGACTTTCTGAAATGAGTAAGTAGTGCTGTCTGCACACTTTGTCAGACATTTAGCACGTTTTGTAATGGCGCCATTTTCGTGAACGCATCCCGGCATGTTTGTGTTTGAAACCTGTTATGCTGGTTTTCTTTGCAGTGGCAGTGTTTGTATGTGTTGGTAAAATTAATTGAGAACAATGTTTACCATAGTAGGAATGATGTCAGTTCCCTAAAGAGAGACCACATATAACCATACATTCCAGAAGGGCTTTTTCTATTCTTTGTTTTGCAGTGTCCAGAATTTGGAAATTTGTTTGCAACAGATTCAGCGATTAACATTCACCATAATAAGGGAATCATGGCTGACAATTTATTTATTTTATTGCATCCACTTTTTGAGGAACTGTGATGCATCGAACATTTGCATATGCTTGTCCAAAACATTTATTAAAATAAAAAAATGTGTGATGTGATATGAATATCCTGATGCAAATAACTAGTATTCTCACTGCCTCCTTAACTACATTATTTTATTTTATATTCAGTGTATTGTAATGTATTGTAAAATTTAATGTGATGATCAAAATTTCATTTTATTACAGGGGTTACCCGGGTACAACACATCAGTTCTAAATTACAAAAGCTACTTGAGACAACGGTGGTAAGCATTTTGTATTACAAGTATTAAAATACCCCCTCTTATGGAAAGTGATATCATTTTAGAATTTATTACACTAAGTTTGTTTGGCTTCATTTCATCACTCATATTTATATATTTACAATATTGAACTAATGAAATGTTAAGCAAAGCCTGTTTACCATGAATAAATTAGTGTTGTATGATTTTTCCACATTTTTGAAATTATTTAGATATTCTTTAATAATTTGACTTGTTTTACATGTAGGGAATGGGAAAGCACAAAAGATGCACTGTTAAATTTTTCTGGAAGGAAAATTAAGAAAAACACTGCAAAATTCCCAACGCCAAAGAAACAATATCTTGAAAAATCTTTTGTACATGGTACAAGAAAAGTTCGTAAGAAAAGCAACAATGAAAACAGAAAAAGGTATTTAAAAAATAGCTCTTGTGTGTGAAGCACATGTCTGTCTTGTCTGTGTGTGTGTAAATTTAGTACTTAGGTAGCACCTCCCTTTAGTAATGCACCGACTAGATTACTTTACGACCGTTCCTGTCACCTCCTGACTGTTACAAAGTTTGATTTTACAAAACACCTATAATTGCTTATCTTCTATATTCAGAGTTTAACTTTAACAGATCAGTTGTGAATGAAATAATGATATCTATTGTCATTCGACAATCATGTTATTTGAGTCTCCCTGTTTGATGACATGAATACCCAGAACAAACTGTAGCTACCTGGTTAACATTTCCAGTGGTTAACATTTAATGATTTGCGATATAGTTTCACTTTTGTGCTGTGTGCAAGCATAATGTTAATTTATATCCCAAAAATGTTATATTTTGTTTTATTCAAACTCCGTAAATCTATGCAAAATGATAGAAAAACTCAGTGTTGCATTTTAATTAGTCAATTTGCCAACTTACAAATTTACAACCCAATCTATTTATTTTGTTTTAATAATATGAGATTATTACGAGGATACCGAAAAGTATGCACAGCGGGAGTATCGGCCGATGCACAGTGGAGGTCGATGCGACAGCATACTGTCTAGTGCATACTTTTTGGTATCCTCGTAATAACCTTTAGTTTATTTTTATACATCAATCTTTTCCTTCAAAGGATACATCATGGAAATGCCAAAATACAAAAAGTTTAAAACAGAGCTAACTTTGTGTGGGGTCCTGTCAAACCCTGTGGGCTGCCATGTTTGTTTTTATTATTAGAAGACAATGTAACACGTAATTGTAATATAGTGGGATGAAAATACCCAGTGCAATACCGCAAAATTACGGCACAGTGGAACTTATGGTGTTACAGTGACAGATGTATAACAATAACTAATAATTAGTTTTCTGTTAGAATTATAAACTTCAATACTGTGGATTGCTATTACATGGTGCATCAGAGCTGAACTACGTTAATCAACAGGCTTCTCGCATGTTTAAGGTTGAATGCTACACAGAAGATTGTAATTTTTTTTATCAAGATATATATGTTTTTTATCAAGATATATCAAGAACCATATGTTGGTTTTTGATGAAACTTGTCTCCAATACTCTTAGCACACAAGAGTTCTTTCTAAGCTTTCTCTGATTTTAATGAATCTTGGTACATAAAAACATTGCAATGTTTTGGGTTTATATACATCGATAATAATTATCTAATTTGCATAATAATTAGCCCAATTTAAGTCGTATTTGTTTATTTTTCGCATGTGCTTGTTATGTGGTTGGGTTCGGTTGGCCACATTCCAACTTGAGTAGGATTTCAGTGGAACTTGAACTTAAACTCTCACAAATCAATTGATAACATGAACTGCATTTATTTGCGAACGAAACTCTTCAACGAACTGATGAATACATAAACTTGTAGAACTGACCCACAGTTGAGCACGGACTGTAACAAACTGGAACACAACTACCGTTTAACTTTAAAAGTGAAATAGAACATTACGGCGTTTTCCACGCCGACGGAGATTAACCGAATTAATCAGTGACTGCGTTCTGAATCAATAATAGAATGTCAGTCAACACCTATGGCTTATTATGGTTTCAACGATATGTTAATTTGTGTGGGACATAGGTACATATAGTGCTTCAGTGATTCAATTCAAAATGGCAGTCATTTTGTTTTTTCATAAATTGATTGTAATACTCTTCTCTCACAATATGCAAAATGAAAAATTATCAATGTATTTGTGAAACTGTATTAAACCGCGGGTCTGGGTGTATAAAAGGAAAGATGGCCGCCACTTTTCAGTATGCAAATGACACTCAAGCGTGAAACATCTCTTTGGGGTGCTCTGCAAAATCACTCTTTTCGGCAATCTTAACGCCTGTGGTGCTTTATTTTCATGTTGTACACAAACATGAATATGTCCGCGATACAACTGCGATGTTAATTTACGAGTTCGGTGCGATGTCAGTGCGATTTCCGCGTAAAAGCGACGGAAAAGCATGATTCAAACAGTCGTTTTGACTGCTCAAAACGACTGTCAGTCATGGGTTTATGTAAATGTAAGGTGTTAATCCCGAGTTATTTGTTCAATCTCTAGGTATGTTTATGTAATTACGGAGTTGATCATGTAAGTGATATCGTGGAGCTAATAAGAAATGATATGCTGTGAGCTGTTTGTCCGTCCGTTCATCTCAGGGGACATCGTCGGCGCTCCACGAAGCGGTCCGATCCGAGCGAGTGCGAATCGCACGAGCTGGGGTGTGCGCGAGAGGGGAGGGACTTTGCGTAAACATACCAATAATTTCTGTAGTGTGTGTGTGCAAAGAAAGACATTCGCGGTTACAGGGCTGATATCGATGAAAAGAGTCGAGGGAGTCCCAAATACGTCCCCTACAATATGTCGAGTATGCTTCTCAAATTTCTCTTCGTTCTCGAAATAAATAAATTGAAAGGTCTCACAAAAAATTATAATGTTCCCTGAAACATGTCCCTGCAGTGAAATATTTAGCCCTTTTTGTCACGTATTAGTATGAGCCGCGCATATATTTATGTATATTTGGCGTCGGACCCGTGCCGCACAGCCGTATACGTATAATAAAGTTTTTTTTATTTTTGTTTTTTTGACGTTGCATAACGTCATTATTGCCGAGCCGACAAGACATATTATGGCAAACGTTGTACGACAACTACATTGTGTAGGTCATTCAAATAAACTACAGTTATTTCATGATGCAAGTATTTGACAATACGGTAGTTCTCTTTTTGGAATATTTGTTGGCCCTGAAAAGGGCAACATAGCACAGTACGTAGTATGAATACGTCGCACTCGTAACGTACGAGTGAATGAATAAATACATTGTATAAAAAGGTCGCACTTGTAACATATTAGTACAATATCAAGAAAGCAAAGGCATGAGCTCAATTCAGAGAGAACCTTACAATGCCGTAACGCCATTTACAGAAATTGTGCTTTACAGTCGACCACGAGCGAAACAAACACAGAAAACGGCTTTCAAAAGAGTGCGTAGGCCCAGTGAACGTCGAACAACGGGATTCAGCAAGTCCTTTCAAATCAGATAATAGCGTAATGCATGATGTTAGCTTACGGAGTTAACGCCTTCAGTTGAAATGATAACAGCTGTGTACCAAGTAAACAACTGGGCGGACCATGCAAATTACATTTCCCATGATGCATTGGTGCAATTCCTGGGATTGCGGAGCCGCGCTTTAAACATCTTTAAGCATATTCCACTGTGAAATTAAGGTTCCACCCAATTTCTGATTGTTCTCTGGAATTGGATTTTGCTTACAAATGATCACATGTTGAAAAATCATATTAACTTGTAGATACTTGTGCAAAGACTGTCATCAACATTTCCCAATCTTACAAGAGGTCCAGAGCCATTACATTGATTTACATCTATTGTGTAAAGTACAAGAAATTGAATCACCATCAAAAGCAAATATAGCTTCTTCTTTATCACCCAACAAAGCTGAAGGTTGTGCAAAGCATCTTTTTGCAAACAGGTACTAATTTGCAAATTTTAGCAAATAAGTATATCACATTTTCTTGATGGTTCATTGACCTATTTTTTCCAACTTGGTACATAGTTAATACATGATGGTATACATTTGCTCCAGAATTTTTCAATCAGATTTAGAATGCCCAAAATGGACAAAAAACCTACATTTTGTGTATGTACATTATTATGTTTGAGTTGTACACAGACTGATTCTCTTCAAATTTAACTTGGATTTTAACCTGTTAGAATATGTTCCAGATTTGTTTGAAATTGTCTGACTTGTGTGTCACTGTCAGACGTAGTGCAAACAGTGCCTTATATGTTCGTCGGACATGCCTGGACCAATATTATACTCTCACATATTACGGTGACTTGCAGTCTAGGACATTTAGTTAACAGGTCAGAACTGGAACATGTACTAAACAAAAAGGAGCATTTGCTGTATCACTCATAAACTTAGATCACAGAAGTGTGTCTATGGTCAAAATTTGTATAATCAAGTATACAATACATGCAATTGTTGGTTCACTTGAGTTTCTATGCTGGATGTGCTTCTGATGCTAATATTTCCAGCAGAGCAATTGGTCTACTTGATTCATTATGCTTTTTGGTTGCTTCCCGCTCTATTACACGACATATTTTAGCTTTTTGATGATAGTTACACTATTTAATTGTGATTTTTTTTATAGTTTTCACACGACTGCCAGAGTTGAAGAACATATCATCATCAGTTCAAGTGATGAAGCAATGAGTGAAGTAAGTGAAAGTATTGATGGGACAAGTATAGGCTCAAATATTTCCGGGTAGAATTTTTTTCAGTGACTGTATGCTTTGAGCCAAATAGGCAGTTTGGCAAGTTTGTTATTGTATCATTATATGATTGAGGCTGTGCAATAACATTATGATGCCTGGTCATGAATATAAATTAGCTTATTTGTATAATACTTTTCCATTTTTTGGACATTATTACCAATATCTTAAGCATTTTTCTGATGGCAGATACAGTCTGTGTCATATAGCCCCTATGTCCACCTCTAATCACAAAGATAGCCATGTGCAACAATGCTAAGCTTTCATTGATTGTTCATTTGTTAGGAATCATCTGCTGTTGCAGGATGTGATGAAAAAACACTGAACACAAATCAGAGGTATGGAATTTTACTCAATTTTAGTGCCTGTATTCATTCTCATCTACAATGAATTGTAAAAGCCATGTTTAAATTAAAGTGTGGCATGCATGACTGCTGATCTTCTACTGTCATGTATGAGTTATGATGCTGCAGGCACATGTGTTTTCTGTTATTTGATACTTGAAATTATAATATAATAGTTGAATGATAGTTGATTCATTACTTCAGAAATATTATACAATAGTAATAGTAGTTTGTTTGAAACTTTTTGATTCTGACAAAACACATCAGAAAAGCCAATTTTTGACTTCTGTGTGCAAAGCACACAATGGGAGTCTTTGTAGTTGGTGTGTCTGTATGTATGTATGTGTGTGTGACCGTCTGTTCCACTGATATCTCAAGAACCATACATCAGTTTTTGAAGAAGCTTGGTACATAGATGGTCTGTTACCGTAAAAACCCGCAAATAAGCGCCACCCTCAATTAAGAGCCACTCAGTGAAAATTTGTTACATTTGACCCTCCATTAAGAGCCACCAAGAGTTGAGTGGTTTTGTCAATAAGAACCCTGAAATAAGTGCCAGCCGCCCGGTTGTTTACAATCAGGCAGACACCGAGCTTGTCGTGCCTCACTTCCACCCTGCATTGTTTATTGCCCCACAGAAGGTGTGAGACAAATAAAGATTATCCCCATAATTTGCCTGATGTTCTGTGTAATTGAGAACGGAAGAATGATAGACGAAAGAAATGCACTGAGAGCGTGAATGTGACTGTCAACTTGTCCATTTTATATTTCTGACACACAATCGACCAATTCACAAACTATTCAGTAGTAACTACTAGTATGTTTTTTGCCGAAACACCGAAGGACACGTTGAGATATTCATTGTCAATGTTGTCTTTATAACCAAGTAAAGAACGTCACGATTTTAGAACGCCTTTATCGGAAAATCGGAGGTATCGAAAATGCATTCTCACAGACGGACCGGAACAGGAAGTCAGCAGAAAACAAAAGATTTTTTCCTTAGCGTGGGGGAAATTTGGTTAGCGTGGGGGAAAACAGAGGTGTTAATCCGGAACGTTTGAGGGATTGTGACGTAGCTCCGACTGTGAGAATGTAATGATTACGCAGCCCACTCTTGCTGATCGTGATTTGGGGTTATTTTTTGCATTTCATTTGAGACGTTCGTTTTGGGGTGATTCGAGACCAAATGTTCAGGGAAGTAACAAAATAACTGGCATTAGTTTGGAGAGGACTCTCGTGCCGAAAATAATCAAAATCGAAGTCGAATGGATTAGTTCCACCATGGAGCTAAAAAAAGAGCTCCATGGTTCCACAAACTTGCTACCCCAGACCATTCGTCCCGGTGTTATCGCTATCGCCACACGAGACTCCAGCTTGTCTCCTATACAATTTTCCTTCCGCCCACTTAATTTTAATATTCATATGACCTTTGCACTGACATCGATAGCCAATCGCATTCGACCGCGGACGTCACTCTAAATAAACAACTGAATAAATTAATATACCATATTTGGAAGATAGCGGGTAAATTCAACGTTGTTGGTGTGTTCCTTCGGGTTCCGAAGTCGCACGAAACGAGTTCATGTTCCGTTACCTTTCGCAAGTAAAATAGGTCGATATGTATTAAACATGGCATTTGTTTTCTTGTTTTAACCCCCTTATTACGCAAGCTTCCGTCGAAGTGGTGTTTTTTTCGACGATTTGTGGCATGTTGCAAAACGAACGAAACATTGCGGCATTCTTAGCGGTGGATAAGGGATTGACTATGTCGTCTCATTTATGTCTCGTTTGAAAGAGAATAAACAACCGCTCAGAAAAATCATATGTTGCTAATATTTAAGTGCGGTGCCTTGAAATCGTCTGCCCGACGTCCAAATTTCAAAAGGATGTTCGATTTGCAATGACGACCGTTCATATGTACTAGGCGACGTTACTAATTACTACTAGGGTCGGTGTTTGCATTAAGAATTATAGAACAAAAGATCAGCAAAGCGGTGCTTTTGTCGGCGATTTTGTCAAAGGGAATATTGATAAAATGTTGCAAAACAGAATCGCGAGTTGGGTGAAAAATTGCGCCGGCGACATTCTCAGCGATGGCGACACCCGAGAAACACCGTGTCACGGTGCATTCGTGCATCAGTACACCGAAGAAATACATACATATTGTTGCGGACGACTATTGTAGACTGTGTTCGTGTAGTCTTCGAGTTTGTGGACAGTTAAAGTCGTGTGTGAATTTATTCAAGCCAGGAAAAGCAGGAGGGATAACTTATGGAAATCGTCTTTCCAATTTGATCCAGTGCGACGTTGTGAAAGGAGCGACTCTGTCGTCTCATCTATGTCTAGTTTGTAAGAGAAAGATTGATAGCGCAGAAAAATCCGCCAATAATGTAAAACAGTGGCGTGAAATTGTCAGTCATTCTAATATCTCCCAACCTGTGAACGAAAGGGTTAAGCCTGCTGCCTTGAAATCACCTGCCCGACCACGATGAACTAATCAAAACTAAAATGGCGCGTGTCACGTGACTTTGTTTACTAAAGATAGCGTGGGGGTTTGATTGACACTCAACTCATTAGTATTCCACCAATCACAGTTACATCTACTTTCTGGATGTGCGCAGTCAAATTGTATAGGAGACAAGCTGGAGTCTCGTGTGGCGATAGCGATAACACCGGGACGAATGGTCTGGGGTACAAACTTGCGCGATCAACTTGTCTTACAGCAAAGTGAAGTCTACGTGACCCGCCTGACCCAAATATTTAAATTAGCTATTTGTGAGAATTGAAAATAATCTGAACTTGTACCAATCAGAAAATGCCTTGTAACAGGCCTGGGCTTTCATGAATGATTTCGTCTCTCCGATTGGTCACAGGAAATTATTTTTAATACATGTAATTGTTACTTTCTCGGTATCGTCTCGTATTTGGTTATATAGGGGTGGGGCTATAGTTTGACCCTGTTTGCGTGGACTGTGAAGTACGTGAATATCATTAACATATCATTATAAGCTGGCTTGATTATGAAACAGGAAATATAAACCAAAGCTGTACTGTCAGACGTCTAGCGCAATTAAAACAATGCCCAAGTACCCAAGCTGTAAAAATCTATAGAAAAACGTGTTTTTATTTATTATTTTTGCCATAAATACAAATGATTGGGCATCATTTGTTTCATTCGTTCCATGCTTGCTTTGCAAGTATGTCTTCTCCTGTCGCTGCGTGTCAGATCAATTCTATCCGAAACTATTTTATATCGTCACCAAATCAACCACCACGCCCGCCACAGCCACGCAAGTTATTCCCAGTTTTCAAGAAAAAAGTTTGCCGTACCAAACTTGGTAAACAATTGTACAACGGAAGTACAAGTGATTCGAGTGTTGGGTCAGACACTGAGAGTGCTACCAAATCAGACTTCAGGCATCGCTACGCATTGTCAGTGACACGTGACTTCAGGCATTGCTACACATTGTCGATGAAACGTCGAATCGTCGTATTTATTTGACTTTTGTTATTCCCATAACAGTATTTTTACAGAATAAATTGCAATAATTGCAATGATACATCATTAATAATTACTTGTCTGTTTTGGTTGTGTGTGTGTTTGCCTATCCCCTTCCCTATTTCACAATGAAAAAGTTTGATAACCCTGGTTTAAGAGCCACTGGCTACAAAGTTGTCAACATGTTACCTCAAATAAGCACCACCCAGAAATGAAAGTGTTACAAAGTGGCTCTTATTTGAGGGTTTTTACGGTACATTGCACAGACCTTATTAGTTTTACACTCAAATCTGTTCATATTAATTTCCTGATTTGCATAATTAGTTTTCAGCTTTTCCATTAATATCTCAAGTACAAGTAATTAGTCCCCGTTCGGACGCAGTCCGAAAACGGGGACTTATGTTTTGCCCTGTGTGCGTCCGTCCGTGCGTCCGTGCGTCCGTGATCACCTGTATCTCGAACATGCATGGACCGATTAAGTTCAAACTTCACTCATACATCACACATTATATGGGACATATGCACATGCATTTTTTTCATGATCCGATTAACGATAGCCGAATAGCGGCCATTTTAAGGCCGAAAATGCATCAAAATCGCACATTTTCACCATTCCGGACCCGGATCTCAGTTATGCATGGACGGATTTTGTTCAAATTTGGTGCATACATTAAACATAATAGGACCTTGATGCACGTCATTTTTTTTTTTGGATCGGGTTCGAAATGGCCGACTGGCGGCCATTTTGTTTTAAAGAATTCAGTTCTGGATCCGTATCTGAGACATGCTTGGATTGATCGAGTTCAAACTTCACACACACAAGGTACATCATGTCACAAATATGTATGTGCATTTGTTTCATGATCTCATTAACGATAGCCAAATGGCGGCCACTTTAAGGCCGAAAATGCATTGAAATCGCACATTTTCACCATTCCGGACCCGGATCTCAGTTATGCATGGACGGATTTCATTCAAATTTGGTACATACATTAAACATAATAGGACCTTGATGCACGTCATTTTTTTTTTCGGATCAAGTTCGAAATAGCCGACTGGCGGCCATTTTGTTTTAAAGAATTCAGTTCTGGATCCGTATCCGAGACATGTCTGGATTGATCAAGTTCAAACTTCACACACACAAGGTACATCATGTCACAAATATGTATGTGCATTTGTTTCATGATCTCATTAACGATAGCCAAATGGGGGCTGCTTTAAGGCCGAAAATGCATTGAAATCGCACATTTTCACCATTCCGGACCCAGATCTCAGTTATGCATGGACGGATTTCATTCAAATTTGGTACATACATTAAACATAATAGGACCTTGATGCACGTCATTTTTTTTTTCGGATCAAGTTCGAAATAGCCGACTGGCGGCCATTTTGTTTTAAAGAATTCAGTTCTGGATCTGTATCCGAGACATGTCTGGATTGATCAAGTTCACACTTCACACACACAAGGTACATCATGTCACAAATATGTATGTGCATTTGTTTCATGATCTCATTAACGATAGCCAAATGGGGGCCGCTTTAAGGCCGAAAATGCATTGAAATCGCACATTTTCACCATTCCGGACCCGTATCTCAGTTATGCATGGATGGATTTTGTTCAAATTTGGTACATACATTAAACATAATAGGACCTTGATGCACGTCTTTTTTTTTCGGATCAAGTTCGAAATGGCCGACTGGCGGCCATTTTGTTAAAGAATTCAGTTCTGGATCCGTATCCAAGACATGTCTGGATTGATCAAGTTCAAACTTCACACACACATGGTACATCATGTCACAAATAGATATGTGCATTTGTTTCATGATCTGCTTAACAATAGCGGAATGATGGCCATTTTAAGGCCGAAAATGCATCAAAATCACGTATTTTCACAATTCCAGAACCGGATCTCAGTCATGCATGGATGGATTTTGTTCAGATTTAGCACAATGTGTTGTACATATGCAGGTGCATTTCGGTCATGATCTGCTTTGAATGTATATGTCACTCAAATATGAACGGAACGGGGACGTGTCATTGACAATGACTTGTTTCAAATTAATTTTTACTGTGTCTCCAATACTCTCAGCACACAGGAGTTCTTTCTAACGAAAACTTTTTTTGATTTATTTTTTCACCACTCCCGTATAAACATGTTTTGTGTGATGCAACTGTTCTTCTGGTTGCTCATTATTTAGTATCCATTTTTTTTTTCATCACTGTTTTTAAAAATATTTCAAATATTTCTGCAGTCATATTTTAAACATATTATGGTCTTGTCCTTTTTACAGTGTGCAAAACACTGCATCAATTGATCTGCTATCAAATTATGACAACACTAGATCAAAAAGTCACGATACTGATATAAATTATGAAGGTAGTGGTATTGGAATGACCATGCAAACTGAAGATTCTCCCATCATAATTTCAAGTGATGATGATCTGTATATGGAAGATAATGATGAACCTTATCAAACAAAGAAAATAGATCTAAGGTATAGATTTATCACCTTGTATATTTAAAATACTTGCATGAATCCTGAATGAAAAAACTGTATTCCACAGTGTCAGTAGAGCTAGAGTTTATATGGTATATCAATCATCACCATGCTAGTGTCATGTGATAGTTCAGTATTTTATGATATTTTCATTTGAAACAAAGTTTTAAACGTTTTTTTGTTAGCCCTGCGTACAGTGCTGTGCACAGGGATGCATTCGGTTGATAGACACCACAGCGCTGCATACCTCCACGGACAAAGTCCATGACTTTGAAAAATATAACTTTTTAGCTCCGCTGTCGACTTATCATATGAGTGATTGTTCGTCATCGCCCATTGTCCGTGTCAATGTTTTACTTTTTTGACCTCTTCTTGAAAACTACAAGCCTGAATGCTTTGATACTTGGTGTATATGTACCTTGGGTAGACCTCTATTGAATTTGTTCATTTCATGATGATTTCTTAAATTCTCTAATTTTGGTGAATATTTTAATTTGTAATTTTTGGTGAAAAGTGATATTTTCGATTGCTTTGATACTATACATATTGTTCATTTTCTAATGATTTTAATTGCAATGTGCATTGCTAACAGCGGAGCTGCTTGCTTAATGAAATAGCATGCCCAAGGAACCAAAAATGGTGATCGTTTAACATATATATCCAGCACTCCCAGTTCGGAGTCCAATTGTGGATGAATTGGCTACTTGGCCTTAAAAACAATTGCATTCTCTCACATGAATTAAATCAAAAATGGCGTTTGGTGGATGATTCCTTAGTACCTACGCGTTTACAATTTTTCTGTCTTTACTAGTCGTTTTTGGCTCAACTGACCATAGATCCGCTGAGCCTATGGGATGGGTTTCTGTCCTGCATCTGTCGTACGTCTATCTATCTATCTATCTGTCTGTGCATGACTTCTTCTCAAAAACTGCCGAACCGTTTGACTCGATTTTTGGTGTGTGGATGCCTTGATGAGTATAGATGGTAATTTGTTCATGAGAAGTCGATCTGCCAAAAATTATGAAAATTAGCCCCCCCAAATTTCTTCTATGCTACTATGGCACTACATGAGTGAACTAATTTACATGTCTTGGAGCAAGGGCTTAGACCAATCAATAGTTGGGGGAGGTCATCCTGAAAAAAGACAGACTTGTTATTAATTTAATAATAATACTTTATTACACATTCAGGAGCCCTTCGTGCATCACTGCTGTTTTGCTGCAACAGTGTCTTAGAAGGCATTATGTATTATTTATGTACTTGTACTCTAGTTATCTTCAATATTCTTACAGTACAGTAATAAATCAAGATGAAGAATGAAAACATCTGTATTGCTGACTGTCTGTTGCTATGGTTTTGACTTCTGAAAAAATGATAAATGATATGGCTTTGAAACTTTCTAGAACATTTGATAGTTGAAGGATCTCAGGTGCTTCATTTTTTGACGATATCTTTATTTAGATATTTTTAGCAGCCCTCAAAGTTTGATTTTTTTTTCTGGTTGCCATTGGCAACCAAGTTTGAATTTCTGGTGTCCAACTGGAATATTTCGTAGCCATGTACAAAATTGTCATATTTGCTTGTTTCATAAAGATACTTGTATCAGTTTTCTAATTTTGAAGAATATTTTAAATTTAAGTTACAGACTGCTTGTTATTTTATGGAATTAACACCAATAGCAATAGAATAGAATAGAAACTACTTATTTTTAACTTTCGCATCAACTACAGTGCACTCCCGGACTTTGTCTATGGAGGTACGCAGACATCTATCTATCAACCGAACGCGTCCCTGTACACACAGCACTGTATGCAGGGCTATGTTTTTTGTATGTGTCAGAGTGTCTGTGCACTCACCTCAAAGTATAATTTGCATATACCAGTATCTTACTTTTTAGCACATAAATAATAAATGGAAAGCCATATGACTTAGCCTGGAGTTTATAATTGTTACCTTGTCTAGTGGGAAAAGTGTCCACTCTCATGCAAAAGGTTCTTGGTTCAATATAAGTCAATTTTATTTTTTGACTGCCACAAAACATTCTTTATTTCATGCTATACATATGCATTACTGGTATATACATTGAATGTTACCTATAAGTACTTTGTTTTCTTATAGTGAGCTGAGTGACATGGTCAGTGATGACCACTCTGTACAGACACATCGTCCTCAAGCATGTCAGTGGCCTGTGTATTGTAGTAATGCAAGAGGATTGGCGAGAGAAGAGGTGCTTGACATAATTATATGTCAAAACGTAGATAAAAACCTAGTCTGTAACACTATGCCATGCAATATTTGCAAAAATGCTACATTTGTCATCAACACTTTGGAAATTAGTAGCAAAGATTTAGTGAAATCAGATATTAAATTTTGTGTTTGGAAAGGCGGTCATGCATGTCCTAGGCAGCATGTTAAAATTAAAAAAGTTAATGGCAAAATACAAAGGGTGAAGACAGTGACACCAAGACAGGGCTTTAATATTTTCATGTATAAAAGGCAGTATAGCACACATGCAACATCCTCCTTTAAAAGAATTATTCACAAAGTGTTTGATACAGAAAAGCACATTATGTTGCCGTATGTTGTAATTCAGTACTATTTCAAAGATGGTGAAATAACAACTGTACAGGAGTCTGTCCATGGAAACAGAAAACATAAACCAAATCCCAAAATCTGTGAAACATCAGACTCATCCAATGAAGATAATGTATTGGATAATCCAATGACTGGAGCTCCAACTAAAATTACTGTAGGGGCCAACAACAATGGCTCCATTACACAGAAGCCACTTTTGTGTCCTGATTTTGAGACACGGCCCACTTCCTATACCGCAGCTGATGTTATAAATATTGTATTTTCTGACATAGAAAAGGAAAAAAATTGTTTCAAACAGCCTATGCGCGTTCAAAGAAATGTATCTTTTGTTATTAGTCTTGAACATGTAAAATTTTCAGATCTTACTGCTGATGATAATGGTGTTTTTGTATGTCAAGGTAATCCAGTTCTCTCCTACTTTATTAATTCAGCTACAGATTTCAGATTTTTGGGTCCTAAGAACACAGGTGCTTCAAGTCGTAAGATATTTAACCTACATAGGCACTATTATACACACCAGAGCTTTCCTGATTTTCATAGGATAATGTATTACCTTAAGAACTCAAGTGATGAAATTGTAAACAACATTGCTATTGTACAATACCGTTTTGATGGTGAGTCACATTCTATTCCAAGAAAAACACATGGCAATGCAAAAAAATGTTTGACTGTTTATACAAAAACAAAACCTTCATTAGTTAAAGAACTAAGACAAGAAAGTGAAAACAGAAGACCTAAAGAGACTATCCAATTTGTTTCTGAGAGAAGAGGTGGAGTGTTCTGTGCCGCAAGTTTATCTGACTATCCACGTGGGCGGGAGCAGATTTATAATTTAAACCGAATTACTAGAGGTGTTAACAGAAAGTATGGTAAAGAAAAAGATGAACTGTTTTCCATAATCTCAGATGTCAAGGAGGGAAATTTAGATTCAGTTTTGCACATTGCTTGTGTACCAGAGCCTCTAATTATTGTCGGGACTAAGGAGCAGCTGGACGATTTGGTTAAATACTGCACAGATCCTGCAGATTTCAGTATTCTATGTGCAGACCCAACATTCAACAATGGTAAATTTAGTGTAACGCCAACAACCTATAGAAAGAAATGCTTGCAAAATTTAGAGAAAAACAGCGAGAATCCAGTCTTCATTGGGCTAACTCTAATTCATCTCGCTTCTGATGTAAAAATATTCTCCTTTTTCTTCAGTCAACTTGTTGCACTTAGACCAGCATTAAGGAATGTTCTGGCTTGTGGTACTGATGGTGAAAAAGCTCTTATTAATGCCATGAAAAATATATTTCCTAAGTCTATGATGTTAAGATGTTTTCGGCACTTTGAAAACAACTTTCAAGATCACCTGAGGAGTTTAGGATTGACACAGAGTGAGAAAACTGTATATAGCAATGATATATTTGGGTATACAAGGGGAACCACCTATCACAGTGGATTGCTGGATACTGAAGACAGTGACTTGTATGATCATGCTTACTTTGAATTGTGTAATAAATGGAAGGATGCCTCTCATGTTCAAGAAGTAATGAAATGGTTGAAAGATAGAGATGAAAATATTAAAGAAAGTCTACTGGCAGGTGTCCGTTCAAGAGCAGGCTTAGGTTTTCCACCTCGAAAGTTTTTCACAAACGATTGTGAGATTAATAACCGTCGTATTAAAGATGAAATGGACCATCGTATGTCTGGTGAATTACGATTCATAAAAGCACTTGAAAGACTTGCCAAATCACAGGAAGAAGAATACGTACAGGCTATCATAGGAGTATCAAGACAGTACAAATTGAGAAGTGAATTTGTGCACCATGGAATAGACTGTGATATATGGCACAGTTGGAATAAACAACAAAAACATTCATATATAAACAAGCTGCGGAGTATGACTATGCTGCAAATGTATGGTGAAAAGGAAACTCAAGACAGTGGAATCACATGTGCATTCCCTTCTGCAGCAAATATTGGAAATGTCTTGTCATGTAGCTTAAGTGATGATTTGTCAGTTCCGGGGATAAATTTTATTGAAAAAAAAGCGGAGGCGCTACTGATGGATGAAAAGAACATATGTGAAGCTCCAATATTAAAAGACAATGCCATTGCAGCTTTTAGTGTTAAAAGTAATAGAAAAGAGCCAAATTATGTACTTATTTTTCACAATGGAAAAGTCACGTGTGAGTGTCCAAGTTATAAGTCAAAGTGCATTTGTTCTCATGCTGTTGCTGCTTCTGAGAAGCATGGTACACTAAATTTGTATCTACAGTGGCACAAAAAACAGGACAGAGTGAACTTAACTTTACTAGCGAATGAAGGTCATGAAAAGAAAAGACAAAGAGCCGGAAGAAAAGGGAATACAGTAAGGAGAGTAAATCCGTCATCTTCTACAGAGAATGTTGATTTTCTGAATAGTTTTAGTAACCCAGACAGTTGGACTCCTGATAATCCATTTGTATTAACCTTCATGCATGGGATAATTAAAAAGTGTTATGGATGTCAACTGCAATTTGCAAAAAAATATCAAAACCCACCATATGATTTAATTATCCGTCACCTTGATCATCGAGAATACTACAACAAGGTTGGTGAGAAAATGACTACCACTAACTTTCAAAATACGTATTATCATTTAAATTTGAACTGTGTACGTCGTGTCTATCCATTTTTTCAGGCTAGGCAGCTTTTAATACACAGTGAGGTCAAAGACCATATTCAGACTCCTGAATATGAAAGTGTTTTAGAAGCATTCAAAAGCGGAAAATAAAGTTAAATAATAGATTTATCTTTTCAGACAACAGGTTTAGTTTCCTGCATTCATCTCTGTATCTCTGTAATCCTTGGATAGATTCTCTCCAAATTTTACACATAGCTAGGACCTTATCTGGGACATGCATGTGCATCGATTTTGTAATCTGATCAAAGATGGCCAATTGCACTGAAAATGCACTAAACTGGTTTTTTGTCTGGACATACTTAGACTGATTTATTTTAACTTGATGTGAGGCTTTTATTATTTGGTTACTAGATGTTTTTTTTTTGTTTTTTTTCATTTTTCACTTTTTTTTGCATTTTGATTCATAACGGTCGATTTGTGGCCGATTTTGTTCAAGGTTTTGTCATTTTCAGACATGCTTTGACTGATTTGGTTCAGAGTTGGTATAGTGACAGGGCATAATGGTTGACATGTGTATTTCCGATTTGATTGTTTTTGACAAATGGCTGAAGTTAATATAACAAATACTGTGGAATACTTTATTTTCGCTGGAATCAATTTTCGCTGAAAAGGCTTTTTGGCCGTTTTGTATGGAATTTATTTTCACTGATTTTTGATGAGTTTAATGTGAAATATAGGAAAAAAAAGTATATTCGCTAGATTTTATTTTCACGGAATCATCCCTATAGCAAAAATAAATTGCAAGCGAAAATAAAGTATTCTACAGTAGTCATAATTTTTGTGCTTTTGGTATGATGGTTTAACCTGCAGGATTACTGATACACATGATGGACTGGTAGCAATTTTTTTTTCTTGCATATCCATAATAGAAGGCCATTTTACCAATGAGAGTTTGCAGATTAACTGATAATTCTATGTTCTTTAAACATTTTTAGCATTTTGTCTGATTGAATTGCTATTCTGTGTCTCGCCTTTTCAAATCTGACCATTTTTTTTATTTTGATTATATATATATCACTGCACTATTATTTGGGAACATTAATACAGTACATATAGTATTAATTGGGGAACGCTTAGTACTTATCTTGTCAAATTTTGCTTAGATATGTTGCTGTACTACTAACTTTTACATGTATAGAAATTCACATTCTATTATTTTTAAGGGACATTTTGATAAATGCAGTACATGTTGTATCATACAATGAACATTAATTTTTGTTATGGAATTATGATTTCAGCCAGTATTTTCTGCCCAAAATGTTTAGATGTATTATTGCATTGTTTCTGGACTCTTATACTCACTTTTGCTAATATGCAAAGATATTGCGTTGTTGGTTTGTATCCATTCATCTATATTTATTTAATCTAGAGACTCAATGGGCAACTTTGTAATAGTTTGAAGAATACATTTCCATGTATATTACTTCAGACATGCCTAGAGTAACATTTCAACATTCATACTTGTATATCATGGCATGCAGTCATTTTGTCAAAACAAATTGCTTGTGGTCCCATTATGGTTTTTAAAATGTACTACAATCGGGCATTTTGAAATGTCTGCAACCAGTACTTAATGTAATCTCATTTTCAAAACTCACTGAAGGTCTGACATGTTAATAACTGAGACTGTGCCATGCATAGCTTGTTTATTATTGTTTATTATCATTAAAGAGTCATTTTAGCCAAAGCATTCTTTCTGCGTATTTTTTTTTAAAAGGCATGTCAATAACTGTTCTCCCACCTATTTTGTCTACCCCTTCCAATAAAAATTTTCCCCATGTACTGAAGATTTTTAATCAGTTCAAAATTATTCCCTTTTTTCACATTTAAATAGCACTTCAACTGACTCATAATAATACAATGTCGCTTGAACGATTTTTGACCTAGATATTTATTTATTTATTCATTACACAGTTCAACGAGCAAAACCATTAACAGAACTGGAAAAAATAAACAATACATAAAGAAAATACAAATATAAGCAGATAAACATCAACATGACAAAGTAACACAATAAAATTAAAAATAATTATACAGTACAGTTTTAAAACTATATAAAGATGAAAAAATATCAATATTACATTTAAATGAAATGTCATTTAATAATGTCATACACCTTAAAAGTGACGAATGCTTCCTGAAGTTGACTGATCCACAGTCAGGTTTAAAAAACGAATGGTTTGCGTCTCAAACACCTATTTGGAACAAAAGTAAATATTGGCAAGAATAGCAGGGCAGTCATAAGAAGAATTAACAATTTTATATAAAAAGAAGTTCAAGAATAGTTCTGATAAAAGAGGAATGTTAAAAAGTTTGCAATAAATGGGATAACATGAAATACTACAATGCACACGTAACTGATAGCTAAAAACCTGTAACCATCAACTAACCACAAGGATAGCGAATGTGTGATCAGATCACATAAAATAATGATGGGAGGAGAGATAAAATTATATATATGAAGAAAGAACTTGAGCTGAATGCAAATGGACTTTAGGTAATTATCACAATTCACAAAATGCACAAAACGGTTTTATTAGTGGCCATCAAGGTTCATCAATTTAAATGAAATTTAAAAAAATGTTTTTTTCATGTGCGACCTGTTTGAGGACGTGCATCCTCTGGGTTAAAGGCGAGACAACATGTTCCCTTTATAGCAGCTGTGGATTTATTCTGTGTCTACTTGGATGTTCTAATCTTGGTGTTTTTTCAGTGATTTCTCTAGGTGCAATCCAAATACAGTTGGTGGTCTTGTTTTCCAAAGTTTTGCAAGAGTTTTAACTGGCCAACATGTGCGTTTTCATGTGGTTTATTACTGGCATGTTGATTTCCCAGTTTTCAACTTTGTTTACCATTTTCATATAGCAATCTCATATGTTTGCATTGTCGAGTTCAAATTAGTGGAATGAGCCCTACATAGCTTTACATACTGTGGCGCCGCCAACGTCGGTCAATGGACACAATCGGTTGGCATGGCGTAAATGCACTTGTTGGCATTCTTGACTTTTGACTGCTGTTTTTTTTTCAAATATTTTATATTAATTGCTTCTGATATGCTCTTAAGTTACTTAATATCCGTCTGCAATTCTGAACTGTAGTCATATTTTCCGATCATGAGTCGTATGTTTTAAATAACTCACCGTGACTAGTGTTTTGCATTATGACGTATCTTAATACAATGGTCAACATACTGTAAATATTTACCTTTTTTATTATTTCGCTATTTCGTTATTTCGCTATTTCGCTATTTCGTTATTTCGCTATTTCGTTATTTCGCTTTCCAGCATTTACAGGAAACGTTTTTGATATGCAAATCGAACAATTTTAATAGTTCCTTATTGTAACGTCTCCCATATAATGAATGAATGAACTTTATTGTTCCCATGTAAAAAAAAAAAAAAAGAGTAGGTTACATAGGGTGTTTGCAACACTAAAGAGTTTTTGTTAACAAGACAATATTTTGAAAATAACTTGAATGAATGTACTTAAAATTCACAAATAAATTAATATGTATAAAAATAAATACACAAATAAATTATTAAAGAAATTTTCATATAAATAGTCATCTACTCTCCAGAATTTGACAATGATACTAGCCCAGAATTGACTTTCTGTTCAGCGCGTCTTTGATTGTAGCAATATTTACGCCACTGTACGAAAATACGCACACTCGCGAATTTGACAACATTCACTTGAGCATTTTAGGATAGTGGGAATAGAAGCAAATAGATGGAAATGCCAGTTACGTCACTCATGAAGATTGATGATTCGATTGCTGGCCGGGATAGATGTATTTAGTGTTCATTTCTATGCAATATGTCTACACATGCGATTCTCAATTTCGATGTATAAAATCATATCGCTGCTGTGGATGGTGACGGCCGAGAGATTGTTTTGGTTTTGCGGCTCTCTTGGAATGGGCAACTGATTTTTAGGTTTCTGTTTTTTTAATATTCTGACGTTTACTTGGTCGTATTTTGTATATACCAATCAGACGCTGACAACAAGTAAGTAAACGGGCCGGGACATAGTCAACATAGGACTCTGAAGGCCCCGGAGAAAGCGTCATCTTACAACATTAATGAACGAAATTTACAACCTCATTCTTCCGAACAATCTGATATTTATGCTGGATAACAAAGTATACAAGTACTGTTTACGATATACTGCAAAATGGAAATAACATACCTATTTAACCGTTGTTGATTTTTTTTTACAAAATTCCAAGAACACAAAACAAACAACTGACAACAATCGACAAAACACAAAACACTTCACAGTCACTGTAGCCACACCAGTAAGAAAAAGATACTGTGGAAACAAAATAAATGTCAGTGAATACAGTATTTATTAATTTGCAGTCTCCATGGATAAGTTCACAGCCTCTAATATTGCAAAACCGTTGTGAACTGAATTTTAAATTTCATCAGGATTCCCACATGAAGTTACACAGATATAAAAAAAAATGCAATATTAAGACAAGGAAAAAAAATGCCTTTTTGTCAAGGCTATATCCTAATTTCTCTTATTTTAGGGGTATTTTTGTGAGTGTACCATGTATGCATTAAAATTATCGTAACTTAAAATGTAATCATAGTACAAATGTAAAGTACACACAATTATCGAGTGATTTAGGATTTGTTGGAAAAGTAGCCGAAATGCTGTGACATGGTCTAATTGGGGTGGGAATTGCCAAACAAGTTTATAAAACAAGCCGGTAGGCTGGTTGGCGATCCGCTCCACTCCGCTCAAAAACTAGCCCTGCGTACAGTGCTGTGTGTACGGGGACGCGTTCCCGTACACACAGCACTGTACGCAGGGCTACTCAAAAACAAGCAACATCATGTTTTCGGCTGGTGCCATGGTAGGACATGAACGTGAAGCTAACGTCAGTTTATAAATAAAACCTGGCCCCGTATACGAAGTTCGCAAAAAAAGTTCAGTCTTTAGAAGTCACTTTATTGTATTCTGCTGTTAAATTTATTATTTCCAACCGTTTTGCGATAGTATTTTCTAGATTGAAGGCAGCATTTACAGTTCATTCATAGTTCAAAGTTGCGTTGGAATTACGTTGATACAGTGTAACAATGTTGGCGCCGGTGATCTCTTACCAGTGTGCAACGTAGCCAAAATAAAAAAAAACCATGATCATATAGAGGGTGGGCAAGGGGGGTAGCTGGTACAGTTTTACGGGAAATAAAAAGGGCTTTTCACAATTTACAAAGAAAAAAGACGTTTTTACAGTTTACAGTAAAAATGGAATTTTGCAGTGAATTGTGTCATCTAGTAGTTTTACAGTTTCGAAAATGTAATTCCCCTGGACTATTCTTTACGACTTTTTTATTTGGATGTAAATTCTTGTACGTATCGAGAAAAATTACACATTTTTACAGTGTACGAAAAAAATACTTGATGATTACGTTGTACGTCTAGCCTGTGATTACTGAATTACGGAATATATTTTTTCAATTTACGTTGTACGAACAAAAAAATATTGCAATTACGATGAACGAAAATAACCCTTGCTTCCCCCCCCCCCACATATACACTGCAATTACAAGACTGGTAGGAGGTAATAAATTTGGGGCGAAAGTATCCAAAAATCAGTTTCTGGCTGTTGCCATGAGCGAGAATTTTCAGCAGTGAGCGAAAATTTTCTTTCAATTAGTGACGGTCCGACCTGCCTGTCAAGTATGACCAAAATCAGCCAAGCTAAAAAAAACACAGAGCAGTTAAAAGCCGCTGGTGAAAAGTTACCCCAACTTTGAGATCAAGTTTCTCGATAATGAAAAAAGACATAAAACATCCATTAAATGTATGCACACTCAAGCTGAGTAGAATGAGCTACTTAAAGCGAACCTAAATGCGGCCTTAATTTATAGTTGTATATATTCTAAACTGTATTCGAAATAATATTGCAGTGGTTTAATTTTGTTTTAATTATAACTGTAGCTTGGATAGGCATTTGAAGTGCTTGCAATTAAACACCATGGAGGCCATTCATGGAGGGGAATAAATAACGAACGAACATATTTAACATCCGGGTACTTTTCAAAGCTATGACGTTTTGGTATCTGATCGCATTCGTATACGCCATTGTACATAGCCGTTCATGCTGCCAAGCATTGTGTACTATTAGTATAAACTCAACTTTTATATGCACAATGTGCTTTTTAAAACTTGGGTTAGAGCCTTATGCGTTTGAACCACAGTATTCTGAGAGTGGAAGCCCAATTGCGTTGAAGTACCGTACTTCCCCGATCGTAAGCCCCTCCCGAGTATGAAGCCCATTCCTATATTTTTACTAGGTATTTATGGAGTTGAGAGCATTCACGACTATAAGCCCAGAGTGTTTTTACTGTGCGTCAACGATATTCTTTAAAATATGCGTGTAAAAGGTGTGTTTCATTTCATAATAATCGTGATTGGCATGGTAGTTTGGTTCCTGCTTTTATGATGGCGAACGTACACAACGTGGTTCGCATCCTTTCTATTCTGTCATTTACTTAGGATGAACCCCGATGTTGCAATACTGGAGTAATCCATATTTCTTTGAGTAGTAGCTTTCGAAAAGCCAAAAATGTTATCGTTAAGTCATGTACCTGGTTATTGTGCATAGTTTACTTTGAGACTATCATGAAAGGCCTAGGGTTTGAACGATGTGACATGATGTTAGCGACCGTGAAAGGTGTTTAAATTCTTCCTCCACACTCAGTTTACCCACGGTTACTATTAGCCGTCGTTTATATTTCGGAAATTGCGAATCGCCAGTTTTTAGGGAAAAAATCATTGTTTTTTTCGTTGCAATCAGTGCTACAGATCGCATTTTAACATTGCGGTAATTCACTTCCGCTTTGCGTTAAAAAATCGTCATCAATAATCAGAAAATTTCATCATTACGACACATCATTTTGATTAGTTAATGAAAGACATGACCTGTTAGGTCAAATGAAGTTGTTCCAGGTCAAATCGTGCTGAAAAACCTCATGGTGGAAAATTGCTTTGCGTCGAGAGTTTGCGTACGATCAAAAACATACCAAAACGAAGATAATGATAAATGCCTTCGTCCACGGCACTGTTTCCTCACAGACCCTATCCATTATTTCACCGTAAATTCAGACGGTATGTAATTCGTATTGTAATAAAATGTGTGTGTTTTTATGAACATGTTTGTTTCTTCATTGTGTCGTGGAAATCAATGACGCATTTTTTTTCAAAATGAAGTATTATTTTCCCGAGCCCGGCGTGGTGAACGAATAATTTTTTTGGATACATTTTCGTTGTTAGCAAGATGGTTACAGTGTTTAACCCCAAAACAAAATCATCTTTTCTGAGTTGGTCCTCGAGTCTAAGCTCATCCCTTACTTTTCCCTTACGTGTTCATGCCTCCGGGCTTATGATCAGGGAAGTACGGTATACTGTGAAGATTCAGATCAGTCCAGTGTGAGTGATGAGAGTATATCGTCGACGATGCCCCTTGTTTGGATGATAGTTTTATTTCAAATTACACGGAAATTAAACAATCTGCTTGGTGTTCCTATGGCAATTGTCCCATGATTTGCCAGTGCAGCCCCGTGAATACATGAACGAAAATGTTTCCACCACCACCCTACGAACTCAAGATTGCATACTCATCCATACTTTGAATAATTTGCACGCCGCACAGTGCAGTACTGGAAACAGCATTTATTAGACAGTTGGACAAACAACAAAACAAAATGCCTGTCTCGATCAATCGCACATCCATAATGTTTGTATGTTGATACGCTTGTAAATAACATTAACGTAAAAGTCGAAACAACCTAGACTAGAAGTCAGTTCACCAGTCCGGCCAACTATGGCTCCCTAAGTTGCTTATATTTAATCAGATACTACGAGTATTTCGTCATCATGCTTTGTTACCTTATCTGTTTATACCTCATGAGGGCGTTTTTTATGGCAAGATGGCGCAAACGGAAGTCCTTCGCAGATTTATGGTTTCTCATATTTAAATCATCATAACTCTGAAGATAATCATAATAGACTCTATTTAGTTCCCCTTTAATCCTATAATTGTAGAGTGAGAAGGTACACAAAAATTTTTTTTGGCTGTTGCCATGGAAACGGTTGGCCAGAATTTGTTTTTAGATTTTACAACCTAACTAGAGTGAAGGTGTGACTTGCCTGCCAAGTTTGAACAAAATCGGCCCAACCAAAAAAATCACAGAAGAGTCAAATTTCTTGGTAAGGCCACACTGATTTAATTTTATGGATGACATCCTCTGAAGACCCCAAAACTAATGCGAGAGGGCGAAAAAAAAAAATTCGGCCAAAAAAAAAATGCTGCTAAAACCACAGGACTACGGTGCTATTATTACGAATTTAACCACAGTGTATCAAAAAACAACAAGTCTTTATTTGTAGGAGGCACATGCTGATGTACACATTTCGTACTGTATTACTGTCACAGGTATCATCACCTTTGATTTTGAAAAGGCAATAGGGTAAGGCAGATGTTTGCTTTGCCAAAGGCATATACATCAACTCAATAATAAAGAAAAACTTACTGTGTTGTATTGAAAAAAAAATAATTAAAAATGAACAATAAGTTTGTCAACAGCAACCTGGAAAATAACTTCTTTGACATTCAAACTATAGCTTTTAAAGTGACACTTCAGATAGACTAAGTGTAGACACAAATGCTCAAGAACTACTTCAACTCTGTAACAAATTATAAGAGGCTCGATATTGAAAAAAAAAACACCAACAGAGAGTCAACAAAAATTTGGATGCAGAAAATTATGTACATGTATCTTGATGAAAATGCGTCATATGATCAAAATATTACTGAATGTGTGTGCAAGCAAATTATCCGAATCAGAAAATGAAAAAAAAATAAGAAGAAAATTTTCTTCACCCCGTAAGGGG
The DNA here is from genome assembly GCF_978046115.1 of Saccoglossus kowalevskii. Taxonomy (NCBI): domain Eukaryota; kingdom Metazoa; phylum Hemichordata; class Enteropneusta; family Harrimaniidae; genus Saccoglossus; species Saccoglossus kowalevskii. The sequence goes on along the minus strand of NC_140649.1, from coordinate 18,442,774 downwards.
ACTTCGGCCAAGCTTCTGCTGCTTTCGTTGCAGTTTTGTCGACTTCAATGCGGACAAAGCAACCGAACTGATTTGTCGCCTGACCGACTTTTAGGCCACCATACACCTCCACTCCTCTCCCATTTCTCTCATCATTGCAGAAGAAACGCGGGACAGCCACTCTGGACAATATGTTCTCAAAGTTGTCTGGACGAAACTCGCTTGCCGCTACCGACCTCTCGTATAGCTGTAAAAACGTCTCCCTGGCCAATGTCAATTGCGTACCAGTCTACAACAATCCCTCCGTTTCACCTCTGAACTTTTATGCTCACGTATTTTGGTGGTGTGGTCGCCATGTTGGATCATTTATGGCAAAATTTGCATGTTTTGAGGCAATCTTTTTCCCATAGGTCTTTGCGCTTTACGTAACGCGCATCTAACTGTGCGGAGTTTGGTTTTGAGGTAGTCCAAAACGAGTTTTACGACAAGTCGGCGCTTTGCGACAATATGAGTCGGCAAGTTCCGGACAGAAAACCGATCTGTGGAGACTCGTCGTAGGAGATTTTTTTTTTTTTTTTTTTGAGAACAGGCGAAAACTATTAAATGCGCGCGCGGATGTCATTCATAAAATTAAGTCGGTGTAGCCTAATAAAAAAAGATATCAAAAATTCAACTTCATGCCCACACTCAAGCTGAGTAGAATGAGCTATGTCTGAGGGGTGTTATTCTAAATTTGTAGGAGGAGATACATTTGGCACGAAGCCATCCAAAAAAAAACTATTTTTGGCTGTTACTATGGCAACGGGAGCCAATTTTTTTTCAGATTTTACCTAATAACTAGGGTGATGGTGTTACCTGCCTGCCAAGTTTGAGGGAAATAGGCCAAGCCAAAAAAATCACAGAAGAATTAACACGTGAAAACACTGGAAATCACACACACAGACACACAAAATCGATTTTAAGGGCAATCCTAGTGGAGCGGATCGCCAACAAAAATGTTCGTAAATATTACTGACCGCAAAAGACGCTCATCGCGAAGTGACTTGTAACGTAAATAAAATAAACTGAAATCCCTCAAACCGTAACAAGAAAACAAAGAACGTCGCGAAAAAATAATAAACCTCACAAAACTCCACCATGTGAATATAAATAATAAAATAACTTACGTCTTAAACTGGACGACGCGCAATTTGTTCAACAGTTTCCAGATTGTGACAAGAGATAAACAAGACCCAAGTCAAGGTAAGTTTTGTTGAAGTGTCGATGGCGTTCCCTATATTACGAAAACAATTCAGGCAACAGAACATCTTCTGTGGTGTTGTGAAATTTATACTGTGTCTGCGGAATTGTTGTTTGAGGGTTCGAATTCAGCAGTTAACATTGTTTCACAATTAAATCAAATATCCAATGATACCAGTATATTTATTTCATTATTTTAACAACTTGCAATGGTGGAAGTTGATCAAACACGAGTTCTTACACCTAAATAAGTATCAAATATTTGTCGACACATTTATTCTCTCAATTTAACAACCTTGTAAAGGTGGAAATTGATTAAACGACAGGTATTTACTCACAAATATAATGGTCAATATTTGTCCATACATTCATTCTCTCAATTTAAAAACTTGTAATTGTTGGAATTAATCAAACGAGAGTTGTCTACACGAAAATAAGTTTCAAATATTTGTCCACACGTTTATTCCCTCAATTTAACAATTTGTATTGGTGGAAGTAAATTAAACGTGACTTTTCTACACCAAAATAAGTCTCAAATATTTGTCCACACATTTATTCTCTCAATTTAATAACTTGTAATGGTGTAAAATAATTAAACAAGAGCTGTCTACACCAAAATAAGTCTAAAATATTTGTCCACACATTCAAGTTTATTCTCTCAATTTAACAACTTGTAATTGTGGGAACTAATCAAACGTGAGTTGTTTACACCAAACTAAGTATTAAATATTTGTTAAGACATTTATTCTCCCAATTTAACAACTTGTAATTGTGAGAATTAATCAAACTCGAGTTGTTTACACCAAACTAAGTATTAAATACTTGTCCACACATTTATTCTCTCAATTTAACAATTTGTAATTGGTGGAAGTAAATTAAACGTGACTTTTCTACACCAAAATAAGTCAAAAATATTTGTCCACACATTTATTCTCTCAATTTAACAACTTGTAATTGTGGGAATTAATCAAACGCGAGTTGTTTACATCAAAATAAGTCTCAAATATTAGTCCACACATTTATTCTCTCAATTTAACAACTTGTAATGATGTAAAATAATTAAACGAGAGCTGTCTACACAAAATAAGTCTCAAATATTAGTCCACACATTTATTCTCTCAATTTAACAACTTGTAATGGTGTAAAATAATTAAACGAGAGCTGTCTACACAAAATAAGTCTAAAATATTTGTCCGCACATTTATTCTCTCAATTTAACAACTTGTAATGGTGTAAAATAATTAAACAAAAGCTGTCTACACAAAATAAGTTTAAAATATTTGTCCACACATTTATTCTCTCAATTTAACAACTTGTAATTGTGAGAATTAATCAAACGCGAGTTGTTTACACCAAAATAAGTCTCAAATATTAGTCCATACATTTATTCTCTCAATTTAACAACTTGTAATTGTGGGAATTAATCAAACGCGAGTTGTTTACACCAAACTAAGTATTAAATATTTGTTAAGACATTTATTCTCTCAATTTAACAACTTGTAATGGTGTAAAATAATTAAACGAGAGTTGTCTACACCAAAATAAATCTCAAATATTTGTCCACACATTTATTGTCACAATTTAACCACTTGTTAATAGTGGAAATTAATCAAACGCGAGTTGTTTAATCAGTTGACATCAATGCAACTAACCCGCAGACAGTGCACAACAGAGTATCATTATTGAGCAATTATTAACAGGAACGTGTCTTGGCATTAGGGTTAGGGTTGGGTCAGGTATGGGCAACGGAATTATTAACAGGAACGTGTCTTGGCATTAGGGTTAGGGTCAGGTAAGGTATGGGCAACGCCAATGGCAAACACCCAATTGGCATGATGTACACTAACGGGTTATGGCATGCATATAGTTTACACAAGTAAAAACACAAAATTGGCAATTTTTTGGACAATTGTAACTCAATAATAGAAATATTTTGTATTTCTGTATATATACACACTATATAGTCTCATCAAATGCAAATACATCCAGTCAATCCATTGTGATCTTGTGGGTCAGTTTTCTACACAGTGATCAGGAGGACCTTGGTTCAATTCCCATTCCTGCAGTCTTTTTTTCGCAAACACTAATTTGCAATAAAGCTAAATATGAAAAGAAATCATTCATTTGCATGACTACCTTTATGGTTCAGTGGATATGTACAATGTCATCAATGTAAGAGATCGCTGTATGGTTAGCACTTTTTTTGAATGCTAGTGAAAACAGTGCTCCTATAAGTAGGACTTAAATCCTACGACTTGTGTGAAGACACTCGTGGTACAGTGGACAAGACAGTGCACTGGGAACTCAAAGATTGCAAGTTCAAATCACGGACAGGACACTCCTACAAGACAAGATATGAAAGATGTTAAAAACATAAACAGCAACTTCTGTATATCAAGAACTCTAGTCAGAAAAACCGAAGCATCGTCGTGCAACAACAACAGACACGAGGACCATTGCTGCTCTCCAAATGGGTCCCTTCTTTGGTATTGACCCCCTAAGGATTGCTAATCCCCCTTTCTAACTCTTCCCCCCAAAATAATATATCGCCCCTTTTAGAATGTATTGACCCACAAATTAATGAATATTCATGAGCACAGAAACTGCTTCTTCTTCTGGAATCCTGCCCAGATCGATTATCAATTTCATGAGATTTCTTACGGAGTTGTCGGGAAGTTTGTCTTCTGTCGCCGAGCCATTTCCCGAATCACCTTGACGGGCCTCTGAACACATGGCGGTGGTAACGAATGCGTTCATAGCGGTTTTCTCCTGCTGATGTTCTTTCGTCTTTGGCTTTTTTGAACTTTGTCCTGGCATGTTCTTCTCTATTTAGTCACACTGTATTTATGTTACCTATACGTCTATACTTTATAGAGGTGTCTTCTTTTTAAGTGAGATTTTTTTGGCGAAACAGGAGCCGGTCTGACACAATGTTACTACCCGAACATTGTCACGTGATCGCTCCGTGTGTTGGTTCTTGGATATTTCAACTTCATCGTTCTGTACTTCGTCTAGTAATTCGAACTTCCCAGATTGCGTAAAAACGGATAGTTTCGCGATTTTGACACGGAAAATGCCTGGGCTAAATTATTTGCTGAGGGACGGCCGCTTAGGCATGTGTTCTGTAACTTGTAGCACATGAATCTAAAAGCGTTGGCTAATCAAACAAAAATGACGTTGTACTAAAGTAGGTTCAAGACCTTCACTTTTTCATAGCATAAAAACGATTTGCTCTCTCACTTATTGTGACATCCTCAAATCGACTGATTTACATTCCCCTCAAAAGTCAACAAAGGTATAGTACACTATTTTACGTTACGACTCGAAACAGTCTTTTAATGCTTCACGTGTTTATTTGCCTTCAATTATGTTTTGGTGGCTGTTCTTCCGATAACGTTGTGGTTTCAAATCACGTAGCTATCGCCGAGAAAATTCAAAAAATCTTTCATTTCTACCATGCCGGCAATCAAATTAGCATAACAATGCGTTTGACCTTCGTCCCCATTTCCCTGAACAGTTTTTCATACCAGTGCCACACCACATACAACTAGAACATTAAAACCTTTGTTGGGAAATTCACGTGCATTAAATTGCGTTTTTTAAATCGTATATCATGAATCGCGTCCCCCATGTTTGTTTCAAAGACTGCAGTCGCACCAGAGATAACCAGAATATTGAAACGTTCGTCGTGAAATTCACATGCATAAAATTATTTAAAAACGCTTTTTGGCGACCCTCAAATTTGTTTTTGACCTTTGTCACCAATTCCCCCACCAGGGTGAATGACATCATTAATATTTGTTCCCCGGGAATCTATAATCAAATAATCCAAATGGTGTCACTTTGCAATTTTCGAACTGCATTTATTTTTGGTGTAACTTTTACATTTACGAAACGTATATGTATGTCCCCTACAAAAGTTTCCCAATTTTATGCCTAAACATGTTTTCAACGAAAGAATTCAATAGGTAGGTAAAAATACAACATATTTCACTACCATAAGTTTATAAAACCCCAAGAGCTGTATTTAGTGTTCATTTCTATGCAATTGTGATTCTCAATTTCTATGTGTGTTTTTTTTTTTACTATTTTGAGACGTTTTCTTGGTCACATTCTGTATATACAGCCAGACACTGACAAGTAAGTAAACGGTCCGGGACATGATAGACAACATGGAGGGTTGACAAGGGGTTATTTTCGTATGCTGTAATCAATTGTTTTTATTTTCATAATAATGTCATTTAAATAAATAAAAACCGTAAATTCGTAGACATGAACAAGGTGTAAAATGTAATCAGCTATTTTATTCGTCCGTAATTTTGAATTAGCTTTATCTGTAAAGTGCAAAAACCTATTTTTCAACTGTAAATTGAACTTTCATTTTATTTCCAGCTTCCCCTTTGCCCCGTTCAATATGGGACTAACAGGTAGGCCTTCATACCACAGGCAGTCTTTATGTTGCTTGTTTCGTAGTTTTGGCATAAATCGCCCCTAGAACCAAAATCGCCCTAAGTTATACTCATATAACCAAAGAAATAGACAAGGTAGGAAAGCTTCGTCCGTCAAAATAAATAAAATTTAAAAAAAATGTTCCCATTGATCATTACCATTCAAACTCGCAACGAATGACAACAAATTCATTCCTAGTCGATCGATCAATCTTTACCTTTGCTTATCTTTGTCCTGTATATTTTGGTGAAAATGTCACGAAATCCGACGAGTTTACAACTTCTTAGCAGCGGCCATTTTATTAACGCAGGCGTAGACACCCATTCCTGACAATGATGTCATCTTGCATGCGCGTGCGCACAAATTACCTGGCAAATTCAAATATTAACATTATTATATTAATTCAAATATTAATTCAGACACTAACTCAACAATAATATTTGAATTTGCCAGGTAATTTGTCGAAACTGGAAATAGTTTTACGCAGTTTAAGCCCTGACATTTTGGTCCATTTTGAGTTCACGCCTATTGGGCGTGTTTGTCGGCGGGAAAATCTTAAAATTCAAAAGATTTTTATTATTTCTGGTTCATTTGTCACATTATAAGCAATAAATTATTTTTGTTTTACTTCTAATGTTGCATATTGTCCATTTATTTTTGTTACATGTTTTCATTTGCCGTTCTATTCCCTGCCGCAGCTCAATCTGCGTGTTGTCAATTTTTGCGAATTTTCGTTTGTTTTTTGCAATGGATAACCGGGCAAACGCCCACCCCTATTTGTTGGCAATTTCCTATGTTCAGGACCCTGGTCTCTTACTAAATACGGTAGTATCATTTAAATAATTACATATCTCATATACTTTGTATCATTTGAATTACGTTGCCCGTACCATAAAAAATGGAAGGGAAAGGTATATTAAGGGAAAAATGTCTGTCCGGCGTTGTCGTCGTCGTCGTTTTCATTAATAATTGTTATTGTGTGCACAATAACTAATTCTATTCCAAACTTTATCAAACTTGGTCACCTTATTCACTAGTATAAAGTCTTCACTGTGTATGAACGACATATGTCCTATACGAAAATATCATGCAAAAATTGAGAAAATCTGATTAAATATGTTGACTGTTTCTACTTGACTGATCACTGGTGAAATATACATTGTTGTATGTGTTCAATGTAGCAAATCATTCCCCAGCTCCTGAGAGCGAGGTTATTTGTAGCTATGTTGGCGATTGACATTGTGTCTGTGGAATGGAAGATTGCAAGATGGGAGTGAAAAGTCTTTTGATCAGTAAAATAATTTCAGAAACGTGAAAAGTAACTGGTTGCTTTTAAATATTAAATATCATAGAATCTGGATGAAATAATGAAAGGAAATTGAACGGGTATGAAAGGGCAGTAAATGTGGCATGAATGCAGGGTCAGAATCCACGTGGTTGAACCCGGGGTCAGATTACGTCACAATACATCCATCATGGCGGCTGTCAAATGATGCAAAAAATGATGCAAATTCTGTGCTTCAGTAACAGTGTTAGCTGCTTTTTCGTGCAATGGAAATTAATACAAGAAATGCTGCCAATTAATGGACATTTCCTTCTAGTAAACAAAACAACCTTAGGACGTTTATTTTGAGAAATTAAGAAGACGAAAAACCCTTGGAACAGTCGGTGTTGTGAAACAATGGGCATACTTCCCCAGAGTATCAAGTATATGTTTGATTATTTGAAAAGGGAAACTGCTGTTTTATGGAAGAGCAAAGTTCAATGTCATTGGCCACAGTAATTATAAATCGATGTTGGTTTTCAGAGGTGTTACCTGGTGTAGAAATAACAAGATTACGAAGTTTACGAGTTTCTCGCTTTACGCTTTGCACTAGCTGAGCCACGCCTCGGTAATTTATCAATGTACATATGGTAGCGATGTATGGGGAGATGAAATTGCACTAAAATCACCAATTGAAGATGTATATATAAATTATCTTCGTTTTCTTTTGGGGACATCAAAAATATACAAACATCATTTACTAGTATATCAACTTGGAAAAGTGAATTACATAACGAAAATCGATCAAAACAAAATGACAAAAATAAATTAAGAACACACAGAAAATTAAAAACCAATTTGGCTTTTGAAACCTACCTTGTTAGTCTGCAAAATATTGAGATGCGCGAACATGTAAATAAATTCCCCCTCAGTAACTATGCATGATTATGCAACCTTTGTGATCAGAATCAAGTAGAAGATGAGTACCATTTAATGATGTCATGCAAAAATCATACCCCCGATAGAAATGTCTTATTTGAAATGGCAAAAACCAAAATTTTCATGTGTCACCAAAGACACATATCATAGTCTTGCTAAACAACAGGGGTCTAACACTCTCTGGAGCAAGGTACCTAAAGAAGTGTTTAGAAATAAGACAGCAACCCCAGTGACAATTTTCTTTCCCAATTAAGTTTTGCATTTTGTTATCTATCTTTTTATAGTATAATAATTTAATCTTAAATATTTTTTTCTCTGTAATGTATTGTAATGCTTATTTTTTTGTATTTTACTTTATTTATTTTTAACATTTTATTCTTTCTTACATTACATTTGTAACCATTGCCAATCGCTCCGAGGAGTGTTACTAAAATTATTATTTAATTAATGACCCCGCACATTAGAGATTGGCCTTGGCAAGTTGAAGAGGTTTTTAAATGGGTGACTAGAAGTATTCGCTGTGACTCTGGACTTTTCATTCGGGTTTATACAACACTTACATGTTACTGTCAGAAAGGTTTAATGTCTTGTTTGTATTTGCACAATGTGAAAGAGGGGTTTAGTGTCAAAAAATATATGTATACGTATTGAAACTATGGAAAATGTGACTTATGTCACTAAACTGTACTTTTTGACGACTCGTATGCGATTGTGAGATTATATTTCAGGTATACTAGTGAATCTCAGCACTGTGCTTTTTATAAATGTTATGGTTCGGTTAATAATTTTCTGGAAACTGTTCATAGTTTTTCTAAATTTCAGTTTTTATTGTTGATTTACAGTAATAAAGCAGTTTTCCGTTCTGAAACCATGTCCAGTTATGATTGTGTATATGACAGCTTTGCACCAAACACAATAAGACAGAATGATATGTACGGATATGTGCGAGTATGTTTCATGGGTTAATAGGCCACTCCTCTGCTTCAATTCCAACTATATCTCTGGAAATATCACTTGCCGTTTATCATGTCTGGTAGTTCTAACTAAGTACTATTTCGCAAAATTTGCCAAGCCTTGCTTCTACTTCCATATTGTCCTTAACAGTGAAGGTTAATGCAGATTACACAGAGGTAACACTACAATACATTTCCTTTTACATTCCCTTGTATTACACAGCAGTCTTTTTGCTGAGTCAGTTATGGCTCACAACCATCACCAGTTTATCTTGTAATAATATCGTTGGTAATGTATCTCCCAAACTATCCCGTGGGAATACTAGACTGGGTTTCAAAACCAAATCATGGAGAGATTGTTTGCACACAATGTGTCTGATACACATTTACAAACCTACAATAAAATCTTGTCAGAAAATTAATATAAGCACTCCCATGGATTGGGTGCCAAACTTTGATCAAGATCTGAAGCTAATAGAAAATCTGTTCAGTCCAAAGTTATCAAGTTATAGATGTACAAATGGTGTTCCAGACAGTTAGCTCGAACTTAAAGCCAAAACAAAGTCAGCTTGGACTTTCAGTTGCGCGACATAACAAAACAAACGCAGACAGTGATACATTTTGAAAATAAAAATACAAAATAAACGCAATCAATGGCGCCGACCACGCGCGTTGGAAATAAATAGAATACGCTGTGACACAGTCGCACCAGCCTCTTTCACTCACGCAATATGATTATGACATTTCCCAACGCACTTATATTAAATAAATTGACAAAAGAAAAAACATGACAAGAAAATGTAAATCAGGTTTGTAATTACTAGTAACTTGACTGCAACATTGATCACTGTAAAAATAGATAAATTCGAACCAGCCATCAAATTAAAAATTCAAACGATCTCGTTGAATGTCAATCAAAAATAAACTCGATGTTTAGAAAAACAAAAAAACAACAACATATACATATTACTAAAACAGGAGTGCAATAAAAGTCAGCAGCAAAGGTCAAAAATGTGCATGTGGGAAAGTGATGAATAACGACTTACGGAAGCTTATTATTCGTGAACTCGAGGAAAATTATGCTAATGTGAGAACACGCTATATACCCCGCGGAGTAATCGATAAAATATTTAGACAATTTGCCATTTCAAAGAGCACTCTTACAAATAATTGTCTGCGATTTTGTGAACACGATGACGTGCAAACAAGAAACAGAGCTCGTGGTCCATCAAGGAAACTTAGCGATGGGGAAGTTAGATATATACAGCTGTTGAAAATATGAGCAGATTCACGTGGATGATATATCATTTTCAACTATTACCAACAACACTATAGACTTGCTTGCAGTCTGTTGCGATTCCGATGAAAAATTCTTGAGAATAAATATGAATTGCGTAAACGAGGGGTGAACGCGAAATCCAAACAGACTTGCCATCAGTGTAAGCGCCCTCAAATTACCGACCAGAATCAGGCTTGTAAATCACTTCATACGGTGGGTAGTCCGCTTGCTGTATATAACATGTTTAGTTTGATTATTGATAAACATACATTCACTGGTAGATTGTTGCCTTCACGTTGTGTTCATGTTTCTTTTTCCTTGCCAACGTATTCAGTATACGGAAATGTCACTCGTTTGTGCGTTTGCGTGGTCAACGCGTTGGCAAAAGTGCAAGATAAGCACTAGTAGATGCAGTATTGCGAAGGTATATGGTTGTTTTATTGCCAGTAAGATTATTTCACCCGTCATCGAACTAAATTTAAAGTGCAGTGGTCGTCGCGCAGCGCGTGTTTGGATTTCATGAAAATAAACAATGTATTTTACACGCGTTGTATACGTCGCTATGAGTCCCATATCGAACAGGGTGCGGCGTGACGACTACCGCCCTTTAAATATGCACAGAACGGCAGCTATGCATCTAGTGACAGCGAGTGACCGAACAACAGCGATTATTAAAGTTTCTGTATTTCACAGCAAACATACGATATTGAGCCCAGATTAGTGAATTATGTTTTTTAATGATTGAACATGGTGTGTACCTTGTTTTATATATAAGGCAGACATGCATAATAATGCAAAGATCATGGTACACGTAAACAATGGTACGAGAATTGGATGAAAAATTGCAAGTCACGTGTTCTATATGGCGAACACCTATTGGTCAGCTTGAGTCGTGTTATACCCCGTTGTGTCGTCACCGGAAGCGCTGTCCCAGCACAAAAGGTGTAGAAAGAACGCCAACCTACAGCGTCAATGGTCATATCCCGTCACGAACTCCGCACAGTTCGATATGCGTTACTTATTCACTATTGCGTAAGACGCAAAGGCCTCTGGGAAGGAGATTATAAGGTCTATTATTAAGAAAAGCGGGGGTGAAAGCGTCCTACATTCGAAAGCGCGCGACCACGCCTTGTGCGCTCTAGACGCACGCCAAGACACAAAACCAATACATGTATGACTTTGAGTCAAAACATGTCACCACTGACGGTAATGCTCGTAGTACTGTTTTATCATTTCTAGAATGTTACTTAATACATGTAACTTATTTTATCCAAGAAGAAAAATATTCATGTATTATCTCTAGTATTGTATTAACCCACGCACTTTTGCCTATCGCCCTTGGTCACACAACTGAAAGTCCAAGCTGACTTTGTTTTGGCTGTAAATGGGAATTCCTATATATGTTGCTGGCATTAATTTGGCTATACAAAACTAAAGTTCATCAATTTCGCATTTCATTAGATTAGGTATAATACTCCTAAAATGAATACAAACGTTTTGGGATTGAAACAACAGTGGGAAAACAGTCTATTGAATGTCCTTGATTGATGTAAATATCTTACAAAAACATTGGTGCCTAATTTGTTTAATTATTTTAAGGTACATAATTTTCAGCTTTATTCAAAGTAATTCAGATATTTTAGTATAAAAACAAATTTAGCATTTAGACGTGAATAGATTCATAAAACATGCAAGATAACAGAAAATTTTAGCTGGCTTTTGCCCAAGTATTTTGTACAGGCATCTATCAAAAATTAATCCACTGAGACAAATATGAACTGCCTTATTATATTCATTGTGTGACTACTGTATTATTTGAAAAGTAAAAAAATGCCCTCTATGAATAACTATCGTGTTGCAAGCTCTGCAATCTGTTTTTGAAGTGAGTTTTTAAATTTGTATTATAAAAGCTTTGTTATTCTGTTCTAATAGCTAAAACAAATTTCTGTGAATTGTTATTTGTCGAATGAACTGTTTTCCAAACACAGAATATTTGAGTACAACTTTCCTTTCAAAATGTGGATGCAACATTTTGCTTTTTATGTATTTTTGCATTGTTTTTGATTTGATAACTTTAAACTTAACAGATTTTCTATTGGCTTCAGGTATTGATCAAGTTTGGCACCCAATTCGTAGGAGTGCTTATAATGATTTTCTGACATTTTGTTTTCTGTAAAGATTTTATTGGCAGGTTTCCAAATGTGTATCAGACTGTGCAACAACTCTCTCCATGAGTTGGTTTTTGAAACCCAGTCTAGTAATCCCATGAGATTTGGGAGATACATTACCAACATATTATTACAAGATAAATGATTTGCTTCATTGAACACATACAACAATGCATATTTCCACTGGAATTATGACTATTTCCACTGGAATTATGACATCACCAGTGATCAGTCAAGTAGAAGCAGTCAAAATATTTTATCAGATTTTCTCAATCTTTGCATGATATTTTCATACAGGACATCTGTTGTTCAAACTCAGGGAAGACTTTATATTGATGAATAAGGTGACCAAATTTGATAAAGTTTGAAATAGAATTAGTGAAGTTATTGTGCACACAATAACAATTATTAACAACGATGATGACAATGCCAGACAGAAATTTTTCCTATAATATACCTTTTCCTTCCATCTTTGATGATATGGGCAAGGTAAAAAGGCTTTTCAAATACAAGCAAAAGCTAAATATTCATATAACATATGATATTTACTGACATTTTGTTGGGCACAAAATATGTGAATGAAAACAATTTATGTTAATGAATGTATTTTACCAAGTTTCCTGTTGTCTGCCATTTAGCAAATCTGATACATAAAACCATTTTATTTTGAAAACCATCCTTAATGTTTGTTTTGGGTCATAAAACAAACTTTTGGGTTTAACAATTCACGCGATATACTAAAATTTACTTACAAGTACAACTTTTGTGCAGGTACTTGCTGATTTACAAGCCATGTAAGAAGGCAGTAATTACACAATCTGGTAAAGTTATTTATTGCGCATGTCTTTGGAAGAGGTGCACTTGATTTAGCTGATGTATGTTATCCAAGACAATGTACATTTCAGCAATGTAATACTGCATTCAAGATCATCGATTCTGATCGAACGTCTGAAAAATAGATTTTAATGATTTTGCAATCTTTGACTTTTTTCTGTGCATTTTTAATAAAGCATACACTAATTTATTCTCCCCTATTAAAGTGATTACTGTTTTCTGTGTAAGGGAATATCCTTTTTATAGTGAAATAATATTAAGTATAGTTTAATTCTACATCATTTCTTCACGAGTATTCAGCAAGTTGAGAAGAATGAACAGATCAGATCATGTTTGAAAAACACAATACGATAGACATGCTTTCACTAGGCCAGGGCCTAATTATAGATTGCACATAATTGTGTCTTAATGTATATATTAATAACAATCTTTTAACTATATCATGCTTCATGTTAATTTGTTACCATGACCGACATTCATATCAAACAGCATTGCAGTTATTTGATAATTTTAACGGATTTTCAACCGCCAATTACATCTCCTTATTGTCTTTCGAAGAGAGACAACTGAAATAGCAGCACATCAAACATGCATTACCAATCCGATGCAGGTGGGTCTGTAGGGGGACTCTGTGGAGGAAGTGACTGGAATACATCATCAGTTGATGAAGTCTGTTCATCAGTGGGGTATTGGGGTCTGGATGAAGGAGGTGGAGGAGGAACAGGACGCCCTGCAGATGAAGGTTGAAGCTCCGTATTTGTTAAACCGTCTTCAGGGTGATGTGGTTTCTCGTTTGGGTTGAAAAAATGATGTTGATGCTCAAAATCAATATCAAACTGATTACCATGCTCATCAAAGTAATGAGCAGAGTCGTCATAGTAATGAAATAGATTTTTCTCATCATAGTAACCTTCTTGGTAGTACACGTTGGAATCCTGGCTACTCTTTTTGTCAAAAAATGAGAATATATTTTTCTGCTTCTTCTTCTTCTTTCTCTTGAATGGGTTCCGCGATTTCTTAATCTTGTCTTTGACCTCAACAGTGGCCATTTCAGCTTTGAATGTTAGGTCATCAGCCGCTGTCTTCACATTCTCTGTAGCAGTAGCTAGAGAGTTTGCTACAGTGTCTTTCATAGTTTGAAGATGGATATAGTGAGCGCTTCCTTTACAACATCTAATAATAATCCTGTGTATGAAACAGAAAAAGAACAAAAAGTTACACTGTGTTGAGTTTGTGAATGACATAGTCCCATCACTCTTGGAATAAATAAATAAAAACTTGACAGAAAAAAGTTTATTAGTTACTGCTAATTACTCAAGATATTAATTTGTATTGTTTACATATCGTCTAAACAATACAAAAATGGGATTGCAGGCTGTTAATCCTATCTATGGGGTTATGCATTTTCATCAGGGGCAACAGGCAAGAGGTATTTTAAGGTAGTAGGAAACACATGATTTGTAGTAACCTTCTGGCAGCAAACGGTCAATGACAGCTGCATAGTAGAACAACAAGTTTCCCAAAGCCTTTAGATCAGGAATTCTTGTGGTATAAGATGTTTCTGCATATGCAAACATTATGGTCATCAGAGCCCATCTCGACAGAGTGTTGAAGCTAACATGGCAAATGAACCATAGACCTTAGAAAAGATATGACAACTGAAGCTATATTTATAGACCACATGTGTCAATGTGCCTGGCCAAGATTTATAAACAGTAATTGCAAAGTGTTTTCACTGATCTTCAACTTTGTGAAATATACAACAACATTTCTGACCACTTTTTTTCTAGATTTCAGCGTTAATTTTTCATAAAAACAGACTGCGGTTCATTTCTCTCAATGATTCAGATCAAGGTCTTGACATCACTGAAAACCCTAACATTACATCTAACTTAATTATTATTTATTCTGAGCATGCTCAGTTGTTCTCTCAGTGTTGTGAAAATCTTGAGAAAAAGACCCACTTAGGATCTTCAGATCTGGAAAAAAAATTATATGCATATTCAACAGAGACTTGTTCATCAACCTGCCAAGTTTCATTTATATCTGCTGCAAAATTTCTGAGAGAAGAAACGTGATGGACGGAAAGCAGAAATTAGAAACTATAGTCCCCTTTTCAGCCTGCGCCTGAACTTGAACTAACTAAAAACTAACATGTACACACATCTGTAACCCAATATATAATGGCCACCAATTGGCCATCTTGATTATAGCTCACAAAATGAAAATGTAGTACTTACATATGTAATATCTAAGCAATCGGACTTGCGGTTTTTAACAAGAAGTCGAAAATATAACTTTTTACCAAAAATATTCACCAAAATTAGAGAATTGAAGATATCATCACGAGATGAACAAATCTGAGAGAGGTCCACATATGGTACCTATATATGTAATATCAAAGCAATGGGACTTGCGATTTTTAACAAGAAGTCGAAAATATAATTTTTTACTAAAAATGACAAAACTATTCAACAAAATTAGAGAAATGACGATATCATCACGAAATGAACAAATCTGAGAGAGGTCCACATATGGTACCTTCCTAGAAAGTTTGACAGCTACATGTATACAGTTTTTGGTTTTTAAGAAGAAGTCGAAAATGTAAAGTTGGTTGATGGCGACGGCCAATCAGTAATACTATAAGCTCTGCATGACTTCGTCGACAGCATAGCTAAAAATCAAAGAAAGCTTAGAAAGAACCCACATGTGCTGAAGGTATTGGAGGCATGACATACAAACAAGATACACTGTATTATGGCATGCAAAATACTTGAAATATGTCTTATTTTTGGACATAGACTTGTCTTTGTCCTTACAGTAAGCACATGTGTTTCTAATATCTGATTAGGGTGATGTCAAGTAGCTATGGTATAACAGATATAAATATTTAATGAAATAATGATCATATATGATGACTTGGTTATATATCTTTATATGATATTTTGGTCATATATCTTGTAAGACCACAAAATTATAGCACAGGTTGCATGTCCCTACCTGCAACAGTACTTGGTACATTGCAGTTATGCATATTAAGAAACACACATTAAACTAATAACAGATAATTGATATGCATGGATTTCAACAATGAAGAAATCAGATCTGTAGATTATCTAAAAGCACCTATGTACGGAGTTTTATTAAAATTTGATCAGTGGTACTCCTATAAATTGGTTAATTTATGCAAATTAGGTAATTAGTAAGCACAAAATTCAACCCAAAACTGAGCATGATATGGCTTATCCCTAAGCCACATGTATGAACCAAGTTTTATTGAATATGATGAGTGATTGAGATATAGGTGAAAAAGTTAAATATTGGCTAATTTATATGCAAATTAGGTCTTTTATATACATTTGTACACAGATTTCAACCAAAAACTAATCAGGTATGAGCATTATCCTAGAATATGTACCTAGTTTTATTGAAATCTGTTGAATGGTACTTGAGAAACAAGTGGGAATGCTTAAAATTGTTTAATTAGGTCATTAATATGCACAGATTTAAACCTAAAACTAATCAGGTCTGAGCATTATCCAAGAGCATCTATGTACCAAGTTTTATTAAAATCTGATAAATGGTTCTTGAGATATCAGTGAAACAGACACAGACACACTAACCGCATATGAGAGTCAATAATTACTGTACACAAACTGATATATAAAAAAAATAAAGTCAAAAGTATTTTATTTTCAGATTAAACAGGCCTCGGATGATATGAAGCATTATGTTGATTGGTAAGCAATTATAATAGACTTACTGGTAGACAGCCACAATAATACAGATGACTACAACCAATACAATTGCAACTGCTAGGCAAATATAAATAGCAATCCCAGCTGAAAAGAATGTAGAAATTAAACAAACTTAGTCATTGATTTTCCCTGTTACAAATCATTTCAGACTTTGCAAATTTTACCTGTCACAATAATTTGTTTTTATGTCATACCGGTGATATAGAGAAATGAAGGATCCCTAAAAATAGCATAATGAATTTTAATACTCTGTTTTTAATATCTTAGTAACTGCATGTCACTTCCGAAATGGTGGAAATACTTGATTTTGGCGAATTTAACAGTAAATTTGAAATATGCATATTAGATCCCAAGTAGTAAGTGTGTTTAAAAGGGCTTTTTTTCAGTTAAGAACGACGTAAAAGAACAACAGCAATTTTCCCCTTAATATATCTTTTCCTTCCATCTTTGATGATACAGGCAAGCTAAAAAATAACCATATATCTACCGAGATTAATACATGGCTTGCCTATGTAAGAAATTTAATTGAAATTAGTCTGTGCATGTCAGAGCTACAAATAAAAACAAACTTGACAAGCAGTTTATGACATCCAAGCAACATCTTATTTGCAACTGTTGTAACTACCAATTCACTCACCACTTGGCAAAGTGAATAAAGAAATTATGCAAATTACACCCAATTATTATGCATGAATGTTTGGAAAACTCACCTGAACATTCATCTAATGACTTTGCACCAACATCAGACATGTGGAACATCGGACAATTCGTACACGAGCTGGATGCAAAATTAGCTTCATAAGTTTGATGGTAACAGAGCTCACATACAGAATTCTCACCATAATAACCAGGGTGACAGTTCACTGTCAAAAAAAAAAAATTTTAAATTCTGTACAAAAATATTAATATGCATGAGTTCATCAACAAGTCATTGAAAATGACACAGTCCCCGTTAAGTTCTCTTTGGGCTCATCATATTAAAGAGGAGGGGTTGTCGCGAGCGTGTCCTTGAAACTTGAGTTCCAAGTGGCGTATACGATTGTTTATTTACATCAAAACACGTGTTTCGTGTCATAATAATATGGCCAAAATAAAAACAGCCGTTATTCAGCCATCTTTGATCTGATTATGAAACACACTGATATGTATGATGTATGTGCCAAATACGAATGAAAATGGTACATAAATTGTGGAAATATAGTAGTAAGGCCAAAAAGTCAGATGGCTGTCAATCGGCCATCCTTGACCAGATTTTGAAACAAATTGTCATGGACATGCATCCTAACATGTATAAAGTACATGTATGTGTCAAATTTGAATGAAAACTGACAGAGCACGTCCAAGATACCGCATAAAAAAACAAAAACAAGATGCCTGCCAGTCGACCATCTTTGATCCATTTGCGAAATAAATCGTCATGGACATGTATCCTAACATGTATAATCTATGTATTAAGTTTGAATGAAAACTGACAAAGCATGTCCAAAATACAACATTTTCAAAAAACAAGATGGGTGCCAGTCGGCCATTTTGAATCGAATCGCTAAACCACTGCATGTGCATATGTCCCACATAAAGTACTAGGAACATGCAAAGAATGAACAAAATCGGTCCAAGGGATTCTGAGATATGACTCCGGGCGGACGCATGGACGGACGGAGACCGAATTATAAGTCCGTTTTTGGACCGAACGAGGACTAATAAATAAGACTGTCCACCGGGACAACCTCTGGTTGTCCATGTTTAATATGTGCAAAATTTTTTAAACATTATTAGGCCACACTGACTTAATTTTATGGATGACATCCGCGGGCGCATTAGTTTTCACCTGTTCTCAAAAAAAAAAAAAAAAAAAAAATCTCCAACAACAAGTCTCAACAGATCAGTTTTCTGTCCAGAACTTTGCGACTCATATTGTCGCAAAGCGCTGGCTTGTTGTAAAACTCGTTTTAGACTACCTCAAAACGTGCCAATTTTGTCGTAAATGATCTTCTGCGTATTCCGTTGCCGGGAATTCCAACATGGCGACCACGCCACCAAAATACGTGAGCATAAATGTTCAGAGAAAAAACGGAGGGATTGTTGTAGACGCATTGACGTCGGCCAGGGAGATGTGACGTTTACACAGCTATACGAGAGATTGTGCCTCCTACAAATAAAGACTTCTTGTTTTGTTTTTAATACACTGTGTTCTGTGGTTCAATTCGTAATACCAGCTCTGTAGTCCTGTGATTTTAGCAGCATTTTTTTTTTTGGCAGGATTTTTTCTTTTTTGCGCCCTCTCGCATTAGTACCGGTATTAACAATTTAGAAATATACAGGTATCTATGTGTCAGTATTAACAATTTAGAAATATCCAGACATCTATGTGTCAGTATTAACAATTTAGAAATATCCAGACATCTGTGTGTCAGTATTAACAATTTAGAAATATCCAGACATCTATGTGTCAGTATTAACAATTTAGAAATATCCAGACATCTGTGTGTCAGTATTAACAATTTAGAAATATCCAGACATCTATGTGTCAGTATTAACAATTTAGAAATATCCAGACATCTATGTCAGTATTAACAATTTAGAAATATCCAGACATTTATGTGTCACTATTAACAATTTAGAAATATCCAGACATATGTGTGTCAGTATTAACAATTTAGAAATATCCAGGTATCTATGTGTCAGTATTAACAATTTAGAAATATCCAGACATCTATGTGTCAGTATTAACAATTTAGAAATATCCAGGTATCTATGTGTCAGTATTAACAATTTAGAAATATCCAGACATCTATGTGTCGATATTAACAATTTAGAAATATCCAGACATCTGTGTGTCAGTGTTAACAATTTAGAAATATCCAGACATCTATGTGTCAGTATTAACAATTTAGAAATATCCAGACATCTATGTGTCAGTATTAACAATTTAGAAATATCCAGACATCTATGTGTCAGTATTAACAATTTAGAAATATCCAGACATCTATGTGTCAGTATTAACAATTTAGAAATATCCAGACATCTATGTGTCAGTATTAACAATTTAGAAATATCCAGACATCTATGTGTCGATATTAACAATTTAGAAATATCCAGACATCTGTGTGTCAGTATTAACAATTTAGAAATATCCAGACATCTATGTGTCAGTATTAACAATTTAGAAATATCCAGACATCAATGTGTCAGTATTAACAATTAGAAATATCCAGACATCAATGTGTCAGTATTAACAATTTAGAAATATCCAGACATCTATGTGTCAATATTAACAATTTAGAAATATCCAGGTATCTATGTGTCAGTATTAACAATTTAGAAATATCCAGACATCTATGTGTCGATATTAACAATTTAGAAATATCCAGACATCTATGTGTCGATATTAACAATTTAGAAATATCCAGACATCTGTGTGTCATTATTAACAATTTAGAAATATCCAGACATCTATGTGTCAGTATTAACAATTTAGAAATATCCAGACATCTATGTGTTGATATTAACAATTTAGAAATATCCAGACATCTATGTGTCAGTATTAACAATTTAGAAATATCCAGACATCTATGTGTCAGTATTAACAATTTAGAAATATCCAGACATCTATGTGTCAGTATTAACAATTTAGAAATATCCAGACATCTATGTGTCAGTATTAACAATTTAGAAATATCCAGACATCTATGTGTCAGTATTAACAATTTAGAAATATCCAGACATCTATGTGTCAGTATTAACAATTTAGAAATATCCAGACATCTGTGCGTCAGTATTAACAATTTAGAAATATCCAGCCATCTATGTGTCAGTATTAACAATTTAGAAATATCCAGACATCTATGTGTCAGTATTAACAATTTAGAAATATCCAGACATCTATGTGTCAGTATTAACAATTTAGAAATATCCAGGTATCTATGTGTCAGTATTAACAATTTAGAAATATCCAGACATGTGTGTCAGTATTAACAATTTAGAAATATCCAGACATCTATGTGTCGATATTAACAATTTAGAAATATCCAGACATCTGTGTGTCAGTATTAACAATTTAGAAATATCCAGACATCTATGTGTCAGTATTAACAATTTAGAAATATCCAGACATCTGTGTGTCAGTATTAACAATTTAGAAATATCCAGACATCTATGTGTCGATATTAACAATTTAGAAATATCCAGACATCTGTGTGTCAGTATTAACAATTTAGAAATATCCAGACATCTATGTGTCAGTATTAACAATTTAGAAATATCCAGACATCTGTGTGTCAGTATTAACAATTTAGAAATATCCAGACATCTATGTGTCAGTATTAACAATTTAGAAATATCCAGACATCTATGTGTCAGTATTAACAATTTAGAAATATCCAGACATCTATGTGTCAGTATTAACAATTTAGAAATATCCAGACATCTATGTGTCAGTATTAACAATTTAGAAATATCCAGACATCTATGTGTCAGTATTAACAATTTAGAAATATCCAGACATCTGTGTGTCAGTATTAACAATTTAGAAATATCGAGACATGTGTGTGTCAGTATTAACAATTTAGAAATATCCAGACATCTATGTGTCGATATTAACAATTTAGAAATATCCAGACATCTATGTGTCAGTATTAACAATTTAGAAATATCCAGGTATCTATGTGTCAGTATTAACAGTATTATTTAGAAATATCCAGACATCTATGTGTCAGTATTAACAATTTAGAAATATCCAGGTATCTATGTGTCAGTATTAACAATTTAGAAATATCCAGACATCTATGTGTCAGTATTAACAATTTAGAAATATCGAGACATGTGTGTGTCAGTATTAACAATTTAGAAATATCCAGACATCTATGTGTCGATATTAACAATTTAGAAATATCCAGACATCTGTGTGTCAGTATTAACAATTTAGAAATATCCAGACATCTATGTGTCAGTATTAACAATTTAGAAATATCCAGACATCTGTGTGTCAGTATTGACAATTTAGAAATATCCAGACATCTATGTGTCAGTATTAACAATTTAGAAATATCCAGACATCTATGTGTCAGTATTAACAATTTAGAAATATCCAGACATCTGTGTGTCAGTATTAACAATTTAGAAATATCCAGACATCTGTGTGTCAGTATTAACAATTTAGAAATATCCAGACATCTGTGTGTCAGTATTAACAATTTATAAATATCCAGACATCTGTGTGTCAGTTTTAACAATTTAGAAATATCCAGACATCTATGTGTCGATATTAACAATTTAGAAATATCCAGACATCTGTGTGTCATTCATCATTCATTTGAAAAAAACAAGAGCTACAGGTTTTGACAACAGAAATAATACATACATGTATAGGCAGCCTTTTTTGTTCAACCATGTATACCAAGAAAGCACTTTGTCATAAGATGGCATAGGAAAGGTATATTGGCAGACAACTTACCACACTTAGTATTTTCTATTGCATATCCACCAGGACAATGATAGAACAGTTCATGCGATAAAGAGTTTTTCACTATGCGAAAATCCTTTTCTTTTAATTTGCTTGCTGTCGACTCCTCAACATACACTAAATCTTGCAACTTATGAAAAGCCTGAAACAAAATTACATCAATTATTTGTTATATAACAGGTTTTTCTGAATCAAAATAACTACAAAAATACAATAGAAAAAAACTTCTTTAACCTTTTCACTACCAGTTCCCTCCTCTCATCACAAATTCACAAAATAGTCCTGCACCTTTTTTCAGAAAATTGAGGCCAAAAAAGCCAATTTTTTTTTAGTAAAAACTGAAAATTGATTCAAATTTCATCTGTTGGCTCCAAAATTATAGTTCATTTCCAGAAATATTGAAGAATACAAGTCATTGTCAATGACACATCCCCGTTCTGTTCATATTTGAGTGACATATACATTCAAAGCAGATCATGACCGAAATCTCAGACTACTTTCAGTGCAAGTGCATATGTAACAACACATTGTACTAAATCTGAACAAAATCCATCCATGCATGACTGAGATCCGGTTCCGGAATTGTGAAAATATGTGATTTTGATGCATTTTCGGCCTTAAAATGGCCATCATTCAGCTACTGTTAAGCGGATCATGAAACAAATGCACATATCTATTTGTGACATGATGTACCAAATTTGAACTCAATCAATCCAGGCATGTCTCAGATACGAATCAAGAACTGAATTCTTTAAAACAAAATGCCATTTCGAACCCGATCCCAAAAAAATCAAAGAAAGCTTAGAAAGAACTCCCGTGTGCTGAGAGTATTGGAGACACATTAAAAATTAATTCAAAATTACTTGAATTTGATATATTGATGGAAACGCAGAAAACTAATTATGCAAATAAGGTAACTAATATGAACAGATTTAAGTGTAAAACTAATAAGGTCTGCACAATGTACCAAGTTTCATTGAAACGTGATTAGAACCAAACAATTATTAATTATTATGCTAATTAGAAAATTAATATAAACAGATTTTAACCCAAAATTAATCAGGCTGTCTATTGTCCTAGAGCATTTATGTACCAAGTTTTATTCAAATGTGATGATCAATACTTGAGATATCAGTATTAATTAATTATGTTAATTAGGTGATTAAGAAGCATAATTAATATTTACCAAAAACTAATATGGTGTATAGTCCTAGGTTCATTGAAATGTTTCATTAAGTTTTCATTAAGTTTCATTAAAATCCAATGAGTGGATTTTTAGACAATGCAACAGCCATAAAACAGCAAAAAAATTAACTAATTATGCAAATAGGGTAATTAATATGCACAATTATTTATCCCAAAATTAATCAGGTCTTTGCATAGTCCTAGAAGATCTATGTCGCAAGTCTCATTGAAATGTGATGATTAGTACCTGAGATACATTTGTATCAGGTGAAAATTAACTAATTATGCTAATAAGGTGATTAATATGCACAAATATTTACCCAAAAACTGATTAGGGGTCTGCACAGTCCTCAAGTAACTATGTACCAAGTTTCATTGAAACGTGATCATTACTACTCGAAATATCAAAGATGAAAATTAATTAATTATGCAAATTAGGTAATTAATATGTACTGATAATACCCTCAAAACTATCAGGTCTGTGCATTGTCATATGACATCTATGTAAGTTTAATTGAAATGTGATGATTAGTACTTGAGATATCAGTGGAATTCAAAGTCGGAAATTGATTAATCATTATGCAAATTAGGTAATTAATATAAACAGGTTTTTACCCAAAACTAATCAAATCTGCGCATTAGTTCAGAGTATCCATGTGCCAGGTTTCATCGAAATCCAATGAGTGGTTCTTCAAATATCAGTGGAACAGTCATGGAACAGCTTAAAATCAGTTAATTATTATGCAAATTAGGTAATTAATATTCATAGATTTTTACCCCAAACTAATCAAATCTGCGCACTAGTTCAGAGCATCCATGTGCCAAGTTTCATCAAAATCCAATGAATGGTTCTTCAGATATCAGTGGAACAGTCATGGAACAGCTAAAAATCAGCTAATTATCATGCAAATTAGGTAATTAATATTCACGAATTTTTACTAAAACCTAATCAACTCTGCGCATTATCCCAGAGCATCCATGTACCAAGTTTCACCAAAATTTGATTAGTGGTTTTTGAGATAACGGTGGAACAAAAAAAGTGACATACATACATACATACATACACACAGACATACAGACAGGGTAACTGGCAAAGACTCCCTTTTGTGCTTCGCACACGGGAGTCAAAAATGACGTGCATCAAGGTCCTAATATGTTTAATGTATGTACCAAATTTGAACAAAATCTGTCCATGCATAACTGAGATCCGGGTCCGGAATGGTGAAAATGTGCGATTTCAATGCATTTTCGGTCTTAAAGCGGCCGCCATTTGGCTATTGTTAATGAGATCATGAAACAAATGCACATACATATTTGTGACATGATGTACCTTGTGTGTGTGAAGTTTGAACTCGATCAATCCAGGCATGTCTCAGATACGGATCCAGAACTGAATTCTTTAAAACAAAATGGCCGCCAGTCGGCCATTTCAAACCCGATCCAAAAAAAAAAATGATGTGTATCAAGATCCTATTATGTTTAATGTATGTATCGAATTTGAACAAAATCCGTCCATGCATAACTGAGATCCGGGTCCGGAATGCTGAAAATGTGCGATTTTGATGCATTTTTCGGCTATCGTTAATCGGATCATGAAAAAAATGCATGTGCATATGTCCCATATAATGTGTGATGTATGAGTGAAGTTTGAACTTAATCGGTCCATGCATGTTCGAGATACAGGTGATCACGGACGCACACAGGGCAAAACATAAGTCCCCGTTTTCGGACTACGTCCGAACGGGGACTAATAAGAAAAAAGTACAGAAAAATTTGGGTGAGAAAATTTGGTGGTGGAAAGGTTAACCCAAAGATCTTATTGTGCTACTGAAATATTGACTATAACATATCACAGGAACTCTTACCCAAAACAAATACTTATATTCACTTCTAGCCATGTTGCACTACTTAATATTGAGTTAATATTTTTTTGGATTAATATTCAAGTATGAGTTTACCGGTAATTAAATTCACTTGTTAACTCTGACTCAGGAATTTTAACTGTGGGTACCTTTGTGGTGCAATGTATGATGGGTAAACCACCAGGATATAATAAACAAAATACAAAAACTGCGCCAGTCTAGTGCAAACCCTAAACAAGTGCGATGGTCCAATAGTTTACAGCATCACCAGCCAACCACTAATACCATCCTTTACCCCAGAATATATATGATATGAAATATTTCTTAATATTGTTTCAAGTAATGATTTTTTTTCATTCTTAGCAAAATTGATTTTCTATATTCTTGATATGTTTTAGTACTTGTAAGTTTTGTTGTCCTGAATGTTGTTTTGTTTTGTTGTTATTATTGAAGTTCCTTGGTACGTTCCAAAGAACATATCTAGTTTTGAATGCTAAAAAGGAAATGCAGGATTATGTACACAAACAGGATCCTATTGTATAGCGTCAATGAAAGACCTACTTTTTGCATACGGCTCTGCATATCCTTCAGTAGACAGGTGATGTTACATGTGTCGGTAAATCCACTGTTAACAATAGCCAAGAGATATTTGAAAGTTAACTCATGCACCGGTACTTCATCCTCCTCGATGATGTTGCATGACATTTCAACTTTGTTTATTTCACAACTGCCGTTGAAACACACCTTGTCTTTCAACATTGCAATGATATGCTCTTTGTGTTTCAAATTTGCATCATCATAGCAACGAGCAGTGACGTAAGTCACTGACAAATGGTTCACTAGATATGGTGCCACATATACTGAAAGATATCAAGAAACCATTTGTTCTGTGTTAGTCTGATTGATTAAATGGTAAATGCACATGTTTAGCAAATTGAGTACAGACGCTTTTATCAAAGTACACATGCATAGTGTATATTCTTGAGTTTGTTAGTTGGTCACTCGGTTGTCATATACTGCAATAGGTACAGTCAGTTGGTCAAAAGGTCCTATCACACCACAAAAGGTGCAGTTAGTTGGTCACAGAGTTCTATCACACTACAAAAGGTGCAGTCAATTGGGCACAGGATTCTGTCACACTACAAGGGGTGCAGTCAGTTGGTCAAAGGGGTCAATCACACTACAAAAGATGAAGTCAATTGGGCACAGGATTCTATCACACTACAAGGGGGGCAGTCAGTTGATCACAGGGTTCTATCACACCACAAAAGGTGCAGTCAGTTGGTCAAAGGGTTCTATCACACCACAAAAGGTGCAGTCAGTTGGTCAAAAGGTTCTAACACACTACAAAAGGTGCAGTCAGTTGGTCAAAGGGTTCTATCACACTACAAAAGATGCAGTCAGTTGGTCAAAGGGTTCTATAACACTACAAACGGTGCAGTCAGTTGGTCACAGGGTTCTATCACACTACAAAAGGTGCAGTCAGTTGATCACAGGGTTCTATCACACCACAAAAGGTGCAGTCAGTTGGTCAAAGGGTTCTATCACACCACAAAAGGTGCAGTCAGTTGGTCAAAGGGTTCTATCACACTACAAAAGGTGCAGTCAGTTGGTCAAAGGGTTCTATCACATTACAAAAGGTGCAGTCAGTTAGTCATAGGGTTCTATCACACTACAAAACGTGCAGTCAGTTGGTCACAGGGTTCTATCACAGTACAAAAGGTGTAGTCAGTTGGTTCCAGCATTCTATCACACTACAAAAGGGTTCTATAACAGTACAAAAGGTGCGGTCAGTTGGTCACAGGGTTCAATCACACCACAAAAGGTGCAGTCAGTTGGTCACATGGTCATATCACACTACAAAAGGTGCAGTCAGTTGGTCACAGGGTTCTATCACACTGCAAAAGGTGCAGTCAGTTGGTCACAGGGTTCTATCACACTACAAAAGGTGCAGTCAGTTGGTCACAGGGTTCTGTCACATACTGCAAAAGGTGCAGTCAGTTGGTCACAGGGTTCTATCACACTACAAAAGGTGCAGTCAGTTGGTCACAGGGTTCTATCACACTACAAAAGGTGCAGTTAGTTGGTGACAGGGTTCTATCACATTCTGCAAAAGGTGCAGTCAGTTGGTCACAGGGTTCTATCACACTACAAAAGGTGCAGTCAGTTGGTCACAGGGTTCTATCACACTACAAAAAGTGCAGTTAGTTGGTCACAGTGTTCTGTCACATAGGTGCAGTCAGTTGGTCACAGGGTTCTATCACACCACAAAAGGTGCAGTCAGTTGGTCACAGGGTTCTATCACACTACAAAAGGTGTAGTCATTTGGTCCCAGCGTTCTATCACACTACAAAAGGGTTCTATCACACTACAAAAGGTGCAGTCAGTTGGTCACAGGGTTCAATTACACCACAAAAGGTGCAGTCAGGTGATCACAGCTAGGGTTCAATCACACTACAAAAGGTGCAGTCAGTTGGTCATAGGGTTCAATCACACCACAAAAGGTGCAGTCAGTTGGTCAAAGGGTTCTATCACACTACAAAAGGTGCAGTCAGTTGGTCATAGGGTTCTATCACACTACAAAAGGTGCAGTCAGTTGGTCACAGCTAGGGTTCAATCACACTACAAAAGGTGCAGTTAGTTGGTCATAGGGTTCTATCACAGTACAAAAGGTGCAGTCAGTTGGTCATAGGGTTCAATCACACCACAAAAGGTGCAGTCAGTTGGTCAAACGGTTCAATCACGCTACAAAACGTGCAGTCAGTTGGTCACAGGTTTCAATCACACCACAAAAGGTGCAGTCAGTTGGTCATAGGGTTCAATCACACTACAAAAGGTGCAGTCAGTTGGTCACAGGGTTCTATCACACTACAAAACGTGCAGTCAGTTGGTCACAGGGATCAATCACACCACAAAAGGTGCAGTCAGTTGGTCATAGGGTTCTATCACAGTACAAAAGGTGCAGTTAGTTGGTCACAGGGTTCTGTCACATACTGCAAAAGGTGCTGTCAGTTGGTCACAAGGTTCTATCACACCACAAAAGGTGCAGTCAGTTGGTCACAGGGTTCTATCACACTACAAAAGGTGTAGTCATTTGGTCCCAGCATTCCATCACACAACAAAAGGGTCATATCACACTACATAATGGGCAGTCAGTTGGTCACAGGGTTCTATCACACTGCAAAAGGTGCAGTCAGTTGGTCACAGAGTTCTATCACACTACAAAAGGTGCAGTCAGTTGGTCACAGGGTTCTATCACACTACAAAAGGTGCAGTCAGTTGGTCACAGGGTTCTATCACACTACAAAAGGTGCAGTTAGTTGGTCACAGGGTTCTATCACATACTGCAAAAGGTGCAGTCAGTTGGTCACAGGGTTCTATCACACTACAAAAGGTGCAGTTAGTTGGTCACAGGGTTCTATCACACTACAAAAGGTGCAGTTAGTTGGTCACAGGGTTCTATCACACTACAAAAGGTGCAGTTAGTTGGTCACAGGGTTCTGTCACAATATTTCTTGAGCACAAAAACGAACAACCTACCTTCTACAAAATATTCATGTATTTCTTCTGAACCGTCAGTATAGAGAACCTTACATTTATACAAACCAGAATCATTTGGCATGATGACATTAAAAAAAAGACTATTGTGGACGGCACGCTGCTTTTTTCTTTTATTGAGCCAAACAATCTCTATTACACTGTCCCCTTTCTTTTTAATGGTCTGTTCGTCAAGACAAGATATACGATAGTTGTAACCTTGAGCAGCAAACTCAACTAAAACAAATAATGAAAAATGTGTGTTACCAATAATCATATATAACTGAACTAGAAATTCTGTAAATAAAACTAAAATAAGACTTTCATGACATTTGTTGACAATGTCTGTTTAAACAGGATTCACAATGAATGGCACACACCAAATTTACTCTAAAATAGTATCTATTTTATAGCTTCTTTGAATTTCACATTTATTATAACATTTATAGTGAATAGTGTTTTGCTGCATGTGAATTCAAAATGATTTGCTTTGAATGAATCAAACCAATCTGAATCCTGAAATATTTCCCAAATTTGTGCAAACACTTTATATTAAATATTAATTTAGCCATAAGAAAGATCTTTGCAATACATATGCCAAACCCACACGAAATTGCCGGGATCTATAAGCTGTATATAATGAGAGTCATAAGAGTCACATGTACAATGTGTTATACAATGAATGCTAAACATACCTTTAGAAGTGTCATTTCTTCTTTGATTATTATTGATGAGTGGTGACACTGATAGTGATGTATCTATACCCAACAAACTGTTCTGTTTTTCACTATGCTTTCGCATTAAACTCATATTTCGGAAACCATTATATGCTAGAACACAGAAAACAAAAAACATCCAGAAAAATGTGACAATTATTATTTTAATGAAATAATATTCATACCAATTTAACTCTTGTGTAACATATAATTCAATTATTTCAAAATTGAATTAAGCCTGAAATTTCTACAGATTATAGTAAAGAATACTCAAGTATTTGAATACTCTACTATCAATTCGAGCAGAATCAGTCCTGGTCAGCAAAATGAATACATGTGACTGAAATAGCTAATTGCTAAGTACAAAGACATGTAAAAATTATGATTTAGCACTTTTACATGAAAATTGGGCATTGGCCGGCCATATTGAATCGAATCACAAAAATCATGTTGGTGCAGATGTATCTTTTAGTATACTATCTTTGTACAAAATTTAAACAGAAATGTTCATTGCATTCAAGAGAAAGTAGCATGGGTACCATGAAAAACAAGATGGTCGCCAGTCGGCCATATTTGTTCGAATCACGAAAAAAATATGACGTGCACCTATAACCAAATATGTATGATCATTATACCAAGTTTGATCCAATCGGACCAGTCATCTCTGAGAAACAGCTCTGGACATGAAAAATGACGATTTAGCACTTTTACATGAAAATTGGGCGTCGGTCAGCCATATTGAATTGAATCACAAAAGTCATGTTGGTGCAGATGTATCTCTTGGTATACTATCTTTGTACAAAATTTAAACAGAAATGTTCACTGCATTCAAGAGAAAGTAGCATGGGTACCATGAAAAACAAAATGGTCGCCAGTCGGCCATATTTGTTTGAATTACGAAAAAAAAATGATGTGCACCTATAACCCAATATGTATGATCACCATACCAACTTTGATCCAAATTGGCCTAGTCATCTCTGAGAAACAGCTCCAGACATTTAAAAATAAAGATTTATCACTTTTACATGAAATTTTGACGTCAGTCAGCCATATTGAATCGAATCACAAAAATAATGATGGTGTAGTTGTATCTTTTGGTATAGTATCTTTGTACAAAATTTAAACAGAAACGTTCATGGCATTCAAGAGAAAGTAGCATGGGTACCATGAAAAACAAGATGGCCGCCAGTCTGCCATATTTGTTTGAATCACGAAAAAAAAATGATGTGCACCTACAAACCAATATGTATGATCATCATACCAACTTTGATTCAAATCGGCCCAGTCATCTCTGAGAAACTGCTGCGGACACGTTTTACTTCCAAAATAACTTCGTCCGAACGGGGAATAAAAAACATTGTTCATTTTGTACATTTTTCCACAGTGTGGGATACCAAACCTGATATACAAGGAAAGCAAGTACTTACTCTCACAAGAGGAAAGAGTCTGGGCTTGGTTGACAGAAACAGTATGGTAACAGGAACAAGTAAATCCCCCATCTCTATTTGTACATATGGCATGATTATGACATGGATTTTGCTTGCATTCATCAATATCTAAAAAGAATCAAAGAAAGCTTAGAAAGAACTCCCATGTGCTGAGAGTATTGGAGACACATTAAATATAATTCGAAATTACTTAGCTGAAAACTAATTATGCAAATCAGAAAATTAATATGACCAGATTTGAGTATAAAACTAATGAGGTCTGCGCAATGTAACAGAAAATCTATGTCTCCAAGTTTAATTGAAATGTGATTAGAACCAACAAATTATGAATTATTATGCTTATTAGGGAATTAATATGAACAGATTTTTACCCCAAACTAATTAGGTTTGTACATTGTCCTAGAGCATCTTTGTACTAAGTTTCATTGAAATGGAATAATTAGTACCGTGAAAACTCCAAAATTTCGACCCCTCTAAAAATTCGGACGCTTATTTATTTGCCAGGTTTCGGTGTTTTATTTACCTCAAAATTTTCGACTCCACTAAAAATTGCCGACTCATTCTTATTCGAAAATTGCAACCAGTTTTAGTTTTCCCCCAAACGAAAAAAAAAACGATGTGAGCGTTCAAACGGGACCTTCCTCGAAGGCATGAATCCGGGTTTCTGATTGACTGAGAGATTTTTATTTTATTGGTAACGAAAAGTTTCAAATAAAAACGAACACAAAAATCTCGGCATGCTGCGTTTCTGAATTGTTGATTATTACTGTACTCAGTAGTGATTATAATAATGTACACAAAATAAATTTGTTGAATGGTTATGAAATACAAATAAAAGTCAACTTAGTTTCATCGTAAGGGAATGATTCCGGTCTCGTATAAACGTTTGATGCTGTAGGATATCCGCCATGTTCTCTTAGGTCTAATAGGTCTAATCGCTAATTAACCAATCAAAAAGCTGGATGATGCCAACGTGTTCAAATTACCATAGCTTATTTAAATATGTTAATGTTATTGAACGCAATGCGGAAGAGATTGATGTTGTAGTATGATATTTTGGCTTGGATTTTGATGCGAAAACGGCATGATTTTTTTTAAATAAAAAAATTAGTTGTTTTTAAAAAATAAACTGGTCATCTGAAGAATAATTTACCATTTTTCACAGTGATAACAGCTCATTCTCGAAAGGAAGCTTACCCGCTCACGCTAGTCACGATAAAAATCATACACGTGTACTCTTGAATAGACAGACGTCAATGACTACGGTAAAACTTAGACTCTATTTTAGCCGGCAGGATTGATTGAAATGTCCGAAAAATGACGCCAAAATACACCTTAAAAGTCCCATTTTATTTTCTTAAATCCCATTTTATTTTTTAATCCAAGGGCGAATTTTTTTGAGTTACAACTCGGCCACGACCTTTGCTTTTACCGTGAAACACGAGGAAGTTTACGTCAATTGACGGACATTGCATTTTTTAAAAACTAATGAAGCACACTGTCTATCATCCCCATTTTTTCATTTGCTGATTTCTATTCTGAAAAATTCGACCGTCCGAAAATGCACCTTAATTTTGACTCTAAAAACACGTCAAATTTCTAACACCAATTATTTAAAACTGGTCGAAATTTTGGAGTTTTTACGGTACTTTAGATATCAGTGTGAAAGCTTAAAATTGGTTAATTATGCAAATTAGGTAATTAATATGTACAGATTTTAACCCACAATTATTCAGGTCTGTCTATTGTCCTACAGCATCCATGTACATTCATTGATATGTGATGTATAGTACCTGAGATATCAGTGTGAAAGTTGGTTAATTATGCAAATTAGGTGATTAATATGCACAAATATTTACCGGAAACTAATTGGGTCTGCATAATTCTAGATTCATTAAAATGTGATGATTAGTACTTTAGATATCAGTAGAAAAGCTGAAAATTAATTATGCAAATTAGGTAATTAATATGCACAATTATTTACCCTAAAACTAATCAGGTCTCTGCATAGTCCTAAAGGATCTATGTACCAAGTTTCATTGAAATGCGATGATTAGTACTTGAGATACCCGTGGAAAAGCTGAAAATTAACTAATTATGCAAATTAGGTGATTAATATGCACAAATATTTATCGAAAACAATCAATCTCTGCATAGTCCTTGATTATGTAAATACCAAGTTTCATTGAAATGTAATGCTAACTACTTATATCAAATGCTGAAAATTAATTAATTATGCAAATTAGGTAATTAATATGTACTGATATTACCATAAAAACTATCAGGTCTGTGCAGTGTCGTATGACATCTATGTACCAAGTTTCATTGAAATGTGATGATTAGTACTTGAGATATCAGTGGAAAAACCGAAAATTGACTAATCATTATGCAAATTAGGTAATTAGTATCCACGGATTATTACCAAAAACTAATCAAAACCTAGCATTAGTTCAGAGCATCTATGTACCAAGTTTCATCAAAATCCAATGAGTGGTTGTTTAGATATCAGTGGAACAGTCATGGAACCACTAAAAAAATAGCTAATCATCATGCAAATTAGGTTATTAATATGCACAGATTTTTACCAAAAATTAATCAAATCTGCGCATATGTTCAGAGCATCTATGTACCAAGTTTTATCAAAATCCAATGAGTGGTTCTTTAGATATCAGTGGAACAGTCATAGAACAGCTAAAAATTAGCTAATTATCATGCAAATTAGGTAATTAACGAGCATGGATTTTTACCAAAACCTAATCAAATCTGCGCATTGGCCCAGAGCATCTATGCACCAAGTTTCATCAAAAACCGATGTATGGTTCTTGAGATAGCAGTGGAACAGTCGGACACACATACACACATACACACACACACATACACACACACACATACAG
Organism: Saccoglossus kowalevskii; assembly: GCF_978046115.1. Classification (NCBI taxonomy): domain Eukaryota; kingdom Metazoa; phylum Hemichordata; class Enteropneusta; family Harrimaniidae; genus Saccoglossus; species Saccoglossus kowalevskii. The sequence goes on along the minus strand of NC_140649.1, from coordinate 18,408,809 downwards.
ACACACTAACTGCAAAGACTCCCATTTTGTGCTTCGCACATGGGAGTCAAAAAGGGGCAAGGATAGAACCACAGAAAGTTTAGAAAGGATTTATCTGTGCTGATGGTATGAAGGCAAGGATAGAACCAAAGAAAGTTTAGAAAGGATTTCTCTGTGCTGATGGTATTGGGGAAAAGATAGAACCAAAGAAAGTTTAAGAAGGATTTCTCTGTGCTGATAGTACGGGGGCAAGAATAGAACCAAAGAAAGTTTAAGAAAGATTTCTCTGTGCTGATAGTATGGTGGCAAGAATAGAACCAAAGAAAGTTTAGAAAAGATTTCTCTGTGCTGATGGTATTGGGGCAAGAATAGAACCAAAGAAAGTTTAGAAAAGATTTCTCTGTGCTGATGGTATGGGGCAAGAATAGAACCAAAGAAAGTTTAGAAAGGATTTCTCTGTGCTGATGGTATGGGGGCAAGGATAGAACCAAAGAAAGTTTAGAAAGGATTTCTCTCTGTGCTGATGGTATTGAGGCAAGTATAGAACCAAAGAAAGTTTAGACAGGATTTCTCTGTGCTGATGGTATGGGGGCAAGGATAGAACCAAAGAAAGTTTAGAAAGGATTTCTTTGTGCTGATGGTATTGGGGCAAGAATAGAACCAAAGAAAGTTTAGAAAGGATTTCTCTGTGCTGATGGTATGGGGGCAAGGATAGAACCAAAGAAAGTTTAGAAAGGATTTCTCTCTGTGCTGATGGTATTGGGGCAAGTATAGAACCAAAGAAAGTTTAGACAGGATTTCTCTGTGCTGATGGTATTGAGGCAAGAGTAGAACCAAAGAAAGTTTAGAAAGGATTTCTCTGTGCTGATGGTATGGGGGCAAGGATAGAACCAAAGAAAGTTTAGGAAAGATTTCTCTGTGCTGATGGTATTGGGGCAAGAATAGAACCAAGGAAAGTTTAGAAAAAGATTTCTCTGTGCTGATGGTACGGGGGCAAGGATAGAACCAAACAAAGTTTAGAAAGGATGTCTCTGTGCTGATGGTATGGAGGCAAGGATAGAACCAAAGAAAGTTTAGAAAAGATTTATCTGTGCTGATGGTATGGGGCAAGAATAGAACCAAAGAAAGTTTAGAAAGGATTTCTCTGTGCTGATGGTATGGGGGCAAGGATAGAACTAAAGAAAGTTTAGAAAGAATTTCTCTGTGTGCTGATGGTATTGGGGCAAGTATAGAACCAAAGAAAGTTTAGAAAAGATTTCTCTGTGCTGATGGTATAGGGGCAAGAATAGAACCAAAGAAAGTTTAGAAAGGATTTCTCTGTGTGCTGATGGTATTGGGGCAAGTATAGAACCAAAGAAAGTTTAGAAAAGATTTCTCTGTGCTGATGGTATAGGGGCAAGAATAGAACCAAAGAAAGTTTAGAAAGGATTTCTCTGTGTGCTGATGGTATTGGGGCAAGTATAGAACCAAAGAAAGTTTAGAAAAGATTTCTCTGTGCTGATGGTATGGGGGCAAGAATAGAACCAAAGAAAGTTTAGAAAAGATTTCTCTGTGCTGATGGTATGGGGGCAAGGATAGAACCAAAGAAAGTTTAGAAAAAAATTTCTCTGTACTGATGGTATGGGGCAAGGACAGAACCAAAGAAAGTTTAGAAAGGATTTCTCTCTGTGCTGATGGTATTGGGGCAAGAATAGAACCAAGGAAAGTTTAGAAAAAGATTTCTCTGTGCTGATGGTACGGGGGCAAGGATAGAACCAAACAAAGTTTAGAAAGGATGTCTCTGTGCTGATGGTATGGGGGCAAGGATAGAACCAAAGAAAGTTTAGAAAAAGATTTCTCTGTACTGATGGTATGGGGCAAGGATAGAACCAAAGAAAGTTTAGAAAGAATTTCTCAGTGCTGATGGTATGGGGGCAAGGATAAAACCAAAAAAAGTTTAGAAAGGATTTCTCTGTGCTGATGGTATTGGGGCAAGAATAGAACCAAAGAAAGTTTAGAAAGGATTTCTCTGTGCTGATGGTATTGGGGTAAGAATAGAACCAAAGAAAGTTTAGAAAAGATTTCTCTGTGCTGATGGTATGGGGGCAAGAATAGAACCAAAGAAAGTTTAGAAAAGATTTCTCTGTGCTGATGGTATGGGGGCAAGAATAGAACCAAAGAAAGTTTAGAAAAGATTTCTCTGTGCTGATGGTATGGGGCAAGAATAGAACCAAAGGAAGTTTAGAAAGGATTTCTCTGTGCTGATGGTATGGGGGCAAGAATAGAAACAAAGAAAGTTTAGAAAAGATTTCGCTGTGCTGATGGTATGGGGGCAAGGATAGAACCAAAGAAAGTTTAGAAAAGATTTCTCTGTGCTGATGGTATGGGGCAAGAATAGAACCAAAGAAAGTTTAGAAAGGATTTCTCTGTGCTGATGGTATGGGGGCAAGGATAGAACCAAAAAAAGTTTAGAAAGGATTTCTCTGTGTGCTGATGATATTGGGGCAAGAATAGAACCAAAGAAAGTTTAGAAAAGATTTCTCTGTGCTGATGGTATGGGGGCAAGGATAGAACCAAAGAAAGTTGAGAAAGGATTTCTCTGTGCTGATGGTATTGAAGCAAGAGTAGAACCAAAGAAAGTTTAGAAAGGATTTCTCTGTGCTGATGGTATGGGGGCAAGGATAGAACCAAAGAAAGTTGAGAAAGGATTTATCTGTGCTGATGGTATTGAGGCAAGAGTAGAACCAAAGAAAGTTTAGAAAGGATTTCTCTGTGCTGATGGTATGGGGGCAAGGATAGAACCAAAGAAAGTTTAGGAAAGATTTCTCTGTGCTGATGGTATGGGGCAAGAATAGAACCAAAGAAAGTATAGAAAGGATTTCTCTGTGCTGATGGTATTGTGGCAAAGATAGAACCAAAGAAAGTTTAGAAAGGATTTTTCTGTGCTGATGGTATGGAGGCAAGGATAGAACCAAAGAAAGTTTAGAAAAGATTTATCTGTGCTGATAGTATGGGGGCAAGAATAGAAACAAAGAAAGTTTAGAAAAGATTTCGCTGTGCTGATGGTATGGGGGCAAGGATAGAACCAAAGAAAGTTTAGAAAAGATTTCTCTGTGCTGATGGTATGGGGCAAGAATAGAACCAAAGAAAGTTTAGAAAGGATTTCTCTGTGCTGATGGTATGGGGGCAAGGATAGAACCAAAAAAAGTTTAGAAAGGATTTCTCTGTGTGCTGATGATATTGGGGCAAGAATAGAACCAAAGAAAGTTTAGAAAAGATTTCTCTGTGCTGATGGTATGGGGGCAAGGATAGAACCAAAGAAAGTTGAGAAAGGATTTCTCTGTGCTGATGGTATTGAAGCAAGAGTAGAACCAAAGAAAGTTTAGAAAGGATTTCTCTGTGCTGATGGTATGGGGGCAAGGATAGAACCAAAGAAAGTTGAGAAAGGATTTATCTGTGCTGATGGTATTGAGGCAAGAGTAGAACCAAAGAAAGTTTAGAAAGGATTTCTCTGTGCTGATGGTATGGGGGCAAGGATAGAACCAAAGAAAGTATAGAAAGGATTTCTCTGTGCTGATGGTATTGTGGCAAAGATAGAACCAAAGAAAGTTTAGAAAGGATTTTTCTGTGCTGATGGTATGGAGGCAAGGATAGAACCAAAGAAAGTTTAGAAAAGATTTCTCTGTGCTGATGGTATGGGGCAAGAATAGAACCAAAGAAAGTATAGAAAGGATTTCTCTGTGCTGATGGTATTGTGGCAAAGATAGAACCAAAGAAAGTTTAGAAAGGATTTTTCTGTGCTGATGGTATGGAGGCAAGGATAGAACCAAAGAAAGTTTAGAAAAGATTTATCTGTGCTGATGGTATGGGGCAAGAATAGAACCAAAGAAAGTTTAGAAAGGATGTCTCTGTGCTGATGGTATGGGGGCAAGGATAGAACCAAAGAAAGTTTAGAAAAAGATTTCTTTGTACTGATGGTATGGGGGCAAGGATAGAACCAAAGAAAGTTTGGAAAGAATTTCTCAGTGCTGATGGTATGGGGGCAAGGATAGAACCAAAAAAAGTTTAGAAAGGATTTCTCTGTGCTGATGGTATTGGGGCAAGAATAGAACCAAAGAAAGTTTAGAAAGGATTTCTCTGTGCTGATGGTATGGGGGCAAGAATAGAACCAAAGAAAGTTTAGAAAAGATTTCTCTGTGCTGATGGTATGGGGGCAAGAATAGAACCAAAGAAAGTTTAGAAAAGATTTCTCTGTGCTGATGGTATGGGGGCAAGAATAGAACCAAAGAAAGTTTAGAAAAGATTTCTCTGTGCTGATGGTATGGGGGCAAAAATAGAACCAAAGAAAGTTTGGAAAGGATTTCTCTGTGCTGATGGTATTGGGGCAAGAATAGAACCAAAGAAAGTTTAGGAAGGATTTCTCTGTGCTGATGGTATGGGGGCAAGAATAGAACCAAAGTAAGTTTAGAAAATATTTCTCTGTGCTGATGGTATGGGGCAAGAATAGAACCAAAGAAAGTTGAGAAAGGATTTCTCTGTGCTGATGGTATGGGGGCAAAAATAGAACCAAAGAAAGTTTAGAAGGGAGTGATGGTATTGGAGAAAGGATAGAACCAAAGAAAGTTTAGAAAGGATTTCTCTGTGCTGATGGTATTGGGGCAAGGATAGAACCAAAGAAAGTTCAGAAAGGATTTCTCTGTGCTGATGGTATTGAGGCAAGAGTAGAACCAAAGAAAGTTTAGAAAGGATTTCTCTGTGTGATGGTTCGGGAGCAAGGATAGAACCAAAGAAAGTTTAGAAAGGATATCTCTGTGCTGATGGTATTGAGGCAAGAGTAGAACCAAAGAAAGTTTAGAAAGGATTTCTCTTTGCTGATGGTATGGGGGCAAGGATAGAATCAAAGAAAGTTTAGGAAAGATTTCTCTGTGCTGATGGTATGGGGCAAGAATAGAACCAAAGAAAGTTTAGAACGGATTTCTCTGTGATGATGGTATTGCGGCAAAAATAGAACCAAAGAAAGTTTAGAAAGGATTTTTCTGTGCTGATGGTATGGAGGCAAGGATAGAACCAAAGAAAGTTTAGAAAGGATTTCTCTGTGCTGATGGTATGGGGGCAAGGATAGAACCAAAGAAAGTTTAGAAAAAGATTTCTCTGTGCTGATGGTATGGGGGCAAGGATAGAACCAAAGAAAGTTTAGAAAGAATTTCTCTGTGCTGATGGTATGGGGGCAAGGATAGAACCAAAAAAGGTTTAGAAAAGATTTCTCTGTGCTGATGGTATGGGGGCAAGTATAGAACCAAAGAAAGTTTAGAAAAGATTCTCTGTGCTGATGGTATTGGGGCAAGAATAGAACCAAAGAAAGTTTAGAAAAGATTTCTCTGTGCTGATGGTATTGGGGCAAGGATAGAACTAAAGAACGTTTAGAAAGGATTTCTCTGTGCTGATGGTATGGGGGCAAGAATAGAACCAAAGAAAGTTTAGAAAAGATTTCTCTGTGCTGATGGTATGGGGGCAAGAATAGAACCAAAGAAAGTTTAGAAAAGATTTTTCTGTGCTGATGGTATGGGGGCAAAAATAGAACCAAAGAAAGTTTAGAAAGAATTTCTCTGTGCTGATGGTATGGGGGCAAGAATAGAACCAAAGAAAGTTTAGAAAAGATTTCTCTGTGCTGATGGTATTAGGGCAAGGATAGAACTAAAGAAAGTTTAGAAAAGAGTTCTCTGTGCTGATGGTATGGGGGCAAGAATAGAACCAAAGAAAGTTTAGAAAAGATTTCTCTGTGCTGATGGTATGGGGGCAAGAATAGAACCAAAGAAAGTTTAGAAAAGATTTCTCTGTGCTGATGGTATGGGGGCAAGAATAGAACCAAGGAAAGTTAAGAACAAAATTTTCTGCGCTGATGGTATTGGGGTCATAGATAAAATCAACGAACAAACTTCTATGAGCCAATGATATTGAGAGGCATACATGGAATCAAATAAAGTTTAAAACCAAATCTTTGACTCAGAAAACTAATACCTCACCTATACAGGATGTTCCATCACCACGATAACCCATTCTACATGAACATTTGAAAGAGCCAGGTAAATTAGTACATATAGCACTGGAATGACAATAACCCATATCTGCGGCACACTCATCATGATCTGCAGAAGAAAAAAAACAAGGTTAAAAGTCACAGTAAGAAATAATTAAATTTCAGTTGAAAATATATTATCATATGTTATCCTGTATTTAATATTGTTACAGCTTTTTTTCTGCATTGCATTTTAACATAAAACTTAAAAGTCTTGATAAAAACTAGCAAAGTAAATCAAGTCAATTACATAAAAATATATTCTTATTTTATTAAATATATTAAAAATATATTTATTATACTTAATATAAAATAATTGTCAGTTCCAACAGTCCCCCAAATTTGTAGATAACGGGACTGAGCCATACCTCTACAGACTGGCTGTTCAGCACTCCACTGCCCTGTCTGTAAACAAGTGATAGTGCTGGAACCCACCAGACGGAATCCATTGTAACATGTGAAAGTCACAGTGTCATGAAATGAATGCGAGTGTTTTGAGATGTGACCATTGGTTAATTCTCCAAATACAGGGCAATCCACCTCTGTACAGCGATGCCCATCACCATGGTAACCATTATTACAGACGCACTCATAACTTCCAGGTAAATTCGTACATAAGGCATTGCGATCACAATAGTTGTTACTTGAAAAGGTACACTCATCTATATCTATAAAATATAGTATATGTTTAATAACAATTATTAGTTAGCCACTACCGTTGAACACTGCTAAAATATTGACTGTATCTTACTAGAAACATCACAAATCATGAAGGCAACTATTGGCTCAATAGCACTCCTAGCTAGCAGGTCACAACAAAATACAAGCATTAACAGTCAAGCCAGACAACAAAATGTATTAAGCAAGTAGGGGCATTGCTGTTATTATAAAAACATTAGGCAGTAAATATTCTTTTCCCCCAGTGAACAGAAATCACATTTTGAATTAGTAATTAGTAATCAGAATGAATCACTAACCAGTACATAGTTTACCATCACCATGGTAACCCATATGACAAATACACACGTAAGATGAAGGTGTGTTTTCACAATCAGAATGTTCATTGCATTCATGGGTACCAAGTTCACATTCATTCTCATCTGCAAATAAACCAAATAATTATTCAAATATAATAAAATATTGTCATTTTACATAATTCAACGGCCTTACAAGATTCTCGAGTTGTGTGGATGGTACATGTGTAAATTGTTCAGAAGAAGTTGTTATTCCAACCTATTTATTTCTTTTCTGACACTATATTTCCTTTGGTGGACATTTTAAGCTACAATTTGGAATTATTCATGCTTACTATGTTCCCAGTGATTTGTTCATATGATAAAAATTATTATTTTGAGAATTCCAAACTATGGCACAAATCTTGTGATGAACACAATAGTTTTCAACAGTCTGACAAAAATATTTTTCGAAGTGCTATGCATTTGAATAAGTTATGGAATGTATCTTTGTTACCGTATATGCACATTCAAACACTCTCCTTTGTTAACAACAAATACAGCAATGTATGTAGCATGTAGAAATGGAATTATGTCAATGAACGCAACCAATCTTACAGACACAAACCTTATAAAATGCTGCACTGACATTTTGGGTCATTCTGCTAATGCAGAAAATTTGACATCATTATACTTTAAAAGTCTTCAGTGAGTTGTCCAATTCTACCCTGTAAAAAATTAGTACCACTAACCTAGTTCATCATGGAATTTTCGGGATGCAACTTGTACCTCACTACCGTTGTACGCATAATACGTCAGATAACCTACATGGTCACCATCAAATAAATCAAGTTGGTATTCATAAGTCAAACCTGGCGGCTCAATGATTTCATATTCATGGGTTTTATCCTGTATCCATTTACCAATCCAATCATTGCCAGGAAAGAGATCAAAATTATAAACACTGACAGAAAATGGAGCACCTGACGTCTGAGGACCAAGCTCTGGGAGAAAGGTAATGAAAAGCAATATATATCTCAACATCAAAGAAAGATTAGAATGAACGAGTACTATAAAGCTGTTGAGAGAATAATTGAGATTATACCAAAAAAATGGGAAGTAGAAATTGAATTGAAATCTACCAATACAATTTAGTGACAATCAACTCACAAATATGCAACAACAGTCTAGGTATTACATAATTTACCACTTTTTTACTTGATCCAGGGCTTATTGTATTCATGATCCAACAAACGAATCACTATGCGAATAAGAGACACCGACATGACACTATGTCCCAAAATGAAAGTGTTTATAGGCATTCTACTAATATCTGAAAAAGAAAGAAGTGATGGTATAAATATAGAAGCTAACCTATAGATTTATGATAAATTTTTATCATTATCTGTGGTGGTGGCGTATGACCTGTATGTACTTCTACTGTCAAGTAATTTTCAACGAATTCCTTCTCCTCACAATTGAAAGCCATTTTGGTCTTATTTGCACCTACTTCTTGACGAGTGAACTGAACAGTAAAAAAAACAAACATATTAATTATTCAAGCAACATCATAAAAAAATTGTTTTTATATTTGCTGAGTACATTTTTGATTACACCACTGCAGAAATTTTGCTATAAATCAGCGCTATAAGACCAAACAAGCATACCGCTAACGGTTTACCAATAAACGGCACAACACATAGTTAAGTTACAAAGTGAAAAGTGTTTAACATAGATCTCACACTGGATATCCAGGCAGGCTTTTAGCAGGCGTTGTGTTAATAGCAAATTCACGATCAAGGAAGTCATTGTTAATGGCACCGTCCTCATTGGAAATGTGGCCAAAACACAAGTCTGTTGTCATTTATCTGATCACAAATTGAATTGTTATGGACATAATTATATATTTCTATGCAAATAAATTAGATATGCAAATCACTAGTCATGTGATGAGTTAAATTGTTTCTGAATGACTATTCTTGTATCAACAAATATCAGATTTATCAAATGACTAAATTTGCAATCTAATATACAGACCCGCCAGAAAGTATTTACGCACCTGTCAATTGATCAACAATTCCAGGTAACATGATGTGTTGTCTTTAAAATATACAGTACTAAATTTAACACGAACTAGTGCATTTTAGTCAAAATAAAATGGTTGATTTGTGTTTAGTTTTTTTGTATGTAGACGTTTTTTCGGTAAGCGAAAATCCCCATGGTTAATTCTATGGGAGGAGCTCATTTGGATCTCATTAAAATTGCATGCCATAAAACATGTGCAATGGACGTGTCCTTTCTCATACAAATTTGAACCAATTGGGAAGCTGAAATTATTTCAACACGCCCTTTGGGTGGAAATACCTGTCAGTTGTGGTTCATGAATATTCCTATCGAGGTCATAGTATCAGATGCGAAATTTTTATTTACAAACATTGAGCGATGCCGAAAGTTAGAGAATTGTCAGAATTTACTAAAGAAAACATCGAAGCACTGTATATAGAGGGAGTTCCTAGCAGGGAAATCGCAAGAAGACTGGGAATTTCTGAAGGCTCCTTCGTTTCAACCTGCGGAAACTTCGTCTGCGAGGTAGTATGGACAATCGTCGTCGATCAGGTCGACCAAGGCATACAATGGAATGCGAAGACCGGCTACTCATCCGGTCTAGTTTAGCGAATAGATTTCACATCACCCGTGATTTGCGTGCCAATTTTAATCAACTCACTGGGAAAAGATTGAGTTTGAGCACAATAAAATCAAGACTATATAAGGATGGTAATCTTCGAGGCAGTGTTGCTAAAAAGAAACCAAAACTTCAACCACAACACATCGCAGCGCGGTTGCAATTTGCCAGACAACACATCGACTGGACTCCGGCGCAGTGGGCTCAAGTTATCTGGTATGACGTATCCAAGTTTACGGTGTTTCGAAGCCGTGGGAGATTATTTGTACGTCGAAAACCAGGTGAAGAATACGAGTTGAAATGTATTAAACTGACAATAAAATGGTGGTGGAAGCGTCATGGTGTGGGGGTGTTTTTCGGCTACCGGCTTAGGATCGCTAATCTATGTACCGACGACCATGAATCGATAGAAATATTTGGATATCCTGCAAAACAAAATGATACCGTCGGCACTAAGACTCGATGGATCCAATTTCCATTTCCAACAGGATAATGCCCCCGTTCACACAGCATTAGCAGAGAAGGATTTTCTAAATAATCCACAAGACATGCCATTAACATGTATCCTAACAAGCAAGTCAATGACACATTTTCAAAAAAACAAGATGGCTGTTTGATTCAATTGTGAAATGAATCATCAGGCACATGTATTCTAACATGTATAATGTACATGTATGTACTAAATTTAAAAAACTAACAAAGCATGTCCAAGATAGAACATTTTTAAAGACAAAAAATGCTGCCTGTTGGCCATCTTGGATCGAATCACAAACCCCTGCATGTTTGAATGTCCCAAATGAAGTATACTAGGCACATGTGGCAGATAGAAACCAGATTATAAGTCCCTGTTTCTAGGTCATTGTTATTGTCTATTTATATCAGTGACTACCTATCATAATTTTTTTGAGGCATTATGCTATTTAAAATTTCTTTTTTTGTTACCATATATACACATCGTCTTATTCTGCCTTAAATACTCACTTGTGTTGAATGAACTCTTGTCCTGTTCAGCTTAGCAAAATAATGAAACCATTTAATCTGCTGTGTCATGTAGTGTCCCGTGACAACGACTTCTATTTCAACGTCACAACTACCAATATCATTTGTCACTATTCTGCATTTTTTACTACCTTCCATATATTGCGTGCATACACTTGGATCTTGTAATTTGATTTTGACTTCCTCAGCTTGAGAAGAAATAATATGTATATGTACATGTAGATTCTCAACTATTAACCTTTTCATCACAATACTTTCTCAGCCAAATTTTTCTGCACTTTTTCTTAATATATTCTTCAATATTTGTGGGAATGAATCCTAATTTCGGGGCCAACAAACAAAATTTGAATAAATTTTCGATTTTTACTCAAAAACTTTGGCTATTTTTGTTCCAATCTTCTGACGGAAAGTGCAAGACTATAAACAGGACTAGTTTCAAGTTGTGAATTTGTGATGAAAAGAAGAAACTATTGGTGAAAAGATTAACTATGTGAAGTAATGATATCGCATACAGGTATAATAATAGCAACAGTTATGGTATTCATAATATATTCAGGTCTAAAACGTCTTGCCCGAAGTCAAAAATTACTGAGCATTTCCTTTCTGATTCAACTTTCAGTTCTCCAGGGCATCACTGAATCGCATTCAAGATTTTCCAATCAGTGATCTGAAGATAACTAATTCTTTTGCAAATTAATTTCTGGGGTAGAATTAAATTATGTCTTGTATTTTTTGTGTGCCTCGAAATAAACAGTAGGATTACCAGAGTTGGAATTTTGAAGAAACAATGAGTTGACACATGATAGTTTTCTTGGCCCAGTAGTTTGGTTTGTGGTGCAGTTAATAAAGTGGCCATAACTGGCCATTGTTTTGTAAAAGACCTTGACATTGTACCTGACCTGATGTTGAAAGCAATAAATTTGATTATCATTCCACTGAATCATTAAACCGTCAAGAATAACCAGTAATATAAGTCAAAATTACAGTGTTCATTTCCATGACTGTGTTTCAATGGCAGATTGTATTACTGTTGTGAGACCTACGATTATAAGTGAAGGCAATAATAACTTGGTCACTGAACACTATTGTCAAGTTTCGGTTAGGATAAGACACAAACACAACAACCCTTACAACTTACATAAATATGTTTTTGATATGTTTTTATGACCTAAGTAGTGCAAAATTTAAAATGCTTTCTATAAAATATTCCTGATAATGCAACTTCAGGATATATGCAAGTAAATACCTCCGGTATCTAGTATTGTGGGGCTATCAACGCAAATGTATGATAGACTTTGCCTGACATCTCTGTATCACAATCAAAATGTACATACCTACACACTGTTTACCATCACCTAGGAAACCTACATTACAAGTACATTTATAGGAACCTTCAGTATTCTGACAACTTGCATGATTACTGCAATCATTTTCTATGCATTCATCAACATCTACAAATGAGAAAAAAAAAAAAAAAAAACGTGTAAAGCAATATGTAACTATTAAGATATACTGGTACCATGTAAACTGTGTGCACGTACATGTACATGTGTCGATAGTGTTGTCCATTACGATGACATTAAGGTACTATAGAAGTCTATTCATCATTTTTGAGAAAATAGGTTATAAATCTTATGACAATGTTTGTTTGTCTATTATGTAAATTCTTGGAGCTATTATCCCATGGCAACATAAAATAGCATTCTTTTGTATGTTACAGGGACGTATTTTGAGAAATTTGTCCCAATATTTTTCAAAAATAGCTATTTTTAGAACAATTCTATAGAGCATAATGTTAAACAAATATTGCATTTTTTGACACTTTTTACAACCCCGATTTTTGAAATAAATCAGGAAAACAAAAAGTACCCCATTATTAACAATATATTATTTTTTCAGCCTATGTCATCAGCCTACAGTTTGAGATATGGCATAATATCTCTGCCATAGAAACCTATGGTAAAAGTACTATAATACTGTCAAAATGGCCACTATCCACTAAAATACAACCATCATTTTCTCGTAAATTAAGCTGGTGACAGTCAATATTCTTATATTGCCCAGAAGTACAATTTATTGAATGGATAAATTCTGGGTATTTGAATTCATGAGTAGGCTTCTACCTTAAGTCTATGGTTTGTCCACAATATGTTGCATATGATATAATGGTATAATATTATAACAGTGGGAACATTCTCAACAATACACCATAATAAAAACTGGACTCACCATAATGACTATCACTATTTGACATATGACCATGTCAGGCAATCTTACCTTCATTACAGGTGTCTCCTTGGTAACCAGGTAAACAAAAACATGTTGGTTTCACATTCTCTTCATCTGGCACACAACGTCCATTAAAGCAAGGATCATTAACATCACATGCAGATCTCACTATAGAAAAAATATCAATCAGTTGGTGTCATAGCCAGAAGTTTTGAACTCAATGTACTGTCCACCGGATTGACACTGTACTATAATACTAATTCAAAGACATTCTTTTAAGTCTAGTAGTTATTAATTATATTCAGATTCCTTGTTATAGCACTATATAATAATATCTAATGACATATGAAATATATAATGAAAAGTTGAATTTTATCAAATACCTCGTTGACAGTTTATTCCAAGAAATCCATCCACACAAAGACATTTGTAAGAATAATCATGTTTTTCTTCCTCTCCTACCAGGTATCTATGGTCTATGATTTCACATGTTCCACCATTCTGACATGGGTAACTTGCACATGGGATTTCTGTATTAAAAACGAATAATTATACAGATGTTTACAATCTGGAATTGCAATCACTCTTGAAATTTGATAAAACTATCTTAGCATATACAAATAATATAGAGAGGAAGGTGGGTATTTTTCAAAGACCACCAATGCAAAGTGTTTGATCATAAAGACACTAAGTTCAAGCCTATACATAGCATAACAACATACATGTGTCTATAAATACCAGAACAAGTATATATGCAACCCTCAGGTGGCATCCTGCTAATTATAACCAGTGTGTTTACAGCCACTACGAGCAGCTAGCCACTGCTTCAATGGTATCCTTGTATCGCCAGTGCCAAAACATGACAGTTACCGTAGTTCAGTCACCCTCAAGCATATCTGAAAAGAACACTGATCTCTATCATGTGATAAATTGATATTAAAACATAGTTTTGACCATATGTTAAAATGTAAATATATTTACCTGATAATTTGGTCTTACTTACCATAGTAGATATCCAGGTTCTCATTCGGTTGGGCATTTGCCATATGATCCAAAATCTGCTTGTCATGTTCTCTGTCCTCGTGTTCCATTTCTTCAGCGCTGTCAACCTTGGCATGAAAACTAATCCCTGTATCCTCATCCCCTTTAAGAAAAACACTATTATAGTACAGCATCGCATTTAAGAAATCTAGTACAGTACAGCATCACATTTAAGAAATCTATTATAGTACATCATTACCATTAAGAGCATAGCAAAAATATTGACAACCTTGTCACGAAAAGGAATGTTTTTATGTGTGTTAATGTACATGGCTTTGTGTACATGCAGTTGTCAAACTTCAAGCACAAGTATGTGGTTATGGTCTCAAAACGAATACAAGTATGTGGTTACAATCTCCATATGAATACAAGTACATGTATGTGGTTACAATCTTTATATGAATGCAAATATGTAGTTATAAACTCCATACAAGTATACAATCACTTTATGAAAGTATTGTGAATGCATTTGTTGAGTTTACACTCAACATAAGAAAACAAGTGAATACAAATACAATATATTATGTAATTTATAACTAGGAATAAAAATGTGTGGTTTAGAATCTCCATATTATAATACAAGAGTTAGGTTTACTTTCATTGTATGAATAAAAGTGTGCGGTCACAATCCCCATATGGAAACAAGTGTGTGTGTGTGTGTGTGTGGTCACAATCCCCATATGGAAACAAGTGTGTGGTCACAATTTCCGTATGGAAACAAGTGTGTGTGTGTGTGTGTGTGGTCACAATCTCTATATGGAAACAAGTGTGTGTGGACGCAAGCTTCATATGGAAACATTGTGTGTGGTCACAATCTCCATATGGGAACAAGTGTGAGTGGTCACAATTTCCGTATGGAAACAAGTGTGTGTGTGGCCACAATCTCTATATGGAAACAAGTGTGTGTGGCCACAAGCTTCATATGGAAACAAGTGTGTGTGTGATCACAATCTCCATATGGAAACACGTGTGTGTGTGTGTGGTCACAATCTTCGTATGGAAACAAGTGTGTGGTTCTCTATATGAATACATATATATACACTGCAACCTCTATATGAAAATATATATATATATGGTGTACAATCTCTATATGAATACAAGTGTGTAGTTTACAATATATGTATGAATACAGGTGTGGGATTCACAATCATATGATTGTGGTCATAATCCTCATACATGTATGAATAATAAAGTGAAAATTCCAATCACAGATTTACACTCTATAAGAATACAGCAAATTTTTAGTTTACAAGTTTTTTGGTATCATGGGCTGTATTGTCTGGTCATCAAACATAACTGATACTACACTTACCATTCAACTTGGCAGTAAACGCATCTGACGATATCAGGTGACTTCCGCTAAAATACTGACATGTGACATTATGCACAGAGACAGACTCAGCAGACATTCTTATAATGGTTCTTCCTCTGTATTCAGCTAAAATCTCGTTGTTCTGCACCCAGTAAAGATGCGATCGAAATATTCTTGGTATATCAAATGGACAAAAGAATGTTAACATTTCATCCAACTGTTCAACTGTGAAAACGTAGGTGACGTCTTCATCTAAACTGTACGGGCCCATACCTGTAATGAAAACCAGTAGTAACATTGGAAGCAGTCTCAGCTTCCATTAAACGTTATATATAGTGCTACAACACGCCACAAGTGGTGATAATCTATGAGCAAAGTGAAACCTGTCTAAACTGAATATATTTTATTACAATTGAGAAACTACTGGACATTGTGAACAGTTTTGTAGTTTTAGTTCAGCTTAGACAACTTTTCCAACAATTCCAGTGAATGTATTATTGAGTAAAAACAAAGCAAATTAGATTAGCTTACCCCTGACTTGCAGGAACATTGTTGCCACTTCTTTTTGTGAAATAACTCTTTGATACCAGATGACAAATTCATCAAAGAGCCCGATTAGATGTGTTGCCGGCTGCTCTGTGTCATCACTTCCAAGGTATACAACATGTGCAGAATCATCATAGCTTTAAGCAAATCAAAGATGGATAAAAACTAGTAATGTCTTTATTAAAGCAATTTAACACAGTCAATATTATATTATTCATTCATATCACTATTAATGACAGCCAGAGAGTAAGGTTGGAAAGTTGTTCAGAAAGGCCACACGCAGGATTGATGGAAAACACAAGACAGTTGTTTGGAATGACCAGAAAATTGTTTGGAAAAACCAGAAATTTGTTTAGAAGGACCAGAAAGTTGTTTGGAGAGACCAGACTATGATTTGGAATGACCAGAAAGTTGTTCTGAATGACCAGAAACTTGTTTGTTAAAGCCAGAAAGTTGTTTAGAAAGACCAGAAAGTTTGAGTAGGAATAATTTTAAAACACAAATAATAAATTGTTCACTCCAGGTCTATTTATGGCATTTGTAAACTTGGGTATGTTAACACAATTACATTGTATTTGTTACCTGCCCCGTTCAGATTCTGTTGGAAAGACGGAACCTTCTACATTGGCATCTAGGTAGACTCTCATCTCACCAATTGGATCCCAGCTCACAAGAATATTATGCCAAGTATTTTTACTCAGTTCAAATCGTGGCACATCCCACTTCATATCAATTGTTGTCAGTGTCATGGAGCATGTAAATGTATTAGACGATGATTGACATGTACCACACAGTCCTCTCGGTTTGGAACAAATCAGAAATGCTTGCCTGAAAAATATAAATAAATACATTATCATCAATTTCAACCTTGGACTAATAGCAAGGCATTTTTGAAAGATAAATTAATGATTTCTCGAAACTTATTTATTTCAAAATTCTGTAAATACATTCACAATTACATTACTGCTCAACCGTATCCCCATATAATTACCTACCCTGGTGATGTTGTGGAAATCAAGTTAACCCACAGTGAGAAAGAAAACCCATCCATGCAGTTGTCAGGTTCTGTAAAACATTCTTCAGAAAGCTCATTCTCAACAATCTTTAGATAACCTAACAACAACAAAATATTTCAACTGTTGTGGTTAACATTTTCTGAATATGCAGCTATCAACAGTTTTGTTTGTAGTTTTTTTGTGTAAAGCAAATGACACTTTAAATCTGGATTGACTGAGCCAGCTGAGACAGCCCATATCAACATTTTGGAAAAGGTGACTTCTGTTTTAATGGACAAACTTACTGATTGGCCTATGATATTTTCACCACAAAACAAGGATGTAATTGCACACAAATTTTATTGTGTGTTATAATTTTATTTACTAAGTTTTTACATAGTGTTATGATGATATGTTATCTCAGACCAATTTGTCTACAAGATTTGAGATGCTCCACAATACTTTCCAAAACAGTCAGTCTACAGAATTTGAGATGCTCCACAATACTCCTCTCCCAATCCAGTTAAGATTTAAGATGCACCACAATTCTCTCCAAAACGGTCAGTCTACAGGATTTGAAATAAACAATACTTCTCTTCCAAACCAGTTAAGATTTGAGATGCACCACAATTCTCTCCAAAACAGTCAGTCTACAGGATTTGAAATAAACAATACTTCTCTCCCAGACCATCACTGTACATAGTACTTACCTTTACAATTTTCTTGAGTATTCAAATGGACACTATTCCCAACAACACCCTCTCCTCCCCTAGCACATGATCCTTCACTCATCTTGTGAGTAATCTTATCAAGATAAACAACCTTGTCGTCTTGGTTTCTAATCATCTCAAAATCCCAGTAATGTGCTATGTCATCATAGTGGTCAAACACTAGTAACAAAATAACAGAGACAATCATGGCATCGAGAATCATTGTGGCCAGTGTGCCTTGTAATAGGACTGATTCATAGAGATCATGGATCTCAATCAAATTTCAAAGATTTTGGATCACACTATGTCTGCTGGTATCTGCTGGGGTGAGATATGCAAGAAAATAAAGATTGTATGTGTGTATGTATTTTACCCATTTTGCAATCCAAATAAAATACTAAATAGGGTTTAACACACTGCCTACTGAAAGCCTCCTCGGACATATGAAAATACTATGTCCCTACACTATACTTGAGTGTGTTACCCATACCAGTAACATTCCACCAAACACAGATTTGAATCTGGATGATCATTGCACTGCGTATAGATAATTACTAATCCCCAGCAGACGAAAGGATTAAAAACTCACAAACAAAATCCATGGCAGGTATTACCCGGATTCGGCTAATACCCCGCCCTGGGCGATCTTATGGAGGATTCGATTTTTTTTTAGAAAAATGTGGACCAAAAGATCGCCCGGGCGATCTTTTGGCAGATATTACGAGGCCTATCTTGTCTGGAAAAATAACCCTGCGTTGATAAAAATGGTCTAGAAAAAATAATGTTTCGCGTTGACCAAATATAATCATGCAAAGTATAAATTCAAAGTGTTTTAATACATTGGTGAGAGGTCGCATTTTACGTGAACAAGAACATGCACTAAGAAGGAAAAGCAAGTCAAAGTCGAAACGGGGTGCATCATGGACATGACACAATACACGCTGCGACAACTGAGTGATCAGCGACATCATTTTGGGATGCAATTGAACTTCAAGTACTTTGCGAAACTTGCTGCGCGGCGATGCTGGCATCAAGTGTGTGTTGACCGAAGTTTGACCCCAAGTCACGCGCTGAACTAGCGCGTTACCTTAGCAACATTTTTCTTTTGTGGTCCGCACGTCGATCTAGTAAAATTGTTATTATATCCGACGGTACTGTAATTACGCAACTTGTATGCAATTCTGTAACAGCTCTGAATATTTCAACTTTGTAATGTATTGCTTTCATGATAATTACGCAAACTCAAATTAATTTTTACTATTGCTAGGATGCTGAACCGGGGTATTGGGTCTGTGAATATTTCAAAATTACCGACTTGATAATGCGTTGCATTCGTAATAATTACGCAAACATAAACATGGGCGCAATTAAATCATTAAAACTGATAGTAGTCGGATGTCTACGAAAAGTCAAGAAAATATTTTAAATACTTGTGATTCATCGATGTTCCAATGGTGATTTTTTTATTCGAAATGAAGTGAACATGTAATATAAACCATACCATGCGTCAAGTTAAATTTTACTATAATATAATAAACTCTGGACAGCACACTTCGAGCGCAATATTCACATACATTTCGACTGAACTCTAATAACAACGCAGAGTTCACGCACTGATAATTAAATTTGGGCCATCCAGCTTGACGCAAATCAATATAGTTACTTGTCATGTGTTCAAAAAATCATTCAACTCTCACAAATACCATGAACGCGAAGAGTTAACTGGGGGTTAACTGAAAGGGAACGTCTTTTTTTGGACAAAAAACACGTCAGTATAAGATTATGTGTACAAGGTTAGCTTTATAGAACGTACATGGCCCTTAACTCTGTTTTTTTTTAATAATCATGTCGCATGTGAAACGCAGGAGACATTTTAGTTCGCCAATTTCTTGTTTACCGACTTTTTGTCTGGAATGCGATACAGACAAAGATTAAACATTACTGTTAACAACCAAGAGGCTCAAACCAGAAAGGCTTGGATATTTTAAAACTTCGTAAATAACATTCTTTTCAAGCGTAGACTTTATTCGAGTGTTATAAACGTAAGTGAAATGTATTTTAACGAGTCATAATACGCAACAACAATTCATATACAGCATTGGTTTTATTGAAGTTTTAATGCTTTTCGACTTCACAGTGAATTATTTTAGCGTCATATTTGAAATAGCGCGCTCGATACAAGATGTCGGACGGGAAAATTGGGGTCTGTAAAAATGTTTGTTGGTTCAGTCAGGCAATGTGTGGACCAAAACATCGCCCACTATTTGAAACATCGCCTATGGGCGGGGTTTAGGATGGGCGGGGTATCAGCCGAATCCGGTAGGTGCATTTTCATCCTGGATACTTGTGTTCATGTTTTAATGCATCTCTCCATCAGACATTGGGTATTTCACTTTTTAACTTTACATTCAAAGAATAATCAGTTAGGCTGCAAATCTTTATCTAAAGACTGCAGCAGTTACATAAATACCGTAAATTTACCTGATTGACCAGCTCACTATTCATACTGACTGAAATTCAGCTCATTCATCAATGTTTATTTTATAAAAACAGGTCATTCATACAAGAAGCACACTGGAGAACATGTATACCATATTTACTCTATTACAAGCGCAACTTCAATGGAAGCATATGTAAGTAAATAGTTATATGTATTGTATATCGGATCATTAAAATATGACTTATTTTGACCATAAACACACCACTGTCATTTACATAAGCATATGGGCTACAGTTGGGGCAAATACTGTATTGTAGATACAGTAATAACACATAATGAGAGTTTAGCGCAAATGTATGTAAACAAAACCACACATCCTTACGATGAGCACCTTGACCTTCAATTGACCCATGTGGGAAGATTTTGTTATGTTCAGCATACTACACAACTCATGAGAATTTGTTGGTAATTTAATCACCTACATGTATCTTCAATACACATGAACATTATAAACATTTAATTATTTTGTTTTTTAGTTCCTAGATTGAACCAATTTTGAAACCAAACTTCGGCCAAAATTTTGGTCATCTGGTCTGTCAATATATTTTTATAAGCTAATATTTTTTACAATATATTGGTTATTATTACAATTAAATATAGTATATTGATCAATTTTCAACAAAATTAAAATTTTAATAGCAAATATAATGATCAAAATATTGGTGAATAATATTTTTAACATTGATCAATGTATATTGCAATAAAAATAAATTGCCAAATTGATCAATAATAAGTTTTGAAAACTTGTTTAAAAATGTCTAATCTTAAAAAGAACAGTATAGTAATACCAATGTGCAATATGTTGTTATAATGATTTAATGTTAGAAATTGCGAAAATGGGAATATTTCAAAATGCAACATATTAGACAAAATGAAATCTGAACGCTGTTACATGTATTCACTTGAGAAGACATGCCACCACAGGGTGTACTCATTCACAAGGGTCAATGGTATAGGGTCATGGTGTTCTGCCTCAGAATATTACCTACCTGGCTGTGCTAACTGAAACTCTACTTTGACTTCCATGGAGTCACTATTTAATAAACTACAGGTGTAACTACCATAATCTTTCTTCACAATATGAGAAATTGTGAGATTCTGAGCATCGTTAGTTAACTCAACTCTGCTGTTTTCCTCCCCATCTATAACTGACAATCCTTTATGCCTAACAGTGAAAATACACAATTTAACGAACATTTTAAGAGTACAGTAATTTCAGAACATTTTTTTTCATAACCAATTCATTTTTTTTCTATAATGTTCAATATTTATGGAAATGAACCTTCCTAATTTTGGAGCCAACAGACAAAATTTGAGTCAATTTTCAGTTTTTATTCAAAAAATCTGGCTATCTTTGTTCAAAAATTTTTAAGAAAAATGCAGACTATAAATAGGACTATTTTGTGACTGGTGGTGAATAGGTTAATGGTCAGAAAAGTCCTTTATTTCATTATTTATATTGGTTGAAAGTATTCATTTAATTCCCAATGGTACAAGAAAATATATGTATAAATTTTGTAGGAACAACACTTTACAAACAAATTTCTTTGTATTTTTTTTTTCCAGCAAAACTATCAACTGAATTTTTTTTTTCTGCCTGAAATTCAGCCAAATTCACCAAACGTTTGGTGAAATTGTCTAGCAACGAGTTGGAGATTTTAGGTCTGACACTTTATTATCTGTTTAATAAACATCTGTGAGATGTAAGTGAACCATGCTAATATTGTCAGAACAACTAAGTATTGGGAGCTACAATTAATGCAGAAAACAGATACACATTATCTGTATCTGTACGACTCAAATCATTTGTCTTGTATTCATTGAAGAATATCATGTGTGATGGCCTTTATTTAACTTTCCTGGAGAAAATAGATAAATTGTTGAGTGTGATACAAAGCAGCAAGTGAATCTTCCATTGATTATGATAGTTTTCTCTGTCTTCATTTTCAAACTGATTTTGAAAATCTAATCTTTTGGGAGTTTGCCACATTCTTTAAAAGGGTATACTAAATTAAGCAGATTTGGGTATTTCACCCACCATGATGTAAAACGATTAGCCCTGGTGATTTCATTGACTGGTTGGTGAAGAAATTATTTCCATATAAAATATTGAAATCGCAACAAGTCATACAGGTATGTGTTACTTACCATTTGATATCATCAGGATCAAAAAATCCAACAATTCGAACTTCAAAACTGACAGTTGAGCCAATGGAGCGATATATTTCCCGTGGATTAACTGGTGATAACGTAAAGATTTCGATCTCTGTGAAATCAAAGACAGAAATCAACAACATTGACAATGGCTAAATTCAACAGAATGGACAATGATTGAAATCAACAACATGAACAATGATTGAAATCAACATGAACAATAAGTGAAATCAACACAACATGGACAAGGGTTGTAATGAACATGAACAATCTGCATTTAAATCAACATGAACAACGATTGAAATCAACACAGAAGCAAGGATTGACATCAACAACATGGACAATGATGAAAATCAACATGAAAATGGTAGAAATGAACATGAAGAATGGTTGAAATATCATGGACAATAATTAATTACCGGTAATAATTTTTATTTTCTTTACTACCTCTTAATTAACTCAATAATATACATTACACAATAAATTTTGAAAGAACATGAAATCAACATGAACAATGATAACATTTTAAATCAATGACATGAACAAAGGTTGAAATTAACATGAAAATCACAATGAAAGAAAAAGACAACATGAACAAAGGGTGGAATCAACAACATGGGCATTAGTTTAAATCAATGACATTAAAAACATTGAAATTAACATGAATGATAAAAAATAAACAATATGGACAATAGTTGAGTTCAATATAGACAATGGTTAAAATCAACAACACAGACAAAGAGTGAAATTAACGATATTGATAAAGAGTGAAATCAACATGACAAAGGGGGAAATCAACAACATGGACAATAATTGAAATAAACAACGTGGACAATAACTGAAAAGAAAATAGGGGTTAATCACATGCAGATGTGGGTCTACACTACACACAAATATAACAATATTTTCTTTAGTGGAATTCGTAAACAACTATGTAAATGACTTACCTCTACCAAGTTGAAATCTTCGTTTACCAATGAAATAATTCTCTTCACTGTACACAACACAAGTAATTATACCATAGTCTACTTCTTCAAAAGATTCAATCAGGAGCTGATGGCCATCTTCAGAAATTACAATATTTTCAGGCAAGACGTGTGTGCCTTCTTTGAACCAATACAAATTGGCAGCATAGTCTGGTAAAGTCATGTGTTCATCAATGTTCAATTCCACAAAACCAAAAAGATATTGGATACCCATATCTACAAAAACAATGTCAAATCAATTATTCGTTATTATAAACAACAAGACATAACATGCAATAGTCCCTGTACAAGATCAAGTGTAGTTGTGTTCTCTTAATCCACTCACCTTGACAATAGATTCAAAAATAAACTAATTAAAAATTTAATTAAATAAAATTAAAACTAAATACACAGTAGAGAAGCAATGCATTTACAATGTTTTTGCTAATGTTCAATAGAAATTCAATCCATTAAATTCAGAAGAATATTTATTCCATTAAATTTGTCTTTGTACTAACTTTGAACAAAATTATTCCATGTATACATGTACTATCTAGAGAAAACATTATTTTCACTGCCATTTTTAACCAAAACTGACCAAATTGGGCAGAGAAATATGACTGAAAAGCACATGGACCACCATAAAATGTCATAAGATTATGTATTCTATTATAATTTTAACAAGTCTGAATTGTTCAATGTATAACCAAATAGAAGAGTTAAACAACACTTTCACTCATATTTTTTACCAAAAATTACCATAATGTAACTGAAAATACAACTGGAAAACTACATGGAGCACCAAAAAATGTCAGTAGAACATATATTCAATTATAATTTGAATTTGTATCAATTTTCAACAAAATTGCTCCATGCATGTTCAAATACAAACATTTTCACCCTAATTTTACCAAAAATGACCATAATGTGTTCCAAAACACTACCTAAAATGATACCACCATAAATGTCAGTAAAACATGCATTTCAATTATGGTTTGCCTTTGTGGTAACTTAGAACAAAATTCTTTCATGCATATCCAAATACAAGAGAAAACATTGTTTTAGAACCAAAATTACTGTTTGCCAAAAAAACACACTAAAGGTGGATGAATCAAGATAAAACTTAAAGCGGGGGAGTTGTCACCTGCGCATGCGTCTGATGGCCATAGCATGTCATTGTTTACAAACAAGCGTCTACCCATGAGCCTTTGTGTTTTTAGCATGTGTTGTTATTGTAGTTTGGGACTCAATTATTACGCGTGCACAGGTGACAACCCTCTCGCTTTAACGTACACCTGCCAACCATAATACATTGGCTGTCTAAAAAATTGCCGATGGAATTGATCATGAATGTAAGAGATATGAGAGCGCATGGGCGGACAGAGACTGAAAATTGTATAAGTGTAAATATTGTATATTAATCATCATGCTTGTATGGATATGTATATCATTCACCAAGATACTTGGTTGTGTTAAGTTTTGTTGTATTGTTGGCAAAGTTTTGTTTTAAGCTTTGAATATATGAAATAATCTAGTGTACTGTAATAAATACACCACCTATGGTATTCGCATACATGTAATACCCACATCATAAAGTTACTTGCAAATACCCGAACATTATCGAGTTCTATAGATTTGGTTCTGATAGTTTTTAGTATCTTAAGGTGTCATCAAGTCACAAAATCGCACACAGGATCAACAGTCAAAAATGGACTACCGTAAAATTCGTAATAGAAGCCGCACTTTTATTAGAAGCCGCACCCCGACTTTGCTACAATGTATCAAGTCAAAAATTACAACAATTGAAACTTGCAAAACCCTGTAATAGAAGCCGCATTGGCTTTTTGAGACTTGTCAATTATTGTGTGCAGTGCTTCCCGTGTCCACATGTGTTCACCGTCCTGGGGCTGCCTCAGTTCCTGTGTATACAAGAAATGAGTGTATGTATTGTGTATGCAATGTCTGTTTTATTTGGGTGATAGACGCCTGATTGAATAAGTGTGAAATGGACACGCGACAGACACATAGACGACGTAAATAAAGTTTTCAAATTGTTACCATGAGTACAAGTGCTAATTGTGAGAGCTTCATGATTGGTGGAAATGTCAATATAATCCCAGAAATGTTGGAGAAATTTTCATTCTGAGTATAGTTCCCGCACTGCTCAAGTTTTTTTCTGTTCGCTTTCACGCAACATTCTCATCTCGCCTGTCTCTACGTTGATTGTATTTCGTATAGATATTTTACCGTAAAAACCCGCAAATAAGCGCCACCCTCAATTAAGAGCCACTCAGTGAAAATTTGTTACATTTGACCCTCCATTAAGAGCCACCAAGAGTTGAGTGGTTTTGTCAATAAGAACCCTGAAATAAGCGCCAGCCGCCAGGTTGTTTACAATCAGGCAGACACCGAGCTTGTCGTGCCTCACTTCCACCCTGCATTGTTTATTGCCCCATAGAAGGTGTGAGACAAATAAAGATTATCCCCATAACTTGCCTGATGTCCTGTGTAATTGAGAACGGAAGAATGATAGACGAAAGAAATGAACTGAGAGCGTGAATGTGACTGTCAACTTGTCCATTTTATATTTCTGACACACAATCGACCAATTCACAAACTATTCATAGTAACTACTAGTATGTTTTTTGCTGAAACACCGAAGGATCACGTTGAGATATTCCATGGAGCTAAAAAAAGATTTTTTTTTAGCTCCATGGATATTCATTGTCAATGTTGTCTTTATAACCAAGTAAAGAACGTCACGATTTTAGAACGCCTTTATCGGAAAATCGGAGGTATCGAAAATACATTCTCACAGACGGACCGGAACAGGAAGTCAGCAGAAAACAACAGATTTTTTCCTTAGCGTGGGGGAAAACAGAGGTGTTAATCCGGTCCTGGCAACGTTTGAGGGATCGTGACGTAGCTCCGACCAGGGAGCTGTAATGCTCCGACTGTGAGAATGTAATGATTACGCAACCCACTCTCGCTGATCGTGATTTTTGGTTATTTTTTGCATTTCATTTGAGACGTTCGTTTTGGGGTGATTCGAGACAAAATCTTCAGGGAAGTAACAAAATAACTGGCATTAGTTTGGAGAGGACTCTCTTGCCGAAAATAATCAAAATTGAAGTCGAATGGATTAGTTCCACAAACTTGCGCGATCAACTTGTCTTACAGCAAAGTGAAGTCTACGTGACCCACTGACCCAAATATTTAAATTAGCTATTTGTGAGAATTGAAAATAATCTGAACTTGTACCAATCAGAAAATGCCTTGTAACAGGCCTGGGCTTTCGTGAATGATTTCGTCTCTCCGATTGGTCACAGGAAATTATTTTTAATACATGTAATTGTTACTTTCTCGGTATCGTTTCGTATTTGGTTATATAGGGGTGGGGCTATAGTTTGACCCCGTTTGCGTGGACTGTGAAGTACGTGAATATCATTATAAGCTGGCTTGATTATGAAACAGGAAATATAAACCAAAGCTGTACTGTCAGACGTCTAGCGCAATTAAAACAATGCCCAAGTACCCAAGCTGTAAAAATCTATAGAAAAACGTGTTTTTATTTATTGTTTTTGCTATAAATACAAGTGATTGGGCATCATTTTCTTCATTCGTTCCATGCTTGCTTTGCAAGTATGTCTTCTCCTGTCGCTGCTGGTCAGATCAATTCTATCCGAAACTATTTTATATCGTCACCAAATCAACCACAACGCCAGCCACAGCCACCCAAGTTATTCCCAGTTTTCAAGAAAAAAGTTTGCCGTACCAAACTTGGTAAACAATTGTACAACGGAGGTACAAGTGATTCGAGTGTAGGGTCAGACACTGAAAGTGCTACCAAATCCGACTTCAGGCATTGCTACACATTATCGATGAAACGTCGAATCGTCGTATTTATTTGACATTTGTTATTCCCATAACAGTATTTTTACAGAATAAATTAATTGCAATGATACATCATTAATAATTACTTGTCTATTTTGGTTGTGTGTGTGTTTGCCTATCCCCTTCCCTATTTCACAATGAACAAGTTTGATGACCCTGGTTTAAGAGCCACTGGCTACAAAGTTGTCAACATGTTACCTCAAATAAGCACCACCCAGAAATGAAAGTGTTACAAAGTGGCTCTTATTTGAGGGTTTTTACGGTATTTAATCATGCCTAAACAACGACGTGCTGCATATGACACTGCTTTCAAATTGAAAGTTGTGGCTATCTCTATGGAGACGAAAAACAACAGAAAAACGGCCGAACATTTCGGTA
Source organism: Saccoglossus kowalevskii (assembly GCF_978046115.1). Lineage (NCBI taxonomy): Eukaryota > Metazoa > Hemichordata > Enteropneusta > Harrimaniidae > Saccoglossus > Saccoglossus kowalevskii. The sequence continues at coordinate 18,381,416 of NC_140649.1, read as the reverse complement.
TCAACGAAAAGCAAGTACGTCAATGGATCCGATCGAAGGAGCAAATGTACATGGGTAAACGCAGTGCTAAGCGATTAGACGGTGGAGGACGTAAAGTGAGAAGTACCACGCTGGACGACAACCTCATGCAGTGGTTTGATGGACATCGGAAAAATGGAAATGCGATCTCTGGTCGACAACTACAGATGCAAGCAAGACGAATCGCCACCGAAACCACATTCAAGGCATCTGACGGCTGGCTTCACTCGTTCAAGAAACGTCACACACTTTCAACTCGCGTGCGCACTTCCATTGGTCAAAAATTACCACCCGATTACGAGGAAAAAATCGCCCAGTTTCATCGATTCGTTATCCAATTGCGTCAACAGCATAACTACCCACTCAGTGATGTATATAACATGGACGAGACACCGTTACGGTTCGATATGCCTGGAAACAGAACTCTCGAGCATGAAGGCATCAAGACCGTCCACATCAAGACAACGAATTCAGAAAAAAGAGGTTTCACCGCTGTGTTAACAGTTACCGCTGACGGCCAAAAGATCCGCCCTTTGGTTATTTTCAAAGGTAAACGGCGACTGGACGACCTCACACGCAGAGAGATAACGGTAGAAGTTCAAGATCAAAGAAAGCTTAGAAAGAACTCCCATGTGCTGAGAGTATTGGAGACACATTAAATATAATTCGAAATTACTTAGCTGAAAACTAATTATGCAAATCAGAAAATTAATATGACCAGATTTGAGTGTAAAACTAATGAGGTCTGCGCAATGTAACAGAAAATCTATGTCTCCAAGTTTAATTGAAATGTGATTAGAACCAAAAAATTATGAATTATTATGCTTATTAGGGAATTAATATGAACAGATTTTTACCCCAAACTAATTAGGTTTGTACATTGTCCTAGAGCATCTTTATACTAAGTTTCATTGAAATGGAATAATTAGTACCGTGAAAACTCCAAAATTTCGACCCCTCTAAAAATTCGATCGCCTATTTATTTGCCGGGTTTCGGTGTTTTATTTACCTCCAAATTTTCGATTCCACTAAAAATTGCCGACTCATTCTTATTCGAAAATTGCGACCAGTTTTAGTTTTCCCACAAACGAAAAAAAAAACGATGTGAGCGTTCAAACGGGACCTTCCTCGAAGGCATGAATCCGGGTTTCTGATTGACTGAGAGATTTTTATTTTATTGGTAACGAAAATATATTCTAAATAAACGAAGTTTGAAATAAAAACGAACACAAAAATCTCGGCATGCTGCGTTTCTGAATTGTTGATTATTACTGTACTCAGTAGTGATTATAATAATGTACACAAAATAAATTTGTTGAATGGTTATGAAATACAAATAAAAGTCAACTTAGTTTCATCGTAAGCGAACGATTCCGGTCTCGTATAAACGTTTGATGCTGTAGGATATCCGCCATGTTCTCTTAGGTCAAATAGGTCAAATCGCTAATTAACCAATCAAAAAGCTGGATGATGCCAACGTGTTCAAATTACCATAGCTTATTTAAATATGTTAATGTTATTGAACGCAATGCGGAAGAGATTGGTGTTGTAGTACGATGTTTTGGCTTGGATTTTGATGCGAAAACGGCATGATTTTTTTTAAATAAAAAAATTAGTTGTTTTTAAAAAATAAACTGGTCATCTGAAGAATAATTTAACATTGTTCACAGTGATAACAGCTCATTCTCGAAAGGAAGCTTACCCGCTCACGCTAGTCACGATAAAAATCATACACGTGTACTCTTGAATAGACAAACGTCAATGACTACGATAAAACTTAGACTCTATTTTAGCCGGCAGGATTGATTGAAATGTCCGAAAAATGACGCCAAAATACACCTTAAAAGTTCCATTTTAGTTTCTTAAATCCCATTTTATTTTTTAATCCAAGGGCGAATTTACGGCAGAATTTGGTCCCTCAAATAAGGGACACGTGAGCTTTGATTCTAACCGGATACATTGCACTGGGTCGGGGAGATAGTTTGCTAAACTTCCATGCATCTTTTGTCCAATGGGTACCTGTACTTCGAACATTCGCAAGTTTTTCTAGGTAGTGCGAGACAGCTTTGTCTTTTGACCTATTAGTTTTGTGCTGACCTCTTCTCCGCGTCTTGATGTTTTGTTTTGCTTGTCATAATACTCACTGATTGATGACTTTGTTTAGATTTTGAGTTACAACTCGGCCACGACCTTTGCTTTTACCGTGAAACATGAGGAAGTTTACGTCAATTGACGGACATTGCATTTTTTAAAAACTAATGAAGCACACTATCATCCCCATTTTTTCATTTGCTGATTTCTATTCTGACAAATTCGACCGTCCGAAAATGCACCTTAATTTTGACTCTAAAAACACGTCACATATCTAACACCAATTATTTAAAACCGGTCGAAATTTTGGAGTTTTTACGGTACTTTAGATATCAGTGTGAAAGCTTAAAATTGGTTAATTATGCAAATTAGGTAATTAATATGTACAGATTTTAACCCGCAATTATTCAGGTCTGTCTATTGTCCTACAGCATCCATGTACATTCATTGATATGTGATGTATAGTACCTGAGATATCAGTGTGAAAGTTGGTTAATTATGCAAATTAGGTGATTAATATGCACAAATATTTACCGGAAACTAATTGGGTCTGCATAATTCTAGATTCATTGAAATGTGATGATTAGTACTTTAGATATCAGTAGAAAAGCTGAAAATTAATTATGCAAATTAGGTAATTAATATGCACAATTATTTACCCTAAAACTAATCAGGTCTCTGCATAATCCTAAAGGATCTATGTACCAAGTTTCATTGAAGTGCGATGATTAGTACTTGAGATACCCGTGGAAAAGCTGAAAATTAACTAATTATGCAAATTAGGTGATTAATATGCACAAATATTTATCGAAAACAATCAATCTCTGCATAGTCCTTGAGTATGTAAGTACCAAGTTTCATTGAAATGTAATGCTAACTACTTATATCAAATGCTGATATTACCATAAAAACTATCAGGTCTGTGCAGTGTCGTATGACATCTATGTACCAAGTTTCATTGAAATGTGATGATTAGTACTTGAGATATCAGTGGAAAAACCGAAAATTGACTAATCATTATGCAAATTAGGTAATTAGTGTCCACGGATTATTACCAAAAACTAATCAAAACCTAGCATTAGTTCAGAGCATCTATGTACCAAGTTTCATCAAAATCCAATGAGTGGTTGTTTAGATATCAGTGGAACAGTCATGGAACCACTAAAAAATAGCTAATTATCATGCAAATTAGGTAATTAATATGCACGGATTTTTACCAAAAATTAATCAAATCTGCGCATATGTTCAGAGCATCTATGTACCAAGTTTCATCAAAATCCAATGAGTGGTTCTTTAGATATCAGTGGAACAGTCATAGAACAGCTAAAAATTAGCTAATTATCATGCAAATTAGGTAATTAACGAGCATGGATTTTTACCAAAACCTAATCAAATCTGCGCATTGGCCCAGAGCATCTATGCACCAAGTTTCATCAAAAACCGATGTATGGTTCTTGAGATAGCAGTGGAACAGTCGGACACACATACACACACACACACATACACACATACACACATACACACATACACACATACACACATACACACACACATACAGACACACTAACTGCAAAGACTCCCATTTTGTGCTTCGCACATGGGAGTCAAAAAGGGATACATCAATGAATCTCGTAAGTATTTTTTTTTTATTTTGTTCGTGCATAAAGCTAAAAAAAGTTGTCTTGGGCCCGGTTCTCATGATCATGTCCTGATACACTACACTGTACCGTCCGTGTATCATTGCGTGTACATTTGGGTTTGTTCACTGTTTGTACATGTGATCAATAAGATTCAAGATGACTGCCGCTCTGTGTTTCCACATAAAATATTTTTCTTTTTTTCTCTTATAAATCTGTTTTCCATGGTTCCCAGTCAATATTATGCATGACCGGATCGAGTCACGTCATGTCAAAAGCCATGGCGTGCCATTCAAGATGGCTGCCACCTTGTAAAGGTTGTGATTACGTTTTTCTTTTGTTTTTCGCATCATTATTTGCTATCTAGTTTAATCATCATTCCACGGAGTTAGCGTAATTTTTTTTTTATTTCCATGTTTTGCCTGTAGTTAATTATTTTTTATTCTTCACTTCAGTTTGTTTACCGTGGATTAGAAACACATTTCCGAGACGGAACGATGACTCTCGGCGGCTGCTTATATGGGACTCATGTAGCGTACACCTCACGCCCGCTGTCAAAGAGGAATTGTATTCTCGGAACGTGGACATTGCAGTGATTCCGGGAGGATTAACATCACTTCTTCAACGGCTAGATGTGGGCGTAAATAAGCCACTCAAAGACTATATGCACGCCGAGTGGGATGAATGGATGAAGACGGGCGAAGCACTGTTCACACCGGCTGGTAAAAGAAAGGCCCCTGCTAAGAAGACGGTACTTGAGTGGGTCGTCTCGTCGTGGAACAAAGTTCCGCCCCAAACTGTCAATTCATTCAAGAAGACGGGCATATCTAATGCACTTGATGGCAGTGAGGACAACTTGGTGTACGAAGATCTCGAGGCAGACGACGAGGCAATTGGAGAAGAGATCGCCGAGATATTTTATAGCGACAATGAAGACGATGACGAGTTCCTTGGATTTTAGCCAAATCTCTGTGGTTCTCCACATACAAACAAAACGGCCCTTTTCAGGGCCACCACATCCTCCAAAAAGAGTTATACCGCTATCATGTGTGTGTGTGTGTTTGTACAGTACTCATTTCGCCCAGCCTCCCGCCCGCTTCCGGATTTCGATCGCTTTTTTTTCGCTCGCTTTGTTCAATTCGACCGCGCAATTTCCGCTTTTTTTTCGACCGCGCAAATCCGGAAGTATCCGCTCGCGCAATCGCTCGCTCGCTCGCCTGACAGAGCAACCGCCCGCATTTACAGTTCATTACCTACTGTTTCATGTACAAGTGTGTCATTTGTTTTTATGATGTTAAAATAAGAATAAATACAATCTAAAATTTATAGAACGACCGTTGAAAAAATACGGTGGATCACACGGCCATATAAAATTGGTAATAATACATACGCGTAGCAATAATGTCCACCATAAACAAGATCGAACCAAACATGTGAAATCAAATACGACACTGACACAGACACAACTAATATGAAATAAAACCATTCAATTTTTGGTGGAGAGCTAAAAATGTCTACTGTAGAGTATGGTATTCATTGAGTAACCGTGTATAGGGTGATGGTTGTCATGCACGCATGGACGGGTCAAGTTGTAGATATGTAAATCTATGGCACCTATAACAATTGAAGAATATCTGCAGGAATAGTAAGACTGTGAAAAAAAACGACCAATCGATTGTTATAGAATGACAGCAGTGTAAAATTTGTCAAACAAATACAATACTTGCAAATGTAATGTCGGCCAGCGCCCATCTTACTTGTCCGAAGTTGTCGAAGCCGACATCAATGGAGATCGCGTTTTTTAACTAGGCGGCTGGCAAGCGGACTAACACGTTACATAAATTGTTGAATTACAAGTATGGTTTTTATTTTTGCGCCCAATGTCTCGTTATAAAATAAAGGATTCAAAGTTTGCAGGGTATTCCGTTTTTTGCGAACTCTGGGCGAAATACTTTCATGAGCTGTACGTAGTTCACTTACAGCCAAAACAAAGTCAGCTTGGACATTAAGTTGTGAGACGCGACAAAACAAACGCTGCCAGTGATAGATTACGTGAATAAAAAAACACAAAATAAACGCAATCAAAAGCGCCGACCACACGCTTTGGAAATAAATAGAACGCGTTGCTAAGAGGAATCGCACCTGCATCTCGACGACGTCTCCGGTCATGAGCAGGGTTTGCCGCGTCTTAGAAAAATTGAAAGTAAAAAAGGAATCTGTGTCGGGGAACCATTCACAATGTTTGCATGAAAAATCCCCCGCAAAAACCTTTTTTTTTCTGTTACAAACACTATGGTACCTGAATCCCGATTAATTCATAAATATGAATCGTTAAGGGTCAATTTCCTGCAATCCTTCAAGATTAAATTTGCCTTCGAAAATCTTTCTAACGATGACCTGGAAGATTGCCATGATTGAGTGCCACCATTTCTGTTCTAAGATTTATTCAGTATAATAATACAAATGTTCACCCCAACAGTTTTAGCGACCCGAAGGGCTCATTGTCAACCGAGGCGAAGCACTACGATAAAGACTTTCCGTTCCCAATAAATAATATTAATAACACAAAAAAAACTTCTCGTTCCCGACATTATGAAATTCTTTCGTTTTTGGGGAAAAACCCTGAAAAAAAACTGATTTTGACAAGATAATTTAGAAATTGATATTAAGAATAACTCATAACGAAATGTATTCCATATGTACGCATAATTTTTTTTCATAATTACTGATTACACACGAATATTACAGAAAAAAATAATTTGCTATATTATCTATATTTGTGCCTCTTATTTGTCTTGAAATGTGACTGAAAGGAGCTGGATGAAATTACAAACTATGTAGTGTGTTCGACAACTCATGTATGAACAATAATTTTAATAAATATGATTTTACTTGGTAAAATTACTGTATTTTTCTACATAAAAACAAAATAATTTCACAATGTCTTTATTATCATAGCGTTGTTGGTAAAAGTTGAAAATGATACATCCACGTGAACCTGCTTATATGAGATCGAAGGAGTCTGTTTTCAACAGCCGTATACATCTAAAACTGTGTCATCGCTAAGTTTCCTTGGTGGACCACGAGCTCTGTTCCTTGTTTGCACGTTATCATGTTCACACAATCGCAGACATTATTTGTAAGGGTGCTCTTTGAAATGGCACATTTTCTCGATGTTTTAGCGAGTACTCCGCGGGTATATGGCTTGTTCTCACATCAGCATAATTTTTCTCGAATTCACTCATCGCTTTCCCACATGCACTTCTCGTTCTTTGCTGCTAGCTTTTTTGCACTCTAATATGTTGTTGTTTTTGTCTTTCTAAACATCGAGTTTATTTTTGACATTCAACGAGATCGCTTGAATTTTGAATTTGATGACGGTTCGAATTTATCCATTTTTACAGTGATCAACATTGCGTTCGAGTAGAGTTACTAGTAATAAGCCTGATTTACATTTTTCTTGCGGTGTTTTTCGTCAATGTATTAAATATAAGTCCTTTGGGAAATAACATAATTATATTGCGCGAGTAAAAGAGTTTGGTGAGACTGTCACAACATACTAAAACAGATGTTTTATTTATTTCCAACGCGCGTGGTCGGCGCCTCTGATTGCGTTTATTTTGTATCTTTGTTTTCAAAATGTATCACTAGCTGCGTTTGTTTTGTTTTCCTCAACAAATTAACTGTTCCGAGATCTCTTTCATTTTTCGTCCGGCTGCTGCCAATCCAATAATTCGTCGTCGCATGTAATCAGACAAGCGATTAATCGTCACAGTCATTATACTAGTAGTTTAAGTCCAATTGATTTGTAGAAATTCAGCTATGCGATAATTATATGTGCAGTTTTGTTTTGCGCACCCAGACACGATCAAAAGTTAACCAATAGATTTTCTGAACTACAGCATTCGTATTACTTGTGCAAATTGAGTAAGAGTCATAGTGTGAGTTGCGTTCGCAAATAACAAAGTGTCAAATTATTTTGAGCGCCGTTCGGAATAAATTTAGTCAAAATCACACAGAAACACACACACACAACACACAAATACTAGTACTCAATAATATCGCGATTGACCAGTCATATAGCTGCTTGAACTACACACACAAGGACGTAAATATGTAAATACAGGTCACAGTGCGACTTGCATAGCAAACGTTACAATGTGTCAAGTGATTTGAAGGCGTCTTTTTTCCAAAACAGAGAAGCAATAGGCGTTGTATTTTGAATCGTCATTAAAACCTAAATTTATTACGAATAAAAACTTAAGTTTATACATACAGTGTACGATCATTGTTACTCCAGCGGTCGGTTGGCAAGCGGACGGTGTTTCTGAAGCCAGTCATAGCAGGAGCAAGCGAGCGAACAAAAGCGAACGAGCGAGCGAACAAAAGCGAGCGGAAAAAAAGCGGTCGGTTTCCGGTCGGAAAGCAGCGAGCGGTCGGAAATTAAGCGATAAGCGGTCGGAAAAAAAGCGATAAAAGCGGGAGGTTGGGCGGAATGAGTACTGTATGTTATATAGTATTTATTGAATAGTTTGTTTCTTGAGTAAATATTTATTGAATATCACTGAAAATTGCCCTTGATTTAAACATTTGTAGCTCCATGATTTAAAGTAAAAACTTCATACATTGTTGCAGTTTGGAATTTGCGTGCATCTCATTAGCATATTATTAACTAATTTGCATATTTCGCGTGCTGGCACTTTAAGATTTTAGACAATGCTTCAATAGAAGCCGCACCCGGACTTCACCACTTTTCCTGGGGAGGGCAGCCATTTTCTTTTCAATAGAACCGGCTTCTATTACGAATTTTACGGTATATTACAAAATCAATATTTGATGTGAAAAATTTTTTTCAGATTTTTCTTTTTGAAATTAACATTTTTTTATGAAAACCTGCATGTAAGTGGGCTACTAATTTCAAAAGCTGATAGCCAGACTATAATTTAGTCAATAAGTGGTTAGGTACATGCACACAATTGCGAATAATAAATAACCAGCTCACTTTGTGTAGGACAACACATACTTAGTTATTTTGATTTCTCTGTGGAGAGAGTATTTTAATCAAAAATTTCTGGTAGTCAAGTTGGGCTACTATTATTGGAAAATAGTAGCTCTGGCACATAGATTGGAAGACTCTATCTAGGCCTTAGGCTAAAGCTAATATTGAGCCCTACTGAGGGTTTATAGCCATCTATCTATCAAATATCAGTCACATGTGGTAAACATGTATCTCAATGTCAACCAGACACGATCAAAGACACTAACCAAGGTAGAATTTGAACTAACTTTTGTAGAATTTGAATTCAAATCGAGACCAACCAATCATAGATCGGGTGAACTGTATCAAATGCTATGGTTAAAAAAATTAGAGAAAGACGTCACGATGGGGAAGATTGAGGCAAAAACAAGTCTTGTAACTTTCTCCTTGAATGACATCTTGGCAGGCAGTTGCACCACAAGTCTATAAACATTTGTACTTACCAATTGGTTTTATATTGATTACAAATACTATCTCTGCTACATTGTCTTGATGAGTTACACTGACTTTGAAACTGTTACTGTGTACATCATAGTCCCGTAAATACAGTATAACCAAATGCGTTCTATTATTACTAAGATACATGTTCTCTGGCGGCTTGCCTTCCTCCAATAATGGCACCAGATAAAGTTTATCATCATTATAGATGTGAATCCTCCGTAGCCATGTGATGTCTTCTACTGAGTATTGACCATTCACTACAATGTTGATATCTACCACTGTTGAAAGATCTCTCGTCATGCGACATGTGTTTTCAACGTATTCATCACAAAGCTCTTCTTTATCTGTGACATCAATGCTAAAACCTATTTGGAAATAAATTTTAAATTAAAAGTATACACTCAAGAGATGATTCATGAAGCAATATTGGGTCCTTCAAATTATTGTGCATTTAAATTTCATTTGCTAAAGCTATAAAATAGTGTTCAGATGCAAGTGTATTTACAAAAACTCAGATTTGGATTTGCCTCAAAGACTAAACTCACATTCAACTGTTGGTAGTCGTTGCACCACACATGCGTGCGATATATGGGTCTCATATAAACAAAGATGGCAACTTTGACTGTTTCACAGATCAATGTGTACAAACTGAGACGTTATCAAGCTTTAATTAGGTATTTTTAGGTGATTGGAGGTATCGAAGGAGTCACCAGCGGTAATTAGTGCAAGTCACACCCGGGTCGAAACTCATCCTTGTGATTTCCATGAGAAGAGCGCATTGAATTATGGGAAAATCAATGTTTATCAACATAAATGTTGCACATGAGCAGCACGACCACTACCGCCATTTAAAACTACTCATCTGAGCAAAGTATTATTATTGTTTTTAATTATGATGATAGATTTGAATTAAACTGGTCTTCATGAATAACTTTTAGGGTCAAGTTGCTTACAGCGGGCCCCAGATTACACTGAAAACCTCCATCTTTCTACCAATCTCCCTTGGAACTTTTTAATATCCTTACCAAAATTGCCAGCCATGGTGTAGGCTGATTATGGAGGTTTCGGGGCATGGATGAATAAATTAAGGTAGAGATGTAGGTTCGTGGGCACTTGGGAGTGACATTTTTTTTTTTTTTGCTTTTTATTATCCAAACAGTCTTGGCTATAGACTGTTAAAATTTTGTAGAATTGTGAATAGTGGGGCATACTCAAAAAACGATTTTTAAATATAGATAACAGGTGCAAAATTATCTCTTTTGAATGCTTAGCAAGATTTAGCAAGGCTGTACATAAATAATAAAAAAGAAACATGGTGAAAAAAAGAAATGACGGGATCTCCATATATTTAACTTTTAACAAAACAATAATACATTTAAATTTGGAACTGTTATAGCCACTTTAATTATGAGCATTAGCAAACTTCTTACTGAGTGAATTGTTATGCAAATTAGCAATTATCTCAGCTTCTTTTTATTAGTGCACATCCCAGAACTTTAAAAAAATAGCTTCTAGACGCTTTGACCTTTTGTTTCGAAATTTTCACAAATGATTGACAATGTGTTTATCTTGTTTTTGGTTGAATAGTGTTACAGCAATCGTACAGACAACTAGACTGGGTGTTAATTCATGCATAATCTTGAAGTAGTGAAATTTGAGCTGCTGCCCTGCAAAATTGACAACTGGTAGACAGTTTTCAAGACGGCACTTTTTTCATAGTAAACAGATGTACCCAAAAACCAACTTTGACAGGAAACAGAAGCATGGCTTAGAAGCTAATTTGTGTTAAATCACTTTTGACCAAAAAAGCACATTTTTGTGCATAATCATACTACAGTGTTCATAAAAAAAAAATACTAACAAAATTTTTAAATTCATACAATAAGCTTTCCGAAAATATATAGTTTTGTGGACAAGGAAGGTTATCTTGGTTTCCTAATTAACTAATTAAAATACCTGTCAGGTAAACTGCATCTCTACCTGAAATGACATACTTAGATTGCTTAGATTACATTACCAAACTGTTTCAATTCTATGAATTATATTATTTTGAGTAAGGATAAGACCCTTTATCGGGTCGTTCCGCCCCATAGACATCCATATATTTCAGCAACCAACAACACGAAAAGTTCGATTATCAGGCAGGGTTATAAGGCCCCAGTGTTCAAAAACATGTCTCTGCATTGAGTGATTGTCTTCTGATCGATACGTACATTTTTCCCCCAATCAGGCAAATTCTCCAGATTTGAAGGTAACATTTTGGGAATAGTGCCTTGCTGACAGTCATTCTTGAAAAGCGGCCTCGGAGGGCAGTTGAACTATCATGATTTTAAAAAAACAATACACTTTACTTACCGCCAGAGGCACTCTGTGAATGCGACAGAAGAACTGAAGACAGAAACAATAACAGTAAAAACATTTTTACGGTTCCATTCGGAATTTGTACATGTTGAATTGATATCTAAGACATACTAAAATATGTACAACGCGACAGGCATACTACTCTTGTTCGAAGCGCGCGCATTTTGTAAACATGCGCACTTCCTGTCTATCTCGCGGTGCATCACGGGAATCTAAATTGAAGGTTTTTTATTTCTAGGTAACTCACCGGAAATAATATACTTCAAGGTAGCCTAGATACCGTCATAAAATCGCAGTAGTGGCTCTGAAAAAAGGCTAGACACAGTCTATATTTCAACAATATTATCGTGAAGCGGGCGGATAGATGTTAGGTGCGGGTTTAGTGCAAAATTGTTGACATAGGTGGCGCTTTTTCGTGTTTTGCGTTGTGCCTCCGTGTGGTGCGCCGACCTGACATGAGGCCCATGGCTGAGGCCGGTAATGGAAGCGAATTTGTTTAAAAGTCTCTTTAGAAATCTCACATTCACACGCTCTATGTAGACTCAAAGAACATAAAAAACGTACATCATTGTTCTGTCATGATTGTCATTATTAATTATTATGTTAGTATGTATATGTTTGATCGTGATATAGGGAATTAGGTAAAAACGACCAAATGCGTTCAGAATCCGTGTTCCTCAGATTGGATATGCTATTTTGGTACATATATATATGTGTTATTACTGTAATTCCCATTACGCGTCTAGTTGAAATGCCGAGCTGAGTTATATCGTTTTCAGCATAATTTGGGAGAGGAAAGATTAGTCGAACGTGAATTGCCCTCGCTGTAATACGTGGCCAACAACGGGAACTTATTTTTATGTTAATTTTAAATTAAGATAATTATAGGTTTCTGTTGGCAGTGACAGAGGGTTTACTCATTAGTTTATATTATGGAGCAGAAGCTGCCAGTCCGAGACAGAATTACAGGATGCCGGCGACGCGCATTCTGATTAGGATTCGAAGTTGTTCAACCTGGATTCATGATTCTGACCACAGTGATTAGCCGCTAACTGATCGTTGGCAGAATGTACGCCACAGACGATACAAGTCGACTCAGGGAATGCTAATCTTGGTAGCAGCATTCTATCCGAGAACAGACCCTGTGAAGGGAATTCAGTTCGGGGTACGCGTTATACTAGTACTTTGCCCGAGCGTTTTAAATTTTAAATGCGATCTCAGCAAGTGAAGAAGCCCGGCATCAGTTATAAGTCCTCCTATCCTGAACCATATGGACACCCAAGACTCATATCCCCATTAATGCACATGAACTTCATTATAAGGAACCATACATATAAAATGGTTGTCATGGAAACACAAAACTATTCATTTTGACCTTTTTTCTACCAAATGCTCAAAACTTCGTATATTTAATACAATTTATCGACGAGCGTATATACAGGTTACTATATATATTAAGCTGTTGTACTTATTATAATAATATCCACTGAAAATTTGAACCAAACAGCATCAGTAATTTCAAAGTTATGGATGAAATCTTTTTTCTGGCCGTGATGTCATATTTTATCCATAGCTCCTTGCTTGAAACAATCAAAATGGTGGGCAACGTATACTAATTAACAAATTGAATATGCATAGAACAAAAAGTGATATAGAAAAGCTGTAAATTACATTCCCCCGCATATGTGGAGTCCTTTCATCTGGGTATTATTATGCTATTATTAGCCAAGCCTTTCCCTTTAATTAAATGACCCAAAATAGATTGATATATAATTATCCCTACAACGAACTTGATACATGATTCAAGAAACTGAACCAGGTCAGTCAAAACGACACATGTTTTACCGATAGTATTTAATGTTCCAACACGTTGTTGAAGACATATGTATAAAGCTTGGTAAAAAGTCGGACGGATATAACTAACTAACAGCGGCTGTTGCGACTTGTATCACCTGTGCCGTACTTGAACCGATTCACCGATTCATGTGGCAACGGTGACATCTATGCGAAGATACGGATGTAAGGTATTTATTTATTTATTTATTTATTTATTTATTTATTTATTTATTTATTTATTTATTTATTTATTTATTTATTTATTTATTTATTTATTTATTTATTTATTTAGCATCTATGCATTATCATGGATATTCATAATTCGGTTCGAGCCAACTATCCAATAACGTTCACACGATCGGAGCCGAGATTCAATGTTGGTTTATTAGAACCATTCACGAGTCGCTTTGAGCTGATCGCGTTGATACGGTCATATTTCTTATTTCATCTCGTTTATTCCAATAATTACAAACAGCACGTTCGTTTCTAGCAAAGCGGTGGCCGAAGCCACCACCCAACCAACGTAAACTCCAACTATTTGTATTCATATTGTATATTTGTATTTCAACTACGCAACGAAAGCATATGTTGTATACACTCTAAGCGATTCTGACACGTGGCCAATTTTAAATATGACAGACGTTACCTATGTCATTTGTCCCACATATATCAATATAAAAAATTGGTTTTATTTTTACTTTTCAATATATATCACGTGACCAGACAAAATCTCTATATTAAACTTAATCTGCTCATTACATAGTATTTGGTTTCAACTTGTCGTTGTGTGAAATGTATTATTGGAGAAGAACACGCGGATGGCCATAAATTACCATAGTTACAGAAGAATAAGCAATGTTCCACATGCAATGCAACTTGTGATATGACAAATTTATCAATAGAAGCTCAGTCTCTGATAACTACCCTTGTTTCCAATTGCAATATTCTATCTTAAAAGTGTAGGTTAAATTAGTAGGTTGGCCGTTTTACTAAGCCACGCATGCACATTAATATATGCGCCTGCTTAAGTTCATGGTTGCATACGCGAATTTGAATCCATTGCATTCGGTATAATGTTTTTAAAATACAAAACAAACACGAATTCTGAAATACGTGAAATAAATGGTCAGAACTACAACAATTTATCACAGTTTTTGATTTGATATCAGCAAATAAAGGTACATTCTCATGTTCTGATTGGAATGCCGTCGGCGACGTCGTCGCACATTGTTGATAATACCGCACCACCAATAGCGGCATTCGCTTATACGCAGAGCGACGTGACGGATCATCAACTCGAAAACTACTCGTGCAATTTATTTCTTTACTCACCGAAAGTTAATTGCAGTAGAATATTTACTAATCAGTTATTTTCAACCGGAGTTCATCAAATCCCATTTAAAATAACTACTTTGAATTCTCCGCGTTCCAAATAAGATGACAAGACATATGTTCAAAGTTTATTTGTATGCATCCACGTCTCGCGCAGAATACGCGTTCTTCTGTCATTAGTGACGGTTGTCTGCGCGCATCGACTTAATTGTTCAACTCACGATGTTAATATAATTTGCCTTTCAAAGAAAATAAAACACACACACATATTTATTTATTTATAAATCCCAGAAAACAATATATTTATTGAAAGGCATCTGCGCCATAAACGAAGCCCGTGGTTCCAGTGGTAAGTCGTGTTTTATCTGTTCTTACTGCCTTAACTGTGATATGTATGACATATGTGAGAATCAATTGTATATCGCTAATGTTTAATTCGGCAAGTTTACAGTCTTTTTATAAAGATACATATTTTGTATCTATTGCAATTGAGCCTTCAAGTTGTTTTTGTCTTTCACAAGCGCTGTGCATAATATCTTTATATCTGTATTCCCGGTGAAACATGCTGGTAAACATGATCATCTATATGTTTTTGGTAAGTATTAAAATCAGTATCATTTATTGTATCACACGGATTAAAACAATATGAAAACACAGCACATGGGCCTTTAAAACAATATGAAAACACAGCACATGGGCCTTTAAAACAATATGAAAACACAGCACATGGGTCTTTAAAACAATATGAAAACACAGCACATGGGCCTTTAATTCGCGTTCCTGAACTGCAGCACACAACAACACGCATTATACAGATAGGATTCAACATTTAACACCGATTCTCGGACTGCTAATATTACGCTAGAAATGTTTACTAGCAACATAATTATGTTTGAATTCATGTTTGATTTTATCAACAATTTCCCGCACTTCCTGAAGAATTACTCCACTTTCACATTTCGGTTAGTATCACTCTCAAACGTACAGCACAGTATCAATCTTATTATAGCACAGTAACGTCAACATACAGCATAGTGTTATTCTCATTACAGCACGGTAACGTCAGCATACAGCACTGTGTTACTCTTATTACAGCACGGTAACGTCAACATACAGCTTAGTGTTACTCTTATTGCAGCACGGTAACGTCAACATACAGCATAGTGTTATTCTCATTACAGCACGGTAACGTCAACATACAGCATAGTGTTACTCTAATTACAGCACGGTAACGTCACCATACAGCATAGTGTTACTCTCATTACAGCACGGTAACGTCAACATACAGCATAGTGTTACTCTCATTACAGCACGGTAACGTCAACATACATCATAGTGTTACTCTTATTACAGCACGGTAACGTCAACATACAGCATAGTGTTATTCTCATTACAGCACGGTAACGCCAACATACAGCATAGTGTTACTCTTATTACAGCACGGTAACGTCAACATACAGCATAGTGTTACTCTCATTACAGCACGGTAACGTCAACATACAGCATAGTGTTACTCTTATTACAGCACGGTAACGTCAACATACAGCATAGTGTTACTCTCATTACAGCACGGTAACGTCAACATACAGCATAGCATTACGCTTATTACAGCACGGTAACGTCAACATACAACATAGTGTTACTCTCATTACAGCACGGTAACGTCAACATACAGCATAGTGTTACTCTTATTACAGCACGGTAACGTCAACATATAGCATAGTGTTACTCTTATTACAGCACGGTAACGTCAACATACAGCATAGTGTTACTCTTATTACAGCACGGTAACGTCAACATACAGCATAGTGTTATTCTCATTACAGCACGGTAACGTCAACATACAGCATAGTGTTACTCTTATTACAGCACGGTAACGTCAACATACAGCATAGTGTTACTCTCATTACAGCACGGTAACGTCAACATACAGCATAGTGTTACTCTTATTACAGCACGGTATCGTCAACATACATCATAGTGTTACTCTTATTACAGCACGGTAACGTCAACATACAGCATAGTGTTATTCTCATTACAGCACGGTAACGTCAACATACAGCATAGTGTTACTCTTATTACAGCACGGTAACGTCAACATACAGCATAGTGTTATTCTCATTACAGCACGGTAACGTCAACATACAACATAGTGTTACTCTTATTACAGCACGGTAACGTCAACATATAGCATAGTATTATTCTCATTACAGCACGATAACGTCAACATACAGCATAGTGTTACTCTCATTACAGCACGGTAACGTCAACATACAGCATAGTGTTACTCTTATTACAGCACGGTAACGTCAACATACAGCATAGTGTTACTCTCATTACAGCACGGTAACGTCAACATACAGCATAGCATCACGCTTATTACAGCACGGTAACGTCAACATACAACATAGTGTTACTCTCATTACAGCACGGTAACGTCAACATACAGCATAGTGTTACTCTTATTACAGCACGGTAACGTCAACATACAGCATAGTGTTACTCTTATTACAGCACGGTAACGTCAACATACAGCATAGTGTTATTCTCATTACAGCGCGGTAACGTCAACATACAGCATAGTGTTACTCTCATTACAGCACCGTAACGTCAACATACAGCATAGTGTTACTCTTATTACAGCACGGTAACGTCAACATACAGCATAGTGTTACTCTTATTACAGCACGGTAACGTCAACATATAGCATAGTATTATTCTCATTACAGCACGATAACGTCAACATACAGCATAGTGTTACTCTCATTACAGCACGGTAACGTCAACATACAGCATAGTGTTACTCTTATTACAGCACGGTAACGTCAACATACAGCATAGTGTTACTCTCATTACAGCACGGTAACGTCAACATACAGCATAGCATCACGCTTATTACAGCACGGTAACGTCAACATACAACATAGTGTTACTCTCATTACAGCACGGTAACGTCAACATACAGCATAGTGTTACTCTTATTACAGCACGGTAACGTCAACATACAGCATAGTGTTACTCTTATTACAGCACGGTAACGTCAACATACAGCATAGTGTTATTCTCATTACAGCACGGTAACGTCAACATACAGCATAGTGTTACTCTTATTACAGCACGGTAACGTCAACATACAGCATAGTGTTACTCTCATTACAGCACGGTAACGTCAACATACAGCATAGTGTTACTCTTATTACAGCACGGTAACGTCAACATACAGCATAGTGTTATTCTCATTACAGCACGGTAACGTCAACATACAGCATAGTGTTACTCTTATTACATCACGGTAACGTCAACATACAGCATAGTGTTACTCTTATAACAGCACGGTAACGTCAACATACAGCATAGTGTTATTCTCATTACAGCACGGTAACGTCAACATACAGCATAGCATCACGCTTATTACAGCACGGTAACGTCAACATACAGCATAGTGTTACTCTTATTACAGCACGGTAACGTCAACATATAGCATAGTGTTACTCTTATTACAGCAAGGTAACGTCAACATACAGCATAGTGTTATTCTCATTACAGCACGGTAACGTCAACATACAGCATAGTGTTATTTTCATTACAGCACGGTAACGTCAACATATGGCATAGTGTTACTCTTATTACAGCGCGGTAACGTCAACATACAGCATAGTGTTACTCTCATTACAGCACCGTAACGTCAACATACAGCATAGCATCACGCTTATTACAGCACGGTAACGTCAACATACAGCATAGTGTTATTCTTATTACAGCACGGTAACGTCAACATACATCATAGTGTTACTCTTATTACAGCACGGTAACGTCAACATACAGCATAGTGTTACTCTTATTACAGCACGGTAACGTCAACATACAGCATAGTGTTACTCTTATTACAGCACGGTAACGTCAACATACAGCATAGTGTTACTCTTATTACAGCACGGTAACGTCAACATATAGCTTAGTGTTACTCTCATTACAGCACGGTAACGTCAACATACAGCATAGTGTTATTCTTATTACAGCACGGTAACGTAAACATACATCATAGTGTTACTCTTATTAAAGCACGGTAACGTCAACATACAGCATAGTGTTACTCTTATTACAGCACGGTAACGTCAACATACAGCAGTGTTACTCTTATTACAGCACGGTAACGTCAACATACAGCATAGTGTTACTCTTATTACAGCACGGTAACGTCAACATACAGCATAGTGTTACTCTTATTACAGCACGGTAACGTCAACATACAGCATAGTGTTACTCTTATTACAGCACGGTAACGTCAACATACAGCATAGTGTTACTCTTATTACAGCACGGTAACGTCAACATACAGCATAGTGTTACTCTTATTACAGCACGGTAACGTCAACATAGTGTTACTCTTATTACAGCACGGTAGCGCCAACATATAGCTTAGTATTACTCTTATTACAGCACGGTAACGTCAACATACAGCATAGTGTTACTCTTATTACAGCACGGCAACGTCAACATACAGCATAGCATCACGCTTATTACAGCACGGTGACGTCAAAATACAGCATAGTGTTACTTTTATTACAGCACGGTAACGTCAACATACATCATAGTGTTACTCTTATTACAGCACGGTAATGTCAACATACAGCATATTGTTACTCTTATTACAGCACGGTAACGTCAACATACAGCATTGTGTTACTCTTATTACAGCGCGGTAACGTTAACAAACAGCATAGCATCACGCTTATTACAGCACGGTAACGTCAACATACGACATAGTGTTACTCTTATTACAGCACAGTAACATCAACATACACTACAGTGTCATTCTCATTACAGCATAACACGGTCAACATACAGCATAGTATCACTCTTATTACATTGTTATATTATCCCAAACCTGGGGGTGATTGCAAAAAACGATGTGTTGCCCTATTCACAATCACCTCGGAAACATCAATACCATTTATCTGACAAATGTCATGCAATCTATTATGACTTTGATTAATGTATCGAGTACCACGCGTAAAAGAAGATTGCGCGCGCTCTCGAACACCTATCACTATTGTCAATGAATGACTTCCTGGCCATGGCCACAGTCCCTCTATATAGAGCACAGTCAGCCCCCAAGTGACTGTGATATAGAGGCGCATCGCACTTGTGTTGGTAAATATTTCCCAATAATCATGTTCTCGATTTGTTTCGATCTAGATATTGTTGCATCTTACAGTGGAAGCGTCGTGCACTCAGGCTGGTGAGTTTTATGAGAGGTGATATTATGACTAGTTGACAGTGGCGACGGCATGGGAAGGGGGCAGTCACTCCCTCGAAAAAAGTATTGGGGGGCACCGCCTCTCCAAAATAAAGCTGAAACCCTTCGTGTCAGCAACATTTGCCACTCAAAATGCAGGATATAGCGTTTCAGAGGGTCTAGATTTCGAAATTTTCAAAATAATTTCAAAAATCCGTTGTACAATTGTTTTATCGGCTGTAAAGGCCGTACAAAGCGACGACGTTGTTTTGATCTGTCAGAACAACAGTACTGTTGAACGACAACACAAATAAAGGCTCCGGGTCGCGACAATCTTGTAATGAAGATGTTTGAACACAGCTGCATGGACACACACTGGTCTTTAATGCTTGTATTCAATAACGTACATGTACTTTCTAATTATAACTTCCCAGAAATCACCATCTTGTCATTATATAGAAAGGGTGGTCATTCTAAAATGAATGGTGTTCTTCTATCAGTATCGAGTAAAATATTCATCATAATTCCAAATTCACGTCTGGACGTCGAGAAAATAATATTTTTTTAAGAGGCGGTATTTATAGTGGGTGAAAGTGGCAGCAATTCCTGACTCTAAGCTAATGAACTATTTAACAAAAACAAATATTTTACTGCATTTTCATTGATTTCGCAAAAGTGTTTTCCGTGATCAAAATAATCAAATATGGTTTATATGGCAACTTCTTGTCGGTTATCCGACAGTAACCGTTCAACATGTGTCCGATATTCTACGTGATTATGTGTATTGGGACATATTAAAGTTGTATACTTAGCCCTATATGTTATTAGCTGTATTTATAAATGATTTTCCTTCGCATATATACTAGTACGGTTGAATGTGATGAGTGTCAGTACGGAGAACGATGTTCAAATCAACGCTGGTGATGTAGTCGAAATCAAATCACTTTTTTGCGAAATCAATAAAAATGCAATAAAATCAGACTGTTGTTGTTAAATAGTTCACTAGCTTGGGTTGAGGAATTGCTGCCACTTTCCCATCATGTTGTACTTTTATAATGTTCTGGAATGTTATGCTAAACTGTAGATTGCTGTATACAGGATTGGTTAATTCAACTAGTGTGCTTTAGTATTTTATCCTCGGGGCGGACATCCGGGTATTTTCACCGCCTGGCAACCAGCGGCGGTGAAAACAAAGGCCCAAAACTCGCAGAAAACGGTACTTTGGGATGATTGTTGAGACTCCTCTGAACAGTGTAACAAGATTAGCCCTACGTGTGTAACATATATAAATTTGGTTGTTCGGGATTACTTCAAAGTTGAGTTTGTGTTGTTTTCTCGAATTTTCACCGGCTCGACCGGCGTTCCACAGCAGCGCGCACAGAGCCCATAGAAATGCATGTACAGTAGTACGCGTCTTAGCAACGTGGAACGTCTCATGACGTAGCCCCGCCCCCGAGGATATACTGTCCGGTGATAATCATGCTGTACTCAGTTGATTATTGGTCAGTTTAGGGTAGAAGCCTAGTTATCATTTTTGGAAAAAAATTGGTTATAAATCGCATGACAATATTCATTGGTTTATTATGTAAAATCATGAAGCTATTGTCCCATGGCACTAAAGTAAAGGCAGAGTCTTACCTTTATTAAGCTGTCTCTTGGTGAGATGATACACACGTTGAGAATGGATATCTAAATGAAACTAGCGAAGGAACGGTAGCTGAAGCTTGCGTTATTTCTCTAGGTTCCGATCAGACTACCGAAGTTCCCGGATGTTGGAGAATGGGAACTTCGGTACCAGTCGGGATCCTTCGGCGATACGTAAATCACATAGGCCATTTATACTACACTCTCCTCCGTCATCTTTTTCGGTGATGGTTCCATTATCCTATAATTTTCTTTTCCAGTATCACGCCCATGTGATTTAGGCCAGTATCGCCTAGGTGTCAAGTCAGTAACTCAGATGGTTATCAAATGCATTGTTACATGATATGGACTAACTAACAAAACGCAACTCAACATCCATCATGTTCCAATACATCCAAAATCCATCTGATCAGTTAGTCCGTCAGTCTATTTACCCCATATAGATGGGGAATGTGCGTAGTGCAATCAGTCATTCACTCAGTCACTCAGTCAGTCAGTCAGTCAGTGAATTGTAAGCCACCCATAATGATGGGTAGACTGAGTCTTGTCAATGACTCCCAAATAAATGAACAGCCCAGTCTAGTCAATCTGTTGTAAGTCACCCATAATAATGGGTAAACTAAGTCTAGTCAGTCAGTTAAAAATTACCCACCACAGTGGGTACACCTTCCACCCAAATTGATGGGTTCTCCTGTGGTACTTCTACTCAGCTGGAGGTTGTTCTTCAGGGAACAAGTTCTTAAAATGTTCCCTCTGACTTGGCGTCAGCCGTCTCAGAAGGACCATGATAACTCTCCAGTGGATCAGCACCGCAGGGCTGCTCGGTGGGCGAAATGTATATCTAGGTGGGATCAGCCAACCATACTCTCTACAGATGTTGTTCATCTTCCGCTCATACGTGGGGGTCACATTCCAGTTGTCGGCAAATTCTCTCTGGAAGTAATTCACCACCCAGATATATATCTTCTCCCATCTTGCTTCTCTTCCAAAAGCGAGAGACCCCAATGTGGTTATCGCAAAAGTAACCTTCCTCTCAGGGGATTCAGATTTCTCCCACAATACCACTGGGATGTGTTCTCTAAAACAATGCCATTTTACGGCTCTTGTCCAAATCCTACATCCCGGGAGTGGACACGGGGAAGTTCTCTCCATGGTTCTCCCTGGCTGTGGTGGTGCAGGAGCACACTTTGGGATCACCCTAATAGGGTTGAGGGGGGCACCAAGGCTAGTGAGTATTCAAGAATCCCTAATAGGGATGAGAAATTAGAAGAGATAAATAGGGCAAGTCGTCGGGATAGATTACTAGATCCATTCAAGGTAATTCTAAACCTGGCATTATGCAAGGGAGTCAGCGAAAAGAATCTGAAAGCGGCACTAGTAGATCAATACCGGGTGGCGGTGAGATATGGCAGATGGGGATGGGTGCGTGAAATGCACAAGGAAGCTTTGCAGTTGTTTGGCAGGAGTTGGATTGTAGAAAATATACCTCACCAAAACCCGAGATACAACACGGTGCCGCAGAAGAAAGCTATTAGGTGTGTGGAAACCCCGGCTGGTTTGTGTAGGGATGTTCGTTTAAAAAGTGACAAAGATCTGGAGATTAGAAGGGAAAATGCAGCCGAGGTGACACAGCAGGATAAAAAAATGAAGGATGTTCGACCGAAAGAGAGAGGGATATCCCGGGCAATCGGGAGTCCCTCTACCTCTGAGCCCAGCTGGAAGAAATCTAGGGTGGAGCCAGTGAAGAGTACAGAGTCCCAACAAATTGGGAGATCTAAAAAGGAGGGACGAAGAAGACCAGAACCACAGGTAACAAAATCGAGATTAGAAAAAGGAAAAGGCAGAGTATCCCAGGAAACTGGGGTTTCTGAAGCTGGAAACATCAGGGAAAGGAGGGTAAGAGCACATTTGCTGGGTGGTAATATTGAGGTTACAGTAGATGAAAAAGACCCATCATCACTGCCAGCATTACCAGCCGGTGAGGCTTCTGGTTCGACAACGACGTCACTGCCAACTCGAATAGTGACGCTAGCTCGTCCTGAAGAGAAGAAAAGTGAGCTGATCCCAAAGTGTGCTCCTGCACCACCACAGCCAGGGAGAACCATGGAGAGAACTTCCCCGTGTCCACTCCCGGGATGTAGGATTTGGACAAGAGCCGTATTATGTAAAATCATGAAGCTATTGTCCCATGGCACCATAAAATAGCATTTTTGTGTGTTACAGTGACGTATCTTGAGAAAGTTGTACTAGTATTTAAAAAAAAAAACGCTGTTTTTAGAACAATTCTATAGAGCATAATGTTAAGCAAAAATTGCATTTTCGACACTTTTTAAAACCCAGATTTTTTAAATAATTCACAAAAACAAAAAGAACCCCATTATTAACAATACATTGTTTTTTCAGCCTATGTCACCAGCCTATAAAACATTGAGATATGGCATAATAGAGAGTTTAAGATTTGCGTACGTAACGAGAACGTAACGTGATGTTCTAATTTTGTTTGCGTTACGTTCCCCAGTGTCAGAAAACGATTAAAGGCCCAGTAGCTGTAATGAAAACGTCTCTAACGGCGTTCTAAATAACTATTTTGCGTTGAAAACTTGTTGCATTTATCTTTGAAATTGCTTATCTCCTGTTATAATAAAATTTACATCGATCTCTGTGCGGATACGAATGCGGAGAAAATGCTGACGATCGAACTCAACGCCATATTTCTAGGTGGTCTGACTTATCACGAGATGAAGAACTCCAACAATCATTGACGCTGCAGTTCGGCGTCTTCTACACCGATCTGACGCATATCGCGCTAGGCGTGCCGGGAGTTTGTTCGAAATTTCGAACGTTTCGAAGTCAATTGTCGATTGCCACGTATTTTACGGATGTATTAAATCGATTCAGAGACCTGTTTACTAAATAATGATAAATGAAACTTAGAAAACTTGTAAGAACAAACTGGGCCCAAATTGCGCAAATTGCAATAAGTTTACGCTGGTTCGGATGGAGTTCTATGCGTGATTTTATTGCGCTCAAGGACGTTCTATTTTCGAACTAGTTGAAACCGGAAATAACACAACTACTTTCGAACTTCAAACACAAATTTGATTATCGTTATTATGTGTTAGTTTCTGTTGTTTCAAAGATTGAATTATGTATGACAATAATATTTCACTCTATAAACAATATTTCACTAAAATATGTGATTCAAAGGCAACCCAAATTGTAAAAAGCATTATCAAGTTCCGCGTATAAACACTGTTGTAAAGAGGCGGCGGAGCGGAATTTTAGCCAAAATCGGCTAGTAAGGCGTCATATCGTTGTGTCGTCACCGGAAGCGCTGTCCCAGCGGTGTAGAAGACGCCGACCTGCAGCGTCAATGGGCGTCATATGACACAGGTTTGTGCTGGGACAGCGCTTCCAGTGACGACACAACGGAGCACTCGGAATTGCGCACGCGCAAACAATCAGTAATGACGTATGATGGTTTAACAAACGGAGCTTAGGGTACGTACAATAAACACTTCACGATGTTGATTCAGTGCTTTTAGCGAGCTTATAAAGCATACAGAAGGGCCCGGTACCAAATAATTGAACTAGTTTCAGCTAATAGAACGGAAATAATTGCTATTCATGTAGAACACGTTTGCAATACAAAAAACTAGGTCGTTACAGCTAGTGTATCTTTAAGTACCAGCGTCCACGTAACTGAAACCAGAACCATGTCAATCCGTCTATCATTGGGCAACCATAATATCCAATAAAATTTGTTATGTCATTTCACGTCCGGAATCAGAATTAGTAGTTAGTTCACAGACATTTGACAGAGCTCTCGCTATTTCCATCCACTCTGCTGAGGTCCCAGGCCTGTTTGCCGACGTCTTTCAGCAGAACAATGTCATGCGTTTTCAGTGGGTATAAATATCAGCTAAACTGCATCCAATATTTCTTATTTTATCATAAATATACAAAATCACTCTAATATAAAACGTTTTATCAATGTCAGTGAAAATTAATCAAAATTGACAGCGAGAAAAGCTCTCGGAAATCAACTACGAGTCAGTCGCCTTGATCACGTTCAAAACGACTGCCGTACGACCAGGCAACCGATGACGTCATTGGTTCGCGCGGAGGTCATGCACAAAGCGGTGACGTTTCCATTCTCGTATGCGCATCTTAATGTCTCCATAATACTGACAAAATGGTCACTATCCAACAAAATACAACCATCATTTTCACAAAAAATTAGCTAGTGACCCCCAACTTTTTTTAAATCAATATTTATATATTGCCTAGAAGTACAATATATTAAAAAAAATGGATAAACTCTGGGTATTTGAATTCATGAGCAGGCTTCTATCTTAAAATAGTGACAGTTAGTTAGTACACAGCAAACTAAATTATATCGACTGTATCCTTATATTTCAGTAAACGTTGCAACTGATAAAATTGTTATCGATGAATTGTCTGAAGTGAAAATAGGTGATCCAGGGGTAACTGACCTAGTAAATATACCCGATATGGTGGAAGTGACCGCTTGCATTTGGATGAAAACGAGTGCAGAGAACCAAGGAACGCCAGTATCTTATGCTGTCGATGGACAAAGCAATGAATTCACCATTTACCGTGCATACAATTTGGTAGTGTATGTGAAAGGAGAACATGGTGGTGCAACTAATCATGTAGTAAATGATGGCGAGTGGCATCACGTGTGTGTCACGTGGCAATCAGTCGGAGGCGAACGAAAGTTGTACGGTAACAGCGAGTTAGTTAGTTCTGTTGATCAGATAAGTGCTGGCGAAACTATCGAAGGAAATGGATCACTGCGTCTTGGCCAAGAACAAGATTCGGTAGGCGGTGGATATGAGCCATTTCAAGCACTAATCGGAGAAGTCACGATGTTTAATATGTGGAGCAGAGTACTTGATGAAACTGAAATACAACAAGTTTACGCGGACAGTTTGGGATATATGGAAGGAAGTGTGTTTTCCTGGAAGTCTGACTCCATATACATCGATGGGAGCGCTGTGTTGTCCCCTATTGATATCTGTAAGTACATCATGAATGTCAACAAATTTACAGTGCATTTTTCTGTAACAGTACTTGCACGCGTGTAAATCATATACATGCGTAAAGTAGCAGTTATATGTTCATTTCAGAAACGTACATGCTCTACATTTCCCATGACGCACTGGTGCAATCCCTGGGAATGTGGAGCCGCGCTTTAAACTGTAATCTATACTGTCTACCGAGCATGTACATTAAAGCGGGAGCGTCGTCACCTGCGCATACGCGGGAGTTTAGTGTGTGTTGTTATCGTCACTTGTGACTCAATTCCCGCGCGCGCGCAGGTGATGACCCTCCCGCTTTAAATGAAAAATGTATTTAAAATTTTATTTAAACAATCTGAGCTGTGTCATAATTCCAAATGGGGACCATTTAAAACATCTGAAATCCAAGACACATTTTCAACTAATTATTATATAATTGAAACTTCATTCAGTAATAGAATTTTTATTTCTCATTTCAGTTCCATGTAAGCGTTATACCATCTATACAGAGGAAGTTTCCTGGCAAAACGCTGTATCAAGCTGCTATAACACATATGGCAGACTTGCTATGATGAATACTCAACCTATTTACAAAATGATGCGTCGATTTATCTTAAACAATGGTGTCGATGAACATGTACGCCGTGGATTCTGGTTTGGACTTTCCAGAATTGAGAACGGAGCTTTTGTCTGGTCTGATGGAACGCCGCTCATGCCAGGAGATTTCACAAGATGGGCCAACAACCAACCGAATAATAGCACTCAAAAAGATCCCAATGGTCAACAATGTGCTCAGCTATGGTGAGACAATCATTTTAATCATTGAACTACAACTCGAAATTCATTTGTACCATAGACTCCCACTTTTGTTAATAATAGTTTGTATTACTGTGATGAGGAAAGCACGTGACTAATGACGTAGTGAACGTACTGCTCATCAAATGAGGAAACACCATATTTCCCATGACCACACTTAAACTAATGATAGTCTCAAAGACGAAAAACACTGAAGAAAACGCAATACGAATAAAAAAAATGCATGTTTCAAAAGTTATTTGCAAAATTCCATTGTTTTCTGCTACATTTATTTGCATATTTTATTTGTGTTTCATCAGGAAATCTGCACTTCTAAAATGGGACGATGACTATTGTGGACTGAATTCTAGCGGGGCATTGAAGGGATATATATGTGAATATGGTAAGTGTCCGCTATATTTGTAGTCGACACATGGATTCTCAACAATGCAATAAAATACTTACAAATCATGGACCATGTGAGACAATTTAATATTAAATTATTCAACAGGTTATCAATGTTAATTTAAATGATCACCAAAATGATGTAGTAAACAATAAGTTCATATGAAATTATATTTTGTTTAACAATTGTATATACCCATACTGTTTGGAAATCAAAAAACATTCTTGTACACCATCCCAGTGGAGATAGAAGTGGAAAAGGCAAGGCCGAATTCTAACTTCTGGAAAATTCCTTCATCCCATATAACAATATACAGTTTCGTGTTTCACCCAGAGCCCTCACAACAATCACACAGTGATGCATGAAATTGAGCTAACTCCGTGGAAAGAAATGCAAAAGTTTAATTTTTATGCAGCTTACTTTTTTTCCTTGCCTGAATTTTTCCCAAGGAAGTAGGGTGGTTGAAATACTAAAAAGTTACACTTATTTTTACTAACATTTCCCAAAGAGTTACTTCAGTGTCTCTAGCGGTTTTCAGTCATTTTCTTCATACCAGATTCACCAAAAGAACATATATACTGAAGATCTAATGGAGAAACTATCTGCATAACGTAATGTCAATAGACCATTTTCCGTTCACTGCGAGAATCACGCGTTATGCGTGAAATCGAACGTAAAAACAGTTTAAACAAAGGTCATAGCGTCGTAGTCGCGTCAAACATCGCGTGGGATTCGACAAACGCGAAAGTATTTCGGGGACATTTCCATGCTTAATAATGTGCTGTCCACATTTGATGATAGGCAATTTCGATTAAGTAAGGGTATTCGGAAGCAATATTCCTCTGTCGAAGATCGGCCGGTCAATGTAAGCTGCGAAATAAAGAAATTCTAGTTCAAAATCAAATCGTTCGATTTTTGCGGCAGACGTTCGACGCGCGTCTTTCATGCATCTCGCGAGATCTCGCAATTGTACGGAAAATCACCTATTCTATGTTAGTCGTTCAGCGTGAATTTGGCTTAACTTTTTCAATGTACAATTCAAGCTTAGAAATGCTGGACATTTCGGCCATTATTTTTTTTTCAAAGGAGGGTGTTTCAGCCTCTTGTAATTTGTTTTCTTGGGAAGATTGCACATAGTAGTAGTTGTCGTCGCTCCACACATGCGTGAGATATATGGTCTCGTATAAACAAATATGGTGATTTTGACTGTTGCGCAGATCAACGAGTACAAACTGAGACGTTTCCAAGCTTTAATTAGGTCATTTTTAGGTGATTGGATGGTATCGAAGGAGTCACCGGTGGTATTCAGTGCAAGTCGCACCCAGGTCAAACCTCATACGTGATTTTGAAGAGCACATTGGATTGTGGGAAATCAATGTTTATCAACACAACTGGCGCACATGCGCAGCGCGACAACCACCACCCTTTAAACTACTTTTTTTGTATTCATTCGTAAAACGTACAGATAATTATTAAGATTACAAAACACCCACGGCCGAAATGCCTGTCTCTGCTGAGAAGTACAAACCCACAAATATTCTCAGCTGTGGTATATATACGAGCGTTATGTATTAGTGTATTGCAATCACAAGTGAAGTGGTTGGCAAATTTGCAAGCCAGTGAGGCAAGTAGCCGACTGAATGACTGACTAGGGGTATTTAGGGATGTTGTTCCAGCTATAATTAAGAATTGCACCCACAGTAAAAATAGGTGATTTTCCGTACAATTGCGAGATCTCGCGAGATGTATGAAAAACGCGCGTCGAACGTCTGCCGCAAAAATCGAACGATTTGATTTTGAACTAGAATTTCTTTATTCCGTAACTCACATCGACCGGCCGATCTTCGACAGAGGAATATTGCTTCCGAATACCCTTACTTAATCAAAATTGCCTATCATCAAATGTGGACAGCACATTATTAGTCCCTGTTCGGACGGAGTCCGAAAACGGGGACTTATGTTTTGCCCTGTGTGCGTCCGTCCGTCCGTGCGTCCGTCCGTGATCACCTGTATCTCGAACATGCATGGACCGATTATGTTCAAACTTCACTCATACATCACACATTATATGGGACATATGCACATGCATTTTTTTCATGATCCGATTAACGATAGCCGAATAGCGGCCATTTTAAGGCCGAAAATGCATCAAAATCGCACATTTTCACCATTCCGGACCCGGATCTCAGTTCAAATTTGGTACTTACATTAAACATAATAGGACCTTGATGCACGTCATTTTTTTTTCCGGATCAAGTTCGAAATGGCTGACTGGCGGCCATTTTCTTAAAGAATTTAGTTCTGGATCCGTATCCAAGACATGTCTGGATTGATCAAGTTCAAACTTCACACACACATGGTGCATCATGTCACAAATAGATATGTGCATTTGTTTCATGATCCGCTTAACAATAGCTGAATGATGGCCATTTTAAGACCGAAAATGCATTAAAATCACGTATTTTCACAATTCCGGAACCAGATCTCAGTCATGCATGGATGGATTTTGTTCAGATTTAGTACAATGTGTTGTACATATGCAGGTGCATTTCGGTCATGATCTGCTTTGAATGTATTTGTCACTCAAATAGGAACGGAACAGGGACGTGTCATTGACAATGACTTGTTAAGCATGGAAATGTCCCCCAAAATACTTCGCGTTTGTCGAATCCCACGCAATGTTTGACGCCACTACGACGCTATGACCTTTGTTTGTCCTGTTTTTACGTTCGATTTCACGCATAACGCGTGATTCTCGCAGTGAATGGAAAATGGTCTATTCAGTCTCGATTTGAAATAATTAATTTGTGATAACATTCTAGGGGAAAATAAATGTTTTAACGTCAATGCTCAAGCATCTGTATATTTGTTTGCTTCTAGAAATTATCTGTGATCAGGACGCTGACGAAATTGTTGTGATATATGAATAATTGTATCGTCTTACTCACGACTTGCACAAAGAAGTCAAGCTCAAGTTTCATGAGAGAATTCTTAATATGTATAGCAAAATGTAGAGCAATATACCTGTAATTTAGAAAATAAAAAAATATCAGTGAAGTGAATCTTGTATGCCACTCATTATTCACAGTCAGCTGGAATACACGTGATAATAAAATATATGCGATCAATTTACCAATATTAACTACTAGTATATGGGGGCAGCCATCTTGAACACGACTTGAAACTAGATGGAGAGACAAGTTGAGGACAGGTTTTTCAAATCAGGGTAAAAATACAAAACTTTCACAGTCAGCCAATCCGTTTGGAAACATTAAGCCAACCGTTACGAAATTTGGTTGAATTCATCATTTTTGTGTATCCAACCCTAAATCACCAATTATATACCTTGTTTACATAACTCTATTATATCATATTTGAACATTATAGAATAACTGAGTATCAACTTTCAGCCAGACAATCCATTCATCGCACACGAATATCCAACTCTAAATCACAAATTATATACCTCATTTACATAACTATTATATCATATTTGAACATTATAGAATAACTGAGTATCAACTTTCAGCCAGACAATCCATTCATCGCACACGAATATCCAACCCTAAATCACCAATTATATACCTCATTTACATAACTATTATATCATATTTGAACATTATAGAATAACTGAGTATCAACTTTCAGCCAGACATTCCATTCATCGCACACGAATATCCAACTCTAAATCACCAATTATATACCTCATTTACATAACTATTATATCATATTTGAACATTATAGAATAACTGAGTATCAACTTTCAGCCAGACATTCCATTCATCGCACACGAATATCCAACCCTAAATCACCAATTATATACCTCATTTACATAACTATTATATCATATTTGAACATTATAGAATAACTGAGTATCAACTTTCAGCCAGACATTCCATTCATCGCACACGAATATCCAACTCTAAATCACCAATTATATACCTCATTTACATAACTATTATATCATAATACAAAAGTGTCAATTATACAACTCAATCAAATATGGACATCGTGGGTATGACAATTATGGGACTCTCTGTGAAACATAATTGTGTGAAATGGGCCATCAATATCAAATAAAATAATACCACAAAGTAGTATTTTATTTCATCATTGTTTACCCAATGTTGAGGTGATTATAACCGCAATGATACAAAACAATTACACTGTCATCAAACAATTTACATCACAAACTCTTCAAACAGTGCTTTATTATTGGAATTTTGATAGGCAAGTTACATTCCTTGAGAACATCCAGTGTGATCTAGGCATTACATGATTTTGATGCAAAATCATCATCACAACTTATTTAACAGCCTGGATTTCTGTGGAGGGTTATCCATGTTTGTTATTTTTACATTGTGTTTCTTCGCCAACCAACTTGTTTAGCCACTTGGAAATTGAGAAGAAGATTTTTCAGAAAGAAAGATACGCTTATTTATAAGAAAATTATTGTATGATGTTGTGTTAACCTTACTGTGGCTGATGACATGTTTTTAGATTAAAATTCCTTTCTAGTAGCAAACGGTGGTAAACAAAAGTGATGTAGTTTGTTCCAGCAAAATCTCAATGTACCTCACCAGTGGCAACTGGGGGTGAAAGGTCAGCAGAAGAAGCCCAGACAATAGCTTATTAGATGTTCCTATCAGAAGGAGATAAATGATGTGTAGAGTAGTACCCTCTAACTGCATGAGAAGTATATCTGACAACCCCTTAACTGAGAAATATATCACACCTTAACTACATGAGAAATATAACAACCCTTAAACTACATGAAAAGTAGAGTATAACAACCCCTTAACTACAATGAGAAGTATAACAACCACTTAACTGCATGAAAAGTATAACAACCACTTAACTGCATGAAAAGTATAACAACCCCTTAACTACATGAAAAGTATAACAACCCCTTAACTGCAAGATAAGTATATCAATTCCTCCAACTGTTTGAGGGAAAAATTGAAAACAACTGGGTGAAATGCGGAAATTTGTTTTCAACTTGATAACAAATTAAGTGTTGGTCTTTCATACATTTTTTTTACAAACACATCCATGCTACGTGCATTTACAAAATATGATGACTATACCATAAGCAAATGAGCATGACATCTGTAAATGTCTATCATGACATGCAACGCTTCACTAGAAATAATATATACAGTGCTATCAAATAAATATTGATATATATATATATATACATAAGTAAGTGCATTGTGAGGATAAACTCAGTGGTTGATGTTATTATATATACGAGATAGTAAGATTCCTCGATGTAGACTGGGTGGGTTGGTTAACATGGTGTCCACTATGCAACATCAAGGACACCAGCAGCAACCAGTTGTCGAGACAACCAATCTAACCCATCCAAGAGTCCGTTTCCACTTTGAGCATCACATGCTTGGATGTGCCAGACACGTCCACAACATAACTTGTGCAACTCCAGACGCTGGGATAGTTCTTCAACACACATGGAACACGGCAGGTCCTACAAAAAGGATTGGAAATATGATGATATACTATAAACTATGATTATGATATCTGACCCTAAATATGGTGGTTTGAATGACCCAAATATATTTGATATCTGATCCTCAATATGGTGGTTTGAATGACCCAAATATATTTGACATCTGACCCTCAATATAGTGGTTTGAATGACCCAAATATATTTGACATCTGACCCTAAATATGGTGGTTTGAATGACCCAAATGGTTGATATCTAACCCTAAATATGGTGGTTTGAATGACCCAAATGTTTGATATCTGACCCTAAATATGGTGGTTTGAATGACCCAAATGGTTGATATCTAACCCTAAATATGGTGGTTTGAATGACCCAAATGTTTGATATCTGACCCAAAATATGGTGGTTTGATTGACCCAAATATTTGATATCTGACCCTAAATACAGTGGTTTGAATAACTGAAATGTTTGATATCTGACCCTAAATATGGTGGTTAGAATGACACAAATGTTTGATATCTGACCCTAAATATGGTGGTTTGAATGACTCAAATGTTTCATATCTGACCCTCAATATGGTGGTTTGATTGACCCAAATATTTGATATCTGACCCTAAATATGGTGGTTTGAAGACTTGAATGTTTGACATCTGACCCTTCAATATGATGGTTTGAATGACCCAAATGTTTGATATCTGATCCTCAATATGGTGGTTTGAATGACCCAAATATATTTGATATCTGATCCTCAATATGGTGGTTTGAATGACTCAAATCTTTCATATCAGACCCTAAATATGGTGGTTTGAATGACCCAAATGGTTGATATCTGACCCTAAATATGGTGATTTGATTGACCCAAATGTTGTATATCTGACCCTCAATATGGTGGTTTGACTGACCCAAATGTTTGATATCTGATCCTAAATATGCTGGTTTGAATGACTCAAATGTTTGATATCTGACCCTAAATATGGTGATTTGATTGACCCAAATGTTTGATATCTGATCCTCGATATGGTGGGGTTTGATTAACCCAAATGTTTTATATCTGACCCTCAATATGGTGGTTTGAAAGACCCAAATGTTTGATATCTGATCCTCAATGTGGTGGTTTGAATGACTCAAATGTTTGATATCTGATGCTGATTTGAATAACAGAAATATTTGAATTATTACCTGTTTACTTGCAAAGACTAAAAGTAAAGCATCTCGAAGCTCTCTTTCTGTCAGTAACTTTGACAACTCTTCATAAGATTCATGTAGTCGATGACTATCACTACTGTCAATCACAAATATTATAGCTGTAATACAAACATTGTACAATCTAGTAGTTTTGTTCAAATCCCTGAGTGAGGGATCTTCTGAGAGATGCAAGGAATGGATGCTATACATTGCACAGAGGAAGTCACAATAATTATGTCTATCTCGCCTTATTTCCATTTGTGTTCTACTGATGAATTCATAAGATTGACATTGCATGTAAGATTTACTCATAAACCAACTACTACTGTGCTTGGAGTGCATTGATTACGTTGAAAGTGAAAAACACACTATACAATAGTATTTTCAACTTCAACTGCTCAGAATGAACTGATCACAGTGACCTTGGTCTCTAGCAAACAAACCAATATAAAGTACCGATCACAGTGACCTTAGTCTGTAGCAAACAAACCAATACAAGGTACCGATCACAGTGACCTTGAGGTATGTAAATGAGTCTTTATGTGGTAGTTGATAGCGGTAACTAAGCGTCTCAGTTTTCACGAAGATACGAGTTGAACATACGCTCACTTTCAAAAGTAAGCTACGCTCAGTTTAACATGAAGTTGATACAAGTTCGTTTCAGAGGTCTGGATTCACATGAGCAGGACAATTGTTAAAACTGACGCAACCATATTTAATTAAATATTCAAGCAATTTAAATCCTATTACCTTGTAAGATAGACGCGTCTGGTAATGAGGGACTACGCTCACTTTTACGTGTCATAGTAGGCATGGGACCTACAACTTTATTGTATTTTATATCAAGATCTCAAATGGGATACGATAGCAATAAAGATATACTTACAACTCTGACGTTTGTTTTGTCTTGAGTGTTTTCATTTGTCGCCGTTTGTAAACAACGCTCAGTGACAATGAGTTGTTGCGCACACTTGCATGAAGTGAAAGTGTGCACACATACAAGAAGTTTTATTAATGAAATGTACATTCCCTTTTGCTCATATGTCCGGATCAACCTTCATATATTGATACTACAGCAATGGTAGTGCAAAGTTGCACGTCGCAACATTTATGCATTGTGCGTGAATCATTTCGTGATCGTACAGTTACGAATCAGTTGGCTTTGATTGGTTGACCCTCATGAAAATATAAATTTACATGTAAAATACACATTTGATCGAGACTACATTGGTCGCCATATACACATAGGCTGCTTTTCTGTTACTTTGGTTTATGTTGCTTTTCTGTAGCGTTAAAAATACATTTGAAAACGGTTGTATAATCATTGAGCGTCGATATAGATGCCGACAAATAAAAATAATCGGTCAAAACTAACATCAGCGTAGCATCCAGTTGCATCTATTAAATTACTATATTGTATTCGGTGGTCGACCCCGGCATTTAAAAACTCTATGCATACAATGGCGACTAAAGTGTGCGTAAAATAATTCTGGTTTCTTGTAATGAGTCATGCATGTACTCCCCAAACTGTGTAATTCCATTGTTTTTCCCATGCCAACTTTTACAAGTGAGTGTACGCTCTCTTTCTACGACCTCGAGTTGGACGCATTGCATACAGTACTTCGCATAATTGTACCCCTTCTGGATTTTACTTTTGATAACATGTATATCCATCTTCACCAGTCAAATATACTTACCTTTATTAAATATGACGTGCAATAACAAAATAAATGTAGCAATGTGACGAAACAATATTTATTAACACTTCCTAAAACTGTAGCAAAATAGTGACGGCAATTATCAATCTATTTGTTGAAAAGGTACTATGAAACCGTTCATTTCCTTCAACAGGGTCTGGAGTGGGCATGGTGGGGGTAGTCATTGGCTTTCAATGTTGGACATCGCGTCACAGTGTCAATCACCAAATGCCATCCTGGGTTTGTGACCTCAGCTGGAATTAAAAACAACTCTACCCGTTGTAACCTCGCATAAAAAAACAATCACCAGGTACTGGCATTTTGTCTATAACCGTGATGATTTTTGTCTGAATTTAAAACACAACAGTCACCCACTGTGATAACAAATAAGCCGATACTTTGACGTGCGGCAAAACATCGGAGCTATGCACACACTATGTCACTAGAACGCTTATATTCTAATGAAAACTCAATATTTACTTGGTCGTATTTATCTAACGGACATGGAAACAGATTTATTGATACATATAATGCTTCTCATTCCACCCCATATTTGTTGGGACTCTACTGGTTAGTTGTCTACAAGTGACAGAAACAGA
Organism: Saccoglossus kowalevskii; assembly: GCF_978046115.1. NCBI lineage: Eukaryota > Metazoa > Hemichordata > Enteropneusta > Harrimaniidae > Saccoglossus > Saccoglossus kowalevskii. The sequence goes on along the minus strand of NC_140649.1, from coordinate 18,344,587 downwards.
CATCTCCATTCATCCATCTGTAACGTAAAACGGAGCCGATCACACAATAAACAATAAGGTGGTCACACTTCGGTCGAGGTGTTAATTGCGCCACAAGACTTCAATTTACAAGTAAACTATCTCAAGCATTCCATTGTGTGGCTCCATGCCCAATTTTGAAAGTAAGCGTACACTCAACTCGCATCTTCAGAAATTAGACAAACTGCGTGAATATTTAATTAAACATGGCTGCTTTGTTTTAACAAACGTTCTCTCATGTGAATATGTGGACTTGTATCAACTTCATGTTAAACTGAGCGTAGCTTTCATTCCAGCATTCCATGGTTTGTCCCCACGCCTACTTTTAAAAGTGAGCGCACTCAAGCATTCCATTGTTTGGCTCATGCAAGTGTGTATAACAATTGTTGTCACTGAGTGTTGTTTACAGACGCCGACAAATGAAAACACTCAAGACAAAACAAACACCAGAGTTGCATCTTTATCACTATTAAATATAATTGTAGCCGATCCCGGCATTTATTTTGCGTAAATCAAAATAGTACTCGCAAAAACTTCATGTATACACTGGCAACTTGTGGTTACTTGAAATCAGACATGCGCACTTCTCAGGTCCCATGCCTACTATGACACGTAAAAGTGAGCGTAGTCCCTCATTACCAGACGCGCCCATCTTACAAGGTCATAGGGTTCAAACTGCGTGAATATTTAATTAAATACGGTTGCGTCATTTTCAACAAACGTCCTGCTCATGTGAATCCAGATTGGATTCTTTAACTTAAGTTAGACCACAGTCCCTATATCAGAGGTGATAGAGGGACTGTGCCACGCTTACTTTTAAAAGTGAGTGCACTCAAGCTTTCCATTGTTTGGCTCCACGCTTACTTTTGAAAGTGAACGCACGCTCAACTCGTATCTTCATGAAAACTGAGACGCTTAGTTACCACGCTCAACTACCACATAGAGACCTATTTACATACATATGACCTTGGTCTGTAGCAAACAATCCAATACAAGATGACTACTAACCTTGTGTATTCAGATAGTAATGTTTCCATAGGGGGCGTAGCTTAGTATTGCCACCAACATCCCAAATAGTGAACTTGAGATTCTTGTATTCCACAGTCTCAACATTAAAACCTTTAAATAAACACACAATAAATATAAATATAAGAGATAGTATGCATAATGTTCCCTCCCCTTTCAAATAATACATTACAACAATTTTAGTTTTGAGCATTCAGGCTAATACTAGTTGTGTGCCTGCATGTGATTTTTTGGCATGAATTCCGGGCAAAAATTTTATTTGTAAATATTAAATTTTTAAAACCAACTAACTTCTAGAATAAGAACCCATTTCTGGAGACAGAAGGTTTTGTTGTACACGTAAGATTAACTTACCAATAGTAGGTATAGTTTGTATGAACTCATTCTGCTTCAGTTTAAACAATATAGTAGTTTTGCCAGCATTATCCAACCCCAAAGTCACCACTCTCATTTCTAACTTTGGACCAATATGAACTCTATTGTCCTGTATTTAAATCACACAAAAGAATTATTTATTTTAACAAAGAACCAAGGAAGCCCAAGCTCTTATAAATCCTTTAAATACCACAGTTGTTTCTACCTAATTACTGTGTGCAATACTGTAAAATACTTTACTTTAGCTGGAATTAATTGTCACTGAAAAAACTTTTTGGGTGTTTTGTATGGAATTTACTTTCACTGATTTTTGACGAGTGGAATGTAAAATACAGAAAATAGCGAAAATAAAGTATTTCACAGTATTTTGCATATTGTTAGGTATTTTTCTCTAATTTCATTGTTCATTTGAACTAAATACATGCACACAGTTTGCATCAATAAATTTAGTAGGATGTTATGTCTTTGACGGCCCACAGCTTAACAAAGTAACCACTGTATTAAATACAGGTACCATATTTACTACGAAATATTTACTACATATTTATTACGTAAATAGATATGATACAATACCATATTTTTTGTTTTAGTAATACCGGGTATATGCACTTACATAAATGACAGAGGTGTGTCGATGTTCACACAAAGTTATATTTTAATGATCCAGCATCTAATTTTGGGTTTGTATGTTTTTCTTACTGGAGACTCAAATTAGATAATATGGTATCATTAGATTCTGAGCACATGGAAAGCTGTAATAGTAAGTGATGCTTACCTTAGTAAATGTCATTGGTATAGTAGCATCTACTGGGATATGCTCTGATAACTCTGTCAACAGCTGTTGTTGTTGATGCAAAGTTTCCACCAAGTTATTCACATCATGCTTAGCCATAACCACTCTGGCATTGTCCTGTACATGGAGTTACTACATTAGTTATTATTAGCAACTTTCTTTACATCATAAACCAATTCATGAATTTCCAAGATCATGACTTTCACAAAAATAGAGATATCTTCCCCAAATGAACAAATCTGTATCTACATTGTGAATCTCAAAGCAATCTGGCAGGAGGTTTTGGAGAAGAAGTAAAAAATATGCAAAAGTGAGCACAAAAACCCAAAAAATATTTATTAAAAATAGACACTTGCATATGGTCTCATAAAATTAGTAAATCAGAGTCTAGTACATGTCAAGAACGTTCATGCCAAATTTCAATGCAATCTGACAAGCAGTTGTTGAAAAAATCATTTTTGAACAAAAATATTCCCAACAAATAGAGATTTGGATGTGATGTCATGAAATGAACAAATCTGACAGAGGACAACCTAAGGTAGCTGTGCTATATGATTTGGGAGAAGAAGTTATAAAAGTTGACGGACGGCATATGCTGTACAATAGACAGGCGACGACTAGTCATCTTTGATGACAGCGGAGCTCAAAAAGCAGTATGTGAATCAATCATCTGTAATTACTGTATCGTGTTTACCCGGTAATTGAAATTAAACAAAAAATCAACAAGAACAATAAGATGGGATACCATTTTGTATTATATTAAAAATAGCCTATAGTCGGTCAAATTTTACCAAATCCAAAATTAAAATTGGTTAGTTCATCAGAATTCAAAAGTGCAGCTTTTATGAAGTACTTGTTCATTTTTTACCTTTGTTCTAAGAGTGTCCTAGATGTGGAATGTTTATACAAAGTTTGAATAGTATTGCCTCAGGCACTCCCAAGAAACAATAAATGACAAAATGATTTTTGTTCACTGATGAGCGCAGATCTAGCAGCATAGTCAGTTTGCGGTGTGCAATGTTTAAAGGGAATATGATTGGAAGCAAACGCCTTACCTGCTGTAATACCCTTTCCCATTGTAAGCAAATAGCGCTAGTTTGAGACAGTACTATAGCCAAGTCTTCTTGTTGTTGTCGCAAAGTTCGCAATTTCTCTCTCACATGTGTATCCACTACACTAATAGCAACCTCTTCCTGTCTATAGAGTGCTTCATGTAATTCATTAAAATAATCACGCACACGAGTTCTAGACATCTCTGCGGTACCCGTCACCTATAGTATCATAATATAAATAGGTAAAAGATATAAATATGCATTGTGTAACAAATCATTGTAACTGACTCTAACAATAATTTAGCGTCCTTTGACACCAAGTAACTGAGATAAAAAGCAATTACAGACATCATTTCAATATTTGGATACAAAGATGTTTTTGTCTAAAATGGCTGCTGGTTGGCCATATTCAATGTGATCACAAACTAAAATCATGAGCATAGGAATTTTAAAATGTTCAAGCACCATTATGTTAATGTAATCAACTCTTGCCACTTTTCACACAATAAACCAACTTAATTGATTTTATTTTTTTCAATTTTGAGCTGCAGCCTATGGAAACATTACATACCTACATTTGGTTGAAAATTAATAATAATAATAATAATAACTTTATTTAATTAAGCGCAACAATTCCAACATATGAAGATCAAAGGCGCTGATACAATAAACAATCAGTCAAATATTAAAAGCACATTTAAATAAGTGCGTTTTCAGTCTGGATTTAAAAATGTCTACTGAAGGACTAGAACGAACAGACAGAGGTAATTCATTAAAAAGTTTAGGACCTAAATTTTCAAAAGCACGGTCTTTGTATAACACCTTGGACTTTTTACTACACACCTGACGAGTTTTAATAAGAAACTTTGATTCAGATCTTAAACTACGACTAGGTACATAAAATTCGATTAATTCACATAGATAATTTGGGGCAAAACCATACAAAGATTTATACACTAGTAAAAGTAATTTGAAATTGATTCTTTGTACAACTGGTAACCAATGAAGTTTAATAAAAATGTCTGTAATGTGGTCATATTTTCGAGCACGAGTGACAAGGCGGGCTGCTGCATTTTGTACACGAATAAGAGGTTTTATCTTAGTTACAGGGAGACCAGACAATAATGAATTACAGCTGTCTAAGCGAGAAGATATGAATGCATGTACCAACTTTTCAGTATCAGATTGGGATAATGATTTACGAATACGATTAATATTTCTTAGATGGGAATATCCAGATCTACAAATAGTAGAAATGTGTGTTTCCATAGATAGCTGCGAATCAAACAAGACACCTAAGTTTCTAGCACTTGACGAAGCACTAACCAATTCTTCACCAATTGCGATACTAGACAAAGGACACGAGTCTTGTGAGAATCTCCGAGACGACATGCACACAAATTCAGTTTTCGACACATTCAAAAGTAGGAAATTACAAGACATCCAATCGCTAACGTCTTGAATACATGTCTGAAGTATCACCCGGGCGCGAATTTGATCATCTTCAGAAACCGATAAATAAATCTGTGTGTCATCGGCGTAAAAATGATATTTTACGCCGTGACGTCGCAATAACTCGCCCAATGGACGCATGTACATTGAGAACAATAATGGCCCTAAGACGGAGCCCTGTGGAACACCGGTTTCTAATATAGACGTCATATCAGAAAATACATTTCCAATTTTCACTTTTTGAATGCGGTTACTCAAATACGACTCAAACCATTTGATGATGAGACCATTTAAACCAAAATTTGATCTCAACCTATCGATGAGAATCCTGTGATTCACAGTATCAAAAGCGGCTGAAAGATCCAAAAGTACGAGAGCAACTGAATTCTTAGAATTATCAATACTGCAATACTGCAATACTGCAAATTAACAAAGAAATTATAAAATAATATGGAAAAATATTGAAAAAGTTAAACCCAAATGTTGGCAGCATTCCAAGGGTTACATTTGTTAGAAATATTTGGTTAATTGCTAGCTACATGTAGAGTACTGTAAAAGACTTTATTTTACCTGGAATTTATTTTCGCTGAATAGACTTTTTGGGTGTTTTGTATGGAGTTTATATTTACTGATTTTTTGATGAGTTGAATATAAAATATAGGAACAACAGTATATATTTAGTGGATTTTATTTTCACTGAATCATTCCTTCAGCAAAAATTAATTCCAAGTGAAATCAAAGAAAGCTTAGAAAGAACTCCCGTGTGCTGAGAGTATTGAAGACATATTAAAAATTAATTCAAAATTACTTGTACTTGAGATATTGATGGAATAGCTGAAAACTAATTATGTAAATCAGGTAACTGATATGAACAGATTTAAGTGTAAAACTAATAAGGTCTGCACAATGTACCAAGTTTCATTGAAATGTGATTAGAACCCAAAAAATATTAATTATTATGCTAATTAGAGAGTTAATATGAACAGATTTTAACCCAAAATTAATCAGGCTGCCTATTGTCCTAGAGCATTTATGTACCAAGTTTTATTCAAATGTGATGATCAATACTTGAGATATCAGTATTAATTAATTATGTTAATTAAGTGATTAAGAAGCATACATATTTACCAAAAACTAATATGGTGTATAGTCCTAGGTTCATTGAAATGTGATGGGTACTCTTTAAAAGTTTCATTGAAATCCAATGAGTGGTTTGTAGACATCAGTGCAACAGCCATAGAACAGCAAAACATTAACTCATTATGCAAATTAGGTAATTAATAGGCACACTTATTTATCCCAAAATTAATCTGGTCTCTGCATAGTCCTAGAAAATGTCACAAGTCTCATTGAAATGTGATGATTAGTATCAGGTGAAAAGCTAAAAATTAACTAATTATGCTAATAAGGTGATTAATATGCACAAATATTTACCCAAAAACTAATTAGGTCTCTGCACAGTCCTCAAGTAACTATGTACTAAGTTTCATTGAAATGTGATCATTACTACTTGAAATATCAAAAGCTGAAAATTAATTAATTATGCAAATTAGGTAATTAATATGTACTGATATTACCCTAAACACTACCAGGTCTGTGCAGTGTCATATGACATCTATGTACCAAGTTTTATTGAAATGTTATGATTAGTACTTGAGATATCAGTGGAAAAGCCGAAAATTGATTAATCATTATGTAAATTAAGTAATTAATAATATTAACAGATTTTTACCCAAAACTAATCAAATCTGCGCATTAGTTCAGAGCATCCATGTGCCAAGTTTAATTGAAATCCAATGAGTGGTTCTTCAAAAATCAGTGGAACAGTCATAGAACAACTTAAAATCAGTTAATTATCATGCAAATTAGGTAATTAATATTTATAGATTTTTACCCAAAACTAATCAAATTTGCGTATTGGTTCAGAGCATCCCTGTGCCAAGTTTCATTGAAATCCAATGAGTGGTTCTTCAAATATCAGTGGAGCAGTCATGGAACAGCTTGAAATCAGTTAATTATCATTCAAATTAGATAATTAATATTTATGGATTTTTACCCAAAACTAATCAAATCTGCGCACTACTTCAGAGCATCCATGTGCCAAGTTTCATCAAAATCCAATGAGTGGTTCTTCAGATATCGGTGGAACAGTCTTGGAACAGCTAAAAATCAGCTAATTATCATGCAAATTAGGTAATTAATATTTATAGATTTTTACCCAAAACTAATCAAATTTGCGTATTGGTTCAGAGCATCCCTGTGCCAAGTTTCATTGAAATCCAATGAGTGGTTCTTCAAATATCAGTGGAACAGTCATGGAACAGCTTGAAATCAGTTAATTATCATTCAAATTAGATAATTAATATTCATAGATTTTTACCCAAAACTAATCAAATCTGCGCACTACTTCAGAGCATCCATGTGCCAAGTTTCATCAAAATCCAATGAGTGGTTCTTCAGATATCAGTGGAACAGTCTTGGAACAGCTAAAAATCAGCTAATTATCATGCAAATTAGGTAATTAATATTCATAAATTTTTACCAAAACCTAATCAACTCTGCGCATTATCCCAGAGCATCTATGTACCAAGTTTCACCAAAATTTGATTAGTGGTTCTTGAGATAACAGTGGAACAAAAACAGTGACATACATACATACATACATACATACATACATACATACATACATACATACATACATACATACATACATACATACAGACAGGGTAACTGCAAAGACTCCCTTTTGTGCTTTCGCACACAGGAGTCAAAAAAAGTATCCTACAGTCATTTATCAGAGATCAGCTATACAGTGCTCTCTATTGAAGATTATGTAAATTCCCTTGTGTTGCATTTACATAATGTCAACTAGTAGTACCGGTAGCCTCATTCTGGCTTTCTCACCATAATGTGACATTTTTCATACCCCAGATACCATTTCTTTTCTACCTTTGAGTGTGTTGGCGTATTTGTAGCATTTGACTCCTTGAATACAGGAAATTGTTTGCAAGTTACAACTATGAGGTGACTGACCTGTCTGAGCTCTGCCATTCCATCAGGCTGTTCTAGCATTTGCATTCCCCCCTCAACCTGTTGTATAATTGTAGTTAAGCGTTTTGCGGATTCTGTGACTTCTTCAGTAAAGACTCGGATATGCTGTGTTGCCTCAATAATAGACGTACGCACATTGTCAGCCTCACTTTCTACCAGCGTATGCTGCGGATATAAACAGAAACAATTTTATTGACAGTCTCCACTAATGCACTAAACGAGTGGTATAACAATAGCCAAACAAATAATACTGTAAATGTATTAATTATTCACTGGGTTTTAATTTTGCTCTTTTTGCTGATAAGTAAACTCATTGCTTCTGTGACAAAATTGTGAAATTAAAAACATAGTAAACATGCTCAAAACATCAAAATAGTGAAATTAAATGTAAGTGAAAATAAATGGTTTTATAGTTTTTCAATAAGGGTGTGTTAATAAGGCTGTGCAAAACTTTCTGTTTGCAAAATTCTTTGTTTGACGTCAGCATGTTCAAAGAACTCAAATTTTGGGAAAAAGAACAAGTTTGCAAATAAGGTCAGCATACTGTTAAGTAAGTTTGTGATAAATGTAACAACTTATTAAACAATGACATACGTGTATACATGAGTATGTACTCATAAATTTAATAATTTTCCCCATATCTGAGTACCCATAATGTAATAATTTCCCCCATATCTGAGTAGCCATAAATTTAATAATTTTCCTATATCTGATACCCATAATGTAATAATTTCCCCCATATCTGAGTACCCATAAATTTGATAATTTTCCCATATCTGAGTACCCATAAATGTAATAATTTTCCCATATCTAATACCCATAAATTTAATAATTTTCCCATATCTGATACCCGAAAATTCAATAATTTTCCCATATCTAATACCCATTAATGTAATAATTTTCCCATATCAGAGTACCCATAATGTAATAATTTTCCCATATCAGAGTACCCATAAATGTAATAATTTTCCCATATCTGAGTACCCATGAATTTAATAATTTTCCCATATCTGAGTACCCATAAATTTAATAATTTTCCCATATCTGAGTACCCATAAATGTAATAATTTTCCCATATCTGATACCCATAATGTAATAATTTTCCCATATCTGAGTACCCATAAATTTAATAATTTTTCCCATATCTGATACCCATAATGTAATGATTTTCCCATATCTGAGTACCCATAAATTTAATAATTTTCCCATATCTGAGTACCCATAAATTTAATAATTTTCCCATATCTGAGTACCCATACATTTAATAATTTTCCCATATCTGATACCCATAAATGTAATAATTTTCCCATATCTGATACCCATAATGTAATAATTTTTCCATATCTGATACCCAAAAATTTAATAATTTTCCCATATCTGATATCCATAATGTAATAATTTTCTCATATCTGAGTACCCATAAATGTAATAATTTTCCTGTATCTAATACCCATAAATGTAATAATTTTCCCATATCTGATACCATAAATGTAATAATTTTCCCATATCTGAGTACCCATAAATTTAATAATTTTCCCATATCTGAGTACCCATAAATTTAATAATTTTCCCATATCTGATACCCAAAAATTTTATAATTTTCCTATATCTGATACCCAAAAATTTAATAATTTTCCCATATCTGATACCCATAAATGTAATAATTTTCCCATATCTGATACCCATAATGTAATAATTTTTCCATATCTGATACCCAAAAATTTAATAATTTTCCCATATCTGATATCCATAATGTAATAATTTTCTCATATCTGAGTACCCATAAATGTAATAATTTTCCTGTATCTAATACCCATAAATGTAATAATTTTCCCATATCTGATACCATAAATGTAATAATTTTCCCATATCTGAATACCCATAAATTTAATAATTTTCCCATATCTGAGTACCCATAAATTTAATAATTTTCCCATATCTGATACCCAAAATTTTTATAATTTTCCTATATCTGATACCCAAAAATTTAATAATTTTCCAATATCTGATACCCATAATGTAATAATTTTCCCATATCTGAGTACCCATAAATTTAATAATTTTCCCATAAATGAGTACCCATTAATTTAATAATTTCCCCATATCTGATACCCAAAAATTTAATAATTTTCCTATATCTGATACCCATAATGTAATAATTTTCCCCAAACCTGAGTACCCACAAATTTAATAATTTCCCCATATATGACGATGTGCATCTTATTTTACCTTATGTCCTCGATGGCTTCCATAATCTTTACAGAATATACAGATGAGAGGATTTCTTTCACAATCTTTCTCAAGGCAGCAGAATTCTAACAGCTGTGTTGGATGGTCTGGACATGTTGGCCTCTCTCTCGGCTTTTCTGATAATGGAACTCGTTTATGTTTGGCTAATGTTCGTGTTGAATGAGATGATTCAGAGCACTCTGAACATAGATGTGTACTGCAGATTAAACAATAAACACTAGCTGTGTGTTCTTCATTTTCATCGCAGGAAATAACCTAATAATTAAAGCAAACAAAAACAATGAAATGCCAATAACCATGGTAACATATCTAGGAATTAAACCTGGTACAGCAATTGGGGAGAATAATGCTAGAGTATGTGTATTATCTTTGATTTGATTATTTTATTTGTCTCTCAAATTTATAAGAGATTAACATAGACCCTAGAACATCAATGCATTAACACATCGTGGTCCACAACCTTAATTAATATGCTTTAAATAGTACCATATATTGAATGATATATTACAATCATATCAGAGTTATTGTGATGTGGGGTTTGCAAAATATAAAAAAATTACGAGTTTGAGCTAAAAATTTTGTAAACTTTCAAAGGCAACATGGATACCTAAATACCATGGATACCTACATGCTTCTTTTACAACCCAAGCTGTTGACCTGGAAATGAATCAATGTAGATCACCCCCCTTTTTATAATACATATGGTAGCTACGGTACAAGATAACCCAAAACCAAGCACTGAAAGGAAAGTACATACCTCATTGTCATTGGTGCTCTCATTTTGCTCAGCTGCTGTCAGATCTCGTGATAACTGCAGTTTTTCCAATAACTCCAGAAGGGCAAAATTCTTCTTTAAACCCCATATTCCAGAATCACCAAGTTCGGTGACTTGTCTGTCAAGTGGGCAGTGAAGCGATCGTCCATGTGTTGGTAGTCTTGTCAAACAGTCATGGCAAAATGTGTGTCCACATAGTAATAGTCTTGGCACCTTATCACCTTGTAATGTGAACACCTCACCACAAACACCACACTCCAATACCTATGTAGAGAAATTACAATGGTTATCACCTTGTAATGTGAACACCTCACCACACTCCAATACCTATGTAGAGAAATTACAATGGTTATCACCTTGTAATGTGAACACCTCACCACACTCAAATACCTATGTAGAGAAATTACAATGGTTATCACCTTGTAATGTGAACACCTCACCACAAACACCACACTCCAATACCTATGTAGAGAAATTACAATGGTTATCACCTTGTAATGTGAACACCTCACCACAAACACCACACTCCAATACCTATGTAGAGAAATTACAATGGTTATCACCTTGTAATGTGAACACCTCACCACAAACACCACACTCCAATACCTATGTAGAGAAATTACAATGGTTATCACCTTGTAATGTGAACACCTCACCACAAACACCACACTCCAATACCTATGTAGAGAAATTACAATGGTTATCACCTTGTAATGTGAACACCTCACCACAAACACCACACTCCAATACCTATGTAGAGAAATTACAATGGTTATCACCTTGTAATGTGAACACCTCACCACACTCCAATACCTATGTAGAGAAATTACAATGGTTATCACCTTGTAATGTGAACACCTCACCACACTCCAATACCTATGTAGAGAAATTACAATGGTTATCACCTTGTAATGTGAACACCTCACCACACTCCAATACCTATGTAGAGAAATTACAATGGTTATCACCTTGTAATGTGAACACCTCACCACAAACACCACACTCCAATACCTATGTAGAGAAATTACAATGGTTATCACCTTGTAATGTGAACACCTCACCACACTCCAATACCTATGTAGAGAAATTACAATGGTTATCACCTTGTAATGTGAACACCTCACCACACTCCAATACCTATGTAGAGAAATTACAATGGTTATCACCTTGTAATGTGAACACCTCACCACACTCCAATACCTATGTAGAGAAATTACAATGGTTATCACCTTGTAATGTGAACACCTCACCACACTCAAATACCTATGTAGAGAAATTACAATGGTTATTACCTTGTAATGTGAACACCTCACCACACTCCAATACCTATGTAGAGAAATTACAATGGTTATCACCTTGTAATGTGAACACCTCACCACAAACACCACACTCCATACCTATGTAGAGAAATTACAACGGTTATCACCTTGTAATGTGAACACCTCACCACACTCCAATACCTATGTAGAGAAATTACAATGGTTATCACCTTGTAATGTGAACACCTCACCACAAACACCACACTCAAATACCTATGTAGAGAAATTACAATGGTTATCACCTTGTAATGTGAACACCTCACCACACTCCAATACCTATGTAGAGAAATTACAATGGTTATCACCTTGTAATGTGAACACCTCACCACAAACACCACACTCAAATACCTATGTAGAGAAATTACAATGGTTATCACCTTGTAATGTGAACACCTCACCACACTCCAATACCTATGTAGAGAAATTACAATGGTTATCACCTTGTAATGTGAACACCTCACCACACTCCAATACCTATGTAGAGAAATTACAATGGTTATCACCTTGTAATGTGAACACCTCACCACACTCCAATACCTATGTAGAGAAATTACAATGGTTATCACCTTGTAATGTGAACACCTCACCACACTCCAATACCTATGTAGAGAAATTACAATGGTTATCACCTTGTAATGTGAACACCTCACCACAAACACCACACTCAAATACCTATGTAGAGAAATTACAATGGTTATCACCTTGTAATGTGAACACCTCACCACACTCCAATACCTATGTAGAGAAATTACAATGGTTATCACCTTGTAATGTGAACACCTCACCACAAACACCACACTCCATACCTATGTAGAGAAATTACAATGGTTATCACCTTGTAATGTGAACACCTCACCACACTCCAATACCTATGTAGAGAAATTACAATGGTTATCACCTTGTAATGTGAACACCTCACCACACTCCAATACCTATGTAGAGAAATTACAATGGTTATCACCTTGTAATGTGAACACCTCACCACACTCAAATACCTATGTAGAGAAATTACAATGGTTATCACCTTGTAATGTGAACACCTCACCACAAACACCACACTCAAATACCTATGTAGAGAAATTACAATGGTTATCACCTTGTAATGTGAACACCTCACCACACTCCAATACCTATGTAGAGAAATTACAATGGTTATCACCTTGTAATGTGAACACCTCACCACAAACACCACACTCAAATACCTATGTAGAGAAATTACAATGGTTATCACCTTGTAATGTGAACACCTCACCACACTCCAATACCTATGTAGAGAAATTACAATGGTTATCACCTTGTAATGTGAACACCTCACCACACTCCAATACCTATGTAGAGAAATTACAATGGTTATCACCTTGTAATGTGAACACCTCACCACACTCCAATACCTATGTAGAGAAATTACAATGGTTATCACCTTGTAATGTGAACACCTCACCACACTCCAATACCTATGTAGAGAAATTACAATGGTTATCACCTTGTAATGTGAACACCTCACCACAAACACCACACTCAAATACCTATGTAGAGAAATTACAATGGTTATCACCTTGTAATGTGAACACCTCACCACACTCCAATACCTATGTAGAGAAATTACAATGGTTATCACCTTGTAATGTGAACACCTCACCACACTCCAATACCTATGTAGAGAAATTACAATGGTTATCACCTTGTAATATGAACACCTCACCACAAACACCACACTCCATACCTATGTAGAGAAATTACAATGGTTATCACCTTGTAATGTGAACACCTCACCACACTCCAATACCTATGTAGAGAAATTACAATGGTTATCACCTTGTAATGTGAACACCTCATCACACTCCAATACCTATGTAGAGAAATTACAATGGTTATCACCTTGTAATGTGAACACCTCACCACACTCCAATACCTATGTAGAGAAATTACAATGGTTATCACCTTGTAATGTGAACACCTCACCACAAACACCACACTCCATACCTATGTAGAGAAATTACAATGGTTATCACCTTGTAATGTGAACACCTCACCACACTCCAATACCTATGTAGAGAAATTACAATGGTTATCACCTTGTAATGTGAACACCTCACCACAAACACCACACTCCATACCTATGTAGAGAAATTACAATGGTTATCACCTTGTAATGTGAACACCTCACCACACTCCAATACCTATGTAGAGAAATTACAATGGTTATCACCTTGTAATGTGAACACCTCATCACACTCCAATACCTATGTAGAGAAATTACAATGGTTATCACCTTGTAATGTGAACACCTCACCACACTCCAATACCTATGTAGAGAAATTACAATGGTTATCACCTTGTAATGTGAACACCTCACCACACTCAAATACCTATGTAGAGAAATTACAATGGTTATCACCTTGTAATGTGAACACCTCACCACACTCAAATACCTATGTAGAGAAATTACAATGGTTATCACCTTGTAATGTGAACACCTCACCACACTCAAATACCTATGTAGAGAAATTACAATGGTTATCACCTTGTAATGTGAACACCTCATCACACTCCAATACCTATGTAGAGAAATTACAATGGTTATCACCTTGTAATGTGAACACCTCATCACAAACACCACACTCAAATACCTATGTAGAGAAATTACAATGGTTATCACCTTGTAATGTGAACACCTCACCACACTCAAATACCTATGTAGAGAAATTACAATGGTTATCACCTTGTAATGTGAACACCTCACCACACTCAAATACCTATGTAGAGAAATTACAATGGTTATCACCTTGTAATGTGAACACCTCATCACACTCCAATACCTATGTAGAGAAATTACAATGGTTATCACCTTGTAATGTGAACACCTCATCACAAACACCACACTCCAATACCTATGTAGAGAAATTACAATGGTTATCACCTTGTAATGTGAACACCTCATCACAAACACCACACTCAAATACCTATGTAGAGAAATTACAATGGTTATCACCTTGTAATGTGAACACCTCATCACAAACACCACACTCCAATACCTGTGTAGAGAAATTACAATGGTTATCACCTTGTAATGTGAACACCTCACCACAAACACCACACTCCAATACCTATGTAGAGAAATTACAATGGTTATCACCTTGTAATGTGAACACCTCATCACAAACACCACACTCCAATACCTATGTAGAGAAATTACAATGGTTATCACCTTGTAATGTGAACACCTCATCACAAACACCACACTCCAATAACTATGTAGAGAAATTACAATGGTTATCACCTTGTAATGTGAACACCTCATCACAAACACCACACTCCAATACCTATGTAGAGAAATTACAATGGTTATCACCTTGTAATGTGAACACCTCACCACAAACACCACACTCCAATACCTATGTAGAGAAATTACAATGGTTATCACCTTGTAATGTGAACACCTCATCACAAACACCACACTCCAATACCTATGTAGAGAAATTACAATGGTTATCACCTTGTAATGTGAACACCTCATCACAAACACCACACTCCAATAACTATGTAGAGAAATTACAATGGTTATCACCTTGTAATGTGAACACCTCATCACAAACACCACACTCCAATACCTGTGCAGAAGCATTGAACGTCATCGGATTAGTGGAGCTAAAATTGTGTGATTGATTGCTTTTTTTTTTTCCTTGCTTGAAGTTCCCTGGCCAATCAAAAATCATGATTTACACAAAGGTAATATGATTAACATACGACACCAGTTTTACCATAAAAAAGCACTTGGGTTTATCCAATAGTGATTTTCAGACAGTTTGAAAATTTCAGGAAAAATAACTTTAGAAAAGCAATTTGCCACACTAAAACATGCCAACATTTTTGAAAATAGTAATTTTAATGACAGAATCTGTCTGCTCTATTTTCTCTAAAACGGGCAAAACATGTGCTGACCAAAAACAAGTCGGTGTAGCCATTTCCGGCACAGGTGATTTTCAGACAGTTTGAAAATGTCAGAATAATGACTTTTGAACACTGATTTGCTAACTAACAAACGCCAACATTTTTTAAAAACTTTGAAACTTATATATATGCATACAAAATAATCTTGTGTTATTTTTTTGGCACATATTTTTTGCAGTGAGTTTGCCTCTTTGAAAAAGCTGCATTTAACCAACTTACATGACATTCTATGTTATTTCTACCCCAGCATTTGAAAAACATTATTTTCAACACAAATAAAACTCCTGCTACCTTAAATTACCAATATTATGATGCTGGCTATTCTGAAATCATTTAGTGCATATTATAATGTCACTCACTGAGAACCAAAAAAAAAAAGTTGAGGATTTTTTTAATTTCATTGCAGCAAACAGCACGATTAGTTTTGTTTTATATTGTTTGTGTGAAATTTTTTAATTTCTAAATCGAACCACTGATCATAAACTTAATTTTGATTAATAACATTTTTGTATTTACTAAAGTCAAATATTGGTTAGCTGCAGTTATGAAGCTCGCTTGGTTTCTCTGTGGATCATTTCGTTTGTCATGGTGTTAACTTAACGAACGAAATGATGTATCCATTGAAAACATGTCGAGCAGCTTCGAAAACTATTTTGTTATATCCAATTTATTTAAAAAAAATATTTGGGCATTTATCTATTTTTTGTTCTGATGGAGTGTATAAGACGTTAATCGACTGGGATCTGAATGAAGAAGCAGGAAAGATTACTATAATAAACTATACGCATACATGCAGTATGAATGATAGCAAGTGAATTGTCATGGAAGTAAATAACAACACAGTTATTGGGGGAGGAGGCTGTGTTTGAGTTATGACGTCCGTCAGATGAGCCACCGGCCTCGGGTGCAAACGTGGTTATTGTCAAAATGAAACCGTGCATTATGAAGAGGTAGATTAAAAACGCGTCAAGATTATTACAACTTACGTTGGTGTTTCCGTTTCTCGACCTACGAGCCGAAAATCTGCTGCCACAGCTCACTTGGCCGAGAGCGGCAGCCATTTTTGCAATACCACTTAACTTACTGTAGAAACTCCGAACACATCATCAAAGCCAACGTCGCCAATTTGCGTAGCGCCTATTGTCCAGAGTTCTGTCTTTTCACTCGCCCTTCTGATGTTTTAGATGTTGAACAACGGTATATCTAAGATTGGTGGGATACAAAAAGGAAGAAAAGATAGAATATTAGAGTAGTAGAAAAAAATAAATAATACAATTATTTCAAGTAACTTAAGGTGCTTCACAAATAACCAAAATGGAGGGCAGTCGAGAAAAAGAGCACTTGCTCGCTCTCAAAGGTTTGTTTTTTTATTTATTATTTTTAAAATTGAATACATATTAGGTGCTCAACTCGATACAGTCAGACACCGACAATTTGAAGTAAGTAAATATGTGAGACTAGGGACCACAGCGAGTATGCTTTCATAGGTACTTAAACGTTAAGTTAATCAATATTCAATACAACACATTTATTGACTATCAGTATCACACGCGCACTGATCGAGAGGGTGGAAATGGTTACTTCGGGCCCCTCACCCTTAATCATAATTAAAAATATATTTTCTCACAAGCTATCTTTAGCACTTTAATTTCTCAAGAGATGATAACTTGCAAAAAGTTAATTCCCTAGCCGGGAATCGAACCCGGGCCCTGTGGGTGAAAGCCACATATCCTAACCACTAGACCACTAGGGATATCTTAAACCTACTCTTTACCTTGTCAATCCAGTGCCCTCCCTCCCTCCCAAATATTAATGCAAACGATGGATGTAAAGAGGGTATAAACAACTTAAAAAAGAAAATTATTCACAACAATGCCATGAACTTTCTTATGTTACTTTTTGATGAGCTTTTTATCAGACCATTTATTACGTATGGCAGTAATGTTTGTGGTGATGAAAGTAGTATAAAATCAGGAATGTGGATCTCTCATTCTGCAGATTTGTACTTGGCATCTCTTAAAAACACATGAAAATTGGCAATCAATGTGAGATATTCTGTTCAAATATTAATTAAAAATAAATAATATGACCGAATTATATCTTCAAGTGTGATTCTTTCAACATCATGCATGCATAAAGTTCACACGAAATTAAATAAATTATTTGGCTGTAATAGACTGCACCATATGTGATTAGCTTTGGCCAATGAAATATTGGACATAAAACTAAAACAAGTAACTTCTCAGTATCCTCATTTTTTTTTTATTATTATTCTGAAGTTGTCATTAAATTTATAATTTTTTATCAAAACTGATTTTTTCTTTCTGTTCTGACTTAGAACAATCCCAACAAGCTTTAAGGCTTATGACATTTGGTGGGGGGTGAAGGGACTGGGGGACGGTCGATTCGTCCCAAATCACATTCGTCCCAAGTCGTTTCGTCCCACAAGTTAATTCGTCCCAAGTCGATTCGTCCCACAAGTTGATTCGTCCCACAAGTTGATTCGTCCCAAAGTCGATTCGTCCCACGCACTGTTTTTGCCGACGTTATATACAAATACACCTTATATGCAACGTAGAGTTATTAGTTAATAAAAACAAATACACCTTACACGCAACGTACAAGTTATTAGTTAATAAATACAAATACACCGTACACGCAACGTAGAGTTATTAGTTAATAAATAAATACAAATACACCGTTCACGCAACGTGGAGTTATTAATTAGCGTGTCAGTAACAGTTGGCATAGAAATTGACCCTGCTCAAGATCGTAATGCTGACCAAAAATTAAATAAATTGGACGAATGTGAATTGGGACGAATGTGAATTGGAACGAATCGACTCGTGGGACGAATGTGAATTGGGACGAATCGACTTGTGGGACGAATGTGAATTGGGACGAGTTGACTGTGAATCAAGGGACTTACACAAATTAGCATGAAATCCAAGTTTGATTGACACTGTACTATTATTCATATATTTTAGTAATGAGGTTGACAAAGCCTTCATTTATGACAACTATACCAGTATTATCAGAAGATAGGGATCTTCCTGGAAATCTGTTTCTTCAAGCTTTACAAACAGACTTGTCAAGTAATAAAGGAATTGAAAATTTTGCTATGGGAGAACTGTTAACACTGCCACAAAATTTTGGGTAAGTACCATGGAAATACTAATAAAGTTATGTCTGCATGACACTTTGTAAATCACAACTGTAATTAGTGTACCTGATACCATGTAAATCACAGCCATCTTGGATGTACCTGTGAAGTTGTCTGTACCTGGTACCATGTGAATCACAGCCATGTTGTACGTAACTGGTACCATGTAAATAATAGCTAAGTTGGATGTACCTTGTATTATGTAAATACAGCCCTGTTGGATGTACCTGGTACAAGTATTAAAATCATAGCGAAGTTGGATGTACCTGGTAAATCACAGCCATGTCGGTTATACCTGGTACGATGTAAATTTCTGCCATGCTGGTTGTACCTCATACCCATGTAAATCATAGCAAACTTGGGGTGTACTTGGTACCATGCGATTCATAACCAAGTTGAGTGGACCTGGTACCATGTAAACTCAGCTAAATTGAGTGTATCGTTGACTATATCAATTCAATGACTTGTTTTTTTCTAATGTGTAGAAATATATTCCTAGGAGAGACATTTTCCTGTTATATCAGTGTACATAATGATAGTAGCCAGAGCGTCAGTGACATATTGGTGAAAACTGATTTACAAACAAGTTCACAACGATTAACGTTATCTGGTGGAAATGTCTCACCAAGTCCAAATTTATCGCCTGAGAATTGCATTGATGAAGTGATACATCATGAAGTCAAAGAACTTGGTACACACATGTAAGTTTATGATCTAAAGTAAATTTCAGTTCATCTATGCTAATTACATAACACAGAGTCAAAGAACTCAGTACACACTAGAGAAAATTCATCTATGGCCATTACATAACAGAGTCAAAGAACTCCGTACACACTAAAGAAAATTCATCTATGGCCATTACATAACACAGAATCAAAGAACTCTACACACTAGTGTAAATTCATCTATGGCCATTACATAACACAGAGTCAAAGAACTCCGTACACACTAGAGTAAATTCAACTATGGCCATTACATAACACAGAGTAGAATAACTCTGTACACACTGGAGTAAATTCATCTATGGCCATAACGTAATACAGAGTCAAAGAACTACGTACACACTAGAGTAAATTCAACTATGGCCATTACATAACACAGAGTCAAAGAACTCCGTACACACTAGAGTAAATTCATCTATGGCCATTACATAACACAGTAAAATAACTCTGTACTCACTGGAGTAAATTCATCTATGGCCATAACGTAATACAGAGTCAAAGAACTTTGTACACACTAGAGTAAATTCAACTATGGCCATTACATAACACAGAATCAAAGAACTTCGTACACACTAGAGAAAATTTATCTATGGCCATTACATAACACAGAATCAAAAAACTCTACACACTAGTGTAAATTCATCTATGGCCATAACGTATTAATACAGAGTAAAATAACTCTGTACACACTGGAGTAAATTCATCTATGGCCATAACGTAATACAGAGTCAAAGAACTACGTACACACTAGAGTAAATTCAACTATGGCCATTACATAACACAGAGTCAAAGAACTCCGTACACACTAGAGAAAATTCCTCTATGGCCATTACACAACACAGAATCAAAAAACTCTACACACTAGTGTAAATTCATCTATGGCCATAACGTAATACAGAGTAAAATAACTGTACACACTGGAGTAAATTCATCTATGGCCATAACGTAATACAGAGTCAAAGAACTCCGTACACACTAGAGTAAATTCAACTATGGCCATTACATAACACAGAATCAAAGAACTTTGTACACACTAGAGTAAATTCAACTATGGCCATTACATAACACAGAATCAAAGAACTTCGTACACACTAGAGAAAATTTATCTATGGCCATTACATAACACAGAATCAAAAAACTCTACACACTAGTGTAAATTCATCTATGGCCATAACGTAATACAGAGTAAAATAACTCTGTACACACTGGAGTAAATTCATCTATGGCCATAACGTAATACAGAGTCAAAGAACTACGTACACAGTAGAGTAAATTCAACTATGGCCATTACATAACACAAAATCAAAGAACTCTACACACTAGTGTAAATTCATCTATGGCCATAACGTAATACAGAGTCAAAGAACTATGTACACAGTAGAGTAAATTCAACTATGGCCATTACATAACACAGAATCAAAGAACTCTACACACTAGTGTAAATTCATCTATGGCCATTACATAACACAGAGTCAAAGAACTCCGTACACACTAGAGTAAATTCAACTATGGCCATTACATAACACAGAATCAAAGAACTCTACACACTAGTGTAAATTCAACTATGGCCATTACATAACACAGAATCAAAGAACTCTACACACTAGAGTAAATTCATCTATGGCCATTTTGTAACAGTGAGTCAAAGAACCCTGTACACACCGGTGTAAATTCATCTATGGCCATTGCATAACACAGAATCAAAGAACTCTACACACTAGTGTAAATTCAACTATGGCCATTACATAACACAGAGTCAAAGAACTCCGTACACACTAGAGTAAATTCAACTATGGCCATTACATAACACAGAATCAAAGAACTTTGTACACACTAGAGTAAATTCAACTATGGCCATTACATAACACAGAATCAAAGAACTTCGTACACACTAGAGAAAATTTATCTATGGCCATTACATAACACAGAATCAAAAAACTCTACACACTAGAGTAAATTCATCTATGGCCATTTTGTAACAGTGAGTCAAAGAACCCTGTACACACCGGTGTAAATTCATCTATGGCCATTGCATAACACAGAATCAAAGAACTCTACACACTAGTGTAAATTCAACTATGGCCATTACATAACACAGAGTCAAAGAACTCCGTACACACTAGAGTAAATTCAACTATGGCCATTACATAACACAGAATCAAAGAACTTTGTACACACTAGAGTAAATTCAACTATGGCCATTACATAACACAGAATCAAAGAACTTCGTACACACTAGAGAAAATTTATCTATGGCCATTACATAACACAGAATCAAAAAACTCTACACACTAGTGTAAATTCATTTATGGCCATAACGTAATACAGAGTAAAATAACTCTGTACACACTGGAGTAAATTCATCTATGGCCATAACGTAATACAGAGTCAAAGAACTACGTACACACTAGAGTAAATTCAACTATGGCCATTACATAACACAGAGTCAAAGAACTCCGTACACACTAGAGAAAATTCATCTATGGCCATTACACAACACAGAATCAAAAAACTCTACACACTAGTGTAAATTCATCTATGGCCATAACGTAATACAGAGTCAAAGAACTATGTACACAGTAGAGTAAATTCAACTCAGGCCATTACATAACACAGAATCAAAAAACTCTACACACTAGTGTAAATTCATCTATGGCCATTACATAACACAGAGTCAAAGAACTCCGTACACACTAGAGTAAATTCAACTATGGCCATTACATAACACAGAATCAAAGAACTCTACACACTAGTGTAAATTCAACTATGGCCATTACATAACACAGAATCAAAGAACTCTACACACTAGAGTAAATTCATCTATGGCCATTTTGTAACAGTGAGTCAAAGAACCCTGTACACACCGGTGTAAATTCATCTATGGCCATTGCATAACACAGAATCAAAGAACTCTACACACTAGTGTAAATTCAACTATGGCCATTACATAACACAGAGTCAAAGAACTCCGTACACACTAGAGTAAATTCAACTATGGCCATTACATAACACAGAATCAAAGAACTCTACACACTAGTGTAAATTCAACTATGGCCATTACATAACACAGAATCAAAGAACTCCGTACACACTAGAGAAAATTCAACTATGGCCATTACATAACACAGAGTCAAAGAACTCCGTACACACTAGAGAAAATTCATCTATGGCCATTACACAACACAGAATCAAAAAACTCTACACACTAGTGTAAATTCATCTATGGCCATAACGTAATACAGAGTCAAAGAACTATGTACACAGTAGAGTAAATTCAACTATGGCCATTACATAACACAGAATCAAAGAACTCTACACACTAGTGTAAATTCATCTATGGCCATTACATAACACAGAGTCAAAGAACTCCGTACACACTAGAGTAAATTCAACTATGGCCATTACATAACACAGAATCAAAGAACTCTACACACTAGTGTAAATTCAACTATGGCCATTACATAACACAGAATCAAAGAACTCTACACACTAGAGTAAATTCATCTATGGCCATTTTGTAACAGTGAGTCAAAGAACCCTGTACACACCGGTGTAAATTCATCTATGGCCATTGCATAACACAGAATCAAAGAACTCTACACACTAGTGTAAATTCAACTATGGCCATTATATAACACAGAATCAAAGAACTCTACACACTAGAGTAAATTCATCTATGGCCATTTTGTAACAGTGAGTCAAAGAACCCTGTACACACTGGTGTAAATTCATCTATGGCCATAACATAACACAGAGTCAAAGATATTAGAAATTCTATTATATTTGGTGGCAGAGACATAATAATAGCAAGTGTGATAACAACTGAAAGATGCACATACCCGGTATCACACAGTAGCTGTATCTTGAATGAGAAATATTGTTATTTATTACAGACTAGTATGTGCAGTGAGTTACAGTATAAGTAGCGGAGAAAAAATGTATTTTAGAAAGTTTTTTAAATTTCAGGTATGTATAAATTGAAATTTCTGTGAGCTATATCATTAGATTATCAGAAAAAAATGTTATTTTTACACTGGCTTATATGATGAGATTATTAGTTTCCTCAAAAGAAGTTCAAAAACGAGAACTTATTTGGTCTCTGTTCGTCCCGAGTCGTATTTCAGAACCCTCTGGACCTAATTCATTCATTCTTTGCATGTGCCTAGTACTTTACGTGTGACATATGCACATACAGTGGTTTAGTGATTTGATCCAAGCCATTTTGTCAGTTTTTGTTCAAATTTGGTGTTGTATGCATGTATGCATATATAATGTATATTATATTACTTTCTGTAGGTACTAAAACCATTAGATGTCAAAACTAAATTCTACAATGCTGAAGTAAGTATAATGTTATAAATACTTGCTGTTACCTCTGTTGGCCTATCAGGAATAATAATGGATATCAGATCAGATTTCCTCACTTCGACCAGAAGCCCCCAATTTAGAAAACTTAAATTATAGTAATTAATTTTTTTTTCATCTTTGATCTTGACAGCATATTTAGCATTTAAATATTTTTGAAATGTATCTATTTTTTCTAAGATTGTATTTTCATTCAAAAAATTAAAACAACGTTTCATATTTCTTCATCATGTATGAAATTTGAAACATGTATTTCAGCTGACTTTCTTTTTGTTTGGTTTAATTTATAAAATTGTTGTTCGACACACAGGTGCCTGATACTCATGAAGAAGGAACAATTTTTCTGACGGGCTTACTGACACACCTGCTTGCTTATGCTCTAACAGCTAAGACTTCAGGTTAAATGCTATACCTATAAAGTCTGCTGATCTTGTATTTGTGCTGCTTTGATTTGATTGGATGGCATAGTATTGAAATAAATCCTCTGTTTTAACTCGTTAGTTAATGAATTAGTATGATTGTGCAATTATCATGTATGATAGATCTAATATAGGATGCGGTGAACAGTATATTATTTTGCCACTAGAAATGTTTGTGTTTTACAGTGAAGATTGCTGAGATTCTGTCGGAGATTGCTCTCGATGTTGTAAAATTAGAACAACTGATCACCTAGTTCATTTTAAAATATTGTTGATTACCTACAGACTTTTCAGTATTTACTTTTATTTCTATGTGAAAATATGTCAGGACCATGGACAAAGTCTGTTAGTAATCAAGAATATTTTGAAACAAAGTAACTACTTAGTAATCAGTTTTTCTAATCTAACAATATCAAAAGCAATCTCAATGACAGAATCTCAGTGGTTTTCATTGTTGATATAAATGGCGACTGACATCTCATCGTGAGCAAGGGTGCCATGTGACTTGTTTACTCTCCCATCATCATGTCCATGCACTGTTACAAATACAATGAATTACCTACATGTACTTTAAAACGCTTTATTTTTGCTGGGAATTAATTTTCGCTGAATGAATAATTCAGTTAAAATAAAATCCAGCGAATGTGCCTTTTTTCCCATATTTTACATTCCACCTGTCAAAAATCAGTGAAAATAAAATTCAGCGAATATGCCTTTTTTCCCATATTTTACATTCCACCTGTCAAAAATCAGTGAAAATAAAATTCACCGAATATGCCTTTTTTCCCATATTTTACATTTCACCTGTCAAAAATCAGTGAATATGCCTTTTTTCCCATATTTTACATTACACCTGTCAAAAATCAGTGAAAATATAATTCAGCGAATATGCCTTTTTTCCCATATTTCACATTCCACCTGTCAAAAATCAGTGAAAATATAATTCAGCGAATATGCCTTTTTTCCCATATTTCACATTCCACCTGTCAAAAATCAGTGAAAATATAATTCAGCGAATATGCCTTTTTTCCCATATTTTACATTTCACCTGTCAAAAATCAGTGAAAATATAATTCAGCGAATATGCCTTTTTTCCCATATTTCACATTCCACCTGTCAAAAATCAGTGAAAATATAATTCAGCGAATATGCCTTTTTTCCCATATTTCACATTCCACCTGTCAAAAATCAGTGAAAATATAATTCAGCGAATATGCCTTTTTTCCCATATTTTACATTTCACCTGTCAAAAATCAGTGAAAATAAAATTCAGCGAATATGCCTTTTTTCCCATATTATACATTCCACCTGTCAAAAATCAGTGAAAATAAAATCCAAAACACCCAAAAAGTCTATTCAGCGAAAATTAATTCCAGTTAAAAAGTATTTTACAGTAAAAGTGGAAATGATGAGGGGAGAGAAGTGTTATTTTTAGTGTTCAAATTTGGGCACACTCACAAAATCAGTTTGCAATGTACCCCGGTATACCCCAGCTGTTTATTAGACATGTATTACACCAGTAGTTTTTGTGAAGGCATTTATTAGACTAATATATGTACACCAAATGTAATGGCTAATTTACTCTTGAGTGTTAAAATGGCTGTGAAGTTAGCATCCAATTCAGTTTTAGCATTGGATTCTAATTGTGAATACATCATGCATGCTTTGACCGACTGGTTAATTGTAGAATAGGGCAGAATAAAACCCAATATAATTTTAATAACTGTAGTTATGCTAACTGTATTAACAATATATATATTTAATATTCTTTCCTGAATTTTACAAATGATGATTGTCTATATCTAGGACTGTGTAGTAAGTTGTAGTCTATCATTTAGATTTAATTCTCTCTTTTTCTTTCTATCTTTCTTGGATATCTTCACATAGATTGTCTGCATGATGCTTGATGTTATTAGTAATCCCCTCAGTACAATTACTGTAGTATAAAGAATGCATTATTATTCAAAGCATGTAACTTACATTGCCACATAGGGCATGAGTATGATTTGAATAGAGCTGATATGTGACTTATATTTCCACATAGGGCATGAGTATGATTTGAATAGAGCTGACATATGACTTGTATTGCCACATAGGGCATGAGTATGATTTGAATAGAGCTGATATGTGACTTATATTTCCACATAGGACATGAGTATGATTTGAATAGAGCTGACATGTGACTTGTAATTCCACATAGGGCATGAGTATGATTTGAATAGAGCTGACATGTGACATATTGTTCCACATAGGGCATGAGTATGATTTGAATAGAGCTGGCACGTGACTTATATTTCCACATAGGGCATATGAGTATGATTTGAACAGAGCTGACATGTAACTTATATTTCCACATAGGGCATGAGTATGATTTGAATAGAGCTGACATGTGACATATATTTCCACACAGGGCATGAGTATGATTTGAATAGAGCCGACATGTGACTTGTATTGCCACATAGGGCATGGGCATGAGTATGATTTGAATAGAGCTGACATGTAACTTATATTGTCACATAGGGCATGAGTATGATTTGAATAGAGCTGATATGTGACGTATATTTCCATATAGGGTATGATTTGAATAGAGTTGACATTTGACATATATTGCCACATAGGAGCATAGTTATGGATTGCATCAAAGTGTCATTGTGAGAATGTTGCAATTAATTTATCAAGGGGTCATTGTGAGAATGTTGCAATTAATTTATCAAGGGGTCATTGTGAGAATGTTGCAATTAATTTATCAAGGGGTCATTGTGAGAATGTTGCAATTAATTTATCAAGGGGTCATTGTGAGTTTGTTGCAATTAATTTATCAAGGGGTCATTGTGAGATTGTTGCAATTAATTTATCAAGGGGTCATTGTGAGATTGTTGCAATTAATTTATCAAGGGGTCATTGTGAGATTGTTGCAATTAATTTATCAAGGGGTCATTGTGAGTTTGTTGCAATTAATTTATCAAGGGGTCATTGTGAGATTGTTGCAATTAATTTATCAAGGGGTCATTGTGAGATTGTTGCAATTAATTTATCAAGGGGTCATTGTGAGATTGTTGCAATTAATTTATCAAGGGGTCATTGTGAGTTTGTTGCAGTTAATTTATCAAGGGGTCATTGTGAGATTGTTGCAATTAATTTATCAAGGGGTCATTGTGAGATTGTTGCAATTAATTTATCAAGGGGTCATTGTGAATTTGTTGCAGTTAATTTATCAAGGGTATTTGTGAGTTTGTTGCAATTAATGTTTCAAAGGGACATATATTATCTCATTTGCACCTATACATGGTAGAATATTCTAGTATGGATATCAAAAACTGATGTAATACTTTTTATTGTCAAATTTAAAGCTCAAAATCTTAAACTCTTACAAAAGAAGGTAAAATCTATTACATGATTTTAAAAAGGCATTCAACATCCTATAGATTGAGAGACATATGATTATGCAGACAGTCTATGTGTTATCTGGTAATAGCTGGTGATGGAAATACTACTTCTAAATTATTTGGTTCATTTGTAACTATTTATTTATGGTGCACTCTAAGTGGTGATATAACATATGGTGGACATGTCAAGTATTATGTATTGTTTTATTCAAATGTATACATTATGTGTCATTTTATGGTGAATTTTGGTTTATTTTGAAAATTAAATTCTCAATATAGCTTTAGATAGTTGTATGTTCATCATTGTATCTAAAATATGATGTACAATACAGGCTATACAGGTACCTTAGGTTGTATACTGTATCGTTGTATCTACAATATGATGTACAATACAGGCTATACAGCTACCTTAGGTTGTATACAGTATAGTTGTATCTACAGTATGATGTACAATACAGGCTATACAGCTACCTTAGGTTGTATACTGTATAGTTGTATCTAAAATATGATGTACAATACAGGCTATACAGCTACCTTAGTTTGTATACTGTATAGTTGTATCTACAGTATGATGTACAATACAGGCTATACAGCTACCTTAGGTTGTATACTGTATAGTTGTATCTACAATATGATGTACAATACAGGCTATACAGCTACCTTAGGTTATATACTGTATAGTTGTATCTATAATATGATGTACAATACAGGCTATACAGCTACCTTAGGTTGTATACTGTATAGTTGTATCTACAATATGATGTACAATACAGGCTTCACAGCTACCTCAGGTTGTATACTGTATAGTTGTATCTACAATATGATGTACAATACAGGCTATACAGCTACCTTAGGTTGTATACTGTATAGTTGTATCTACAATATGATGTACAATACAGGCTATACAGCCACCTTGGGTTGTATACTGTATAGTTGTATCTACAGTATGATGTACAATACAGGCTATACAGCTACCTTAGGTTGTATACTGTATAGTTGTATCTAAAATATGATGTACAATACAGGCTATACAGCTACTTTAGGTTGTATACTGTATAGTTGTATCTACAATATGATGTACAATACAGGCTATACAGCTACTTTAGTTTGTATACTGTATAGTTGTATCTACAATATGATGTACAATACAGGCTATACAGCCACCTTAGGTTGTATACTGTATAGTTGTATCTACAATATGATGTACAATACAGGCTATATAGCTACCTTAGGTTGTATACTGTATAGTTGTATCTACAATATGATGTACAATACAGGCTTCACAGCTACCTCAGGTTGTATACTGTATAGTTGTATCTACAATATGATGTGCAATACAGGCTATACAGCTACCTTAGGTTGTATACTGTATAGTTGTATCTACAATATGATGTACAATACAGGCTATACAGCTACCTTAGGTTGTATACTGTATAGTTGTATCTACAGTATGATGTACAATACAGGCTATACAGCTACCTTGGGTTGTATACTGTATAGTTGTATCTATAATATGATGTACAATACAAGCTATACAGCTACCTTAGGTTGTATACTGTATAGTTGTATCTACAATATGATGTACAATACAGGCTATACAGCTACCTTAGGTTGTATACTGTATAGTTGTATCTACAATATGATGTACAATACATGCTATACAGCTACCTTAGGTTGTATACTGTATAGTTGTATCTACAGTATGATGTACAATACAGGCTATACAGCTACCCTGGGTTGTATACTGTATAGTTGTATCTATAATATGATGTACAATACAAGCTATACAGCTACCTTAGGTTGTATACTGTATAGTTGTATCTACAATATGATGTACAATACAGGCTATACAGCTACCTTAGGTTGTATACTGTATAGTTGTATCTACAATATGATGTACAATACAGGCTATACAGCTACCTTAGGTTGTATACTGTATAGTTGTATCTACAATATGATGTACAATACAGGCTATACAGCTACCTTAGGTTGTATACTGTATAGTTGTATCTACAATATGTCGTACAATACAGGCTATACAGCTACCTTAGGTTGTATACTGTATAGTTGTATCTACAATATGATGTACAATACATGCTATACAGCTACCTTAGGTTGTATACTTTATAGTTGTATCTACAATATGATGTACAATACAGGCTATACAGCTACCTTAGGTTGTATACTGTATAGTTGTATCTACAATATGATGTACAATACAGGCTATACAGCTACCTTAGGTTGTATACTGTATAGTTGTATCTACAATATGATGTACAATACAGGCTATACAGCTACCTTAGGTTGTATACTGTATAGTTGTATCTACAATATGATGTACAATACAGGCTATACAGCTACCTTAGGTTGTATACTGTATAGTTGTATCTACAATATGATGTACAATACAGGCTATACAGCTACCTTAGGTTGTATACTGTATAGCTGTATCTACAGTATGATGTTTAATACAGGCTATACAGCTACCTTAGGTTGTATACTTTATAGTTGTATCTACAATATGATGTACAATACAGGCTATACAGCTACCTTAGGTTGTATACTGTATAGTTGTATCTACAGTATGATGTACAATACAGGCTATACAGCTACCTTAGGTTGTATACTGTATAGTTGTATCTACAGTATGATGTACAATACAGGCTATACAGCTACCTTGGGTTGTATACTGTATAGTTGTATCTATGATATGATGTACAATACAAGCTATACAGCTACCTTAGGTTGTATACTGTATAGTTGTATCTACAATATGATGTACAATACAGGCTATACAGCTACCTTAGGTTGTATACTGTGTAGTTGTATCTACAGTATGATGTACAATACAGGCTATACAGCTACCTTAGGTTGTATACTGTATAGTTGTATCTACAATATGATGTACAATACAGGCTATACAGCTACCTTAGGTTGTATACTGTATAGTTGTATCTACAATATGATGTACAATACAGGCTATACAGCTACCTTAGGTTGTATACTGTATAGTTGTATCTACAGTATGATGTACAATACAGGCTATACAGCTACCTTAGGTTGTATACTGTATAATTGTATCTATAATATGATGTACAATACAGGCTATACAGCTACCTTAGGTTGTATACTGTATAGTTGTATCTGCAATATGATGTACAATACAGGCTATACAGCCACCTTTGGTTGTATACTGTATAGTTGTATCTATAA
The DNA here is from genome assembly GCF_978046115.1 of Saccoglossus kowalevskii. Lineage (NCBI taxonomy): Eukaryota > Metazoa > Hemichordata > Enteropneusta > Harrimaniidae > Saccoglossus > Saccoglossus kowalevskii. Next base: position 18,313,257 of record NC_140649.1, on the reverse strand, counting down.
TATGATGTACAATACAGGCTATACAGCTACCTTTGGTTGTATACTGTATAGTTGTATCTACAATATGATGTACAATACAGGCTATACAGCTACCTTAGGTTGTATACTGTACAGTTGTAGCTACAGTATAATGTACAATACAGGCTATACAGCTACCTTAGTTTGTATACTGTATAGTTGTATCTACAATATGACGTACAATACAGGCTATACAGCTACCTTAGGTTGTATACTGTATAGTTGTATCTACAATATGATGTACAATACAGGCTATACAGCTACCTTAGGTTGTATACTGTATAGTTGTATCTACAATATGATGTACAATACAGGCTATACAGCTACCTTAGGTTGTATACTGTATAGTTGTATCTACAGTATGATGTACAATACAGGCTATACAGCTACCTTAGATTGTATACTGTACAGTTGTAGCTACAATATGATGTACAATACAGGCTATACAGCTGCCTTAGGTTGTATACTGTATAGTTGTATCTACAATATGATGTACAATACAGGCTATACAGCTACCTTAGGTTGTATACTGTATAGTTGTATCTACAATATGATGTACAATACAGGCTATACAGCTACCTTAGGTTGTATACTGTAAAGTTGTATCTACAATGTGATGTACAATACAGGCTATACAGCTACCTTAGGTTGTATACTGTAAAGTTGTATCTACAATGTGATGTAAAATGTACATATCAAACTATTTTTGTCTGTTTCTAGTCTAATGAGGTTTACCTTGAAGCACAAATACAGAATATTACTAATAGTCCAATGGTTATGGAAAGAGTCACATTAGAGCCATCTATCCTATATAATTCACAGGAATTAAATAGCATATTGAGCAAAGAAAACAGGTATGATAAATGTTTAAGAAAATTTCATTTGTCATGTATCACCTTTGATGCGTAATTCATAGACTGCTTTATTAGGCATGCCATACTTAATACACTTGTCTACAAATTTTCCATCAATTTATTTTGAGTGGCAACCACAGTAAGCTTTGTTGATCATTGTGCATTTGTGGAAATTATGATAATAGATAATAAGTTGTTAACACATGTCATCAGTGATCTATGACACAAGAGACTTGTTCAGTGTAGAATCAGCTTGAAGTAAAATAAGTTGGAGATGCACCTCTGTTTTGAGAAAACACAGAAAAATTCATAGAACATATAAATGAACAGAAAATATAATAAATCAAAAAGTGACTAGCCATTATTCTTGAAAAAAAATGATCTTCTCTTCTGTAAATAATAAAGATTATTGCAACCATTTCTTCGCCAAGAAGAGCTATTGATCATTGATGTTGATGCATTAGAAAACACAAATGTGGGTTTTGGTGGGGTGGAGTCTACTAGGGGCATATTTAGAAGAGTGTGTCTCAACCTAAAGCTATCACTACTCATTCACCCAAGTACCACAACATTTTAATGATGTTGATGTAGATGTTTTGATTTTGACACCTTTTTCTCTTTCTTGCTCTTAAAAATTTACTGCCAAATACGATGCAATACAGGTAGTATTTTATTGGTGATTTGTGTAAAACATTATTGAATATGTATGTCAATTGTATAAAAGTGAGATTGGGTCTTACTATTCTTAACCAGTTGCATCTGTTTACATTTTATAAATCATTTGGTTTACAGTGAAACAACTTTTGGTAATTTAAGTTATTTGAATGCAATGGATACAAGACAGTATCTGTATTGCCTAACACCGAAATCATCTGACAATAAAGGTGTGACTAACATCGGAAAGTTGGATATTGTCTGGAAAACCCATCTTGGGGAAAAAGGCAGATTACAAACAAGTCAGTTACAGAGAATGGTAAGATTATACTTACTGAAGTATGCTACCCACTACGCTACGCTACGCTACGCTACGCTACACTACGCTACACTACGCTACACTACGCTACACTACACTACACTACACTACACTACACTACACTACACTACACTACACAACACTGCACTACATACACTGCACTACATACACTGCACTACACTACATACACTACACTACATACACTGCACTACACTACACTACACTACACTACACTAGCTAAATTACATTTATACTCCTCTATACTACACTATGCTACACACTGCTGTGCTATGCTACAATACTACACTCTATAGTGCTTGATTACATATCATCAAAGTACACTGTACTTATTTCTACATGTATACTAATATACATAATCATTGCGTTTGTATTTTTATTTGTTTAGGCACCTGGTTATGGTGACATAAGATTGACTATTGAACAGATACCAGATGGTGTGCAATTAGAAAAACCATTTACAGTTATTTGCAAAGTTATAAACTGTTGGTAAATAAGTAATGTATGGATTCTAATATATTACACCCAGAGTAGGTATGTTTGTGGCACAAGCACAGTAGATCATTATAGGGCTAGTGTTCACTATGCTGAAAGTCTCTCAGTCAGTGAACCTGTGTGAGTGAATTTTCCAAAGAGTTGCTTCTGTTTCAACATTTTCAAATTTAAGATACCCGGTAGTTTGTATGTGCCTCCTGGTTTTTCACAGTGCAGTTGTAAAGCAATTTTAACTAGGCACCAGAGAGTCTGTTTGCTTGATCTTGTAATCTTCCTGATAACAACGGAATATGCAGAACAATCTCTAGCTGGCAAACCGTTTTTATTTCCCATAGATAGACTTATAAATAGACCATTCCCACCTATATCTTTGAAATGCTTAAACTGATTATGTTCAAACACAGATACACCATGCATTTTGTGGTACCTATGCATGTTCACTCATTTTATGTTTCTATTCAGATTCAGAATTTTTAAATACACTAGAAATTATTGATATTAGTTGTGACGGGTTGCATAGAATGATTAATATAAAACCAATATATTAAAAAGCATGTATTAAAAATCAGGGTACCTGAACTTTTGTTTGTATGGAAACAGTGACTTTGCGATTTGCCTGTAGCATTTTAAATGCTACTTTGGCAGCCATTTTCATAATTCAAAATCTAGTTTTGAAATTTAAAACAACCAATTATGAAGGAAATTTAGCAAAGTTTCAGGAAATTCCTATTCCATAAGTATTTTAGTTTTAACCATTTATATCTTATTTCTGTTTTTCAGTGAGCGTACCATGGATTTGTTATTAATATTAAGGAATCATAATCCTGGCCTGCATTGGTGTGGTATATCTGGTAGGCAGCTTGGAAAGCTATCACCCAGTGAAAGTATGATGCTTACTTTGAATTTACTTGCATCAGCACCTGGTCTTCAGGTGAGTTAGTCTTAGTAATGAAAAGTTATCACCCAGTGAAAGTATGATGCTTACTTTGAATTTACTTACATCAGCATCTGGTCTTCAGGTGAGTTAGTCTTAGTAATGAAAAACTATCACCCAGTGAAAGTATGATGCTTACTTTGAATTTACTTGCATCAGCACCTGGTCTTCAGGTGAGTTAGTCTTAGTAATGGAAAGCTATCACCCAGTGAAAGTATGATGCTTACTTTGAATTTACTTGCATCAGCACCTGGTCTTCAGGTGAGTTAGTCTTAGTAATGAAAAGTTATCACCCAGTGAAAGTATGATGCTTACTTTGAATTTACTTGCATCAGCACCTGGTCCTCAGGTGAGTTAGTCTTAGTAATGAAAAGTTATCACCCAGTGAAAGTATGATGCTTACTTTGAATTTACTTGCATCAGCAGCTGGTCTTCAGGTGAGTTAGTCATAGTAATGTAAAACTATCACCCAGTGAAAGTATGATGCTTACTTTGAATTTACTTGCATCAGCACCTGGTCTTCAGGTGAGTTAGTCTTAGTAATGAAAAGTTATCACCCAGTGAAAGTATGATGCTTACTTTGAATTTACTTGCATCAGCACCTGGTCTTCAGGTGAGTTAGTCTAAGTAATAAAAAGTTATCACCCAGTGAAAGTATGATGCTTACTTTGAATTTACTTGCATCAGCACCTGGTCTTCAGGTGAGTTAGTCTAAGTAATAAAAAGTTATCACCCAGTGAAAGTATGATGCTTACTTTGAATTTTAGTATACTTACTTATGCATCAGTCTTATTTTACTGTTATTGAGTATTTATCATCTTGTCTTTCAGAGTATATCAGGACTGAGACTAACAGACACCTATCTGAAGAGAACATATGAACATGATGACATAGCACAAATATTTGTATATTCACAAACTGATTCAGCAATGTAGTATTCAGTCTACAGTGTGATAGCTGTATCTTTGGTGTATAATCTGATCGCAGTATCATTGGTCTACTATCTGATAGTATCCTACATGTACAATCTGTTGACAGTATCATTGGTCTACTATCTGATAGTATCCTACATGTACAATCTGTTGACAGTATCATTGATTCTCAGTCTACAATCTGTTGGAAGTATCCTCAATATACAATCTGATTGCATCTTCCTCGGTCTGCAATTTGTTAGCAGTATTCTCAGTCTACAAGTTGTTGGCAGTATCTGCAGTCTACAAGTTGTTGACAGTATCTGCAGTCTACAAGTTGTTGGCACTATCTGCAGTCTACAAGTTGTTGGCAGTATCTGCAGTCTACAAGTTGTTGGCAGTATCTGCAGTCTACAAGTTGTTGGCAGTATCTGCAGTCTACAAGTTGTTGGCAGTATCTGCAGTCTACAAGTTGTTGACAGTATCTGCAGTCTACAAGTTGTTGGCCATATCTGCAGTCTACAAGTTGTTGGCAGTATCTGCAGTCTACAAGTTGTTGGCAGTATCTGCAGTCTACAAGTTGTTGGCACTATCTGCAGTCTACAAGTTGTTGGCAGTATCTGCAGTCTACAAGTTGTTGGCAGCTAGTATCTGCAGTCTACAAGTTGTTGACAGTATCTGCAGTCTACAAGTTGTTGGCCATATCTGAAGTCTACAATCTCTTACCAGTACCTGCAGTCTACAATATGTTACCAGTATCTGCAGTCTACAATTCGTAGTACCGGTATCATCCGTCTGTGCTATTAATTAGACATGAATATATTTGTCCAAAACTAGCCATTTTATACAAGATTTAAAATTATGTATCTCACAATTGTTACGGTATATATTGGACATTTGCTGAGTGACATATTGGTCCTGTGTGTGTGATAGGACACTGTATTGCAGCCTTTCTTTTACAATATTCTACGAATCATCATTTTAAATTCCAATTCTTGTGTATTAAAGTATGAATATATTACAATTATAATCATAAATCATTTCTTTCTGTTTGTATTTTTTGGGGGTCCTGAATATGAATTTTCTCAGAGTGCATGTTTACCAAGACCTCAATACATTTATAGGAATAATCAGAAGAGTACAGCTTTAATTATAGTGACAACACTATACTCTATATCATCCAAAAAATAATGCCTTCTTCATATGCAAATTGTTCTTACCCACCACTGTACTGTGATCGTGATGTCACTTGGTAACACACATTGAACTTTTTTTAATGTTAAGCCAGCTACTACGATTCCAGTCCTCTTTCCCTAATTTTATGTTTTTGTTCTTTCTAGTGTGTATGATTGAATAAAATAGAATATGAAATTATTCTTCTCACAATACTCACTGAGAATTTACAGTCTAATTTGCTAATACATTAGCAAAAAGTGTGATTTCGAAATCTCTAACTTAGTAAGTCCTTGAACAATATGAGACCATAAAGGAATATATAACTGTCATTCTATATTTGACTGGGTGAGGAATGTATGTGGCTTTTTGCTTTTTATATCTTGTTTTGTACTGAGTAAAGCTGCTCGGGTCATGACTACTCGTCCACATTTTATCTTCAGTCTATTTCCCTCCTTTCTCACACAATCACCTGTAACATGTATAACTGTCATTGTACCATACTGGCCCCACATTCATTGGAAATATTTATGGTAGTAATTACTGTTGCCACCATGTATACACGTGTTGAAACTCTCCTGAGCAAAATGTTGAATATAATTAATCTGTGTTCTATTGCATAAGAATTGAGAAGAAAAAATCATTGATATTATACATATGCAAACACTCCTGTTATCCCTTTCAGTGCTCTGGTTCTTATACAAACATGTGCTATGACTTTTAACGAATCGTTTAAAATCATTTTGTTGGACAATATAGTAATTTACACAGTTTCTCTGTCTTCCTCCTTACCAAAGTTTCTAACTGTATCGCTCACATCGTCTTTTACTCAGTATCAGACAAAGTTTATATGACAGTATTTGGTAATTGTTGTGCTGAGTAATTGCATGAAGTATCAACATCTGTTTATTATACAAAAGTTCAATTTTTCACTTTTCAGTTATTTCAACTGACTAGTTAGTTCATTATTTCATTTCTTAACAGAGTTCTCGTATATGTATAGAAAGTGGGGAAAAGGGGACTCTGAAAGTACTATCTGAAGTTCTATTCCAAGAAACAAAACAACTTTTGCAGTATATAATGTTAGGATTTGAATTAGTAAATTATTCCTTTCACATAATACATATAACATTAACAAAATGTCTGGCAAAACTTGACCAGAATATTCATCTTTCAATCATGTATACAACAGGATAAGTAATTTTAGTGAATACTGATGGTTTGTTTCGGTTAAAACAGATTATTTCTTACGATGTTTATTTTATTCATGTTCTTCTGAATGTCGGCTTTACCAATAGCTCACTGATTGGCTAACAAAGTAGCAATATTGATAGTTGACATCGTGTAATGTGTACCGGTAATCAGTATTTCTATTTTGTTAGCTATATTCTTTAATGCTGGCTTGTTTTTTTTGTTCACAGTAACAAGCTTGCATGAAAGTAGAATATATCATCCTGTCATCGGTAGTTCCCTAAATTGGAAAATATAAATGTTATCGACCATCTTCTAATCACGATGGAGGATGTGATCATTATGATTGTCAATATTGATTGTTATTGGGTATTTTCAAACACAATCATGATTGTGACTAGTTCACTTACAATCGTGAACACGCCTCTGATCCCGTTCTAGCAGCATTTTTGAGATAATTCAATTTTTGCAACTCGCATAAAGTGAGTCTTCGCAGAAAATGTGTCTGTGTATGTATATGTATATAACAGTCATTGGTAGCATAGTGATTGTAGCATCAGACTCATTATCGGTAGACCTAAGTTCAAATCCTACCTCAGGCTGAACATCAAAAGGGTCAACCCCTACCCTGGGTGAATGTGCCACAGACTCAATGGGAAGGCCAATTCCATTTCACTAACGAATGCGACCTTATCAGTCAGGTTAGGTCGAACTGACTTACGATGGGTATAATGTAACCTCGTGCTACCTACCTCATAGCCATATTGTCCAAGCGATTGAGCAATAGGCAACTCACCAACCCGCATTGAACCAGCGTGGTGAGTTACGGTTCAACCCCACATAATAAAGCTGTTGTGGAGGCCACCCGCCAGCAGTGGCGTGAAAGGCTGAGATGATGATGATGCATGTATGTATATGTATAAAACAATACTGGTAGACAAAAAAAATATTCAAACTCTGGGAACAATGAAACCACAATTGTTTGCACACAATGACACAGATAGGCCAAAAATATCAAAATGTGAGCCACACTGTAAGTGGCCTTCAAAAAACGAGACTATTTTAATGCTGCATAATACACCAGACAGCTGTCAATAGACTTCATTTAAATACATGCTAATCAGTAAGTATGACTTTCATAATGGTGTCCTCTGTGTAAAAAAGACGATGTGAAATAAAGAACTGATCTCAACTATAGAGGGCCTGAATTACTGAGTATTGTTTTTAAGAAATTGTATTGATATATATAAATCTGTTCCACCAATATTTCGAAACCAAATTTGCAGACCTGTTTAGTATTTGATTGATATCTATGCATATTAATGACCTAATTTGCATATTAATAATTCAATTTAAGCCTTTTAACTTTTTTTTTTGCTGAAGAACTACTTCACATATTTAAAGAAGCTTGATACATAGATGGTCAGGAATAAAGTGCAAACCTGATTAGTTTTTGGTTGCATTCTACATATTAATTACCTAATTTGCATCATTTGGGAGAAAGGTAGAACCCAAGTATCCTCATGCCATGGACAAATAGTCAAAAAATATGGTGGGGGTGGTGTTATGTCGGTCATTGGCTGTAGTAGATACGTACATGAAACTATGGTTATCATGAAGACATCCGACAAAAAGTATGACTAACATATCACATTACCATATATGGTCATTTGATATTAATAATAACTATTACAGATACACTTGTACAACTAATGCTATGATTGAGGCATCAGATAAGAGATGACCATATATGGTCATGTGAATAGGCATAACTTTAATATCTCCGCAGCATATACGCATGCAACCAAGGCTATAATGAAAGCACTGGACAGGAGATGATTTATATGCCTGTTGACAATATATGATGTCATTGACATTGTAGCTATATTTAATTATCTAATTTACATAAATTAGCTTATGTAAACATGGTCTTTCCACAGATATATCAATAACTAGTCAGATTTGAATGAATGAAACTGGTTAAATATGTGCTCTCGTTTATAGTTGAATTAACCAATTTACATAAATTAGCCCACTGATATTTTCACATTTCAATGAAACTAATTAGTACTTTGAGGCTCAGCTATAATTTATAACCATAATAATGTCTTTATTGCATCCTTAGAAATAACATTTTTCTATTCGTTACATAGCAATATGTATATAAACGTGTACCTCTGGTATACTTTTTATTAAACACATAAAATTCCCCAGGGGGGATTAAAATGGTTACATTTACACTAAACAAAACTAGACTAATAATACAAAACACTAAGACTAAAGTAGACTGTAGTGATTAAAAAAAAATAATAATTGAAATTAAAAAAAACATGAATAGTAATATATCCATCAATAGCAATAATAAAGGTAGAAGAAACCATTGTTAAAAAGTAATAACAATAATAATGCGTTAATACATTAAGGGTTACAAATCTTGGCTGTCTTAAGTCGAGGGCAGTTTTAATGAATTGTCCAAGTGTGATATGTAACGAGGTTAACTTATTGTCAGTGCAAATTTTTCATCAATTATAGAATTATTAATTTGTTTCTTACATTTCTCAAATATTGATTCTCTTTGGTTATTGTAAAATGAACAAGTCATTATGAAATGTTGTTCGTTTTCAATTTGATTTTTTGTGCAAAGTTCACATATTCTTTCTTTTACAGGTGTTTTTGGTTTGGAATGTCGTCCTGTTTCTATTTTTAAGTTGTGGTTGCTTAGTTAAAATTTACACAATGTTTGTCTTCGTTCAACATTTTTCAGTGATATCAAGTAGTTTTCTAATTCGAATTCATTTTTAAATTTTCTACCCTCTCGGTCATTATTCAATTCTTCTTTCCAGTATTGTTTAAACTGTTTTTCCAATTTTATTTGTAAATTTTTGTTTTCAGCAGTTCAAGTTGTTATTCTGTCCAAATTATTTGTGTATAAATGAAGGTAATAGTAAAAAAAAAGTCCTTGATTCAATACAATACTCAGAATTTAATACAATTACAATACAGTACAACTCCCGGATACAACTACAAACAAATCAGATGGTGGTGTACCAAAGAAAAACAACTTCTTCAGTTCAGAGGCGTAAATTTATCCTCGAATGTCTGTTATTTACATTTTGCAACCGCTTTACTCCCAAGATGCATTCGTAACATTTGACCCGAGGACAAAGTTCACATGACTGTGCCGTACCAGTATTTGTGAACACCTTGTTGATTTAAAACCAAGTCGGGACAACAAGCGACAGAAAGGTACGTATTCGGGATTGTCACGCTTAGTTGGTCGTCCAAATCCGTACAGCGTGACCGCCCGTTGTGTGCTCCGGCATACAATAAAATCTAACCGGGGTCGTGCAGCGTACAGTGCTGTGAAATAGTAGTAGTCGGACTTGCAGTTTAGCAGCTCTTATTGGCCGCTTAAGAGAGCTGCATAAACTGCAGCAATAGTCGGACTCGTTAACACCATGTAAGGTACTACCTGCCATGTTAACACCAACAGCCCGGCTTGCCATCCTACTTAGCACAGGGTGTGATCATGATAATGACCAACGAACTAAATCCATATTGTTTTTTTTCAAATATTGAATGTTGTTGATGTTTAACCCGAAAATTGTAATATTTAACTCACCGATTCAATGCATATAGCTAAGAGATGTCAACTTTGGGGTCAATCCTATATTTAGCCATTCTGAGTTGCATGTTTTTTAGTTCACGTCTACTGGGTGTGTACAATTTACTGGTAGTATACACAGCATAGGAAGTCCGCTTTAGCAATAGGTAAGGGGGAATATTAAATTGTGTTTTGTTTAAAAACAAACAGATGGGTGTGATTTAATTATCATATAACAAAAACGTTTGTTTTGGCAACAAGAATAATAGTAATGCATGCTTACATGAGTCATGGAGGTTTAAATATTTACCTTATGAAGAATTAATTAAGTGTAAAAAGTTAAAAATTCATCTATGATTGAGACATTCTTTAAAAACAATTGTAAAAGATGTACTAAGTTTCTGAATGATTATCACAGTGCCTATGACTTACCAATTTTTGTCTAAGGGATTACCTGGTGGCTAATTTCTTGGTAAATTTTTGATTATTTTTACTATTGAAAAAAAAAGTTTTTCAAAGTCTTAGTGCCCTGAATTACATGCGACGTTCATAATAATGTAGGCTGAATGATCGCATCTCATTTTTCTTTATTTGACTTAATTAGTAACCAAATAATTATGGGCATGCTACTAACAACTCATTGGACTGTTTTGATAGGTTGTAATTAAAAACTAAAGCATAAATAAGCAAAAAAACCAAGATTGGTTTCTTGTATATCATCACAAACAACTGCTCACCACACTTTTGAATGAATCTTGAACTACGAAATTAATAGTCAGGTAATCCTTTAGACAAACATTGGTAAGGCATGTATCACTGTATTCGTCTATATCTAAGCTTTCAGAAGGTATATAGGTTGTTGTAGTAGCATGCTAAGTTACTTTTTGAGAATCTTTGAATCACAACAATTTTCAACTTGTTTTTACCGCTGTTGCTATATTAATGTTGTACCTTTAAGTAATGGCCAGTTTGTTTGCACCTCGATCCATCTGTGAAGTACGGTACATACTGTATAGTAATTTACTGTAAAAAGGTTATTTATTCACTGCGTTTTAATTTTGCTTATTTCACTGACTGGAAAATGCGCTAAATTAAAACCCAGTGAATTATGTAAAATTTAGCATAGAACACATTATCTAAATGATAAAACTGTGAATTCGCCTGAAATGGTAAATCAGCGAAATTTAAACCCCGTGAATATCAGTCATTTTACAATAATTTGTAAGAGACAAAATTTCACAAGTCAGCTGAATTTTGTAGTACCGGTAGTGAAAATTTCTCTGAGATCCCATGACATGAAGTGTTGGTGACTTTTGCAAAATGATGTATTCACAGATGCCCGAAAATTACTGGCAGGAAAAGTTGAATGGATTACAGTTTTGGTTTCACAAAAGCACTTCGTCACCATGTTTTATTATTTTATTACGAACCGCCTATCTCATGTCAGAAGGTCGTAGCACCAGTCTCGCTATCTACAAGATGAGACTTAAATGGGATCTTGGCATGATGTCACCATACAGTACTATGCGCGTTGCAATCCCCAAGTAATGTACCTCTGATTATATATATACGTAGATGTCTACAACTTCTCACCTGCTGGCTTTCAGTTGTTTTTGTCTGTCATTTTAGACAAACATTACACATTTAAGACAAGTACAAAAATTGATAGGCAAAATGTCTACAAACAATTTCTACAAGTTTGGTTGAAAATTACCAGTAAATTACAAAATAATCATAAATAATTGTAATTCCGTGGTTACAGTTTTGGAACTGCAATCTTGATAACTCTGCCGCTCAATCACTGGTAGCATAGTGGTTGATGCATCAGACTCATGATTGGTAGACCCAAGTTCAAATCCTACCTTAGGCTGAACACCAAGAAGAGTCTACCCCTACCCTGGGTGAGTGTGTCACAGACTCAATGGGAAGGCCAATTCCACTGGCAGAGATTTATTCACTAACGAATGCGACTTTGGGGGAACCTTGGTTAAGGTCCACAGGTGCTTGTGTTCGACTGAGCCTGGTTGACGCCAGAATAACGCATTCAATTGCCATTTGATAGAGAGATGGACGCACAGCCCTGTCATGTGTGTAGTCTCAAAACATGAATATGGCTTCTGTGGCAAAAATGCACTATATGTCTCACTGTAGCAGTGTCCAGAACTGTAGCCGGGCACACAAAAAATTTAAATAAAAAAAAAAACCCTGCCGCCCACTCTTGAAGTCAATGCTGATTGGATGATGCTGAGCTAACTGATTTAAATAAATCTCACCATGATGTCAAAATACTATTTCTGGATTGGTCATTTAGAATTCTATAACATCCTTACTAATGTGTGTTTTTTTTAGTCTAAATTTTGGCCTATAATATTATACCGTTTCTTGTTTGTATTTTTTGTTAGATTCTGATGCTGGGCTGTTGAAGATTGTTGTCATAGCAACATGGATTCAGCTGGAGGATTTCAGTCTTCTAACTTAGTAGTTTCTAATTTACTGGTGTCTGGACAGAAATCAAAACCGAATGTCATCAAATTACCGTGTGGATTGTATTTTCTTAAAGATCCTGATCTAAGTGGTTATTATTGTCTGGGATTCATTGTGTACGGACTTAGTTATGGCGCCTATGTACTTCCAAATATTGTTATTTACCCAATGTATCAACAAGGAGTTATTGATGTGGTTATCGTATCTGGTGAGTTTTTATTTTATTTTTAAAATAATTATTGTCAAGTCAGAGTTCCAAGACATAATGCATGTCACTGTTGTCTTTCCCAATTTTTTTTAATGTAAATTGCAAGTGCTAATGGTACATTCCTACATCCCTTCAGATTCACGCAAATTCCATACAAGGTTTCGACTATTTTGCAGTCAAGTGAAGTGTGTATTAACCATTTCCAATTGTACAGACTGTTGCTTCATGGAAAACACTTATTCAAAATAGTGACGCTCAAAAAAGTTTGGCTGGATTATGTTAATATTCAGTTATTGGCGTCGTCCGGGGCCAATATCAAGAATTATTGTCCTAAAGTGACTGTTACTGCTTAGAGGCTATAATTCTTGATATTGGCCAAAGCCAAGGACCATAACTGTTTTATTATCCTGAAAGAGAACAACAGTAAGCGAAGCAAAACTGATATGAAACACAAACTTTCTCAGTTAAAATCAAAATTATCCATCAGTAGAGAAATGCATCTGAAAGTGTCATCCAATTTTGTTATCGCAATGACAATCTGAGTGTCCCGGATTTTATATATAACAATAACACAGAACAGGATGTCAGAGGAAACTAACATGCTGGGAGAAGCCAAATGATCATGTGACCACTTTTGACCAATAACATTGACTGTCATATTGACTCAAATTGTCATATATCAGCTGAGAAGCATGTAATAAAAATATTATAGCCTGAATATTGGCTTTCATGCCATCACACAAGGAAATGATTTGTCCTCATTAGTCTGGCAATTGATTCCGTTCGCTCTGACACAATTGTGAAATGTCTATATTTGGCTAGAAATGTACAATAGTGCACTATCATCCCAGTTGAATACACTGTCATTGCTATATTTGTTTTCTGACATCAAAACCACAACATTGCCAGCTAATTTGTTAACTGGTTTCCTATGCACATCTGCAGATAGTTGTGAAAATGGAACAAATTAGATCAAATCAACTTTAGGAAATGGCAAACTAATAATAAGACGAACATGTTGAATATCAATAAAAGATACAATTTCCATTCAAATTATTTCATCTACATGTTATTGTGTAAATTGATGTATGTAGGATGCGTTCACATGTGTATTTCAAAAAATGGATCTATATCTATGACAGACAATGTTTGTGGTTGCTTTGACGATGTGAATTAAAGAACCTGTTCATTTTACAATTGACATTCATGTACAATTTGCAAAAACTCAATCCCTACGTCCATTCAAACCAATGGTTGTACTACCCTATTCACTCTTATCATGCAGCAATTGCTGAAAAATTTGTGTTTGAAGGTTTGCTTTTGGGTCTCCTGCAATGCTTCAATCTGTAAAATTCACTGCTGATAGCATTCATTTATGCAGAATTGAGTATTAAAATGCATGATTAGAGCGAAAAGGTCCCCCCCCCCATTGATGAAATATTTAATAAATAGTATATACACTGATTCAGTGAATGACACTTTGGGTGAATGTAAATAATAATGTATTGGTTTGCGTTTTTACGCAATTATAATTATAAAAATGTTGAAAATGGGAACCCCTTACCCTTGACAATTTCAAAAAGGGACCCCTGCCTATTTCATAGATCCCTCGGGTGCCTTGCATATACCTGTAAGTACCGGTATAAGTAGATTCCTACTTGTGATCTCCACATATTTTTCTCACAGGTTAATGTATTTTTTATGCTCAGTCTGCAAGACAAATGTACAAACTCTGTGCTGTTTATATTTCTACAGGTTATTTTTTTGTTACATTGATGACATTGATATCGTTATTCCGAGCAGTGACCAGTGATCCTGGTCGTATTCCACTTGACACACGGACTACCTCACCAGGTTGGTTACATGATGAAAATTTTTTGTTTTGAGGAGGTTCATACTGAATAAAAATTATAGTTTTCATTATTATAGGCTAATGTCACCGGGATACTGAAAATGAAAAAAAAGTAAAACATGTTATGGAATATAATAACAAATTTTGCATTTTTGCACTGGTTTAAAAAAAAAAATATCTAAAAAAAATTCCTATAATATTGATATGAATCCTAATTTTAAAAACATTATGATAACTTAGTGAGTTTCCAGTGTGACCATAGACCACCCGGTGGATGCTTCACCAGGACTAATTTCACTACCATACTTTTTCTGAATGAAAACATTTCTAGAGTTTATAGTATTCAATTTTGCCACTGAATGATGTACGGTATATTTCATATGAATGTTCTGTTTCAGAGAATCTCAATTGGACCCATTGCCAGAAGTGTTTTATTGAAAGGCCTGTCAAGTCACACCATTGCAGACGATGTGCTCAGTGTGTACGTGTTATGGATCACCATTGTCCGTGGTCAGTCTTGTTCATTTCAACTTACTTTTCCTAAGCCACAAAAATCCTATTTTGTGTAAATTCCATGCACATGTCATCCGATTGATTTCTGATCAATGGCGTCTCAGAATTGAGTCAATGCTTGGGAAATATGCAAGATTATTGCCCTATTCTAAAAGACGTGAGTAACAAATGCAAATTTGGCTGCTATCAAGCGGTTTTCTAGTAAAAAACTGCAAGAGGGAGCACTTAAATTCAGCGATGCCACCAAGTGTGGGAGATAAAGTTCTCCCTACCGTGTGTGGAGTTTTTGATAATTCTAAGATACAATTGAGCATTCTATGGCTTCCTTGGGGCCAAAATTACTACCAGACAGGTCAGGTCACAGTTGAAGACTGTGGCCACATATGATTCCTGGTCATTCAGAATTTTATGGTTGCCAGAGAATCTGCTCCCCAGGGTAAGGGGGTGTATGGCCATGGCATAAACAAATCTCTGGTGCTATTAAAAAGACTAACACCAACCAATTTTTTGACATGCTTAATCACTTGCATATAGTACTTGTAGAAATATATATTTGTCTTATTACTATAGAATCAATTTGTAATTCTTGTCGGGATTCAACAGTATCCCAGAAATCCCCGGGTTGTACCAAGGTTGGATAATAAATAAGGGTCTGTGATACGTGTGAAAGAGATGGCTAGTTTTTCTAGCGTCCTTACATATTTAGAGAGTGACGTCATGAGTATGGCAATAACCTTGTTCATTTAAGTTGTCACAATAAAACTTTAAGTGTTAAGCGTTCATGGTATTGTATGATAAAATTTATCAGAACAAATATTGGTTACCTTGCACCTGGAACTCTCACAGAATCTTATATTGTTATATATAGTCATAAAATTTTCATACTATTTATCTGTTATCTACCTTTTGGTACTGCAATTACCTAAAAACAGGGGAGTCATTATCTGAGCATGAAGCAGATATTGTTTACCCATGAGCCTTTGCATTTTAGGAGTGCATTGTTATCATCACTTAGGACTCAATTACCGCATGCCACAGTTGACAACCCCTTTGCTTTAAATTTAAGACATTTCACCACACATGCACGAGATATATGGTCTCATATAAACAAAGATGGCGACTTTGGCTGTTGGCGCAGATTAACGAGTACAAACTGAGACGCTACGAAGCTTTAATTAGAAATTTTTAGGTGATTGGAAGGTGTCAAAGAAGTCATCGGCGGTAATCAGTGCAAGTCTCACCCAGGTCAAACCTCATACATGTGATTGCCATTAGAAGAGCACATTGGATTGTGGAAAAATCAATGTTTATCAACACAAATGTCGCACATGCGCAGTGCAACAACCACCGCCCTTTAATGATCAAACTATGATTAGTAAGCACAATTATTTTTGTTTGTTTTTAATAGTTCTACAGTATAATTGTATGTAAATGGTATTGTATGTTATTGTTTTCCAGGATAAACAACTGTGTTGGAGAGGATAACAAGTGGATCTTTGTTTTATTGGTGTTTTATGGTGCTTTAATGAGTTTCTATGCTCTTATTCTTATTGTCTGTCATTTTTATATTTTCCCAAAATGTCAAGTAGATATATGCAATCCAGTAAGTAATATTTATTTATTTGTTTATTATACTCTCTTCTCTATCAATAATGCCTTCAATAGTACTATCAATTGTTTTGTCATTATCAAAAATGCCCTCTATGGTGCCAATAATTGCCTTTTCATTATCAATAATGCTCTCTATGGTGCCAATAATTGCCTTTTCATTATCAATAATACTATCTATGGTTCCAATAATTGCCTTTTCATTATCAATAATGCCCTCTATGGTGCCAATAATTGCCTTTTCATTATCAATAATGCTCTCTATGGTGCCAATAATTGCTTTTTCATTGTCAGTAATGCCCTCTATGGTGCCAATAATTGCCTTTTCATTGTCAATAATGCCCTCTATGGTGCCAATGATTGCCTTTTCATTGTCAATAGTGCCCTCTATGGTGCCAATAATTGCCTTTTCATTGTCAATAATGCCCTCTATGGTGCCAATAATTGCCTTTTCATTATCAATAATGCTCTCTGTGGTGCCAATAATTGCTTTTTCGTTGTCAATAGTGCCCTCTATGGTGTCAATAATGCCCTCTATGGTGCCAATAATTGCCTTTTCATTATCAATAACGCCCTCTATGGTGCCAATAAATTGCCTTTTTCATGGTCAATAATGCCCTCTATGGTGCCAATAATTGCCTTTTCATTGTCAATAATGCCCTCTATGGTCCCAATGATTGCCTTTTCATTGTCAATAGTGCCCTCTATGGTGCCAATAATTGCCTTTTCATTATCCATAATGCCCTCTATGGTCCCAATAATTGCCTTTTCATTATCAATAATGCTCTCTGTGGTGCCAATAATTGCTTTTTCGTTGTCAATAGTGCCCTCTATGGTGTCAATAATGCCCTCTATGGTGCCAATAATTGCCTTTTCATTATCAATAACGCCCTCTATGGTGCCAATAATTGCCTTTTTCATGGTCAATAATGCCCTCTATGGTGCCAATAATTGCCTTTTCATTATCCATAATGCCCTCTATGGTCCCAATAATTGCCTTTTCATTGTCAATAATGCTTTCTATGGTGTTAATAATTGCCTTTTTATTATCCATAATGCCTTCTATGGTCCCAATAATTGCCTTTTCCTTGTCAATAATGCTTTCTATGGTACCAATAATTGCCTTTTCATTATCAATAATGCCCTCTATGGTGCCAACGATTGCCTTTCATTGTCAATAATGCCCTCTATGGTGCCAATCATTTCTTTTTCATTGTCAATAATGCTTTCTATGATACCAATAATTGCCTTTTCATTATCAATAATGCCCTCTATGGTGCCAATAATTGTCTTTCATTGTCAATAATGCCCTCTATGGTGCCAATAATTTTCTTTTCATTGTCAATAATGCTCTCTATGGTGCCAATAATTGCCTTTTCATTATCAATCATGGCCTCTATGTTGCCAATAATTGCCTTTTCATTGTCAATAATGGCCTCTATGTTGCCAATACTTGCCTTTTCATTGTCAATAATGCCTTCTATGGTCCCAATAATTGCCTTTTCATTATCAATAATGCTCTCTATGATGCCAACATTCCCTATTGTGTGTCAATAATACCCTCTACATTACCACCACATATTTTCCAATGGTTGATCACTGCAGTCTAACAAATCATGACTACAATTTAGATAAGGCTTACAACATTAGGAGAGTTCAAAAGAACATCTCATACAAAGTTGACTAACAAGGTATTATTTTGTATTCACAGGATGTGTTCATGTTTCGACATCAACGTTGGTTTATGTATGTTGGTTTTATACTAGATTTAGCTTTATTGCTCATATGTTCAACACAGTTTCTCACTCAAGTTATAAATATTTTTCTAGTATGTATTATATATTTTCTAGTATGTATTATATATTTTCTAGTATGTATTATATATTTTCTCATTCTCATATTGTATATTTAAGTGACAATAGCTGTGATTTTGAACATTTTGTTGTTGAAATATAAACATAAAGATGTTATAGTCACAATTGCATGGACAATAATGACCCTACACAAGACTATATCACATAAAATGGCTGACTAGTCGCCATGGTTGAAATCGGTCACATGATAGAGGCCATAGAAAATTATGACACACGATGAGCACAAAATAAAAACATCATTAAGAGGCCGTCAGAGAGAGACTTAGCAACTTATTTTACATGATTTTGCCCAGGGCCCCGGTAAGTTTTCATCTTGTACTATGATCCCTGAGATTTGCTTGACAAGACTGGATTTCAATAGAGGGTGCCCTCTGGAGACCTGGGTGTAAACAAGCGGCCATCTTTTTCACTTGTGTATAACCATGGTACCGGTATATAGCATATATGCTATGACTTCAGAGTCCCAATTACAATTACAATTCGGACTAATGACAGAGGAAATATTTAATTAAAAATAAAAACTAGAGAGAAAAAAACAGATTACTTACTGACGTGCATCGTACTTTGGAAACTCATGAACAATTTGAATGTGTTTTTACATGTGTTGTAGTGGGCCTAATCATGAATATGAAACAGTATGACGACTATAGCATTTTAAGTATTTTGAGATTGTTATCGTACATGACCAACTGCTGATATTAATTGATTTATATTCACAGAATCGTACAACGTTGGAACAGATTATAGAGTCAGCCAATTATTACAGGCGTATGCAGCAGGGACAGACATGGTGAGTAAACTAGATTAATATTGGTCAAGTTCAAGCATCATTTCAAGTTCAAGATTTTGACTCCCGCTATGAAGATTATTCTTTGAATTTGAATTTGAAGAATGCCCACTTGCGAGTATCTTGCATCACGTCTTCCATCTTAGTAGCTATATATAAATGTCCATGGATAATTGAATTATGCACATGATAAATTCCTGTCTTTAAAATGTGAGAGGGTGGTTACAATCTGATTAAAATCTGATCTAGTGTACGGGCTTTAATTATTTTGGCTATAAACTTATTTTAATTTGTTATTACTTTTGTTATTAATGCCTTTTTATTTTATTATTTTACTTTGATTTACTTTGATTCCACCCTACCTACATCTGATCCGACGCTTATGTAAGTCCGGTTCAAATCTCGCGTAAATAACAGCCAATCACAGCCTCCCTTTTATACAGGCTGTCGGTTGCTTACTTTTCAGTGTAGCGATACTCTACGGGCAATCTTTCTGTACATTATATATTGCCCACTTGAATAAACCATTAACAGAAAATTGCTAGTATATTTTTATTTACAAAAGAAATTCCACAGCATTTTACAATTTTTGTCATTACATTGAATATTGTTTTCAGCCAAGGTTCGTTTATTCAGTCATCGCTTCAATTTTACATAAAAAACTGAGCATAATTATCTAGAATGGAAGCAAAAAAAATAAGTAAATCGTAATGATTAGAACACTGTAAACAGCTATAGTAAACAACGCAAACTAAATTTTATTATAAGTGGTGTACCAGGGAGTATGTTACAATTCAACTGCCATGTTTTCTGAACTTAAAATTTTGTCATTAAATGTGAGGGGCTTGGGTCGTTGCAAGAAAAGGAAAAATGTGTTTAGGTGGGTTAATAATCAAGGCTCTAGTATTGCTTTTTTGCAAGAAACGCATAGCAGTACAGATGTGGTTAAATTTTGGAGTAAGCAGTGTAGGGGAAAGATGTTTTTTAGCCATGGTGTTTCCAACAGTAAGGGGGTGTTGACTATCTTTCGAAACATCGACTATGAGGTTTTAGATACAATATGTGACCCAGGCGGCAGGTATTTAATTCATGATGTTATGTTATATGTTATATGGTCCCTCATATTGGAAATTGAATACTAGCTTATTGAGAGACACTGATTATATTGAGCTTATTGAAACCCAGTTCCCTAGTTGGCTAAAAGAAGGCGAGGATATTGAGGACCCGCGTATGGTATGGGACTGGCTTAAATATTGTATTAAGAAAACCTCAATAACTTTTAGTAAAGAAAAAAAGAAAAAACAAACAGTAAAAATAGAAAATCTGGAGCGAAAATTAAAAATTCTAGATGATCAAATTTGCCTAAACCCTACTGCTGAAGTATTACATGAATTTAGTCAAATAAAACAATCATTACAACAGGAATACGACGAAATAGCAGAGGGGCAGATTGTTAGAGCTAGGGCCAACTGGCATGAGTTAGGTGAGAAAAATACTAAGTATTTTTTGCAATTAGAAAAAATGAACGCTAGGAGATCTCAAATAAACAAACTTACTAGAGCAAATGGGTTAGAGGTGAGGTCCCAGAAGGAAATAAATAATGAAATTAAAATGTATTATGAAAATTTGTATGCCTCTAAACTTGACCAAAATGAAAGGGCGAGGAAGGAAAATGCTTACTTTTTTGATAATCCAGACATTCCAAAACTCACTGAAGATCAGGCAAACATTTGTGAAGGCCTCATCTCTGTCGAAGAAGCCTGGGAGGTGATTAAAACTTTTGTACCAAATAAAACTCCAGGTAATGACGGTCTGCCAGCAGATTTTTATAAAAAATTTTGGCCATTGGTTAAAAAATTTATGGTGAAGGCTCTAAATACGTCCTTTGAGAAAGGCAGGCTATCCACATCTCAACGACAAGCTGTAATAATATTGCTGGAGAAAAAAGGAAGGGATAATAGCAAGATCCAAAATTGGCGGCCTATATCACTCCTCAATTCAGATTATAAGATTGGTACAAAATGTATAGCTAAAAGATTAGAAAAAGTCCTTCCACTGTTAATACATATAACCCAATCGGCTTTTGTCAAAAATAGATTTATAGGAGATGTTGTGAGATTGGTTGACTGTGTAATGGAGTACATGGACGAGGAGGACATCCCTGGTTTGTTACTAACAGTAGACTTTGAAAAAGCTTTTGATACTGTGGAGTGGCCTTTCCTCTTTAGAGCATTGGAGACTTATAATTTTGGCCCAAGTTTTATAAAATGGATAAAAGTATTTTACTCTGACATCTCCAGTTGTGTTATGAACAAAGGCACCAGTACAGGATATTTCTCTCTGGGGCGAGGAGTTAGGCAGGGGGATCCAATTTCTCCCCTGTTGTTCATTTTGGGGTTGGAGATATTTCTGTGCTCACTGCGGTCCAGTCAGGATATTGAAGGGGTTGTGGTTCCGGGTTTTGGTTCTTTTAAAAGTGCAGCGTTTGCAGACGATCTGACATGCTTCCTTAGTGACCTCCCCTCATGTAGAAAACTGTTTGAAATATTGGGCAATTTCAAAAAAATATCTGGGTTAGCAATTAACCAGGATAAGTGTGAAGCAATGTGGATTGGAAACAAAAGCAAATGTAAAGAGAAACCCCTTGCGGTAAAATGGCCAAATATGATTCAAATTGTTGGTGTTTACTTTTCAAATGACAGAAAAATGGCAACGGATAGAAATGTCACAATCCCCATAGAGAAACTAAAAGTATCTTTACACTTCTGGAAAATGAGAGACCTAACACTGCTTGGCAGAATCCAAATTATTAAAGCTATGGGTATTTCAAGAGTTCAGTATGTTCTTAGTCTCTCAGATTGCCCTAATAGATACCTGAAAGAAATAAACAAAATGCTATTTGCATTTCTTTGGAAAGGGAAAGATAAGGTGGCCAGGAAAACAATGATAGGGGACATTTGTGTAGGTGGCCTAAAAATACCAGATATTTTTGCAATAGTGAAGGCTCAACGAATAGATTGGCTACGTCGTCTGTTTGACAGTGATATAGTCCACCCTTGGAAATGGATTTTGCAGAAGAAACTGTCTCGAGTTGGGGGAATAGAAACTCTTTTAAAGAGTAATTTTAATATTAATGTTCTTCCCATTACTGTGAGGGGTTTCTTTCGTAGTATGTTAGAGTCGTGGCTAGCAGTCACGGCTCCGCCAGATGGTGAAAAGCATCCCCTAAATCATATTATATTTTTGGGAGATTTCAGTGAGGCTGGTTTCCACTATGTTGGAAATCTTTTTGATAATAAGGGCCAACTTCTTCAGTGGGGTGAAGTGGAAAAAAGGGGAATACCTCGCAAGAGATTTTTGGATTGGTTTGGAATTGTGGCCGCACTACCACGAGAATGGAAAAGGGAAGTAGATATAAACAAATTTGCTAACCCTGAGGATGATATTTGTGGGCGTTCAAA
This sequence comes from Saccoglossus kowalevskii, assembly GCF_978046115.1. Lineage (NCBI taxonomy): Eukaryota > Metazoa > Hemichordata > Enteropneusta > Harrimaniidae > Saccoglossus > Saccoglossus kowalevskii. The sequence goes on along the minus strand of NC_140649.1, from coordinate 18,290,299 downwards.
TTCATTTGAAACAATGTAAAACTAAGTTGGTGACCCCTGAAGTGATAAAGCAATATTTTATTTCGCCAAGATCTGATATTTATCATGTTAAAACATTAAACTCCAATATTACTGAATGGGAAAGTATTTACTTAGCACCATTTAGACTTACAATAGAGTCAAAGCTCAGGGAATTTCAATGGAAAATCAGCCACAATATCCTGGTAACCAACTCTGTTCTTTGTAAGATGACCCCACCAAAGATTGAATCAGGAGCCTGTACGTTCTGTAAGGGGCCTGATGAAAATCTGCTTCATCTTTTCTATGAATGTCCAGTAGTAAAATTATTTTGGGATACATTCTTTGAGATATGGGGGACAAAACTGAGTTTCCCTCGGGTGAACGACCCAGAATGCTTCTTGTTTGGTGATAGTCTTCTCCCCCTCCTGTTAAACTTTTTGCTTTTGGTAGCCAGGAGGTTTATTTATATTTGCAGATGTCGGGGTAACAAACCAAAATTTTAGGAATTTAAAGACTTCGTGCAGAGGGTACAGAAAACTGAGTACTTGATTGCAAACAGAAAAGGTAAATTGGGAAAACATTTAAAAAAATGGGGAAAATTTATGAAAATTGTAGCAACGACCCAGCATATCAGCATGAATTCCTGAAAAAATTGTAATATTTTTGTGAAGACTTTGTACTTTGTTGTGCAATGTAATTTTTTTGGTACACATACATGTAACTACGTAAAGTGCTTATGTAAATTGACTCAATAAAAAAAAAAAAAAAAAATGTTTTAAATACAAAAAAAAAAAAAAAAAAAAACAACAACGCAAACTGATTTTAAATTGTATAACGGTCACCGGCCCACGGCATTGACGCAGAAAATTGGAGAAAAACAATATTTCCTGATCAATTACGATGTGTTCCAAATAAAAAATATTTTATTCCAGTCCAAATCAGCTCAATTACTTTAATAAAGAGTTATTGTATAATGTACAAAATGTTGACACATTTTGATGAATATTTACAGCTACGGCTTCAATACCGTAGACAATTTTGGCCCGATCGTCAACAAAACATCACCCGTCTCCAGGGCAAGCGACTGGAAAAAGACACCGGTGTTTGGTCTAACCGGTGGAAACAAAATCGTCACTCCCAGAGTAACTACGTAACTACTATGATTTAAACTCAAACCATTCGAGCCACAATATTAACATAAAAATGACTTTTGTTGCATTTGACAATAATAAACCTACCGAAAAGCCGTGTTATTCTCGGTCGCTAACGTCGGTATAATCCGCCATTTTATTTGAGTGTGTTTGCCACCTGACTCTGCCCGGTGACGTCATCATGTGCACTAAAGAAGGAGGTCTGTGATTCATTGACTAAAATCGACGATAGTGGGTCTCGTTGAAATCCTGTTACATAAGCATTGAATTGAAAAAAAAACACAAAATCAAAATCAAAGTAAAAATTAATAAAATAAAAAGACATTAATAACAAAAGTAATAAAAAATTAAATTAAAATAAGTTTATAGCCCAAATAATTAAAGCCCGTACACTACATCAGATTTTAATCAGATTGAGGATGGTTAGCGATCAAATGATATTGCAATTTAAATAAATTCCATTTTCCACATATTTTCACCACTTGCAAACTTCATGGGGGCTGGGTTATGCGAATTATTCTTGGTCCCTCCCTAAGTGGTCTCTGTACAGATTTGACCTTGAGTCTTGTACATATATGGAATTTGTAATTTCTCTGTACAAGTAATTCTCATTTTTTTTTTTATAGCAATCACTCGCACAAGAGTGATAGCGGGCGAATGTCAGCATTTGAATCATTCCAAGAAGTGTGGGGAAGTGGAAACGTTTTATGTTGGTTGAATCCATTACGACGGAGGAGAGCATCACCGCGTTTTGTATACAATGAACATGTACATGCATTACAGCATGTCTAACGCATCAAGCATTGCAATGTACACACTGATGACATATTGTCTATCTGGTGGTATCTATAAAACTCTATTCGTGGCTATATTTGGATGAAACCCACAAAACTGCAGGCAATTACTGACATGGTGTGGTTGTCTGTAAATTATACTGAAAAATGAACATCCCACTGGCTCAAAAATCGCAATTTTCATGGGTGTTTTGACATGTGTGAAAAGTAGTACGGTGACCATACTTTTTTCTCTCAAGATTTTGTGATCAAAACCATAAGATAAAAACTACATGGTAAGTAAAAGCCAAGGTAATCTGGGGATTAGATTTAAAGGTAGCCTCCTACATTTATATATTTTTTCATTCAAAACAATATTGGTAATGACAGTGCTACTGTTGATTGTCAGTGCTACTGTTGATTCACCTTGTAGATGATTGAGTCATGTATTGAATGGTGTCAAGCGCCCTCTATCGATGGATGTCTACTAGTTGGTCTTAATGCCAATTGCCATTGATCACTGCAATATTTTTTTAAATCAAATCTAACTTTTCTGTGATATTATTAAAATTTATTATTAGTATATTAAATAATATATTTTTCATCTGGTCGAACCAAACTGCTCAGAAGGAAATAAAAATTAAATGTGTTTATTGCCACTAGAGGGCGCTATAACAAATACTGGTAACTACCTTTTTAGCTCCGCTGTTGGCTTATTCAAAATCCATCGTTCGTGTAAACATTTTTTTGACTTCTTGAAAACTACAAGCCTGATTGCTTTGATACCTAATTTATATGTACCTTGGGCAGACCTCGCTTTGATTTGTTTATTTTGTGACAATATCTTTAATTTAATCTCTAATTTTGATGAATATTTTTGTCATTTTTCGTAAAAAGTGATATTTTCAACTTTGTTGAAAACCGCGAGTCTGATTGTTTTGATATTATACACATAGGGAACTACAGGTAGGCCCCTGTTAGATTTGTTCATTTCTCTAATTTTGATGAATAGTTTTGTAATTTTTTGGTAAAAAGTGATATTTTCTAATTCTTGTAAAAAAAACCAAGTCTGATTGATTTGATGTTATAAACGCAAGTACTACAGGTAGATTTCTCTCAGATTTGTTCATTTTCTAGTCGATATCTTCAGTTAATATCTTTAATTGAAACGTGTATTGCTGACAGCGGAGCTATCTCAGCCGAGAGGCTGCTTGATTTTACTGAGGTCTGTATTTTCTAAATGTTGATATCCTTCAATTTTGTATTCATTTTTTTCATTTAAAGTGGGAAAAGTATTGAGAATCATGCTGACAATTGTTGTAATGGATTTCATTTCAGCCTCAGTTCACAACCCTCTATATGTTTTTTTCTCTAATTGGAAATCTTATTTGTATAGCAATGGAATTCTAGAGCACTAGACTGTTTACTAAATGCAAACTAATCAAGAATTAGTTTTTATTGAAGTAGAATTGATACAAATGTTTAGGGATTCATGCTAACCCAATGAAGCCTTATAGATCATCAATAATAATGCAATAAAATAAATATATTTACATATTGTAATGATTATAAGAATTTATTTGTGTTACTTGGAAATATCCACATTTAGCCATGTTAACGATCCTCCATGCTTTCTTGATAATAGCCATATGAATATTCCACTGAGATTCCTTAAAAATGGCCATATGGACATTCCACTGAGATTCCTTAAAAATGGCCATATGGACATTCCACAGAGATTCCTTAAAAATGGCCATATGGACATTCCACTGAGATTCCTTAAAAATGGCCATATGGACATTCCACTGAGATTCCTTAAAAATGGCCATATGGACATTCCACTGAGATTCCTTAAAAATGGCCATATGGACATTCCACAGAGATTCCTTAAAAATGGCCATATGGACATTCCACTGAGATTCCTTAAAAATGGCCATATGGACATTCCACTGAGATTCCTTAAAAATGGCCATATGGACATTCCACTGAGATTCCTTAAAAATGGCCATATGGACATTCCACAGAAATTCCTTAAAAATGGCCATATGGACATTCCACTGAGATTCCTTAAAAATGGCCATATGGACATTCCACGGAGATTCCTTAAAAATGGCCATATGGACATTCCACAGAGATTCCTTAAAAATGGCCATATGGACATTCCACTGAGATTCCTTAAAAATGGCCATATGGACATTCCACAGAGATTCCTTACAAATGGCCATATGGACATTCCACAGAGATTCCTTAAAAATGGCCATATGGACATTCCACTGAGATTCCTTAAAAATGGCCATATGGACATTCCACTGAGATTCCTTAAAAATGGCCATATGGACATTCCACAGAGATTCCTTTAAAATGGCCATATGGACATTCCACTGAGATTCCTTAAAAATGGCCATATGGACATTCCACAGAGATTCCTTAAAAATGGCCATATGGACATTCCACTGAGATTCCTTAAAAATGGCCATATGGACATTCCACTGAGATTCCTTAAAAATGGCCATATGGACATTCCACTGAGATTCCTTAAAAATGGCCATATGGACATTCCACAGAAATTCCTTAAAAATGGCCATATGGACATTCCACTGAGATTCCTTAAAAATGGCCATATGGACATTCCACGGAGATTCCTTAAAAATGGCCATATGGACATTCCACAGAGATTCCTTAAAAATGGCCATATGGACATTCCACTGAGATTCCTTAAAAATGGCCATATGGACATTCCACAGAGATTCCTTACAAATGGCCATATGGACATTCCACAGAGATTCCTTAAAAATGGCCATATGGACATTCCACTGAGATTCCTTAAAAATGGCCATATGGACATTCCACTGAGATTCCTTAAAAATGGCCATATGGACATTCCACAGAGATTCCTTTAAAATGGCCATATGGACATTCCACTGAGATTCCTTAAAAATGGCCATATGGACATTCCACAGAGATTCCTTAAACATGGCCATATGGACATTCCACTGAGATTCCTTAAAAATGGCCATGTGGACATTCCACAGAGATTCCTTAAAAATAGCCATATGAACATTCCACTGAGATTCCTTAAAATGGCCATATGGACATTCCACAGAGATTCCTTAAAAATGGCCATATGGACATTCCACAGAGATTCCTTAAAAATGGCCATATGGACATTCCACTGTGCTTCCTTGAAAATGGCCACATTAACATTCCACTGTGATTCCTTGAAAATGGTCATATGAACATTCCACTGTGCTTTCTAGAAAATGGCAATATGGACATTCCCCTGAGATTCCTTGAAAATGGCCACATCAAAATTCCTCAGACTTCTTTCTTAAAAATGGTCATATAAACATTCCACTGTGATTCCTTGAAAATGGCAATATGAACATTCCACTGTGATTCCTTGAAAATGGCCACATTAACATTCCATTGTGCTTCCGTGAAAATGGCCATATGAACATTCCACTGAGATTCCTTGAAAATGGCCATATGAACATTCCACTGAAATTCCTTAAAATAAGATTCTGAAACTAACAAAATAATAAGTTTATTCACCGGCCTTTGAGTACAAGAAAACTTTAATCAGTAAATGGTCGTCCGCTAAATACAGATAATCAGAAATCTGTAATCAGCGAAACAAGAGTCTTACACGTACAATATTCACAACTGTCCGACGAAACATGACCAGTATATTCACCTTTCAATAGTATATATAACGACATAAAACATATGCCGAAAATATTGGGTCTTTAATTAGTAACGGTTCGTTTCGCTAATTACAGATAATCAACATTCTGTAACCAACAAGGGTCCTACAGGTATATTATTTACAGCTGTTGGACGAAACTTGACCAGTACATTCACCTTTCAGTGTTTTTGTTAACGGGGTTGAAAAAAATAGAACGTCACATTGCAAAAAAGAAAAGGAAATTGGGTAAGCACAATAAAAACGTGAGGGAATCTGCGACTCATAGACACCGACCAAACCATTGAAGACTGAATACTAGTATTGTACAATATTTTTCTTGTATTTCTATTCACACAATTGTACTATAGATACAGCTCCAACTCGTATTTCCACGATTCCTATGTCAGAGACGACTCAATAAAAATGTTTAAAACACAAATAAATAGTTCTAAGTAAATATTCAGCAAATTATAAGATTTCACATTCTATGAAACGAGTGGGGTGGGTGGGGCTTGACTTTTCAGATTGTATATAAATACACCGTGATACCTTCCCTCTAAAGATGCTGCCCTGAAAGCAATGAAATGGTCATAAATGTTTCATCATTTTATTTGATACCAGTGAAATTGGTACAATAAATGTTGGTATTTATGTTCAAGACGCCTTCAATGATCCTTCTTGTCCTATTTGAGGAAGATGCAGACGTTTTAGCAAATCAATTTCAGGGTACAGTAATTGTTTTCATAGCAGAATTGTTTTAAACTATGTCAATCGATATATTTTATGAAAGCTTATACTTAAAAATCAATGTGATATCTGATGTGGCCAGCATGTGCCAATTTTCTTCGAAATAGAGCAACAGAAAAATAATCATTATGTAATTTATTTAAAAATTTCATGTCTCTATTTTTATATTCTAGAATACTCTAGAACTTATAAAGAATTGTAGACATGGTATTGTTCAATTATGCCACAACTACAGTCTCTGAAAAAAGGTGAAGGAATCCGGTACGTGTTGGTTAAGTTTCACTCATTTGATTGACGACGTGCGTCACGGTGCGTGTGACCCATCTTGAATTGTCAGAAAATGGAATGAATTTAAACCCGGCGATAAATACATGAATAGTTAACACTGACGTATCCTGAAATTTGTTGCTATTGAATCTCCTCAATTTCTTATTTTTATTTTCTTTGCGAGCCGACCGGGCAGAACCTGACAGGTGTTTTAATTAGTTAATTAGGAAACCAAGATGATCTCCCGTGTCCACAAAACTATATATTTTCGGAAAGCTTATTGTATGAATTTTAAAATTTTGTTAGTATTTTTTTTTTATGGACACTGTAGTTTGAAATATGCACAAAAATGTGCTTTTTTGGTCAAAAGTGATTTAAAAAAAAATAATAGCTTCTAGACCATGCTTCTGTTTCCTGTCACAACTGGTTTATGGGGACATCTGTTTACTATGAAGAAAGTGCCGTCTTGAAAACTGTCTACCAGTTGTCAATTTTGCAGGGCAGCAGCTCAAATTTCACTACTTCAAGTTTATGCATAAATTAACACCCAGGCTAGTTGTCTGTACGATTGTTGTAACATTGTTCAACCAAAAACAATGCCCCGACGACGTTTTGAAGATAAACACATTGTCAATCATTTGTGAACATTTCAAAACAAAAGCGTCTAGGAGCTATTTTTTTTTAAGTTCTGGAATGTGCACTAAAAAGCAGCTGAGATAATTGCTAATTTGCATAACAATTCACTCAGTAAGAAGTTTGCTCATAATTAAAATGGCTGTAACAGTTCCAAATTTAAATGTATTATCGGTTTATTAAAAGTCAAATATAGTGCATAATATGGAGATCCCGTCATTTCTTTTTTTCACCATGTTTCTTTTTTATTATTTATGTACAGCCTTGCTAAATCTTGCTAAGCATTCAAAAGTGAGAATGTTTGCACCTGTTATCTATATTTTAAAATCGTGTTTTGAGTATGCCCCACTATTCACAATTCTACAAAATTTTAACAGTCTATATACTGTCTCTACCTTAAATCCGTGCATGGTTACGGGCACAAACCCACAGTCTACTGTTTAACGTTGTAAATTGTATTAATTCATTGTTTTTGGTCCTTTTCGTTATTGGAAATTTCTGTAACATTAAAGTATAACAGTTCAATATCGTTCGTATTATTGTATTATTGTGGCTTATAAACAGGGTTAATAAGTTCGTTGACTAAAAAATGATAAACTATTTGGAGTTATAATTATAATTTTCATGTGATATCGATTATCAATTTTGGCAGGAAGGACTGACTCGTTATTTTAAACCAGATCTGTAAACAAACAAAAAATACAATACACCTTTGAAACAAGCAGGCATAACTGGAATAATGTATTCGAGGATATTTTTTGAAAAAAATCTAATTACTACTAAACAGGTTATATGTAATCGAGCAAAATTGCTGTTTCCGAGAAACGAGTCAATTTGTCATGTTCAGGCTTAAAGCGGGGGGGGGGGAGTCTTCGCCTACGCATGTGTCAAGTGGCCATAGCGTGTTATTGTTTACAAACAAGCGTCTACCCATGAGCCTTTGCGTTCTTAGCGTGTGTTGTTATCATCACTTGGGACTCAATTCCCGCGCGTGCGCAAGTGACGACCCCCCCGCTTTAATATGTCGCTGAATATATTATTTGTATTACTCCTATAAAATTTTCAGTTTCATTTATCTCTGTGCTTTAAGCTTATAAATTTTGTCAAATGTTATGCATATTTTATAGCATTATAGTACATGTATATATACTTCATTATTGTATTATATCTAGCTTACATAACTTTTTTACCATCTGGAATATCAAATATCATTTAATACTTCAAGAAAGGAATCAATTTGGCAACTATCGCATTGTTCCACTGGCCTGACGAGTCGCGTGAGTTGCGCCCTCTGCGGTGCTCCAAGCCCAACAGGTCTGATGCCGTTCGGTCGTCGAGGGCCTACTCACGCCTACATGTCAGGCTAGCCTTTCCACATTCTAACGTTAAACTAACGTATATTCGTAGATAGAAGGTAATATTACCTTCCATGATGAACGTAAGCAAGGTCGTAACGTTCCAATGATTCGCGCCCTTTAGTCAGGAAGCGCTGTTGTGGCGTTGTGGGGGGACACAAGGGCCGTTCAAAGCGTCGATGTAGTTTTGATCTGCAGACGTCCGAGGTTTATGTTTATGAGTGATTTTACTATAGTGGGTGGTGAACGACTACATAACTAAAACCAGTGGTTGATTTAAACGACATTGCGTTCACCCATACGCGTAACTTTGACTGACGTCACGAGAAGCATTCCGACGCTGGAGGGCATAACTTATTTTAGCATAAAGTATAGATCACTTTTCCGGAAATCGAAGATACGGCATTTCGCATGCGCGCGCATACCGTTTTGGGATGTAACGTAAACTTAGACGCGTGACATTGTGTTTTCTGGGTGTACCAATCGACGTCACAGAGATAAAATTCCCTTCTATTGACTACCAGCAAACTGGCATGTTTGTATTTTCTGCCATGACAAACCAGGAGTATTTTTGCGCCCCAGTCCCGCTACTTTCGGGAAAGTGGTCTATTACGCAGTTTTGTTGACGAGACACAGATAGATTGTTCAAAGGTTAATGAATTGTAAAACAGGACACCCAGATACCCAACTAAAGTCGACAAAATGGCATTATCTCACATTGTCCGTTGCTTACAAGTTTTTATTTTAGCAAAAGTGAAATTAATCACGAACATGTTCGCGATCACTCTTTTCAAACACTGCTTTCGTATTTATTATTTCGTATTTTTTGCAATATTTATGTTTTTTTTTTAATATTCGAACAAAACAAGACGAGACGAAGTGGGTGTTGTTGTTTTTACGTTTTGTGTTTCTGTGGTATCGTTTAATAGGTGTATTTTGCATATATTCTTCGAAAGCCTGCATTCTTCCGAATGCCTACCATTCAAAAATAGTTAACGCGTTTGAAGGGTCATTACTCCGTGACAGATCAGTTGTTTTCAAAAACCTCGCATATTTCAGTGCATGTTTGAGTGGTATAACTAAAGTACCCATCGATGCACTCAAGCCTTCTCCAAAACAACAGTTCATGGGTGTTTTGATTTTTTCAAACACGCTTTTGGGCAGCAGCTCGGCCTAATTTGAATTTGTTGAAAAAAAGTGGCCACCGCGTAAACAAACATATTTTATGTATACAACGTATTTTATATGCGTTGTATACGTCGCTATGAGTCCCATATCGAACAAGACGCGACGCGACGACCATGGCCATTTAAGCGCATTGTATACATCGCTATGTGAGTCCCATGTCAAACACGACGCGGCGCGACGACCACCACCCTCAAAAGAATATGTTTATTAATACAGCCCGAGACATTAAAATACATCACTAAATACAAGTGCGGGCATTGACCCTACAATATTCTAGAGTCTATGGTGTTAATGGGATTCCTTTTTCATCTTAAAGGGCGGTGGTCGTCACGCAGCGCGTGTTCGAATTTCAAGTAAATAAACAATGTATTTTAAACGCGTTGTGTACGTTGCTATGAGTCCCATATCGAACGGGACGCGGCGCGACGACCACCGCCCTATAAATGATATCAATTAAATTCGATGTATTCATAAAGTAAACAGCATGGCCATTCTCATCAGTGAGCCAAGCAGATTTGGTGTGATTAGCGACCAATTTTGCAGATTGACTATGCTCATCAGTGAACTACTCAGATTGTCAGCAGTGAACCAATCAGATTGTCAGCAGTGAACCAATCAGATTGTCAGCAGTGAACCAATCAGATTGTCAGCAGTGAACCAGTCAGATTGTCAGCAGTGAACCAGTCAGATTGTCAGCAGTGAACCAGTCAGATTGTCAGCAGTGAACCAATCAGATTGTCAGCAGTGAACCAGTCAGATTGTCAGCAGTGAACCAATCAGATTGTCAGCAGTGAACCAGTCAGATTGTCAGCAGTGAACCAATCAGATTGTCAGCATTGAACCAGATTGTCAGCAGTGAACCAATCAGATTGTCAGCAGTGAACCAATCAGATTGTCAGCAGTGAACCAATCAGATTGTCAGCAGTGAACCAGTCAGATTGTCCGCAGTGAACCAATCAGATTGTCAGCAGTGAACCAATCAGATTGTCAGTTGTAAACCAATCAGATTGTCAGTTGTAAACCAATCACTGACAGATAGATATTCTCAACAGTGAAGAAATAAAACAACCCTTCCCTAACAGTCATGATATGCCAATCAGAGAGCAGTTTGATTGGTGTATCAAATTATGGCTTGTATATAAGCTTCGACTGAAATGTGAAACGCTTCCAACATCGCACGGACATCCACCCCCACAATTGTTACAGGTATCAGGGAACGTGGACACTAAACAAGTGAATAAAACTTGTATTACAAAGATTGGCCTGTGGAAGATACGCCCACAGGCCGGGCTTATTGCCTAACATGCCTACCCACTATAGAAGACGAAATAGAAATGAACATCAGCCTAAATTTGGGTTTAAAGCGCGGTGGTCGTTGCGCAGCTCGTGTTCGAATTTCAAGTAAATAAACAATGTATTTTACACGCGTTGTATACGTCGCTATGAGTCTCATATCGAACAGGACGCGGCACGACGACTGCCGCCCTTTAATCTGTCGACAAAGCTAGTTTATAATAACAATGTTAGATTGTAATGGTAATTTATAATAGTAATTTAATCAGTTAATAATGGCAACGGTAGATGGTCATTGTCGTTTAATATGATATCATAATATTTTTTTATAATGATATTTTCTTTTCATAATAAATTTGGTAAAGTTATTTTATAATGATCGTGATAATTTCAAGCTTGCATAGTTTATAATGGTCATCTATTTTCGTTTATAAAAATACCCAGTATATTGCAAGTAATGCTGATTAATACTAATTAAATAATCCAAAATAATGGCGACTTTAGTTGATAATGGTAATTCTATTTAAAATTCCAATACTAATATATCATGGTATTGTAAATGTGTAATGGTGATGGTATCTTAAAATCACAGATAATGGATGACGTCATCGTCAGGCAATTGTAATATATGACAATTCCATTTCTACTGCCTGAAACAGGTCGGGTCTGAATCTCAACCTCATCACCTATCCCGGTTATTGTGAGGTCACAAAATACACATGTATCAAAAGTACTACTTAAAGAATACAGTAAGAATATACTATATACGATGATGTCACCATAGAGTAAACGTGTATTATATCTGACGTGGTCACGGAGCTTTTCAGCTCAATGCTGTGGTTAGCAGTAGATATATATTGTATTTGGAACATGTATGTCTATTAGCATTTATCAGAGAATGCGATTAAAGGCATTAGCAATGTCGTCCATTAAACGCTCTGGCTTGGGAGATGATGATGGAAAACTGTGTAGACTTTAATTTTAAACTAGATCCCCGAAATACGTTGCTGTAATGGCGTTGTTTCTCTATCAAATGTATTTCTTGTATATAAATAACTTATTTTGAATCATTTGTCCATGCAGATTCTCTTTTTAACCCCCCAGTTTCCAATCATGGCAACTTGTCACAGCACAAATAGGTGTATACATGTATATGACGTACATGAAAATTAAAAACCTCAAATAGAATAACGCAAATCGTTGTATTTATGAAAGTGACTGAAAGTACACGCAATGAAAAAGTATTGAGTATTCCGAATTAACATAACATATAGTTGTTCCTTAACTTACAGTCCCTCAATGTGAAAAGTTGTATTTCATATCAATAACTTTTGTGTTCAATCTGAAATCTTGTGATCGCGGTTTATTTTCAATTTGACAGTCTTCTAACTAATGTATGAAACCTATAACCTATATAATCTGCACCTTGGTTTCGTCAACAAGCTTTTGTATATATCGCGAAACACAGTCCCTCAACAACGTGGGACTGTACGCGAAATTAACATATAATGCTGGGCGCGTTTCCAAAACCACAGCTTCCTGTTTACCGCATAGCTCTTACGAGTTGTACAAAATGGCTTCAGTGTTCACAAACTTTGCAGCGTACAAGAGTCAATGACATCCAAAGTAGATTCAGTTACGAACCAGCTCTCTCACATCAGTTACATGGTGAGTGGTTGGTTGCTTAAAAGTGGGCGTGACCGTGATTGAACGCCTAGTTTGGCACAGTGCCACGGACATGACTGCACATACACATTTTCGCGGCACTCGCACGTGTCACTGACACGATGTGCGAAACAAACCGGTGTATTTAAATTTATAGGAACGCATCTTTCGGAGGTTAAACAGACCACCATCGGGTGCTCATAAATGATTTGAATGATCCATGTAAAATGTCTCAATAATAACGTAGATACTCCGAACAGAAAATATTAACCGCTACGTTGCTTAATCGCCGATAGTTGCGCCGATAGTCAACGAATGGAAGAATTCTAAAAAGTGACAGGCATAAAGTCTTGATATTGCATATAATCAGTTGATTCTCCCTTGTCGGATGTGTAGCAATGCACGTATATCATACGATCTACAAAATTCAATGACTAGTGTTTTAACTGGACAATGGGGTGCATCGCAATTAACTGTTTTGTAATGTAAACACAGTGATCAAAACGTCAATTCTTCTAATGTCGGTGCGATCGATAAAGTGTCTATCAAATATTATAATGAGTAAACGACAGACTGAGACTGATCTGTGATTGGCCAGAGAAGCGATTGATATGCAAATTAGGTCACGGGAATCAACAACAAGAGGAAAACAAAAGATTGCAACACATAACATTTATTCTTACTACGCCATCGAAGACTGAACACATCGTCCTCTGTTTGGGCGCGATTATCGAGAAAACTGTCAGTTTGATCTACAGCCGACGTTGTCAAACCAACCGTCCACCTCGTGATCTCTTATTTGACGTGGAATTCGAGTCGGTCAAAGGCGGAATAACCATGAAACGTTGCGTCTAAAAATAGTTGATGTCATCATAACATGGCGATGGTAGGTGCTTCATGTGTTTGTCATAGTGAAATTACACCGATGTGCCGAAATTTTTTCTGTATATGCTCTGAGGGGTTATTGGTTGAGCCAGTTATGATGCCATCTGGTCGACCATATGATGCTCTATTTTTGTATGTATTAGTTTTGAAGATATCATGGAAATAAGTACCGAACAGCGGCCTAAAACTTGAGGTCCATTGAAGGTCATTTCAAATTGTGTCAGGAATTGTGTATCACCACAACTCGCCGGCATTTGCCGGGTGCCTTCCCACTGAAATCAATGTTATTGCACATATTATCTTTCTCATTATTTCATACTAAATATTTCATATGGCGAAGTTTTATTTGCAAATAATATTTCGTATTTATTTTATTTTATTTATTTTTTAGGATGAATTTCATCCTTTCATCGAAGCCCTTCTCCCACATGTCAAAGCATTCGCATACATATGGTTCAATCTGCAAGCCAGAAAACGAAAATACTTAAAGAAACATGACAAACGTATGTCACCCGAGGAAGAGCGTCAGACCAAAGACGAACTGTTAAATGAAAAACCAGAGGTGAAACAGAAATGGGCTTCGCGGTTGCTAGCCAAACTGCGGAAGGACATACGTCCAGAATTTCGTGAGGACTTCGTATTGAGTATTACAGGCAAAAAGCCACCGATGTGTGTTATGAGCAATCCTGACCAAAAAGGGAAAATAAGGCGAATAGACTGTCTTCGGCAAGCTGATAAAGTTTGGAGGTTAGACTTAGTAATGGTGGTGCTATTTAAAGCAATACCGCTCGAGAGTACAGACGGGGAGAGACTTGTCAAGTCGCATTCGTGTCATAACGCACTTTTATGCGTGCAGCCAGATCATATAAGTGTCTCTGTACGAGAACTCGATTTATTTCTGGCAAGTTATATCATACAGGCACCTGGCACAGGTAAGTTTCTGTATATATATTCAATACTTTGTGTGTGACTCTGTGGACTCTGAAGACTGTTACAAATTTATTGGCGGTATACATGTACATACATGCTTTAGTTCTCCCCACTCTACGCCCAGCCATTGTATTGTTTGTTTGTCTTTCGGTATAACAATGTAAAACTAAAGGTACGGCTTGGGACGAGTACACTGAAGCCGGTTACGATTATGCAGGTGAAAATAAAATAACAATAGACAACAATTGAAGTGAAACTTGGTAAAATCTCTGAATATAATTATTGTAAAATGGCAAAATTGACAGCAATTTTGATGCTTGAAAATTCAATATTGTTGAACTTTGGGTGGTAGTTTCATTTGTGATCTGTGTTACTCAGAAATATTTTTACTGTGGAGAATGTAGTAACTGCTGCTGTAATACTCTTGTTGCAACAACGAGCAGAGACGCAGTAAATAATTTAATTTAAGACGCAGTAAATAATTGGACTTTCGATTTGCTTTTTTACAAACTAAATGTAGACATGATGTCTATTGTTTTATTACTTGCCTGGTGTGATCTCAAGGGGGATAGGTAAACGTTTCAACTTGTTTTAGGGGTCTCATTACAAGCAATTGAAATAACTGAAAATACTAGTAATCAATGTATTGTGTTAGCATCAAGACAAGTGCCATTGTCACCTGTGCTGATTGTTTTATTTGCTTCTACAAGAGTACTTTACAAGGTTGTAGGAATTATTATTTAAGTTCACTGTGACATGATTTAACTTGACGTCAGGATTTAAAGTTTTTTATATTCAAATTATAATAAAAATGATTTCTGAGAAAGGATTAGTAATTTGTAGGATTAAAATGTAAAAAAATAATAATAAAAGTAGTGGCAGTAAAAGCTGTCACATACTTGGTGCAGCACTAACTAGTTGTTTTGCCAGTTGGGCTTTGACCTCTCACATTTGTGGTTCATTGGTAATTTTGAAGTATTTGTTAAGGCTACACCACCGCTGATGAAGTTGTAATTCGGGAGTTTAGCAAGTTCTTTTTTTTTAAAACTATTTGTACCCATTTATAGGTCACTGGGTCACTCTGACTACTATATTTGGATCATTCTATTCACTATATTTAGATGTAGGCAAGGTTCCAAAATTATTGTACAAAGAAAACAATGTAGGCGCAAGGAAGTGGGGAAGAGTGCCAAGATGTGGGTACTATTCTTGTCTTATTATCAACGCAACAATGGTCCTACTACGTTGCATACTGCATGGGTTTATATTATCGTCGCCTAGTAATACAAGGAATTTGATAATATTTATAAACTATGTCTTACTTTTTTACTATTTTGTATACTTGTCTTAAACTAGTAAGATTTTATAACATGTGAAATCTTTCTTCGTATCAATACTTGCATCTATGTATTTCCCTTTTTTTTTAGTTACTACAATCTCTGACGTTTAGTAATCCAGGTGATTAGAGTTTGTGAATTGTTTTTGGTATTGGTTTTAAAATATCAGGCTCTGCTTTGAGCCTATTTCTTGCTATATCATGGCAGCTAGTATTAGTTGAGAAAAAACATTTATAGAGTTGGATAGTGTATTTTTTTTTTAGGAATTTGTTGCCTTTCGATTGTGTTCCATTGATGGTGTCAGTTTGCTTTTATGTAGTCATGTGACACATGGCAGTGTTTGCATAGTTTGCAATACTGTGAGCGGCTTCTAATTTGGGATTTTTTTTTAGTTGAGTTGAGTGAAAAAATGGGATAAGTTGTAGCAGTGTAGATTTCACTGGGATCCTCTTTGTCTGGGAATAACAGTATTTTTTTTAGATTTTGTATGGAGCCACAGCAACTTTTGCAACAGTCACATTTTGTCCCTGTGATTCTTTTCAAATTATATAATAGCATTTCTAACAGTGAAAATTTAACTGTTTACACTTATAACCACACCCCTCATAATGTGGCAAACTGAAAGCAGATTATGTAGTGCATTTCAAGTGTTCTAGGGGAGCAACTGTCCAATCCATCCATAGTGCGTAGGAGAGTAAGACCCCTTATCTAGTTCACAAATAACTTTTGTAAGCTGAGACACTTTTGTTAGTCAATTATTAGTGCATACCAGCGGCTCCTTGGTGAATCATACATGTTTCGTTTTCAAAGGTTACAGTTGATGTGAGAGGAGGTCCTTTTGTTTTGAGAACGTTCACTGCACAGCACTTTCTGGTTTGATTGAAGAAAGACTGACTGTTTATGCACATCGATAATTCTAGTTTCATTTTACAACTGAGTAATTACTTCATAAGTTTTCATTGATACTTTATGAGGAAAATTGGAAAGTAAAACTAAAAGTTTGAGAAATCTAAGATTTACTAATATTGTTAATAAATTACCTAATATAAAACTGTAAGTTGAAGTTGTTTATTGAACTCTGCAACAGAGTAGAAATGTGGATGTTTTATACCAAGTGATGTAAAACTTTTGAAATTTGTTGATTAATTTTGCTCAGTTTAAAATATTTGTGTGTGTGCATCCTTATGAGATTTGTAGTTAATTTATCAGTTTTCTCATTTAAAATATTGTTTATGCAGAAAAGTTAAAGAAAATTACAATACAGTGTTATAAAAATGTTACAAAATACATGATGACATGAACGTTTTTAAATATAAAAAACTTATAAATATTATATTAACAAAGAAAAATACCTAGACATGTACGAAATGTTGCACTGCAAATAATTGCATTCAAAACATTAAAGCTTTGGATGGAGATAATATTATTGTCTGTTTATATGTGATTTGTCTTGTTTTCCATATTGTTTTTTAAATGTTTCTGTGCCAGGCGACAGTTCCACATATTGAATGTCACTGTTGTCTCTCCCAATTTTTTTTTTGTATGTGTAAATTGCAAGTACTAGTGCTGACACATAGTGCATTTTAGCACAGAAGCCACATTTATGTTTGGGACTACATGACAGGGATCTCTCTGCGCTATCCTGGCATCAACCAGGCCCAGTCAAACACAAGCACCTGTGGATCTTACCCAAATCTTTCTCTTCAGTACTTAGGTGATACATTCTCTATTTCTGTACTTTCTTTGTTAATTTTATTATTTCCCATTACCAATAAGTTCAGATCACAAATTTCTAAAAAAGTATGAAAAACAATTATGCAGGTTTATTTTGTAAAAATAAAGGTGACAAATGTTAACATAGTCTTTCAACGGGTTTAAGAAGAGCCTGTCTGTCAATCCCTGACCATTGTGGGACACCAATGTTAGTATTGTGAACATTTTTTTTTATTTATTGCCTTGGAAACATGAGTGATGACTATAATGGAGTTTGGCCTCTAATAACCAGTGTGAGTAGAGAGAATTGACGTATACAGGATGTGTATGCTAGTATCCATTTCAAAGAGGAAACAGAGAATTATAGGGCAATCAGTAAAAGCTGTCCATGCAGCATCATTGTCATGGCCATGCTTGCACAATAACATTTCATTTTATATTTGTATTTCAAGGTCAAAGATGTTAGTGTAATCACAGTGATATATTCTACCGTCAAAAAGATAATTCTAAGACCAAATCTAATATTTTATTTTATTAGTGGTGTATGCATTCATGACGTACATGTATGTATATTACAGGTGTGTTTCTATGGAGAAAATAAGTTTCAAGTTTATACCACATTTATTTTTGATTTATATGTGCCTATGATTTGAAGCAAATATAGAAAAATCTGTCTAATCTGAACCCTGTGTAAAGTACAGATTTGTCAAACTGAACACATGTTTTTTATGGTTATTCCCAGTACTTCAAATATTAGACTGTATCCTCTATACACAGTGAGATTAGGTTGAAATTTCTCAAAATTGAGTACCACACACCAGGACTTTTAAATGTCATAAGGCCTGCCAGAGTTACCAACCCAAGATTATTTTTCATTCTAAATTAAGTTAATTTTTCAGTCATCACTTGCATATAGATCTGAAAAATATTGCATTCTCTATTTCATGATCAAGTCATCGGAGAAGAACGACGACGATCAATTTCATCCAATAATACTATTCAGTAAAATTGCATTTCGAAATTTTAATTTAAGCAGACCATCTACCAATTTTTAATGTAAGTTTTGCTGGTCCCAGTGGAAAGTTGCTCATTTTGGACATACATGTACAGGCAGTCAGAAATTTCAAACACCCGTATGCTAGAATACGCAATGATGGAATTTAATGTGAAATACGAACATTATAATATTAAGTCTTTGTGTCCATAGTAACAACGACAGACAATATAAATTTATAATAATTAAAATGAATTGCAATCTTTTATTATTCGATGAATGTATTAAATCATTACACCAAATCATCATGTTCAGTATGAGTCCCATGCGATGTATACAACCCACATAAAATAAGTTGTTAGTTTATTTGAAATTTGGTAATGCTGCATGATTGACTGGTGATTGAGTCATCAGTAACACATAGACATGCACAAGGCTTGATCTCTCTGTAGATAGACGCGATAGTTTAATGTTTTCCCCACATGTGCAGTGGCTGGTTGGTGAGTTCCAGCCATTCGCATCTGGTTATTCTTATTAGCTGTTATTAAATATACATGTGACAGGTTAACATAAAAATGTATGGACAACGTTGTCATAGTAGATTGTGATCCAGCGCTAAATTGTGGATGATATTTATTGTGCCTGATCGTTAGTGGGTTGTATATAAAGAGACTGTTGTCTGTTACTGGTCCGAAAGTGCGTTGCACATACATGAAAACATAATTATCAGACCCTATAAATCAGCCGAAATGCTACTTTATAATCCCTTTACGTGCATCCATCATGTTTTTGCATCAAGCGTATGGCTATCGGATGATGTAAGCAGCAAACAAAGAACTGACAATATATTGTGTGTATATTTGTCTCAAATTTGACCTTTTCATGTATTGAAATGATGTTCCCTTGCTATAGCTAATGTTCCTTACACATGTGTTTTTTTTGGCTAGCACATTACTTTAGCTAATTCAGCTGATCCATAAATTAAGATGTCGCTAATTAGAATAGAGAACATTCTCACAATGAAATTATTGGCGCTTACGCTAAATTAATTCGTGCATTGCGTCAAATTCGCTAAAATGGCATGTAGCTATTTCAAAGTGTTTTACAGTTGACTGCAACACACACCTTAGTTTGTTTTGTCTTATTCAGTTACATCTTTCTCTGAGCTTTATTTTTGTTTCTAATTTAACCCTTTTCATTTTTTCTGAAGGATGTTTCGAACAATGTGTGTGATGTGGATTCATGTTAAGTTTTATTAATCACTTATATTTGTCTTGCTTCGAACAATGTGTGTGATGTGGGTTCATGTTAAGTTTTATTAATCACTTATATTTGTCTTGCTGTGCATCTTCAACTAAATGCCCAATCCTGGTGACTAATTTGCATAATATTTGCATCCAATTTGCATGTGTATTACAAGTAAACTGTATTTTATTGTAAACGTGGCTTTAACCACAGGATTGATTAATAAGACCTTGGGAGAACATTACAATGATGTTACCATATATAATCTTGTTGTTATCTTGATGGGGCTTATCAGTGTGATTATTACATAATGGCTACTACATTCTGGCACATGTCAATCAACTATTAATCAAATTAATTTCCTGATAAGATTACCCACAATGCTTTTCTGTTGATCCTATATATTGAATGTTGGTACCATATTTGCTCTATTAGAAGCGCATACATTCATGTGAATGATACAGACGTGGGACTATGGTCAGAATAAAGCCGTATTTTAATGATCCAGTATAAATTAAAGGAATTTTTGTCTTATTTCTAAATTGCGAATGTGCTTCTAATAGAGCAAAAGTGTTAAATTGTGATTTCTCTGTAAAGTATATAAGGTTCGATGAGGGTACTGAGTTAATGCCAAATAAGATGACATTGACTTAGCTTATGTATTGTATTTTATTCTAAACCATAATAGAAATAGAAAAGCAATAAAGATGATTATGACCACTAAAAATAATGTTGGAAATATTTAGACTTTTTTGCAAAGAACACTAAGGCATAACTCTTTATGGGTATACACTGCAGAAGCAAGTTCTTTCTTCTTTTTCTTTGGAATGTAAAGTTGAATATTTTTGAATCACAAATAAAAAAACAGAAATTCGTCTCTTAAGTAAATTCATAGTTAATTTTAGATGACCCAGGGGCTGGTTTAGTGGTTAGTGGGACTTGTCACTTTGACCTTAATGAACTATGTGTTGTGTTAACTGTTGTGCATTATCACTACCCTGACATTACATGTACTCTGCTGAATGACCTTGAGTGAAAACAGCTGATGAAATAAACATGCTACACTCACTGCATAGTAATGTGTATGTCTTCGTTATAAAACCTTGAATATTTACATCATTTAAATGCCAAGTACTGTACCATATTATTACAAATGGCACTGCATTTCAAACAGTTACGGAAATAATAAAAATTTAAATTTTTTTTTTCTTCAAAAATTAAAGTCTCAATCATAAGACCACTATGGCAAAATAAGGTCCAATAGTGAATACATTAAAATGGGTGTAGATATAATGACATTAGTGTTGATGCCTACAGTGTGTGTCCATTTTATTGTGATCAACAACAAATATAATACAAAGGCCTTTCTTTCTTAATTGGAGCCTTTATAGAGAGCAAAATGAAAAGATAGATTATACTTTTTTACATAATATAATAATAATAATAATAATAATAATAATAATAATGATAATAATAATAACTTTATTGCCTCAGTGTAAAAAGATTTACATAAGATAAGTACAGCAAAAAAAGAGTTGATTATTTAATCAGCATCTGGCTGTCTCGAATTGTATAAAATAACAAAGCAATTATAGAATTTAAAGTTTCTTGTTTGAAACAAGATAAATAGAATATTTGCTGCATCAACCAAATAACCCATAAACTGTTATGGACAAGTGATGTAATATTTGTAGATGTATTTTTATTGAACACTAGTTAGTCCCCCCCCCTTCTGTAGATTGCTTAGTCCTTTATGAGTAGCCCCTTCCTCCACTATGGACTGATTGGTCTATTGTTAGCAGTGCCCTCCTCCACTATGGACTGATTGGTCCCTTGTGAATAGTACTCCTTAAAGGGGCACTTCCAATTAAGCCTAATCTCACAACAGATTTACTCTCTAGATTAAAATTACAATGAATAACAAAAGATAGATTAACTTTGTAAACAACATAAACAATAGTGTCCCATGATTCTTTGGTGCAATCCCTGGGATTGAGCTGTTCCCCTTTAAGTATGGATTGATAGGTTCCTTTTGGGTATTCCTTTGTAATATAATTTAGTCTCCCTCCACCACTATTGATTGGTTGGTCCCTTGTAATATAATTTAGTCTCCCTCCTTCACTGTTGATTGGTCTTTCCTAATTAGCTGTCCTCTTCACCACTATGGATTGATTGACTGGATGTGATGTGATTTAGCCTCCCTTCTTCACCATAGATTGGTCTGTCATTTTTGAGCTGTCCCTCCTCCACCATGGATTGATTTGTCCTTAGTGATATGATTTAGTTTTCCTCCTTCACTATGGGTTGGTCTTCCCGAGTGAGCTGTCTCCTTCACTGTAGATTGATTGGCCCCTTGTGTTGTGATTTAGTCGCCCTCCCTCCTTCACTATACATTGGTCTGTCCCTTATGATTCACCTCCCCCCTACTATGGTATGATTTTTCCCTTATTAGTGGATCTCTGAGTACATGTCTGTGCTATGAAGCCACAGGAAATGGCCTTGAATCGGTCATTCACATGTCTCTATCCCTTGTAATATGGATGGCCTTGAGAACTGTAAACCATACATCTATGTGGATGGACCAGTAGAACTGAAAATAACATATCACATGTCAATAACTGGTTATTGCCAGTAAACACCTTTTATTCATTTTAATTATGAATATTCATGAGTTCATACTGAGCATGCTCAGTTGGAAATTCAATTCTATCATTGTATTCCATGAGGAGGGATCAATTTGCATATAACTTGCACATCAGTGTCAATATAAATGTGGCAGAAAAAAAATATAAACAAAGTCCTATCACTTTAATTGACATACCACTCTCACATTAACTTTTACCAGTTATATTGATGATGTCACTTTAATTATCTTCATAAATAAACAATTTGTTGTTGACAAACTGTCTATCAACTTAAAATAGTTTACAGGGAGAAACATTCTCAAAGATACAAGCTGTGTATAGATCGTATAGCTGGCAAGTTCTTATAAATATTGCATTACAATACTTATGTCACAGTTGATATTCTAAAATGAAAGTTTTTGTAGTTAGCTGACTTTCAAGTACACTAAATAAATAAAATAAAATAAAATGAACTAATGTGTAATTTAAAAAACAAATAATTTAATCTTTAGCTGCTTATAACTGTTATTTGTGTCACATTGCATGATGGGTATTTTTGTAGGTACCAAGGTAAATACAAGATGGATACCATCATCATTATGCGATCCTAATTTCTACCATAGACCCTCCACTTACATACTAGTACTTGTACTGTAGTGGGTTTTTTTACTTGAAATATTAAACTATTGTTGGTATTCCTGGTATATTTTTTAGGAAGCTGTGATGTTCAATATAGACAAGTGTCAAAAAAAATGTATTTACATCAATGTCATTTGTCAATCATTTTGTGATGATATCTTCAATTCTCTAATTTTAATGATTATTTTTGTCTTTTTTGGTAAAAAGTGATATTTTCAACTTCTTTTTAAAAACTGCAAGTCTGATTGCTTTGATACTACTTTTTTAAGTACTACATGTGGATCTCTCTCAGATTTGTTTATTTCGAGATGATATCTTTAAATTCCCTAATTTTAATGAATATTTTTTTTTTGTGGTAAAAAGTGATATTTTCGACTTCTTTTTAAAAACCTCAAGTCTAATTGCTTTGATACTATACCAATAGGTACCTCAGGTAGACCTCACTCAGATTTGTTCATTTCATGATGATATCTTCAATTCTATAATTATAATGAATATTTTTGTCAATTTTGGTAAAAAGTGATATTTTTGAATTCTTGTTGAAAACAGCAAGTCCGATTGCTTTGATACTATACATATTGTTCATTTTCTAATGATATCTTCAGTTTTTTAATTGAAATGTGCATTGCTACGGCGGAGCTATCTCAGCGGACAGACTGCTTTTAAAAAATTACTTTTTATTCATTTCAGCAGCTGTGACAATGCTGGTGAAAATAAATGAACTTTATGGTGAATATTCCTTCTAGGTCATGATGACCTTACTGTTTTCATGCAGAGTTGGCATATCGCCAATTTCGTGTACACTTCTGTTGATGATGATGACAGTGATTTGCTGTAGTAATCTCTTGAATGATATCATTTATTTTGAAATGTATCTGTACAGTTTATTGAACTTAGCTACGATGTAATGACATATACTGTCGTATTGTTAAAATTCAATGACGAATATATATTAGTGTCGAATATTTTCACCTGTATTTTATTTTTTAGAGAGGTGTTATCATTAATTAAGCATCAAAGTCGACTTTTGTTACCTTTACGAAAATAAAATTCACTTACAGTGTATTTGTTTTTCATATTTTTTCCCCCCGAAATTTTGATTCAGCCAATAGGAAATTCTGTCTATAAGGTCTAAAATTAAGTGAGAGAAAAATACATAAAAGTTTGCAAAAATGTCAGCCTAAATTTCGATTGTTATTTCACCCAAAAGGTTAATGTTTTGACAATGAAGTTTGAGATATCTGATCAGTTTGCATATTCTGCAAAATTAAAGTCAATAATACATAAAATAATAGAAACAGCCATCTTCTTATGTTTATACCCAAATACTGTGGTTATTTTGCATAAAAATCTACTCTAATTTAAATATGTATTTTGTAACAATAGCAAAATTAACATATCAACAACTCTAATTGTTTCATAAAACATCAAGCTTGCAATTTCTTTGACCAAGTATGGTATTTCCATCATGCTTAAAACAGACCTGAGTTTGTTTTAGTCCTCTTATTGCTAGTTACTGAACAAGCTGCTCTCTGATTGGTCTGATCGTTAGATGTCAGGATTAGGTAGCCAATAAGGCACAATCTTGTAAATAACTTTGATTCAACATTGAATATGAAGCTTGAACTGTAAAATTATTGTCTCTGCAAAACTATATTTTGATGACTGGAGGTGTGGGTACCTTGAAGTAAATTTGCTATGAGAATAATTAAGTTTAACCTGGAAGGGGGGGGGGGCTTTAAACAAAATGCTGTAACAACATGATTATGTTGGAAATATAATTATGTAGTTATAGTCAAGGAGAGCACCACTATTTTAAACTTTGAATGAAAAATGTGTGAATGAAAGAGAATGTTTGGACTCTTAAAGCTCTGCATGTGTAGGAAGCCAGGTTAATACACTCTTTTGTGTCACCCATTGTATCTGTTGTTCATTTATTAGTAATGGACTTTGTAAAGTTAGCCATAAACTATGGCCTCACCTAGTGATCTGTCATGACTTGTGTGACCTGACCTGACCTCTCAGTGTTAAAAGTCACAAGGGTCACAGTAAAAGACCTTGAAATACTTTTTCCCATTGTTTTTAATCTTTTTGATGAATTGTTTATTGTATCACCTGATTTGTCGATCTAGGTTGGTTGATCTACTTTTGGATTAATGTATTGAGTCACGTACATATTGTTCTTGTTCTATATACCGGATAAAGCACATCTGAAATGACCGTGTCTTAAATCCTGAATGATGTTGTGCTTGTACTTTAGTGATAATATGACATATATTAAAAATGCATTTAATTAAGTAGACAATATTAAACAGTTCAATTTTTTGTCTTTTATAGAAAATATTCCTGTTCAGTGTGGTATGAATTTATCCATGCGAAGCAGTAGTGATCCTGATATGGCAGGTAATTAGGGGAGAATGGGTATAGATGGATATAAAGACTCGGGATGTACCAGGTCATAGGCTGAACTGATTGAGGGAGGGGGCTTATAATGACAGGTAATTAGGGGAGAATGGGTATAGATGGATATAAAGACTCGGGATGTACCAGGTCATAGGCTGAACTGATTGAGGGAGGGGGCTTATAATGACAGGTAATTAGGGGAGAATAGATATAGATGGATATAAAGACTGGGGATGTACCAGGTCATAGGCTGAACTGTTTGAGGGAGGGGGCTTATAATGACAGGTAATTAGGGGAGAATAGATATAGATGGATATAAAGACTCGGGATGTACCAGGTCATAGGCTGAACTGATTGAGGGAGGGGGCTTATAATGACAGGTAATTAGGGGAGAGTAGGTATAGATGGATATAAAGACTGGGGATTTACCAGGTCATAGGCTGAACTGTTTGAGGGAGGGGGGCTTATAATGACAGGTAACTAGGGGAGAATGGGTATAGATGGATATAAAGACTGGGGATGTACCAGGTCATAGGCTGAACTGATTGAGGGAGGGGGCCTGTAATGACAGGTAATTAGGGGAGAATAGGTATAGATGGATATAAAGACTGGGGATGTACCAGGTCATAGGCTGAACTGATTGAGGGAGGGGGCCTGTAATGACAGGTAATTAGGGGAGAATAGGTATAGATGGATATAAAGACTGGGGATGTACCAGGTCATAGGCTGAACTTATTGAGGGAAGGGGCCTGTAATGACAGGTAATTAGGGGAGAATAGGTATAGATGGATATAAAGACTGGGGATGTACCAGGTCATAGGCTGAACTGATTGAGGGAGGGGGCCTGTAATGACAGGTAATTAGGGGAGAATAGGTATAGATGGATATAAAGACTGGGGATGTACCAGGTCATAGGCTGAACTTATTGAGGGAAGGGGCCTGTAATGACAGGTAATTAGGGAAGAATAGGTATAGATGGATATAAAGACTGGGGATGTACCAGGTCATAGGCTGAACTGATTGAGGGAGGGGGCCTGTAATGACAGGTAATTAGGGGAGAATAGGTATAGATGGATATAAAGACTGGGGATGTACCAGGTCATAGGCTGAACTGATTGAGGGAGGGGGCCTGTAATGACAGGTAATTAGGGGAGAATAGGTATAGATGGATATAAAGACTGGGGATGTACCAGGTCATAGGCTGAACTGATTGAGGGAGGGGGCCTGTAATGACAGGTAATTAGGGGAGAATAGGTATAGATGGATATAAAGACTGGGGATGTACCAGGTCATAGGCTGAACTGATAGAGCAAGGGGGCTTATAATGACAGGTAATTAGGGGAGAATAGGTATAGATGGATATAAAGACACGGGATGTGCCAGGTCATAGGCTGAACTGATTGAGGGAGGGGGCCTGTAATGACAGGTAATTAGGGGAGAATAGGTATAGATGGATATAAAGACTGGGGATGTACCAGGTCATAGGCTGAACTGATTGAGGGAGGGGGCCTGTAATGACAGGTAATTAGGGGAGAATAGGTATAGATGGATATAAAGACTGGGGATGTACCAGGTCATAGGCTGAACTTATTGAGGGAAGGGGCCTGTAATGACAGGTAATTAGGGGAGAATAGGTATAGATGGATATAAAGACTGGGGATGTACCAGGTCATAGGCTGAACTGATTGAGGGAGGGGGCCTGTAATGACAGGTAATTAGGGGAGAATAGGTATAGATGGATATAAAGACTGGGGATGTACCAGGTCATAGGCTGAACTTATTGAGGGAAGGGGCCTGTAATGACAGGTAATTAGGGGAGAATAGGTATAGATGGATATAAAGACTGGGGATGTACCAGGTCATAGGCTGAACTGATTGAGGGAGGGGGCCTGTAATGACAGGTAATTAGGGGAGAATAGGTATAGATGGATATAAAGACTGGGGATGTACCAGGTCATAGGCTGAACTGATTGAGGGAGGGGGCCTGTAATGACAGGTAATTAGGGGAGAATAGGTATAGATGGATATAAAGACTGGGGATGTACCAGGTCATAGGCTGAACTGATTGAGGGAGGGGGCCTGTAATGACAGGTAATTAGGGGAGAATAGGTATAGATGGATATAAAGACTGGGGATGTACCAGGTCATAGGCTGAACTTATTGAGGGAAGGGGCCTGTAATGACAGGTAATTAGGGGAGAATAGGTATAGATGGATATAAAGACTGGGGATGTACCAGGTCATAGGCTGAACTGATTGAGGGAGGGGGCCTGTAATGACAGGTAATTAGGGGAGAATAGGTATAGATGGATATAAAGACTGGGGATGTACCAGGTCATAGGCTGAACTGATTGAGGGAGGGGGCCTGTAATGACAGGTAATTAGGGGAGAATAGGTATAGATGGATATAAAGACTGGGGATGTACCAGGTCATAGGCTGAACTGATTGAGGGAGGGGGCCTGTAATGACAGGTAATTAGGGGAGAATAGGTATAGATGGATATAAAGACTGGGGATGTACCAGGTCATAGGCTGAATTGATTGAGGGAGGGGGCCTGTAATGACAGGTAATTAGGGGAGAATAGGTATAGATGGATATAAAGACTGGGGATGTACCAGGTCATAGGCTGAACTGATTGAGGGAGGGGGCCTGTAATGACAGGTAATTAGGGGAGAATAGGTATAGATGGATATAAAGACTGGGGATGTACCAGGTCATAGGCTGAACTGATTGAGGGAGGGGGCTTATAATGACAGGTAATTAGGGGAGAATAGGTATAGATGGATATAAAGACTCGGGATGTACCAGGTCATAGGCTGAACTGATAGAGCAAGGGGCCTGTAATGACAGGTAATTAGGGGAGAATAGGTATAGATGGATATAAAGACTGGGGATGTACCAGGTCATAGGCAGAACTGATTGAGGGAGGGGGCCTGTAATGACAGGTAATTAGGGGAGAATAGGTATAGATGGATATAAAGACTGGGGATGTACCAGGTCATAGGCTGAATTGATTGAGGGAGGGGGCCTGTAATGACAGGTAATTAGGGGAGAATAGGTATAGATGGATATAAAGACTGGGGATGTACCAGGTCATAGGCTGAACTGATTGAGGGAGGGGGCCTGTAATGACAGGTAATTAGGGGAGAATAGATATAGATGGATATAAAGACTGGGGATGTACCAGGTCATAGGCTGAACTGATTGAGGGAGGGGGCTTATAATGACAGGTAATTAGGGGAGAATAGGTATAGATGGATATAAAGACTCGGGATGTACCAGGTCATAGGCTGAACTGATAGAGCAAGGGGGCTTATAATGACAGGTAATTAGGGGAGAATAGGTATAGATGGATATAAAGACTCGGGATGTACCAGGTCATAGGCTGAACTGATAGAGCAAGGGGCCTGTAATGACAGGTAATTAGGGGAGAATAGGTATAGATGGATATAAAGACTGGGGATGTACCAGGTCATAGGCTGAACTGATAGAGCAAGGGGGCTTATAATGACAGATAATTAGGGGAGAATAGGTATAGATGGATATAAAGACACGGGATGTGCCAGGTCATAGGCTGAACTGATTGAGGGAGGGGGCTTATAATGACAGGTAATCAGGGGAGAATAGGTATAGATGGATATAAAGACTGGGGATGTACCAGGTCATAGGCTGAACTGATTGAGGGAGGGGGCTTATAATGACAGGTAATTAGGGGAGAATAGGTATAGATGGATATAAAGACTGGGGATGTACCAGGTCATAGGCTGAACTGATTGAGGGAGGGGGCCTGTAATGACAGGTAATTAGGGGAGAATAGGTATAGATGGATATAAAGACTGGGGATGTACCAGGTCATAGGCTGAACTGATTGAGGGAGGGGGCTTATAATGACAGGTAATTAGGGGAGAATAGGTATAGATGGATATAAAGACTGGGGATGTACCAGGTCATAGGCTGAACTGATAGAGCAAGGGGGCTTATAATGACAGGTAATTAGGGGAGAATAGGTATAGATGGATATAAAGACTGGGGATGTACCAGGTCATAGGCTGAACTGATTGAGGGAGGGGGCCTGTAATGACAGGTAATTAGGGGAGAATAGGTATAGATGGATATAAAGACTGGGGATGTACCAGGTCATAGGCTGAACTGATTGAGGGAGGGGGCCTGTAATGACAGGTAATTAGGGGAGAATAGGTATAGATGGATATAAAGACTGGGGATGTACCAGGTCATAGGCTGAACTGATAGAGCAAGGGGGCTTATAATGACAGGTAATTAGGGGAGAATAGGTATAGATGGATATAAAGACTGGGGATGTACCAGGTCATAGGCAATCTGATTAAAATCTGATGTAGTGTACGGGCTTTAATTATTTTGGCTATAAACTTATTTTAATTTTATTTTTTATTACTTTTGTTATTAATGCCTTTTTATTTTATTATTTTACTTTGATTTTGATTTTTTTTAATTCCGCCCTACATACATCTGATCCGACGCCTACGTAAGTCCCGTTCAAATCTCGCGTAAGTAACAGCCAATCACAGGCCCCCTTTTATAGAGGCTGTCGGTTGCTTACTTTTCAGTGTAGCGATACTCTACGGGCAATCTTTCTGTACATTATATTTTGCCCACTTGAATAAACCATTAATAGAAAATTGCTAGTATATTTTTATTTACAAAAGAAATTCCACAGCATTTTCCAATTGTTGTCATTACATTGAATATTTTGTTCACTTCCAACAAATGTGTACACTTCCTGATACATCTTCGCCAGCCAAGGTTCGTTTATTCAGTCATCGCTTCAATTTTACATCAAACACTGAGCATAATTATCTAGAATGGAAGCAAAAAAATAAGTAAATCGTAATGATTAGAACACTGTAAACAGCTATAGTAAACAATGCAAATTTTAAATTGTATAACGGTCACCGGCCCACGGCATCGACGCAGAAAATTGGAGCAATAAAATATTTCCTGATCAATTGCGATGTGTTCCAAATAAAAAATATTTTATTCCAGTCCAAATCAGCTCAATTACTTTAATAAAGAGTTATTGTATAATGTACAAAATGTTGATACATTTTGATGAATATTTACAGCTACGGCTTCAATACCGTAGACGGTTTTGACCCGATCGTCAACAAAACATCACCCGTCTCCAGGGCAAGCGACTGGAAAAAGACACCGGTGTTCGGTCGAACCGGTGGAAACAAAATCGTCACTCGCAGAATAACTACGCAAAGTAACGATCTAAACTCGAACCATTCGAGCCACAATATAAACATAAAAAAATGACTTTCGTTGCATTTGACAATGATAAACTTACCGAAAAGCCGTGTTCTTCTCGGTCCTAACGTCGGTATAATCCGCCATTTTATGTTTGAGTGTGTTTGCCACCTGACTCTGCCCAGTGACGTCATCATGTGCGCTATAGAAGAAGGTCTGTGATTCGTTGACTAAAATCGTCGACAGTGGGTCTCGTTGAAATCTCGTTACATAGGCATCGGCTCAGATGTATGTAGGGCGGAATTTTAAAAAAATCACAAAATCAAAATCAAAGTAAAATAATAAAATAAAAAGGCATTAATAACAAAAGTAATAAAACATAAAATTAAAATAAGTTTATAGCCAAAATAATTAAAGCCCGTACACTACATCAGATTTTAATCAGATTGGGTCATAGGCTGAACTGATTGAGGGAGGGGGCCTGTAATGACAGGTAATTAGGGGAGAATAGGTATAGATGGATATAAAGACTGGGGATGTACCAGGTCATAGGCTGAACTTATTGAGGGAGGGGGCTTATAATGACAGGTAATTAGGGGAGAATAGGTATAGATGGATATAAAGACTGGGGATGTACCAGGTCATAGGCTGAACTGATTGAGGGAGGGGGCCTGTAATGACAGGTAATTAGGGGAGAATAGGTATAGATGGATATAAAGACTGGGGATGTACCAGGTCATAGGCTGAACTGATTGAGGGAGGGGGCCTGTAATGACAGGTAATTAGGGGAGAATAGGTATAGATGGATATAAAGACTGGGGATGTACCAGGTCATAGGCTGAACTGATTGAGGGAGGGGGCTTATAATGACAGGTAATTAGGGGAGAATAGGTATAGATGGATATAAAGACTGGGGATGTACCAGGTCATAGGCTGAACTGATTGAGGGAGGGGGCCTGTAATGACAGGTAATTAGGGGAGAATAGGTATAGATGGATATAAAGACTGGGGATGTACCAGGTCATAGGCTGAACTGATTGAGGGAAGGGGCCTGTAATGACAGGTAATTAGGGGAGAATAGGTATAGATGGATATAAAGACTGGGGATGTACCAGGTCATAGGCTGAACTGATTGAGGGAGGGGGCCTGTAATGACAGGTAATTAGGGGAGAATAGGTATAGATGGATATAAAGACTGGGGATGTACCAGGTCATAGGCTGAACTGATAGAGCAAGGGGGCTTATAATGACAGGTAATTAGGGGAGAATAGGTATAGATGGATATAAAGACTGGGGATGTACCAGGTCATAGGCTGAACTGATTGAGGGAGGGGGCTTATAATGACAGGTAATTAGGGGAGAATAGGTATAGATGGATATAAAGACTGGGGATGTACCAGGTCATAGGCTGAACTGATTGAGGGAGGGGGCCTGTAATGACAGGTAATTAGGGGAGAATAGGTATAGATGGATATAAAGACTGGGGATGTACCAGGTCATAGGCTGAACTTATTGAGGGAAGGGGCCTGTAATGACAGGTAATTAGGGGAGAATAGGTATAGATGGATATAAAGACTGGGGATGTACCAGGTCATAGGCTGAACTTATTGAGGGAGGGGGCCTGTAATGACAGGTGATTAGGGGAGAATAGGTATAGATGGATATAAAGACTGGGGATGTACCAGGTCATAGGCTGAACTGATAGAGCAAGGGGGCCTGTAATGACAGGTAATTAGGGGAGAATAGGTATAGATGGATATAAAGACTGGGGATGTACCAGGTCATAGGCTGAACTTATTGAGGGAGGGGGCCTGTAATGACAGGTAATTAGGGGAGAATAGGTATAGATGGATATAAAGACACGGGATGTGCCAGGTCATAGGCTGAACTGATAGAGCAAGGGGGCTTATAATGACAGGTAATTAGGGGAGAATAGGTATAGATGGATATAAAGACACGGGATGTGCCAGGTCATAGGCTGAACTGATTGAGGGAGGGGGCTTATAATGACAGGTAATCAGGGGAGAATAGGTATAGATGGATATAAAGACTGGGGATGTACCAGGTCATAGGCTGAACTTATTGAGGGAGGGGGCCTGTAATGACAGGTAATTAGGGGAGAATGGGTATAGATGGATATAAAGACTGGGGATGTACCAGGTCATAGGCTGAACTGATTGAGGGAGGGGGCCTGTAATGACAGGTAATTAGGGGAGAATAGGTATAGATGGATATAAAGACTGGGGATGTACCAGGTCATAGACTGAATTGATTGAGGGAGGGGGCCTGTAATGACAGGTAATTAGGGGAGAATAGGTATAGATGGATATAAAGACTGGGGATGTACCAGGTCATAGGCTGAACTGATTGAGGGAGGGGGCCTGTAATGACAGGTAATTAGGGGAGAATAGGTATAGATGGATATAAAGACTGGGGATGTACCAGGTCATAGGCTGAACTGATTGAGGGAGGGGGCTTATAATGACAGGTAATTAGGGGAGAATAGGTATAGATGGATATAAAGACTCGGGATGTACCAGGTCATAGGCTGAACTGATAGAGCAAGGGGCCTGTAATGACAGGTAATTAGGGGAGAATAGGTATAGATGGATATAAAGACTGGGGATGTACCAGGTCATAGGCAGAACTGATTGAGGGAGGGGGCCTGTAATGACAGGTAATTAGGGGAGAATAGGTATAGATGGATATAAAGACTGGGGATGTACCAGGTCATAGGCTGAATTGATTGAGGGAGGGGGCCTGTAATGACAGGTAATTAGGGGAGAATAGGTATAGATGGATATAAAGACTGGGGATGTACCAGGTCATAGGCTGAACTGATTGAGGGAGGGGGCCTGTAATGACAGGTAATTAGGGGAGAATAGATATAGATGGATATAAAGACTGGGGATGTACCAGGTCATAGGCTGAACTGATTGAGGGAGGGGGCTTATAATGACAGGTAATTAGGGGAGAATAGGTATAGATGGATATAAAGACTCGGGATGTACCAGGTCATAGGCTGAACTGATAGAGCAAGGGGCCTGTAATGACAGGTAATTAGGGCAGAATAGGTATAGATGGATATAAAGACTGGGGATGTACCAGGTCATAGGCTGAACTGATTGAGGGAGGGGGCTTATAATGACAGGTAATTAGGGGAGAATAGGTATAGATGGATATAAAGACTGGGGATGTACCAGGTCATAGGCTGAACTGATTGAGGGAGGGGGCTTATAATGACAGGTAATTAGGGGAGAATAGGTATAGATGGATATAAAGACTCGGGATGTACCAGGTCATAGGCTGAACTGATAGAGCAAGGGGCCTGTAATGACAGGTAATTATGGGAGAATAGGTATAGATGGATATAAAGACTGGGGATGTACCAGGTCATAGGCTGAACTGATAGAGCAAGGGGCCTGTAATGACAGGTAATTAGGGGAGAATAGGTATAGATGGATATAAAGACTGGGGATGTACCAGGTCATAGGCTGAACTGATTGAGGGAGGGGGCCTGTAATGACAGGTAATTAGGGGAGAATAGGTATAGATGGATATAAAGACTGGGGATGTACCAGGTCATAGGCTGAACTTATTGAGGGAGGGGGCTTATAATGACAGGTAATTAGGGGAGAATAGGTATAGATGGATATAAAGACTGGGGATGTACCAGGTCATAGGCTGAACTGATTGAGGGAGGGGGCCTGTAATGACAGGTAATTAGGGGAGAATAGGTATAGATGGATATAAAGACTGGGGATGTACCAGGTCATAGGCTGAACTGATTGAGGGAGGGGGCCTGTAATGACAGGTAATTAGGGGAGAATAGGTATAGATGGATATAAAGACTGGGGATGTACCAGGTCATAGGCTGAACTGATTGAGGGAGGGGGCTTATAATGACAGGTAATTAGGGGAGAATAGGTATAGATGGATATAAAGACTGGGGATGTACCAGGTCATAGGCTGAACTGATTGAGGGAGGGGGCCTGTAATGACAGGTAATTAGGGGAGAATAGGTATAGATGGATATAAAGACTGGGGATGTACCAGGTCATAGGCTGAACTGATTGAGGGAAGGGGCCTGTAATGACAGGTAATTAGGGGAGAATAGGTATAGATGGATATAAAGACTGGGGATGTACCAGGTCATAGGCTGAACTGATTGAGGGAGGGGGCCTGTAATGACAGGTAATTAGGGGAGAATAGGTATAGATGGATATAAAGACTGGGGATGTACCAGGTCATAGGCTGAACTGATTGAGGGAGGGGGCTTATAATGACAGGTAATTAGGGGAGAATAGGTATAGATGGATATAAAGACTGGGGATGTACCAGGTCATAGGCTGAACTGATTGAGGGAGGGGGCCTGTAATGACAGGTAATTAGGGGAGAATAGGTATAGATGGATATAAAGACTGGGGATGTACCAGGTCATAGGCTGAACTTATTGAGGGAAGGGGCCTGTAATGACAGGTAATTAGGGGAGAATAGGTATAGATGGATATAAAGACTGGGGATGTACCAGGTCATAGGCTGAACTTATTGAGGGAGGGGGCCTGTAATGACAGGTAATTAGGGGAGAATAGGTATAGATGGATATAAAGACTGGGGATGTACCAGGTCATAGGCTGAACTGATAGAGCAAGGGGGCCTGTAATGACAGGTAATTAGGGGAGAATAGGTATAGATGGATATAAAGACTGGGGATGTACCAGGTCATAGGCTGAACTTATTGAGGGAGGGGGCCTGTAATGACAGGTAATTAGGGGAGAATAGGTATAGATGGATATAAAGACACGGGATGTGCCAGGTCATAGGCTGAACTGATAGAGCAAGGGGGCTTATAATGACAGGTAATTAGGGGAGAATAGGTATAGATGGATATAAAGACACGGGATGTGCCAGGTCATAGGCTGAACTGATTGAGGGAGGGGGCTTATAATGACAGGTAATCAGGGGAGAATAGGTATAGATGGATATAAAGACTGGGGATGTACCAGGTCATAGGCTGAACTTATTGAGGGAGGGGGCCTGTAATGACAGGTAATTAGGGGAGAATGGGTATAGATGGATATAAAGACTGGGGATGTACCAGGGCTTATAATGTGGTATTGTAAGAATATTACACAACCAAACCATCTGTGTGAATAGTATGGTAAATGTAACAATCATTAATGGTAGGTAATTAATTAGAAACTTGTGTTTGGATTAATGTGTGTCCCAGGTCGATTGTTTTAGGGAGTCAGGCTTATAATATTGTACTGTTTCTTCAAAGGAATTGACGAATAGTCATTAATGTATCCCACAATGCAATTTTCATTTGACCTCCTTTTGGTTGTTGATTTAATGCTTCCATTGATCACGTCTGGTCCCATGCCAGCTGAGCTGCTCATC
This sequence comes from Saccoglossus kowalevskii, assembly GCF_978046115.1. NCBI lineage: Eukaryota > Metazoa > Hemichordata > Enteropneusta > Harrimaniidae > Saccoglossus > Saccoglossus kowalevskii. The sequence goes on along the minus strand of NC_140649.1, from coordinate 18,254,143 downwards.
TCAATAGTGTTATAAAACCTGCTTGTCAGCTGCCAGCAAAATATATTACCATACAAGTCATACTTGATTAATTCCTGTGGGCATTTACACTAGTCATGTGCTGTTTTGTTAATCTATTGAATATATGACTTAATTGTTTTCTTATTGATAATCACACTGCATATAACTGCACCATATATAAGTAGGGCTTTGCATCTGTTCATTTGCATGTTTGCAACACAGTTGCATATTTATATATTCACAACACATGTATGCTTAAATTAAATGGCCGTGTGCATCGTGCAGTGTATTTTACACACGTTGGATTTGTCATGTGGGACTGATCCATATAATTCATTTCATAATAATTCTACATTCATGACGAGTAGACAGAATTAACAGCTTTCTGAAACTACAATAGATTTGCTAAGAAAACGGATCATGGGGACTCATTGATAGCAATTACACTGTCAAATCTCGTTCAAAAATATAGTGGATTCTGATTCACCAACCAATACACCACTCCATCAACTAGAATAAGAATATAATCTTCATTTATTCAACAATAATGTGATAGATATCTCAGTGGAGCTGGTTGAACTTCTCGTTTTGCTGAAATCGCTACGAGAGAAGCCTCATGAGGAGGAAGAAAAATTCCATGGATGAAAAAAAACCTCCTTGTGTGGTTTTTTTGTCTAGTGAATTGCTTTTTTGCACCATCAAGCACTCTTAATAATGAATGAATTAACTACATCTTTGTATCTGTCATTTCAACCTTTTTAACTTTTTATTGTGCCTGTAGTAAACACTAAAATTCACTATAGTTATTATTTATAAAAAATATTAATATTAAAATTAATAAAATTAAGCCAAAGAGTCAAGAGACCTTTTTTTCCCTTTCGAACAATGTTCTATTATCTATACTGTCATTGCTTCTACTGTTCAATGTAAGTATGGTAGATTCTATTGCGATTTTAGAGAAACCTTTAGCTTATATGTTCTACAAGTGTTTGTGTTCAAGTCTTTGTTGGCATCATAGTAGAAGAAAATATATGATTTCTGTATGTAGAGTTTGCACTTCACTTGTCGCTTGCACATGAACAAAAAAACAGCCATGTCAGGAAACAGTACATATATTTAATGGTGTTCAGTGTTCAGAGCTGTTTCACACAACGAATACAATTTTTCAGGCAGCCATGCACTGCTGATATCTGTTATTTCATCCTATCACTATTCATTATGTTTTTAATCTGATTTTTCTGGCACTAATGTCCTCAACTTCAGGCATTTATAATTTAATTGGTGAAATGTTTAGTCTTGTAAAGACATACACAATCTTCCACCTCCTCTATACGCTAAATGTCTAAAGTTGATACTTACTTCGTGTATATAGGGGGGTCCACATAAAGATCGAACTGGTTTCACTTTATACTGCACAGTTTTTTTACATGCATTATGTACTTGTTTGATTAATATTCAAATTGTTAAAACATCATATCAGTTTTGAGAGATAGAAAGCCATGGAAGTCAAATCTAAAAACAGATAGACGTACTACCCATTTTATCATTGAATTAATCTTAGGTTTGTGTTGAACCAGAAAATTCAAATATGTGGTGTTAACCTTTTTCACCACCAGAATTTCTCACCCAAATTTATCTGCACTTTTTTCTGATATTCTTCAATATTTCTGGAAATAAACTCTAATTTTAGAGCCAACAGACAAAATTTGAGCCAATTTTCAGTTTTTACTCAACAAATTTGAATATTTTTGTTCAAATCTTCTGAAGCAAAGTACAGACTATAAACAGTATACTGTAGAATACTTTATTTTCACTTGGAATTTATTTTCGCTATTTTCGCTGAAAGGATGATTCCGTGAAAATAAAATCCAGCGAATATCCTTTTTTTCCATATATTTCACATTAAACTCATCAAAAATCAGTGAAAATAAATTCCATACAAAACGCCCCAAAAGCCTTTTCAGCGAAAATTAATTCCAGCGAAAATAAAGTATTCCACAGTATTTTGTGATTTTGTGATGAAAAGAGAAAACTGGTGGTAAAAATGGCAAATGATGAGATAGTATAGCTAATCTGGTATCTCTTTTGTACAATTTCTAGTGATGAATGGTCACTGTGGAGGTGAGAACTTCAGCTCCAGTGGTGTATTTACAGCTCAAGAATTAACAAGAATTACGAAAAGTAAGTATATTATTGCTTTCTTTGCATGGACATGCATGGATTTGTTTCCAACTTGGCATCACAGTTCACTCAAGTAAACTGAGCAAATATACCACATTTATCTATTAGAATTACATCTCATTTAACGTATTGCATGCAATGAATCACCAAAATATGACTTATTTTTATCATAGACACTGCTGTGTTATTTATGTATAATCACACTACAAATAGAGCAAATACAGAATATATGCTATTTTTGCAAACTATTATGGCGGACTGGTTACCATTTTGTTCTTTGAAAAGCACTTGTATTTATATTGTATGCTTTGATCAATTTGAAGTATAGCACAAAAAAATGTCATCTACCGTAGTTTTACAGTATGATCACGTTGGTGGTTGTTTTGTTATTAAAAATGCATTTGTTAAATTCTGCCTATGTGCCATTTTGATTGAAATATGACTGAACAAGGAAATGAATAAATTTGCATTTTGTTTTTGAAAGTACATTTTCATTTAAAACTTAGCACATTATTTGCCATTGACTTTTGGTTTATTTAGTATTATCGTTTGTCATTTGTCAATTTGTCATTGGTGATTCATTTGATAGCAGCATTTGTCATTGATAATTGAATCATTTGATAATGTATTCTTTGATGAATTATTAGTCCTCGTTCAGACGAAGTCCGAAAACGGGGACTTATAATTCGGTCTGTCCGTGCATCCGTGTGTCCGGAGTCATATCTCAGAATCCTTTGGACCGATTCCGTTCATTCTTTGCATGTGCCTAGTACTTTATGTGGGACATATGCACATGCAGTGGTTTAGCAATTCGATTCAAAATGGCCGACTAGCAGCCATCTTGTTTTTTGAAAATGTTGTATTTTGGACATGCTTTGTCAGTTTTCATTCGAACTTGGTACATTGATTATATATGTTAGGATACATGTCCATGATGATTTATTTCACAATTGAATCAAAGATGGCCAACTGGCAGCCATCTTGTTTTTTGAAAATGTTGTATTTTGGACATGCTTTGTCAGTTTTCATTCAAATTTAGTACATAGATCATACATGTTAGGATACATGTCCCCGACCATTCGTGAGTTCTTGAGTCTGTCTGTCCATCCGTCCATGTGTCCGTCCGTCCGTTCGTTCGTCAGTCTGTCCAGAGTCATATTTCAGAATCCTGTGGACCGATCCCGTTCATTCTTTGCATGTGCCTAGTACCTTATGTGGGACATATGCACATGCAGTGGTTTAGTGATTCGATTCAAAATGGCTGACTGGCAGCCATCTTGTTTTTTGAAAATGTTGTATTTTGGACATGCTTTGTCAGTTGTCATTCAAACTTGGTACATAGATTATACATGTTAGGATACATGTCCATGATTGGATCAAAGATGGTCGACTGGCAGGCATCTTGTTTTTTTTTTATGCGGCATCTTGGAGGTGCTCTGTCAGTTTTCATTCAAATTTGGCACATATATGTATTTATACATGTTAGGATGCATGTCCATGACAATTTGTTTCAAAATCTGGTCAAGGTAGGTCGATTGACAGCCATCTGACTTTTTGGCCTTACTACTATTATATTTGCACAATTTATGTACCATTTCATTCGTATTTGGCACATACATCATACATATCAGTGTGTTTCATAATCAGATCAAAGATGGCCGAATAACGGCTGTTTTTATTTTTGGCCATATTACTACTACACGGAACACATGTTTTGATGTAAATAAATAATCTGTTGTATATGCCACTTGGAACTCAAGTTTCAAGGACACGCTTGCGACAACCCCTCTGCTTTAATATGACAAGCACAAAGAGAACTTTCAAAAATTTAACGGGGACTGTGTCATTTTCAATGACTTGTTGATTATGATTATCATTGGCTGTTGACTCATTTGGTGGTGTCATTTGTCATTGATTTATTTGGTAATTTTGCTCATTTGATTATGCTTGTCCTTGTTTTTTTTTTTTATAGCTCCAATAATGGAAAACAGTGGTGCTCATCGTATGTCATCAACGCTTGGTGAATTAGACAGTCCTACTTTCTATAATTACAATACAGATCAATCATTGTCTCGCAATGTTGGTTTACGTCGCAGTGTATCTACTGCACAACCACAGAATCTTAAACGTATTAAGAGAAATCCTAGTAATCTATCTACTGAAGATGATGCTGATAGTGTCGGAGAAGAAACAGACAATGTTAACTTTTATGGACGATCACCAAACTCCCTCTCCAGTCAGTCTTCCAGTTGGCATAGTGATGTCGATCCAGGTTAGCATCATATAAAGTACTTATTAGTCCCTGTTCGAACGCAGTCCGAAAACGGATAATATGTAATATGGACACATGCCACTGTAATATGGACACATGCCACTGTAATATGGACACATGCCACTGTAATATGGACACATGCCACTGTAATATGGACACATGCCACTGTAATATGGACACATGCCACTGTAATATGGACACATGTCACTGTAATATGCACGCATGCCACTGTAATATGCACGCATGCCACTGTAATATGCACGCATGCCACTGTAATATGCACGCATGCCACTGTAATATGCACGCATGCCACTGTAATATGCACGCATGTGTAATATGCACGCATGCCACTGTAATATGCACGCATGCCACTGTAATATGCACGCATGCCACTGTAATATTCACACATGCCACAGTAGTATGCACGCATGCCACCATAATATGCACACATTTCACTACTGTGCTACACACACAGGCCACTGTACTACGCACACAGGCCACTGTACTACGCACACAGGCCACTGTACTACGCACACAGACCACTGTACTACGCACACAGACCACTGTACTACGCACACAGGCCACTGTACTACGCACACAGGCCACTGTACTACGCACACAGGCCACTGTACTACGCACACAGGTCACTGTACTACGCACACAGGTCACTGTACTACGCACACAGGCCACTGTACTACGCACACAGACCACTGTACTACACATACAGGCCACTGTAATAAGCACACATGCGACTGTAATAGAAATACAAGTGGCTATATGTTACACACACTTAGTTAGCATTGTGTTTTAGGTTTGAATATTAATGTGATATGTCATTTTTTTTAGCAGGAGCTAGTCCTGCCATGCCGTCTCCTAATGTTGCACATGTCACTAAAGTGAAGACTGAAAAAGCCAGTAGTTTTACCCAGACATCAGCTCATCCAGCACATAGTCCACACACAACCGCAGCTCCACAACCCATGTCTACACTTGATGCCCAGCAGCGAGTACAAAGTAACCGGATACCAGGTAATAACCATTATAACCATCAATATATACTTCAAAGTGTCAACAAATAATAATAAATATATCTATTAGAATACAATAACAAAGATTACATTATCCATGATTACATTGCAATTGTATAATTTGTTTTTTGCATCTACTTAAACAATTGGTATTGACTTTGTAACATCCAGGAAATAAAAAACAACAACACTAAACAGTACATGGACTAGTTGTTGCTTCCAGAGGCCAGTTGCGATTTAAATTTCCATTTTAGTCCTGACAAAGAATGAGCCAATCAATGAGTATGAATTTAAGTGATGAATGGGAAGGACTCAGAAGTTATGCTCAGGAAAAGTACAATACAAGCCATATTGTAGTTTTACATGTCTTGTTGTTTAAATGGTGATGATCGCTGTGCAGAGAATTTTTGAATTCCATGTAAATGAACATTAGGTTTACACACGTTTTCTATGAGTCCCATATCAAGTAGGACACGTTACTTTTTACATAGATAAGAGTAAAAGCAAAGAACGTTACCTCAGAATATAAAGTATCCCAAAAAACTCTAAAAATTTCGACCACTTTTAAATAATTGCGTTTAAAAAACAGTTGGGTTTTTAGAATACAAAATAGTGATAAATTTTCAGCCAGTGGATTTTTTGAGAGTAAAAATCCAACAAATATAAAAGTTGGGTTATATACAGTTGCAGAAATAGAATAGTTATAGAAAGTCATGTCTTTAAACAAATTTGAGTAAAAATAAGTGAACAATTTCTGGTGAGGTCAAAATTTTTGAGGTCAATAAATTACAAAAAACCGCCAAATAATTAGATGGTTGAATTTTTAGAGTAGGTGAGTTTTTACGGTACTTGAGACACATCATTTCATGCTACTGAAATGTCTCCAAATCCCTTCTGTTGAGTTGTTAATAAAACAAAGTATTGTCTACGTCTTTTTGATTGTCTACCATAATAATAACAACAACATTGTGTTTTATTTACTCAGCGACAACATATAGTGATTTCCAGCCGACAGGCTATTACCAGCAGTATCGTTTACAGCCCGTGCCACCGTCGCATACAGATACTCCATTGTCGGACTTTGTACAACTGGTATGTCAAGATGCTGCAAATCAACAAGCCTCCCAAAATCAGGTTAGTTAATAACAAATTCCGTCCATGAATATTGTATTTTAATTTTTTAAAAATCAACTTTTGTCATCATTCACATAACAAAATTTTACACTTTTTACTTTTTTTTCTCAAAATTTTGATAAAGACATGTAACTAATAGAAGATTAAGTCCATTTGGTCCAAAATGATATTATCGAAATATACTGTATATAAATAAGCGTATACCCCGCACTGTCTGGTAACCTATGATAATCAGGGGAGCACAATTTACTGTTTTCGTTTTAATAAATATTTGTCTGAGCTATTTTTCTTTCAAAATGTGTCTTAAATGCACACACATTTGTGAAAGTTTGATGAGTTTTAGACATTAGCTCTCAAAACAAAAATCCTGGCTGCTTCACTGATTTGTACAGCATGATGTCTTTTTTTACTGCTGCACTGGTATTTAAAAAAAAAAACTAACCCTGCAGTAACATGTACCTAATTGTATTTTCACAGCTGACTAAATCTACTAATGATGTGCCCACAACAAGTAGCACTGCAGCTCAATTGTCTGGATTCATACCTGTATCTGTACCGTCTTCACTTCGTAGTCTGCCAATCGATCTGCTCTATCATAATGTAAGCTACAGTTACTAACTGCTTGGCAATGGTTAGGTTACACAATTCGTGTAAAATTTTTTTTGCTTTTCATGTCTATTAGCATCATTTCAGGCTTTGCTGCCATCCAGTTCAAAACTTGTGCAATGATTAAATCACTTACGTGTTTGTTTTTTCAGCAAGCTAAAGGGACTCATTCTCCCAGTCCAACAAAAATTACAGGTTTCATCCCTGCGACAATGTTACCACCACCCCCTCCTCCACCAGTAGCTCGACCCGTTGCTATTGTATCTGGCGGTATAACACAGGCATGTAATACGATGTCAACTGCATCTTCAAGTGGAAGTCTCAATTTAGTAACAGCTGGTATGTATTGTAAGTTGGTTACAGTAAATTTGATAATTCATGGGGTATCCGGGGTGGGGGGAGCTAGTCACAAGATGTTGCTACGACGCGCACCACTGTACATGCATTTCTATGGGCTCTGTGCGCGCTGCTGTGGAACGCCGGTCGAGCCGGTGCAAATTCGAGAAAACAACACAAACTCAACTTTGAAGTAATCCTGAACAACCAAATTTATATAATATTACACATGTAGGGCTAATCTTGTTACACTGTTCAGAGGAGTCTCAACAACATTCTAAAGTACCGTTTTCTGCGAGTTTTGGGCCTTTGTTTTCACCGCGAGGGTTGCCAGGCGGTGAAAATACCCGGATGTCTGCCCCTGAGGATAGCAATGGCATTTTCTACTTACATCATCAACACATAGGTCAACTTTTGTTATCTTTTATAAATGTAAACTTGTCCACATTTGATATACACATTGATCAAGACTTGCCCTTTTGTCACCAAAATTAACTAAGAAGTATAGAAAGATACATACTAATGTTGCAGAAAACTTTAGACGGGAAATGATATGGTGAATGGGAGGACTCTAATGCTTGATACATGTAACATGATTATACTGATTATGAAACATGATTATACTGATTATAGAACATGATTATACTGATTATAGAACATGATTATACTGATTGCAGAACATGATTATACTGATTATAGAACATGATTATACTGATTATAGAACATGATTATACTGATTGCAGAACATGATTATACTGATTACTAAACATGATTGTACTGATTATGAAACATGATTATACTGATTACGATTACAGAATATGATTTTACTGATTACGATTACAGAACACGATTTTTACTGTTTACAGAACATGACAACTGATTACAGAACATGATTTAACTGATTATAGTACATGACTGTACTGATTACGAAACATGATTGTACTGGTCACAGAATATCACAGTAATAGAATATCTTATCTGTTACCAGGTCCATGTGTTACTACATTCAATACTACAAATACAGTGGCAGGTAATAGTGGTGTGAACAGTACTTCATCATGCCAATCCACTCCATCCCCGGGTAGTAGAACTATTATGACCAGTCCATTTACCGTATTAGGAAGGTCAGAAAATGGATTTGTACATGCACAGCAACAGGTGGGTATGTTTGCGCAAAGCGACATTGAATTTGTGCAAATTGGAATGCAAGAGGTGATGGTACATGTAGTACAATTGTCGCATAAAACTTACTTATGTTTTGGGAATACATGAAAGCTAGGGCATTCAACAATGCCCAGTAGAACACAAGCACTTGCAGACACTAACCAATATTCTCAGCCAGTGATTTCGATCCTCCGCATTGGGGCTTTGATGCACTTACATTGGGTTGACCAATTCTTGTTTTTTCATCAGCCTGTGTGCATTTGCAGGTCATAATTGCAATGAGATTATTTATTTATGACAAATATTTCTTATTTCAGCTGTTAAATTATCCTAATATAAGTCCTGTGAATATGCAAGCAATAAGTCCAACTACAATAGGATTATTGGCATCACCAGTGGTAACACCAAGAACAACACCACGATCTACTCCAATACCACGATGGACAACTCCACTGATTTCATTGGATGAAAGCAGTGATTACGCACTGTTAACTGGTAAGTACATGTAACCATGGGCACAATAACATGACGTGTAGTATAAAATCACTCACAAAATCTAGTCTTGGTATGTGATGTATGTCGCTCATCTCATGTGATATTTGACTTTTCATGTGATCCAAGTCATGTCATGTGGTGATGTTTGTCTTGTCATGTGATGCAAATCATGTCATGTGATCTAAGTTAACTAGTGTAATATCTTGTTTTGCTCCTGTAGAATATGACTGTAATTGTAGATGTAAAAAATATAAACGTTTCAATTTTTTGCTATAAACAAAAGAATAATGTCAGCTATAGTTTCTTGGAAAAAAAATCTGGTAATAACACTGTATTTATTGTGACACATGCACGGTGTTAGATAACTCACCTAGGTATGTTAAATTGAATAAAGTCTTGACTATTTCAATTTTCATATAGGTATAATCCCAGGAATGACAGCTGATGAGCCGTTCTTGGACCAAGGTGAGACACCTTGATTTTTACTGATCATGATTTTATTTTTCTCTTTCATCAAAAGAAAACAACGCATGGCAGTTCTGTACAAATGATCTTAAAGGTGATTGGCAGGCATTTTTGACAGCAAATTCAGGTATAGTTATGCTTTATGACATTTGATGTGACTGGTGATGGTCACATGGCTGTACTGATTGGTGGTTTTACTAAGTGGCCTAATTTAATGTGACTGGTGTTGGTCACATGGCTGTACTGGTTGATGGTTTTACTAAGTGGTCTAATTTGATGTGACTGGTGATGGTCACATGGCTGTACTGATTGGTGGTTTTACTAAGTGGTCTAATTTGATGTGACTGGTGTTGGTCACATGGCTGTACTGGTTGATGGTTTTACTAAGTGGTCTAATTTGATGTGACTGGTGATGGTCACATGGCTGTACTGATTGGTGGTTTTACTAAGTGGTCTAATTTGATGTGACTGGTGATTGTCACATGGCTGTACTGGTTGGTGGTTTCACCAAGCTGCTGCAATATTTCACAACTATTTGTAATGTAATGTAATATTTTATTCTAAACTTGCAGAGCGATCTGGATTTGTACCTGTGCAAATGCAGTCGGAGCCTATGGATACATCTGGTGGGGGTGGAAGTGTTCCAAGTACACCAACTAAATAACCACATCCAGTATATTACTGCTAATTAACAGAAAAAATTCTCTTTTTGATGTGTTTTTAATGATATGATTTGCAACATTTTATTTGTTCATGAATTGTACCATTTGTATTAGGAATACCCTACACTGGTTGTAGTTAAACCATACACCGATGGCGTATTACATCCATTTTCAGTTTTCACTGATACTTGCAAATGATAATTCCTTCATTTTAGTTGAGGTTTGTGTTCATGCAGTATCCTATTACTTATACAATGATTACTGTCATGTCAAATTTTATTGGAATAGTATCCAACACTTTGAAGTTAACATATTTGCATGAAGGTTAAAGGTCAAGGTCTTTCCTATTTGCATAGCAATAAATTTATTCAACAGGTATTCAATACTAAGAGGGTCTTTGTCGCTATTAGTGGTCCATGTATAGTAGACACTTAACTACAGACAACAGAAATGGAGTATAATAATGAATGAACTTAAGTACTGGGAATATTCAGAAAGAATTGCTGTATATATATATATATATATATCTATATTTGGAGAGTGCAATCTAGTTATCACATAGTGCTATGAAGTAAAATGATAGATGTTACACGGCTACATTGTACAGTGCAAGATCACACAGTGCATTAATCCTGTATTACCCAATGCAGTGCTGTTTGTATGTATAGTGTGGTATTGCACTGTGCTGTTTTGCGCAATGCAGTAATACATGGTGCTTTATTACACAATACAGTATTGCAGTGCTATATAATGCGGTATTGCACTCTGCTGTATTGTACAATGCAGTAATACATGGTGCTTTATTACACAATACAGTATTGCAGTGCTGTATAATGCGGTATTGCACTCTGCTGTATTGTACAATGCAGTAATACATGGTGCTTTATTACACAATACAGTATTGCAGTGCTGTATCATGCGGTATTGCACTCTGCTGTATTGTACAATGCAGTAATACATGGTACTTTATTACACAATACAGTATTGCAGTGCTGTATAATGCGGTATTGCACTGTGCTGTATTGTGCAATGCAGTATTGGGGTTCTGTATATGTAATACATAATATTGCACTGTGCTGTATTACACAATATAGTATTTCAGTGCTGTATAATGCAGTATTGTATTGTGCAATGCAGTAATACATGGTGCTGTATTGTGCAATGCAGTATTGGGGTTCTGTATGTGTAATGCATTATATTGCACAGTGCTGTATTGCAAAATGCATTATTTGACCATGATGTATTATTCAATACAGTGTTATAAATTGTATTTATTGCACAGTGCTGTATTGCACAGTGCTTTATTACATAATGCAGTATAGCACAGTGCTGTATTACATAATGCAGTATAGCACAGTGCTGTATTACATAATGCAGTATAGCACAGTGCTGTATTACATAATGCAGTATAGCACAGTGCTGTATTACATAATGCAGTATAGCACAGTGCTGTATTACATAATGCAGTATAGCACAGTGCTGTACAATCTGATTAAAATCTGATGTAGTGTACGGGCTTTAATTATTTTGGCTATAAACTTATTTTATTTTTTTTATTTTTTTTTATTAATGCCCTTTTATTTTATTATTTTACTTTGATTTTGAGATTTTTTTTTAATTCCGCCCTACCTACATCTGATCCTACGCCTATGTAAGTCCCGTTCAAATCTCGCGTAAGTAACAGCCAATCACAGCCCTCCTTTTATACAGGCTGTCGGTTGCTTACTTTTCAGTGTAGCGACACTCTACGGGCAATCTTTTTGTACATTATATTTTGCCCACTTGAATAAACCATTAATAGAAAATTGCTAGTATATTTTTATTTGCAAAAGAAATTCCACAGCATTTTACAATTTTTGTCATTACATTGAATATTTTTTTCACTTCCAACAAATGTGTACACTTCCAGATATAGCCCTGAGTACAGTCCTGTAGGTTGGCCTCCTTCCGCTGATCATTCGGCCCCCACAGTCCTGGGAAGTCGCATAGACCGGGGTTTCGACACCCGCCTACAAATTTATGGCGGAGAACCGTTCTGCAGTTTACATGATTGTAACCAGCTAAAACATCTATCAATCAAATCCAGCGATCACAAATACCCTTTTTGCGGCCGAAAAACGAACCTACAACACTGGAACGTTGGCAAAAACTAGTTTTACGCAACGAAACAACGTTTTGTTTATAAATACGTCAAGAACAAGATGGCGGTGTATACTTTCGGTTGACGTTGGAAAATGTCGATTTGATCGACTAGAGTAGAAAATCTTATGTAATTTCACTTCCAGTTAAGGCATACAGAATAGTTAGACGTGACGACCTGCTTATTTTTTAACTGCAAAGCTGAATGCCTCTTAAATCGCCCAATACATTCCTTCACAATAGTGTCGAATCCCTGCTCTATGCGACTTCTCAGGACTGTGGGGGCCGAATGATCAGCGGAAGGAGGCCAACCTACAGGACTGTACTCAGGGCTATTCCAGATACATCTTCGCCAGCCAAGGTTCGTTCATTCAGTCATCGCTTCAATTTTACATCACTGAGCATAATTATCTAGAATGGAAGCAAAAAAATAAGTATATCGTAATGATTAGAACACTGTAAACAGCTATAGTAAACAATGCAAACTGATTTTAAATTGTATAACGGTCACCGACCCACGGCATCGACGCAAACAATTGGAGCAAAAAATATTTCCTGATCAATTGCGTTGTGTTCCAATAAAAAATATTTTATTCCAGTCCAAATCAGCTCAATTACTTTAATAAAGAGTTATTGTATAATGTACAAAATGTTGATACAATTTGATGAATATTTACAGCTCTGCTTCAATGCCGTAGACGATGTTGGCCCGATCGTCAACAAAACATCACCCGTCTCCAGGGCAGGCGACTGGAAAAAGACACTGGTGTTCGGTCGAAACGGTGGAAACAAAATCGTCACTCCCAGAATAACTATGCAAAATAACGATCTAAAGTCGAACCATTCGAGCCACAATTTTAACATAAAAATGACTTTCGTTGCATTTGACAATGATAAACGTACCGAAAAGCCGTGTTATTCTCGGTCGCTAACGTCAGTATAATCCGCCATTTTATTTGACTGTGTTTGCCACCCGACTCCGCCCGGTGACGTCATCATGTGCGCTATAGAAGGAGGTCTGTGATTCGTTGACTAAAATCGTCGATAGTGGGTCTCATTGAAATCTTGTTACATAGGCGTCGGATCAGATGTAGGTAGGGCGGAATTAAAAAAAATCACAAAATCAAAATCAAAGTAAAATAATAAAATAAAAGGGCATTAATAACAAAAGTAATAAAAAATATAATTAAAATAAGTTTATAGCCAAAATAATTAAAGCCCGTACACTACATCAGATTTTAATCAGATTGAGTGCTGTATTACATAATGCAGTATAGCACAGTGCTGTATTACATAATGCAGTATAGCACAGTGCTGTATTACATAATGCAGTATAGCACAGTGCTGTATTACATAATGCAGTATAGCACAGTGCTGTATTACATAATGCAGTATAGCACAGTGCTGTATTACATAATGCAGTATAGCACAGTGCTGTATTACATAATGCAGTATAGCACAGTGCTGTATTACATATTGCAGTATTGCACAGTGCTGTATTACATAATGCAGTATAGCACAGTGCTGTATTACACACTATTATTCCACAGTGCTGTATTGTGTAATACACTATTACAGTGTTTAATTTTAAAATGCATTGTTGTGTAGTGCAGTATTATTTAATAATGTAGTATCGTACAAGTGCTGTATTTATACAGTACTGTATAGTATAGCATAGTATATTGTGTTTTGTCATGCGTGTGGTATAAAACAACAAGGTTAGTCTTCCAGAATTGACGAATACAAGTCATTGTGATTTAATTAATAAGGTAAGAAAAATATAAACGACTTTGTAGACAAATCAATGCCGTTATGTTTCCATATCTCATTGTCTTTGGTAATTATGAACTGAAAAATAATCCTAGCCATGATGACGCCCTCTTGGGGTGCGAGATTGTAACATTCAGGATATGCCTTGAGTGTTTCTGTAAGTTTTCACATATTTCAAGAATTTGTGTGTTTTTAACATTTATTCACATTTATCTTAATTCCTGTAGCAAGATGAAATCACAGTTTAATATATAATGATAATTATAACTTTATAACAGTTATTTTCTGCTATGTAAAAAAAAAAAACAATCTTTTTTTTTGTAAATTTTATTTTGGAACAAAAAAAATGCTGAAGAAGAAAAAGTTTTTGTTTTTTAATATTGTTAAGAGTTGTTTGTACAAAAATCATTTTTGTATATAGATGTATAATTGAAAGGGCAAAGAAACTAAATTTCTTGGTTTTTGTATTATTATAACAAGATTCGTGTTTTAACCATATTGGGCAGTTGCAAGCGTCAAACCAATGAATTTTGACTTTTCTTTTAAAAAAATTTAAAAAAAATTTTAGATGAAATAAATTGCATATTGTTGCAGCTGTTCTCTCCTTTCTGACAACTATAATGAAATCTGGGCAAACATTCCAATATATTTATACTAGTATTTTAAAGTTTTTTTGTTTTTTTTTTGCGAGAACTTATTTTAAAGAGGCATGAACTAGGTTTTTTTTTTTGTGCAATTTTTTTTCATATTTTTTAAATCCATGTAATACTGTTTGTAAATGAATTTGTGGTAACCAAGGAAACTCAAATGGAGTAACATATTAGGGTGTTTTTATGCTAATACATGACAGCTGGAAAATATCAATTCATTTTTCAAATTTTTTTTGCGTGATGTTATAATATTGTAAATATATTTCATACTTGCCATTTTAGTTCGCTATTTCATGGATAAAAAAAAATTGGAAATTATTTGTTAAAAAAGACTCAGCTTATGCCCCTTTGAACAAATATTTATTGAAGTTTTTTTTTATGCCAGATATTTCAAATTTTAATTACCCCTACAAAAAACCCAACTGATTTGATGTTTACATCATTGGTCTACTAATTCTTTAATTCCTCATAAAAGTATAGCAGTCCTAACTGCAAGTGTGAACCACTGACATCACATGTTAGGTTTAACTTTTTAGAATCGTGCTTATAAATAAAAAAAAAACTTATTGGAACCAGTGTTGTCATGGACTGTATTATTTTCAAACCTAAGATGATAATACAGCCAATGATCTCGCATCTCAACAATTTAGTAGTAATCTTTATATATATATGCAATAGACCGTACTTGAACCACATACCTTTTTCAGTACAGTATGGACCAACATTAGATTCAAAGAATATAATTTTTTGTGATTTTATTTGCTTGAGTGGCAGCTGCCCAAATTGGTGTAACCGAATTAAGAGTTAAAGATAAAACGAAACGATTGTAAATCTGTACAGAAGGGTTATGGGATACTTTTGAGTGACTGGTGTAAGTTTTCTTTTCTGCATGTTTTGGGATACTGTATAGTTCGTATAGGGCAAGAGTTAAATTGCTGAGGTGTGTGTGTGTGCAACCGACTTGAGGTCACAAGTTACATCTCATTAATTTTTAAATGCCAAACCAAGTTGGTGGTGAATCATGTAAAGTTGCAGGTGTTCTCAAATCATATTTTGTGACAGCAGACATGGTTTGACACAAGACTTTGTCACCAGTATGGTTATTGTGAATAGTTGTACAGATAGACTTGCAATACTGCCCTATTTTACATGCAGAAGTTTGTAATTGTTCCATTCTTTGAGTAATTATAATCAATTATATGCAATTTCTATGACTTGCCACTTTTTGCAACAGTATAAATTAAATGTCTTTAATTCTATCTCCTGTGTGGTCTGTTTTTCTTTGCATTGCCCGTAGTGTAGTGTAGTGTAAAGGGTAAGGTATAGTAAGAAGAAGATATAACTAGATTTCAACTTTGCACATGCAGTGTAGTTATGGTTCTATTCTAGCATTGGCTGCCCACTCTCTCATGGAACGTAGCTGCTATATAGCAAGAATGTGTACTATTTTTTTTTACCAAACCAAACCTATTGATGACCAGAAACATCGTTTTTGTGTAAAAATTGCAACGAAACTGCTTATATAGATACATTTTTATGTATGGCTGCTGTACGCATATAAATATCGTCTATTCGTACAACGTGGTGGGTTCCAGGCTAGATTCTCCCTATGTGTCCCCTCTCTACAAAGTGGCCATAGCTGTAACATTCTTTTTTTGTCATGAAACATTTTCTATGTAATTTATAACGGCCATCGAAATCTGGACACATAGCATATACTAGACATACTGACGTTGTACATTAAATCGCTTGCGAGTGGAAAAGATTGCAGATTCCAGAAGGCACTGTCGTGCAAAAACACACCTAACACTTGTCTAATTCATAGTGTTCGTTTTACCCAACTGGAACTCAAATTTACAGCTACTTTTAGAGCTGTGGTCAGAGAGGCTCGTCAGAGAGACGACTGTTAACGTACTAGTAGTGGTTGACAATTTGTGGGTAATTGTTGCGAGTATAATCACTTTTTTATGAAAATGAAACACCATGCCTTACATAGTCATTTTTACGTAATCTAAATGACATCAAAATTATATCCATATTGTAATTTATTTGCATTGACATAACAAAAAAAAAAACGAACGTTTGAATGAAATGTATCGACAGACGACCAAGATCTGGTTGGTTCCAGAATGGCAAAAATGCATGATTTTCATGAATTTTCAGCACTAAAATGGCTGCTATTTGGCCATCTTGAATTGGATTAAAAAAGAAAATACATGTGTGTATGCAAATTGTGCGTTTTTAGTTCGAATACAATTGGCCCAGGCTTGTTTGAGATACAGATGTACAGAAATGAAATTGTAAGTCCTTATCGTCAGATAAAGTTTGAAGAGAGTCTAAAAATGAAATTATTTCTTTATTTAGACCAATGTGTAACATGTATGCTGATAATAATGTAAGGTGTTGTGAAGACAGCTGTAGTTGAGAAAACAACACAAACTCAACTTTGAAGTAATCCTGAGCAACCAAATTTATACATGTTGCACATAATCTTGTTGCGCTGTTTAGGAGTTTCAACAACTATCCCAAAGTACAGTTTTCTGAGAGCTTTCGACCTTTGTTTTTAATGTGATGGTTGCCAGACGGCGAAAATACCCGGAATCCGCCGCTGAGAACACCTGAGAATAAGTAATGTTGTATACTGCCCTCTATAGGCAATACTGGTACTTCTTGGGGGCGCTGTTTGAAATATAGAAATATATGTGCACCAAAGCATTAAAAATGTCATACCTGAAGCGGTACTGTCTGTACAACAAGTTTGATTGAAATCAATCCATATGATCTCCCGATTTCAACCTTTCATTGGATGGCAAGTTGTTTGAAACAATCTAAAATTTCATTTTAACAATTGTGAGCACTGAATCTAAACTACCCTTGTTCATTGATATCAGGTACAATTTGGTAGGAATAAATCAGAAGGAGTAATAGACGTTACATAGTGAAGAATATAACATGAACTGTATTAATCACAAGGCCATCTCCAGAATATAAAATGAACTGTATTAACCCCAAGGCCCTTATTAAATACAACAATAACTGTATTAATCATAAAGCTCTCACTCTCATATAACATGAACTTTGTTAATCTCTCCCTCAAAGTATTTGACATGAACTGTATTAATCAAACCCTCACTGAAAATAACATGAACTGTATAAAAGTATGAACAATACTATATATCTGAACAAAATTTGCCAAAAAAAAAAATACTGGCCAAAATTCATCTGGGATCATATCAGACAAATAAAAAAAAGACTATCTTACAGATGGGGTAAAAGTAGAAATAACAAGGTTATTAGCAATTACTTATACAATTAACCAATTTATACCCAATGGAAAACTTAGAATTTTTCAACTTCATCAATTTACATGTGTATGTGATTTCAATGACTTTTGTCAACGATATTCTGATTGGTTTTAATTATTAATATGTGATTAGTAACTATTCTACAACCAGTAATAATAATATTTACACATACCGGTAATACCAGAGAAAACGTAATAACAATATACAATATACAATTTGAAAAAAAATTATAGTACAGTCAAACCTGTGTTTAGTGACCACTCAAGGGACCTTATTAAATGGTCTTTATATACAGGTGGGTACTATATATGGTAGTTGTTCGTACGTTATGCTGACTACAAGTGGTCACTATAGACAGTGGTCTATACTGTAAAACACACTGATATAGCTACATGTCATTTTAACGAATTTGATTTAATTTAGCTAAAGTACCAACAATCTCATTGTGAGAATATACTTTATCTTAAATTAGCGCCATCGTGTATTAGTGAAAATTAGCTAAAGAGACATGTTGTACATTATACAGAGGTGGTCGCTGACACTGGTTTGATTTTATAATTATTCATATACATGTAGTAGATTAAAACAAACATTCGTTGAATGCAAAAATATTAATACCTCACAAATTTTTTTTTTTTCCCATCCAGTTTTTTTATTTTTATCAATCTTACAATATAGTATGTTCCAAAATCATTTTCACAAAATAAAATTGTTGGCCGTCAGACAGCTATTCATTTGAATTGCTTCATTGTGATTTTCAAATTTTTTTTACTGAATCTGTTGGCCATCTAGCGGCCATTCAAAATGCAATTATTCATGGTTTCAAATTAGTTTTCACTAAAGCTGTTGGCCATCTGGCGGTCATTGCAATTCCTTAATTTTCATTGTTTCCTATCATTTCCACTAAAACTGTTGGCGGTTCAGCAGCCATTGCAATTGCTTAATTCTTATGATTTTTCCATAATTTTTCAGAAATGGGTTGGCTGTCTAGCAGCCACTACAATTGGTTACAGCAGACTCAAACCAGATTGTATGGGGAGTTAGCAAACTCTCCAGAAAAGTCTTTATGAACATCCCAATATGGGGACTTTCTTATTAGTGCTATCATTTTGTGACAATCTCACTCTCCTGGCGCTAATTGATTTTGGAGTAATCAACTTTTGTCTAGGTCAGTGCCATGACTAAGTTGTTGTCTGTTTTCATGTTGCAACATTGTTGCGACTATGCAAAGGAAGTTGTAAATTATTATTATCTTATCTGTGTGGAGGTAGTTGATGGCGTTATTGGAAAGTTAATAACGACTTTCCCAGGGAGGTTGAAAGTTACCCACACAAATCTTATTTTTATAATTTCCCCATCATTTTCCCCTATCAGCCTTGTCAATTGATTCATTTTATGATTTCTCATCACTTTTAACTAAAGCTGTTGGCCGTCTAGCAGCCATTCTAATCATCATAGTCGCTTCATGAGCTTTAGATGTATCAACTTTTCTTTTTGTAACTACTTTTTTAGTTTCTATGTGTGATTCAATCTCTTCTAGATTTATTAACATAATTTCTGTCTCAAAACTGTCATCACATGTCACAATAGGCACACTTTTTGTTGTATTTTTAAATTTTTGACCAGAATAGTTCACCGTTTCCATGGTTCCTAAATCCAACCCACAAGATTGTTTGCTCCTGGACTTGACAATATCCTGTAATTCGCTTGTCAGAACTGTATCTTCAGCTTTATAACCACTCTCAGATTTCTCAATTTTGTACTGCCTTGTGTGACCAAGCTCTGCTCTATGTTTTGCCTCAGGTTTTGTATTATCCAGTTGAGGAAATGGTACCAGACTCTGTTCTTGTTTTTGTTCAACTCTGCTCTGTTTTACGCTTATTTGATGCTTCTCAACATGAGGGCTCTGGGCTTGGCTTTCTTCATCTGCTGGTTTTTTCCATGATTGAGTTGCAATAGCAGCCCTACTTTTTATTTCAGGTTTATCTTCTATCTGTTCATATTTTACTATTAATTCTGCTTGATACTTCACAAAATTGTCATCTTTTAACATTGCTTTGACTTCATCACTAGCATGGACCTTTTTATCATCATTGGTGGATTCATCAATAGCATGCAACTTTCTGTCATCATCACTCTGGTGTGTATATGCCTTAGTAATGACATCACGTATTATTGTCTTGGTTACATCATTTGTTGTTGCCTTAGGTACAGGACTGCGTCTTAATGCTTTTAAATTAGTTGCCATAGCTTTTTGTTTTGCTTTGGGCGTTTTGTCATTTGTAGCTTTGGTTACCACACCCTCAGTTTCTGAAATTATCTTCTCATCTGTTGCCTTGGTTACTATATCATCAGTAAACTTAACTACTGAATCATCATATAAATGAGACTCTCCTGAAATTTGTACTGTTTCCGTGTTTTTGTTCAGACTGAGGAATGGTTTTCTGTCAGAATCCATCCCCGGTTTGTCCATTGCTGGTTGACAGTGAGAAGTCTTTGCTGTTTCAGGCTTAGTGTCCTTACTGATACGGGTCAGTGAGAAACTGGACAGCCGGGATGGAAGACTTTTTGTTTTCCTGTGAATATCAGATAAATCTTTGAACCGTACATGGCGTGATGTAGACAAACTCTGTTTCCTCAAGTTGACAGTCTGCAACTGACTGTTATCTGTCATTGGTATAAATGGCATTGAATACGGAGAGTAAAATTTATGCGTACTGTAGAGCGAAACTGGCGACGCATAACTTCCTTCATGTTTAATAGCTGAGGATGGTGCTTTAGCAGGATCTGATATTGCCATGGAAACTGGAGGCATATTCTCATCCACAAAGTGTTGTCTTTTCATCTGTGATCTCTTCATACTTGTATTCTGATCTTGTGCTGCCTTTTCCATCATTAATCTTGGTAATAAATGTAGTTTCTTGTTGCTATGGTGATCTTCTGAGTTAAAATCATTATGTATAGTTGTCGGTACACAGATTTCTGTTCTATCTTTGTTCAAACCAATGTTATTCAATTGATTATCATCCTGATTTTCTTGCTTATTTGTTCTGTTGTACAACTCTATAGTTGGTTTGTATGTTGCTGGTGATGTTGTGTTCTCAATGTATGCTGATGCTGGAGCATTCTGTGATACGATTGGCTCAGTGTATGCTGACGATGGAGTGTTGTGTGATACGATTGGCTTAACTTTTGCTGGTGATGGAGTGTTTTGTGCTACGATTGGCTCCATATATGCTGACGATGGAGTGTTCTGTGATATTATTGGCTCAGTGTATGCTGACGATGGAGTGTTGTGTGATATGATTGGCTTAACTTTTGCTGGTGATGGAGTGTTTTGTGCTACGATTTGCTCCATATATGCTGACGATGGAGTGTTCTGTGATATGATTGGCTCAATGTATGTTGACGATAGAGTATTGTGTGATACGATTGGCTTAACATTTACTGATGATGGAGTGTTCTGTGATATGATTGGTTCAAGGTATGCTGACAATGGCATTTTCTGTACCACGATTGGCTTAACATTTGCTGGTGATGTAGTGTTCTGTGATATGATTGGCTCCATGTATGCTGACGATGTTGTGTGCTGTGCTGCGATTGGTTTAACATTTGCTGGGGATGTCATGTCCTGAAAAACGATTGGATCTAACTTTGCCTTCTGTTCAAGTTTCTCTGATAAACTTGGATTCAACATTTCTCTTGATTTCCTGTTCAGCGATATAATTGGTCGTAAAGTTGTTTTATCTCCAGGATTTTTCTCAGAATGCCCAAAGATGCTTCGTATATTATGATATTTTATTTTCTCATCCAAATCATCATCATTGTCGCTTTCTTGTGAATTGTGTTTCCCCAATTCTACCAATCGAGTTGCATTTCCATCTATTGACTTTGATCGCCTCTTTTCTTTCCATCTCCTGAGATCATCAATATTATCACTATGTTTGTTAGGTATTTCCTCCAATACTTTTGTTACTTCTACATCACACTGGGTTGCTGTTTCACTTAGCTGTCTTCCCACATTCCACAGCTTTTTTTTCTTCATCATTTCTTCCCGCTCTTTTTCAATTTGATTCAAAGTTTGCTCATATCTGTAAAAATTAACAGAAAAGATTTTGAAATATTACTGCTGTAAATGTTTATTTTTGTATTCATATTATGCTCCTTATTCTTCCTATGATGAATTTGCGGGTCATTTTTTTTTAACCACAGTGTGAATTATTTGTCACTCATGATCTCTACATGATTTGTTATCAGTACAATTTTTTTTTCAAAATTCTGTCATTGTCCCTGAGTTTCTGACTAACCACTCCTAAAATAACAATTCAATTGACCTAGGTGTGTATATGTTGCTTTGTATAGTATGGGATGCATACAGTCGCCACGACGACCACCACCTCATGAGTTTTTACTCCCTGTGAAGATTACTAACTAATAGTTATTATTATACATCTGACACCGTAACGCAATAAGTTACAACGTGCCGTAATTTTGTGGTATTTTACAGGGTAATTTTTCATTCTACCATATAAGGAGTTGCAAATTCCAAATATGGAATGATTACGCATGTAAGCGTTCTCTAATAATAAAAACAAACATGGCTGCCACCAGGGTTTGACCGGACTCCACACGAAGAAGTTCGCTGATTCTGTTCTAAACTTTTTGTAGACTTGGAAGGAAAAGATGTAAAATAATAAGGTTATTATGAGGATACCTCAAAGTATGCACAAAGACAGTACGCCGTCGCATTGACCTGCGCTGCGCGTCGTCGATACTCCGGCTGTACAGTCTCCGTGCATACTTTGAGGTATTCTCGTAACAACCTCATATTATCATTCCTATAGTTTATAGTAACTACTTGTGCTTATCTACTGAAAACTAAATAAGTTATTGTAAAACAGAGGTCGATGACATGAACATCACAGTTGAGACGAGATATTGCATAAACTTTCCCTCTACATTTGTCAATTTATACTATATCAATATATACCCTGTCTATAAATATTACACTCTATATATACCCATCAATATATACCCTGTCTACAAATATTACACTCTATATATACCCATCAGTATATACTGTCAATAAATATTACACTCTATATACACCCATCAATATATACCCTGTCTATAAATATTACACTCTATATATACCCATCAATATATACCCTGTCTACAAATATTACACTCTATATATACCCATCAATATATACCCTGTCTATAAATATTACACTCTATATATACCCATCAATATATACCCTGTCTACAAATATTACACTCTATATATACCCATCAGTATATACCCTGTCTACAAATATTACACTCTATATATACCCATCAGTATATACCCTGTCTACAAATATTACACTCTATATATACCCATCAGTATATACCCTGTCTACAAATATTACACTCTATATATACCCATCAGTATATACCCTGTCTACAAATATTACACTCTATATATACCCATCAGTATATACTCTGTCAATAAATATTACACTCTATATATACCCATCAGTATATACTGTCAATAAATATTACACTCTATATACACCCATCAATATATACCCTGTCTACAAATATTACACTCTATATATACCCATCAGTATATACCCTGTCTACAAATATTACACTCTATATATACCCATCAGTATATACTCTGTCAATAAATATTACACTCTATATATACCCATCAGTATATACTGTCAATAAATATTACACTCTATATACACCCATCAATATATACCCTGTCTATAAATATTACACTCTATATATACCCATCAGTATATACCCGTCAATAAATATTACACTCTATATATACCCATCAGTATATACCCTGTCAATAAATATTACACTCTATATATACCCATCAGTATATACCCTGTCTATAAATATTACACTCTATATATACCCATCAGTATATACTCTGTCAATAAATATTACACTCTATATATACCCATCAGTATATACCCTGTCTATAAATATTACACTCTATATATACCCATCAGTATATACTCTGTCAATAAATATTACACTCTATATATACCCATCAGTATATACTGTCAATAAATATTACACTCCATATATACCCATCAGTATATACCCTGTCAATAAATATTACACTCTATATATACCCATCAATATATACCCTGTCAATAAATATTACACTCTATATATACCCATCAATATATACCCTGTCTATAAATATTACACTCTATATATACCCATCAGTATATACCCTGTCAATAAATATTACACTCTATATATACCCATCAGTATATACCCTGTCAATAAATATTACACTCTATATATACCCATCAGTATATACCCTGTCTATAAATATTACACTCTATATATACCCATCAGTATATACCCTGTCAATAAATATTACACTCTATATATACCCATCAGTATATACCCTGTCTATAAATATTACACTCTATATATACCCATCAGTATATACCCTGTCAATAAATATTACACTCTATATATACCCATCAGTATATACTCTGTCAATAAATATTACACTCTATATATACCCATCAGTATATACTGTCAATAAATATTACACTCCATATATACCCATCAGTATATACCCTGTCAATAAATATTACACTCTATATATACCCATCAATATATACCCTGTCAATAAATATTACACTCTATATATACCCATCAATATATACCCTGTCTATAAATATTACACTCTATATATACCCATCAGTATATACCCTGTCAATAAATATTACACTCTATATATACCCATCAGTATATACCCTGTCAATAAATATTACACTCTATATATACCCATCAGTATATACCCTGTCTATAAATATTACACTCTATATATACCCATCAGTATATACCCTGTCAATAAATATTACACTCTACATATACCCATCAGTATATACCCTGTCAATAAATATTACACTCTATATATACCCATCAATATATACCCTGTCAATAAATATTACACTCTATATATTCCCATCAATATATACCCTGTCTATAAATATTACACTCTATATATACCCATCAGTATATACCCTGTCAATAAATATTACACTCTATATATACCCATCAGTATATACCCTGTCAATAAATATTACACTCTATATATACCCATCAGTATATACCCTGTCTATAAATATTACACTCTATATATACCCATCAGTATATACCCTGTCAATAAATATTACACTCTACATATACCCATCAGTATATACCCTGTCAATAAACATTACACTCTATATATACCCATCAGTATATACTCTGTCAATAAATATTACACTCTATATATACCCATCAATATATACCCCGTCAATAAATATTACACTCTATATATACCCATCAGTATATACCCTGTCAATAAATATTACACTCTATATATACCCATCAGTATATACTCTGTCAATAAATATTACACTCTATATATACCCATCAGTATATACCCTGTCAATAAATATTACACTCTACATATACCCATCAGTATATACCCTGTCAATAAATATTACACTCTATATATACCCATCAGTATATACCCTGTCAATAAATATTACACTCTATATATACCCATCAGTATATACCCTGTCAATAAACATTACACTCTATATATACCCATCAGTATATACTCTGTCAATAAATATTACACTCTATATATACCCATCAATATATACCCCGTCAATAAATATTACACTCTATATATACCCATCAGTATATACCCTGTCAATAAATATTACACTCTATATATACCCATCAGTATATACTCTGTCAATAAATATTACACTCTATATATACCCATCAGTATATACCCTGTCAATAAATATTACACTCTATATATACCCATCAGTATATACCCCGTCAATAAATATTACACTCTATATATACCCATCAGTATATACTCTGTCAATAAATATTACACTCTATATATACCCATCAGTATATACCCTGTCAATAAACATTACACTCTATATATACCCATCAGTATATACTCTGTCAATAAATATTACACTCTATATATACCCATCAATATATACCACGTCAATAAATATTACACTCTATATATACCCATCAGTATATACCCCGTCAATAAATATTACACTCTATATATACCCATCAGTATATACTCTGTCAATAAATATTACACTCTATATATACCCATCAATATATACCCCGTCAAAAAATATTACACTCTATATATACCCATCAGTATATACCCCGTCAATAAATATTACACTCTATATATACCCATCAGTATATACCCTGTCAATAAATATTACACTCTATATATACCCATCAATATATACCCCATCAATAAATATTACACTCTATATATACCCATCAGTATATACCCCGTCAATAAATATTACACTCTATATATACCCATCAGTATATACGCTGTCAATAAATATTACACTCTATATATACCCATCAGTATATACCCTGTCAATAAATATTACACTCTATATATACCCATCAATATATACCCCGTCAATAAATATTACACTCTATACCGGTATATACCCATCAGTATATACCCCGTCAATAAATATTACACTCTATATATACCCATCAGTATATACCCCGTCAATAAATATTACACTCTATATATACCCATCAATATATACCCTGTCAATAAACATTACACTCTATATATACCCATCAGTATATACCCCGTCAATAAATATTACACTCTATATATACCCATCAATATATACCCTGTCAATAAACATTACACTCTATATATACCCATCAGTATATACGCTGTCAATAAATATTACACTCTATATATACCCATCAGTATATACCCTGTCAATAAATATTACACTCTATATATACCCATCAATATATACCCCGTCAATAAATATTACACTCTATACCGGTATATACCCATCAGTATATACCCCGTCAATAAATATTACACTATATATACCCATCAGTATATACCCCGTCAATAAATATTACACTCTATATATACCCATCAATATATACCCCGTCAATAAATATTACACTCTATATATACCCATCAGTATATACCCTGTCAATAAATATTACACTCTATATATACCCATCAGTATATACCCCGTCAATAAATATTACACTCTATATATACCCATCAGTATATACTCTGTCAATAAATATTACACTCTATATATACCCATCAGTATATACCCTGTCAATAAACATTACACTCTATATATACCCATCAGTATATACTCTGTCAATAAATATTACACTCTATATATACCCATCAATATATACCACGTCAATAAATATTACACTCTATATATACCCATCAGTATATACCCTGTCAATAAATATTACACTCTATATATACCCATCAGTATATACTCTGTCAATAAATATTACACTCTATATATACCCATCAATATATACCCCGTCAATAAATATTACACTCTATATATACCCATCAGTATATACCCCGTCAATAAATATTACACTCTATATATACCCATCAGTATATACTCTGTCAATAAATATTACACTCTATATATACCCATCAATATATACCCCGTCAAAAAATATTACACTCTATATATACCCATCAGTATATACCCCGTCAATAAATATTACACTCTATATATACCCATCAGTATATACTCTGTCAATAAATATTACACTCTATATATACCCATCAGTATATACCCTGTCAATAAATATTACACTCTATATATACCCATCAATATATACCCCATCAATAAATATTACACTCTATATATACCCATCAGTATATACCCCGTCAATAAATATTACACTCTATATATACCCATCAGTATATACGCTGTCAATAAATATTACACTCTATATATACCCATCAGTATATACCCTGTCAATAAATATTACACTCTATATATACCCATCAATATATACCCCGTCAATAAATATTACACTCTATACCGGTATATACCCATCAGTATATACCCCGTCAATAAATATTACACTCTATATATACCCATCAGTATATACCCCGTCAATAAATATTACACTCTATATATACCCATCAATATATACCCTGTCAATAAACATTACACTCTATATATACCCATCAGTATATACCCCGTCAATAAATATTACACTCTATATATACCCATCAATATATACCCTGTCAATAAACATTACACTCTATATATACCCATCAGTATATACGCTGTCAATAAATATTACACTCTATATATACCCATCAGTATATACCCTGTCAATAAATATTACACTCTATATATACCCATCAATATATACCCCGTCAATAAATATTACACTCTATACCGGTATATACCCATCAGTATATACCCCGTCAATAAATATTACACTCTATATATACCCATCAGTATATACCCCGTCAATAAATATTACACTCTATATATACCCATCAATATATACCCCGTCAATAAATATTACATTCTATATATACCCATCAGTATATACCCCGTCAATAAATATTACACTCTATATATACCCATCAATATATACCCTGTCAATAAACATTACACTCTATATATACCCATCAGTATATACTCTGTCAGCGTATACCCCGCTCCACATAATACCGTTTTATATATCCCAACATCAACGTTGATATATAAATCACTGGCACTAAACTATATTTTACTCCTAACCAGTGTTCTCTCTAATAGGATTTAATTTGTAGGGTTCCCGTAAAATAAGTTATGACCGCTTCTTGTTGACTGTAGGTGACTTCTTGAATTATTGAAATTTATTTCACCAAAAAAAAAAAAAAAGTTTTAAAACAATAAATGTAGAAATTGTACAGGTAGTAAATATATATATAAACAAATTCTACTTAGAGTACTTTCCTTTTTTTGGTGGGGATTACTGATATAGTTTTTCAGAACTAATCTGGTCTGTAATCTCTGTACTTCTACATGCACATGTTAAAATGTCGTGAATTTGAATTACTTTTATGTTTGTTTAGGCCAGACTTTTATTATCCCTTGTTTCGTGAACCCGCCGAATGAACAGGAGCCGAAAATGAAATAAAAATAAAATTTTATTTCACCGTAATTTCTCGTTGCAAGCGCAAAAAAATGCTAAAAAAATTTTTTTTTTTTATCTTCATTTTTTTACCGCCCGCCGCATAACAAATCCAAGTTGCATTTTTGTGGGAGTATCATGATCAAAGTACCGAAGTCTTGCACAGATGAGAAACAAGTTTATACATGGAATAAAATTGTATTTCATTTCTTCTCTCCGATCAATGATCTCACTTACAATTCTTTGAGAATCACACAAATCTAATGGAAAAAAAGAATTAATTTAATTTTTTTTTCGCCCTCCTCAAAAAAATTGCTTTATAAAAACTCGAGAAAGAAGGAATAAAAAAAGTCTGGCCATAACCAAATTACAAATTTCAAAACTGTAGTAAGATGATTTTCAAGACATGAGTATGTTAATGCGTGATTTTCCATTGAGTCAATGACATGTCAGGGAATGAGGGTAATTAGTTGAGTAAATAAGATATTTCTGTGTGTCAGTGAGGTGTTAATTGGCTCAGAGGGCGCACTGCAGGTAAACTAACCTATCTCTTGATTTCAACTCTTCTTCCTTCATTTGTTCGATCAATTCGGAATCTTTTTGACGTCTTCTATCATGTATGTCTTTTAGTTCTGTCTCCAAAGAATCAAAGAAATCTCCAACCATTTTCTTCTCATTATTTTCAAAAAGTTCATCTTTAAGTCTCTCCATCTTTTCTTTCAGTTTTTCTTCTTTCATCTTTTTATTTTTCTCTATTTTCTCATCAATAATTTTCTGTAATTTGTTAGATGTACAAACAATTAGAATTGACACTAGATTTAAAAAGTTATCATTTTATTTATTTGATTAAAATTTTTATTTTTATTTACCTGTGTAGAGTAGGAGTTAACAGTTTTTAAAACTTGCAGATAACTCAATAAATCAGTTTGTCCTTTACAACGTAAAACAGCATCAATATCAAGTTGTGGAGGAACCCCAAGATGATACTGTGCTGTTTCTACGGCGATTTCCAGTCTTTCCTCCGGAGTATGGAACAGGATTTCCTGAGATTGAAACAGAAATTTCAAATATAGAAAATATTGAATCTATAACTATCAAACTTTTTGTGTTTGTTATTTCACCGATCACCAAAAATTCTCAAAAAAACAAAATGCACTCAACTAGAAGAAACAAAACCCCTTTTGCAAGCAAAGATATGGGTTATAGGTCAGAGGTCATGGGTCACAGCATTATTCACAATCAAATCTAAGACACCTGGAAAAAGAAAAGAAAACTTGACAAGAAATCAAACATGCAGTTTATGACATTTTTATAGATGCATTTTATTTTCTTTGATTAAAAAAGATTTATCTAAATGTTGTTTTCAGATATTTTCAGAGTTCTGCCAATGCTCTGTGTAGTTGCTTCGGAGCATTGCACAATAGGTCACTCACATGTACCGGTATTAAACTATTTGGAGTTCCCATGGGTTAGGGTAAAAAATCAATATGGCGACTACATTGATGTATGTGAATTTCATTTATCCTATCTTAAAAACTTGTTCATTTTACAAATTTTGCACACAACCAGGTATGTATGACCTAGAAATAGTGCCGTATGCGAGTACCAAGTTGCGAGTCGCAAGTAGCAAAATATGCCATATGCTAGTGGTAAAAACGGCATGTGCGAGTGGTAAAATGTATCGTTTGCTAGTAGCAAAAAAGCCCTATGCGAGGGGTAATACAAAGGCTTGTAACGTTTGCTTATAATATAACAACGAACGTTCAATTGTGTTTTATCACAGTAAAATCAAATATTTACCATGGTTATGAAATGATGTGTACATGGTTGGTTAAGATTGGCATGATGCTGTTAAGGTTTTTACTTTAGGGGTGATTCATATATAAAAATAATTGTAGCAAATAGGTGTCAACGCGATCTAGCCTAGGTGTCAACGGGCGCACGCCGCCCTGTACTCAACATTACAGTCGACTAGTGTACGCGGATTACATTGCGAAGGTCGCAAATAAAAGCAGCTTTAACTACTATTTCCAGTGCTTTTTGTTTATTATTCATTTAAGTGTTTATATCAAAAAGTTTGTTCAGTCGTTTGCATAGAATCGATGTTTGCTCTTCACGAAATTGCACAGGAAACGTGAAAGCACAATAATTTAATAAACGGCCATGACCAGCCAGCACACTCCGCATAACATGTGAAAATTGTTTTTTCTTTCGGTAAAATTAGTATGAACCCGTGGTCAGCGATTAAAGAATCATAGAATTATAATTGTAGTTAGTAAAAACGGGTACATGTTCACCGAAGGGTCACAGAATTCTTGTGTCACACGCCGCCGATAAAATGAAGACAATGGCAGGTTTCAAAAGTAGTCACACCTCGGAGAGGTGTTAAATTTGCCACAACCCAAGTGTTAACTAGCACACAGTTCCATAATACATAGTATATAATATAGATATAATATAATGTTTACGAGACGTCCCTCACACTTGGAATTGTATTTACATGCAACCCGGATCAAATTTGAATTGAAACAAATTGAAACAAAGAAGCGTCTGCCGTTGCTTGGTCAGGATAGAGACAATTTTCATGGGTAAATGCTAGTAGAAGACTTAGTCTCAATGCCCCAAATACTTCGACCTTGGTACTTGCGACTTGCAACTTGGTACTCGCATACGGCACTATTTCTAGGTCGTACATACCTCACACAACTGCCTAAAAATAAATGTGTA
Organism: Saccoglossus kowalevskii; assembly: GCF_978046115.1. NCBI lineage: Eukaryota > Metazoa > Hemichordata > Enteropneusta > Harrimaniidae > Saccoglossus > Saccoglossus kowalevskii. The sequence continues at coordinate 18,222,196 of NC_140649.1, read as the reverse complement.
CATTTACTATAATTACATTTTCAAAACATAAAAAATATCACAAAATATGGTGCAAATATGGGACAATTTTTCATGTATTCCCATCTAAGAAAGCAACGAAGTATTCACAAAGATTTAAAAATAGGAATTTTTCTACTCTTCAATATTATACAAGACTTGCTGTGTTTTGAATCGTGGAAATATAGCAAAGTAACAGCATGTAAATTTCAAAACAAATTTGCTTATGCCTCAAAATAAATAACTCGTGACAAAAGATAGCATAATTCAGGAGAGGATACAAAAATTGTCAGTATAGTTGATAAAATTGATCGATTCTTAAGTATAAAAAAACATTTACACATTAAAAACAACAAAATAAAAATAAAAAAAGGTAAAGGCAAATATTAAATTATTCCATTCATATCATATAAACACTGTACACCCTAACATTCATACCATATAAACACTGTACACCCTAAGACACCACAACACTGTACCCCCTAAGACACCACAAAAAAGCCTTCAATACCAGAAACACCAGAGGATAGACAACAATAAGTATGACCTTTCACCCAACATTAGTTTGTTTGGCAGTTCCTACCTCATGTGATATTACGCCATTACATAACTGATTAACTATGGCACATAAGATAATACCGTCTTCAAATCTATGTAGTTGACCAAAAACAGGAATCAGAATCGAATGTGGAGACAAAAAAACAGTCTCGGTTGTGACAAATCAATTTCCATTTGGAATGGCACATCCACAAATAATAAAATGAAAGCATATATGCATTCATAATACATCACTTACACTGTGTAATCTAGTGTAGTAATACTTTAAATGTACTTACACTGTGTAATCTAGTGTAGTAATACTTTAAATGTACTTACACTGTGTAATCTAGTGCAGTAAAACTTTAAATGTACTTACACTGTGTAATCTAGTGTAGTAATACTTTAAATGTACTTACACTGTGTAATCTGATGTAGTAATACTTTAAATGTACTTACACTGTGTAATCTAGTGTAGTAATACTTTAAATGTACTTACACTGTGTAATCTAGTGTAGTAATACTTTAAATGTACTTACACTGTGTAATCTAGTGTAGTAATACTTTAAATGTACTTACAGTGTGTAATCTAGTGTAGTAATACTTTAAATGTACTTACACTGTGTAATATGGTGTAGTAATACTTTAAATGTACTTACACTGTATAATCTAGTGTAGTAATACTTTAAATGTACTTACACTGTGTAATCTGATATAGTAATACTTTAAATGTACTTACACTGTGTAATCTGGTGTAGTAATACTTTAAATGTACTTACACTGTATAATCTGATGTAGTAATACTTTAAATGTACCATACTTACACTGTGTAATCTGGTGTAGTAATACTTTAAATGTACTTACACTGTGTAATCTAGTGTAGTAATACTTTAAATGTACTTACACTGTGTAATCTAGTGTAGTAATACTTTAAATGTACTTACACTGTGTAATCTAGTGTAGTAATACTTTAAATGTACTTACACTGTGTAATCTAGTGTAGTAATACTTTAAATGTACTTACACTGTGTAATATGGTGTAGTAATACTTTAAATGTACTTACACTGTATAATCTGATGTAGTAATACTTTAAATGTACTTACACTGTGTAATCTGGTGTAGTAATACTTTAAATGTACTTACACTGTGTAATCTGGTGTAGTAATACTTTAAATGTACTTATACTGTGTAATCTGATGTAGTAATACTTTAAATGTACTTACACTGTAATCTGATGTAGTAATACTTTAAATGTACTTACACTGTGTAATCTAGTGTAGTAATACTTTAAATGTACTTACACTGTGTAATCTGGTGTAGTAATACTTTAAATGTACTTACACTGTGTAATCTGGTGTAGTAATACTTTAAATGTACTTACACTGTGTAATCTGGTGTAGTAATACTTTAAATGTACTTACACTGTGTAATCTAGTGTAGTAATACTTTAAATGTACTTACACTGTGTAATCTGGTGTAGTAATACTTTAAATGTACTTACACTGTGTAATCTGGTGTAGTAATACTTTAAATGTACTTACACTGTGTAATCTGGTGTAGTAATACTTTAAATGTACTTACACTGTGTAATCTGGTGTAGTAATACTTTAAATGTACTTACACTGTGTAATCTGGTGTAGTAATACTTTAAATGTACTTACACTGTGTAATCTGGTGTAGTAATACTTTAAATATACTTACACTGTGTAATCTGATATAGTAATACTTTAAATGTACTTATACTGTGTAATCTAGTGTAGTAATACTTTAAATGTACTTATACTGTGTAATCTGGTGTAGTAATACTTTAAATGTACTTACACTGTGTAATCTAGTGTAGTAATACTTTAAATGTACTTACACTGTGTAATCTAGTGTAGTAATACTTTAAATGTACTTATACTGTGTAATCTAGTGTAGTAATACTTTAAATGTACTTACACTGTGTAATCTGATGTAGTAATACTTTAAATGTACTTATACTGTGTAATCTAGTGTAGTAATACTTTAAATGTACTTACACTGTGTAATCTAGTGTAGTAATACTTTAAATGTACTTACACTGTGTAATCTAGTGTAGTAATACTTTAAATGTACTTACACTGTGTAATCTGATGTAGTAATACTTTAAATGTACTTACACTGTGTAATCTGGTGTAATAATACTTTAATTGTACTTACACTGTGTAATCTGATGTAGTAATACTTTAAATGTACTTACACTGTGTAATCTGGTGTAGTAATACTTTAAATGTAGTTACACTGTGTAATCTGGTGTAGTAATACTTTAAATGTACTTACACTGTGTAATACTTTAAATGTACTTAAACTGTGTAATCTAGTGTAGTAATACTTTAAATGTACTTACACTGTGTAATCTAGTGTAGTAATACTTTAAATGTACTTACACTGTGTAATATAGTGTAGTAATACTTTAAATGTACTTACACTGTGTAATCTAGTGTAGTAATACTTTAAATGTACTTACACTGTGTAATCTAGTGTAGTAATACTTTAAATGTACTTACACTGTGTAATATGGTGTAGTAATACTTTAAATGTACTTACACTGTATAATCTGATGTAGTAATACTTTAAATGTACTTACACTGTGTAATCTGGTGTAGTAATACTTTAAATGTACTTACACTGTGTAATCTGATATAGTAATACTTTAAATGTACTTATACTGTGTAATCTGGTGTTGCAATACTTTAAATGTACTTACACTGTGTAATCTGATAAAGTAATACTTTAGATATACTTACACTGTGTAATCTGATGTAGTAATACTTTAAATGTACTTACACTGTGTAATCTGATGTAGTAATACTTTAAATGTACTTACACTGTGTAATCTGGTGTAGTAATACTTTAAATGTACTTACACTGTGTAATCTGATGTAGTAATACTTTAAATGTACTTACACTGTGTAATCTGGTGTAGTAATACTTTAAATGTACTTACACTGTGTAATCTAGTGTAGTAATACTTTAAATGTACTTACACTGTGTAATCTGATGTAGTAATACTTTAAATGTACTTACACTGTGTAATCTGATGTAGTAATACTTTAAATGTACCATACTTACACTGTGTAATCTGATGTAGTAATACTTTAAATGTACTTACACTGTGTAATCTAGTGTAGTAATACTTTAAATGTACTTACACTATGTAATCTGATGTAGTAATACTTTAAATGTACTTACACTGTGTAATCTGTTGTAGTAATACTTTAAATGTACCATACTTACACTGTGTAATCTGGTGTAGTAATACTTTAAATGTACTTACACTGTGTAATCTAGTGTAGTAATACTTTAAATATACTTACACTGTGTAATCTGGTGTAGTAATACTTTAAATCTGATATAGTAATACTTTAAATGTACTTACACTGTGTAATCTGATATAGTAATACTTTAAATGTACTTACACTGTGTAATCTAGTGTAGTAATACTTTAAATGTACTTACACTGTGTAATCTAGTGTAGTAATACTTTAAATGTACTTATACTGTGTAATCTAGTGTAGTAATACTTTAAATATACTTACACTGTGTAATCTGATGTAGTAATACTTTAAATGTACTTACACTGTGTAATCTAGTGTAGTAATACTTTAAATGTACTTACACTGTGTAATCTGATGTAGTAATACTTTAAATGTACTTACACTGTGTAATCTGATGTAGTAATACTTTAAATGTACTTACACTGTGTAATCTGGTATAGTAATACTTTAAATGTACTTACACTGTGTAATCTGGTATTGTGATTCGTAACAGTTTTTGTACCCAACTTAAGACTGCCATATCTTCCTTGTACAAAATCACAAATCCACCCATATTTCGGTTTCCAAAAAGAGCATTGTAGTAACTATGGTAACCACATTCATATGTCTTTTTGTGTCTTGTCGTATTTCTCAGTGAAGGATTAGACATCCTTCTTTGCGACACAGGCACATGGCTTGAACTGCAAACTACTGGCCAAGAATGATTCACAAGTTTAGGCATCTTGGGATGATTTTGATTTCTTTTATCATAATTGCCTGGTTAAAAAAAAGTTATAAATTAGTATTAATTTGCAGCACATTTCATTGTTAATTTCAAATTCCATTTTCAACATTAAGATTCACACCTGGAAAGTGGGAGTGAGTCCTTAAATCAAATCCTTCAATGGGCCATTCCAGTTTATATCTGCACCCCCCTGTTGATGAGCTTGTGTGTTTACTTCATACAGAGTATAATTTCCATGGGTGTATAAGTCATACAAAGTTTTATTTCCAAATCACCATTCACCATACAGTAATGGAAATCCAAAACTATAGTTCCTACTTATGGTGTTGATGAGTTCCATTGTGCCACCATACAGAGTAGGATTTCCAAATATAACTTACATCATATGCTAATTTACCAAGTTCAAAATTTTACATTTGATAATGGAAATCCAAATTAGTCCTGATTCACGTTGTTGATAAGCTCATTCATGCTACCATCCTTATCTAATTTCAGTAATAACTATTTCATACTGGCCCAATTTTGTTACCATATACAGTCAGAATTCCAAGTTTTTTTTAGTCATACTGTTGGAAATCCAACCTCATCAACCGGTATGTGGCGAGATAAACTAGGCCATATTTTATTTAGTAGCCATAACTGCCTGGATTTCCAGGAATTTTTTTTCCATACTCGTCTGGATTTCCAGATTCTGTTTCTCCATATACAGTTGGAATTCCGGGGTATTTTCCACATCATACAGTGCTGGAAATCCGACCACATCAACAGGGGGGGGGGGGTGCAGATATAAACTGGAATGGCCCAATGGCAGAAATCAGTTTATCGAAGCTTGGAAAATGAGTAGTACCAAAATCCCAAATTTGATGAATTGCTCAGAGCAGAACTTTAATGTAGCGACAGAGGAAAATATTCATATATTTAATTATGACATTCTCTGCAATTTTCTGAAACCTTTGATAGAACTGTGAGCATTTTAAGTCAAGATATTTAAGACTTGTTCACACATGAGGGATAGATCACTTTGTTCATTATTATTTGTTATGGTTCATATGTTGCAGTAGTTTGAATTTATATTTCCCAACAACTCACATCCTATTCCCCTACCATTAGTCACTGCAAAAACATATTGTTTTTAACCCAGAGTTAAGACCATGTTAAGGTCACTGAAAATGTAATGAGCAACTACCAAATTGTCCCAAGTTTTTTTTTAAGATCCTGAAGTTCATTCAAGAATGCGTACAAGATGCAGACACACACATGTTGAAGAGGGACTGTAACTGTGTATGTGTGTCTGAAAAATGTTTGCATAGCAACCAGTATTTTTATTGCTTATAAAAGCACATTTACTGGTACATGCTAGTAAATAAAAACAAGCAGCCTCTCGGCTGAGATAGCTCCGCTGTTAGCAAGGCACATTTCGATTAAAGAACTGAAGATATCATTAGAAAATAAATAATATGTATAGTATGTATAGCAATCGGACTTGCTGTTTTCAACAAGAATTCAAAAATATCACTTTTTACCAAAAATGACATAAATATTCATCAAAAATAGATAATTGAAGATATCATCACGAAATGAACAAATCTGAGAGAGTTCCACATGTAGTACCTATATACGTAATAACAAAGCAATTGGACTTGCAGTTTTTAACAAGAAGTCGAAAATATCACTTTTTACCAAAAATTACAAAAATATTCACCAAAATTTGAGAATTGAAGATATCATCATGAAATGAAAAAATCTGAGAGAGGTCTACACAGGGTACATATACACCAAGTATCAAAGCATTCAGGCTTACAGTTTTCAAGAAGAAGTCGAAAAAGTAAAACATTGACACGGACGACGAACGACGGGCGACGACTGACAATCAATAATATGATAAGCTCTGCTCGACAAAGTCGTCAGCGGAGCTAAAAATTGACAAAATTAACAAACCATACTTTTTTATCTGGATTTTGTCAACCAACCAACATGTGTGATGAAAATAAATTGAGTGCTTACCATCGAATCGTAGTCGCAGTGCGTGGCACAATGCCAATATCGTCTTCAGATCACCACCAACGATATCTAACAACAAAAACAATCAGATCAATACAAGCAGCAGTCAAAAACACATGCACATTGATTTTTCAGATGTTTTATTTCATAAATAGTTTGAGTTAGTTTCTTCTAAAGTCAGTTCTGTTAGTCAAATAATCCAGACTAGTGACTGTGGTCTCCCCACACTCAGGGGACTATAAGTATCATACCACAAGATTTGAAAGTTTAAGTCTACGACCTTACCTGAAGCATGCATGTCAGTTATATAAACTCCTCGGTCACAAAGAAATTGTATACATCCTGCAATATTCTCCATCTTCTGAAATCTCATCACAGGGTTGTCATGGTGATATTCTGGCACCTCACAAGCTATCAGTAAATCAGAACAGAATGACATGTAAGTATGTGCATCTTAAATTGTACATGTTTAGAAAGTATGGGTGCTGCCAACAGTTTCTGTATCACATGGTATGTTTGTCTAACAGTTTTCTGTCTCATTTGGTAATCATGCAATAATCATTAATTTTTTCACCACCAGTTTCTTCTTTTCATCCCAAATTTACAAAATAATCCCATTTATAGTGTGCACTTGTCTTCAGAAGATTGAGACAAATATAGCCATATTTTTTGAGTAAAAACTGAAAATTTACTCACATTTTTTCTGTTGGCTTCAAAATTAAGGTTTATATCCAGAAATTTTGAAGAATATAAGCAGAAAAATTTGGGTGAGAAGGTGTGGTAGTGAAAAACATCCTCCAAATATCAATCTATATCACATTTATTTGAATTTGATTTGAAACCTGTAAAATTTGCATAGTTTCTAACAGTTTTGGTCATGAACGGATTTAGATGAACCTCAATTTTTTTTGCCATAATTAACAGAACATATCACATGCACTTTAAACCTGTGTGTGATCTTTTACCAATTGGTGAATTTCCATTCAACTGTGATCTCGCCATACATGTACGTGTGAAAGACGCAAATTGAACGTTTGTCGCAAAAATCAAATGATTCGATTTGAATTTTTCTGCTCATCTTTCAGAGAGGAATATGGTGTTGAGATATCAGTACTTCGGCAGAATAAGGCCAGACTTTTTTTATTCCTTGTTTCTCGAGTTTTTATAAGGCAATTTTTTTGAGGAGGGCGAAAAAATAAATAAAATTAAATCTTTTTTTCCATTAGATTTATGTGATTCTGAAAGAATTGTAAGTGAGATCATTGATCGGAGAGAAGAAATGAAATAAAATTTTATTCCATGTAAAACCTTGTTTCTCATCCGTGCGAGACTTTGGTATTTTGATCATGATACTCCCACGAAAATGCAACTTGGGTTTGTTATGCGGAGGGCGAAAAAAAATGAAGATACAAATAATTTTTTTTCAGCAATTTTTTGCACTTACAAGAAATTACGCTGAAATAAAAAATTTGTTTTATTTCATTTTCGGCCCCTGTTCATTCGGCGGGTTCGCGAAACAAAGGATAATATTAGTATGGCCTAAATGATCATCAAATGTGTACCGTATTAATTACATTAACCGTGGAAATCCAAAAAAATACTTTTAGCATATGTTGAATCCAATGCAATGTTTTGAAGCCACCTTTGTTTTTCCTGTTTTTATGTTCGAGTTCAAGCTTAATATAGAATGTTGCAGTGAGCAGAAAATGGTAGTCATGATGATACACAGTCAAATCTGTGCATAGCAACCACCTACGGGACCTTTTTACAATGGTCTTTCTAGATAGGTGGTTTTAACCTTATATGGAGGTTAAAACTATTACATTTGTTTGTCCAGTAGGTAGTGAGATGCTACTACACATTTATTTGACTAGAAGAAAATAAATATTACTTTATAAACAGAACGCTGATTATTATTTTGGTGTCTAAACAAAGGTGAATCTACAGTAATATTGCTGAAAGGGATGCCACATAAGACAGGTGGTCTTTATACACACGTTGCTCAAATGTTATGCTTTGGGACTGCTGCACTATAGAAATAGGTTTGACTGTAGTATCCTACTATGAACCTTGAATCATTATGGTTTGCAAAACAATGAGAAATCATTGTTGAGATATATAGATCTATCAAATACCCAAATTCTATTTCTTAATGAGAAAAAAAAAAAAATTATGTTGTAACAATCTGAATATATAACACTGTGGGTCAGGGTGAAACACAAATACATAATATAAAAAACTAAACAATGGTGATTAATTACCTCAATGACAAAACATGCAAATGAACATGTATCTTTCGTATATAGCAGACATTTTCTGCTTCATAAACTTTTCCCTCTATTAAGAAACTACTGGTGAGGTATTACTTAACAGGCAGCTATATTATCCTAATATACCCTTAGAAATGGGCTTAATAACTGGGTAATAATAACTAAGTTATTTATAATAAATGTTTACCATCTTGGCCTCCACACCAAATGATTTCATCGTAAAAGATATATTACAATTATTATGAGGATACTGCATAGTCGCAATGATCCCTTGATATGATGTTCATGCTGCACCATCATTGTGCATACTTTGCTGCATCCTCGAAATAACCATATATCACTAAAGTCATTTGTCTGATGTCTATATTTAGATTACATTTAACGATCTTATATATAAATAGCTACACAAACACTTTCATCGTTATAATATAGTCTTAATTATGCAGATCTATTATATCTTAATTGATCAAAAAACAGAAATTAAACAATCTAATTGTTCAATTAGTAAAACAAAATACAGGTTAATCATGAATTAAAATAACATCACAGTATAACTGTATACCTGTCAAATGACAGACTGCCCGGTAAAATGGCCTCGTGTATTTACTTGTAAAGAACAATACCAATACAATACAGCTGTTATCGCTACCAGCTGCTGGCATAGTTAGGCTATTCTTCTCATATTATAAATATTGTATTACATGCCCTATGAAATTTGAAAAATATTTTGACGATATTTTAACCTTTTGACTGCCAGATATATTTTCAGCCCAAAATTCAGCGCAAATATTTCCACATTTTGTAAAATTTTCAGTAAATCTCTTCATCATTTTAATTAATACAATCTCATATATTGCTATAAGTTTTGGATCAAAAGATTTGTAAATTTTTATCAATATTTCATGTGAAGAGGGGCAGACTGTATACAGTCATTTTATAGACAGTGCGAAAAGTTGACAATGGTGCTCAAAAGGAAAATAATATTAAGGTTATTACGGTATAAGGTTATGCCCTACCATAGGATCAATTGATCCTCTTTAATTATTTTACAGTTGTTTAAGTTCAATAACTATGAATTTGACATGCAATTATAACCACATTTGCTTTATTAGTAAGTAGCGCATGTGCTTATTTTAATAACAGATGCAAGCCCACGTTCAAAATAAAGCATACAATAAACGCAAACATTTTGCATCTACCATTGTAGTATGATAGGTCGTTCCATAAAAAGCTGTATCAGCACATGGTCAATCTGATCTCTGTACTGCCTAGGTGCATACTTTGCGGTATTCTTCTAATAACCTCATAGTATTGGTAGTAAAAGCATTTATTTTCACTGGCATTTAATATCACTATTTTAATGGTTTGAGCAATTTTACTGGGGTTTAAGTTCACGAACTCATGAGTTCTATTGTTATTTGGCATGTTCATTTGGGTTTAACTTAGCAGATGTCACATATCGGCGAAAATAACAAAATTAAAAAACCAGCGAATAATTAATCCTATACAGTATAAGCACTTCTATTAAAGATTTTTTCAAATAACGGTATGTGCAACTAAGAATGAAAAGTGCATACCCAGTTCTTCTGTTAGATGTAACAAAGTCATTCCATCACCAAGGTCATGTTCAAGGTCAGTAATCAATTTAGCATCAGGCATGTCTTGTAGATGACCATTTGCCCAATTCATGAATTCCTTTCAAGGAAACAAAATGATAATATATCACACAGTAATTTACAGAGCTGCTTGAAATTCCACACTATGTAGTTAAATGCTTTGATTTACACACAGCATTTCATCAGTGCTGAAGTATTGCTCCTCGCAATAATTTCCAAGAAATTATCTATTAAGTATTCATATGGTTCAGCTTGGTCTGTTTTAGGCTGAGCATTTCAAGCTCTAGACTTTTCGGCCATGTGTTGTGCGTGCAAGAGATGGTCTTTTCGGCCATGTGTTGTGCGTGCAAGAGATGGTCTTTTCAACCATGTGTTGTGCGTGCAAGAGATAGTCTTTTCGGCCATGTGTTGTGCGTGCAAGAGATGGTCTTTTCGACCATGTGTTGTGCGTGCAAGAGATAGTCTTTTCGGCCATGTGTTGTGCGTGCAAGAGAAAGTCTTTTCGGCTATGTGTTGTGTGTGCAAGAGATAGTCTTTTCAGCCATGTGTTGTGCGTGCAAGAGATAGTCTTTTCGGCCATGTGTTGTGCGTGCAAGAGATAGTCTTTTCAGCCATGTGTTGTGCGTGCAAGAGATAGTCTTTTCGGCCATGTGTTGTGCGTGCAAGAGATAGTCTTTTCGACCATGTGTTGTGCGTGCAAGAGATAGTCTTTTCAGCCATGTGTTGTGCGTGCAAGAGATAGTCTTTTCGGCCATGTGTTGTGCGTGCGAGAGATAGTCTTTTCGGCCATGTGTTGTGCGTGCAAGAGATAGTCTTTTCGGCCACATGTTGTGCGTGCAAGAGATGATCTTTTCGGCCACGTGTTAAGCGTTATATTTTCAATTTGCCCAGACTTGTAACGCACAAGTTATCAATACAGGAATAAATATGGCTTGTTTGTCGTACAAACATGATCAGTATGTAATACATGTAAACATGCCCATAATAACAAAAATCAGCATGTATGTACACAGCTCACAAAAATTCTGTAAAGACGTCATAAGTGGATAGTTAAATTTCAATCATACAGGAGTTCAACCCTGAAGGTTTATCGGAGCCGATCTCGGCCCAAACTGAATGCATTCCCACAGCCAATTTTGCAGGCTCAAGCCATGGAACCTGATAAAATGTTGTCACGTAAATGAGGTAAATACACCACACCTTGACGGAACCAGTATATATTGCAGCTTGCTTACCTTGATCTCGGTTTCCACAATATCACCGTGTACCGACGGATTGCCACATCTACCACTTATTTTGTATAACGGATTGGTATTCTTGTCTCGTCCCGTCACAATTTTAAAATGACTCCTAAAATTTAAATTTTAAATATCATTTTTAAGGTAATGTAATGAGACATTTAGATCCCTATCACTTTTTAACTATTTTTATAGAATAGAATTGACCATATGTTATTTTCACAGGGCCTTGTATGGCCACATGAAAATGATATTATATTATTATACATCTGTCATCGTAACACCATAAGTTACAGGGTGCTGTAATTTTGCAGTATTTTACAGGGTATTTCATTCTACCATATAAGGAAATGCGAATTCCAAATATGGAATGATTATGCATGTAAGTGTCCTCTAATAATAAAAACAAACATGGCTACCACCAGGGTTTGACCGAACTCCACACAAAAAATTTTGCTGATTCTGTTCTAAACTTTTTGTGTTTCGGCATTCCCATGGTGTATCCTTGGAAGGCCTTTAAAGACTCAGACAGCACGCCTTCACATCGACCTCTGTTGCGCGTTGGTCGATACTCACGTTGTACTGTTGTGCATAACCTCATTATCAATACTAGTGAATGTCATGATGTCATCACTGCACAATATTCAAAATAATGTATCCAATTAGCATCCAGGTCTAATACCCTGGCGAATGAACAAACATGGTCTTAGTACCATGATGACCATGGTATTTGATGGTCAACCATGAACTATCATGGCCAATTCCAAAAATACATGACCAAGGTCAAGAATTTCTATCTTGATTTGAACACTTGTGTGTATATTCATGACATCGAATATGACATTTAACATGACATTTATTGATATTCGACTGTCTCAAAGACAAATGAAAAGCATTAACAAAAGACAAAAATATCTGGTCAGCCAAAACGTTAACTATCTGCAGGTCAACTCTACTGCATGCATTCAGTGGCCGCCATATTTACGTATCTTGTAAGTATTGTAAGTTGTAAACACAAGTTTATGAGATCCTTATCTTTTTAATTACAGGACGCAACTTACGCCAACCTTTTTTTTAATGAGGAAACAAGAAATTTTGTTTGACACTCTGTTGCCTTTTTGGAAGAAAACTTGTTTATGAACCTGTTGCTGGTTCTCGGTGTTTCTTTACGCAAGTGATTGTTTTTATGTTCATGCAAAGGACGTTGGAAATCGGAGGATAACCTGTTTTTAGTTCTAAACCTCAGTGTTTTTATTTCAGTTTATCTTTGTGCTTTTCTCTTTCCTAATGAAGTTGGAATATACAGTGTGATAACAGCTTCCAAATTTTAAAAATTAGTAAGCCCCTGATTGTAAAATGGAAGAATAAATAAATAAATAAATAAATAAATAAATAAATAAATAAATAAATAAATAAATAAATAAATAAATAAATAAATAAATAAATAAATAAATAAATAAATAAATAAATAAATAAATAAATAAATTTGGAAAGATCGTACTACTGATTTATGGTATTGGATGTCCAACATTCAAATACATTATATTTGTCATTCACAAAATAACTTATTTTAATATACTGTATACATATTTATATACATAATTTGTTTACAAAATGGACAATTGGTGATCAGTGTGTCCTATACTTACATGTCGGTGTTGTAGAGATGAACTAGAGAATCAACATCATAATAGTTACGTTACAAGTGAATCGTGTGTCACACAAATTATTCCGTCACGTACTTTCCAAAGTGACAAATGCCATTTTGCGTAAAACAGGACAAACCTCGAAATACCGATAGGAAAGTTCATTCAAGTTATAGGGTGGGTAAACCCTAACGCAAAGCTTGGTGAATATATTTACACAGAAATTGTTTGTTTCATCGTGTAGAGTAACTCCACGAGGTATTGTATATCAAGTCCGGCTATAAGTTGTATCGAGCCGTACTGTACGGACTGATGTCAACGTTACCAACAAATCTGTCACAGCCTGCTGAGGTCACTGAAGGCGATCGCTAAAGAATGGTTGGAAGCTACAATGTTTGTAAGTTACATGGCAGCACGAATACAACGACTGAAAATAGAATACCTGTCCCCGGTGATCAAAAGTGCGGGTACAGATCTATAGATCTACGAGTTGCGAGGCTCTCGCGGGGGTTTTCATGGCGATTGACACGTTTGCTCATCTGTTGTTAATGTAGGGCGCCCCCTTGCGGCGATAACGTAATTTGCTTTGGTAAATTTGCAGTAGCGTAAAACTGTGAATCCTCGGGGGCGGACATCCGGGCATTTTCTACCGCCTGACAACCCTCGCGGTGAAAACAAAGACCAACAACTCGCAGAAAACGGTACTTTGCGATGGTTGTTGAGATTCCCCTGAACAGTGAAACAAGATTAGTCCTACGTGTGTAACTTATATGAATTTGGTTATTCAGAATTACTTCAAAGTTGAGTTTGTGTTGTTTTCTCGAGTTTTCACCGGCTCCACCGGCGTTCCACAGCAGCGCGCACAAAGCCCATAGAAATACGTGGTACAGTGGTGCGCGTCTTAGCAACGTAGACCGTCCGTGACGTAGCTCCGCCCCCGAGGATAGGTGATTTTCCGTACAATTGGGAGATCTCGCGAGATGCATGAAAGACGCGCGTCGAACGTCTGTGCCGCAAAAATCGAACGATTTGATTTTGAACTAGAATTTCTTTATTTCATAGCTTACATTGACCGGCCGATCTTCGACAGAGGAATATTGCTTCCGAATACCCTTACTTAATCGAAATTGCCTATCATCAAATGTGGACAGCACATTATTAAGCATGGAAATGTCCCCGAAATACTTTCGCGTTTGTCGAATCCCACGCGATGTTTGACGCGACTACGACGCTATGACCTTTGTTTGTCCTGTTTTTACGTTCGATTTCACGCATAACGCGTGATTCTCGCAGTGAACGGAAAATGGTCTATTGACATTACGTTATGCAGATAGTTTCTCCATTACTAGTATGTACTACTAGTATGTACTACTGGCCGTTATGTATACCGTAATATATGGATATCTATGGTACGATTTGTCTTAAGGTCATTCGCGGGTATTAGAACAGTTGTTCCAAAATTGCTCTTGCCTTTATATAGCTTCTTAAGTTCATATGAAAATTGTTTCAAAACACATTTGACATTTCACATTTTGTCACTGTGACACGATTTTTTTTCTAAATCTATCATTTCAAAAGGGTATGACATAATTCTAATTCTATAATTAACTAGGAATTTTGAAACAAAATATTGTGATAAAATTGACATTTATCATTTCGCCTCGTAACTTATATTTGGGTGATACACAAGTGCAGAATTCAAGAACTAAAAGTTGTAATGTGTTTATTATTCTATTATGATATTTTTGTAAACCCATAAATGCAGCTCCTAGAGGTAGTAACACATCATTATTTTTATTGTTTCCAGAATATCCGCCATGCAGTCTTTATTTTGATTTTTTTAAATTATATTAGTATCCTTTTTATTCTTTTATTCTTAAGAAGTTCTCAGTTTTGATCACAAACGTTTAGTGAGTGATAAAATCAGATACATATCTGTAAAAATGTTTATTTATGCACTCTTTGATTTTATTCGCTTCATTTCGAATTCCTAGTTAGGCCATACACTAAACAAGTAACCTGTAGAATGCTGTGTGGGTAATATTTTTATATTGATTTTTGTTGCATTTGCAGCAAATAGTTACCAAACAATGAAAGATCCATATGATTGGATATATCTCTCAGCTGGCTTCACATGCATAGTTCAAGACTGCCTAACCGGTGCTTATACCAGGATTTAGTTACAGCACCTAGGCGGTATGTGGTTACAGTTTCATGTTCCGAGTAATCGCAAAAAATTGACATGACAATAGAAATTCATGAAAGACTGGCACTCCCATGCAATTAACAGCGAGTGAAATTCCTGGGATTAAAACATATATTTTGAAGTAACTGATGTAGGCAATGAATAACTCCAAGTTGACATAAAGACGAGGTAGTTTATTTTTTCAGTGCTCAACTAGAGGCTGAAAATATAATTAATTTGTTTATTTCAATTTCTCCTAAAGTCAAATAGAATACACTGGTGAAACACGGTTGTAACCGTGGGTGAAAGGGTGTTTTGGGATGTAGTTTACATTGTGTATGGAGTGGTAGGGTCGGGTGTAATTTGTTCATTTCCAACTCTTATGAAGTCACATAGAATTTCACTTAATTTATTTTTGCTGACATGTTTTCAAGCATTACATGTGAATCCAATTTCACTGTGCTGTGTCTCAATAGAGTATGAGGAAATGGCATTTTCACTGAAATTTATTTCAGGGAAAAAATGTTTTCAGTGATAATGAAGTATTATGACAGAACCCCTCACCCTCCCCGTGGCTTTCATTGCGTATGGAAGTTATTTTCACGAGTGATGCGGTGTATCCTGCTGCCGTACTTTCACGAGCGAAGCCACGGGGAGGGTGTGGGGTTCTGTTATTATTACATATGTCCCATATTTGATTATTTCATATTAAAGAAAGAACGTGCAACAAACCGGGATAGCAATTTAGGTCGGGGAACCCAATTGCCCATTAATATGCTCCAAGATAGCTCTGTATACAGGTCTGTGAATGTGGAGGCGCTCCTATTCATCGGGACCTTATAAGAAGCCCAATGTAAATATCACCCCTACAGAGCCATGTACGCAGGGCTAGCTCCAAGACAGTCCTGCGACCTAGCGACGCGTGTCAGTGTAGAACGCGTGTCAGCTGTGTCAGTGTACGTGTGAAAATAATATAATCAGACCACAGTCACTTGGGGGCTGAAAATCAATAAATACTAATTTTCAAAAAAAATCATCCGCTATACGTATGTGATAGGTATTTTTGATGGTTAAAAACCTTTCACTTAGGTAACCGGGATTCGGTCGTTTCCACGCTAGGCTAACAAAAGACACACACAAGCTTCGTTCATGTTCCCAAAACGATTATCTGCCAAGTCCCTGGTTTTCACCCGAGACAGCATTAAATCCATCTTTATTTCTTGTCACCCCTTAACCAATTACAATCAGAATAAGAGACTCCAAGGCCTTGCCTTCAAACAAACAACCAATCACATCAAAGTTTTACACATCATAATCAATTAATTACTCGTCAAGCTGTCTAGAGAAAACATTTCTATACATTGTCAACACTAACTAATATTGATGGGGTAATAATCTCGCACTAACATTCCACCAAGATACTACCTTTTTTAAACTCGCAAACAACATTGGTTTAGAATTACAGCTACTGTCTTGTATCTTAAAAACTGCAGAGTCATAAGATGTTTTTGGTTGATTTCGACCAGCTCGCCATCTGGTCTTGTCATTAACCTTTATCAGTATATGTCATGACAACCACTGTCAAACTGACTGAAATATAAATCATGATACGTATATAATTTTTTTTTTTTTTGAAAATTAGTATTTATTGATTTTCAGCCCCCAAGTGACTGTGAATCAGACGTCTAATTTGAGTCGTCCAAATAAATAACTCTTGGATGTTTGAGCTTCATGTACGTCGCTAAATCGAGACCCATATCGAACAGGACGCGGCACGACGACTGTCGCCCTTTAGTTGGGACCACGACAGAACCAGAACTTAAACTGGGCGACTACGATTATGGATACACGGTTTATGTTGAAGTTAAAAGTTCCTCCACAGATCTGTGCATTGGCAAACATGCCGTGCAAGTGTCATGAATTTGTTTTTGCGTATCTGTTGGTCGACTTAATTAACTGATTATTAGCGAATTGCTGTGTTATGTCTGTCATCGTTTAGGCCTATTTGAAGTTTTGGACGGAACTTGGCTCAGTGATTTGGAACTAATTACGAGATAACCGCCGAATTCTGACAGTTGGTATTCATAGTTATTAATATAGTGAACGATTAATCAAAAGATATGACGTATTCAGTACTTAGTGTGATTGGCTTTATGATTGAAGGTTACGCCCTAGAGTCCTTTTTTACTGTTTTGTAATTGGTTAGAGTTTTGAAAATGAATAAAGAGAGTTTTGAGTTGGTTTTGGGGAACACAGCACGATAGACGCAGTCTAGAGCAGTCCTGGAGAGCCTTGGGGCGAGTGTTGACGTAGTCTAAGAGAGTCTTGGGTCAGCCTTGCGATAGTCTTGGGGATTTTTTCCCCAGGGCGCTGTGTCTTATAGAGTGCTCGATTGACCGACTAAGACGAGAGCTAAAACGTATTTCGTTGTGTGTGTCTTATTTGACTGTAAAGCTGAAGTGACTTTCCTGATCCCGTACCTCAAGGGGACGAGATAGAGAGACGAGACGAGATTCCCCCCTGACAAGTGTGGAGAACCCCGTGAGAAGGATTTTACCCCGTGATACAAGTGCGGTACTCCACTGACGGAATGACTTTCGTTGACATCGGTCGTCGCTGACTCATGAGCTGCCCACTACAACTTCGTTTGTGATGTTGCTTGCTGGTCGTGGATAGACTGAGTCTTGGTTATCGGTTAAATGTTGCTCATTTGGCGTAGGTAATCTTTATTTGGAACTGAGTAACGCCGCAACGTCGCCAGCAGAAACCTCCTGGTATCTCGATGTTGATGGTTGCGGCTCCATAGTAATCGCTGATTTTACTGCGGGTCCAGGCTGCGGGTGGATCTTCCGAGAGCCCTTCAAGATTTATAAAACTCAGTTTCCAGGTGGTCAACATACAATAAGTTCTCCCAATCCTAGTATTCTTTGTGATGTACATCTAACATGCCAAAAATGCTGGTGAACGATTTGAACCTGACAAAAATAGCAGACGGAAATGTGTTTACAAAATAAAAATAGTGATCACTTAAAATAGATACCAGGAAGGGGAGGGGGTAAAAAAAAAAGTTATATAACATTTTATTATTCAATACTTTATTAAAATACATAAGTTTGTCCAACTCCCTGTGATACAACACCTCAGACATAGCTCATTGTACTCGGCTTGAGTGTGGGCGCGAAGTTACTATTTGAATTTTTGATATCTTTTTTCATTAATGAGAAAGTTGACCCCAAAGTTAGAGTAACTGTTCACCAGGAATGGCTTTTTAACTCTTTGTTAGTCCCCGTTCGGACGCAGTCCGAAAACGGGGACTTATGTTTTGCCCTGTGTGCGTCCGTCCGTCCGTCCGTGCGTCCGTGCGTCCGTGATCACCTGTATCTCGAACATGCATGGACCGATTAAGTTCAAACTTCACTCATACATCACACATTATATGGGACATATGCACATGCATTTTTTTCATGATCCGATTAACGATAGCCGAATAGCGGCCATTTTAAGGCCGAAAATGCATCAAAATCGGATCTCAGTTATGCATGGACGGATTTCATTCAAATTTGGTACATACATTAAACATAATAGGACCTTGATGCACGTCATTTTTTTTTTCGGATCAAGTTCGAAATAGCCGACTGGCGGCCATTTTGTTTTAAAGAATTCAGTTCTGGATCCGTATCTGAGACATGTCTGGATTGATCAAGTTCAAACTTCACACACACAAGGTACATCATGTCACAAATATGTATGTGCATTTGTTTCATGATCTCATTAACGATAGCCAAATGGGGGCCGCTTTAAGGCCGAAAATGCATTGAAATCGCACATTTTCACCATTCCGGACCCAGATCTCAGTTATGCATGGACGGATTTCATTCAAATTTGGTACATACATTAAACATAATAGGACCTTGATGCACGTCATTTTTTTTTTCGGATCAAGTTCGAAATAGCCGACTGGCGGCCATTTTGTTTTAAAGAATTCAGTTCTGGATCCGTATCCGAGACATGTCTGGATTGATCAAGTTCAATTCACACACACAAGGTACATCATGTCACAAATATGTATGTGCATTTGTTTCATGATCTCATTAACGATAGCCAAATGGGGGCCGCTTTAAGGTCGAAAATGCATTGAAATCGCACATTTTCACCATTCCGGACCCGTATCTCAGTTATGCATGGATGGATTTTGTTCAAATTTGGTACATACATTAAACATAATAGGACCTTGATGCACGTCTTTTTTTTCGGATCAAGTTCGAAATGGCCGACTGGCGGCCATTTTGTTAAAGAATTCAGTTCTGGATCCGTATCCAAGACATGTCTGGATTGATCAAGTTCAAACTTCACACACACATGGTACATCATGTCACAAATAGATATGTGCATTTGTTTCATGATCTGCTTAACAATAGCGGAATGATGGCCATTTTAAGGCCGAAAATGCATCAAAATCACATATTTTCACAATTCCAGAACCGGATCTCAGTCATGCATGGATGGATTTTGTTCAGATTTAGCACAATGTGTTGTACATATGCAGGTGCATTTCGGTCATGATCTGCTTTGAATGTATATGTCACTCAAATATGAACGGAACGGGGACGTGTCATTGACAATGACTTGTTCATACTTGACAGGCGGGTCGTACCATCACTAATTGGAAAAACAATCCTGACCCACCGCTACCATGGCAAAGCCAAATCTGTTTTTTGAATACTTTCGCTCCAAATTTATTACCTCCTACCAGTCTTGTAATAGCAGTGGCCAAATGATCATGCCTTTTATTCTGGCTACGTTGCGCACTGGTAAGAGATCACTGGCGCCGACATTGTTACACTGTCAACGTAATCCCAACGCAACTTTGAATAAAATGTAAATGCTGCCTCCAATCTAGAAAATACTATCGCAAAACGGTTGGAAATAATATATTTAACAGCTGAATACGTCCTAGCAATAAAATAAAGTGACTTCTAAAGACTGAATGTTATTTTGCGAACCTCGTATAAGGTGCCCATTTTTAGTTATAAACCGACATTAGCTTCACGTTCATGTCCTACCATGGTAACAGCCGAAAACATATTGCTTGTTTTTTACCGGCTTGTTTTCAATGGCAACCGAAGTATTTTTATCCAGTTCAAATCGTTCAGCAACATTTTTGGCATATTAGGTGTACATCACATGGAATACTACGATTGAGAGAACTTGATGTATGTTGACTTGTTGAGTTTTATCATAGTACGAAGTACCAGGAGGTTTCTGCTGGCGACGTTGCGGCGTTACCCAGTTCCAAATAAAGATTACCAACGCCAAATGAGCAACATTTTAACTGGTAATCAAGATTCATTTAATCCATGGCTAACAAGCAACATCACAAGCGAAGTTGTAGCATGCAGTACTAGTAAGTCATCCCGTCAGTGGAGTACCGCTGTAGCACGGCATGTTTGCCTTCAGCATTGTATTCAAACGAATCACGTGGTGTGCCGTTCTCGTTCAAACCCGGGATTCGATCAGTAAAAAAACACATTGCAAATCATGCAAGTTCAAGATTTTCAAACCAATATACAAAAACAGAAATGCTCAGAGATGCAAAAGGGTTTCGATCAGTAAAAAAAACACATTGCAAATCATGCAAGTTCAAGATTTTCCAACTAATATACAAAAACAGAAATGCTCAGAGATGCAAAAGAAGGATAAATATTACTTTTCACTATACACATCTCTGTTGATACTATCCCTCACATATTCTACTCCCAATTACTCCTGCGTAAAATGCAAAAACCAGCAAAAAACGAATAACCCTGAAATGCACACAGCATACTGAATTTCAGAACAAATCGTGCATTACTTACAGCAGCAGAATACCACAGAAATATCAGACGAAACATGAAAACACTATTTATTGTATTTCAGCCTGAACCCTCTATATTGCCATTCAAGGAATTAACCCCATATGTGCATCCATTTTCCATCTTGGTATCACCCACCCCTGGAAACAAACTCTTAATACCACGCTGAAGCGTTTGGTAATTATACGTTGAAAAAAAACACGTCACATCAAATATCGCCCTCTAGCGGCAAAATACTTCTGTGACATAAGTGGGATGTGACACTGTATTTCATATTTCTATATTTCAAGTCACCTTGCTTTAGCGCCAACGAGTAACGAAAACCCGAGATGAAACTATGAGGTTCTTACTAGATACATGGTTGTAAAATGCATTTTACCTCCATGCAACCAGTAGGTGCTAATCTATTCTCGCCTAAGAGGACTACCCAACATGTTCATTTTGTGCACATCACGTACGCGCTTTTGGTTCATACACCGTTGCTGTATTGTTTATAATCAACAACTTGCATGTTTAGATTAGACATTACATATATTACATGAATTTGATTTTTTTATAAAATAGATTATTTACTAATTGTATTTAGTAGTTGCAAACCGTTATATTGGATCTGATATAGGGTTTTTGTTTTTAAATTATCGGTTTTTGAAGCAAGGGTGAAAATTTATCTCGCAGCACTAATGTTTGATTTCAATTCGTTCTAGGTATACCAGTTTTGACGTTAGTGTGTTATGAAATTGAGGTTTTGAAATTACAATGCTCAGTTTTATTCTGCAACGCCCTTTAAAGGTGAACTTGGTAGAAGTAACTTTTTTTTTTTAAAAGAATGGTGCATCTTTATTAGTTTGTATTTGTTTGCAGTTTTTACAACAAGTTTGTAATTGAGCATTCGCTATACTAGTAACTAAAGACTGTCGTACAAGACAAAATTTATTGTGTAAATAAATATATGACATAGACATATTTTTTTATTTCATGACAAATTTAATTTAACTCAGCATAGCGATATTACAGCGAATTTCATGAAGGCAAGAATTTTTAAATGTTTTGAAAAGTTCAAATGATGAGAAAGGTCGAGTTTTAATAAATAAATCCAAAAAGTATTTGCCCAATTGTCCATGCACAGTAATTATCTGTAGTTGTAACTTGAGAGCATATGTGAAATATGCATATGCGCGTTGAAAATCATTGCAGTCCACATTTTTTGTAATTCGCGCAAATTCAGGACACGAAATATTTCACATAATAGTCCCATGACTCAAAATAAAACGTCACAGACTACCTCGATGCAAAGTGCGCCCTCTGTGGCAAATATACTAAATATTTATGTCCACGTTTTTACGTCATCGGAAATAACAGAATGGATTTCTTGGAAAGAGGCGCACCCATAGGTTACTCAGAGTCAAAATGGTTGATTTTGGAACAGTTTTATAAAAAGCTCGAATGGTAAGTTAAATTTGATTTATTTTCTTTAGTTTGTTGAGGTCTTTTACATTTGTTGGTTCCGTATGAGACTGGTTCGAGTGATCGACTAGAGTTCGGAGAATACTTGTTTAGTCTGGGGGCCGGTGTTGCATCTCTTGTACCAAACGATCAAACGTCTATCATCATGGGTTCTCTCATTATGGTTACTACACAACAAGTAGTACAAATCGCCATCTTGGCATGTCGCTATAACCTCTTGGCCATACTGAAATTCGAATTCAGTCTCGTTTTAGGCTTCGGAGGTATCCCACCGCTGTATCAACCGTGCTATAGCAATCTAGACAGTGTAGGTCCCAGAACATGCGGTAGACGAGTTGTTGTCGTTGTTCCATCTCTTCATGAATGTATATCATGAAGGTGTTAATATCCGCACTGATATTCGTCACTTTGACAGTGACTTCCGAGGGAAAACACGATAAGATTGAAAAGATTTATTTATTTATATTTTATTTATTTATATTTTTATTATTTGTGCACTAGATGTTTCGCAATAATTGTTTGTCTTTCCTCGTGGTGAATTCAGTAAATGTAAAAAATAAAATTTTCTATTTTCTATGTTGGGAATACATTATTTACCATTTTTCTATCACTAAGGTTATTTCACTCAAAAACAGAAATTCACAAGTATTCTGTGAGTTTCTGTCGATTTCTGTACCAAGATCACACAAAAAATAATAATTCCGCATAAGTCTTGGCAGTGTAAGCCGTTCTGGCTCATTTTACTGATGATTGAAGACAGCTGTGCAAATATAATCAACACTATTATTTTCATATTTCCACCATTTCTAACATATATTGTCCAATGAACTGCAATAAAAATAATAATATTAATAACAATGGTAATAATATTATTGTTTAAATTTCACTGCTAGGAATTTGCAAAGTTTGGGGATTTGACATAATTTTGCGAAAGTCACTAGGAACCCTGAAAAATTGTCATTGTTACAAAATTTATGCATCAAAAGATAAACCATATTCAGCTTACACGCACCACTACATTGCACAGATATTAGAAATTTGTTGATAGTCATAGATGGCTTTGGTGCTCCAAATAAATAACCAATATACATGTGTACATGTGAATACAAAGGTGCAAACTGAAATTCCATGTCTGATTTAATAATTTGAAATTTTCTACGCCCCCCCGAATTGTCGCGTTTGATTAAATGGGTTTGTACCCTGACAAGTCCTGAGGAATTATATCTGTAATCCCCAACAAAAAAACATCAACAACAAAAAAATGTTATATTATTTATTACGTGTATTATTTACATATTTAATGTTGTTTGCTTTTTTGTGTGAACTAAATTTTATTCATTCATTTCATTACCGAAGGATCTCATAGATTAAGGTATTCATCGTCGTCATAGCAATGAACAGTCTTATATACTGTAAAATGACTAATTTTCATTGGGTTTAAATTTCACTGATTTACCATTTCAGGCATATTTAGTGGGTTTTAAATTCACGGTTTCGTCATTTAGATAATGTGTTCTATGGTAAATTTTACTTATTCACTGTGTTTTAATTTAGCGCATTTTTCCAGTCAGCGAAATAAGCTAAATTAAAACCCAGTGAATAATTACCCCCTTTACAGTAGTTTGTTTTGTAATGTGCGCAGGGATTAAAGTAAATTGGACAACCGTATTTTTAAGTCGGCAACTAGTTTTTTAGACTGGTTGTCTATGTAGATCAAAGGAAATATATACAAAATACAATATGAATCGTGTTCATTCTTTCTTGTCTGTTGAAGTTGTTAGTATGTGATATTTAGTTTTCGTCGGACAGTATGCAGGCGCATCGACCTCTGCTGTGTGTTGGTCGATACTCCAGCTGTACTGACTTCGTGCATACTTTGCAGTATCCTCATAATAACCTCATAATATGTGATATTGCCCGAAAGTCCCATCTCTTTTATCCACACTAACATCAATACATATAAGATGGTTGTTGCTTTCATCTGCAATTACATGAAATTGTTTCCTTTCACATATAATACATCTTGTACAGTGTTTAGTTTTCAAGAGATCATGTTGAAAAAGTTTTCCATGACTGCTCTATTTTTACTATAGATTTTTTGGTCATTTATTGGTATCAAAAAACATGGTTTAAAGTAAATAGCAAAATTTCTCATTAATTTTTGCCTAAATGCCAGAATTAGCAATGCAACAAGAAATAACACTGCAGCCAAAACAGAAGCACAGTTCAGTATACTTATATGTATACAGCTATTTGAACAGGAATCGATAGGACACTGGATATACATACCCACTAGATTTTTTTTTATAATGTGAAATTTTTTCTTAGACCTGAGTGGTCAATGTGAGTTTTGTTTCCATAGTAATAAATACTTATTCCAGCAAAGTAACAACATGCTTTACAATTCAATTACATCACGTTTGCCATATTATAACACTATAGACATTTTGTGCAAATTTTGTTAGGTGTACTGTTTATGATTTCTTGAGTCGCTGGATTGATATCAAGTTCAACTATCAAGTATCTGGTTATGCAATTATCAACTACATGTATCTAGAAAGCAAAATGAAATTGCTGAAGTATAAATTATTGAGATCTTTGTTGTCTTTCTATAGAACTACCGTAGAAGACAATATGGCATACACACTGCATAGTTGGTATATGTCTCTGTTGACCAGTGTATGTATGTTGTTATGTTGGTACAGTTTACCATGTGTTCACGCAGGTAAGTGAATTCAGTGTACTGTAAAATACTTTATTTTCACTTGGAATTAATTTTCGCTGAATATACCTATTTCCCTATATTTTACATTCAACTTGTCAAAAATCAGTGAAAATAAATTCTATACAAAACACCCAAAAAGTCTTTTCAGCAAAAATAAATTCCAGCTAAAATTCAGTATTTTACAGTATAATATTTTACTGTTTAAGTCGATTATATATACTGAGCTTGGTTTCGCTTAGGAGGATTTGCCAGAACCTTATTTGGCAATTTGCCATCATCAATCACTGTCATCTCCATGTGTAAATACGATATCATGTGACACATGTATATAACATCATGGGTTTATAAAATAACAGGATGTAACTTTCATAAACGTGTACATTGATGTGCGAGGAAGATGTGAAATGCTTGAAAATGATCACATTCTGTGTTTGTCAATCGAACATAGTTCTAACCAATAGCGTCATTGAGTGCTTGGAAATATTTGATTATATAATTAATTAGAAATGAACAAGATTTTATTACACGCTTTGCGACTATACTGCCAAACATGGTCATATCACAGACGCTTGCACGTACACCGTCACCTTGTGAATCCTTTATTCATGTATGGAAATTGTCATGTCAAAATACTGAATTCTGTCGTAAATTGGCCCATCTAAAAAAACCATGGTGGTGGGTGCTTAATTGGGGTTCAAAAGTAAAAGATCATCAAATATTTTATTTGGTACTTCCAAAACGAAAGAAACTATTGCAGAAGCTAATTTTGATACATTTTTTTCTAGCTGAATTGAAAAGTAGACTGCCTAAAAATTCATTACAATGTCACCCAGTGTCATTTTTCTGCAAACAAAAACCACATCACATGTGATACAATTTGCGACAAATACAATTTTTTTAAAAATGTTATTGCTAAAGAAAGTATATTCTAAACGGAGTTTCAAATAAAAACGAACACAACTGCACTGCCTAGCAACAAATGATCACGGTTGCGCAATCCAGTCATGCTGCGTTTCACAATTGTTGATTATTACTCAGTAGTGATTATAATAACTTACAAAAAAATTAAATTTGTTGAATTTTTATGAAATGCAAATAAAATTCAACTTAGTTTCATCGTAAGCAAATGATTCTGGTTGCATATGAACGCTTGATGCTGTGTGATATTCGCTATGTTCTTTCTCTTGCATGAGTTGACCTAATAGGTCAAATCGCTAATTAACCAATCACAATGGTGGATGATGTCAACATGTTCAAATTACCATGATTGCATTTAAATATGTTAATGTTATTGAATGCAGCACGGAAGAGATTTGCCGATGTTGTTGTACGATTTTTTTCGAAAAAATAAACTGAGCATTTGAAGAATAATTTAACATTGTTGAATTGTGTTATGTCATATGTCATAATCTAATAGTCCCCGCTTGGATGCAGTCTGAAAGCGACTTATGGATTGGTGTCCATGTGTATGCGCCAATCTGTCTGTCCATCTGTGTGTGTGTCAGTTCATCCAGACCTGTATTATGAATATGGTAGAATGGCAGAAATTTTAATCTTAAAGATTCATCAAAGTGTAGTGTTTCTGCCATTCTGGTAACTTGTTTATTCCAAGTTGTTTTCATGAAAATAGTATATAACTTGTGCAATAAATCTATTGTTTTATTTTATTCTATAGTGCCGAGTATTACGCTAGAAAACACAGTGATAGAGAAGGGTTCCCAGCTGTATCTAGAGTGTTCATTGAATGTTACTAGTCCATATACAGTAAATGACTTAGCATGGTGTTTCAATGAAATCAAAATATCAGAAGAGGAGTATCATATAAAAGACAATAAGACATTGCTACTTATTATTGAAGAAGCCAAGTTGAGTCATTCTGGTAACTACTCATGTAAAGTGATGTCAGACGAAAGTAATTATGCAAAGACACATGTCAAAGTCGGGTGTAAGTATTTATGTCATAAATTAAGTGTTTTGATTTGAAAATAAATTACTTTTATGTATTTATTATTACATGTCTGTATGCAAATACGATATATAGTTTATTATAATACATCTGTCGTTACAGCGTGCAGTAATTTTGTGGAATTTATGGGGTATTTTCATCCTACCATATTAGGAAATGCGAATTCCAAATATGGAATGATTACACGCTTAATGATAAAAACAAACATGGCTGCCACCAGGGTTCGACTGGACTCCACACAAAAAAGTTTGCTGATTCTGTTCTAAACTTTTTGTATTTCGGGATTCCCATGATGGGAGGAAAAGATGTATAATAATAAGGTTATTAAGACGATGCCGACAAGTATGCACTCAGACAGTACGTTGTCACATCGACCTCCACTGCGTGTTGGTCGTTAGTTCTGCTGTACTGTCTTCTTACATACTTGTCGGTATAGTTTTAAGAATTGAAGGAAATGCATTCATTGACAATAGAACCTGTTGGTAATGTCCACTACATCTGTCACTGTAACGTCATAAGTTACAACGTGACGTAATTTTCATCCTACCATATAAGAAAATGCAAATTCTCAATATGGAGTGATCCGTGTGTGAGTGTTCTCTAATAATTAAAACAAACATGCAAGCCCCAAGGGTTGGACTCTGTTCTAAACTTTTTGGATTTCGGCATTTCCTTGATGTATCCTTGAGAGGAAAAGATGTATAATAATAAGGTTCTTACAAGGATACTGCAAAGTATGCACTCAAACAGTACCCAGCCGCATCGACCTCCGCTGCACGTCGGTTGATACTTCTGCTGTACTGTCTTTGTTCATACTTTTCGGTATCCTCCTAATAACATATTATTATTAATGAGTATTTGTGGGTTTTCTGAAACTCATTATTGACTGATTTATTTCTATGGGCCATTTGTGTTTATAGATATTTTGAATTTACAGAACATTTATGAATTTGTTATGCAAAATAACATTTGTGCCTTCGTGAAATTCACTGTATATAAATTATTAAATGTTTTACAGGCGTGCTGAGAATTATTCGGACAGTTAGTTGGCAATATATCTTGCGACTTTGCAAAACACTGGGGTCTTTGTCCAATCTAGACTTGATGGCGCCGTTGTATTGGCACGCCCTCAATTGGAATCGTTCCATTATCTTGCAAGATGCAGGTAAAATGCTGTTTTCAAAACGACATGCGTTGGTTATCATACATTAACAGGTTATATGTTGTTTAAGCATTCAAAATGTTATTTTGAATTGGTATAACCATCTGAGTCCACCTGACATTGGCGGGAAGGCTTTAAAAGTTTCTTACATTGGATGTGCTGCAGTTTCGCGACACTTTTGAGCCAAACTAAAAGTTGTTTTTACATTACTGTTGCATTATGTATCAAATCCAGATTGCTTACCGAGGTGGGAGAGTACGTCAGGGATATACAGATGGAACAATTGGTTATAACAGTTTGATGGACTTGGTCAAATCAAAAGTGCCTTTCTTAAGCGAATCACTTTTTCAACTGTAGTTTGAAAATGACAAGGATATGACGACCGTTATTATGTCTACCGGTAGTCCATTTTTGTATCAAGTACAACTGACTAAAATAAGCGAGGAGGTTGACATTTTTCGACAAAATTAAGCAACACCCAACTTGCAATTTTTTAAATTACTGAAAATAATTACAATATAAATATAAAAAAAAAATGGTTGTTTTATACGCATGCTCGATAATACTTGCAATTCACCAAGCTGACAACCCCTATGAAATAGTCAATCCCAAACCACACACATGCCTGTCAATCAAGTGGCGCCGACAAGTCTAGATTGGCAAAGACCCAAGTGTTTTGCAAAGTTGCAAGTCACTTGCCCGAATAATTTTCAGAACGGCTGTAATCTACTTATAATTAATAAAATAATTTATTTTGTCAGTGAAACCCAATGCAACCATGCGATGTACATCAACTAATCATATTGAAATCTACTGTACATGGAATGAATTTAATTCAAATCTACCGAGTGATTATAATTATTCATGGAAACTAAGGTGAGTTGTCTTGTACATGCTTACGAAATACTGACTTTGAACCAAAGATTTATTAGATTAAAGATTATGCAATGAGAAATATCACAGAATCCATAGACAAGTTGATAAGTGTAAGTGAGGTTATTGTCCAATTCTAGGAAGTATTATGATTTAATTAATACTACCAGCTTGGAATGAAAATGTGTTTTTTTTATGGACTTTAGTCTTGCGATTTTGTGATCATTGCACAATCTTATATTCTATGGAACTCATTCAGAAAGCTGTCCACAACTCTGCTATTATAACCAGTCTAATCTGTCTGTATATCACAGTTGCACAGACCACAATTAGAATTGAATCTACAGGGTCCATAGCATTGGGAAAATCTTTTGAAAGTCTTTGGATTTTTTGAGGTCTGGAAAGTCTTTGTGTTGTCTTTGAATTGTCTTTAAAAATAAAAAAATCTTTAAATTTCTTCATAGTTATTAATTCATTTTAGAAAGGCCTGTTTTTTCCAGGGAACAATCATATCCTCAGAATTTTGATGAGCTTTGGTGATGATAATGGCTTGAATTAAGGGTCAAAATGCCTTGGGGGGGGGATGCAAGAAAGTTTAGGAAAAGGTGTGGAAAGGTCTTGGAAATCATTTGGCTCTTGGTGCTATGGAACCTGATCTATCAATCCGCTTCTCTCAATGAATTTTATCATTCATTGTTTGAATCTGTCTGTTAATTTTTGCTGTCTAATCGCTGTAGCTTATTAATTAATTCAATCAATTAATTATTTCAGATTTGAAGATGACTCGTTTTGGCGAGAATGCGTAGATACATTTGACAGCGAAGAGTTGGAGCCACAATGTATATGCGACGACCGTGAATGTTATTTTCCCGAAAATCACGGTTCAGTACATCATATGAGAGTAGTACTCACTAACCAGCTTGGCACAACAAAAATAATTATACCATTTAATCCTGATGTCGAAAGTGAGTACTTATTATAACATACTGCTTTCATTTTGTGCACAGTAACCAGTATACTGTAAACTGACTTGGGTCAAATTTTTATAAATTTTGCGATCCAGTGAAACACAATTTTATAGTAGAACATTTTTCTGATGTGTTGATGAATTTTGTGAATATTTGCATTCACAAATATCATAAAATGCTGAAATCATGATAATTTCTAGCAATGAAAAATTAAACAGTTCAGGATCACTCATCACTACCAGTGAAGCACAATGCCTGCCTATTAATTCAGGTTTCCTTTCATTGACATGCATCCATTTACAAAGCATTCAAAACACATTCTATCCTGGGTAATTATATGCATGTATAATATCATCCAATTGGCCGTCATATTTATGCCAAATAGGATGTGATCGCTGATTAACACAGGCTAACGATCTTCTACGATAAAATAAATTGTTTTATTAACATTATCGAACAGCATCAATGCTAAGTGCCCGCAACTATATTGCAGCAACTATAAAGATGAAACATTTACTATACTTTGGACTTTCAAGAACAACATTTTATTAAACTGTTGTATTGTGTTGTCATGTTGTATTTACAGCAATACCAAATCCTCCAGAGTCTGTGGAAGTTGTGTCTACTTCCAGTGAAAGCATTAAATGGTCTTGGAAGAAGCCAGCAGACTGGAAGGACGACTTGCTCCACTTATTTTACAGAGTTCAGTATTCAAGTGTAGCATCTTCATGGCAACAGGTATGCAACACCACCACCATAGACTCTAAGACATTATGGTCAAAGATTATTCATTAATGAGAGACAACCTGTAAAATATGGATCATCTGTTGCTATCATACAACTCATAGACCATTGTATGTGGTCACTTTATGACTAGACACCCATTTCTTTCAAAGTTGAATCACAAACTTCTATGACATGTGACCAACGCATGATATATACTTTCTGTATCTATATGACAAAAACATGGATTTCTTTCACAAATCCAGACACATCCTAATTCCATGACATGTGGTCACTTATAATATGTGGTTATTACAAGGATACCGAAAAATATACACAAAGACAGTACAGCGGAAGTATCGACCGCCGCGCAGTGGAGGTCAATGCGTAGGATGAAAATACAAAGTGCAAAACCGCAAAATGTAACTTATGGTGACAAATGTGTAATAATGGTTTTTATTCCTTTAATATGGCAGGAAATCAATCAAGAGGTGTTGTCATGACATTCATGCCTAGAACCTTTTATTCTCATTTCTAGGAAGTGCTTCAGGATTATGACCAAACATACTATGAATTATCAGATGGAAAGCCATATACGGAATATTATTTCCGGGTTTCCTGTATCTCTGAATATGTTGATTCAGAGATATCTGGAGATGAGACTGAAATATGGAGTGAATGGTCTGATGTCATAACAGCTAGAACAGATGAAGCTGGTAATTAATATTACTTCTGTTATTAACTATCTTTGTGAAAGCTAATTTATTTTGTCGTCTGTCTGTTGATATGTACATGTATGTGTCTGCGTTGGTGCATGGAAGGCACTAATGAAAGGAGCCACGACGCTATTGTTTTAGCTTTACCCTATGATCGTTTGTCAATGTTTGTTCACAAACAATGTTCTTGTTAGCTTTTAGCACCTTCGTACAATGGGTTATGCTAATCTTGAGCATTCGGTACTATTTGGAGCATGTTCGGAAGTGATAGTCAAATCTTGCATGTACAATATTGAAAATGGTGTCTAGTTTGAATGCTGATGTTTCCGGAGATCTTGGCAAACTTTAATGGAAAATTGTCAGATATAACATTGATTGAAGAAGAACTGATGAAATATCGTGAATTTTTGTACTTGTGATAGTAATGAGACTTAATCAATGATTGCTTGTGAGGATTGCATTATTCAATGGTACCACTGTCAGTGCATGGGTTTGGCGCCCGAAACTGTCAAAATTTTTGACCACCGGACATCGGCGAACACCAACAGAAAAGATAGTATCGAAAGAAGGCCATGCCTAGACACTTTCTCTGTGATAATATTTTTTAGGAGTCCTTAGGAATATTTGTTGTAGAGACTCGAAATCTTGTTCTAGTTACAGTTGCTAATAATTAAAACATGTGAAATCTGTGAGGTCGAAAGTTCATCTGTTGAATTTCCGGTTGTGAAATACCTATTTTGACCTTTCACACCTAAACAATTCGAGTGCGCATGTGTGATGACCACAGTTTCATAATGCGCATATATTTTATGGTCACATTAAAACTCGGCGAGGTTATATCATATTCTGCTAACTTGTTACTTGTGTAAACAATCGCAAACGATCATCGACATCAAAGATGAGCTAGACAATGTCCTTATCAGGATTAATTTGGGCTGAAACAAAAGGAAATAAGCCAGTTAAGAGGCTTAAGTGGCCACTAAAGAAGCCTCGTGACTCCTTCCGTTAGTACCTTCCATGGTTGGTATAAGTTTCAGTCTGTTGTTATTGTCTGTCTGTGTGTGTGTGTGTGTCTGCGTTGGTATTGTTTGTTGTTATGTTGTGGTATACTACTCATTTTTAGCTCCACTGTCGATAAAGTCGAGCGGAGCTTATAGTATTACTGATTGTCCGTCGGCGTCCGTCGTCGTCAACTTTACATTTTCTACTTCCTCTTAAAATCCACAAACTGTATAGCTGTGAAACTGTCTAGGAAGGTACCTTGGGTGGTTCTCTTTCAGATTTGTTCATTTTGTGTGGATATGTTCAATTGTCTTATTTATAGCAAATATTTTATTCATTTTTGGTCAAAAATGCTATTTTCGACTTATCCTTGAAAACCGCTAGCCCAACTGCTTTGATACTTGGTATGTTGGTACCTTAGGTAAACCTCTCTCAGATATGTTCATTTTGTGATGATATCTTCATTTCTCTAATTTTGATGAATATTTTTGTCATTTTTGGTAAAAAATTATATTTTCGACTTGAAAACTGCTAGTCTGATTGCTTCGTAACTTTATTTGTATGTACCTTGGGTGAATCTCTGTAATAATTTCGTGATGATATCTTCAAATCTCTAATTTTAGTGAAATATTCTCTGCAACAAAATCAAGAAAGTTGGTGTCTTGCGATATTAAAGCAGCTAGCATTAAGTTTAAATTGCTTCTTAGTCATTGCTTTCAGAGCATGCATCACAAACAGCGGAGCTATATCAGCCGACAGGCTGCTAGTTATGTTGTTAAAATAAAATACAAGTCATTTGTCCTCATTTTGCTGCATAAATCAATATGTAATTGAATGGTGGTGGTTATCGCGCCACGCATGTACTAATTATGGGTCTAAAAAAAGATGGGGAATTTGCGCAGACCAACGATTACAAACTGAGAGGTAACCAAGCATTGACTAGGTGTTTTCCTCGTTATTGGAAGGTATCGAAGGAGTCACCAGTGATAATTAGTGCAATTTGTATCCAGGTCAAAACTCATACTCGCATCTTTCCATTGCATTGGATTGAAGGGAAATCAATGTTTATCAACACTAATATTGCACATGCGTTGCGTGTCTCCCATTGCCCTTTTACAAACCCCCCCCCCCCCCGTAAATTGTATGACTAACGTTTCCTGTGTGTCAGATTTAAAATGAAAATGACAATAGCTATATTTAATAAATGTTTTTTCTCTGATTTTTATTTTTAATAAAACAAATCCTTTGTGATTAGTAAAATGTAGGCACTGAAAGCCGAGAGTGGTGATGGTGAGGTGACAACATTACCCTTGTGTTGTGTAACTTTGCCTTTCCAATTGTGTCTAAAACAATATTTCAGTCAGAATTGGTCATCTTTATGTGGTTATAATTTAAAAACAAAATCTTACATATCACAGCTATTGTGGCTTTAGTGGCCGACAGTTCCCAGTACAGGGTCCAATTACTTTTTTTGAAATGCTCTCAGCTGTCAACACAGAGCATAATAGTATGACTGATTGTCTGTTGTCCTTGTTTTGTTTTTTTTTAATATGTCACAAATGTAGCAATCTTGTGATCACATGACATTTCTTTACATAGCCCCCTCTGGTACAATTGAGATTGGGATAGCACCAGATGAAGTAGTAAATGGTGAACAGAGAGCAGTGAAACTTACATGGAAGGTAATGTCAAACATTATTTTGATATTTTATCCCCTAGCCACATATTTTGTTCATATTACTCCCTAACTACTTATTTTGTTCACTTTGCTCCTTAGCCACTCATTCTGCTCACTTTACTCCCTAGCCACTCATTCTGTTCATATTACTCCCTAGCCACTCATTCTGTTCATATTACTCCCTAGCCACTCATTCTGTTCACTTTACTCCCTAGCCACTCATTCTGTTCATATTACTCCCTAGCCACTCATTCTGTTCACTTTACTCCCTAGCCACTCATTCTGTTCACTATACTCCCTAGCCACTCATTCTGTTCACTTTACTCCCTAGTCACTCATTCTCTTACTCCATATAACACATTTTTCTCAATGAATTCAATTTTTTAAACAGCCTCTCAAGCCAGAAGAAGCTAATGGCATAATCTTGCAATATAAAGTACGGGTATGGATCCTGAATGGCACTGATGGCATACAGCACATGTCTACAACACATGTATCATCTTTGGAAGGGTTTAACATGACAGAAAGGACTATGGAAAGATACAAGTTTATCCAAGTTGATCCACAAATTACTGCTTATACTATTGAAGGTAGGACTACACTATGTGTTTTGTATCATTTGAGCAGGGTGAAAATATTAGTTGTCAAATGATAATGTAGCGACCTTGGCTCCAGCCTGACTGCTTTAGTGTTTTTCTGGCTTATAATGTTACTCTGGATATTTATTTAGTATTAATTGATCAAAAATTGCCAAATTAAAAAAAAACGACCTCTTTTAGTAGATGTGTAGACACATTTTATAAAATACTGGATTTAGATCAGTGAACTACTAGTTAATAATATCCCAAATAAGGCATATTTTAAACAAAAAAATCCAATTTACCGAGTACAATGGTTTCTGCAATACAAGATATGATAAACAACCTGGATTTTTCACTACAACAACAGATTGATCTGTTAAAAAAAGTATAAAGCAAATAAGCTAAGTTATCAAGCAAAAATACATAAATTTCTGGGGAAAAAATAAAACAGAAAATAAACAAACTGAGGACTTCAAAAAATTCAAGATTCTTGTAATTTTGGAGAATACTTGGATGTGTTGAATTTGAAACAAAGTATAGAACTAGTAATTACAATTTAGCAATAGTAAAATACCTACTGAAAATGTACTGCATGATGAACTGCACTTTGTTATCATATTCTCTCAATATAAATTAATAAACCAACAAATCATTACATTACAAAGACATTACAATTTCACAAGAAACACAGGATGATCTCCAGAAATTCAATTTCTTGATGACTTCAAAAAATAACGTCACAATAAAAAGGATAGGTAACAATATTCATTTCAATTAAGACATGTATCCTATTAACAACTTACCTTCCTTTTACAGTAGTAGTTATCACAACTATTATTTATTTATTGTTGTTTTGGATAGGAGCAGTCTAGCTGGGTTCACTAACAGTGGTAACCACGTAGGAAGTTTAGGAGCATACTTTTACACAAAGTATCAAAGCACCATAATTAATACAAACTAATTGTTCAGTATTGTCTGGTTTCAGATTTGAATAAAGATGAATATTACTTAGTTCAAATAACTGCAGAAAACAGTGCTGGAGAATCACCACCTGCTAGTTTAGTAATACCACCATACATGACTGGTAAGTATCTGTAATACTGCCTTATTTGGTAAATCACCTGTCATTCCTTAATTAACATGGCCTTATTTGGTAAATCACCTGACATTCCTTAACATGGCCTTATTTGGTAAGTCACCTGTCATTTCTTAACATGGCCTTATTTGGTAAATCACCTGTCATTAGCTGGGATATAAAATCCCAGCTTATGTCACTGTGATCGTCAGTTGTGGCGTGGATCTGAAGTTCATGTTAGGGTCATGGTAGTTTTACCCTGTTTTGGGACTTAATTGTACTTTGTGTTATTTATAAATTTTCAGGAAACATATGGTGATTTTTTTTTTTAAATGACACTAAAATAAAGCAAGTAAAACAATGGGGGATACGCTAGTGAGGTATTCAAGAGGGGATTACTTTTTTGACTATTGTTATGCTAATAACGACCCAATAACTCACTATCCATATATGTACATAACCAGATACGGATTTAGGACAGGCTCTTCTATTGTTTAACATTATACCCACTCATGATTAATCAAACGCCGAGAGAAACGTGCGCGTACATCGGGTGTGTGTTTGGTATGTGTAATAGCCAATATTCTCAAGGCTAAGTTGTTAACGCTCAAGACCAGACAGCACAATTTTTTGGCGAGGTCTGTCGTTGAAAAAATGACCAAGTTTTTGTTACCGTGAAAGTTTTTGACAATTTCCTGGGAAGTGCAGAGAACATGGCAATAAAAGATTACGGGAAAGGGGCATGAAAAGTACGTATTGAACGCTAAAGACATTGCAGTGTTCTCCCCAGGCCTTTTATACAAGTATCGGGTCTGATACTGTTCTTTTTGAATATAGATGGAAAACCGTTGACTTCTTCAGTAGCATTTCAGACATTGCAAGATATATATATAATACTCACCACTATTGGGTTAAAAAATTATTTACGATCATTCAAAATTAATATCGTGGTCATGGCTATCCGTTCGACCCAGTACTGACCATCCGCTGTTGCGACGCCTCGAGCAGAGTAACGGAAGGCTGAATTCCCCGCGTTTACTGTCACAGTGGCATACACTCGACAGCAACGGCTAGGAAGTTTGTCAGTTTTATTTTGTAAATTACCTGTCATTCCTTAACATGGCCTTATTTGGTAAATCACCTGTCATTCCTTAATTAACATGGCCTTATTTGGTAAATCACCTGTCATTCCTTAACATGGCCTTATTTGGTAAATCACCTGTCATTCCTTAACATGGCCTTATTTGGTAAATTATCTGTCATTCCTTAACATGGCCTTATTTGGTAAATCACCTGTCATTCCTTAATTAACATGGCCTTATTTGGTAAATCACCTGTCATTCCTTAATTAACATGGCCTTATTTGGTACATCACCTGTCATTCCTTAACATGGCCTTATTTGGTAAATCACCTGTCATTCCTTAACATGGCCTTATTTGGTAAATTACCTGTCATTCCTTAACATGGCCTTATTTGGTAAATCACCTGTCATTCCTTAATTAACATGGCCTTATTTGGTACATCACCAGTCATTCCTTAACATGGCCTTATTTGGTAAATCACCTGTCATTCCTTAACATGGCATTAGTGGGTAAAACACCTGTCAGTCCTTAACATGGCCTTATTTGGTACATCACCTGTCATTCCTTAACATGGCCTTATTTGGTAAATTACCTGTCATTCCTTAACATATCCTTATTTGGTAAATCACCTGTCATTCCTTAATTAACATGGCCTTATTTGGTACATCGCCTGTCATTCCTTAACATGGCCTTATTTGGTAAATCACCTGTCATTCCTTAACATGGCCTTATTTGGTAAATCACCTGTCATTCCTTAACATGGCCTTATTTGGTAAATCACCTGTCATTCCTTAACATGGCCTTATTTTGTGAATCACCTATCATTCCTTAATTAACATGGCCTTATTTGGTACATCACCTGTCATTCCTTAACATGGCCTTATTTGGTAAATCACCTGTCATTCCTTAACATGGCCTTATTTGGTAAATTACCTGTCATTCCTTAACATGGCCTTATTTGGTAAATCACCTGTCATTCCTTAATTAACATGGCCTTATTTGGTACATCACCTGTCATTCCTTAACATGGCCTTATTTGGTAAATCACCTGTCATTCCTTAACATGGCATTAGTGGGTAAAACACCTGTCAGTCCTTAACATGGCCTTATTTGGTACATCACCTGTCATTCCTTAACATGGCCTTATTTGGTAAATTACCTGTCATTCCTTAACATGGCCTTATTTGGTAAATCACCTGTCATTCCTTAATTAACATGGCCTTATTTGGTACATCGCCTGTCATTCCTTAACATGGCCTTATTTGGTAAATCACCTGTCATTCCTTAACATGGCCTTATTTGGTAAATCACCTGTCATTCCTTAACATGGCCTTATTTGGTAAATCACCTGTCATTCCTTAACATGGCCTTATTTGGTAAATCACCTGTCATTCCTTAACATGGCCTTATTTTGTAAATCACCTGTCATTCCTTAACATGGCCTTATTTGGTAAATTACCTGTCATTCCTTAACATGGCCTTATTTGGTAAATCACCTGTCATTCCTTAATTAACATGGCCTTATTTGGTACATCACCTGTCATTCCTTAACATGGCCTTATTTGGTAAATCACCTGTCATTCCTTAACATGGCATTAGTGGGTAAAACACCTGTCAGTCCTTAACATGGCCTTATTTGGTAAATTACCTGTCATTCCTTAACATGGCCTTATTTGGTAAATCACCTGTCGTTCCTTAATTAACAAGGCCTTATTTGGTACATCACCTGTCATTCCTTAACATGGCCTTATTTGGTAAATCACCTGTCATTCCTTAACATGGCATTATTTGGTAAATCACCTGTCATTCCTTAATTAACATGGCCTTATTTGGTACATCACCTGTCATTCCTTAACATGGCCTTATTTGGTAAATCACCTGTCATTCCTTAACATGGCATTAGTGGGTAAAACACCTGTCAGTCCTTAACATGGCCTTATTTGGTACATCACCTGTCATTCCTTAACATGGCCTTATTTGGTAAATTACCTGTCATTCCTTAACATGGCCTTATTTGGTAAATCACCTGTCATTCCTTAATTAACATGGCCTTATTTGGTACATCGCCTGTCATTCCTTAACATGGCCTTATTTGGTAAATCACCTGTCATTCCTTAACATGGCCTTATTTGGTAAATCACCTGTCATTCCTTAACATGGCCTTATTTGGTAAATCACCTGTCATTCCTTAACATGGCCTTATTTTGTAAATCACCTATCATTCCTTAATTAACATGGCCTTATTTGGTACATCACCTGTCATTCCTTAACATGGCCTTATTTGGTAAATCACCTGTCATTCCTTAACATGGCCTTATTTGGTAAATTACCTGTCATTCCTTAACATGGCCTTATTTGGTAAATCACCTGTCATTCCTTAATTAACATGGCCTTATTTGGTACATCACCTGTCATTCCTTAACATGGCCTTATTTGGTAAATCACCTGTCATTCCTTAACATGGCCTTATTTGGTAAGTCACCTGTCATTTCTTAACATGGCCTTATTTGGTAAATCACCTGTCATTAGCTGGGATATAAAATCCCAGCTTATGTCACTGTGATCGTCAGTTGTGGCGTGGATCTGAAGTTCATGTTAGGGTCATGGTAGTTTTACCCTGTTTTGGGACTTAATTGTACTTTGTGTTATTTATAAATTTTCAGGAAACATATGGTGATTTTTTTTTTTAAATGACACTAAAATAAAGCAAGTAAAACAATGGGGGATACGCTAGTGAGGTATTCAAGAGGGGATTACTTTTTTGACTATTGTTATGCTAATAACGACCCAATAACTCACTATCCATATATGTACATAACCAGATACGGATTTAGGACAGGCTCTTCTATTGTTTAACATTATACCCACTCATGATTAATCAAACGCCGAGAGAAACGTGCGCGTACATCGGGTGTGTGTTTGGTATGTGTAATAGCCAATATTCTCAAGGCTAAGTTGTTAACGCTCAAGACCAGACTGCACAATTTTTTGGCGAGGTCTGTCGTTGAAAAAATGACCAAGTTTTCGTTACCGTGAAAGTTTTTGAAAATTTCCTGGGAAGTGCAGAGAACATGGCAATAAAAGATTACGGGAAAGGGGCATGAAAAGTACGTATTGAACGCTAAAGACATTGCAGTGTTCTCCCCAGGCCTTTTATACAAGTATCGGGTCTGATACTGTTCTTTTTGAATATAGATGGAAAACCGTTGACTTCTTCAGTAGCATTTCAGACATTGCAAGATATATATATAATACTCACCACTATTGGGTTAAAAAATTATTTACGATCACTCAAAATTAATATCGTGGTCATGGCTATCTGTTCGACCCAGTACTGACCATCCGCTGTTGCGACGCCTCGAGCAGAGTAACGGAAGGCTGAATTCCCCGCGTTTACTGTCACAGTGGCATACACTCGACAGCAACGGCTAGGAAGTTTGTCAGTTTTATTTTGTAAATTACCTGTCATTCCTTAACATGGCCTTATTTGGTAAATCACCTGTCATTCCTTAATTAACATGGCCTTATTTGGTAAATCACCTGTCATTCCTTAACATGGCCTTATTTGGTAAATCACCTGTCATTCCTTAACATGGCCTTATTTGGTAAATTATCTGTCATTCCTTAACATGGCCTTATTTGGTAAATCACCTGTCATTCATTAATTAACATGGCCTTATTTGGTAAATCACCTGTCATTCCTTAATTAACATGGCCTTATTTGGTACATCACCTGTCATTCCTTAACATGGCCTTATTTGGTAAATCACCTGTCATTCCTTAACATGGCCTTATTTGGTAAATTACCTGTCATTCCTTAACATGGCCTTATTTGGTAAATCACCTGTCATTCCTTAATTAACATGGCCTTATTTGGTACATCACCTGTCATTCCTTAACATGGCCTTATTTGGTAAATCACCTGTCATTCCTTAACATGGCATTAGTGGGTAAAACACCTGTCAGTCCTTAACATGGCCTTATTTGGTACATCACCTGTCATTCCTTAACATGGCCTTATTTGGTAAATTACCTGTCATTCCTTAACATGGCCTTATTTGGTAAATCACCTGTCATTCCTTAATTAACATGGCCTTATTTGGTACATCGCCTGTCATTCCTTAACATGGCCTTATTTGGTAAATCACCTGTCATTCCTTAACATGGCCTTATTTGGTAAATCACCTGTCATTCCTTAACATGGCCTTATTTGGTAAATCACCTGTCATTCCTTAACATGGCCTTATTTTGTGAATCACCTATCATTCCTTAATTAACATGGCCTTATTTGGTACATCACCTGTCATTCCTTAACATGGCCTTATTTGGTAAATCACCTGTCATTCCTTAACATGGCCTTATTTGGTAAATTACCTGTCATTCCTTAACATGGCCTTATTTGGTAAATCACCTGTCATTCCTTAATTAACATGGCCTTATTTGGTACATCACCTGTCATTCCTTAACATGGCCTTATTTGGTAAATCACCTGTCATTCCTTAACATGGCATTAGTGGGTAAAACACCTGTCAGTCCTTAACATGGCCTTATTTGGTACATCACCTGTCATTCCTTAACATGGCCTTATTTGGTAAATTACCTGTCATTCCTTAACATGGCCTTATTTGGTAAATCACCTGTCATTCCTTAACATGGCATTATTTGGTAAATCACCTGTCATTCCTTAATTAACATGGCCTTATTTGGTACATCACCTGTCATTCCTTAACATGGCCTTATTTGGTAAATCACCTGTCATTCCTTAACATGGCATTAGTGGGTAAAACACCTGTCAGTCCTTAACATGGCCTTATTTGGTACATCACCTGTCATTCCTTAACATGGCCTTATTTGGTAAATTACCTGTCATTCCTTAACATGGCCTTATTTGGTAAATCACCTGTCATTCCTTAATTAACATGGCCTTATTTGGTACATCGCCTGTCATTCCTTAACATGGCCTTATTTGGTAAATCACCTGTCATTCCTTAACATGGCCTTATTTGGTAAATCACCTGTCATTCCTTAACATGGCCTTATTTGGTAAATCACCTGTCATTCCTTAACATGGCCTTATTTTGTAAATCACCTATCATTCCTTAATTAACATGGCCTTATTTGGTACATCACCTGTCATTCCTTAACATGGCCTTATTTGGTAAATCACCTGTCATTCCTTAACATGGCCTTATTTGGTAAATTACCTGTCATTCCTTAACATGGCCTTATTTGGTAAATCACCTGTCATTCCTTAACATGGCCTTATTTGGTAAATCACCTGTCATTCCTTAACATGGCATTAGTGGGTAAAACACCTGTCAGTCCTTAACATGGCCTTATTTGGTACATCACCTGTCATTCCTTAACATGGCCTTATTTGGTAAATTACCTGTCATTCCTTAACATGGCCTTATTTGGTAAATCACCTGTCATTCCTTAATTAACATGGCCTTATTTGGTACATCGCCTGTCATTCCTTAACATGGCCTTATTTGGTAAATCACCTGTCATTCCTTAACATGGCCTTATTTGGTAAATCACCTGTCA
Organism: Saccoglossus kowalevskii; assembly: GCF_978046115.1. Classification (NCBI taxonomy): domain Eukaryota; kingdom Metazoa; phylum Hemichordata; class Enteropneusta; family Harrimaniidae; genus Saccoglossus; species Saccoglossus kowalevskii. The sequence goes on along the minus strand of NC_140649.1, from coordinate 18,179,267 downwards.
TTCCTTAACATGGCCTTATTTGGTAAATCACCTGTCATTCCTTAACATGGCCTTATTTGGTAAATCACCTGTCATTCCTTAACATGGCCTTATTTTGTAAATCACCTGTCATTCCTTAACATGGCCTTATTTGGTAAATTACCTGTCATTCCTTAACCTGGCCTTATTTGGTAAATCACCTGTCATTCCTTAATTAACATGGCCTTATTTGGTACATCACCTGTCATTCCTTAACATGGCCTTATTTGGTAAATCACCTGTCATTCCTTAACATGGCATTAGTGGGTAAAACACCTGTCAGTCCTTAACATGGCCTTATTTGGTAAATTACCTGTCATTCCTTAACATGGCCTTATTTGGTAAATCACCTGTTGTTCCTTAATTAACAAGGCCTATATTTGGTACATCACCTGTCATTCCTTAACATGGCCTTATTTGGTAAATCACCTGTCATTCCTTAACATGGCATTAGTGGGTAAAACACCTTTCAGTCCTTAACATGGCCTTATTTGGTAAATCACCTGTCAGTCTGGTTATACATTGCAATATTTGTTAAGTAAAGTGAACTTAATGAATGTAATTATTCCCATTGTTTTTCAGTAACTAAAAGAATAAAATGGTGGATTACTCTTGTCTGCGTTGTTACATCTATTATTGGTTTTATTTTAGTTGTCATGTTATTCAGATGGTCTTACCTTAAAATGAAAAATAAAGGAATTTTTGAACCTGTTCCACAAGTCTTCATTCCAATCGAGGTGAGTTGCATCATTGCAACATCTGATTTCAACTGAGGAGGTGCTGTATTATGCGGTATATTTCATGTCCTTGGGAGGGGGTTTGGCACTCTTGATTTTTCTGATTTTGGTCCTATAACATTTTCTGCTTTGGTAGCGTTGGACATTATAGGACCTTGATGCACATCATTTTGTTTTACGATCTGATTCAAGATGGCCGAATGGCGGCCATTTTTGTGCTAAAAAATCATAAAAATCAAGCATTTCTCGGCTGTTTACAGATGGATTTTGTTCAAACTTGGTATATACATTAGAAATTATGGGACCTTGATGCAAATGATTTTGTTTTTCAGATTAGATTCAAAATGGCCGGCTGGTGGCCATTTTGTTTCAATAAATGTGGTTCTCGTGCCATATGTCTGACTTGCTTTCACTGATTTTGTTCAAATTTTAAATATTCATTATACATCATGTCATAGATAGACAGATATATTGGTTTGACGATCCTATTCAAAATGGCCAAATGGTGGTTATTTTTGTGCTAAAAAATCATCAAATATCAAGCATTTCTGGCATTTATGGATTGATTTCGTTCAAACTTATAACCTACATTAGACATAACAGGTTCCTGATGCACGTCATTTTATTTCATCATTTTGTTTCACGATCTGAATCATGATGGCCGAATGGCGGCCATTTTTGTGCTAAAAAAATCATAAAAATCAAGCATTTCTCGGCTGTTTACAGATAGATTTTGTTCAAACTTGGTATATACATTAGACATTATGGGACCTTGATGCAAGTAATTTTGTTTTTCAGATTAGATTCAAAATGCTTTGACTGATTATATTCAAATTTTATATATTTGTCATACACCATGTTATATATATACATGTATTCAAAATGGCTGATTTTGAATGCTGTTCCAGAGCAATATGGAGAAGTACTTGTTTGACAATCAGATACAAATGTCAATCATTTTAATGTTAAAAAATCATATTCCTGACATGGTTATATTCCAGCTATATTACTATAAACAAAACTATATATCTTAAATTTGATAATTGTACCTTACTGTGCTGTAATGACACCTTACTGTGCTGGAATGACTCCTTACTGTGCTATAATGACACCTAACTGTGTCTGTAATTGACACCTTACTGTGCTGGAATGACACCTAACTGTGTCTGTAATGGCACCTTACTGTGCTGGAATGACTCCTTACTGTGCTATAATGACACCTAACTGTGTCTGTAATGGCACCTTACTGTGCTGTAATTGGCTCCTTACTGTGTCTGTAATGGCACCTTACTGGGCTGTAATGGCACCTTATTGTGCTGTAATTGACACCTAATTGTGTCTATAAGGATAACTTTCTGGGCTGTAATGATACCTAACTGTGTCTGTAATTGTACCTTACTGTGCTGTAATGACACCTTACTGTGCTGGAATGACTCCTTACTGTGCTATAATGACACCTAACTGTGTCTGTAATGGCATCTTACTGGGCTGTAATGGCACCGAACTGGTTCTGTAATGGTACCTTACTGTGCTGGAAGGACACCTTACTGTGCTGTAGTGATACATAACTGTGTCTGTAGTGGCACCTTACTGGGCTGTGATGACTCCTTACTGTGCTGTAAAGACACCTTACTGGGCTGTAATGGCACCTTACTGTGCTGTAAGGATACCTTACTGTGCTGTAAGGACACCTTACTGTGCTGTAGTGATACATAACTGTGTCTGTAGTGGCACCTTACTGGGCTGTGATGACTCCTTACTGTGCTGTAAAGACACCTTACTGGGCTGTAATGGCACCTTACTGTGCTGTAAGGACACCTAACTGAGTCTGTAAGGACACCTTACTGGGCTGTGATGACTCCTTACTGTGTCTATAAGGACACCTTAATGTGCTGTGATGACACCTTACTGTGCTGTAAGGACACCTTACTGTGCTGTAGTAACACCTAACTGTGTCTGTAATGGCACCTTACTGGGCTGCGATGACTCCTTACTGTGCTGCAAGGACACCTCATTGTGCTGTAATTGACACCTAACTGTGTCTATCAGAACAACTTACTGTGCTGTAATGACATCTTACTGTGCTGTAATGACTCCTTACTGTGCTATAATGACATCTCACTGTGCTGTAATGACACCTTACTGTGATGTAAGGACACCTTACTGTGCTGTAATTGACACCTGTGTCTATAAGAACACCTTACTGTGCTGTAATGACATCTTACTGTGCTGTAATTGACACCTGTGTCTATAAGAACACCTTACTGTGCTATAATGACATCTCACTGTGCTGTAATGACACCTTACTGTGATGTGAGGACACCTTACTGTGCTATAATGACACCTTATTGTGCTGTAAGGACGCCTCACTGGGCTGTAATGACACCTTACTGTATCTATAGCGACACCTCACTGGGCTATAATGACTCCTAACTGTGTCTGTAATGGCACCTTACTGGGCTGTATTGGCACCAAACTGTGTCTGTAATGGTACCTTACTGTGCTGTAATTGACACCGAACTGTGTCTATAAGGACACCTTACTTGCTGTAATGACACTTTACTGTGTCTGTAATTGGCCCCTTACTGTGCTGTAATGACACCTTACTGTGTCTGTAATGGCACCTTACTGTGCTGTAATGACACCTTACTGTGTCTGTAATGGCACCTCACTGGGCTAAAATGACACCTAACTGTGTCTGTAATGGCACCTTACTGGGCTGTATTGGCACACAACTGTGTCTGTAATGGTACCTTACTGTGCTGTAATTGACACCGAACTGTGTCTATAAGGACACCTTACTTGCTGTAATGACACCTAACTGTGTCTGTAATGGCACCTTACTGTGTCTGTAATGACACCTAACTGGGCTATTATGACACCTAACTGTGTTTGTAATGGCACCTTACTGGGCTATAATGACACCTAACTGTGTTTGTAATGACACCTTACTGGGCTGTAATGGCACCGAACTGTGTCTATAAGGACACCTTACTTGCTGTAATGACACCTGACTTGCTGTAATGACACTTGTGTCTGTAATGGCACCTTACTGGGCTGTAATGGTACCGAACTGTGTCTGTAGTGGTACCTTACTGTGCTATAATGACACCTAACTGTGTCTGTAATGGCACCTTACTGGGCTGTAATGGCACCTTACTGGGCTGTAATGGCACCGAACTGTGTCTGTAATGGTACCTTACTGTGCTGTAATTGACTCCTAAATGTGTCTATAAGGACACCTTACTTGCTGTAATGACACCTTACTGTGTCTGTAAGGACACCTTACTTGCTGTAATGACATCTTACTGTGTCTGTAATGGCACCTTACTGGGCTGTAATGACACCTAACTGTGTCTGTAATGGCACCTTACTGTGTCTGTAATGGTACTTTACTGTGCTGTAATTGACACCTGTGTCTATAAGGACACCTTACTGGGCTATAATGACACCTAACTGTGTTTGTAATGGCACCTTACTGGGCTGTAATGGCACCGAACTGTGTCTGTAATGGCACTGAACTGTGTCTGTAATGGCACCTTACTGTGCTGTAATTGACACCTAACTGTGTCTATAAGGACACCTTACTTGCTGTAATGACACCTAACTGTGTCTGTAATGGCACCTTACTGTGCTGTAATGACACCTAACTGTATCTGTAATGGCACCTTACTGTGTCAGTAATGGTACTTTACTGTGCTGTAATTGACACTTAACTGTGTCTATAAGGACACCTTACTGGGCTATAATGACACCTAACTGTGTTTGTAATGGCACCTTACTGGGCTGTAATGGAACTGAACTGTGTCTGTAATGGCGCCTTACTGGGCTGTAATGGCACCGAACTGTGTCTGTAATGGTACCTTACTGTGCTATAATGACACCTAACTGTGTCTGTAATGACACCTTACTGGGCTGTTATGACACCTAACTGTGTCTGTAATGGCACCTTACTGGGCTGCAATGACACCTTACTGTGTCTGTAATGACACCTTACTGGGCTGTAATTGACACCTAACTGTCTATCAGGACACCTTACTGGGCTGTAATGACACCTTACTGGGCTGCAATGACACCTTACTGTGTCTGTAATGGCACCTTACTGGGCTGCAATGACACCTTACTGTGTCTGTAATGACACCTTACTGGGCTGTAATGACACCTAACTGTGTCTGTAATGGCACCTTACTGGGCTGCAATGACACCTTACTGTGTCTGTAATGGCACCTTACTGGGCTGTTATGACACCTAACTGTGTCTGTAATGGCACCTTACTGGGCTGCAATGACACCTAACTGTGTCTGTAATGGCACCTTACTGGGCTGCAATGACACCTAACTGTGTCTGTAATGGCACCTTACTGGGCTGCAATGACACCTAACTGTGTCTGTAATGGTACCTTACTGGGCTGTTATGACACCTTACTGTGTCTGTAATGGCACCTTACTGGGCTGTTATGACACCTTACTGTGCTGTAATTGACACCTAACTGTGTCTATAAGGACACCTTACTGTGCTGTAAGGAAACGGTCACCATACTTAGATATAATGACACCTTACTGTGTCTGTAATGGCACCTTACTGGGCTGCAATGACACCTAACTGTGTCTGTAATGGCACCTTACTGGGCTGCAATGACACCTAACTGTGTCTGTAATGGCACCTTACTGGGCTGTTATGACACCTTACTGGGCTGTTATGACACCTTACTGTGCTGTAATTGACACCTAACTGTGTCTATAAGGACACCTTACTGTGTTGTAAGGAAACGGTCACCATACTTAGATATAATGACACCTTACTGTGCTGTAATCACACCAAAGTTAGTTTTAATGACATCTTACTGTGCTGTGATGACACCTTACTGTGCTGTAAGGACATCATACTTAGATATAATGACACCTTACTGTGCTGTAAGGACACCATACTTAGATATAATGACACCTTACTGTGCTGTAAGGACACCATACTTAGATGCAATGACACCTTACTGTGCGGTAACCACACCATATTTAGATGTAATGACACCTTACTGTGCAGTAAGGACACCATACTTAGATGTAATGACACCTTACTGTGCTGTAAGGACACCATACTTAGATATAATGACACCTTACTGTGCTGTAAGGACACCATACTTAGATATAATGACACCTTACTGTGCTGTAATCACACCATACTTAGATATAATGACACCTTACTGTGCTGTAAGGACACCAAACTTAGATATAATGACACCTTACTGTGCTGTAATGGCACCATACTTAGATATAATGACACCTTACTGTGTGGTAATCTCACCATACTTAGATATAATGACACCTTACTGTGCTGTAAGGACACCTTACTGTGCGGTAAGGACACCATACTTAGATGTAATGACACCTTACTGTGCTGTAAAGACACCATACTTAGATATAATGACACCTTACTGTGCTGTAAGGACACCATACTTAGATATAATGACACCTTACTGTGCTGTAATCACACCATATTTAGATATAATGACACCTTACTGTGCTGTAATCACACCATACTTAGATATAATGACACCTTACTGTGCTGTAAGAACACCAAACTTAGATATAATGACACCTTACTGTGCTGTAATGGCACCATACTTAGATATAATGGCACCTTACTGTGTGGTAATCTCACCATACTTAGATATAATGACACCTTACTGTGCTGTAAGGACACCATACTTAGATGCAATGACACCTTACTGTGCGGTAAGGACACCATACTTAGATGCAATGACACCTTACTGTGCGGTAAGGACACCATACTTAGATATGACACCTTACTGTGCTGTAATCACACCAAAGTTAGTTGTAATGACACCTTACTGTGCTGTGATGACACATTGCTGTGCTGTAATGGTACCTTACTGTGCTGTAATGGTACCTTACTGTGCTGTAATGACTCCTTACTGTGCTGTAATGGTACCGTACTGTGCTGTAATGGTACCTTACTGTGCTGTAATGGTACCTTACTGTGCTATAATAACACCTTACTGTGCTGTAATAACACCTTACTGTGCTGTAATGGTACCTTACTGTGCTGTAATGACTCCTTACTGTGCTGTAAGGACACCATACTATGCTATAATGACACCTCACTGCACTGTAATAACACCTTACTGTGCTGTAATGGTACCTTACTGTGCTGTAATGACTCCTTACTGTGCTGTAAGGACACCATACTGTGCTATAATGACACCTCACTGTGCTGTAATGACATCTTACTGGGCTGCAATTACTCCTTACTGTGCTGTAAGGACACCATACTGTGCTATAATGAAACCTCAATGTGCTGTAATGATACCTCACTGTGCTGTAATGACTCCTTACTGTGCTGTAATCACACCATACTTAGATATAATGACACCTTACTGTGCTGTAATCACACCATACTTAGATGTAATGACACTATACTGTGCTGTAATCACACCATACGTAGATATAATGACACTTTACTGTGCTGTAAAGACACCATACATAGATATAATGACACCTTACTGTGCACACCATAAAAAGATGTAATTGTGCCTCAGTGTGATATACACCTACCTTTTCAATATGAATACTAATCAGTTGTATATTTATCTGCTTGTAGATTGATGCAGACAATACTCATTCCGGTCAATACTTGTTATCAGATTATCAAGATTACCAAGATCCACTGGTTGAAAAGTATGATATTTTGAAATCTCAATGTAAGGAACAAATGACAGTTGGATTTAAAAATGGCCGAAGTGACAGTTGTAGTACGCAGATTACATTCATCAATGATAGTGGGTCTGGTAACCAAGGTAACAGAAGACAACATAGAGATATTTGTGATGAGGATGAAGGTCTACCAAATGCAAGATTATCATCTACTGCAAGTGATGGTAAAGAAGATGGTGATGTCATGAGAAAACATTGTAAGGACAAACAGACACCACCCTTGGCCGTGGTGCTTCCTCCAAAATCGCCTGATGACTACAGTCAGTTAACTAATAATGATAACATTCATTTAGCAAAAATGCCAAGTTGGAATAATTCAAAAATAAAATCACAATTACCAAGTCAGCAAGGATATTGCAAAGTTACAGAAAAAGGTGTTGTCATGCCGACAACCATGCAAGCACCAGTACCTAGAGTTGGAATAGTGCATACACCGACACGTCAGCCCAAAATATCAGTCAATGGTGTCCATGGCAACAAAACATTAACATCATGTCAAGTGACTGCAAAGCAAGCTGCAGTACAGATACATAACCCATGCAATGTAAGCAAAGTGTCTGTCAATAGAAATCAAGCATCAAAAAGTGATGAGGATCTTGGGTACAGCCAAGTGTCAGCCAATAGAAATCAGGCAACAAATAGTGATGAGAATCTTGGGTACAGCCAAGTGTCGGCCAATAGAAATCAAGCATCAAACAGTGATGGGGATCTCGGGCACAGCCAAGTGTCGGCCAATAGAAATCAAGCATCAAACAGTGATGAGGATCTTGGGTACAGCCAAGTGTCGACCAATAGAAATCAGGCATCAAACAACGATGGCCACATCACAACCAATGACAATGCTGCAATTTGCAATCAAGGTGATAATGGCTATTGTAAAGTTACTTCTAATGGCCATCCAGTGATTCAGGATGATTCTTCTAGCATGTGGAGTGATAGCAGTGAAAGTACTTACCCACCAGACAGCATTGATGGTGAAGAAGTGATGCACCAGTCACCACATAGCATGTCTGGTTATGTAGAGCAGCAACCAACAACACAACCCGTAAATAATACTGGTGTGAGACAAGGGGCTGCTGGCGATCAATTGACATCACAACACATACATGGTTATGTTGCACATTGTGCTACTGGTAGTCAGCCAATAGACAGACAACAAACATCACAACCCATAAATAATGGTTATGTTGCACATGACGGTACTGGCAATCAGCCAATAGACAGACAACAATCATCACACCCTATAAATAATGGTTATGTTGCACATGACGGTACTGGCAATCAGCCAATAGACAGACAACAAACATCACACCCTATAAATAATGGTTATGTTGCACATGACGGTACTGGCAATCAGCCAATAGACAGACAACAATCATCACAGCCCATGAATAATGGTTATATTGCACATGATGACACTGGCAATCAGCAAATGAACGGACACCAAACATCACAACCCATAAATAATGGTTATGTTGCACATGATGGTACTGGCAATCAGCCAATGAACATACAGCAAACATCACAACCCACAAATAATGGTTATGTTGCACATGATGGTACTGGCAATCAGCCAATAAACATACAGCAAACATCACAAGCTATAAATAATGGTTATGTTGCACATGATGGTACTGGTAATCAGCCAATGAACACACAGCAACCATCACAACCTATAAATTATGGTTATGTTGCACATGATGGTACTGGCAATCAGCCAATGAACACACAGCAACCATCACAACCTATAAATAATGGTTATGTTGCACATGATGGTACTGGCAATCAGCCAATGAGCACACAGCAACCATCACAACCCACATAGTGACTATGTTGCACATGATACTGGCATTCAGTCAATAAAATATACCTGTACACAACGACTATGTTGTACATGATTCTACTGGAAATCAGTCAATGAACAAATGCCAAAAACATCACAACCTATAAATGTTTACTATGTTGCATAAATAATGAACATGGTACATACAAATGTGCCAAAACATTTACCAACAAAAATTTGGAGAAAGGAGAGAAAAATAGTGATGTTGCTATGGAAACATTTAACTTAAGAGTTAGGTATATGTGTATCATTTGAATTCTTTGTATTTACTGAATTCTACATAAATGAAAAGCTGGTAACATTGGTTCATTTAAATGTGTAGTGTATGTGTATTGCTTGTTATGCACTGCAACACCAAATGGCATGTCTTTTATAATAGATCAAAGTTTTGAATAATAGTCAATAATGTTTTTGAAAACTATAACAATGAAATATATATATATATATATATATATATATATATACACATTGTCACAAGTTCAGTCTTGAACTTAAACGAGTCTTAATACTTTCATGATTATTAGTTTGACTGTCATGTTTTGTGGTGTAAGCAAAACTCTAAAATATCCATTATTCCATGAAGTACAGTTTGCACTGATTCTATATTAGACAATGTTAGTGCTCTACGCGAGACAAGTTGTCATTTGTAAAATGTTTTTTTTTGTTTGTTTTTGTTTATTCATGTCTTTCTCTCATGCAACTTGGAAGTTTATATGTTATTATTTAGTGAATTTACAATCACTATGTTATGCAAGTTCTGGGCCATCGTGTAAAACTTTTATTCATGTTTGGGGCCAATGCATAAAACATTTATAAAACTCATAGATATTGTATGTCAATCTGTGTTATAAAGGATAGTAAATAAAATCACAAATTACAAAATTTTTCATGAAAGAAATGTTGTTTACATAGCAATGGGTTATAGTTCTGTAGTTTTTAGGTAGATATGTACCTTTTTAACCCCCAGGTTTTTAACAACACTTTAAATTCAACAAGCCAATAGGTTATGAAGATGTATGTCATGTTATATATATTTTTATCATTCATAAATTGGTCAAAAATAATGAAAACAAAATTTAGTAAAACCACAGTTCATCTATCTCTATAGAGGGACTGTGGTAAAACATATAACAAAATAATGGTGTATTCAATTCACCACCAGTTCCCTATTTTCATCACAAATTCACCAAATAGTCCTGTTTATGGTCTGCACTTTCCTTCAGAAAGCTTGGGACAAAAATAGCTAAAAAACTGAAAATTGACTCAAAATTTGTCTGTTGGCTCCAAAATTAGGGTTACTATACAGAAATATTGAAGAATATATTTTTTAAAAAATGCAGAAAAATTTAGGCGAGAAAGTGTAGTAGTGAAAAGATTAATGATGCATTTTTTATCAATTTATCATGTTCACATTTCTACAGCATATAAGAACCTTAATGTGTTGTCTTCAAAATGGAAAAAAGACTTAGCCTTAAACACATTGCTTTATGATGCTGCTTTTTTTCCCCATTTATTTTGTCTATTCATAGGCGCTTACCCCAAACCCAATGCAATATTTACATACACATTGAAATCGAGGTTGTCGTGTATTAATCTAGTTAGTGTAGATTGTTTTCACTGCCATCCATGTTATAAGTCAGCTCTGTTTTTGAACTATAAAGCCATTGAACATATATAGTGAATACCCAAAAAAGTTCCAGGATTTAGGCCCTTCGAAATATATATAATTCACTATGAATTCTGGATGCAATCTGTCAGTTTGAATTGTTCATACTTCATTAGATAACATTCTTACATACAGTATATAATTATTTTCTATATTTTCAAAATTTTCATCAAGATCTTTATGTAGCCAATGTTGAACTGTGTAAATTTGATTCAACATTATCAAAATATATAAACTTAAAATATATAAATTATTAAAATATATCAAAAATGTTTTCCCAAAATTTTGGTGAAAAAAAATACAGCATTCAAAACTGGTAAGGAACGTATTATCTAGGTGCTGATACTACAAAAGATTTTGTGTGAAACAAATGGAGAATTACAAAATATAGTGGCATTGTATTTTTCATTGGGTTCCTTGAGACAAGGATAAATCAAGTGATCACAAATCTCATGCAGGTGGAGAAAAAAAACATTTTATATTAATTATGTTTTCAATCGATTGTTTGGTCACAGGAAAGATATTTTGAGTTGAGTGAGTGTATTACCTGTAAAGAATTAAATAAAGAGAAAAGCCATCACAAAAAATGAATGATGGTTCTACCATCTCCCACCCCCAGAATGTCTTATGGTAAACCATTAACCAGGTGTTTATCTTTTTAATGCTGAAAACCAAAGACTGATACTAACTACCATTTCCTTTACATCAGTAGTACAAGTATTATAAGACTGTTAAAGCACTTATACACTGGGCAATACAGTTACTTTTTCATTGCTTTAATTTTAACGAATATCATTATGAACGTTTGTTTTGTTTTTTTGTTCAAAGTTAAAAAAATTTCATTTATCATACTTTTTTTAAAATATAGAGGTTGAACTATGTTATTAATAAAATAATTTATTATTTGCAACGTTTTAATTGTTGTTATTTCTTAAACTTAAATAACTGCATATTTTTTAAATTTATTTCCTGTTTATGATCTTACTTTTAAATGATATGAACATTTTATCTATCAATGATGGCCTATCTAACCTTTCAATGATGGCCCATCTTACCTTTCAATGATGTGACCATTTCATCTATCAATGATGGCCCATCTTACCTTTCAATGATGTGACCATTTCATCTATCAATGATGGCCCATCTAACCTTTCAATGATGTAACCATTTCATCTATCAATGATGGCCCATCTTACCTTTCAATGATGTGACCATTTCATCTATAAATGATGGCCCATCTTACCTTTCAACCACGTGACCATTTCATCTATCAATGATGGCCCATCTTACCTTTCAATGATGTAACCATTTTATCTATAAGTGATGGCCCATCTAACCTTTCAATGATGTAACCATTTCATCTATCAATGATGGCCCATCTTACCTTTCAATCATGTGACCATTTCATCTATAAATGATGGCCCATCTTACCTTTCAACCACGTGACCATTTCATCTATCAATGATGGCCCATCTTACCTTTCAATCATGTGACCATTTCATCTATCAATGATGGCCCATCTAACCTTTCAATCACGTGACCATTTCATCTATCAATGATGGCCCATCTTACCTTTCAATCATGTGACCATTTCATCTATCAATGATGACCTATCTAACCTTTCAATGATGTAACCATTTCATCTATCAATGACGGCCCATCTTACCTTTCAATCATGTAACCATTTCATCTATCAATGATGGCCCATCTTACCTTTCAATCACGTGACCATTTCATCTATCAATGATGACCCATTCTTCATTTCAATGATGTAACCATTTCATCTATCAATGATGGCCCATCTTACCTTTCAATGATGTGACCATTTCATCTATCAATGATGGCCCATCTAACCTTTCAATCACGTGACCATTTCATCTATCAATGATGGCCCATCTTACCTTTCAATCACGTGACCATTTCATCTATCAATGATGGCCCGTCTAACCTTTCAATGTTGTAACCATTTCATCTATCAATGATGGCCCATCTTACCTTTCAATCATGTGACCATTTCATCTATCAATGATGGCCCATCTAACCTTTCAATCACGTGACCATTTCATCTATCGATGATGGCCCATCTTACCTTTCAATCATGTGACCATTTCATCTATCAATGATGGCCCATCTAACCTTTCAATGATGTAACCATTTCATCTATCAATGATGGCTCATCTAACCTTTCAATGATGTGACCATTTTATCTATCAATGATGGCTCATCTAACCTTTCAATGATGTGACCATTTCATCTATCAATGATGGCCCATCTTACCTTTCAATGATGTGACCATTTCATCTATCAATGATGGCCCATCTTACCTTTCAATGATGTGACCATTTCATCTATCAATGATGGCCCATTTTAACTTTCAATCACGTGACCATTTCATCTATCAATGATGGCCCGTCTAACCTTTCAATGATGTAACCATTTCATCTATCAATGATGGCTCATCTAACCTTTCAATGATGTGACCATTTCATCTATCAATGATGGCCCATCTTACCTTTCAATGATGTGACTATTTCATCTATCAATGATGGCCCATCTTACCTTTCAATGATGTGACCATTTCATCTATCAATGATGGCCCATCTTACCTTTCAATGATGTGACCATTTCATCTATCAATGATGGCCCATCTTACCTTTCAATGATGTAACCATTTTATCTATAAATGATGGCCTGTCTTACCTTTCAATAATGTGACCATTTCATCTATAAATGATGGCCCATCTTACCTTTCAATCACGTGACCATTTCATCTATAAATGATGGCCTATCTCACCTTTCAATGATGTGACTATTTCATCTATCAATGATGGCCCATCTTACCTTTCAATCACGTGACCATTTCATCTATCAATGATGGCCCGTCTAACCTTTCAATGATGTAACCATTTCATCTATCAATGATGGCCCATCTTACCTTTCAATGATGTGACCATTTCATCTATCAATGATGGCCCATCTTACCTTTCAATGATGTGACCATTTCATCTATCAATGATGGCCCATCTTACCTTTCAATCACGTGACCATTTCATCTATCAATGATGGCCCGTCTAACCTTTCAATGATGTAACCATTTCATCTATCAATTATGGCCCATCTTACCTTTCAATGATGTGACCATTTCATCTATCAATGATGGCCCATCTTACCTTTCAATGATGTGACCATTTCATCTATCAATGATGGCCCATCTTACCTTTCAATGATGTAACCATTTTATCTATAAATGATGGCCTATCTTACCTTTCAATAATGTGACCATTTCATCTATAAATGATGGCCCATCTTACCTTTCAATCACGTGACCATTTCATCTATAAATGATGGCCTATCTCACCTTTCAATGATGTGACTATTTCATCTATCAATGATGGCCTATCTCACCTTTCAATGATGTGACTATTTCATCTATCAATGACGGTCTATCTTACCTTTCAATGATGTGACCATTTCATCTATCAATGATGGCTCATCTAACTTTTCAATCATATGACCATTTCATCTATCAATGATGGCCCATTTTTCATTTCAATCATGTGACCATTTCATCTATCAATGATGGCCCACCTTACCTTTCAATCATGTGACCATTTCATCTATCAATGATGGCTCATCTAACCTTTCAATCATGTGACCATTTCATCTATCAATGATGGCACATCTTACCTTTCAATCATGTGACCATTTCATCTATCAATGATGGCTAATCTAACCTTTCAATCATGTGACCATTTCATCTATCAATGATGGCCCATCTTACCTTTCAATGATGTGACCATTTCATCTATCAATGATGGCCCATTTTAACTTTCAATCACGTGACCATTTCATCTATCAATGATGGCCCGTCTAACCTTTCAATGATGTAACCATTTCATCTATCAATGATGGCTCATCTAACCTTTCAATGATGTGACCATTTCATCTATCAATGGTGGCCCATCTTACCTTTCAATGATGTGACCATTTCATCTATCAATGATGGCCCATCTTACCTTTCAATGATGTGACCATTTCATCTATCAATGATGGCCCATCTTACCTTTCAATGATGTGACCATTTCATCTATCAATGATGGCCCATCTTACCTTTCAATGATGTAACCATTTTATCTATAAATGATGGCCTATATTACCTTTCAATAATGTGACCATTTCATCTATAAATGATGGCCCATCTTACCTTTCAATCACGTGACCATTTCATCTATAAATGATGGCCTATCTCACCTTTCAATGATGTGACTATTTCATCTATCAATGATGGCCCATCTTACCTTTCAATCACGTGACCATTTCATCTATCAATGATGGCCCGTCTAACCTTTCAATGATGTAACCATTTCATCTATCAATGATGGCCCATCTTACCTTTCAATGATGTGACCATTTCATCTATCAATGATGGCCCATCTTACCTTTCAATGATGTGACCATTTCATCTATCAATGATGGCCCATCTTACCTTTCAATCACGTGACCATTTCATCTATCAATGATGGCCCGTCTAACCTTTCAATGATGTAACCATTTCATCTATCAATTATGGCCCATCTTACCTTTCAATGATGTGACCATTTCATCTATCAATGATGGCCCATCTTACCTTTCAATGATGTGACCATTTCATCTATCAATGATGGCCCATCTTACCTTTCAATGATGTAACCATTTTATCTATAAATGATGGCCTATCTTACCTTTCAATAATGTGACCATTTCATCTATAAATGATGGCCCATCTTACCTTTCAATCACGTGACCATTTCATCTATAAATGATGGCCTATCTCACCTTTCAATGATGTGACTATTTCATCTATCAATGATGGCCTATCTCACCTTTCAATGATGTGACTATTTCATCTATCAATGACGGTCTATCTTACCTTTCAATGATGTGACCATTTCATCTATCAATGATGGCTCATCTAACTTTTCAATCATATGACCATTTCATCTATCAATGATGGCCCATTTTTCATTTCAATCATGTGACCATTTCATCTATCAATGATGGCCCACCTTACCTTTCAATCATGTGACCATTTCATCTATCAATGATGGCTCATCTAACCTTTCAATCATGTGACCATTTCATCTATCAAT
Organism: Saccoglossus kowalevskii; assembly: GCF_978046115.1. NCBI lineage: Eukaryota > Metazoa > Hemichordata > Enteropneusta > Harrimaniidae > Saccoglossus > Saccoglossus kowalevskii. The sequence goes on along the minus strand of NC_140649.1, from coordinate 18,163,143 downwards.
GATGGCACATCTTACCTTTCAATCATGTGACCATTTCATCTATCAATGATGGCTAATCTAACCTTTCAATCATGTGACCATTTCATCTATCAATGATGGCCCATTTTTCATTTCAATCACGTGACCATTTCATCTATCAATGATGGTCCAACTAACCTTTCAATCATTTGACCATTTTATCTATCAATGACGGCCCATCTTACCTTTCAATCATGTGACCATTTCATCTATCAATGATGACCCATTTATCCTTTCAATCATGTGACCATTTCATCTATCAATGATGGCTCATCTTTCCTTTCAATCATTTGACCATTTTATCTATCAATGATGGCTGTAAATGATGTGTTCACTTCATTTGTCAATGGTATGTTCACTTCACTGGCCAATGATGTGTTCATTTCATCTGTAAATGTTGTGTTCATTTCATCTGTCAATAATGGCCATCTTACCTGTTAATGATTTGTCCATTTCACCTGTAAATAATGTGTTCACTTCGCTGGTCAATGATGTTTTCATTTCATCTGTAAATGTTGTGTTCATTTCATGTGTCAATGATGGTCATCTTACCTGTTAATGATCTGTTCATTTCATCTGTAAATGATGTGTTCACTTCACTTGTAAATGATGTGTTCATTTCATCTGTAAATGTTGTGTCCATTTCATGTGTCAATGATGGCCATCTTACCTGTTAATGATCTGTTCATTTCACTTGTCAATGCTGTGTTCACTTCACTTGTAAACGATGTGTTCATTTCATCTGTAAATGTTGTGTCCATTTCACATGCCAATGATGGCCATCGTACATGTTAATGATTTGCCCATTTCACCTGTAAATGATATGTTCACTTCACATGTAAATGATGTGTTTATTTCATCTGTAAATGTTGTGTCTAATTCACGTGCCAATGGTGGCCATCTTACCTGTTATTGATTTGTCCATTTCACCTATAAATGATGTGTTCACTTCACTTGTAAATGATGTGTTCATTTCATCTGTAAATGTTGTGTTCATTTCACATGCCAATAATGACCATTTCACCTGTTAATGATTTGTCCATTTCACTTGTAAATGATGTGTTCACTTCACTTGTAAATGATGTGTTCATTTCATCTGTAAATGTTGTGTCTATTTCATGTGTCAATAATGGCCATCTTACCTGTTAATGATTTGTCCATTTCACCTGTAAATCATGTGTTCACTTCACTTGTAAATGATGTGTTCATTTCATCTGTAAATCTTGTGTCTCTTTCATGTGTCAATAATGGTCATTTTATCTGTTAATGATTTGTCCATTTCACCTGTAAATGATGTGTTCACTTCACTTGTCAATGGTGTGTTCATTTCATCTGTAAATGTTGTGTCTATTTCATGTGTCAATAATGGCCATCTGACCTGTCAATGATTTGTTCATTTCACCTGTAAAAGATGTGTTCACTTCACTTGTAAATGATGTGTTCATTTCATCTGTAAATGTTGTATCTATTTCATGTGTCAATAATGGCCATCGTACATGTTAATGATTTGCCCATTTCACCTGTAAATGATGTGTTCTCTTCACTTGTAAATGATGTGTTCATTTCACTTGTAAATGATGTGTTCATTTCATCTGTAAATGTTGTGTCTAATTTACGTGCCAGTGGTGGCCATCTCACCTGTTAATGATTTGTTTATTTCACTTGTCAATGATGTGTTCATTTCATCTGTAAATGTTGTGTTCATTTCATCTGTAAATGTTGTGTTCATTTCACGTGCCAGTGGTGGCCACCTTACCTGTTAATGATTTGTCCATTTTACCTGTAAATAATGTGTTCACTTCACTGGTCAATGGTGTGTTCACTTCACTTGTAAATGATGTGTTCATTTCACTTGTAAATGATGTGTTCATTTCACTTGTAAATGATGTGTTCATTTCACTTGTAAATGATGTGTTCATTTCATCTGTAAATGTTGTGTCTAATTCACGTGCCAGTGGTGGTCATCTTACCTGTTAATGATTTGTTTATTTCACTTGTCAATGGTGTGTTCATTTCACTTGTCAATGATGTGTTCATTTCATCTGTAAATGTTGTGTTCATTTAATCTGTAAATGTTGTGTTCATTTCACGTGCCAGTGGTGGCCACCTTACCTGTTCATGATTTGTCCATTTTACCTGTAAATAATGTGTTCACTTCACTGGTCAATGGTGTGTTCATTTCATCTGTGAATGTTGTGTCCATTTGACGTGTCAATAATGGCCATCTAACCTGTTAATGATTTGTCCATTTCACCTGTAAATGATGTGTTCGCTTCACTTGTAAATGGTGTGTTCACTTCACTTGTAAATGATGTGTTCATTTCACTTGTAAATGATGTGTTCATTTCATCTGTAAATGTTGTGTCTAATTCACGTGCCAGTGGTGGCCATCTTACCTGTTAATGATTTGTTTATTTCACTTGTCAATGGTGTGTTCATTTCACTTGTCAATGATGTGTTCATTTCATCTGTAAATGTTGTGTTCATTTCACGTGCCAGTGGTGGCCATCTAACCTGTTAATGATTTGTCCATTTCACTTTTCAATGGTGTGTTCACTTCACTGGTCAATGATTTGTTCATTTCATCTGTAAATGTTGTGTCTATTTCACGTGCCAGTGGTAGCCATCTTACCTGTTAATGATTTTTCCATTTTACCGTAAATGACGTGTTCACTTCACTGGTCAATGGTGTGTTCATTTCATCTGTGAATGTTGTGTTCATTTCACGTGCCAGTGGTGGCCATCTTACCTGTTAATGATTTGTCCGTTTCACCTGTAAATGATGTGTTCATTTCATCTGTAAATGTTGTGTCCATTTCACGTGCCAGTGGTGGCCATCTTACCTGTTAATGATTTGTCCATATCACTTGTCAATGATGTGTTCACTTCACTGGTCAATGGTGTGTTCATTTCATCTGTAAATGTTGTGTCCATTTCACGTGCCAGTGGTGGCCATCTTACCTGTTAATGATTTGTCCATTTCACCTGTAAATGTTGTGATCATTTCATTTGCACATTGTGCGTAATTTCTTCCTGTAAATAACGTACATAAAATTAAAACTAAAAAATGAATATATACAGACACGGAGGCAACAAGTAAATAGCTGTCGAAATGATGGGACAGAAGCCCACAAACTAAGAACTTATGAATTATTTAAACATGAACTTTATCTTAAAAATTATGTAAAAGACATTAAATACTTCTATCTGTCAAAATTTCGTCTACGTGATCATGAAATGGAACTACGGAGAAGGGGAAAACCTAAAATTTAAGCTGAAAACCGACTATGCGGAAATGTGAAAAGGGTGAGGCACAGTACATTATGAAGAACATTTTAGACTGTACATACTTTGAAACTGCAAAGCCATAACTATTGCAGGAATGGAATGCATATAATTAACTGTAATAGAACATTGATTTTCAGTAATTTGTGAACAACAACATTCCATTTTCAAGAATACAATTTATGAATGTTTTGTTGCCGTCAGCGACCGACCGAAAAATATGAAATATCGGGTCGTGTTTTTTCCCCATATAACTCGGTTATTTACGATACCCTTAGTTTTCATGAGTTTAAAACAAAAATCTGACCGACCGGGCCAATTTTTCAATTTTCCGACTTTAGGGCAAGATAAGTTGTTTTTGTTTTTTTGGCCTAAAATAGAAGAAGTATACTCAGTTGTATTGGTAAACTGTTATATCAGAAAGTCATCAATAAAATAAATTTACCAGGTATGGAATGGCTTTGTACCTCATTCCGTCTGTTATCTTTTGTTATGATGTTGTGTTTTAATTACTATAATGTGTGTATCCTCATATGTTATAGCTGTGTAATAAAGTTATTATTAATAATGGTGTAAATAAGTAAAGGTCAACACATACCAAGCTGTTTTATACAGTTATACATAGTGACATAGTTGATTTTATCATGTTTACAAATATCTTACATTTAATTCATTTCATGTGAGAATCGAAACACAATACGAACAAGATGTTGAATTGTTCGAATTACGGATATAGAGTTACGAACATCGAGTTCCAAAAAAAAAACGTGTTACAAAAATGACCACGCCTGCTTTTGCAGAATCACGCCCAAATTATTACTCTGTGTTCAACCGAACTTCGAGTTACGGGCAACTTAGATTTGTTGTTTTGTTTAACGTTCAAATTTAGTAACTCGAACTTTTATTAACAGTTAACCGAACTTCGAGTTACAGGCAATATAAATTGCTAATGTTGTTTAACTTCCACATTTAGTAACTTGAACTTAAATTAACACTTTGAGTTACGGGCAACATACATTTGTTTAACGTTTGATGTTTCCCGTAAATCGAAGTTCGGTTAATTATTAATTAAAGTTCGGGTTATTAAATTTGAACATTAAACAAAACAACGAATCTAAGTTGCCCGTAACTCGATGTTCGGTTAACAGTTTATATAAAGTTCGGACACGGTTTCTCAAAAGTCGATGTGGTTTCTAAAAAAAGAGTGTGGTCATTTGTGTAACTCGATGTACCGTAACTCGAACAATTCAGCGTCTCAATACGAGCTGGAACCAACGATGTAATCAGTTGTTCTGGAGTTGATAAATAACAAACTATCAGTACGTTTTGCACTGGGCAAAACAAAGGAAAAGAGAAAACAATTTTAACCACAGAGGGCGTAACTATACAAGGAAGTAGAGTTTGTGTTGACGAGGTCTTTTTAGTTACCGTCCTGGTGACCTTATTTGTTGGCAAATTACTGACTATAATTGTTGATCCTAAAATGTATTGGATCGTTACAGACATATATATGCTGCCAACAGGTACTGTGATGTGATTTTATTATAATATGTGTACCGGCCATATTATTTGAACGACGACTTTCGGTTCATGGTGTAGTTATGCTGAACATAAGTTACGTGTTATACCTCATGTGACGAAGTATTAACCTAAAGGCGATCTCTAACTTACAAACTTCATATCTGTGATTTCCTTGCTCCTGATTTCGACCTACAAAGCTGTCTTACCTTTATTTGTTTTTGTTAATGTTTCTTTTTTTTTCAAAAGTTGCATCATGTATACGTGCTCTTACAGGTGTCAGTCGACCGTGACTACACTCGCCAGTGAGAACACAAGCCATATTGTACGCCTACAGTATCGAGTGAGTTTGTAAAGCTTTATTTATTCACTACCCCACCTCCAAGTATCTTCTATTATGAGTAGTCAACTTTTCAAGCACTATTCTTTAGCAGCCAACATTTTGGGGAGGTGCAAAATTTTTACATTTTTTATATATTTTCTGTTACTTTTTTGTTAATTTTGAACCAAATCAACATAATTTTGGTGAGGAGTGAGTTTAATGTCAATTTCGTACAGATGAGCAGAAAGACAATCACTGTTTATAGTCTGCAATTTAGGCGCACTATGGATTTGTTTACAATTCAATTAGTGACAACAAACCCATTTCCTACATTTTTATGAATACATGCCTGAAAAAAAAAAAGAAATTGGCCAAATGCCAATATTTTGTAACATAACTAATGTTACAACCATAATAGAACGTAACTTGACTGCACCCATGTTTACCATTCAGATAGTAACTGTGCTGCGAACTGTGGCTCACATGAAGACGTGAATATTTTAACATAAACATTTGAATAATTTAAAATACCAATTGAACAATGTATTAGTGGGTGAATACCGTTGCACTTCACCTTTGACCTATTATTAAACAATATTTTTACCACTGCTAAGAAATTAATGTGTTAATTCATGCCAAATTGAATAAACGATACAACTAAATTATATATTTCTGTAAACAAATAATTAGAGTCGTTTTGAAAACATGTTTCGCATAAATTGATCTTATTTGAGGGAGACAGAATCATGGGTAATAGGTAATATCTTTATACATGTTTTACAAATTTGTAATTGGATATACTGTCTTTTATCGACATTTCTACAAATAGTTACTTCATTCTCTATGAAATATAATGTATTCTTAGTCCTGATTAAAAGACACTGACTTTCAACTGTGTTACTTTGCTGTAATTTTTGATGATATATCCTGAGAAAGTTTATTGCCTGCTCAAAGGCCTGAGAAAATTATTTCAACACCGCAACAATTTAAATATGTCTGTTGCCATTTTTGTTTATGTTTTCATTTGTTTGTTTGAATAAAGCATCATGAATAATTAATCATTACATGATGTAATGTTTTATAGTCAGGTTATTTAAGGGCATGTTTTTCTTCGGTGTATCGTTAAGCTATAGCAAGTCGTCGCATTTTTATATTATATATCTGTTGCTGGAAACTTGACCAATGGTTAAATTTTTGAGTAAAAAAATGGCTATATTAACTAGAAATTAATAGAAAATTAAAAATAAATAGAAAATTAATATGAAATTGCCAAAATATAAATTATTAATTTCTTTCTTGCTTTCTTATAGATCTAACAAAGAAGACAATATGGCATTCACACTTCATAGTTGGTATATGTCTCTGTTGACCAGTGTATGTATGTTGTTATGTTGGTACAGTTCACCATGTGTTCATGCAGGTAAGTGAATGTCATGTCCTATGTTAAGACATATGTGTCATGTTATGAAATGTTATGTTGTGTCATGTGTTGTGTTGTGATGTTTTGACTCAGGAACAAATGAAACATCAAAGAAACCAGAGAGTTTTTACGTTTCAACTTCTTGTATATTCTGCCAGTTTTACCTTGCCCGTAACATCAAAGATGGAAGGGAAAGGTATATTAAGGGAAAAATTTCTGTCTGGCGTCATCGTTAATAATTGTTATTGTGTGCACAATAACTTTACTAATTCTATTTCAAACTTTATTAAACTTGGTCACCTTATTCATCAGTATAAAGTCTTCCCCGAGTATGAACGACAGATGTCCTGTGTGAAAATATCATGCAAAAATTGGGAAAATCTGATAAACTGTTTTGACAGTTTCTACTTGACTGATCACTGGTGATACACATTCAAAGGTCACTGATCTCAGTGGAAATATGCATTGTTGTATGTGTTCAATGAAGCAAATCATTTATCTTGTAATAATATCGTTCGTAATGTATCTCCCATGGAAATACTAGACTCATGGAGAGAGTTTTTGCACAGTCTGATACACATTTGCAAACCTACCAATAAAATGTTTACAGAAAACTAGATGTCAGAAAATCAATATAAACACTCCTATGATCAAGATCTGAAGCTAATAGAAAATCTGTTTAGTCAAAAGTTATCAAATCAAAAACAATACATAAAAAATACATAAACAGCAAAATGTTGCATCCACATTTTGAAAAGAAAATTGTACTAAAATATATGTATTGTTTCAGCTATTAGAACAGAATGATAGAGATTTTATAATACTAATTTAAAAACGCACTTTAGAAACAAAGATTGCAGTGTTTGAAGATGTAGATTCTCAAGAGGCAACAGTACTGTTGACTTCTCCCTCCACTGGACACCAACTAACTATTTAAGTTGATTTGCATACAAAGCAGAGCTTTCAACATAATAGCTTTTCATAGAGAGCGTTTTTTTTTTACTTTTCAAATAATACAGTAGTCACACAATGAATATAATAAGGCAGTTCATATTTGTCTCAGTGAATCATAAATTTTTGACAGACACCTGTACAAAATACTCGACAAAAGCCAGCTTAGATTTTCTGTTATCTTGCATGTTTTATGAATGTCACACGCAACGTAATATTACCGTAATTGGTATAGTACAGGTGTGATGGTTCAAATACCAAAATGGCAACAGTAACAGAAAGACTTCCCTGGCGGCGATGATAACATACGAACACGGAGCCAACAGATGAGGTTTCAACTGGTACTGGTATTATTATACTCTGCAAACATCAAGTACAATAACGCAGTAAAACTCCACTACTCCAATAACTAGATACTTAAACTCCAATACAATTCAACGAGATCTCCGATCTGATCTCAGTGCTGAACAACTCCCCTATATATACCCACACTGTCTATAAATAGACCATTACATCAGCATACATAATGAGTCTGGAACTTACTACAAATTTCTAGAATGTTCCATTACCTTCTATTGCTTTCTACAGTGTCCTATTACCTATTCAACCAACTTCTAAAAATTCCACCCAGACACAGTACGGTTCTAGAACATTCTCAGTCACACGGAAGTGGTAAACAAGTCGTATGCGACAATGAATCTATTCACGTCTAAATGCAGCACTTTTTTTCTGAGATGAGGCATTTGTTTTTATACTAAAATATCTGAATTACTTTGAATAAAGATGGAAATTATGTCCCTTGAAATAATTAAACAAATTAGGCACCAATGAGTTTGTTAGATATTTACATCTATCAAGTTTAGTTATACTAAAGGCACTACTTTTTACATATTAATACACTCAGGTGGAAAGGTGACATATAACACCATTACTAAAGTATGTATTCTGACGCAGGCAATAAATTAGTCCCCAAAACAGGTCATATGTTATATGTCATGTAAAATGAATTGTTTTTCATTTACATAAATGAATCAATCATTGATTGATATTTGTATTTTATTCTATAGTGCCGAGTATTACGCTAGAAAACACAGTGATAGAGAGGGGTTCCCAGCTGTATCTAGAGTGTTCATTGAATGTTACTAGTCCATATACAGTAAATGACTTAGCATGGTGTTTCAATGAAATCAAAATACCAGAAAAGGAGTATCATATAAAAGACAATAAGACATTGCTACTTATTATTGAAGAAGCCAAGTTGAGTCATTCTGGCAACTACTCATGTAAAATGATGTCAGACGAAAGTAATTATGCAAAGACACATGTCATAGTCGGGTGTAAGTATTTATATCATAAATTATTACAAATTATTTTTGCACAAAAAATATGTTAAACATCCATAAAAATGATTTTTTTGTATTCATTTACTAACACTTCCCATAAAAATGTTTTGGCAAAACTCAGAATTAATTATGTTTGTACACATGGTGAAAAATCATATTTAGGTATAATAAATGTTAAAAATTATTGTTGACCACTACTAGTTCCTTTTATTTTGCATTTTGCTGTTTTTAGCCTATCGTGTGTGTCCTGCCCACTTTTTTTAAATTTTTACATTGAGCTTCAGGACAGTGTATCCATAGTGGATCCACTGTGTGCTTTTTACTGGAATGTTTAGAGCTGCCTTCACTTTACAAATCATTGGGAAATTCTTACAAATGCCGAATGTACTATTTATTTCTTATGAAATAATGCCATTTTTGCATATTTTCAATATTTCATACTGTGAAAAAAATCACAAAAGTCAATGACTTGCATCTATATTTAATAATTATGTTACTTTATTGAAACAAAAAAAACATACTTTTTTACCTTGTTTTGAATTAGAAAAACATGCATTTATTATATTTTAGTACAACATGTCTGTATGCAAATATGATATATAGTTTATAATACAAAATTCTTGGTATAAATTTCAAATTGATGATTTGAAACAACTTGACCAATCACAACACGTTAATGAGTACATGACAATAAATTGGCCAATGATGAAAACAACAAAGACTCATGGGAAATGAGTGTTACCAAATGGCCTTTACAACTGATAAAAATATATTCTTTGGACTTGAATGAAATGCTTAGGATCTTTCATGGTAAATTGTATTTGTTTTATAAATACTTTATAAATTAATTATAAATTTCCATAAAACAATCATGCCTTCATGAAATTCACTGTATATATAAATTATTAAATGTTTTAATCTACTTATAATTAATAAAATAATTTATTTTGTCAGTGAAACCCAATGCAACCATGAGATGTACATCGACTAATCATATTGAAATCTACTGTACATGGAATGAATTTAATTCAAATCTACCGAGTAATTATAGTTTTTCCTGGAAACCAAAGTAAGTAGTCTTATACATGATTCTAAAATACTGACTTTAAGCAAGGATTTATAAGACAAAAATTACAATGAGAATCTTGCATGACACATGTGTTGTTCAAACTTTTCTGATAAATATAACATCACATATAACCTGTGGACCATGCTTGTTTAGTAGTCAAGAATGCATGACAAAAAATGTATGCGTTGCATGGCTGCATGGTTTTTAGATTTTTTGATTTAAAATGAACAGGTGGTCATATTTTGTGTATACAGTATGATTTCTCGATCCTGTCTTGATTAATTTAGTTTATTTTTGGTAAAAACGCTAAGCTTAATACCGTAAAAATTTATACATGGTGCTATTTAATAATTTGATGACAAAACAAAATCACAAATTTCCAACAGATCATCATTTCTCAAACATGTATCTGACATCTGGACTGATCAAGTTCAAACCTCCCATTGACATCATATATCAAACAAATGCACATGCATTTTTGTCGTAATTAAATGCCTAATGGTTGACTGGTGGTCATCTTGTTTAAACGAATACAGTTCCACAATGCCATATCGCATACATGCCTGGACTGATTTCAAACTAAAGCTCAAACTTCACACATCTGATCATACATCTCATGCATATAAAACAAATGCCTGAACTGATTTCAAACTAAAGTTAGTTCAAACTTCACACATCAGACCATGCGTCTCATGCATATAAAACAAATGCCTGGACTGATTTCAAACTAAAATTCAAATTTCACACATCAGATCATACATCTCATGCATATAAAACAAGTGCCTGGACTGATTTCAAACTAAAGGTGAAACTTCACACATCATATCATGCATCTCATGGGCTTAGTCTTTTCCACGAAACGAAATGAAACAAAATAAAACGAAACGAAACAAAACGAAACCCTAACCCTAACCCTAACCTTAGATTTTGAACGACCTCAAACATCGTCACGTCCGTATTTCACAGTGTGAAATTTTCTCAGATATTATTGGGCCAATGAAAACAAAAATGCGAGTTAGGGTTAGGGTTAGGGTTTGAGTTTGGGTTTCGTTTCATTTCGTTTCGTTTCGTGGAAAAGACTAAGCCCATCTCATGCATATAAAACACATGCCTGGACTGATTTCAGACTAAAATTCAAATTTTACACATCAGACCATGCATCTCATGCATATAAAGCACATGCCTGGACTGATTTCAAACTAAAGTTGAAACTTCACACATCAGACCATGCATCTCATGCATATAAAACACATGCCTGGACTGATTTCAAACTAAAATTCAAATTTCACACATCAGATCATACATCTCATGCATATAAAACAAATGCCTGGACTGATTTCAAACTAAAGTTGAAACTTCACACATCAGACCATGCATCTCATGCATATAAAACACATGCCTGGACTGATTTCAAACTAAAATTCAAATTTCACACATCAGATCATACATCTCATGCATATAAAACAGATGCCTGGACTGATTTCAAACTAAAATTCAAATTTCACACATCAGACTATGCATCTTATGCATATAAAACAGATGCCTGGACTGATTTCAAACTAAAATTCAAATTTTACACATCAGACCATGCATCTCATGCATATAAAGCAAATGCCTGGACTGATTTCAAACTAAAATTCAAATTTCACACATCAGACTATGCATCTCATGCATATAAAACACATGCCTGGACTGATTTCAAACTAAAATTCAAATTTTACACATCAGACCATGCATCTCATGCATATAAAGCAAATGCCTGGACTGATTTCAAACTAAAGTTGAAACTTCACACATCAGATCATACATCTCATGCATATAAAACACATGCCTGGACTGATTTCAAACTAAAGTTGAAACTTCACACATTAGATCATGCATCTCATGCATATAAAACACATGCCTGGACTGATTTCAAACTAAAATTCAAACTTCACACATCTGATCATACATCTCATGCATATAAAACACATGCCTGGACTGATTTCAAACTAAAATTCAAATTTCACACATCAGATCATAATCTCATGTATATAAAACAAATGCCTGGACTGATTTCAAACTAAAATTCAAATTTCACACATCAGATCATACATCTCATGCATATAAAGCAAATGACTGGACAGATTTCAAACTAAAGTTCAAACTTCACACATCATATCATGCATATACAACACATGCCTGGACTGATTTCAAACTAAAGTTGAAACTTCACACATCAGATCATGCATCTCATGCATATAAAACAGATGCCTGGACTGATTTCAAACTAAAATTCAAATTTCACACATCAGACTATGCATCTCATGCATATAAAACACATGCCTGGACTGATTTCAAACTAAAATTCAAACTTCACACATCAGATCATGCATCTCATGCATATAAAACACATGCCTGGACTGATTTCAAACTAAAATTCAAACTTCACACATCAGATCATACATCTCATGCATATAAAACAAATGCCTGGACTGATTTCAAACTAAAGTTCAAATTTCACACATCATATCATGCATCTCATGCATATAAAGCACATGCCTGGACTGATTTCAAACTAAAATTCAAATTTCACACATCAGACTATGCATCTCATGCATATAAAACACATGCCTGGACTGATTTCAAACTAAAATTCAAATTTTACACATCAGACCATGCATCTCATGCATATAAAGCAAATGCCTGGACTGATTTCAAACTAAAGTTGAAACTTCACACATCAGATCATACATCTCATGCATATAAAACACATGCCTGGACTGATTTCAAACTAAAATTCAAATTTCACACATCAGATCATACATCCCATGCATATAAAACAAATGCCTGGACTGATTTCAAACTAAAATTCAAATTTCACACATCAGATCATACATCTCATGCATATAAAACACATGTCTGAACTGATTTCAAACTAAAATTCAAATTTCACACATCAGATCATACATCCCATGCATATAAAACAAATGCCTGGACTGATTTCAAACTAAAATTCAAATTTCACACATCAGATCATACATCTCATGCATATAAAACACATGCCTGGACTGATTTCAAACTAAAATTCAAATTTCACACATCAGATCATACATCCCATGCATATAAAACACATGCCTGGACTGATTTCAAACTAAAGTTGAAACTTCACACATTAGATCATGCATCTCATGCATATAAAACACATGCCTGGACTGATTTCAAACTAAAATTCAAACTTCACACATCAGATCATACATCTCATGCATATAAAACACATGCCTGGACTGATTTCAAACTAAAGTTGAAACTTCACACATTAGATCATGCATCTCATGCATATAAAACACATGCCTGGACTGATTTCAAACTAAAATTCAAACTTCACACATCAGATCATACATCTCATGCATATAAAACACATGCCTGGACTGATTTCAAACTAAAATTCAAATTTCACACATCAGATCATACATCTCATGCATATAAAACAAATGCCTGGACTGATTTCAAACTAAAATTCAAATTTCACACATCAGATCATACATCTCATGCATATAAAGCAAATGACTGGACAGATTTCAAACTAAAGTTCAAACTTCACACATCATATCATGCATATAAAACACATGCCTGGACTGATTTCAAACTAAAGTTGAAACTTCACACATCAGATCATGCATCTCATGCATATAAAACACATGCCTGGACTGATTTCAAACTAAAGTTGAAACTTCACACATCAGATCATGCATCTCATGCATATAAAACAAATGCCTGGACTGATTTCAAACTAAAATTCAAATTTCACACATCAGATCATACATCTCATGCATATAAAACACATGCCTGGACTGATTTCAAACTAAAGTTGAAACTTCACACATTAGATCATGCATCTCATGCATATAAAACACATGCCTGGACTGATTTCAAACTAAAATCCAAACTTCACACATCAGATCATACATCTCATGCATATAAAACACATGCCTGGACTGATTTCAAACTAAAATTCAAATTTCACACATCAGATCATACATCCCATGCATATAAAACAAATGCCTGGACTGATTTCAAACTAAAATTCAAATTTCACACATCAGATCATACATCTCATGCATATAAAGCAAATGACTGGACAGATTTCAAACTAAAGTTCAAACTTCACACATCATATCATGCATATAAAACACATGCCTGGATTGATTTCAAACTAAAGTTGAAACTTCACACATCAGATCATGCATCTCATGCATATAAAACACATGCCTGGACTGATTTCAAACTAAAGTTGAAACTTCACACATCAGATCATGCATCTCATGCATATAAAACAAATGCCTGGACTGATTTCAAGCTAAAATTCAAACTTCACACATCATATCATGCATCTCATGCATATAAAACAAATGCCTGGACTGATTTCAAACTAAAATTCAAACTTCACACATCATATCATACATCCCATGCATATAAAACACATGCCTGGACTGATTTCAAACTAAAGTTGAAACTTCACACATCAGATCATGCATCTCATGCATATAAAACACATGCCTGGACTGATTTCAAACTAAAGTTGAAACTTCACACATCAGATCATGCATCTCATGCATATAAAACAAATGCCTGGACTGATTTCAAACTAAAATTCAAACTTCACACATCAGATCATACATCTCATGCATATAAAACACATGCCTGGACTGATTTCAAACTAAAATTCCAATTTCACACATCAGATCATACATCTCATGCATATAAAACAAATGCCTGGATTGATTTCAAACTAAAATTCAAATTTCACACATCAGATCATACATCTCATGCATATAAAGCAAATGACTGGACAGATTTCAAACTAAAGTTCAAACTTCACACATCATATCATGCATATAAAACACATGCCTGGACTGATTTCAAACTAAAGTTGAAACTTCACACATCATATCATGCATCTCATGCATATAAAACAAATGCCTGGACTGATTTCAAACTAAAATTCAAACTTCACACATCATATCATACATCCCATGCATATAAAACACATGCCTGGACTGATTTCAAACTAAAGTTGAAACTTCACACATCAGATCATACATCTCATGCATATAAAACACATGCCTGGACTGATTTCAAACTAAAATTCAAATTTCACACATCAGATCATGCATCTCATGCATATAAAACAAATGCCTGGACTGATTTCAAACTGAAATTCAAATTTCACACATCAGATCATACATCTCATGCATATAAAACACATGCCTGGACTGATTTCAAACTAAAATTCAAACTTCACACATCAGATCATACATCTCATGCATATAAAACACATGCCTGGACTGATTTCAAACTAAAATTCAAACTTCACACATCAGATCATACATCCCATGCATATAAAACACATGCCTGGACTGATTTCAAACTAAAATTCAAACTTCACACATCAGATCATACATCTCATGCATATAAAACAAATGCCTGGACTGATTTCAAACTAAAATTCAAACTTCACACATCATATCATGCATATAAAACACATGCCTGGACTGATTTCAAACTAAAGTTGAAACTTCACACATCAGATCATGCATCTCATGCATATAAAACACATGCCTGGACTGATTTCAAACTAAAGTTGAAACTTCACACATCAGATCATGCATCTCATGCATATAAAACAAATGCCTGGACTGATTTCAAACTAAAATTCAAATTTCACACATCAGATCATACATCTCATGCATATAAAGCAAATGACTGGACAGATTTCAAACTAAAGTTCAAACTTCACACATCATATCATGCATATAAAACACATGCCTGGACTGATTTCAAACTAAAGTTGAAACTTCACACATCAGATCATGCATCTCATGCATATAAAACAAATGCCTGGACTGATTTCAAACTAAAATTCAAACTTCACACATCAGATCATACATCTCATGCATATAAAACACATGCCTGGACTGATTTCAAACTAAAATTCAAATTTCACACATCAGATCATACATCTCATGCATATAAAACAAATGCCTGGACTGATTTCAAACTAAAATTCAAATTTCACACATCAGATCATACATCTCATGCATATAAAGCAAATGACTGGACAGATTTCAAACTAAAGTTCAAACTTCACACATCATATCATGCATATAAAACACATGCCTGGACTGATTTCAAACTAAAGTTGAAACTTCACACATCATATCATGCATCTCATGCATATAAAACAAATGCCTGGACTGATTTCAAACTAAAATTCAAACTTCACACATCATATCATACATCCCATGCATATAAAACACATGCCTGGACTGATTTCAAACTAAAGTTGAAACTTCACACATCAGATCATACATCTCATGCATATAAAACACATGCCTGGACTGATTTCAAACTAAAATTCAAATTTCACACATCAGATCATGCATCTCATGCATATAAAACAAATGCCTGGACTGATTTCAAACTGAAATTCAAATTTCACACATCAGATCATACATCTCATGCATATAAAACACATGCCTGGACTGATTTCAAACTAAAATTCAAACTTCACACATCAGATCATACATCTCATGCATATAAAACACATGCCTGGACTGATTTCAAACTAAAATTCAAACTTCACACATCAGATCATACATCCCATGCATATAAAACACATGCCTGGACTGATTTCAAACTAAAATTCAAACTTCACACATCAGATCATACATCTCATGCATATAAAACAAATGCCTGGACTGATTTCAAACTAAAATTCAAACTTCACACATCATATCATGCATATAAAACACATGCCTGGACTGATTTCAAACTAAAGTTGAAACTTCACACATCAGATCATGCATCTCATGCATATAAAACACATGCCTGGACTGATTTCAAACTAAAGTTGAAACTTCACACATCAGATCATGCATCTCATGCATATAAAACAAATGCCTGGACTGATTTCAAACTAAAATTCAAATTTCACACATCAGATCATACATCTCATGCATATAAAGCAAATGACTGGACAGATTTCAAACTAAAGTTCAAACTTCACACATCATATCATGCATATAAAACACATGCCTGGACTGATTTCAAACTAAAGTTGAAACTTCACACATCAGATCATGCATCTCATGCATATAAAACACATGCCTGGACTGATTTCAAACTAAAGTTGAAACTTCACACATCAGATCATGCATCTCATGCATATAAAACAAGTGCCTGGACTGATTTCAAACTAAAGGTGAAACTTCACACATCATATCATGCATCTCATGGGCTTAGTCTTTTCCACGAAACGAAATGAAACAAAATAAAACGAAACGAAACAAAACGAAACCCTAACCCTAACCCTAACCTTAGATTTTGAACGACCTCAAACATCGTCACGTCCGTATTTCACAGTGTGAAATTTTCTCAGATATTATTGGGCCAATGAAAACAAAAATGCGAGTTAGGGTTAGGGTTAGGGTTTGAGTTTGGGTTTCGTTTCATTTCGTTTCGTTTCGTGGAAAAGACTAAGCCCATCTCATGCATATAAAACACATGCCTGGACTGATTTCAGACTAAAATTCAAATTTTACACATCAGACCATGCATCTCATGCATATAAAACACATGCCTGGACTGATTTCAAACTAAAGTTGAAACTTCACACATCAGACCATGCATCTCATGCATATAAAACACATGCCTGGACTGATTTCAAACTAAAATTCAAATTTCACACATCAGATCATACATCTCATGCATATAAAACAAATGCCTGGACTGATTTCAAACTAAAGTTGAAACTTCACACATCAGACCATGCATCTCATGCATATAAAACACATGCCTGGACTGATTTCAAACTAAAATTCAAATTTCACACATCAGATCATACATCTCATGCATATAAAACAGATGCCTGGACTGATTTCAAACTAAAATTCAAATTTCACACATCAGACTATGCATCTTATGCATATAAAACAGATGCCTGGACTGATTTCAAACTAAAATTCAAATTTTACACATCAGACCATGCATCTCATGCATATAAAGCAAATGCCTGGACTGATTTCAAACTAAAATTCAAATTTCACACATCAGACTATGCATCTCATGCATATAAAACACATGCCTGGACTGATTTCAAACTAAAATTCAAATTTTACACATCAGACCATGCATCTCATGCATATAAAGCAAATGCCTGGACTGATTTCAAACTAAAGTTGAAACTTCACACATCAGATCATACATCTCATGCATATAAAACACATGCCTGGACTGATTTCAAACTAAAGTTGAAACTTCACACATTAGATCATGCATCTCATGCATATAAAACACATGCCTGGACTGATTTCAAACTAAAATTCAAACTTCACACATCTGATCATACATCTCATGCATATAAAACACATGCCTGGACTGATTTCAAACTAAAATTCAAATTTCACACATCAGATCATAATCTCATGTATATAAAACAAATGCCTGGACTGATTTCAAACTAAAATTCAAATTTCACACATCAGATCATACATCTCATGCATATAAAGCAAATGACTGGACAGATTTCAAACTAAAGTTCAAACTTCACACATCATATCATGCATATACAACACATGCCTGGACTGATTTCAAACTAAAGTTGAAACTTCACACATCAGATCATGCATCTCATGCATATAAAACACATGCCTGGACTGATTTCAAACTAAAGTTGAAACTTCACACATCAGATCATGCATCTCATGCATATAAAACAAGTGCCTGGACTGATTTCAAACTAAAGGTGAAACTTCACACATCATATCATGCATCTCATGGGCTTAGTCTTTTCCACGAAACGAAATGAAACAAAATAAAACGAAACGAAACAAAACGAAACCCTAACCCTAACCCTAACCTTAGATTTTGAACGACCTCAAACATCGTCACGTCCGTATTTCACAGTGTGAAATTTTCTCAGATATTATTGGGCCAATGAAAACAAAAATGCGAGTTAGGGTTAGGGTTAGGGTTTGAGTTTGGGTTTCGTTTCATTTCGTTTCGTTTCGTGGAAAAGACTAAGCCCATCTCATGCATATAAAACACATGCCTGGACTGATTTCAGACTAAAATTCAAATTTTACACATCAGACCATGCATCTCATGCATATAAAACACATGCCTGGACTGATTTCAAACTAAAGTTGAAACTTCACACATCAGACCATGCATCTCATGCATATAAAACACATGCCTGGACTGATTTCAAACTAAAATTCAAATTTCACACATCAGATCATACATCTCATGCATATAAAACAAATGCCTGGACTGATTTCAAACTAAAGTTGAAACTTCACACATCAGACCATGCATCTCATGCATATAAAACACATGCCTGGACTGATTTCAAACTAAAATTCAAATTTCACACATCAGATCATACATCTCATGCATATAAAACAGATGCCTGGACTGATTTCAAACTAAAATTCAAATTTCACACATCAGACTATGCATCTTATGCATATAAAACAGATGCCTGGACTGATTTCAAACTAAAATTCAAATTTTACACATCAGACCATGCATCTCATGCATATAAAGCAAATGCCTGGACTGATTTCAAACTAAAATTCAAATTTCACACATCAGACTATGCATCTCATGCATATAAAACACATGCCTGGACTGATTTCAAACTAAAATTCAAATTTTACACATCAGACCATGCATCTCATGCATATAAAGCAAATGCCTGGACTGATTTCAAACTAAAGTTGAAACTTCACACATCAGATCATACATCTCATGCATATAAAACACATGCCTGGACTGATTTCAAACTAAAGTTGAAACTTCACACATTAGATCATGCATCTCATGCATATAAAACACATGCCTGGACTGATTTCAAACTAAAATTCAAACTTCACACATCTGATCATACATCTCATGCATATAAAACACATGCCTGGACTGATTTCAAACTAAAATTCAAATTTCACACATCAGATCATAATCTCATGTATATAAAGCAAATGACTGGACAGATTTCAAACTAAAGTTCAAACTTCACACATCATATCATGCATATAAAACACATGCCTGGACTGATTTCAAACTAAAGTTGAAACTTCACACATCAGATCATGCATCTCATGCATATAAAACACATGCCTGGACTGATTTCAAACTAAAGTTGAAACTTCACACATCAGATCATGCATCTCATGCATATAAAACAAGTGCCTGGACTGATTTCAAACTAAAGGTGAAACTTCACACATCATATCATGCATCTCATGGGCTTAGTCTTTTCCACGAAACGAAATGAAACAAAATAAAACGAAACGAAACAAAACGAAACCCTAACCCTAACCCTAACCTTAGATTTTGAACGACCTCAAACATCGTCACGTCCGTATTTCACAGTGTGAAATTTTCTCAGATATTATTGGGCCAATGAAAACAAAAATGCGAGTTAGGGTTAGGGTTAGGGTTTGAGTTTGGGTTTCGTTTCATTTCGTTTCGTTTCGTGGAAAAGACTAAGCCCATCTCATGCATATAAAACACATGCCTGGACTGATTTCAGACTAAAATTCAAATTTTACACATCAGACCATGCATCTCATGCATATAAAACACATGCCTGGACTGATTTCAAACTAAAGTTGAAACTTCACACATCAGACCATGCATCTCATGCATATAAAACACATGCCTGGACTGATTTCAAACTAAAATTCAAATTTCACACATCAGATCATACATCTCATGCATATAAAACAAATGCCTGGACTGATTTCAAACTAAAGTTGAAACTTCACACATCAGACCATGCATCTCATGCATATAAAACACATGCCTGGACTGATTTCAAACTAAAATTCAAATTTCACACATCAGATCATACATCTCATGCATATAAAACAGATGCCTGGACTGATTTCAAACTAAAATTCAAATTTCACACATCAGACTATGCATCTTATGCATATAAAACAGATGCCTGGACTGATTTCAAACTAAAATTCAAATTTTACACATCAGACCATGCATCTCATGCATATAAAGCAAATGCCTGGACTGATTTCAAACTAAAATTCAAATTTCACACATCAGACTATGCATCTCATGCATATAAAACACATGCCTGGACTGATTTCAAACTAAAATTCAAATTTTACACATCAGACCATGCATCTCATGCATATAAAGCAAATGCCTGGACTGATTTCAAACTAAAGTTGAAACTTCACACATCAGATCATACATCTCATGCATATAAAACACATGCCTGGACTGATTTCAAACTAAAGTTGAAACTTCACACATTAGATCATGCATCTCATGCATATAAAACACATGCCTGGACTGATTTCAAACTAAAATTCAAACTTCACACATCTGATCATACATCTCATGCATATAAAACACATGCCTGGACTGATTTCAAACTAAAATTCAAATTTCACACATCAGATCATAATCTCATGTATATAAAACAAATGCCTGGACTGATTTCAAACTAAAATTCAAATTTCACACATCAGATCATACATCTCATGCATATAAAGCAAATGACTGGACAGATTTCAAACTAAAGTTCAAACTTCACACATCATATCATGCATATACAACACATGCCTGGACTGATTTCAAACTAAAGTTGAAACTTCACACATCAGATCATGCATCTCATGCATATAAAACACATGCCTGGACTGATTTCAAACTAAAGTTGAAACTTCACACATCAGATCATGCATCTCATGCATATAAAACAAGTGCCTGGACTGATTTCAAACTAAAGGTGAAACTTCACACATCATATCATG
Organism: Saccoglossus kowalevskii; assembly: GCF_978046115.1. NCBI lineage: Eukaryota > Metazoa > Hemichordata > Enteropneusta > Harrimaniidae > Saccoglossus > Saccoglossus kowalevskii. Next base: position 18,141,395 of record NC_140649.1, on the reverse strand, counting down.
CATCTCATGGGCTTAGTCTTTTCCACGAAACGAAATGAAACAAAATAAAACGAAACGAAACAAAACGAAACCCTAACCCTAACCCTAACCTTAGATTTTGAACGACCTCAAACATCGTCACGTCCGTATTTCACAGTGTGAAATTTTCTCAGATATTATTGGGCCAATGAAAACAAAAATGCGAGTTAGGGTTAGGGTTAGGGTTTGAGTTTGGGTTTCGTTTCATTTCGTTTCGTTTCGTGGAAAAGACTAAGCCCATCTCATGCATATAAAACACATGCCTGGACTGATTTCAGACTAAAATTCAAATTTTACACATCAGACCATGCATCTCATGCATATAAAACACATGCCTGGACTGATTTCAAACTAAAGTTGAAACTTCACACATCAGACCATGCATCTCATGCATATAAAACACATGCCTGGACTGATTTCAAACTAAAATTCAAATTTCACACATCAGATCATACATCTCATGCATATAAAACAAATGCCTGGACTGATTTCAAACTAAAGTTGAAACTTCACACATCAGACCATGCATCTCATGCATATAAAACACATGCCTGGACTGATTTCAAACTAAAATTCAAATTTCACACATCAGATCATACATCTCATGCATATAAAACAGATGCCTGGACTGATTTCAAACTAAAATTCAAATTTCACACATCAGACTATGCATCTTATGCATATAAAACAGATGCCTGGACTGATTTCAAACTAAAATTCAAATTTTACACATCAGACCATGCATCTCATGCATATAAAGCAAATGCCTGGACTGATTTCAAACTAAAATTCAAATTTCACACATCAGACTATGCATCTCATGCATATAAAACACATGCCTGGACTGATTTCAAACTAAAATTCAAATTTTACACATCAGACCATGCATCTCATGCATATAAAGCAAATGCCTGGACTGATTTCAAACTAAAGTTGAAACTTCACACATCAGATCATACATCTCATGCATATAAAACACATGCCTGGACTGATTTCAAACTAAAGTTGAAACTTCACACATTAGATCATGCATCTCATGCATATAAAACACATGCCTGGACTGATTTCAAACTAAAATTCAAACTTCACACATCTGATCATACATCTCATGCATATAAAACACATGCCTGGACTGATTTCAAACTAAAATTCAAATTTCACACATCAGATCATAATCTCATGTATATAAAACAAATGCCTGGACTGATTTCAAACTAAAATTCAAATTTCACACATCAGATCATACATCTCATGCATATAAAGCAAATGACTGGACATATTTCAAACTAAAGTTCAAACTTCACACATCATATCATGCATATACAACACATGCCTGGACTGATTTCAAACTAAAGTTGAAACTTCACACATCAGATCATGCATCTCATGCATATAAAACAGATGCCTGGACTGATTTCAAACTAAAATTCAAATTTCACACATCAGACTATGCATCTCATGCATATAAAACAAATGCCTGGACTGATTTCAAACTAAAATTCAAATTTCACACATCAGATCATACATCTCATGCATATAAAGCAAATGACTGGACAGATTTCAAACTAAAGTTCAAACTTCACACATCATATCATGCATATACAACACATGCCTGGACTGATTTCAAACTAAAGTTGAAACTTCACACATCAGATCATGCATCTCATGCATATAAAACACATGCCTGGACTGATTTCAAACTAAAGTTGAAACTTCACACATCAGATCATGCATCTCATGCATATAAAACAAGTGCCTGGACTGATTTCAAACTAAAGGTGAAACTTCACACATCATATCATGCATCTCATGGGCTTAGTCTTTTCCACGAAACGAAATGAAACAAAATAAAACGAAACGAAACAAAACGAAACCCTAACCCTAACCCTAACCTTAGATTTTGAACGACCTCAAACATCGTCACGTCCGTATTTCACAGTGTGAAATTTTCTCAGATATTATTGGGCCAATGAAAACAAAAATGCGAGTTAGGGTTAGGGTTAGGGTTTGAGTTTGGGTTTCGTTTCATTTCGTTTCGTTTCGTGGAAAAGACTAAGCCCATCTCATGCATATAAAACACATGCCTGGACTGATTTCAGACTAAAATTCAAATTTTACACATCAGACCATGCATCTCATGCATATAAAACACATGCCTGGACTGATTTCAAACTAAAGTTGAAACTTCACACATCAGACCATGCATCTCATGCATATAAAACACATGCCTGGACTGATTTCAAACTAAAATTCAAATTTCACACATCAGATCATACATCTCATGCATATAAAACAAATGCCTGGACTGATTTCAAACTAAAGTTGAAACTTCACACATCAGACCATGCATCTCATGCATATAAAACACATGCCTGGACTGATTTCAAACTAAAATTCAAATTTCACACATCAGATCATACATCTCATGCATATAAAACAGATGCCTGGACTGATTTCAAACTAAAATTCAAATTTCACACATCAGACTATGCATCTTATGCATATAAAACAGATGCCTGGACTGATTTCAAACTAAAATTCAAATTTTACACATCAGACTATGCATCTCATGCATATAAAACACATGCCTGGACTGATTTCAAACTAAAATTCAAATTTTACACATCAGACCATGCATCTCATGCATATAAAGCAAATGCCTGGACTGATTTCAAACTAAAGTTGAAACTTCACACATCAGATCATACATCTCATGCATATAAAACACATGCCTGGACTGATTTCAAACTAAAGTTGAAACTTCACACATTAGATCATGCATCTCATGCATATAAAACACATGCCTGGACTGATTTCAAACTAAAATTCAAACTTCACACATCAGATCATACATCTCATGCATATAAAACACATGCCTGGACTGATTTCAAACTAAAATTCAAATTTCACACATCAGATCATACATCTCATGTATATAAAACAAATGCCTGGACTGATTTCAAACTAAAATTCAAATTTCACACATCAGATCATGCATCTCATGCATATAAAACACATGCCTGGACTGATTTCAAACTAAAATTCAAACTTCACACATCAGATCATACATCTCTTGCATATAAAACAAATGCCTGGACTGATTTCAAACTAAAGTTCAAATTTCACACATCATATCATGCATCTCATGCATATAAAACACATGCCTGGACTGATTTCAAACTAAAGTTGAAACTTCACACATCAGATCATGCATCTCATGCATATAAAACACATGCCTGGACTGATTTCAAACTAAAATTCAAACTTCACACATCAGATCATACATCTCATGCATATAAAACACATGCCTGGACTGATTTCAAACTAAAATTCAAATTTCACACATCATATCATGCATCTCATGCATATAAAACAGATGCCTGGACTGATTTCAAACTAAAATTCAAATTTTACACATCAGACCATGCATCTCATGCATATAAAGCAAATACCTGGACTGATTTCAAACTAAAATTCAAATTTCACACATCAGACTATGCATCTCATGCATATAAAACACATGCCTGGACTGATTTCAAACTAAAATTCAAATTTTACACATCAGACCATGCATCTCATGCATATAAAGCAAATGCCTGGACTGATTTCAAACTAAAGTTGAAACTTCACACATCAGATCATACATCTCATGCATATAAAACACATGCCTGGACTGATTTCAAACTAAAATTCAAATTTCACACATCAGATCATACATCCCATGCATATAAAACACATGCCTGGACTGATTTCAAACTAAAGTTGAAACTTCACACATCAGATCATGCATCTCATGCATATAAAACACATGCCTGGACTGATTTCAAACTAAAGTTGAAACTTCACACATTAGATCATGCATCTCATGCATATAAAACACATGCCTGGACTGATTTCAAACTAAAATCCAAACTTCACACATCAGATCATACATCTCATGCATATAAAACACATGCCTGGACTGATTTCAAACTAAAATTCAAATTTCACACATCAGATCATACATCCCATGCATATAAAACAAATGCCTGGACTGATTTCAAACTAAAGTTGAAACTTCACACATCAGATCATACATCTCATGCATATAAAACACATGCCTGGACTGATTTCAAACTAAAGTTGAAACTTCACACATTAGATCATGCATCTCATGCATATAAAACACATGCCTGGACTGATTTCAAACTAAAATTCAAACTTCACACATCTGATCATACATCTCATGCATATAAAACACATGCCTGGACTGATTTCAAACTAAAATTCAAATTTCACACATCAGATCATAATCTCATGTATATAAAACAAATGCCTGGACTGATTTCAAACTAAAATTCAAATTTCACACATCAGATCATACATCTCATGCATATAAAGCAAATGACTGGACAGATTTCAAACTAAAGTTCAAACTTCACACATCATATCATGCATATACAACACATGCCTGGACTGATTTCAAACTAAAGTTGAAACTTCACACATCAGATCATGCATCTCATGCATATAAAACACATGCCTGGACTGATTTCAAACTAAAGTTGAAACTTCACACATCAGATCATGCATCTCATGCATATAAAACAAGTGCCTGGACTGATTTCAAACTAAAGGTGAAACTTCACACATCATATCATGCATCTCATGGGCTTAGTCTTTTCCACGAAACGAAATGAAACAAAATAAAACGAAACGAAACAAAACGAAACCCTAACCCTAACCCTAACCTTAGATTTTGAACGACCTCAAACATCGTCACGTCCGTATTTCACAGTGTGAAATTTTCTCAGATATTATTGGGCCAATGAAAACAAAAATGCGAGTTAGGGTTAGGGTTAGGGTTTGAGTTTGGGTTTCGTTTCATTTCGTTTCGTTTCGTGGAAAAGACTAAGCCCATCTCATGCATATAAAACACATGCCTGGACTGATTTCAGACTAAAATTCAAATTTTACACATCAGACCATGCATCTCATGCATATAAAACACATGCCTGGACTGATTTCAAACTAAAGTTGAAACTTCACACATCAGACCATGCATCTCATGCATATAAAACACATGCCTGGACTGATTTCAAACTAAAATTCAAATTTCACACATCAGATCATACATCTCATGCATATAAAACAAATGCCTGGACTGATTTCAAACTAAAGTTGAAACTTCACACATCAGACCATGCATCTCATGCATATAAAACACATGCCTGGACTGATTTCAAACTAAAATTCAAATTTCACACATCAGATCATACATCTCATGCATATAAAACAGATGCCTGGACTGATTTCAAACTAAAATTCAAATTTCACACATCAGACTATGCATCTTATGCATATAAAACAGATGCCTGGACTGATTTCAAACTAAAATTCAAATTTTACACATCAGACCATGCATCTCATGCATATAAAGCAAATGCCTGGACTGATTTCAAACTAAAATTCAAATTTCACACATCAGACTATGCATCTCATGCATATAAAACACATGCCTGGACTGATTTCAAACTAAAATTCAAATTTTACACATCAGACCATGCATCTCATGCATATAAAGCAAATGCCTGGACTGATTTCAAACTAAAGTTGAAACTTCACACATCAGATCATACATCTCATGCATATAAAACACATGCCTGGACTGATTTCAAACTAAAGTTGAAACTTCACACATTAGATCATGCATCTCATGCATATAAAACACATGCCTGGACTGATTTCAAACTAAAATTCAAACTTCACACATCTGATCATACATCTCATGCATATAAAACACATGCCTGGACTGATTTCAAACTAAAATTCAAATTTCACACATCAGATCATAATCTCATGTATATAAAACAAATGCCTGGACTGATTTCAAACTAAAATTCAAATTTCACACATCAGATCATACATCTCATGCATATAAAGCAAATGACTGGACATATTTCAAACTAAAGTTCAAACTTCACACATCATATCATGCATATACAACACATGCCTGGACTGATTTCAAACTAAAGTTGAAACTTCACACATCAGATCATGCATCTCATGCATATAAAACAGATGCCTGGACTGATTTCAAACTAAAATTCAAATTTCACACATCAGACTATGCATCTCATGCATATAAAACAAATGCCTGGACTGATTTCAAACTAAAATTCAAATTTCACACATCAGATCATACATCTCATGCATATAAAGCAAATGACTGGACAGATTTCAAACTAAAGTTCAAACTTCACACATCATATCATGCATATACAACACATGCCTGGACTGATTTCAAACTAAAGTTGAAACTTCACACATCAGATCATGCATCTCATGCATATAAAACACATGCCTGGACTGATTTCAAACTAAAGTTGAAACTTCACACATCAGATCATGCATCTCATGCATATAAAACAAGTGCCTGGACTGATTTCAAACTAAAGGTGAAACTTCACACATCATATCATGCATCTCATGGGCTTAGTCTTTTCCACGAAACGAAATGAAACAAAATAAAACGAAACGAAACAAAACGAAACCCTAACCCTAACCCTAACCTTAGATTTTGAACGACCTCAAACATCGTCACGTCCGTATTTCACAGTGTGAAATTTTCTCAGATATTATTGGGCCAATGAAAACAAAAATGCGAGTTAGGGTTAGGGTTAGGGTTTGAGTTTGGGTTTCGTTTCATTTCGTTTCGTTTCGTGGAAAAGACTAAGCCCATCTCATGCATATAAAACACATGCCTGGACTGATTTCAGACTAAAATTCAAATTTTACACATCAGACCATGCATCTCATGCATATAAAACACATGCCTGGACTGATTTCAAACTAAAGTTGAAACTTCACACATCAGACCATGCATCTCATGCATATAAAACACATGCCTGGACTGATTTCAAACTAAAATTCAAATTTCACACATCAGATCATACATCTCATGCATATAAAACAAATGCCTGGACTGATTTCAAACTAAAGTTGAAACTTCACACATCAGACCATGCATCTCATGCATATAAAACACATGCCTGGACTGATTTCAAACTAAAATTCAAATTTCACACATCAGATCATACATCTCATGCATATAAAACAGATGCCTGGACTGATTTCAAACTAAAATTCAAATTTCACACATCAGACTATGCATCTTATGCATATAAAACAGATGCCTGGACTGATTTCAAACTAAAATTCAAATTTTACACATCAGACTATGCATCTCATGCATATAAAACACATGCCTGGACTGATTTCAAACTAAAATTCAAATTTTACACATCAGACCATGCATCTCATGCATATAAAGCAAATGCCTGGACTGATTTCAAACTAAAGTTGAAACTTCACACATCAGATCATACATCTCATGCATATAAAACACATGCCTGGACTGATTTCAAACTAAAGTTGAAACTTCACACATTAGATCATGCATCTCATGCATATAAAACACATGCCTGGACTGATTTCAAACTAAAATTCAAACTTCACACATCAGATCATACATCTCATGCATATAAAACACATGCCTGGACTGATTTCAAACTAAAATTCAAATTTCACACATCAGATCATACATCTCATGTATATAAAACAAATGCCTGGACTGATTTCAAACTAAAATTCAAATTTCACACATCAGATCATGCATCTCATGCATATAAAACACATGCCTGGACTGATTTCAAACTAAAATTCAAACTTCACACATCAGATCATACATCTCTTGCATATAAAACAAATGCCTGGACTGATTTCAAACTAAAGTTCAAATTTCACACATCATATCATGCATCTCATGCATATAAAACACATGCCTGGACTGATTTCAAACTAAAGTTGAAACTTCACACATCAGATCATGCATCTCATGCATATAAAACACATGCCTGGACTGATTTCAAACTAAAATTCAAACTTCACACATCAGATCATACATCTCATGCATATAAAACACATGCCTGGACTGATTTCAAACTAAAATTCAAATTTCACACATCATATCATGCATCTCATGCATATAAAACAGATGCCTGGACTGATTTCAAACTAAAATTCAAATTTTACACATCAGACCATGCATCTCATGCATATAAAGCAAATACCTGGACTGATTTCAAACTAAAATTCAAATTTCACACATCAGACTATGCATCTCATGCATATAAAACACATGCCTGGACTGATTTCAAACTAAAATTCAAATTTTACACATCAGACCATGCATCTCATGCATATAAAGCAAATGCCTGGACTGATTTCAAACTAAAGTTGAAACTTCACACATCAGATCATACATCTCATGCATATAAAACACATGCCTGGACTGATTTCAAACTAAAATTCAAATTTCACACATCAGATCATACATCCCATGCATATAAAACACATGCCTGGACTGATTTCAAACTAAAGTTGAAACTTCACACATCAGATCATGCATCTCATGCATATAAAACACATGCCTGGACTGATTTCAAACTAAAGTTGAAACTTCACACATTAGATCATGCATCTCATGCATATAAAACACATGCCTGGACTGATTTCAAACTAAAATCCAAACTTCACACATCAGATCATACATCTCATGCATATAAAACACATGCCTGGACTGATTTCAAACTAAAATTCAAATTTCACACATCAGATCATACATCCCATGCATATAAAACAAATGCCTGGACTGATTTCAAACTAAAATTCAAATTTCACACATCAGATCATACATCTCATGCATATAAAGCAAATGACTGGACAGATTTCAAACTAAAGTTCAAACTTCACACATCATATCATGCATATAAAACACATGCCTGGACTGATTTCAAACTAAAGTTGAAACTTCACACATCAGATCATGCATCTCATGCATATAAAACACATGCCTGGACTGATTTCAAACTAAAGTTGAAACTTCACACATCAGATCATGCATCTCATGCATATAAAACAAATGCCTGGACTGATTTCAAGCTAAAATTCAAACTTCACACATCATATCATGCATCTCATGCATATAAAACAAATGCCTGGACTGATTTCAAACTAAAATTCAAACTTCACACATCATACATCCCATGCATATAAAACACATGCCTGGACTGATTTCAAACTAAAGTTGAAACTTCACACATCAGATCATGCATCTCATGCATATAAAACACATGCCTGGACTGATTTCAAACTAAAGTTGAAACTTCACACATCAGATCATGCATCTCATGCATATAAAACAAATGCCTGGACTGATTTCAAACTAAAATTCAAACTTCACACATCAGATCATACATCTCATGCATATAAAACACATGCCTGGACTGATTTCAAACTAAAATTCAAATTTCACACATCAGATCATACATCTCATGCATATAAAGCAAATGACTGGACAGATTTCAAACTAAAGTTCAAACTTCACACATCATATCATGCATATAAAACACATGCCTGGACTGATTTCAAACTAAAGTTGAAACTTCACACATCAGATCATGCATCTCATGCATATAAAACACATGCCTGGACTGATTTCAAACTAAAGTTGAAACTTCACACATCAGATCATGCATCTCATGCATATAAAGCAAATGACTGGACAGATTTCAAACTAAAGTTCAAACTTCACACATCATATCATGCATATAAAACACATGCCTGGACTGATTTCAAACTAAAGTTGAAACTTCACACATCAGATCATGCATCTCATGCATATAAAACACATGCCTGGACTGATTTCAAACTAAAGTTGAAACTTCACACATCAGATCATGCATCTCATGCATATAAAACAAATGCCTGGACTGATTTCAAGCTAAAATTCAAACTTCACACATCATATCATGCATCTCATGCATATAAAACAAATGCCTGGACTGATTTCAAACTAAAATTCAAACTTCACACATCATATCATACATCCCATGCATATAAAACACATGCCTGGACTGATTTCAAACTAAAGTTGAAACTTCACACATCAGATCATGCATCTCATGCACATAAAACACATGCCTGGACTGATTTCAAACTAAAGTTGAAACTTCACACATCAGATCATGCATCTCATGCATATAAAACAAATGCCTGGACTGATTTCAAACTAAAATTCAAACTTCACACATCAGATCATACATCTCATGCATATAAAACACATGCCTGGACTGATTTCAAACTAAAATTCAAATTTCACACATCAGATCATACATCTCATGCATATAAAGCAAATGACTGGACAGATTTCAAACTAAAGTTCAAACTTCACACATCATATCATGCATATAAAACACATGCCTGGACTGATTTCAAACTAAAGTTGAAACTTCACACATCAGATCATGCATCTCATGCATATAAAACACATGCCTGGACTGATTTCAAACTAAAGTTGAAACTTCACACATCAGATCATGCATCTCATGCATATAAAACAAATGCCTGGACTGATTTCAAACTAAAATTCAAACTTCACACATCATATCATGCATCTCATGCATATATAACAAATGCCTGGACTGATTTCAAACTAAAATTCAAACTTCACACATCATATCATACATCCCATGCATATAAAACACATGCCTGGACTGATTTCAAACTAAAGTTGAAACTTCACACATCAGATCATACATCTCATGCATATAAAACACATGCCTGGACTGATTTCAAACTAAAATTCAAATTTCACACATCAGATCATGCATCTCATGCATATAAAACAAATGCCTGGACTGATTTCAAACTGAAATTCAAATTTCACACATCAGATCATACATCTCATGCATATAAAACACATGCCTGGACTGATTTCAAACTAAAGTTGAAACTTCACACATCAGATCATGCATCTCATGCATATAAAACACATGCCTGGACTGATTTCAAACTAAAATTCAAACTTCACACATCAGATCATACATCTCATGCATATAAAACACATGCCTGGACTGATTTCAAACTAAAGTTGAAACTTCACACATTAGATCATGCATCTCATGCATATAAAACACATGCCTGGACTGATTTCAAACTAAAATTCAAACTTCACACATCAGATCATACATCTCATGCATATAAAACACATGCCTGGACTGATTTCAAACTAAAATTCAAATTTCACACATCAGATCATAATCTCATGTATATAAAACAAATGCCTGGACTGATTTCAAACTAAAATTCAAATTTCACACATCAGATCATACATCCCATGCATATAAAACACATGCCTGGACTGATTTCAAACTAAAGTTGAAACTTCACACATCAGATCATGCATCTCATGCATATAAAACACATGCCTGGACTGATTTCAAACTAAAGTTGAAACTTCACACATCAGATCATGCATCTCATGCATATAAAACAAATGCCTGGACTGATTTCAAACTAAAATTCAAACTTCACACATCAGATCATACATCTCATGCATATAAAACACATGCCTGGACTGATTTCAAACTAAAATTCAAATTTCACACATCAGATCATACATCTCATGCATATAAAACAAATGCCTGGACTGATTTCAAACTAAAATTCAAATTTCACACATCAGATCATACATCTCATGCATATAAAGCAAATGACTGGACAGATTTCAAACTAAAGTTCAAACTTCACACATCATATCATGCATATAAAACACATGCCTGGACTGATTTCAAACTAAAATTCAAACTTCACACATCATATCATACATCCCATGCATATAAAACACATGCCTGGACTGATTTCAAACTAAAGTTGAAACTTCACACATCAGATCATGCATCTCATGCATATAAAACACATGCCTGGACTGATTTCAAACTAAAGTTGAAACTTCACACATCAGATCATGCATCTCATGCATATAAAACAAATGCCTGGACTGATTTCAAACTAAAATTCAAACTTCACACATCAGATCATACATCTCATGCATATAAAACACATGCCTGGACTGATTTCAAACTAAAATTCAAATTTCACACATCAGATCATACATCTCATGCATATAAAGCAAATGACTGGACAGATTTCAAACTAAAGTTCAAACTTCACACATCATATCATGCATATAAAACACATGCCTGGACTGATTTCAAACTAAAGTTGAAACTTCACACATCAGATCATGCATCTCATGCATATAAAACACATGCCTGGACTGATTTCAAACTAAAGTTGAAACTTCACACATCAGATCATGCATCTCATGCATATAAAGCAAATGACTGGACAGATTTCAAACTAAAGTTCAAACTTCACACATCATATCATGCATATAAAACACATGCCTGGACTGATTTCAAACTAAAGTTGAAACTTCACACATCAGATCATGCATCTCATGCATATAAAACACATGCCTGGACTGATTTCAAACTAAAGTTGAAACTTCACACATCAGATCATGCATCTCATGCATATAAAACAAATGCCTGGACTGATTTCAAGCTAAAATTCAAACTTCACACATCATATCATGCATCTCATGCATATAAAACAAATGCCTGGACTGATTTCAAACTAAAATTCAAACTTCACACATCATATCATACATCCCATGCATATAAAACACATGCCTGGACTGATTTCAAACTAAAGTTGAAACTTCACACATCAGATCATGCATCTCATGCATATAAAACACATGCCTGGACTGATTTCAAACTAAAGTTGAAACTTCACACATCAGATCATGCATCTCATGCATATAAAACAAATGCCTGGACTGATTTCAAACTAAAATTCAAACTTCACACATCAGATCATACATCTCATGCATATAAAACACATGCCTGGACTGATTTCAAACTAAAATTCAAATTTCACACATCAGATCATACATCTCATGCATATAAAGCAAATGACTGGACAGATTTCAAACTAAAGTTCAAACTTCACACATCATATCATGCATATAAAACACATGCCTGGACTGATTTCAAACTAAAGTTGAAACTTCACACATCAGATCATGCATCTCATGCATATAAAACACATGCCTGGACTGATTTCAAACTAAAGTTGAAACTTCACACATCAGATCATGCATCTCATGCATATAAAACAAATGCCTGGACTGATTTCAAACTAAAATTCAAACTTCACACATCATATCATGCATCTCATGCATATAAAACAAATGCCTGGACTGATTTCAAACTAAAATTCAAACTTCACACATCATATCATACATCCCATGCATATAAAACACATGCCTGGACTGATTTCAAACTAAAGTTGAAACTTCACACATCAGATCATACATCTCATGCATATAAAACACATGCCTGGACTGATTTCAAACTAAAATTCAAATTTCACACATCAGATCATGCATCTCATGCATATAAAACAAATGCCTGGACTGATTTCAAACTGAAATTCAAATTTCACACATCAGATCATACATCTCATGCATATAAAACACATGCCTGGACTGATTTCAAACTAAAGTTGAAACTTCACACATCAGATCATGCATCTCATGCATATAAAACACATGCCTGGACTGATTTCAAACTAAAATTCAAACTTCACACATCAGATCATACATCTCATGCATATAAAACACATGCCTGGACTGATTTCAAACTAAAGTTGAAACTTCACACATTAGATCATGCATCTCATGCATATAAAACACATGCCTGGACTGATTTCAAACTAAAATTCAAACTTCACACATCAGATCATACATCTCATGCATATAAAACACATGCCTGGACTGATTTCAAACTAAAATTCAAATTTCACACATCAGATCATAATCTCATGTATATAAAACAAATGCCTGGACTGATTTCAAACTAAAATTCAAATTTCACACATCAGATCATACATCCCATGCATATAAAACACATGCCTGGACTGATTTCAAACTAAAGTTGAAACTTCACACATCAGATCATGCATCTCATGCATATAAAACACATGCCTGGACTGATTTCAAACTAAAGTTGAAACTTCACACATCAGATCATGCATCTCATGCATATAAAACAAATGCCTGGACTGATTTCAAACTAAAATTCAAACTTCACACATCAGATCATACATCTCATGCATATAAAACACATGCCTGGACTGATTTCAAACTAAAATTCAAATTTCACACATCAGATCATACATCTCATGCATATAAAACAAATGCCTGGACTGATTTCAAACTAAAATTCAAATTTCACACATCAGATCATACATCTCATGCATATAAAGCAAATGACTGGACAGATTTCAAACTAAAGTTCAAACTTCACACATCATATCATGCATATAAAACACATGCCTGGACTGATTTCAAACTAAAGTTGAAACTTCACACATCAGATCATGCATCTCATGCATATAAAACACATGCCTGGACTGATTTCAAACTAAAGTTGAAACTTCACACATCAGATCATGCATCTCATGCATATAAAACAAATGCCTGGACTGATTTCAAACTAAAATTCAAACTTCACACATCATATCATGCATCTCATGCATATAAAACAAATGCCTGGACTGATTTCAAACTAAAATTCAAACTTCACACATCATATCATACATCCCATGCATATAAAACACATGCCTGGACTGATTTCAAACTAAAGTTGAAACTTCACACATCAGATCATACATCTCATGCATATAAAACACATGCCTGGACTGATTTCAAACTAAAATTCAAATTTCACACATCAGATCATGCATCTCATGCATATAAAACAAATGCCTGGACTGATTTCAAACTGAAATTCAAATTTCACACATCAGATCATACATCTCATGCATATAAAACACATGCCTGGACTGATTTCAAACTAAAGTTGAAACTTCACACATCAGATCATGCATCTCATGCATATAAAACACATGCCTGGACTGATTTCAAACTAAAATTCAAACTTCACACATCAGATCATACATCTCATGCATATAAAACACATGCCTGGACTGATTTCAAACTAAAATTCAAACTTCACACATCAGATCATACATCTCATGCATATAAAACACATGCCTGGACTGATTTCAAACTAAAATTCAAATTTCACACATCAGATCATACATCTCATGCATATAAAACAAATGCCTGGACTGATTTCAAACTAAAATTCAAATTTCACACATCAGATCATACATCTCATGCATATAAAGCAAATGACTGGACAGATTTCAAACTAAAGTTCAAACTTCACACATCATATCATGCATATAAAACACATGCCTGGACTGATTTCAAACTAAAGTTGAAACTTCACACATCAGATCATGCATCTCATGCATATAAAACACATGCCTGGACTGATTTCAAACTAAAGTTGAAACTTCACACATCAGATCATGCATCTCATGCATATAAAACACATGCCTGGACTGATTTCAAACTAAAGTTGAAACTTCACACATTAGATCATGCATCTCATGCATATAAAACACATGCCTGTACTGATTTCAAACTAAAATCCAAACTTCACACATCAGATCATACATCTCATGCATATAAAACACATGCCTGGACTGATTTCAAACTAAAATTCAAATTTCACACATCAGATCATACATCCCATGCATATAAAACAAATGCCTGGACTGATTTCAAACTAAAATTCAAATTTCACACATCAGATCATACATCTCATGCATATAAAGCAAATGACTGGACAGATTTCAAACTAAAGTTCAAACTTCACACATCATATCATGCATATAAAACACATGCCTGGACTGATTTCAAACTAAAGTTGAAACTTCACACATCAGATCATGCATCTTATGCATATAAAACAGATGCCTGGACTGATTTCAAACTAAAATTCAAATTTTACACATCAGACCATGCATCTCATGCATATAAAGCAAATGCCTGGACTGATTTCAAACTAAAATTCAAATTTCACACATCAGACTATGCATCTCATGCATATAAAACACATGCCTGGACTGATTTCAAACTAAAATTCAAATTTTACACATCAGACCATGCATCTCATGCATATAAAGCAAATGCCTGGACTGATTTCAAACTAAAGTTGAAACTTCACACATCAGATCATACATCTCATGCATATAAAACACATGCCTGGACTGATTTCAAACTAAAGTTGAAACTTCACACATTAGATCATGCATCTCATGCATATAAAACACATGCCTGGACTGATTTCAAACTAAAGTTGAAACTTCACACATCAGATCATACATCTCATGCATATAAAACACATGCCTGGACTGATTTCAAACTAAAATTCAAATTTCACACATCAGATCATGCATCTCATGCATATAAAACAAATGCCTGGACTGATTTCAAACTGAAATTCAAATTTCACACATCAGATCATACATCTCATGCATATAAAACACATGCCTGGACTGATTTCAAACTAAAATTCAAACTTCACACATCAGATCATACATCTCATGCATATAAAACACATGCCTGGACTGATTTCAAACTAAAATTCAAACTTCACACATCAGATCATACATCCCATGCATATAAAACACATGCCTGGACTGATTTCAAACTAAAATTCAAACTTCACACATCAGATCATACATCTCATGCATATAAAACAAATGCCTGGACTGATTTCAAACTAAAATTCAAACTTCACACATCAGATCATACATCCCATGCATATAAAACACATGCCTGGACTGATTTCAAACTAAAATTCAAACTTCACACATCAGATCATACATCCCATGCATATAAAACACATGCCTGGACTGATTTCAAACTAAAATTCAAACTTCACACATCAGATCATACATCTCATGCATATAAAACAAATGCCTGGACTGATTTCAAACTAAAATTCAAACTTCACACATCAGATCATACATCCCATGCATATAAAACACATGCCTGGACTGATTTCAAACTAAAATTCAAACTTCACACATCAGATCATACATCCCATGCATATAAAACAAATGCCTGGACTGATTTCAAACTAAAATTCAAACTTCACACATCAGATCATACATCTCATGCATATAAAACACATGCCTGGACTGATTTCAAACTAAAATTCAAACTTCACACATCAGATCATACATCCCATGCATATAAAACACATGCCTGGACTGATTTCAAACTAAAATTCAAACTTCACACATCAGATCATACATCTCATGCATATAAAACAAATGCCTGGACTGATTTCAAACTAAAATTCAAACTTCACACATCAGATCATACATCCCATGCATATAAAACACATGCCTGGACTGATTTCAAACTAAAATTCAAACTTCACACATCAGATCATACATCTCATGCATATAAAACAAATGCCTGGACTGATTTCAAACTAAAATTCAAACTTCACACATCAGATCATACATCCCATGCATATAAAACACATGCCTGGACTGATTTCAAACTAAAATTCAAACTTCACACATCAGATCATACATCCCATGCATATAAAACACATGCCTGGACTGATTTCAAACTAAAATTCAAACTTCACACATCAGATCATACATCCCATGCATATAAAACACATGCCTGGACTGATTTCAAACTAAAATTCAAATTTCACACATCAGATCATACATCCCATGCATATAAAACACATGCCTGGACTGATTTCAAACTAAAATTCAAACTTCACACATCAGATCATACATCCCATGCATATAAAACACATGCCTGGACTGATTTCAAACTAAAATTCAAACTTCACACATCAGATCATACATCCCATGCATATAAAACACATGCCTGGACTGATTTCAAACTAAAATTCAAATTTCACACATCAGATCATACATCCCATGCATATAAAACACATGCCTGGACTGATTTCAAACTAAAATTCAAATTTCACACATCAGATCATACATCCCATGCATATAAAACACATGCCTGGACTGATTTCAAACTAAAATTCAAATTTCACACATCAGATCATACATCCCATGCATATAAAACAAATGCCTGGACTGATTTCAAACTAAAGTTCAAACTTCACACATCAGATTATACATCCCATGCATATAAAACACATGCCTGGACTGATTTCAAACTAAAATTCAAATTTCACACATCAGACCATGCATCTCATGCATATAAAACAAATGCCTGGACTGATTTCAAACTAAAGTTCAAACTTCACACATCAGACCATGCATCTCATGCATATAAAACAAATGCCTGGACTGATTTCAAACTAAAGTTCAAACTTCACACATCAGATCATACATCCCATGCATATAAAACACATGCCTGGACTGATTTCAAACTAAAGTTGAAACTTCACACATCAGATCATGCATCTCATGCATATAAAACACATGCCTGGACTGATTTCAAACTAAAGTTGAAACTTCACACATCAGATCATGCATCTCATGCATATAAAGCAAATGACTGGACAGATTTCAAACTAAAGTTCAAACTTCACACATCATATCATGCATATAAAACACATGCCTGGACTGATTTCAAACTAAAGTTGAAACTTCACACATCAGATCATGCATCTCATGCATATAAAACACATGCCTGGACTGATTTCAAACTAAAGTTGAAACTTCACACATCAGATCATGCATCTCATGCATATAAAACAAATGCCTGGACTGATTTCAAGCTAAAATTCAAACTTCACACATCATATCATGCATCTCATGCATATAAAACAAATGCCTGGACTGATTTCAAACTAAAATTCAAACTTCACACATCATATCATACATCCCATGCATATAAAACACATGCCTGGACTGATTTCAAACTAAAGTTGAAACTTCACACATCAGATCATGCATCTCATGCACATAAAACACATGCCTGGACTGATTTCAAACTAAAGTTGAAACTTCACACATCAGATCATGCATCTCATGCATATAAAACAAATGCCTGGACTGATTTCAAACTAAAATTCAAACTTCACACATCAGATCATACATCTCATGCATATAAAACACATGCCTGGACTGATTTCAAACTAAAATTCAAATTTCACACATCAGATCATACATCTCATGCATATAAAGCAAATGACTGGACAGATTTCAAACTAAAGTTCAAACTTCACACATCATATCATGCATATAAAACACATGCCTGGACTGATTTCAAACTAAAGTTGAAACTTCACACATCAGATCATGCATCTCATGCATATAAAACACATGCCTGGACTGATTTCAAACTAAAGTTGAAACTTCACACATCAGATCATGCATCTCATGCATATAAAACAAATGCCTGGACTGATTTCAAACTAAAATTCAAACTTCACACATCATATCATGCATCTCATGCATATATAACAAATGCCTGGACTGATTTCAAACTAAAATTCAAACTTCACACATCATATCATACATCCCATGCATATAAAACACATGCCTGGACTGATTTCAAACTAAAGTTGAAACTTCACACATCAGATCATACATCTCATGCATATAAAACACATGCCTGGACTGATTTCAAACTAAAATTCAAATTTCACACATCAGATCATGCATCTCATGCATATAAAACAAATGCCTGGACTGATTTCAAACTGAAATTCAAATTTCACACATCAGATCATACATCTCATGCATATAAAACACATGCCTGGACTGATTTCAAACTAAAGTTGAAACTTCACACATCAGATCATGCATCTCATGCATATAAAACACATGCCTGGACTGATTTCAAACTAAAAT
This sequence comes from Saccoglossus kowalevskii, assembly GCF_978046115.1. NCBI lineage: Eukaryota > Metazoa > Hemichordata > Enteropneusta > Harrimaniidae > Saccoglossus > Saccoglossus kowalevskii. The sequence continues at coordinate 18,121,703 of NC_140649.1, read as the reverse complement.
TCAAACTTCACACATCAGATCATACATCTCATGCATATAAAACACATGCCTGGACTGATTTCAAACTAAAGTTGAAACTTCACACATTAGATCATGCATCTCATGCATATAAAACACATGCCTGGACTGATTTCAAACTAAAATTCAAACTTCACACATCAGATCATACATCTCATGCATATAAAACACATGCCTGGACTGATTTCAAACTAAAATTCAAATTTCACACATCAGATCATAATCTCATGTATATAAAACAAATGCCTGGACTGATTTCAAACTAAAATTCAAATTTCACACATCAGATCATACATCCCATGCATATAAAACACATGCCTGGACTGATTTCAAACTAAAGTTGAAACTTCACACATCAGATCATGCATCTCATGCATATAAAACACATGCCTGGACTGATTTCAAACTAAAGTTGAAACTTCACACATCAGATCATGCATCTCATGCATATAAAACAAATGCCTGGACTGATTTCAAACTAAAATTCAAACTTCACACATCAGATCATACATCTCATGCATATAAAACACATGCCTGGACTGATTTCAAACTAAAATTCAAATTTCACACATCAGATCATACATCTCATGCATATAAAACAAATGCCTGGACTGATTTCAAACTAAAATTCAAATTTCACACATCAGATCATACATCTCATGCATATAAAGCAAATGACTGGACAGATTTCAAACTAAAGTTCAAACTTCACACATCATATCATGCATATAAAACACATGCCTGGACTGATTTCAAACTAAAATTCAAACTTCACACATCATATCATACATCCCATGCATATAAAACACATGCCTGGACTGATTTCAAACTAAAGTTGAAACTTCACACATCAGATCATGCATCTCATGCATATAAAACACATGCCTGGACTGATTTCAAACTAAAGTTGAAACTTCACACATCAGATCATGCATCTCATGCATATAAAACAAATGCCTGGACTGATTTCAAACTAAAATTCAAACTTCACACATCAGATCATACATCTCATGCATATAAAACACATGCCTGGACTGATTTCAAACTAAAATTCAAATTTCACACATCAGATCATACATCTCATGCATATAAAGCAAATGACTGGACAGATTTCAAACTAAAGTTCAAACTTCACACATCATATCATGCATATAAAACACATGCCTGGACTGATTTCAAACTAAAGTTGAAACTTCACACATCAGATCATGCATCTCATGCATATAAAACACATGCCTGGACTGATTTCAAACTAAAGTTGAAACTTCACACATCAGATCATGCATCTCATGCATATAAAGCAAATGACTGGACAGATTTCAAACTAAAGTTCAAACTTCACACATCATATCATGCATATAAAACACATGCCTGGACTGATTTCAAACTAAAGTTGAAACTTCACACATCAGATCATGCATCTCATGCATATAAAACACATGCCTGGACTGATTTCAAACTAAAGTTGAAACTTCACACATCAGATCATGCATCTCATGCATATAAAACAAATGCCTGGACTGATTTCAAGCTAAAATTCAAACTTCACACATCATATCATGCATCTCATGCATATAAAACAAATGCCTGGACTGATTTCAAACTAAAATTCAAACTTCACACATCATATCATACATCCCATGCATATAAAACACATGCCTGGACTGATTTCAAACTAAAGTTGAAACTTCACACATCAGATCATGCATCTCATGCATATAAAACACATGCCTGGACTGATTTCAAACTAAAGTTGAAACTTCACACATCAGATCATGCATCTCATGCATATAAAACAAATGCCTGGACTGATTTCAAACTAAAATTCAAACTTCACACATCAGATCATACATCTCATGCATATAAAACACATGCCTGGACTGATTTCAAACTAAAATTCAAATTTCACACATCAGATCATACATCTCATGCATATAAAGCAAATGACTGGACAGATTTCAAACTAAAGTTCAAACTTCACACATCATATCATGCATATAAAACACATGCCTGGACTGATTTCAAACTAAAGTTGAAACTTCACACATCAGATCATGCATCTCATGCATATAAAACACATGCCTGGACTGATTTCAAACTAAAGTTGAAACTTCACACATCAGATCATGCATCTCATGCATATAAAACAAATGCCTGGACTGATTTCAAACTAAAATTCAAACTTCACACATCATATCATGCATCTCATGCATATAAAACAAATGCCTGGACTGATTTCAAACTAAAATTCAAACTTCACACATCATATCATACATCCCATGCATATAAAACACATGCCTGGACTGATTTCAAACTAAAGTTGAAACTTCACACATCAGATCATACATCTCATGCATATAAAACACATGCCTGGACTGATTTCAAACTAAAATTCAAATTTCACACATCAGATCATGCATCTCATGCATATAAAACAAATGCCTGGACTGATTTCAAACTGAAATTCAAATTTCACACATCAGATCATACATCTCATGCATATAAAACACATGCCTGGACTGATTTCAAACTAAAGTTGAAACTTCACACATCAGATCATGCATCTCATGCATATAAAACACATGCCTGGACTGATTTCAAACTAAAATTCAAACTTCACACATCAGATCATACATCTCATGCATATAAAACACATGCCTGGACTGATTTCAAACTAAAGTTGAAACTTCACACATTAGATCATGCATCTCATGCATATAAAACACATGCCTGGACTGATTTCAAACTAAAATTCAAACTTCACACATCAGATCATACATCTCATGCATATAAAACACATGCCTGGACTGATTTCAAACTAAAATTCAAATTTCACACATCAGATCATAATCTCATGTATATAAAACAAATGCCTGGACTGATTTCAAACTAAAATTCAAATTTCACACATCAGATCATACATCCCATGCATATAAAACACATGCCTGGACTGATTTCAAACTAAAGTTGAAACTTCACACATCAGATCATGCATCTCATGCATATAAAACACATGCCTGGACTGATTTCAAACTAAAGTTGAAACTTCACACATCAGATCATGCATCTCATGCATATAAAACAAATGCCTGGACTGATTTCAAACTAAAATTCAAACTTCACACATCAGATCATACATCTCATGCATATAAAACACATGCCTGGACTGATTTCAAACTAAAATTCAAATTTCACACATCAGATCATACATCTCATGCATATAAAACAAATGCCTGGACTGATTTCAAACTAAAATTCAAATTTCACACATCAGATCATACATCTCATGCATATAAAGCAAATGACTGGACAGATTTCAAACTAAAGTTCAAACTTCACACATCATATCATGCATATAAAACACATGCCTGGACTGATTTCAAACTAAAGTTGAAACTTCACACATCAGATCATGCATCTCATGCATATAAAACACATGCCTGGACTGATTTCAAACTAAAGTTGAAACTTCACACATCAGATCATGCATCTCATGCATATAAAACAAATGCCTGGACTGATTTCAAACTAAAATTCAAACTTCACACATCATATCATGCATCTCATGCATATAAAACAAATGCCTGGACTGATTTCAAACTAAAATTCAAACTTCACACATCATATCATACATCCCATGCATATAAAACACATGCCTGGACTGATTTCAAACTAAAGTTGAAACTTCACACATCAGATCATACATCTCATGCATATAAAACACATGCCTGGACTGATTTCAAACTAAAATTCAAATTTCACACATCAGATCATGCATCTCATGCATATAAAACAAATGCCTGGACTGATTTCAAACTGAAATTCAAATTTCACACATCAGATCATACATCTCATGCATATAAAACACATGCCTGGACTGATTTCAAACTAAAGTTGAAACTTCACACATCAGATCATGCATCTCATGCATATAAAACACATGCCTGGACTGATTTCAAACTAAAATTCAAACTTCACACATCAGATCATACATCTCATGCATATAAAACACATGCCTGGACTGATTTCAAACTAAAATTCAAACTTCACACATCAGATCATACATCTCATGCATATAAAACACATGCCTGGACTGATTTCAAACTAAAATTCAAATTTCACACATCAGATCATACATCTCATGCATATAAAACAAATGCCTGGACTGATTTCAAACTAAAATTCAAATTTCACACATCAGATCATACATCTCATGCATATAAAGCAAATGACTGGACAGATTTCAAACTAAAGTTCAAACTTCACACATCATATCATGCATATAAAACACATGCCTGGACTGATTTCAAACTAAAGTTGAAACTTCACACATCAGATCATGCATCTCATGCATATAAAACACATGCCTGGACTGATTTCAAACTAAAGTTGAAACTTCACACATCAGATCATGCATCTCATGCATATAAAACACATGCCTGGACTGATTTCAAACTAAAGTTGAAACTTCACACATTAGATCATGCATCTCATGCATATAAAACACATGCCTGTACTGATTTCAAACTAAAATCCAAACTTCACACATCAGATCATACATCTCATGCATATAAAACACATGCCTGGACTGATTTCAAACTAAAATTCAAATTTCACACATCAGATCATACATCCCATGCATATAAAACAAATGCCTGGACTGATTTCAAACTAAAATTCAAATTTCACACATCAGATCATACATCTCATGCATATAAAGCAAATGACTGGACAGATTTCAAACTAAAGTTCAAACTTCACACATCATATCATGCATATAAAACACATGCCTGGACTGATTTCAAACTAAAGTTGAAACTTCACACATCAGATCATGCATCTTATGCATATAAAACAGATGCCTGGACTGATTTCAAACTAAAATTCAAATTTTACACATCAGACCATGCATCTCATGCATATAAAGCAAATGCCTGGACTGATTTCAAACTAAAATTCAAATTTCACACATCAGACTATGCATCTCATGCATATAAAACACATGCCTGGACTGATTTCAAACTAAAATTCAAATTTTACACATCAGACCATGCATCTCATGCATATAAAGCAAATGCCTGGACTGATTTCAAACTAAAGTTGAAACTTCACACATCAGATCATACATCTCATGCATATAAAACACATGCCTGGACTGATTTCAAACTAAAGTTGAAACTTCACACATTAGATCATGCATCTCATGCATATAAAACACATGCCTGGACTGATTTCAAACTAAAGTTGAAACTTCACACATCAGATCATACATCTCATGCATATAAAACACATGCCTGGACTGATTTCAAACTAAAATTCAAATTTCACACATCAGATCATGCATCTCATGCATATAAAACAAATGCCTGGACTGATTTCAAACTGAAATTCAAATTTCACACATCAGATCATACATCTCATGCATATAAAACACATGCCTGGACTGATTTCAAACTAAAATTCAAACTTCACACATCAGATCATACATCTCATGCATATAAAACACATGCCTGGACTGATTTCAAACTAAAATTCAAACTTCACACATCAGATCATACATCCCATGCATATAAAACACATGCCTGGACTGATTTCAAACTAAAATTCAAACTTCACACATCAGATCATACATCTCATGCATATAAAACAAATGCCTGGACTGATTTCAAACTAAAATTCAAACTTCACACATCAGATCATACATCCCATGCATATAAAACACATGCCTGGACTGATTTCAAACTAAAATTCAAACTTCACACATCAGATCATACATCCCATGCATATAAAACACATGCCTGGACTGATTTCAAACTAAAATTCAAACTTCACACATCAGATCATACATCTCATGCATATAAAACAAATGCCTGGACTGATTTCAAACTAAAATTCAAACTTCACACATCAGATCATACATCCCATGCATATAAAACACATGCCTGGACTGATTTCAAACTAAAATTCAAACTTCACACATCAGATCATACATCCCATGCATATAAAACAAATGCCTGGACTGATTTCAAACTAAAATTCAAACTTCACACATCAGATCATACATCTCATGCATATAAAACACATGCCTGGACTGATTTCAAACTAAAATTCAAACTTCACACATCAGATCATACATCCCATGCATATAAAACACATGCCTGGACTGATTTCAAACTAAAATTCAAACTTCACACATCAGATCATACATCTCATGCATATAAAACAAATGCCTGGACTGATTTCAAACTAAAATTCAAACTTCACACATCAGATCATACATCCCATGCATATAAAACACATGCCTGGACTGATTTCAAACTAAAATTCAAACTTCACACATCAGATCATACATCTCATGCATATAAAACAAATGCCTGGACTGATTTCAAACTAAAATTCAAACTTCACACATCAGATCATACATCCCATGCATATAAAACACATGCCTGGACTGATTTCAAACTAAAATTCAAACTTCACACATCAGATCATACATCCCATGCATATAAAACACATGCCTGGACTGATTTCAAACTAAAATTCAAACTTCACACATCAGATCATACATCCCATGCATATAAAACACATGCCTGGACTGATTTCAAACTAAAATTCAAATTTCACACATCAGATCATACATCCCATGCATATAAAACACATGCCTGGACTGATTTCAAACTAAAATTCAAACTTCACACATCAGATCATACATCCCATGCATATAAAACACATGCCTGGACTGATTTCAAACTAAAATTCAAACTTCACACATCAGATCATACATCCCATGCATATAAAACACATGCCTGGACTGATTTCAAACTAAAATTCAAATTTCACACATCAGATCATACATCCCATGCATATAAAACACATGCCTGGACTGATTTCAAACTAAAATTCAAATTTCACACATCAGATCATACATCCCATGCATATAAAACACATGCCTGGACTGATTTCAAACTAAAATTCAAATTTCACACATCAGATCATACATCCCATGCATATAAAACAAATGCCTGGACTGATTTCAAACTAAAGTTCAAACTTCACACATCAGATTATACATCCCATGCATATAAAACACATGCCTGGACTGATTTCAAACTAAAATTCAAATTTCACACATCAGACCATGCATCTCATGCATATAAAACAAATGCCTGGACTGATTTCAAACTAAAGTTCAAACTTCACACATCAGACCATGCATCTCATGCATATAAAACAAATGCCTGGACTGATTTCAAACTAAAGTTCAAACTTCACACATCAGATCATACATCCCATGCATATAAAACACATGCCTGGACTGATTTCAAACTAAAATTCAAATTTCACACATCAGATCATACATCCCATGCATATAAAACACATGCCTGGACTGATTTCAAACTAAAATTCAAACTTCACACATCAGATCATACATCCCATGCATATAAAACACATGCCTGGACTGATTTCAAACTAAAATTCAAACTTCACACATCAGATCATACATCCCATGCATATAAAACACATGCCTGGACTGATTTCAAACTAAAATTCAAACTTCACACATCAGATCATACATCCCATGCATATAAAACACATGCCTGGACTGATTTCAAACTAAAATTCAAATTTCACACATCAGATCATACATCCCATGCATATAAAACACATGCCTGGACTGATTTCAAACTAAAATTCAAATTTCACACATCAGATCATACATCCCATGCATATAAAACACATGCCTGGACTGATTTCAAACTAAAATTCAAATTTCACACATCAGATCATACATCCCATGCATATAAAACAAATGCCTGGACTGATTTCAAACTAAAGTTCAAACTTCACACATCAGATCATACATCCCATGCATATAAAACACATGCCTGGACTGATTTCAAACTAAAATTCAAATTTCACACATCAGACCATGCATCTCATGCATATAAAACAAATGCCTGGACTGATTTCAAACTAAAGTTCAAACTTCACACATCAGACCATGCATCTCATGCATATAAAACAAATGCCTGGACTGATTTCAAACTAAAGTTCAAACTTCACACATCAGATCATACATCTCATGCATATAAAACAAATGCCTGGACTGATTTCAAACTAAAGTTCAAACTTCACACATCAGACCATGCATCTCATGCATATAAAACAAATGCCTGGACTGATTTCAAACTAAAGTTCAAACTTCACACATCAGACCATGCATCTCATGCATATTAAACAAATGCCTGGACTGATTTCAAACTAAAGTTCAAACTTCACACATCAGACCATGCATCTCATGCATATAAAACAAATGCCTGGACTGATTTCAAACTAAAGTTCAAACTTCACACATCAGATCATACATCCCATGCATATGAAACAAATGGGAATTATTTACGCATTGACAATGCCTTGTATTTTTTAGATATCCATATGACTCTCCGTGGTATGGATGCGTAGATACATTTGACAGCCAAGAGTTAGATCCACAATGTAAATGTGAAGACAATGAGTGTTATTTCACTGATGTTCATGGTTCAGAGCATAAAATCAATATTGTTTTCACTAACCAGCTTGGTACAACATCAATAACAACATTCTTCAATACTGATTATCAAAGTGAGTACTTGTTATCACCGTCCGTGTTGTTATATACTCCTTATTGTTTTTTTATCTTTTGAAACCACAATAATAATCAGGATATCTCTCATCACTACCAGTGAAGCACATTGCCTGCCTATTAATTCAGGTTTCCTTTCAATGACATGCACCATCTACAAAGCATTCAAAACACATTCTATCCTGGGTAATTATAAGCATTTATAATATGATCCAATAGGCCGTCACATTGTGACATCATATTTTTGCCAAACAGAATGTAAAAGTGGAATAACAATTATTATACATCTATCATCGTAACGCCATAAGTTGCAGCGTGCCGTAATTCTGCGGTATTATACAGAGTATTTTCATCCTACCATATAAGGAAATGCAAATTCCAAATATGGAATGATTATGCACGTAAGCGTCCTCTAATAATAAAAATAAACATGGCTGCTATCAGGGTTTGACCAGACTCCACACAAAGAAGTTTGCTGATTCTGTTCTAAACTTTTTAGATTTTGGCATTCCTTTGAAGGAAAAGATGTATAATAATGAGGTTATTACACGAATACCTCAAAGTATGCACTCAGACAGTACGCCATGCATCAACCTCCGTTGCGCATCGGTCAATACTCCTGCTGTACTGCCTTCGTGCATACTTTGAGGTATTCTCATAATAACCTGATAATATCGCTCGCTGACGAACACTGGCCAGCAATCTGCTGCGATAAAATTGCCCATATAATTTTAATTTTTTTACTCAACAAGTACCATCTGAGGATACAAACAAATAATACATAATGAGAAACTATTAAAAAAGGAAATATCTATGTTGTTTTATTAATAAAAACACATACATAATATTTATAACAACTGCAACAAACAACACCATTATTTTATGTTTGAGTGCCAACCAGTCACTGTGCACGAGCAATCATGCAGAATGTAAACAAGTGCGACTGCATATATTGCAGCAACTATAAAGGTGAAACATTTACTATACTTTGGACTTGCAGGAAGAACATTTTATTAAGTTGTTGTATTGTGTTGTCATGTTGTTTTAACAGCAATACCAAATCCTCCAGAGTCTGTGCAAGTTGTATCTACTTCCAGTGAAAGCATTAAATGGTCTTGGAAGAAGCCAGCGGATTGGACGGATGACTACCATTTATTCTACAGAGTCCAGTATTCAAGTGTTGCATCATCATCATCATCATCTCCATGGCAACAGGTATGTCACCTTCATGCATCATCAATTATTCCCCTTTAATATTAAGTACCGGTATGTACTCTAGCATGTAACATGTACCGTTATGTGTATCCCCTAGACGAGTGTGGCCATGGCAACAACCATGTTCACCCACATTATGTTAATTGAGATTGACCATGGTCAACCATGGTAGTTGATATGGTCAGTGACAATGGTCGAATCACAATTTTTTCAGGACGTGCTTCAGAAGTATGACGAAACATCCTATGAATTATCAGATGGAAAGCCATATACGGAATATTATTTCAAAGTTTCCTGTATCTCAGGATTTGCTTATCCAGAGATATCTGGAGATGAGACTGAAATATGGAGTGAATGGTCTGATGTCATAATAGCTAGAACAGATGAAGCTGGTAATTATACTGATAGTTAATTCCTAGCTCTCGGACATATAATCTGAAACGGGAACCAATATATTTTCGGTATGGATTTCATACATGCACCAGGACTAATTTTGGTAAAAGCTTGGTACAAAGACAATTTATTTTAAGACATCATGGTGTACATATACACGTCAATTTGTTTCTCATTTCATTTCCCTTAGGGACGACGTCAAAATATCGATGTCGGATAAAAAAATTAATTCATTTAATTTTTTTTAACCCTCAACCCCCAACCCCCCCAACCCCCACCCTGCACTGAAACTTTATTGATAAATATTGGTCATGGCGTCAGACTAAATTCACCATTAAATACAAATTGATAATCGAACAGTAGTATTGCATAGCAGTTGGTTGTCAGGTGGGTGTAAAAAGACTTTACAAATGCACCTCATTTGACGGACATATTTACACTCGCACCAAACCATTTTCTCGTCTTAGATTTTTTTTTTTTTTCATTTTCTGTTATTTCTGTCCATGATTGGATAAAAAAAAAACGAACTACAAATACTCCAAGATTTTTTTGACTTCATTAAAAAATAAAATCATATTTGTAGGATGGAAATTTTTGAGGTCAAAACCCCCACCCCCCCACCCCCAAGCAAATAAGTTTTTTATCCGACATCGATCTTTTGACGTCATCCCTTAGAGTAAGCGGCAGTCAAAATCAATATCAACATTTGAACGTACTTCTTATACATTTAAAAATGGTACATCACTCAATAGGTGATTTTCCGTACAATTGCGAGATCTCGCGAGATGCATGAAAGACGCGCGTCGAACGTCTGCTGTAAAAATCGAACGATTTGATTTTCAACTCAAATTTCTTTATTTCGTAGCTCACATCGACCGGCCGATCTTCGACAGAGGAATATTGCTTTCGAATACCCTCACTTAATCGAAATTGTCTATCATCAAATGTATACAGCACATTATTAAGCATAGAAATGCCCCCAAAATATTTTCGCGTTTATCGAATCCCACGCGATGTTTGACGCCACTATGATGCTATGACCTTTGTTTGTCCTGTTTTTACGTTCGATTTCACGCATAAGGCATTTTTTGGTTATTCAGCTCAATTCTTTTAACTAACAATTTAAGTGTAAACAAACAATGTACAACATGTACTTTACATGCATTGTTTGTGACATTACGTAGAACACAATACGATGTGATGACCTCTCCCTTTAAATACATAATATTGCTCAATACATTACATATGTTCATATATTCAATTTTAAGTCAATCAAAGTCTTAGAGTATAAGTATACCACATTTTGGTCAAAACATTGGATGAAAAAGATGTTTTTGGCTGTTATTGACTATACATTGAATAATTACATACAAACTAGGTATGTAAAACATTACATATATTGTTAGAGACAATTTCATCATCAAAGTTTATTTAAAGTCATTTATTTCTGAATGTTCAAGCAGGGGCTTTTTCATTGTCTTGATGACTCATTTCTGTTGTCATTATGCATTTTATTTGGCATCTACTTTTTGTTTAATATATGTCACAAATGTACCAATCTTGTGATCACATGACATTTTATTACATAGCCCCCTCTGGTACAATTGAGATTGGGATAGCACCAGATGAAGTAGTAAATGGTGAACAGAGAGCAGTGAAACTTACATGGAAGGTAATGTCAAACATTATTTTGATATTTTATCCCCTAGCCACATATTTTGTTCATATTACTCCCTAGCCACTCATTCTGTTCAAATTACTCCCTAGCCACTCATTCTGTTCACTTTACTCCCTAGCCACTTATTCTGTTCACTTTACTCCCTAGCCACTCATTCTTTTCACTTTACTCCCTAGCCACTTATTCAGTTCACTTTACTCCCTAGCCACTTATTCAAGTCATTTACTCCCTAGCCACTCATTCTGTTCACTTTACTTCCTAGCCACTCATTCTGTTCACTTTACTCCCTAGCCACTTATTCTGTTCACTTTACTCCCTAGCCACTTATTCTGTTCACTTTACTCCCAAGCCACCTATTCAGTTCACTTTACTCCCTAGCCACTCATTCTGTTCACTTTACTTCCTAGTCACTTATTCTGTTCACTTTACTCCCTAGCCACTCATTCTGTTCACTTTACTCCCTAGCCACTCATTCTGTTCACTTTACTCCCTAGCCACTCATTCTGTTCACTTTACTCCCTAGCCACTCATTCTGTTCACTTTACTCCCTAGTCACTTATTCTGTTCACTTTACTCCCTAGCCACTCATTCTGTTCACTTTACTCCCTAGCCACTCATTCTGTTCACTTTACTCCCTAGCCACTCATTCTGTTCACTTTTCTCCCTAGCCACTTATTCAGTTCATTCACTCCCTAGCCACTCTTTCTTTTCATTATGTTTACTCCCTAGCCTTTCTTTTTTTAGTCCCCGTTCGGACACAGTCCGAAAATGGGGACTTATGTTTTGCCCTGTGTGCGTCCGTCCGTCCGTGCGTCCGTCCGTCCGTGATCACCTGTATCTCGAACATGCATGGACCGATTAAGTTCAAACTTCACTCATACATCACACATTATATGGGACATATCCACATGCACTTTTTTCATGATCCGATTAACGATAGCCGAATAGCGGCCATTTTAAGGCCGAAAATGCATCAAAATCGCACATTTTCACCATTCCGGACCCGGATCTCAGTTATGCATGGACGGATTTTGTTCAAATTTGGTACATACATTAAACATAATAGGACCTTGATGCACGTCATTTTTTTTTTGGATCGGGTTCGAAATGGCCGACTGGCGGCCATTTTGTTTTAAAGAATTCAGTTCTGGATCCGTATCTGAGACATGCTTGGATTGATTGAGTTCAAACTTCACACACACAAGGTACATCATGTCACAAATATGTATGTGCATTTGTTTCATGATCTCATTAACGATAGCCAAATGGCGGCCGCTTTAAGGCCGAAAATGCATTGAAATCGCACATTTTCACCATTCCGGACCCGGATCTCAGTTATGCATGGACGGATTTCATTCAAATTTGGTACATACATTAAACATAATAGGACCTTGATGCACGTCATTTTTTTTTCGGATCAAGTTCGAAATAGCCGACTGGCGGCCATTTTGTTTTAAAGAATTCAGTTCTGGATCCGTATCCGAGACATGTCTGGATTGATCAAGTTCAAACTTCACACACACAAGGTACATCATGTCACAAATATGTATGTGTATTTGTTTCATGATCTCATTAACGATAGCCAAATGGGGGCCGCTTTAAGGCCGAAAATGCATTGAAATTGCACATTTTCACCATTCCGGACCCGTATCTCAGTTATGCATGGATGGATTTTGTTCAAATTTGGTACATACATTAAACATAATAGGACCTTGATGCACGTCTTTTTTTTTTTCGGATCAAGTTTGAAATGGCCGACTGGCGGCCATTTTGTTAAAGAATTCAGTTCTGGATCCGTATCCAAGACATGTCTGGATTGATCAAGTTCAAACTTCACACACACATGGTACATCATGTCACAAATAGATATGTGCATTTGTTTCATGATCTGCTTATGTTTTGCCCTGTGTGCGTCCGTGCGTCCGTGCGTCCGTGATCACCTGTATCTCGAACATGCATGGACCGATTAAGTTCAAACTTCACTCATACATCACACATTATATGGGACATATCCACATGCATTTTTTTCATGATCCGATTAACGATAGCCGAATAGCGGCCATTTTAAGGCCGAAAATGCATCAAAATCACGTATTTTCACAATTCCAGAACCGGATCTCAGTCATGCATGGATGGATTTTGTTCAGATTTAGCACAATGTGTTGTACATATGCAGGTGCATTTCGGTCATGATCTGCTTTGAATGTATATGTCTCTCAAATATGAACGGAACGGGGACGTGTCATTGACAATGACTTGTTTCACTTGACTTCCTAGCCACTCATTCTCAATGAACTCAATTTTTTAAACAGCCTCTCAAACCGGAAGAAACAAATGGTGTAATCTTGAAATATAATATATGGATATGGAAACAGAATGTCACTGAGTTTGGAATGCAGCACATATCTAGGAGATATGTACAATATTTAGGGTTTAACATGACAAAAACAACAGGAGAAGAATACAAATTTGATACAGTCGATTCAGCTACTACAGCCTATACTATTGAAGGTATGTTACCTTTCTATAACAGTCCTGTCAATGATTGGGTATCCTTCTCCATTATCTTGCACTTGCACTTGAATAATACAGCAGATTAAAATGACATAAAAAATAAACCACTGTACAGAATTCATTATTAGCTTATTAAAATGATCTGTCTAGTCATTGTCGTTCTCGTTGTTAACTTGTTTTTGACTCCTGTGTGCAAAGCACACAATGGGAGTCTTTGCAGTTATTTAGTGCTTCTGTATGCGTGCATGTGTGATACCGATTTTTGACAACAGAACCTACATTGTAATGACCCTCACTATTTTTATAATTTATATTTAATATTGAATCAAATTAAGTCAAGTTTGCATAGCTTAGGCTTAGTAAAGGGGAAAGATATATTTATATTAATATTAATATAATTGTACCACACCTTCCCCATTTACTAAACCTAAGCTTAGCATGGGATATTCAAATTTTATTTAATTAAACTCCAATTAAAACGCAACCTTATAAAGGAATGCATTTTAATTGAGTTCATAGCGCAACTATATTAAAAGTTAATCGTCACAACATTACATTACTCCTTATTTGTGCATAATTCCTCCAATACCTTCAGCACACAGGAGTTCTTTCTAAGCTTATTTTGATTTGTGGTTACAATAACTCAGGCAAACAATTCTTATCCGATCATCTTCAAATTTGAGCTCAATCGACAATTTTTTGAGTTCTGTCATTACCATAGAAACTTGCACACGCTAGTGTAAAAACGTTTCAATTTTGTCTGTATGTTCGATAGCTCATCAGAATGCTGAGAAACCAACAAATAAATTGTGCAAGCAAGAAAACCACCCCCCCCTTCACGTACGGAAACTGAGTGATGGTGCTATCATACTCATCTTTTGAGTTATAGTTAAAAATATTTGTGAAAAAGTAACTTAAAATTGTCTTCTCATGGT
This sequence comes from Saccoglossus kowalevskii, assembly GCF_978046115.1. Taxonomy (NCBI): domain Eukaryota; kingdom Metazoa; phylum Hemichordata; class Enteropneusta; family Harrimaniidae; genus Saccoglossus; species Saccoglossus kowalevskii. Next base: position 18,106,327 of record NC_140649.1, on the reverse strand, counting down.
TACAATAGGTCAAACAATTTTTATCTGATCATCTTCAATTTTATGTTATACCGGTTAATTAGGCATAAAATAAAATATTTCCTGGACATGCAGAAATAAAATTTAATTTGCACTGCTGATCATAAGAACCAAATGTCAGTAGCATACTTCCCAGGATCTGTTTCATCGATAATGCAGTAACTGGAGTTGTTGTATGAATATCAACAAGTATCTTTTCTTTTTGCCAAAAAATCAGGTCTAGTATTTTTTTCTGGCAAAATGTTGCTCAGATAAAATTGCTGTTACATGAACTTTTATGTATCTCAAGCCAAGTAATTTATTATATACTTTGAGATTAATATATATATATATATATATATATATATATATATATATATATATATATATATATATATATATATATATATATATAAGGGTACACAGGTACTAGTACATACTACACCATTTTTTTATTTATATCCTCACAGAATCAGAGTAATAAACACAGTCTGGTTTGTATCTATACTAAATTCTTATTTGTCTTCTAATAATAGATTTTGAATAGGCAAGGTTGTAATAGTTTCCCCATGTTTTTATGAATGGTATATTATATTTTCAAATTAATACAACTCAGTAATAAATCTTGGATATGTTTCATTGCCATACATCTAAGCACTAACAACAAGGAAATTTACCATTCTGTAAAAAAAACTTATCAGCGTTTGTTAATTCCAATCTGCAGATTTTACCTTATATGGGTATGTGAACAATGTTTTTCACCAACATTGAACACATTACAGATCATTGGCATCACATTCACGATACTTTCTTTTGTTTACATTGGCTTTCCATCTGATAAACTCATAAAATGTTTGATCATAATTCTGAAGCTTATTCTGAAATGAGACTTCCATTTAGAGATCTTTTGACTGCCTGCCATATTTTAGGAATGTAAAAACAGTCCTTTCACTGCTCAGCAAAAAATTTCACACAGAGCAAAACTTTTTGTATAATAATAAGGTTAATATATATTCATCAGTCAAAACAAATGCTTTGCTGCCTTCATACATATTTTGCCATATTCGGTTGATAACTTATTTTTATTGACTGCAGGTACACATGCATATATTGAAAGCTGCATCTATCTACATGTAAATGTGAAGGGTCTTACCAAACAGTTATTGCACACGTATACATCTGAAAATAATGCACACAAGTGTTTATGGGCCAGTGGAATATCTTTGATTAAATAATATACATGTTCAGGGCCAGTGAAATACCTCCAGTGAAAAATAATGCACACAAGTTTTTAGGGCCAGTGGAATATCTTTGATTAAATAATATACATGTTCAGGGCCAGTGAAATACCTCCAGTGAAAAACAATGCACACAAGTGTTTATGGGCCAGTGGAATATCTTTGATTAAATAATATACATGTTCAGGGCCAGTGAAATACCTCCAGTGAAAAATAATGTACACAAGTATTTAGGGCCAGTTGAATATCTTTGATTAAATAATATACATGTTCAGGGCCAGTAGAATATCTTTGATTAAATAATATGCATGTTTAGGTCCAGTGAAATATCTTAGATTGAATAATATGCATGTTTTAGAGCCAGTGAATTATTACAGCTTATGTAAATATGCATATTTAGGGAGAGTGGGATATCTTAGATTCAATAATATGCATGTTCAGGGCTAGTAAAATATATTAGATTCCATAATATTCATGTTTAGTGGCAGCGAATTATGATGATTTATGTAATATACAAGTTTACGATTTAGAGTTATCATGAATTATCAAAAAATACTTTTATCAAAAATGCATTTGTATTAATAGTATTGGATACTACTCTAGAAGACCAGAAGATGCTTGCCTGTCAAAATTAATTTATATGGCAATATTTATACTTATTTAAGTGTTTTTGTGTTGCATGGTTTCAGATCTGAATAAAGATGAATATTACTTAGTTAAAATAACTGCAGAAAACAGTGCTGGAGAATCACCACCTGCTAGTTTAAGAATACCACCATATATGACTGGTAAGTATCTGTAACATTGCCATATTTGGTAAATTTCCTGACAGTTCTTAACATTGCCATACTTGGTAAATCACATGACAGTCCTTAACATTGCCATATTTGGTAAATTTCCTGACAGTTCTTAACATTGCCATATTTGGTAAATCACATGACAGTCCTTAACATTGCCATATTTGGTAAATCACCTGACATTCCCTATCATTGCCATATTTGGTAAGTTTGCTGACAGTCCTTAACAGGGCCTTATTTGGTAAATCACATGACAGTCCTTAACATTGCCATATTTGGAAAATCACCTGACATTCTCTAACATTGCCATATTTGGTAAATCACCTGGCATTCCCTATCATTGCCATATTTGGTAAATCACCTGACATTCCCTAACATTGCCATATTTGGTAAATCACCTGACATTCCCTATCATTGCCATATTTGGTAAATCACCTGACAGTCTCTAACATTGCCATATTTGGTAAATCACCTGACAGTCTCTAACATTGCCATATTTGGTAAATCACCTGACATTCCCTATCATTGCCATATTTGGTAAATCACCTGACAGTCTCTAACATTGCCATATTTGGTAAATCACCTGACAGTCTCTAACATTGCCATATTTGGTAAATCACCTGGCATTCCCTATCATTGCCATATTTGGTAAATCACCTGACATTCCCTAACATTGCCATATTTGGTAAATCACCTGACATTCCCTATCATTGCCATATTTGGTAAATCACCTGACAGTCTCTAACATTGTCATATTTGGTAAATCACCTGACATTCCCTATCATTGCCATATTTGGTAAATCACCTGACAGTCCTTAACATTGCCATATTTGGTAAATCACCTGACAGTCTCTATCATTGCCATATTTGGTAAATCACCTGACAGTCCTTAACATTGCCATATTTGGTAAATCACCTGACAGTCTCTATCATTGCCATATTTGGTAAATTACCTGTCATTCCTTCACATTGCCATATTTGGTAAATCACATTACAGTCTCTAACATTGCCATATTTGGTAAATTACCTGTCATTCCTTCACATTGCCATATTTGGTAAATCACATGACAGTCTCTAACATTGCCTTATTCGGTAAATCACCTGACAGTCCTTAACAGGGCCTTATTTGGTAAATCACATGACAGTCCTTAACATTGCCATATTTGGAAAATCACTTAACATTCTCTAACATTGCCATATTTGGTAAATCACCTGGCATTCCCTTTCATTGCCATATTTGGTAAATCACCTGGCATTCCCTATCATTGCCAAATTTGGTAAATCACCTGACAGTCTCTAACATTGCCATATTTGGTAGATCACCTGACATTCCCTAACATTGCCATATTTGGTAAATCACCTGACATTTCCTAACATTGCCATATTTGGTAAATCACCTGACCGTCTCTAACATTGCCATATTTGGTAAATCACCTGACAATCTCTATCAATGCCATATTTGGTAAATCACATCACAGTCCCTAACATTGCCATATTTTGTAAATCACCTGATAGTCCCTAACATTGCCATATTTGGTAAATCACATGACAGTCTCTAACATTGCCATATTTGGTAAATTACCTGACAGTCTCTAGCATTGCCATATTTTGTAAATCACATGACAGTCCCTAACATTGCCATATTTGGTAAATCACATGACAGTCTCTAACATTGCCATAGTTGGTAAATTACCTGTCATTCCTTCACATTGCCATATTTGGTAAATCATCTGACAGTCTCTAACATTGGCATATTTGGTAAATCACCTGACATTCCCTATCATTGCCATATTTGGTAAATCACCTGACAGTCTCTAACATTGCCATATTTTGTAAATCACATGACAGTCCCTAACATTGCCATATTTGGTAAATCACATGACAGTCTCTAACATTGCCATAGTTGGTAAATTACCTGTCATTCCTTCACATTGCCATATTTGGTAAATCATCTGACAGTCTCTAACATTGGCATATTTGGTAAATCACCTGACATTCCCTATCATTGCCATATTTGGTAAATCACCTGACAGTCTCTAACATTGCCATATTTGGTAAATCACCTGGCATTCCCTATCATTGCCATATTTGGTAAATCACCTGACAGTCCTTAACATTGCCATATTTGGAAAATCACCTGACATTCTCTAACATTGCCATATTTGGTAAATCACCTGACATTCCCTTTCATTGCCATATTTGGTAAATCACCTGGCATTCCCTATCATTGCCAAATTTGGTAAATCACCTGACAGTCTCTAACATTGCCATATTTGGTAAATCACCTGACATTCCCTAACATTGCCATATTTGGTAAATCACCTGACATTTCCTAACATTGCCATATTTGGTAAATCACCTGACCATCTCTAACATTGCCATATTTGGTAAATCACCTGACAATCTCTATCAATGCCATAGTTGGTAAATTACCTGTCATTCCTTCACATTGCCATATTTGGTAAATCATCTGACAGTCTCTAACATTGGCATATTTGGTAAATCACCTGACATTCCCTATCATTGCCATATTTGGTAAATCACCTGACAGTTCTTAACAGGGCCTTATTTGGTAAATCACATCACAGTCCCTAACATTGCCATATTTGGAAAATCACCTGACATTCTCTAACATTGCCATATTTGGTAAATCACCTGGCATTCCCTATCATTGCCATATTTGGTAAATCATCTGACATTCCCTAACATTGCCATATTTGGTAAATCACCTGACATTCCCTATCATTGCCATATTTGGTAAATCACCTGACAGTCTCTAACATTGCCATATTTTGTAAATCACCTGACAGTCTCTAACATTGTCATATTTGGTAAATAACCTGACATTCCCTAACATTGCCATATTTGGTAAATCACCTGACAGTCCTTAACATTGCCATATTTGGTAAATCACCTGACAGTCCTTAACATTGCCATATTTGGAAAATCACCTGACATTCTCTAACATTGCCATATTTGGTAAATCACCTGACATTCCCTTTCATTGCCATATTTGGTAAATCACCTGGCATTCCCTATCATTGCCATATTTGGTAAATCACCTGACAGTCCTTAACATTGCCATATTTGGAAAATCATCTGACATTCTCTAACATTGCCATATTTGGTAAATCACCTGACATTCCCTTTCATTGCCATATTTGGTAAATCACCTGACATTTCCTAACATTGCCATATTTGGTAAATCACCTGACCATCTCTAACATTGCCATATTTGGTAAATCACCTGACAATCTCTATCAATGCCATAGTTGGTAAATTACCTGTCATTCCTTCACATTGCCATATTTGGTAAATCATCTGACAGTCTCTAACATTGGCATATTTGGTAAATCACCTGACATTCCCTATCATTGCCATATTTGGTAAATCACCTGACAGTTCTTAACAGGGCCTTATTTGGTAAATCACATCACAGTCCCTAACATTGCCATATTTGGAAAATCACCTGACATTCTCTAACATTGCCATATTTGGTAAATCACCTGGCATTCCCTATCATTGCCATATTTGGTAAATCATCTGACATTCCCTAACATTGCCATATTTGGTAAATCACCTGACATTCCCTATCATTGCCATATTTGGTAAATCACCTGACAGTCTCTAACATTGCCATATTTTGTAAATCACCTGACAGTCTCTAACATTGTCATATTTGGTAAATAACCTGACATTCCCTAACATTGCCATATTTGGTAAATCACCTGACATTTCCTAACATTGCCATATTTGGTAAATCACCTGACCGTCTCTAACATTGCCATATTTGGTAAATCACCCGACAATCTCTATCAATGCCATATTTGGTAAATCACATCACAGTCCCTAACATTGCCATATTTTGTAAATCACCTGACAGTCCCTAACATTGCCATATTTGGTAAATTACCTGACGGTCTCTAGCATTGCCATATTTTGTAAATCACATGACAGTCTCTAACATTGCCATATTTGGTAAATCACATCACAGTCCCTAACATTGCCATATTTTGTAAATCACCTGACAGTCCCTAACATTGCCATATTTGGTAAATTACCTGACGGTCCCTAACATTGCCATATTTGGTAAATCACATGACAGTCTCTAACATTGCCATAGTTGGTAAATTACCTGTCATTCCTTCACATTGCCATATTTGGTAAATCCCTTGACAGTCCCTAACATTGTTACATGTATATTTGTCAAATCATGATACACATTATTTTTCAGTAACTGTGCCTAAAAGTAGATTGCAGATTGTTATTGTAGTGGTCTTTGTGGTTGCATCTGTTATTGGTGTTATTATAGCTTTCCTGATATTGAGACGGTCTTACCTTAAAATGAAACGTAAGGGGATCTTTAAACCTGTACCACAAGTCTCTTTTCCATTTAAGGTGAGATTCAATTTCGGTTTTTAACACCTAATGACAACTTACTGTATACTGTAACAACTTCCTACTGGGTTATAACGACATCCTACTGTGCTGTAATGATACCTTACCATGCTGCAATGCAATACTGTGGAATACTTTATTTTCGCTGAAAAGGCTTTTTGGGCGTTTTGCTTGGAATTTATTTTCACTGATTTTTGATGAGATTAATGTAAAATATAAGAAAAAATGTATATTCGCTGGATTTTATTTTCACGGAATCATCCCTTCAGCGAAAATAGCGAAAATAAATTCCAAGCGAAAATAAAGTATTCTACAGTATTACTGAATTGTAATGGCACATTATTGTACAGTAATGGCACATTATTGTACTGTAATGGCACATTATTGTACTGTAATGGCACATTATTGTACTGTAATGGCACATTATTGTACTGTAATGGCACATTATTGTACTGTGATGGCACATTATTGTACTGTAATGGCACATTATTGTACTGTAATGGCACATTATTGTACTGTAATGGCACATTATTGTACTGTAATGGCACATTATTATACTGTAATGACACATTATTGTACTGTAATGACACATTATTGTACTGTGATGGCACATTATTGTACTGTAATGGCACATTATTGTACTGTAATGGCACATTATTGTACTGTAATGGCACATTATTGTACTGTAATGGCACATTATTATACTGTAATGACACATTATTGTACTGTAATGACACATTATTGTACTGTGATGGCACATTATTGTACTGTAATAGCACATTATTGTGCTGTATTGAAACTGAGATGTTAAGGCACCCCAATGTGTTGTAATGACACTATGATTTTATGACACAGTGACCTAATTGTGCGGTATTGATGCTATGATTTAATGACACCTTACTGTGCTGTATTGATGCTATGATTTAATGACACCTTATTGGGCTTTATCGACGCTATGATTTAATGACACCTTATTGTGGTATATTGACAGTAATTTAATGTCACCTTACTGTGCTGTATTGACACTGTGATTTAATGACACCTAACTGTGCTATATTGACAGTGATTTAATGACACCTTACTGTGCTATATTGACAGTGATTTAATGACACCTCAATGCACTGTATTGACACTGTGATTTAATGACACCTTACTGTGTCATATTTACAGTGATTAAATATCACCTTACTGTGGTGTATCAACACTATAATTTAATGACATCTGTCTGGGCTGTATTGACACTATGATTTAATGACACTTTACAGTGATGTGTTGACACTATAGTTTAATGTCGCCATACTGGGCTGTATTGACACTATGATTTAATGACACCTTACTGTGATGTATTAATATTATAGTTTAATGTCACCATACTGGGCTGTATTGACACTATGATTTAATGACACTTTACAGTGATGTGTTGACACTATAGTTTAATGTCACCATACTGGGCTGTATTGACACTATGATTTAATGACACCTTAGTGTGATGTATTAATACTATAGTTTAATGTCACCATACTATAGTGTATTGACACTATGATTTAATGACACCTTACTGTGATGTATTAATACTGTAGTTTAATGTCACCATACTGGGCTGTATTGACACTATGATTTAATGACACTTTACAGAGATGTGTTGACACTATAGTTTAATGTCGCCATACTGGGCTGTATTGACACTATGATTTAATGACACTTTACTGTGATGTATTAATACTGTAGTTTAATGTCACCATACTGGGCTGTATTGACACTATGATTTAATGACACTTTACAGAGATGTGTTGACACTATAGTTTAATGTCGCCATACTGGGCTGTATTGACACTATGATTTAATGACACCTTACTGTGATGTATTAATACTATAGTTTAATGTCACCATACTGGGCTGTATTGACACTATGATTTAATGACACCTTACTGTGATGTATTAATACTGTAGTTTAATGTCACCATACTGGGCTGTATTGACACTATGATTTAATGACACCTTACTGTGATATATTAATATTATAGTTTAATGTCACCATACTATAGTGTATTGACACTATGATTTAATGACACCTTACTGTGATGTATTAATACTGTAGTTTAATGTCGCCATACTGGGCTGTATTGACACTATGATTTAATGACACCTTACTGTGATGTATCAATACTGTAGTTTAATGTCACCATACTGGGCTGTATTGACACTATGATTTAATGACACTTTACAGAGATGTGTTGACACTATAGTTTAATGTCGCCATACTGGGCTGTATTGACACTATGATTTAATGACACCTTACTGTGATGTATTAATACTATAGTTTAATGTCACCATACTGGGCTGTATTGACACTATGATTTAATGACACTTTACTGTGATGTATTAATACTATAGTTTAATGTCACCATACTGGGCTGTATTGACACTATGATTTAATGACACCTTACTGTGATATATTAATATTATAGTTTAATGTCACCATACTGGGCTGTATTGACACTATGATTTAATGACACTTTACAGTGATGTGTTGACACTATAGTTTAATGTCACCATACTGGGCTGTATTGACACTATGATTTAATGACACCTTACTGTGATATATTAATATTATAGTTTAATGTCACCATACTGGGCTGTATTGACACTATGATTTAATGACACTTTACTGTGATGTATTAATACTATAGTTTAATGTCACCATACTGGGCTGTATTGACACTATGATTTAATGACACCTTACTGTGATATATTAATATTATAGTTTAATGTCACCATACTGGGCTGTATTGACACTATGATTTAATGACACCTTACTGTGATATATTAATATTATAGTTTAATGTCACCATACTGGGCTGTATTGACACTATGATTTAATGACACTTTACTGTGATGTATTAATACTATAGTTTAATGTCACCATACTGGGCTGTATTGACACTATGATTTAATGACACCTTACTGTGATGTATTAATACTATAGTTTAATGTCACCATACTGGGCTGTATTGACACTATGATTTAATGACACTTTACTGTGATGTATTAATACTATAGTTTAATGTCACCATACTGGGCTGTATTGACACTATGATTTAATGACACCTTACTGTGATATATTAATATTATAGTTTAATGTCACCATACTGGGCTGTATTGACACTATGATTTAATGTCACCATACTGTGATGTGTTGACACTATAGTTTAACGTCACCATACTGGGCTGTATTGACACTATGATTTAATGACACTTTACAGTGATGTATTAATACTATAGTTTAATGTCACCATACTGGGCTGTATTGACACTATGATTTAATGACACCTTACTGTGATGTATTAATATTATAGTTTAATGTCACCATACTGGGCTGTATTGACACTATGATTTAATGACACTTTACAGTGATGTATTAATACTATAGTTTAATGTCACCATACTGGGCTGTATTGACACTATGATTTAATGACACCTTACTGTGATGTATTAATATTATAGTTTAATGTCACCATACTATGGTGTATTGACACTATGATTTAATGACACCTTACTGTGATGTATTATTAATAATAATAATAATAATAATAATAACTTTATTTAATTAAGCGCAACAATTCCAACATATGAAGATCAAAGGCGCTGATACAATAAACAATCAGTCAAATATTAAAAGCACATTTAAATAAGTGCGTTTTCAGTCTGGATTTAAAAATGTTTACTGAAGGACTAGAACGAACAGACAGAGGTAATTCATTAAAAAGTTTAGGACCTAAATTTTCAAAAGCACGGTCTTTGTATAACACCTTGGACTTTTTACTACACATCTGACGAGTTTTAATAAGAAACTTCGATTCAGATCTTAAACTACGACTCAGTACATAAAATTCGATTAATTCACATAGATAATTTGGGGCAAAACCATACAAAGATTTATACACTAGTAAAAGTAATTTGAAATTGATTCTTTGTACAATTGGTAACCAATGAAGTTTAATAAAAATGTCTGTAATGTGGTCATATTTTCGAGCACGAGTGACAAGGCGGGCTGCTGCATTTTGTACACGAATAAGAGGTTTTATCTTAGTTACAGGGAGACCAGACAATAATGAATTACAGCTGTCTAAGCGAGAAGATATGAAAGCATGTACCAACTTTTCAGTATCAGATTGGGATAATGATTTACGAATACGATTAATATTTCTTAGATGGGAATATCCAGATCTACAAATAGTAGAAATGTGTGTTTCCATAGATAGCTGCGAATCAAACAAGACACCTAAGTTTCTAGCACTTGACGAAGCACTAACCAATTCTTCACCAATTGCGATACTAGACAAAGGACACAAGTCTTGTGAGAATCTCCGAGATGATATGCACACAAATTCAGTTTTCGACACATTCAAAAGTAGGAAATTACAAGACATCCAATCGCTAACATCTTGAATACATGTTTGAAGTATCACCCGGGCGCAAATTTTATCATCTTCAGAAACCGATAAATAAATCTGTGTGTCATCTGCGTAAAAATGATATTTTACGCCGTGACGTCGCAATAACTCGCCCAATGGACGCATGTACATTGAGAACAATAATGGCCCTAAAACGGAGCCCTGTGGAACACCAGTTTCTAATATAGACGTCATATCAGAAAATACATTTCCAATTTTCACTTTTTGAATGCGGTTACTCAAATACGACTCAAACCATTTGATGATGAGACCATTTAAACCAAAATTTGATCTCAATCTATCGATGAGAATCCTGTGATTCACAGTATCAAAAGTGGCTGAAAGATCCAAAAGTACGAGAGCAACTGAATACTTAGAATTATCAATACTGCATAGTACATCGTTAGCGACCCGCAGAAGAGCCGTTTCAGTGTTATGTGCGGTCCGATACGCTGATTGAAACTCTTCATACAACGAATAATTCTCTAAATGTTGTTTTACTCTGGATGCAACAACACGTTCAAGGACTTTAGATATAAAAGACAAATTAGAAATCGGTCGATAATTTTTCAGCATGTTTGAATCCAACAATGCTTTCTTGAGCAGCGGTTTAATCAGTGCACATTTCATTTTCTCAGGAACACTTCCAGTGCGAAGTGATTCATTTATGATATCTGTTCCAGGTGAAAGCAGGATAGAAAGGATCTTTTCATTTTTTAATATATTAGTGGGTAAACAGTCCAAATCACACGAAGCCGACGACGATTTTTTTATAATTTTAATTATTTCATCCTCCGTGGTTTGTTCAAAACATTCCAATTCATCACCAGAGAACTTGTGCAGTTCGTTAAAACGGTTTCCATTCAATAAATTTAGATTTAGTCCTTGATTGATTTTCTTAATCTTATCCACAAAAAACACGCTAAAGCGATTCGCTAAATTTATTTTGTTATCGTGAATCGGCAACGCATTCAAATTATTTGTCGAGCCTAAAAGACCATTTACGATGGAAAACAGTTTTCTTTGGTCACTATTACAATCCGCGATCTTATCAGCGAAATAACTCCTACATGATACATCAATAAGATCATTAACTTTATTTCGTTTAGATTTGTAGATTTGGCGATGGACAGTTAAACCAGTTCGCCGCCACGTCCATTTAGCTTTACGGCATTCAGTGCGGGCGTGGTAAATATCAACATTTATCCACGGCTCGGCCACATGATTGTGAACAGTCTTTTCCTTCATGGGGGCATGTTTGTCAAGCATTTCCGATACAGCAGTGTTGAAAATACGTAACTTAGCTGTAGAATCTACCTGGTCAACTGTTCTCGTACACCCAGATTCGAGTAGATCAGATGCGAAATTATCCCTATCAAAGTTCTTGAAGCTGCGATAAGTAATTTTGGTATGATTTGATGTATTATCATGATGATTTGACAAACTAAAGAAAATGGGATAGTGATCAGAGATTGCTGCGGCCTGGTTCACTTCCAATGATAACACAATATTCTCACGGGTAATAATTAAATCCAAAATGTTACCAGAACGATGGGTAGGTTTGTCTACTAGCTGCACTAAATCATGCATTTTTAAAAGTTCCAGAAATCTGCAGGTGTCACGATTGTCTGGCTTATTAAAATGAATGTTAAAATCTCCAAGGTAGACGATTGGTGTAGTATCCAAAACGTTAATGTCTAGAAGAGCCGAGAAATCCGATAAAAATCCATTAAATGTCAGTTTATTAGAAAAACTGGGAGGCGGGCGGTACATGAGAATGTATCTAATACGTCCATGTTTTGAATCAACAGTGATCTCTAACCACTCAAACGATGAAAATGTTTGCGAGCATGATGTATTTACTTTTGCGGTAGTTTTATGAATGATGGCTATACCACCTCCAGCACCTGTAAGACGAGGAAACTGTCTACACTTAAAGCCACTTGGAGTCAACTCAACGACGATAGGTCCGTCACTGACATCACCTTTCAGCCATGTTTCCGTGAGAAATAAATAATCCAAATCATGATATAAGATCATCTCATTTAATGCACACGATTTATTCCTAACTGAACGAGAATTTAATAATCCACATTTTAACTCTGACATAAACTTCGATCGGGATGTGTGCTGTAGGTCAATAGAGGTCAAATTGGTAGAGTCCACTCCGAAATTTCCAGATTTGCGACGATAACGATAATGTTCAGCAGAAAAAACGTTGTAAATAACAGGAATAATATTAGCATCATATGGCTCATGTACAGTGGTATTAAACCCAGATAGTTGAACTAATGCAGATAATCTAGGAACAACAATAACTTGGTTGTCCGAAATCGGATGTGTAGTCAAGTGAACAGTAATTGAGTGCCTAATATGCGATCCCGCTCGTCGACAACGTTGTCTCCAGATGGAATTATCTTTAGTGGTTTGTATAACATGGTGTGTTAGATTTGCGAAATGTTGCTTGCGTAGTTTTAGTAACTGTAGTGTGTTATAAACGATTCGTGGCGACATGTCCAGAGTTGCAATTTATCAAAGCAGTGTCAGAAACAATTATCTGCAACAGGTAGTACGCGGAAAAACTTGCTTCTATTCATATGAGTAATGGACAATGTGGCGATTTCAGCATGGGCGTCATGTGAAAAACGTTTTGGACAGAATTCACGGCAACACAAATATATAGACGAACATCAACAAACCAAAAAGTTGCACTAATACTTAACATAAACGAGGAATCCAATGAAGATAATCACACAAAACCATAAAATCCGTAAAACGTAGTAAAACTGGACTGTACTTATCCAAGTTGGCAGCAGCAAAACAGCGCCCTCATCATCAGCCTATTAATACTATAGTTTAATGTCACCATACTGGACTGTATTGACACTATGATTTAATGACACTTTACAGTGATGTGTTGACACTATAGTTTAATGTCACCATACTGGACTGTATTGACACTATGATTTAATGACACTTTACAGTGATGTGTTGACACTATAGTTTAATGTCACCATACTGGGCTGTATTGACACTATGATTTAATGACACTTTACAGTGATGTGTTGACACTATAGTTTAATGTCACCATACTGGACTGTATTGACACTATGATTTAATGACACTTTACAGTGATGTGTTGACACTATAGTTTAATGTCACCATACTGGACTGTATTGACACTATGATTTAATGACACTTTACAGTGATGTGTTGACACTATAGTTTAATGTCACCATACTGGACTGTATTGACACTATGATTTAATGACACTTTACAGTGATGTGTTGACACTATAGTTTAATGTCACCATACTGGACTGTATTGACACTATGATTTAATGACACTTTACAGTGATGTGTTGACACTATAGTTTAATGTCACCATACTGGACTGTATTGACACTATGATTTAATGACACTTTACAGTGATGTGTTGACACTATAGTTTAATGTCACCATACTGGACTGTATTGACACTATGATTTAATGACACTTTACAGTGATGTGTTGACACTATAGTTTAATGTCACCATACTGGACTATATTGACACTATGATTTAATGACACTTTACAGTGATGTGTTGACACTATAGTTTAATGTCACCATACTGGACTGTATTGACACTATGATTTAATGACACTTTACAGTGATGTGTTGACACTATAGTTTAATGTCACCATACTAGACTGTATTGACACTATGATTTAATGACACTTTACAGAGATGTGTTGACACTATAGTTTAATGTCACCATACTGGACTGTATTGACACTGTGATTTAATGACACTTTACAGAGATGTGTTGACACTATAGTTTAATGTCACCATACTGGACTGTATTGACACTATGATTTAATGACACTTTACAGAGATGTGTTGACACTATAGTTTAATGTCACCATACTGGGCTGTATTGACACTATGATTTAATGACACTTTACTGTGATGTATTAATACTATAGTTTAATGTCACCATACTGGGCTGTATTGACACTATGATTTAATGACACTTTACTGTGATGTGTTGACACTATAGTTTAATGTCACCATACTGGGCTGTATTAACACTATGATTTAATGACACTTTACTGTGATGTATTGACACTGTGATTTAATGACATCTTACTGTGCTATATTGACAGTGATTTAATGACACCTCACTGCACTGTATTGACACTGTGATTTAATGACACCTTACTGTGCTATATTGACACTGTGATTTAATGACACTTTACTGTGATGTATTTACACTGTGATTTAATGTCACCTCAATGCACTGTGTTGGCACTGTGATTTAATGACACCTCACTGCACTGTGTCGACACTGTGATTTAATGACATCTTACTGTACTATATTGACAGTGATTTAATGACACCTCACTGCACTGTATTGACACTGTGATTTAATGACATCTTACTGTGCTATATTGACAGTGATTTAATGACACCTCACTGCACTGTATTGACAGTGATTTAATGACACCTCACTGCACTGTATTGACACTGTGATGTAATGACATCTTACTGTGCTATATTGACAGTGATTTAATGACACCTCACTGCACTGTATTGACACTGTGATTTAATGACATCTTACTGTGCTATATTGACAGTGATTTAATGACACCTCACTGCACTGTATTGACACTGTGATTTAATGACACCTTACTGTGCTATATTGACACTGTGATTTAATGACACTTTACTGTGATGTATTTACACTGTGATTTAATGTCACCTCACTGCACTGTGTTGACACTGTGATTTAAGGACACCTCACTGCACTGTGTTGACACTGTGATTTAATGACATCTTACTGTGCTATATTGACAGTGATTTAATGACACCTCACTTCACTGTATTGACACTGTGATTTAATGACATCTTACTGTGCTATATTGACAGTGATTTAATGACACCTCACTGCACTGTATAGACACTGTGATTTAATGACACCTTACTGTGCTATATTGACACTGTGATTTAATGACACTTTACTGTGATGTATTTACACTGTGATTTAATGTCACCTCACTGCACTGTGTTGACACTGTGATTTAATGACACCGCACTGCACTGTGTTGACACTGTGATTTAATGACATCTTACTGTGCTATATTGACACTGTGATTTAATGACATCTTACTGTGGTATATTGACAGTGATTTAATGACACCTCACTGCACTATATTGACACTGTGATTTAATGACACCTTACTGTGCTATATTGACACTATGATTTAATGACACTTTACAGTGATGTGTTGACACTATAGTTTAATGTCACCATACTGGGCTGTATTGACACTATGATTTAATGACACTTTACAGAGATGTGTTGACACTATAGTTTAATGTCACCATACTGGACTGTATTGACACTATGATTTAATGACACTTTACAGTGATGTGTTGACACTATAGTTTAATGTCACCATACTGGACTGTATTGACACTATGATTTAATGACACTTTACAGTGATGTGTTGACACTATAGTTTAACTTCACCATACTGGACTGTATTGACACTATGATTTAATGACACTTTACAGTGATGTGTTGACACTATAGTTTAATGTCACCATACTGGACTGTATTGACACTATGATTTAATGACACTTTACAGTGATGTGTTGACACTATAGTTTAACGTCACCATACTGGACTGTATTGACACTATGATTTAATGACACTTTACAGTGATGTGTTGACACTATAGTTTAATGTCACCATACTGGACTGTATTGACACTATGATTTAATGACACTTTACAGTGATGTGTTGACACTATAGTTTAATGTCACCATACTGGGCTGTATTGACACTATGATTTAATGACACTTTACAGAGATGTGTTGACACTATAGTTTAATGTCACCATACTGGACAGTGATGTGTTGACACTATAGTTTAATGTCACCATACTGGACTGTATTGACACTATGATTTAATGACACTTTACAGTGATGTGTTGACACTATAGTTTAATGTCACCATACTGGACTGTATTGACACTATGATTTAATGACACTTTACAGTGATGTGTTGACACTATAGTTTAATGTCACCATACTGGACTGTATTGACACTATGATTTAATGACACTTTACAGAGATGTGTTGACAATATAGTTTAATGTCACCATACTGGACTGTATTGACACTATGATTTAATGACACTTTACAGAGATGTGTTGACACTATAGTTTAATGTCACCATACTGGGCTGTATTGACACTATGATTTAATGACACTTTACAGTGATGTGTTGACACTATAGTTTAATGTCACCATACTGGACTGTATTGACACTATGATTTAATGACACTTTACAGAGATGTGTTGACACTATAGTTTAATGTCACCATACTGGGCTGTATTGACACTATGATTTAATGACACTTTACAGTGATGTGTTGACACTATAGTTTAATGTCACCATACTGGACTGTATTGACACTATGATTTAATGACACTTTACAGTGATGTGTTGACACTATATTTTAATGTCACCATACTGGGCTGTATTGACACTATGATTTAATGACACTTTACAGAGATGTGTTGACACTATAGTTTAATGTCACCATACTGGACTGTATTGACACTATGATTTAATGACACTTTACAGTGATGTGTTGACACTATAGTTTAATGTCACCATACTGGACTGTATTGACACTATGATTTAATGACACTTTACAGTGATGTGTTGACACTATAGTTTAATGTCACCATACTGGGCTGTATTGACACTATGATTTAATGACACTTTGCAGTGATGTGTTGACACTATAGTTTAATGTCACCATACTGGACTGTATTGACACTATGATTTAATGACACTTTACAGTGATGTGTTGACACTATAGTTTAATGTCACCATACTGGACTGTATTGACACTCTGATTTAATGACACTTTACAGAGATGTGTTGACACTATAGTTTAATGTCACCATACTGGGCTGTATTGACACTATGATTTAATGACACTTTACAGAGATGTGTTGACACTATAGTTTAATGTCACCATACTGGGCTGTATTGACACTATGATTTAATGACACTTTACTGTGATGTATTAATACTATAGTTTAATGTCACCATACTGGGCTGTATTGACACTATGATTTAATGACACTTTACTGTGATGTGTTGACACTATAGTTTAATGTCACCATACTGGGCTGTATTAACACTATGATTTAATGACACTTTACTGTGATGTATTGACACTGTGATTTAATGACATCTTACTGTGCTATATTGACAGTGATTTAATGACACCTCACTGCACTGTATTGACACTGTGATTTAATGACACCTTACTGTGCTATATTGACACTGTGATTTAATGACACTTTACTGTGATGTATTTACACTGTGATTTAATGTCACCTCACTGCACTGTGTTGGCACTGTGATTTAATGACACCTCACTGCACTGTGTCGACACTGTGATTTAATGACATCTTACTGTACTATATTGACAGTGATTTAATGACACCTCACTGCACTGTATTGACACTGATTTAATGACATCTTACTGTGCTATATTGACAGTGATTTAATGACACCTCACTGCACTGTATTGACAGTGATTTAATGACACCTCACTGCACTGTATTGACACTGTGATGTAATGACATCTTACTGTGCTATATTGACAGTGATTTAATGACACCTCACTGCACTGTATTGACACTGTGATTTAATGACATCTTACTGTGCTATATTGACAGTGATTTAATGACACCTCACTGCACTGTATTGACACTGTGATTTAATGACACCTTACTGTGCTATATTGACACTGTGATTTAATGACACTTTACTGTGATGTATTTACACTGTGATTTAATGTCACCTCACTGCACTGTGTTGACACTGTGATTTAAGGACACCTCACTGCACTGTGTTGACACTGTGATTTAATGACATCTTACTGTGCTATATTGACAGTGATTTAATGACACCTCACTTCACTGTATTGACACTGTGATTTAATGACATCTTACTGTGCTATATTGACAGTGATTTAATGACACCTCACTGCACTGTATAGACACTGTGATTTAATGACACCTTACTGTGCTATATTGACACTGTGATTTAATGACACTTTACTGTGATGTATTTACACTGTGATTTAATGTCACCTCACTGCACTGTGTTGACACTGTGATTTAATGACACCGCACTGCACTGTGTTGACACTGTGATTTAATGACATCTTACTGTGCTATATTGACACTGTGATTTAATGACATCTTACTGTGGTATATTGACACTATGATTTAATGACACTTTACAGTGATGTGTTGACACTATAGTTTAATGTCACCATACTGGGCTGTATTGACACTATGATTTAATGACACTTTACAGAGATGTGTTGACACTATAGTTTAATGTCACCATACTGGACTGTATTGACACTATGATTTAATGACACTTTACAGTGATGTGTTGACACTATAGTTTAATGTCACCATACTGGACTGTATTGACACTATGATTTAATGACACTTTACAGTGATGTGTTGACACTATAGTTTAACTTCACCATACTGGACTGTATTGACACTATGATTTAATGACACTTTACAGTGATGTGTTGACACTATAGTTTAATGTCACCATACTGGACTGTATTGACACTATGATTTAATGACACTTTACAGTGATGTGTTGACACTATAGTTTAACGTCACCATACTGGACTGTATTGACACTATGATTTAATGACACTTTACAGTGATGTGTTGACACTATAGTTTAATGTCACCATACTGGACTGTATTGACACTATGATTTAATGACACTTTACAGTGATGTGTTGACACTATAGTTTAATGTCACCATACTGGGCTGTATTGACACTATGATTTAATGACACTTTACAGAGATGTGTTGACACTATAGTTTAATGTCACCATACTGGACAGTGATGTGTTGACACTATAGTTTAATGTCACCATACTGGACTGTATTGACACTATGATTTAATGACACTTTACAGTGATGTGTTGACACTATAGTTTAATGTCACCATACTGGACTGTATTGACACTATGATTTAATGACACTTTACAGTGATGTGTTGACAATATAGTTTAATGTCACCATACTGGACTGTATTGACACTATGATTTAATGACACTTTACAGTGATGTGTTGACACTATAGTTTAATGTCACCATACTGGACTGTATTGACACTATGATTTAATGACACTTTACAGTGATGTGTTGACACTATAGTTTAATGTCACCATACTGGACTGTATTGACACTATGATTTAATGACACTTTACAGAGATGTGTTGACAATATAGTTTAATGTCACCATACTGGACTGTATTGACACTATGATTTAATGACACTTTACAGAGATGTGTTGACACTATAGTTTAATGTCACCATACTGGGCTGTATTGACACTATGATTTAATGACACTTTACAGTGATGTGTTGACACTATAGTTTAATGTCACCATACTGGACTGTATTGACACTATGATTTAATGACACTTTACAGAGATGTGTTGACACTATAGTTTAATGTCACCATACTGGGCTGTATTGACACTATGATTTAATGACACTTTACAGTGATGTGTTGACACTATAGTTTAATGTCACCATACTGGACTGTATTGACACTATGATTTAATGACACTTTACAGTGATGTGTTGACACTATATTTTAATGTCACCATACTGGGCTGTATTGACACTATGATTTAATGACACTTTACAGAGATGTGTTGACACTATAGTTTAATGTCACCATACTGGACTGTATTGACACTATGATTTAATGACACTTTACAGTGATGTGTTGACACTATAGTTTAATGTCACCATACTGGACTGTATTGACACTATGATTTAATGACACTTTACAGTGATGTGTTGACACTATAGTTTAATGTCACCATACTGGGCTGTATTGACACTATGATTTAATGACACTTTGCAGTGATGTGTTGACACTATAGTTTAATGTCACCATACTGGACTGTATTGACACTATGATTTAATGACACTTTAGAGTGATGTGTTGACACTATAGTTTAATGTCACCATACTGGACTGTATTGACACTCTGATTTAATGACACTTTACAGAGATGTGTTGACACTATAGTTTAATGTCACCATACTGGGCTGTATTGACACTATGATTTAATGACACTTTACAGTGATGTGTTGACACTATAGTTTAATGTCACCATACTGGACTGTATTGACACTATGATTTAATGACACTTTACAGTGATGTGTTGACACTATAGTTTAATGTCACCATACTGGGCTGTATTGACACTATGATTTAATGACACTTTACAGAGATGTGTTGACACTATAGTTTAATGTCACCATACTGGACTGTATTGACACTATGATTTAATGACACTTTACAGAGATGTGTTGACACTATAGTTTAATGTCACCATACTGGACTGTATTTACACTATGATTTAATGACACTTTACAGTGATGTGTTGACACTATAGTTTAATGTCACCATACTGGACTGTATTGACACTATGATTTAATGACACTTTACAGTGATGTGTTGACACTATAGTTTAACGTCACCATACTGGACTGTATTGACACTATGATTTAATGACACTTTACAGTGATGTGTTGACACTATAGTTTAATGTCACCATACTGGACTGTATTGACACTATGATTTAATGACACTTTACAGTGATGTGTTGACACTATAGTTTAATGTCACCATACTGGACTGTATTGACACTATGATTTAATGACACTTTACAGTGATGTGTTGACACTATAGTTTAACTTCACCATACTGGACTGTATTGACACTATGATTTAATGACACTTTACAGTGATGTGTTGACACTATAGTTTAATGTCACCATACTGGACTGTATTGACACTATGATTTAATGACACTTTACAGTGATGTGTTGACACTATAGTTTAATGTCACCATACTGGGCTGTATTGACACTATGATTTAATGACACTTTACAGTGATGTGTTGACACTATAGTTTAACGTCACCATACTGGGCTGTATTGACACTATGATTTAATGACACTTTACAGTGATGTGTTGACACTATAGTTTAATGTCACCATACTGGGCTGTATTGACACTATGATTTAATGACACCTTACTGTGATGTATTAATACTATAGTTTAATGTCACCATACTGGGCTGTATTGACACTATGATTTAATGACACCTTAGTGTGATGTATTAATACTATAGTTTAATGTCACCATACTATTGTGTATTGACACTATGATTTAATGACACCTTACTGTGATGTATTAATACTATAGTTTAATGTCACCATACTGGGCTGTATTGACACTATGATTTAATGACACCTTACTGTGATGTATTAATACTATAGTTTAATGTCACCATACTGGGCTGTATTGACACTATGATTTAATGACACTTTACTGTGATGTATTAATACTATAGTTTAATGTCACCATACTGGGCTGTATTGACACTATGATTTAATGACACTTTACTGTGATGTGTTGACACTATAGTTTAATGTCACCATACTGGGCTGTATTAACACTATGATTTAATGACACCTTACTGTGATGTATCAACACTATAGTTTAACGTCACCATACTGGGCTGTATTGACACTATGATTTAATGACACTTTACTGTGATGTATTAATACTATAGTTTAATGTCACCATACTGGGCTGTATTGACACTATGATTTAATGACACTTTACTGTGATGTATTGACACTGTGATTTAATGACATCTTACTGTGCTATATTGACAGTGATTTAATGACACCTCACTGCACTGTATTGACACTGTGATTTAATGACACCTTACTGTGCTATATTGATACTGTGATTTAATGACACTTTACTGTGATGTATTTACACTGTGATTTAATGTCACCTCACTGCACTGTGTTGGCACTGTGATTTAATGACACCTCACTGCACTGTGTCGACACTGTGATTTAATGACATCTTACTGTACTATATTGACAGTGATTTAATGACACCTCACTGCACTGTATTGACACTGTGATTTAATGACATCTTACTGTGCTATATTGACAGTGATTTAATGACACCTCACTGCACTGTATTGACAGTGATTTAATGACACCTCACTGCACTGTATTGACACTGTGATTTAATGACATCTTACTGTGCTATATTGACAGTGATTTAATGACACCTCACTGCACTGTATTGACACTGTGATTTAATGACATCTTACTGTGCTATATTGACAGTGATTTAACGACACCTCACTGCACTGTATTGACACTGTGATTTAATGACATCTTACTGTGCTATATTGACAGTGATTTAATGACACCTCACTGCACTGTATTGACAGTGATTTAATGACACCTCACTGCACTGTATTGACACTGTGATTTAATGACATCTTACTGTGCTATATTGACAGTGATTTAATGACACCTCACTGCACTGTATTGACACTGTGATTTAATGACATCTTACTGTGCTATATTGACAGTGATTTAACGACACCTCACTGCACTGTATTGACACTGTGATTTAATGACATCTTACTGTGCTATATTGACAGTGATTTAATGACACCTCACTGCACTGTATTGACACTGTGATTTAATGACACCTTACTGTGCTATATTGACACTGTGATTTAATGACACTTTACTGTGATGTATTTACACTGTGATTTAATGTCACCTCACTGCACTGTGTTGACACTGTGATTTAATGACACCTCACTGCACTGTGTTGACACTGTGATTTAATGACATCTTACTGTGCTATATTGACAGTGATTTAATGACACCTCACTGCACTGTATTGACACTGTGATTTAATGACATCTTACTGTGCTATATTGACAGTGATTTAATGACACCTCACTGCACTGTATAGACACTGTGATTTAATGACACCTTACTGTGCTATATTGACACTGTGATTTAATGACACTTTACTGTGATGTATTTACACTGTGATTTAATGTCACCTCACTGCACTGTGTTGACACTGTGATTTAATGACACCGCACTGCACTGTGTTGACACTGTGATTTAATGACATCTTACTGTGCTATATTGACACTGTGATTTAATGACATCTTACTGTGGTATATTGACAGTGATTTAATGACACCTCACTGCACTATATTGACACTGTGATTTAATGACACCTTACTGTGCTATATTGACACTGTGATTTAATGACACTTTACTGTGATGTATTTACACTGTGATTTAATGTCACCTCACTGCACTGTGTTGACACTGATTTAATGACACCTCACTGCACTGTGATGACACTGTGATTTAATGACATCTTACTGTGCTATATTGACAGTGATTTAATGACACCTCACTGCACTGTATTGACACTGTGATTTAATGACACCTTACTGTGCTATATTGACACTGTGATTTAATGACACTTTACTGTGATGTATTTACACTGTGATTTAATGTCACCTCACTGCACTGTGTTGACACTGTGATTTAATGACACCTCACTGCACTGTGTTGACACTGTGATTTAATGACATCTTACTGTGCTATATTGACAGTGATTTAATGACACCTCACTGCACTGTATTGACACTGTGATTTAATGACATCTTACTGTGCTATATTGACAGTGATTTAATGACACCTCACTGCACTGTATTGACACTGTGATTTAATGACATCTTACTGTGCTATATTGACAGTGATTTAATGACACCTCACTGCACTGTATTGACACTG
This sequence comes from Saccoglossus kowalevskii, assembly GCF_978046115.1. NCBI lineage: Eukaryota > Metazoa > Hemichordata > Enteropneusta > Harrimaniidae > Saccoglossus > Saccoglossus kowalevskii. The sequence goes on along the minus strand of NC_140649.1, from coordinate 18,081,666 downwards.
TGATTTAATGACACCTTACTGTGCTATATTGACACTGTGATTTAATGACACTTTACTGTGATGTATTTACACTGTGATTTAATGTCACCTCACTGCACTGTGTTGACACTGTGATTTAAGGACACCTCACTGCACTGTGTTGACACTGTGATTTAATGACATCTTACTGTGCTATATTGACAGTGATTTAATGACACCTCACTTCACTGTATTGACACTGTGATTTAATGACATCTTACTGTGCTATATTGACAGTGATTTAATGACACCTCACTGCACTGTATAGACACTGTGATTTAATGACACCTTACTGTGCTATATTGACACTGTGATTTAATGACACTTTACTGTGATGTATTTACACTGTGATTTAATGTCACCTCACTGCACTGTGTTGACACTGTGATTTAATGACACCGCACTGCACTGTGTTGACACTGTGATTTAATGACATCTTACTGTGCTATATTGACACTGTGATTTAATGACATCTTACTGTGGTATATTGACAGTGATTTAATGACACCTCACTGCACTATATTGACACTGTGATTTAATGACACCTTACTGTGCTATATTGACACTATGATTTAATGACACTTTACAGTGATGTGTTGACACTATAGTTTAATGTCACCATACTGGGCTGTATTGACACTATGATTTAATGACACTTTACAGAGATGTGTTGACACTATAGTTTAATGTCACCATACTGGACTGTATTGACACTATGATTTAATGACACTTTACAGTGATGTGTTGACACTATAGTTTAATGTCACCATACTGGACTGTATTGACACTATGATTTAATGACACTTTACAGTGATGTGTTGACACTATAGTTTAACTTCACCATACTGGACTGTATTGACACTATGATTTAATGACACTTTACAGTGATGTGTTGACACTATAGTTTAACTTCACCATACTGGACTGTATTGACACTATGATTTAATGACACTTTACAGTGATGTGTTGACACTATAGTTTAATGTCACCATACTGGACTGTATTGACACTATGATTTAATGACACTTTACAGTGATGTGTTGACACTATAGTTTAACGTCACCATACTGGACTGTATTGACACTATGATTTAATGACACTTTACAGTGATGTGTTGACACTATAGTTTAATGTCACCATACTGGACTGTATTGACACTATGATTTAATGACACTTTACAGTGATGTGTTGACACTATAGTTTAATGTCACCATACTGGGCTGTATTGACACTATGATTTAATGACACTTTACAGAGATGTGTTGACACTATAGTTTAATGTCACCATACTGGACAGTGATGTGTTGACACTATAGTTTAATGTCACCATACTGGACTGTATTGACACTATGATTTAATGACACTTTACAGTGATGTGTTGACACTATAGTTTAATGTCACCATACTGGACTGTATTGACACTATGATTTAATGACACTTTACAGTGATGTGTTGACACTATAGTTTAATGTCACCATACTGGACTGTATTGACACTATGATTTAATGACACTTTACAGAGATGTGTTGACAATATAGTTTAATGTCACCATACTGGACTGTATTGACACTATGATTTAATGACACTTTACAGAGATGTGTTGACACTATAGTTTAATGTCACCATACTGGGCTGTATTGACACTATGATTTAATGACACTTTACAGTGATGTGTTGACACTATAGTTTAATGTCACCATACTGGACTGTATTGACACTATGATTTAATGACACTTTACAGAGATGTGTTGACACTATAGTTTAATGTCACCATACTGGGCTGTATTGACACTATGATTTAATGACACTTTACAGTGATGTGTTGACACTATAGTTTAATGTCACCATACTGGACTGTATTGACACTATGATTTAATGACACTTTACAGTGATGTGTTGACACTATATTTTAATGTCACCATACTGGGCTGTATTGACACTATGATTTAATGACACTTTACAGAGATGTGTTGACACTATAGTTTAATGTCACCATACTGGACTGTATTGACACTATGATTTAATGACACTTTACAGTGATGTGTTGACACTATAGTTTAATGTCACCATACTGGACTGTATTGACACTATGATTTAATGACACTTTACAGTGATGTGTTGACACTATAGTTTAATGTCACCATACTGGGCTGTATTGACACTATGATTTAATGACACTTTGCAGTGATGTGTTGACACTATAGTTTAATGTCACCATACTGGACTGTATTGACACTATGATTTAATGACACTTTACAGTGATGTGTTGACACTATAGTTTAATGTCACCATACTGGACTGTATTGACACTCTGATTTAATGACACTTTACAGAGATGTGTTGACACTATAGTTTAATGTCACCATACTGGGCTGTATTGACACTATGATTTAATGACACTTTACAGAGATGTGTTGACACTATAGTTTAATGTCACCATACTGGGCTGTATTGACACTATGATTTAATGACACTTTACTGTGATGTATTAATACTATAGTTTAATGTCACCATACTGGGCTGTATTGACACTATGATTTAATGACACTTTACTGTGATGTGTTGACACTATAGTTTAATGTCACCATACTGGGCTGTATTAACACTATGATTTAATGACACTTTACTGTGATGTATTGACACTGTGATTTAATGACATCTTACTGTGCTATATTGACAGTGATTTAATGACACCTCACTGCACTGTATTGACACTGTGATTTAATGACACCTTACTGTGCTATATTGACACTGTGATTTAATGACACTTTACTGTGATGTATTTACACTGTGATTTAATGTCACCTCACTGCACTGTGTTGGCACTGTGATTTAATGACACCTCACTGCACTGTGTCGACACTGTGATTTAATGACATCTTACTGTACTATATTGACAGTGATTTAATGACACCTCACTGCACTGTATTGACACTGTGATTTAATGACATCTTACTGTGCTATATTGACAGTGATTTAATGACACCTCACTGCACTGTATTGACAGTGATTTAATGACACCTCACTGCACTGTATTGACACTGTGATGTAATGACATCTTACTGTGCTATATTGACAGTGATTTAATGACACCTCACTGCACTGTATTGACACTGTGATTTAATGACATCTTACTGTGCTATATTGACAGTGATTTAATGACACCTCACTGCACTGTATTGACACTGTGATTTAATGACACCTTACTGTGCTATATTGACACTGTGATTTAATGACACTTTACTGTGATGTATTTACACTGTGATTTAATGTCACCTCACTGCACTGTGTTGACACTGTGATTTAAGGACACCTCACTGCACTGTGTTGACACTGTGATTTAATGACATCTTACTGTGCTATATTGACAGTGATTTAATGACACCTCACTTCACTGTATTGACACTGTGATTTAATGACATCTTACTGTGCTATATTGACAGTGATTTAATGACACCTCACTGCACTGTATAGACACTGTGATTTAATGACACCTTACTGTGCTATATTGACACTGTGATTTAATGACACTTTACTGTGATGTATTTACACTGTGATTTAATGTCACCTCACTGCACTGTGTTGACACTGTGATTTAATGACACCGCACTGCACTGTGTTGACACTGTGATTTAATGACATCTTACTGTGCTATATTGACACTGTGATTTAATGACATCTTACTGTGGTATATTGACAGTGATTTAATGACACCTCACTGCACTATATTGACACTGTGATTTAATGACACCTTACTGTGCTATATTGACACTATGATTTAATGACACTTTACAGTGATGTGTTGACACTATAGTTTAATGTCACCATACTGGGCTGTATTGACACTATGATTTAATGACACTTTACAGAGATGTGTTGACACTATAGTTTAATGTCACCATACTGGACTGTATTGACACTATGATTTAATGACACTTTACAGTGATGTGTTGACACTATAGTTTAATGTCACCATACTGGACTGTATTGACACTATGATTTAATGACACTTTACAGTGATGTGTTGACACTATAGTTTAACTTCACCATACTGGACTGTATTGACACTATGATTTAATGACACTTTACAGTGATGTGTTGACACTATAGTTTAATGTCACCATACTGGACTGTATTGACACTATGATTTAATGACACTTTACAGTGATGTGTTGACACTATAGTTTAACGTCACCATACTGGACTGTATTGACACTATGATTTAATGACACTTTACAGTGATGTGTTGACACTATAGTTTAATGTCACCATACTGGACTGTATTGACACTATGATTTAATGACACTTTACAGTGATGTGTTGACACTATAGTTTAATGTCACCATACTGGGCTGTATTGACACTATGATTTAATGACACTTTACAGAGATGTGTTGACACTATAGTTTAATGTCACCATACTGGACAGTGATGTGTTGACACTATAGTTTAATGTCACCATACTGGACTGTATTGACACTATGATTTAATGACACTTTACAGTGATGTGTTGACACTATAGTTTAATGTCACCATACTGGACTGTATTGTCACTATGATTTAATGACACTTTACAGTGATGTGTTGACAATATAGTTTAATGTCACCATACTGGACTGTATTGACACTATGATTTAATGACACTTTACAGTGATGTGTTGACACTATAGTTTAATGTCACCATACTGGACTGTATTGACACTATGATTTAATGACACTTTACAGTGATGTGTTGACACTATAGTTTAATGTCACCATACTGGACTGTATTGACACTATGATTTAATGACACTTTACAGAGATGTGTTGACAATATAGTTTAATGTCACCATACTGGACTGTATTGACACTATGATTTAATGACACTTTACAGAGATGTGTTGACACTATAGTTTAATGTCACCATACTGGGCTGTATTGACACTATGATTTAATGACACTTTACAGTGATGTGTTGACACTATAGTTTAATGTCACCATACTGGACTGTATTGACACTATGATTTAATGACACTTTACAGAGATGTGTTGACACTATAGTTTAATGTCACCATACTGGGCTGTATTGACACTATGATTTAATGACACTTTACAGTGATGTGTTGACACTATAGTTTAATGTCACCATACTGGACTGTATTGACACTATGATTTAATGACACTTTACAGTGATGTGTTGACACTATATTTTAATGTCACCATACTGGGCTGTATTGACACTATGATTTAATGACACTTTACAGAGATGTGTTGACACTATAGTTTAATGTCACCATACTGGACTGTATTGACACTATGATTTAATGACACTTTACAGTGATGTGTTGACACTATAGTTTAATGTCACCATACTGGACTGTATTGACACTATGATTTAATGACACTTTACAGTGATGTGTTGACACTATAGTTTAATGTCACCATACTGGGCTGTATTGACACTATGATTTAATGACACTTTGCAGTGATGTGTTGACACTATAGTTTAATGTCACCATACTGGACTGTATTGACACTATGATTTAATGACACTTTACAGTGATGTGTTGACACTATAGTTTAATGTCACCATACTGGACTGTATTGACACTCTGATTTAATGACACTTTACAGAGATGTGTTGACACTATAGTTTAATGTCACCATACTGGGCTGTATTGACACTATGATTTAATGACACTTTACAGTGATGTGTTGACACTATAGTTTAATGTCACCATACTGGACTGTATTGACACTATGATTTAATGACACTTTACAGTGATGTGTTGACACTATAGTTTAATGTCACCATACTGGGCTGTATTGACACTATGATTTAATGACACTTTACAGAGATGTGTTGACACTATAGTTTAATGTCACCATACTGGACTGTATAGACACTATGATTTAATGACACTTTACAGAGATGTGTTGACACTATAGTTTAATGTCACCATACTGGACTGTATTTACACTATGATTTAATGACACTTTACAGTGATGTGTTGACACTATAGTTTAATGTCACCATACTGGACTGTATTGACACTATGATTTAATGACACTTTACAGTGATGTGTTGACACTATAGTTTAACGTCACCATACTGGACTGTATTGACACTATGATTTAATGACACTTTACAGTGATGTGTTGACACTATAGTTTAATGTCACCATACTGGACTGTATTGACACTATGATTTAATGACACTTTACAGTGATGTGTTGACACTATAGTTTAATGTCACCATACTGGACTGTATTGACACTATGATTTAATGACACTTTACAGTGATGTGTTGACACTATAGTTTAACTTCACCATACTGGACTGTATTGACACTATGATTTAATGACACTTTACAGTGATGTGTTGACACTATAGTTTAATGTCACCATACTGGACTGTATTGACACTATGATTTAATGACACTTTACAGTGATGTGTTGACACTATAGTTTAATGTCACCATACTGGGCTGTATTGACACTATGATTTAATGACACTTTACAGTGATGTGTTGACACTATAGTTTAACGTCACCATACTGGGCTGTATTGACACTATGATTTAATGACACTTTACAGTGATGTGTTGACACTATAGTTTAATGTCACCATACTGGGCTGTATTGACACTATGATTTAATGACACCTTACTGTGATGTATTAATACTATAGTTTAATGTCACCATACTGGGCTGTATTGACACTATGATTTAATGACACCTTAGTGTGATGTATTAATACTATAGTTTAATGTCACCATACTATTGTGTATTGACACTATGATTTAATGACACCTTACTGTGATGTATTAATACTATAGTTTAATGTCACCATACTGGGCTGTATTGACACTATGATTTAATGACACCTTACTGTGATGTATTAATACTATAGTTTAATGTCACCATACTGGGCTGTATTGACACTATGATTTAATGACACTTTACTGTGATGTATTAATACTATAGTTTAATGTCACCATACTGGGCTGTATTGACACTATGATTTAATGACACTTTACTGTGATGTGTTGACACTATAGTTTAATGTCACCATACTGGGCTGTATTAACACTATGATTTAATGACACCTTACTGTGATGTATCAACACTATAGTTTAACGTCACCATACTGGGCTGTATTGACACTATGATTTAATGACACTTTACTGTGATGTATTAATACTATAGTTTAATGTCACCATACTGGGCTGTATTGACACTATGATTTAATGACACTTTACTGTGATGTATTGACACTGTGATTTAATGACATCTTACTGTGCTATATTGACAGTGATTTAATGACACCTCACTGCACTGTATTGACACTGTGATTTAATGACACCTTACTGTGCTATATTGATACTGTGATTTAATGACACTTTACTGTGATGTATTTACACTGTGATTTAATGTCACCTCACTGCACTGTGTTGGCACTGTGATTTAATGACACCTCACTGCACTGTGTCGACACTGTGATTTAATGACATCTTACTGTACTATATTGACAGTGATTTAATGACACCTCACTGCACTGTATTGACACTGTGATTTAATGACATCTTACTGTGCTATATTGACAGTGATTTAATGACACCTCACTGCACTGTATTGACAGTGATTTAATGACACCTCACTGCACTGTATTGACACTGTGATTTAATGACATCTTACTGTGCTATATTGACAGTGATTTAATGACACCTCACTGCACTGTATTGACACTGTGATTTAATGACATCTTACTGTGCTATATTGACAGTGATTTAACGACACCTCACTGCACTGTATTGACACTGTGATTTAATGACATCTTACTGTGCTATATTGACAGTGATTTAATGACACCTCACTGCACTGTATTGACAGTGATTTAATGACACCTCACTGCACTGTATTGACACTGTGATTTAATGACATCTTACTGTGCTATATTGACAGTGATTTAATGACACCTCACTGCACTGTATTGACACTGTGATTTAATGACATCTTACTGTGCTATATTGACAGTGATTTAACGACACCTCACTGCACTGTATTGACACTGTGATTTAATGACATCTTACTGTGCTATATTGACAGTGATTTAATGACACCTCACTGCACTGTATTGACACTGTGATTTAATGACACCTTACTGTGCTATATTGACACTGTGATTTAATGACACTTTACTGTGATGTATTTACACTGTGATTTAATGTCACCTCACTGCACTGTGTTGACACTGTGATTTAATGACACCTCACTGCACTGTGTTGACACTGTGATTTAATGACATCTTACTGTGCTATATTGACAGTGATTTAATGACACCTCACTGCACTGTATTGACACTGTGATTTAATGACATCTTACTGTGCTATATTGACAGTGATTTAATGACACCTCACTGCACTGTATAGACACTGTGATTTAATGACACCTTACTGTGCTATATTGACACTGTGATTTAATGACACTTTACTGTGATGTATTTACACTGTGATTTAATGTCACCTCACTGCACTGTGTTGACACTGTGATTTAATGACACCGCACTGCACTGTGTTGACACTGTGATTTAATGACATCTTACTGTGCTATATTGACACTGTGATTTAATGACATCTTACTGTGGTATATTGACACTATGATTTAATGACACTTTACAGAGATGTGTTGACACTATAGTTTAATGTCACCATACTGGGCTGTATTGACACTATGATTTAATGACACTTTACTGTGATGTATTAATACTATAGTTTAATGTCACCATACTGGGCTGTATTGACACTATGATTTAATGACACTTTACTGTGATGTGTTGACACTATAGTTTAATGTCACCATACTGGGCTGTATTAACACTATGATTTAATGACACTTTACTGTGATGTATTGACACTGTGATTTAATGACATCTTACTGTGCTATATTGACAGTGATTTAATGACACCTCACTGCACTGTATTGACACTGTGATTTAATGACACCTTACTGTGCTATATTGACACTGTGATTTAATGACACTTTACTGTGATGTATTTACACTGTGATTTAATGTCACCTCACTGCACTGTGTTGGCACTGTGATTTAATGACACCTCACTGCACTGTGTCGACACTGTGATTTAATGACATCTTACTGTACTATATTGACAGTGATTTAATGACACCTCACTGCACTGTATTGACACTGTGATTTAATGACATCTTACTGTGCTATATTGACAGTGATTTAATGACACCTCACTGCACTGTATTGACAGTGATTTAATGACACCTCACTGCACTGTATTGACACTGTGATGTAATGACATCTTACTGTGCTATATTGACAGTGATTTAATGACACCTCACTGCACTGTATTGACACTGTGATTTAATGACATCTTACTGTGCTATATTGACAGTGATTTAATGACACCTCACTGCACTGTATTGACACTGTGATTTAATGACACCTTACTGTGCTATATTGACACTGTGATTTAATGACACTTTACTGTGATGTATTTACACTGTGATTTAATGTCACCTCACTGCACTGTGTTGACACTGTGATTTAAGGACACCTCACTGCACTGTGTTGACACTGTGATTTAATGACATCTTACTGTGCTATATTGACAGTGATTTAATGACACCTCACTTCACTGTATTGACACTGTGATTTAATGACATCTTACTGTGCTATATTGACAGTGATTTAATGACACCTCACTGCACTGTATAGACACTGTGATTTAATGACACCTTACTGTGCTATATTGACACTGTGATTTAATGACACTTTACTGTGATGTATTTACACTGTGATTTAATGTCACCTCACTGCACTGTGTTGACACTGTGATTTAATGACACCGCACTGCACTGTGTTGACACTGTGATTTAATGACATCTTACTGTGCTATATTGACACTGTGATTTAATGACATCTTACTGTGGTATATTGACAGTGATTTAATGACACCTCACTGCACTATATTGACACTGTGATTTAATGACACCTTACTGTGCTATATTGACACTATGATTTAATGACACTTTACAGTGATGTGTTGACACTATAGTTTAATGTCACCATACTGGGCTGTATTGACACTATGATTTAATGACACTTTACAGAGATGTGTTGACACTATAGTTTAATGTCACCATACTGGACTGTATTGACACTATGATTTAATGACACTTTACAGTGATGTGTTGACACTATAGTTTAATGTCACCATACTGGACTGTATTGACACTATGATTTAATGACACTTTACAGTGATGTGTTGACACTATAGTTTAACTTCACCATACTGGACTGTATTGACACTATGATTTAATGACACTTTACAGTGATGTGTTGACACTATAGTTTAATGTCACCATACTGGACTGTATTGACACTATGATTTAATGACACTTTACAGTGATGTGTTGACACTATAGTTTAACGTCACCATACTGGACTGTATTGACACTATGATTTAATGACACTTTACAGTGATGTGTTGACACTATAGTTTAATGTCACCATACTGGACTGTATTGACACTATGATTTAATGACACTTTACAGTGATGTGTTGACACTATAGTTTAATGTCACCATACTGGGCTGTATTGACACTATGATTTAATGACACTTTACAGAGATGTGTTGACACTATAGTTTAATGTCACCATACTGGACAGTGATGTGTTGACACTATAGTTTAATGTCACCATACTGGACTGTATTGACACTATGATTTAATGACACTTTACAGTGATGTGTTGACACTATAGTTTAATGTCACCATACTGGACTGTATTGTCACTATGATTTAATGACACTTTACAGTGATGTGTTGACAATATAGTTTAATGTCACCATACTGGACTGTATTGACACTATGATTTAATGACACTTTACAGTGATGTGTTGACACTATAGTTTAATGTCACCATACTGGACTGTATTGACACTATGATTTAATGACACTTTACAGTGATGTGTTGACACTATAGTTTAATGTCACCATACTGGACTGTATTGACACTATGATTTAATGACACTTTACAGAGATGTGTTGACAATATAGTTTAATGTCACCATACTGGACTGTATTGACACTATGATTTAATGACACTTTACAGAGATGTGTTGACACTATAGTTTAATGTCACCATACTGGGCTGTATTGACACTATGATTTAATGACACTTTACAGTGATGTGTTGACACTATAGTTTAATGTCACCATACTGGACTGTATTGACACTATGATTTAATGACACTTTACAGAGATGTGTTGACACTATAGTTTAATGTCACCATACTGGGCTGTATTGACACTATGATTTAATGACACTTTACAGTGATGTGTTGACACTATAGTTTAATGTCACCATACTGGACTGTATTGACACTATGATTTAATGACACTTTACAGTGATGTGTTGACACTATATTTTAATGTCACCATACTGGGCTGTATTGACACTATGATTTAATGACACTTTACAGAGATGTGTTGACACTATAGTTTAATGTCACCATACTGGACTGTATTGACACTATGATTTAATGACACTTTACAGTGATGTGTTGACACTATAGTTTAATGTCACCATACTGGACTGTATTGACACTATGATTTAATGACACTTTACAGTGATGTGTTGACACTATAGTTTAATGTCACCATACTGGGCTGTATTGACACTATGATTTAATGACACTTTGCAGTGATGTGTTGACACTATAGTTTAATGTCACCATACTGGACTGTATTGACACTATGATTTAATGACACTTTACAGTGATGTGTTGACACTATAGTTTAATGTCACCATACTGGACTGTATTGACACTCTGATTTAATGACACTTTACAGAGATGTGTTGACACTATAGTTTAATGTCACCATACTGGGCTGTATTGACACTATGATTTAATGACACTTTACAGTGATGTGTTGACACTATAGTTTAATGTCACCATACTGGACTGTATTGACACTATGATTTAATGACACTTTACAGTGATGTGTTGACACTATAGTTTAATGTCACCATACTGGGCTGTATTGACACTATGATTTAATGACACTTTACAGAGATGTGTTGACACTATAGTTTAATGTCACCATACTGGACTGTATTGACACTATGATTTAATGACACTTTACAGAGATGTGTTGACACTATAGTTTAATGTCACCATACTGGACTGTATTTACACTATGATTTAATGACACTTTACAGTGATGTGTTGACACTATAGTTTAATGTCACCATACTGGACTGTATTGACACTATGATTTAATGACACTTTACAGTGATGTGTTGACACTATAGTTTAACGTCACCATACTGGACTGTATTGACACTATGATTTAATGACACTTTACAGTGATGTGTTGACACTATAGTTTAATGTCACCATACTGGACTGTATTGACACTATGATTTAATGACACTTTACAGTGATGTGTTGACACTATAGTTTAATGTCACCATACTGGACTGTATTGACACTATGATTTAATGACACTTTACAGTGATGTGTTGACACTATAGTTTAACTTCACCATACTGGACTGTATTGACACTATGATTTAATGACACTTTACAGTGATGTGTTGACACTATAGTTTAATGTCACCATACTGGACTGTATTGACACTATGATTTAATGACACTTTACAGTGATGTGTTGACACTATAGTTTAATGTCACCATACTGGGCTGTATTGACACTATGATTTAATGACACTTTACAGTGATGTGTTGACACTATAGTTTAACGTCACCATACTGGGCTGTATTGACACTATGATTTAATGACACTTTACAGTGATGTGTTGACACTATAGTTTAATGTCACCATACTGGGCTGTATTGACACTATGATTTAATGACACCTTACTGTGATGTATTAATACTATAGTTTAATGTCACCATACTGGGCTGTATTGACACTATGATTTAATGACACCTTAGTGTGATGTATTAATACTATAGTTTAATGTCACCATACTATTGTGTATTGACACTATGATTTAATGACACCTTACTGTGATGTATTAATACTATAGTTTAATGTCACCATACTGGGCTGTATTGACACTATGATTTAATGACACCTTACTGTGATGTATTAATACTATAGTTTAATGTCACCATACTGGGCTGTATTGACACTATGATTTAATGACACTTTACTGTGATGTATTAATACTATAGTTTAATGTCACCATACTGGGCTGTATTGACACTATGATTTAATGACACTTTACTGTGATGTGTTGACACTATAGTTTAATGTCACCATACTGGGCTGTATTAACACTATGATTTAATGACACCTTACTGTGATGTATCAACACTATAGTTTAACGTCACCATACTGGGCTGTATTGACACTATGATTTAATGACACTTTACTGTGATGTATTAATACTATAGTTTAATGTCACCATACTGGGCTGTATTGACACTATGATTTAATGACACTTTACTGTGATGTATTGACACTGTGATTTAATGACATCTTACTGTGCTATATTGACAGTGATTTAATGACACCTCACTGCACTGTATTGACACTGTGATTTAATGACACCTTACTGTGCTATATTGATACTGTGATTTAATGACACTTTACTGTGATGTATTTACACTGTGATTTAATGTCACCTCACTGCACTGTGTTGGCACTGTGATTTAATGACACCTCACTGCACTGTGTCGACACTGTGATTTAATGACATCTTACTGTACTATATTGACAGTGATTTAATGACACCTCACTGCACTGTATTGACACTGTGATTTAATGACATCTTACTGTGCTATATTGACAGTGATTTAATGACACCTCACTGCACTGTATTGACAGTGATTTAATGACACCTCACTGCACTGTATTGACACTGTGATTTAATGACATCTTACTGTGCTATATTGACAGTGATTTAATGACACCTCACTGCACTGTATTGACACTGTGATTTAATGACATCTTACTGTGCTATATTGACAGTGATTTAACGACACCTCACTGCACTGTATTGACACTGTGATTTAATGACATCTTACTGTGCTATATTGACAGTGATTTAATGACACCTCACTGCACTGTATTGACAGTGATTTAATGACACCTCACTGCACTGTATTGACACTGTGATTTAATGACATCTTACTGTGCTATATTGACAGTGATTTAATGACACCTCACTGCACTGTATTGACACTGTGATTTAATGACATCTTACTGTGCTATATTGACAGTGATTTAACGACACCTCACTGCACTGTATTGACACTGTGATTTAATGACATCTTACTGTGCTATATTGACAGTGATTTAATGACACCTCACTGCACTGTATTGACACTGTGATTTAATGACACCTTACTGTGCTATATTGACACTGTGATTTAATGACACTTTACTGTGATGTATTTACACTGTGATTTAATGTCACCTCACTGCACTGTGTTGACACTGTGATTTAATGACACCTCACTGCACTGTGTTGACACTGTGATTTAATGACATCTTACTGTGCTATATTGACAGTGATTTAATGACACCTCACTGCACTGTATTGACACTGTGATTTAATGACATCTTACTGTGCTATATTGACAGTGATTTAATGACACCTCACTGCACTGTATAGACACTGTGATTTAATGACACCTTACTGTGCTATATTGACACTGTGATTTAATGACACTTTACTGTGATGTATTTACACTGTGATTTAATGTCACCTCACTGCACTGTGTTGACACTGTGATTTAATGACACCGCACTGCACTGTGTTGACACTGTGATTTAATGACATCTTACTGTGCTATATTGACACTGTGATTTAATGACATCTTACTGTGGTATATTGACAGTGATTTAATGACACCTCACTGCACTATATTGACACTGTGATTTAATGACACCTTACTGTGCTATATTGACACTGTGATTTAATGACACTTTACTGTGATGTATTTACACTGTGATTTAATGTCACCTCACTGCACTGTGTTGACACTGATTTAATGACACCTCACTGCACTGTGATGACACTGTGATTTAATGACATCTTACTGTGGTATATTGACAGTGATTTAATGACACCTCACTGCACTGTATTGACACTGTGATTTAATGACACCTTACTGTGCTATATTGACACTGTGATTTAATGACACTTTACTGTGATGTATTTACACTGTGATTTAATGTCACCTCACTGCACTGTGTTGACACTGTGATTTAATGACACCTCACTGCACTGTGTTGACACTGTGATTTAATGACATCTTACTGTGCTATATTGACAGTGATTTAATGACACCTCACTGCACTGTATTGACACTGTGATTTAATGACATCTTACTGTGCTATATTGACAGTGATTTAATGACACCTCACTGCACTGTATTGACACTGTGATTTAATGACATCTTACTGTGCTATATTGACAGTGATTTAATGACACCTCACTGCATTGTATTGACACTGTGATTTAATGACACCTTACTGTGCTATATTGACAGTGATTTAATGACACCTCACTGCACTGTGTTGACACTGTGATTTAATGACATCTTACTGTGCTATATTGACAGTGATTTAATGACACCTCACTGCACTGTATTGACACTGTGATTTAATGACATCTTACTGTGCTATATTGACTGTGATTTAATGACACCTCACTGCACTGTATTGACACTATGATTTAATGACACTTTACAGTGATGTGTTGACACTATAGTTTAACTTCACCATACTGGACTGTATTGACACTATGATTTAATGACACTTTACAGTGATGTGTTGACACTATAGTTTAATGTCACCATACTGGACTGTATTGACACTATGATTTAATGACACTTTACAGTGATGTGTTGACACTATAGTTTAATGTCACCATACTGGGCTGTATTGACACTATGATTTAATGACACTTTACAGTGATGTGTTGACACTATAGTTTAACGTCACCATACTGGGCTGTATTGACACTATGATTTAATGACACTTTACAGTGATGTGTTGACACTATAGTTTAATGTCACCATACTGGGCTGTATTGACACTATGATTTAATGACACCTTACTGTGATGTATTAATACTATAGTTTAATGTCACCATACTGGGCTGTATTGACACTATGATTTAATGACACCTTAGTGTGATGTATTAATACTATAGTTTAATGTCACCATACTATTGTGTATTGACACTATGATTTAATGACACCTTACTGTGATGTATTAATACTATAGTTTAATGTCACCATACTGGGCTGTATTGACACTATGATTTAATGACACCTTAGTGTGATGTATTAATACTATAGTTTAATGTCACCATACTATGGTGTATTGACACTATGATTTAATGACATCTTACTGTGATGTATTAAAGGCCCAATTCACTTGCCCCGGGCAAGTGTGAATTGAAGGTTTGGCTATTTTAATGCATGGTGTTAATAACTTGCATAGCCTATGACGCATCCTGTTTCAGCGGTCCAACATCACGTGACTTTGATTGACAGTAGTAATTATTCAAGATTAGTCGCGCATCCCTTTCCCGGTTCATGTTTTTTATTTTTATCCGCCAAAATCTCAGCTCGTACACAATTTATTGTCATAAATATTACACACAGTCACTGCTGTGATATTCATAGTCACATGCATCCACTTTGGCACGACATAATCGACCTGTAAGTTCGAGAAAACACGTTTTTACCGGAGCTTGGCTGGAGCTGTTTACTACAGCGTGACAAGCAAGGAAATAATCCCTATTGTTTAGGAGCGTATTTATAGTATACCTGGGCCTTTAATACTGTAGTTTAATGTCACCATACTGGGCTGTATTGACACTATGATTTAATGACACTTTACAGTGATGTGTTGACACTATAGTTTAACTTCACCATACTGGACTGTATTGACACTATGATTTAATGACACTTTACAGTGATGTGTTGACACTATAGTTTAATGTCACCATACTGGACTGTATTGACACTATGATTTAATGACACTTTACAGAGATGTGTTGACACTATAGTTTAATGTCACCATACTGGACTGTATTGACACTATGATTTAATGACACTTTACAGTGATGTGTTGACACTATAGTTTAATGTCACCATACTGGACTGTATTGACACTATGATTTAATGACACTTTACAGTGATGTGTTGACACTATAGTTTAACTTCACCATACTGGACTGTATTGACACTATGATTTAATGACACTTTACAGTGATGTGTTGACACTATAGTTTAATGTCACCATACTGGACTGTATTGACACTATGATTTAATGACACTTTACAGTGATGTGTTGACACTATAGTTTAACGTCACCATACTGGACTGTATTGACACTATGATTTAATGACACTTTACAGTGATGTGTTGACACTATAGTTTAATGTCACCATACTGGACTGTATTGACACTATGATTTAATGACACTTTACAGTGATGTGTTGACACTATAGTTTAATGTCACCATACTGGGCTGTATTGACACTATGATTTAATGACACTTTACAGAGATGTGTTGACACTATAGTTTAATGTCACCATACTGGACAGTGATGTGTTGACACTATAGTTTAATGTCACCATACTGGACTGTATTGACACTATGATTTAATGACACTTTACAGTGATGTGTTGACACTATAGTTTAATGTCACCATACTGGACTGTATTGACACTATGATTTAATGACACTTTACAGTGATGTGTTGACACTATAGTTTAATGTCACCATACTGGACTGTATTGACACTATGATTTAATGACACTTTACAGAGATGTGTTGACAATATAGTTTAATGTCACCATACTGGACTGTATTGACACTATGATTTAATGACACTTTACAGAGATGTGTTGACACTATAGTTTAATGTCACCATACTGGGCTGTATTGACACTATGATTTAATGACACTTTACAGTGATGTGTTGACACTATAGTTTAATGTCACCATACTGGACTGTATTGACACTATGATTTAATGACACTTTACAGAGATGTGTTGACACTATAGTTTAATGTCACCATACTGGGCTGTATTGACACTATGATTTAATGACACTTTACAGTGATGTGTTGACACTATAGTTTAATGTCACCATACTGGACTGTATTGACACTATGATTTAATGACACTTTACAGTGATGTGTTGACACTATATTTTAATGTCACCATACTGGGCTGTATTGACACTATGATTTAATGACACTTTACAGAGATGTGTTGACACTATAGTTTAATGTCACCATACTGGACTGTATTGACACTATGATTTAATGACACTTTACAGTGATGTGTTGACACTATAGTTTAATGTCACCATACTGGACTGTATTGACACTATGATTTAATGACACTTTACAGTGATGTGTTGACACTATAGTTTAATGTCACCATACTGGGCTGTATTGACACTATGATTTAATGACACTTTGCAGTGATGTGTTGACACTATAGTTTAATGTCACCATACTGGACTGTATTGACACTATGATTTAATGACACTTTACAGTGATGTGTTGACACTATAGTTTAATGTCACCATACTGGACTGTATTGACACTCTGATTTAATGACACTTTACAGAGATGTGTTGACACTATAGTTTAATGTCACCATACTGGGCTGTATTGACACTATGATTTAATGACACTTTACAGAGATGTGTTGACACTATAGTTTAATGTCACCATACTGGGCTGTATTGACACTATGATTTAATGACACTTTACTGTGATGTATTAATACTATAGTTTAATGTCACCATACTGGGCTGTATTGACACTATGATTTAATGACACTTTACTGTGATGTGTTGACACTAGTTTAATGTCACCATACTGGGCTGTATTAACACTATGATTTAATGACACTTTACTGTGATGTATTGACACTGTGATTTAATGACATCTTACTGTGCTATATTGACAGTGATTTAATGACACCTCACTGCACTGTATTGACACTGTGATTTAATGACACCTTACTGTGCTATATTGACACTGTGATTTAATGACACTTTACTGTGATGTATTTACACTGTGATTTAATGTCACCTCACTGCACTGTGTTGGCACTGTGATTTAATGACACCTCACTGCACTGTGTCGACACTGTGATTTAATGACATCTTACTGTACTATATTGACAGTGATTTAATGACACCTCACTGCACTGTATTGACACTGTGATTTAATGACATCTTACTGTGCTATATTGACAGTGATTTAATGACACCTCACTGCACTGTATTGACAGTGATTTAATGACACCTCACTGCACTGTATTGACACTGTGATGTAATGACATCTTACTGTGCTATATTGACAGTGATTTAATGACACCTCACTGCACTGTATTGACACTGTGATTTAATGACATCTTACTGTGCTATATTGACAGTGATTTAATGACACCTCACTGCACTGTATTGACACTGTGATTTAATGACACCTTACTGTGCTATATTGACACTGTGATTTAATGACACTTTACTGTGATGTATTTACACTGTGATTTAATGTCACCTCACTGCACTGTGTTGACACTGTGATTTAAGGACACCTCACTGCACTGTGTTGACACTGTGATTTAATGACATCTTACTGTGCTATATTGACAGTGATTTAATGACACCTCACTTCACTGTATTGACACTGTGATTTAATGACATCTTACTGTGCTATATTGACAGTGATTTAATGACACCTCACTGCACTGTATAGACACTGTGATTTAATGACACCTTACTGTGCTATATTGACACTGTGATTTAATGACACTTTACTGTGATGTATTTACACTGTGATTTAATGTCACCTCACTGCACTGTGTTGACACTGTGATTTAATGACACCGCACTGCACTGTGTTGACACTGTGATTTAATGACATCTTACTGTGCTATATTGACACTGTGATTTAATGACATCTTACTGTGGTATATTGACAGTGATTTAATGACACCTCACTGCACTATATTGACACTGTGATTTAATGACACCTTACTGTGCTATATTGACACTATGATTTAATGACACTTTACAGTGATGTGTTGACACTATAGTTTAATGTCACCATACTGGGCTGTATTGACACTATGATTTAATGACACTTTACAGAGATGTGTTGACACTATAGTTTAATGTCACCATACTGGACTGTATTGACACTATGATTTAATGACACTTTACAGTGATGTGTTGACACTATAGTTTAATGTCACCATACTGGACTGTATTGACACTATGATTTAATGACACTTTACAGTGATGTGTTGACACTATAGTTTAACTTCACCATACTGGACTGTATTGACACTATGATTTAATGACACTTTACAGTGATGTGTTGACACTATAGTTTAATGTCACCATACTGGACTGTATTGACACTATGATTTAATGACACTTTACAGTGATGTGTTGACACTATAGTTTAACGTCACCATACTGGACTGTATTGACACTATGATTTAATGACACTTTACAGTGATGTGTTGACACTATAGTTTAATGTCACCATACTGGACTGTATTGACACTATGATTTAATGACACTTTACAGTGATGTGTTGACACTATAGTTTAATGTCACCATACTGGGCTGTATTGACACTATGATTTAATGACACTTTACAGAGATGTGTTGACACTATAGTTTAATGTCACCATACTGGACAGTGATGTGTTGACACTATAGTTTAATGTCACCATACTGGACTGTATTGACACTATGATTTAATGACACTTTACAGTGATGTGTTGACACTATAGTTTAATGTCACCATACTGGACTGTATTGTCACTATGATTTAATGACACTTTACAGTGATGTGTTGACAATATAGTTTAATGTCACCATACTGGACTGTATTGACACTATGATTTAATGACACTTTACAGTGATGTGTTGACACTATAGTTTAATGTCACCATACTGGACTGTATTGACACTATGATTTAATGACACTTTACAGTGATGTGTTGACACTATAGTTTAATGTCACCATACTGGACTGTATTGACACTATGATTTAATGACACTTTACAGAGATGTGTTGACAATATAGTTTAATGTCACCATACTGGACTGTATTGACACTATGATTTAATGACACTTTACAGAGATGTGTTGACACTATAGTTTAATGTCACCATACTGGGCTGTATTGACACTATGATTTAATGACACTTTACAGTGATGTGTTGACACTATAGTTTAATGTCACCATACTGGACTGTATTGACACTATGATTTAATGACACTTTACAGAGATGTGTTGACACTATAGTTTAATGTCACCATACTGGGCTGTATTGACACTATGATTTAATGACACTTTACAGTGATGTGTTGACACTATAGTTTAATGTCACCATACTGGACTGTATTGACACTATGATTTAATGACACTTTACAGTGATGTGTTGACACTATATTTTAATGTCACCATACTGGGCTGTATTGACACTATGATTTAATGACACTTTACAGAGATGTGTTGACACTATAGTTTAATGTCACCATACTGGACTGTATTGACACTATGATTTAATGACACTTTACAGTGATGTGTTGACACTATAGTTTAATGTCACCATACTGGACTGTATTGACACTATGATTTAATGACACTTTACAGTGATGTGTTGACACTATAGTTTAATGTCACCATACTGGGCTGTATTGACACTATGATTTAATGACACTTTGCAGTGATGTGTTGACACTATAGTTTAATGTCACCATACTGGACTGTATTGACACTATGATTTAATGACACTTTACAGTGATGTGTTGACACTATAGTTTAATGTCACCATACTGGACTGTATTGACACTCTGATTTAATGACACTTTACAGAGATGTGTTGACACTATAGTTTAATGTCACCATACTGGGCTGTATTGACACTATGATTTAATGACACTTTACAGTGATGTGTTGACACTATAGTTTAATGTCACCATACTGGACTGTATTGACACTATGATTTAATGACACTTTACAGTGATGTGTTGACACTATAGTTTAATGTCACCATACTGGGCTGTATTGACACTATGATTTAATGACACTTTACAGAGATGTGTTGACACTATAGTTTAATGTCACCATACTGGACTGTATTGACACTATGATTTAATGACACTTTACAGAGATGTGTTGACACTATAGTTTAATGTCACCATACTGGACTGTATTTACACTATGATTTAATGACACTTTACAGTGATGTGTTGACACTATAGTTTAATGTCACCATACTGGACTGTATTGACACTATGATTTAATGACACTTTACAGTGATGTGTTGACACTATAGTTTAACGTCACCATACTGGACTGTATTGACACTATGATTTAATGACACTTTACAGTGATGTGTTGACACTATAGTTTAATGTCACCATACTGGACTGTATTGACACTATGATTTAATGACACTTTACAGTGATGTGTTGACACTATAGTTTAATGTCACCATACTGGACTGTATTGACACTATGATTTAATGACACTTTACAGTGATGTGTTGACACTATAGTTTAACTTCACCATACTGGACTGTATTGACACTATGATTTAATGACACTTTACAGTGATGTGTTGACACTATAGTTTAATGTCACCATACTGGACTGTATTGACACTATGATTTAATGACACTTTACAGTGATGTGTTGACACTATAGTTTAATGTCACCATACTGGGCTGTATTGACACTATGATTTAATGACACTTTACAGTGATGTGTTGACACTATAGTTTAACGTCACCATACTGGGCTGTATTGACACTATGATTTAATGACACTTTACAGTGATGTGTTGACACTATAGTTTAATGTCACCATACTGGGCTGTATTGACACTATGATTTAATGACACCTTACTGTGATGTATTAATACTATAGTTTAATGTCACCATACTGGGCTGTATTGACACTATGATTTAATGACACCTTAGTGTGATGTATTAATACTATAGTTTAATGTCACCATACTATTGTGTATTGACACTATGATTTAATGACACCTTACTGTGATGTATTAATACTATAGTTTAATGTCACCATACTGGGCTGTATTGACACTATGATTTAATGACACCTTACTGTGATGTATTAATACTATAGTTTAATGTCACCATACTGGGCTGTATTGACACTATGATTTAATGACACTTTACTGTGATGTATTAATACTATAGTTTAATGTCACCATACTGGGCTGTATTGACACTATGATTTAATGACACTTTACTGTGATGTGTTGACACTATAGTTTAATGTCACCATACTGGGCTGTATTAACACTATGATTTAATGACACCTTACTGTGATGTATCAACACTATAGTTTAACGTCACCATACTGGGCTGTATTGACACTATGATTTAATGACACTTTACTGTGATGTATTAATACTATAGTTTAATGTCACCATACTGGGCTGTATTGACACTATGATTTAATGACACTTTACTGTGATGTATTGACACTGTGATTTAATGACATCTTACTGTGCTATATTGACAGTGATTTAATGACACCTCACTGCACTGTATTGACACTGTGATTTAATGACACCTTACTGTGCTATATTGATACTGTGATTTAATGACACTTTACTGTGATGTATTTACACTGTGATTTAATGTCACCTCACTGCACTGTGTTGGCACTGTGATTTAATGACACCTCACTGCACTGTGTCGACACTGTGATTTAATGACATCTTACTGTACTATATTGACAGTGATTTAATGACACCTCACTGCACTGTATTGACACTGTGATTTAATGACATCTTACTGTGCTATATTGACAGTGATTTAATGACACCTCACTGCACTGTATTGACAGTGATTTAATGACACCTCACTGCACTGTATTGACACTGTGATTTAATGACATCTTACTGTGCTATATTGACAGTGATTTAATGACACCTCACTGCACTGTATTGACACTGTGATTTAATGACATCTTACTGTGCTATATTGACAGTGATTTAACGACACCTCACTGCACTGTATTGACACTGTGATTTAATGACATCTTACTGTGCTATATTGACAGTGATTTAATGACACCTCACTGCACTGTATTGACAGTGATTTAATGACACCTCACTGCACTGTATTGACACTGTGATTTAATGACATCTTACTGTGCTATATTGACAGTGATTTAATGACACCTCACTGCACTGTATTGACACTGTGATTTAATGACATCTTACTGTGCTATATTGACAGTGATTTAACGACACCTCACTGCACTGTATTGACACTGTGATTTAATGACATCTTACTGTGCTATATTGACAGTGATTTAATGACACCTCACTGCACTGTATTGACACTGTGATTTAATGACACCTTACTGTGCTATATTGACACTGTGATTTAATGACACTTTACTGTGATGTATTTACACTGTGATTTAATGTCACCTCACTGCACTGTGTTGACACTGTGATTTAATGACACCTCACTGCACTGTGTTGACACTGTGATTTAATGACATCTTACTGTGCTATATTGACAGTGATTTAATGACACCTCACTGCACTGTATTGACACTGTGATTTAATGACATCTTACTGTGCTATATTGACAGTGATTTAATGACACCTCACTGCACTGTATAGACACTGTGATTTAATGACACCTTACTGTGCTATATTGACACTGTGATTTAATGACACTTTACTGTGATGTATTTACACTGTGATTTAATGTCACCTCACTGCACTGTGTTGACACTGTGATTTAATGACACCGCACTGCACTGTGTTGACACTGTGATTTAATGACATCTTACTGTGCTATATTGACACTGTGATTTAATGACATCTTACTGTGGTATATTGACAGTGATTTAATGACACCTCACTGCACTATATTGACACTGTGATTTAATGACACCTTACTGTGCTATATTGACACTGTGATTTAATGACACTTTACTGTGATGTATTTACACTGTGATTTAATGTCACCTCACTGCACTGTGTTGACACTGATTTAATGACACCTCACTGCACTGTGATGACACTGTGATTTAATGACATCTTACTGTGCTATATTGACAGTGATTTAATGACACCTCACTGCACTGTATTGACACTGTGATTTAATGACACCTTACTGTGCTATATTGACACTGTGATTTAATGACACTTTACTGTGATGTATTTACACTGTGATTTAATGTCACCTCACTGCACTGTGTTGACACTGTGATTTAATGACACCTCACTGCACTGTGTTGACACTGTGATTTAATGACATCTTACTGTGCTATATTGACAGTGATTTAATGACACCTCACTGCACTGTATTGACACTGTGATTTAATGACATCTTACTGTGCTATATTGACAGTGATTTAATGACACCTCACTGCACTGTATTGACACTGTGATTTAATGACATCTTACTGTGCTATATTGACAGTGATTTAATGACACCTCACTGCATTGTATTGACACTGTGATTTAATGACACCTTACTGTGCTATATTGACAGTGATTTAATGACACCTCACTGCACTGTGTTGACACTGTGATTTAATGACATCTTACTGTGCTATATTGACAGTGATTTAATGACACCTCACTGCACTGTATTGACACTGTGATTTAATGACATCTTACTGTGCTATATTGACTGTGATTTAATGACACCTCACTGCACTGTATTGACACTATGATTTAATGACACTTTACAGTGATGTGTTGACACTATAGTTTAACTTCACCATACTGGACTGTATTGACACTATGATTTAATGACACTTTACAGTGATGTGTTGACACTATAGTTTAATGTCACCATACTGGACTGTATTGACACTATGATTTAATGACACTTTACAGTGATGTGTTGACACTATAGTTTAATGTCACCATACTGGGCTGTATTGACACTATGATTTAATGACACTTTACAGTGATGTGTTGACACTATAGTTTAACGTCACCATACTGGTCTGTATTGACACTATGATTTAATGACACTTTACAGTGATGTGTTGACACTATAGTTTAATGTCACCATACTGGGCTGTATTGACACTATGATTTAATGACACCTTACTGTGATGTATTAATACTATAGTTTAATGTCACCATACTGGGCTGTATTGACACTATGATTTAATGACACCTTAGTGTGATGTATTAATACTATAGTTTAATGTCACCATACTATTGTGTATTGACACTATGAT
Source organism: Saccoglossus kowalevskii (assembly GCF_978046115.1). Lineage (NCBI taxonomy): Eukaryota > Metazoa > Hemichordata > Enteropneusta > Harrimaniidae > Saccoglossus > Saccoglossus kowalevskii. Next base: position 18,055,345 of record NC_140649.1, on the reverse strand, counting down.
TTAATGACACCTTACTGTGATGTATTAATACTATAGTTTAATGTCACCATACTGGGCTGTATTGACACTATGATTTAATGACACCTTAGTGTGATGTATTAATACTATAGTTTAATGTCACCATACTATGGTGTATTGACACTATGATTTAATGACATCTTACTGTGATGTATTAAAGGCCCAATTCACTTGCCCCGGGCAAGTGTGAATTGAAGGTTTGGCTATTTTAATGCATGGTGTTAATAACTTGCATAGCCTATGACGCATCCTGTTTCAGCGGTCCAACATCACGTGACTTTGATTGACAGTAGTAATTATTCAAGATTAGTCGCGCATCCCTTTCCCGGTTCATGTTTTTTATTTTTATCCGCCAAAATCTCAGCTCGTACACAATTTATTGTCATAAATATTACACACAGTCACTGCTGTGATATTCATAGTCACATGCATCCACTTTGGCACGACATAATCGACCTGTAAGTTCGAGAAAACATGTTTTTACCGGAGCTTGGCTGGAGCTGTTTACTACAGCGTGACAAGCAAGGAAATAATCCCTATTGTTTAGGAGCGTATTTATAGTATACCTGGGCCTTTAATACTGTAGTTTAATGTCACCATACTGGGCTGTATTGACACTATGATTTAATGACACTTTACAGTGATGTGTTGACACTATAGTTTAACTTCACCATACTGGACTGTATTGACACTATGATTTAATGACACTTTACAGTGATGTGTTGACACTATAGTTTAATGTCACCATACTGGACTGTATTGACACTATGATTTAATGACACTTTACAGTGATGTGTTGACACTATAGTTTAATGTCACCATACTGGGCTGTATTGACACTATGATTTAATGACACTTTACAGTGATGTGTTGACACTATAGTTTAACGTCACCATACTGGGCTGTATTGACACTATGATTTAATGACACTTTACAGTGATGTGTTGACACTATAGTTTAATGTCACCATACTGGGCTGTATTGACACTATGATTTAATGACACCTTACTGTGATGTATTAATACTATAGTTTAATGTCACCATACTGGGCTGTATTGACACTATGATTTAATGACACCTTAGTGTGATGTATTAATACTATAGTTTAATGTCACCATACTATTGTGTATTGACACTATGATTTAATGACACCTTACTGTGATGTATTAATACTATAGTTTAATGTCACCATACTGGGCTGTATTGACACTATGATTTAATGACACTTTACTGTGATGTATTAATACTATAGTTTAATGTCACCATACTGGGCTGTATTGACACTATGATTTAATGACACTTTACTGTGATGTGTTGACACTATAGTTTAATGTCACCATACTGGGCTGTATTAACACTATGATTTAATGACACCTTACTGTGATGTATCAACACTATAGTTTAACGTCACCATACTGGGCTGTATTGACACTATGATTTAATGACACTTTACTGTGATGTATTAATACTATAGTTTAATGTCACCATACTGGGCTGTATTGACACTATGATTTAATGACACTTTACTGTGATGTATTGACACTGTGATTTAATGACATCTTACTGTGCTATATTGACAGTGATTTAATGACACCTCACTGCACTGTATTGACACTGTGATTTAATGACACCTTACTGTGCTATATTGATACTGTGATTTAATGACACTTTACTGTGATGTATTTACACTGTGATTTAATGTCACCTCACTGCACTGTGTTGGCACTGTGATTTAATGACACCTCACTGCACTGTGTCGACACTGTGATTTAATGACATCTTACTGTACTATATTGACAGTGATTTAATGACACCTCACTGCACTGTATTGACACTGTGATTTAATGACATCTTACTGTGCTATATTGACAGTGATTTAATGACACCTCACTGCACTGTATTGACAGTGATTTAATGACACCTCACTGCACTGTATTGACACTGTGATTTAATGACATCTTACTGTGCTATATTGACAGTGATTTAATGACACCTCACTGCACTGTATTGACACTGTGATTTAATGACATCTTACTGTGCTATATTGACAGTGATTTAACGACACCTCACTGCACTGTATTGACACTGTGATTTAATGACATCTTACTGTGCTATATTGACAGTGATTTAATGACACCTCACTGCACTGTATTGACACTGTGATTTAATGACACCTTACTGTGCTATATTGACACTGTGATTTAATGACACTTTACTGTGATGTATTTACACTGTGATTTAATGTCACCTCACTGCACTGTGTTGACACTGTGATTTAATGACACCTCACTGCACTGTGTTGACACTGTGATTTAATGACATCTTACTGTGCTATATTGACAGTGATTTAATGACACCTCACTGCACTGTATTGACACTGTGATTTAATGACATCTTACTGTGCTATATTGACAGTGATTTAATGACACCTCACTGCACTGTATAGACACTGTGATTTAATGACACCTTACTGTGCTATATTGACACTGTGATTTAATGACACTTTACTGTGATGTATTTACACTGTGATTTAATGTCACCTCACTGCACTGTGTTGACACTGTGATTTAATGACACCGCACTGCACTGTGTTGACACTGTGATTTAATGACATCTTACTGTGCTATATTGACACTGTGATTTAATGACATCTTACTGTGGTATATTGACAGTGATTTAATGACACCTCACTGCACTATATTGACACTGTGATTTAATGACACCTTACTGTGCTATATTGACACTGTGATTTAATGACACTTTACTGTGATGTATTTACACTGTGATTTAATGTCACCTCACTGCACTGTGTTGACACTGATTTAATGACACCTCACTGCACTGTGATGACACTGTGATTTAATGACATCTTACTGTGCTATATTGACAGTGATTTAATGACACCTCACTGCACTGTATTGACACTGTGATTTAATGACATCTTACTGTGCTATATTGACAGTGATTTAATGACACCTCACTGCACTGTATTGACACTGTGATTTAATGACACCTTACTGTGCTATATTGACACTGTGATTTAATGACACTTTACTGTGATGTATTTACACTGTGATTTAATGTCACCTCACTGCACTGTGTTGACACTGTGATTTAATGACACCTCACTGCACTGTGTTGACACTGTGATTTAATGACATCTTACTGTGCTATATTGACAGTGATTTAATGACACCTCACTGCACTGTATTGACACTGTGATTTAATGACATCTTACTGTGCTATATTGACAGTGATTTAATGACACCTCACTGCACTGTATTGACACTGTGATTTAATGACATCTTACTGTGCTATATTGACAGTGATTTAATGACACCTCACTGCATTGTATTGACACTGTGATTTAATGACACCTTACTGTGCTATATTGACAGTGATTTAATGACACCTCACTGCACTGTGTTGACACTGTGATTTAATGACATCTTACTGTGCTATATTGACAGTGATTTAATGACACCTCACTGCACTGTATTGACACTGTGATTTAATGACATCTTACTGTGCTATATTGACTGTGATTTAATGACACCTCACTGCACTGTATTGACACTGTGATTTAATGACACCTTACTGTGCTATATTGACACTGATTTAATGACACCTCACTGCACTGTGTTGACACTGTGATTTAATGACATCTTACTGTGCTATATTGACACTGATTTAATGACACCTCACTGCACTGTATAGACACTGTGATTTAATGACACCTTACTGTGCTATATTGACACTGTGATTTAATGACACTTTACTGTGATGTATTTACACTGTGATTTAATGTCACCTCACTGCACTGTGTTGACACTGTGATTTAATGACACCGCACTGCACTGTATTGACACTGTGATTTAATGACACCTTACTGTGTCATATTTTCAGTGATTACCTTACCTTTTCAATATGAATACTAATCAGTTGTATATTTATCTGCCTGTAGATTGATGCAGACAATACTCATTCTGGTCAATACTTGTTATCAGATTATCAAGATTACCAAGATCCACATGTTGAAAAGTATGATATTTTGAAATCCCAATGTAAGAAACAAATGATTGTTGGATTTAAAAATGGCCGAAGTGACAATTGTAGTACGCAGATTACACTCAGCAATGATAGTGGGTCTGGTAACCAAGGTAACAAAAGACAACATAGAGATATTTGTGATGAGGATGAAGGTCTACCAAATGCAAGATTATCATCTACTGAAAGTGATGGTAAAGAAGATGGTAAAGAAGATGGTGATGTCATGAGAAAACATTGTAAGGACAAACAGACACCACCCTTGGCTGTGGTGCTTCCTCCTAAATCGCCTGATGACTACAGTCAGTTAACTAATAATGATAACATTCATTTAGCAAAAATGCCAAGTTGGAATAATTCAAAAATAAAATCACAATTACCAAGTCAGCAAGGATATTGTAAAATTTCGGTAGGAGGTGTTGTTATGGCAACAGCCATGCAAGCACCGGTATCTAGAGTACCTAGAACAGTGCATATACTGACTCGTCAGAACCACATTCCTACATGTGTTGGAGAATCAGTCAATGGTGTCCATGGCAACAAAACATTAACATCATGTCAAGTGACTGCAAAACAAGCTGCAGTACAGATACATAACCCATGCAATGTAAGCAAAGTGTCAGTCAATAGAAATCAAGCATCAAACAGTGATGAGGATCTTGGGTACAGCCAAGTGTCGGCCAATAGAAATCAAGCATCAAACAGTGATGGGGATCTTGGGTACAGCCAAGTGTCGGCCAATAGAAATCAAGCATCAAACAGTGATGAGGATCTTGGATACAGCCAAGTGTCGGCCAATAGAAATCAAGCATCAAACAGTGATGGGGATCTTGGGTACAGCCAAGTGTCGACCAATAGAAATCAAGCATCAAACAGTGATGAGGATCTTGGGTACAGCCAAGTGTCAGCCAATAGAAATCAGGCATCAAACAGTGATGAGGATCTTGGATACAGCCAAGTGTCAGCCAAAAGAAATCAAGCATCAAACAGTGATGAGGATCTTGGGCAGAGCCAAGTGTCAGCCAATAGAAATCAGGCAACAGATAGTGATGAGAATCTTGGGTACAGCCAAGTGTCGACCAATAGAAATCAGGCATCATACAGTGATGTCCCCATCACAACCAATGACAATGCTGCAATTTGCAATCAAGGTGATAATGGGTATTGTAAAGTTACTCTTAATGGCCATCCAGTGATTCAGGATGATTCTTCTAGCATGTGGAGTGATAGCAGTGAAAGTACTTACCCACCAGACAGCATTGATGGTGAAGAAGTGATACACCAGTCACCATATAGAATGTCTGGTTATGTAGCGCAGCAACCAACAACACAATCCATAAATAATACTGGTGTGAGACAAGAAGCTGCTGGTGATCAATCAACATCACAACACATACATGGTTATGTTGCACATGACACTACTGGTAGTCAGCCAATGAACAGACAACAAACATCACAACCCATAAATAATGGTTATGTTGCACATGACACTACTGGTAGTCAGCCAATGAACAGACAACAAACATCACAACCCATAAATATTGGTTATGTTGCACATGACACTACTGGTAGTCAGCCAATGAACAGACAACAAACATCACAACCCATAAATAATGGTTATGTTGCACATGACACTACCGGTAGTCGACCAATGAACAGACAACAAACATCACAACCCATAAATAATGGTTATGTTGCACATGACACTACTGGTAGTTGGCCAATCAACAGACAACAAACATCACATCCCATAAATAATGGTTATGTTGCATGCGACACTACCGGTAGTCGGCCAATGAACAGACAACAAACATCACAGCCCATGAATAATGGTTATGTTGCACATAATGGCAGTAGCAATAAGTCATTGAACAAATAGCAAACATCACAACCCATAAATAATGGTTATGTTGCACATGATATGTATATGAAGAAGAATAATGAGGGAAATAGTGATGTTGCTATGGAAACATTTACATATGTAACTTCACAAATTTGGATATGTGCATAAGTAGAATTCTCTCTCTCTCTCTGTCTATATATATATATATATATTGAACTGTAAATCTGGTCACATTGATTAATGTAAATATGATGTATGTATATATTGCTTGTTTACACTTGAACTCCACTGTCTTAATTGTTATGTCATTTACAGTCAATATGTTACTTTGATTTTTTTTCATTTTCAAAATATATATATATATATTGGTAGTCAATTGTTTTTTGTGTGCAAAATCTTGAACAGTAGTAAGCATGATAATGAAACATTATTATGCAGATTTCAGGGAAAAAAATTGATTCATCATTAATCGTTATTTAAAAAAATGTTGGATTTTTGCATTCTGCAGGATAAGCAAAGATGAGATGTGTGAGCCTAAATGAAATAATGTATTGCACAACAATGGACATGCAGATAATTATATTATTCTGGTTTTGAGTCAATGAAACACTATATCATCCAGGTTTGGGGGCAATTGAAACATGATTAAATTATTCAGGTTTGGGACCAATGGATCACCATAGGTATCCAGGTTTGGGGGCAATTGAAACATGATTAAATTATTCAGCTTTGGGACCAATGGATTACTATAGGTATCCAGGTTTGTGACTTCTTAGTCTGCTTTGAAAGATAGTAAACAAAATGCACCACTTTGATTTCAGAACTTGAAATAAAGATTTCTAGAAACAAATGTAGGTTTTAGTTCCTCATATAACATTTAAGTTAGATGCACCTAAGCTGCATTGTATTTTAACCTAATATAAATATGGTTTTTATTTTTTTATTTTCTCATCCATAAATAATTTTGGCACTCTCCTAAAAAAAAAAAAAAAAACATTTTTGGTGAAAAATCAGAAAAGAATGTCAATTGTAAAAAATGTTACCAGATTTAATTTAAAATATCTGTCACTAAGATAAGAACATTGACATTGTGATAAAAATATATTTTTAGTATTTTTTTTTTCGGGTCAAAATATTGAACAATGGTGATGCTGATCTGAAGGGAATCACCAAGCGATAATAATCTGAAACAGTTGAGCAAATGTCTTTGAGTTATTTGAAATTTATTTTCTTGTTGTGCCAAGTAATTAACTAGTCTGCATTATCACCACCCTTGTTCTAGCACACAATTTCAGTGAAGCTATCCATAATGACAAGACGACGGCCGAATATTAAAGTATACGTTCTCTGGAAAAGATGTTTAGTCCAGTGACATATGTGACTATGCAAATCACTTGTGATTATGCAAATCACTTGTTACTATGCAAATGACTTGTTACTATGCAAATGACTTGTGACTATGCAAATCACATGTGACTATGCAAATCACATGTGACTATGCAAAACACATGCATTTTTTCAATTAATGATGTGTTTGTTATTCATTTTTACATTATTGGTATAATTTATGTTTTGATGTTATTGAAGCACTTTGAAATAGATAGTACAGTTACAATTTTATTGCTTTCACTAATAAATATGATGAGAAAAACAAAAGAAAATTGTTGTTAATTCTTAAAGATCATATTTTACATGAATACTAACAGACATTTGTTGTGTAATTCAAACTGATCAATTCGTCTGAGCTATTTAGTTTCAAGTAATTTATATTTAGATTATTTTGTTAATATACAGAAGTCAAGTATGTTATTAAAAAAATTCGTAAAAACTTGGAATTTATGTTGTTAAAGTGCGGTGGTTATCATGTGAATAATATAGTAATTTCATGTGAATAAACAATGTATTTTACACGCGTTGCTATGAGTCCCATATCGAACAGGACGCAGCACGACGACTGCCGCCCTTTAAGCCTCAAATAACTTAATTCTCAACGTGTCCATTTCACATATCAAATTGTCTAACTTGATATACTGTCCAGTAATTGCATATCTTAATTGAATATACATTACTGTATGAGAAGCCGTGGATTCCATAAGAACGGTACAATGCAACAAAAGGGAGTACAGTTTCTATTAGAGCATACACATTTGGTGAATTGTTATGGTGGTTGTGATTGGCTGTCATCAAGTATGTGAGAATCTGCATTACGTACGCTGCACATATATCATGCTTACAACAGCCAAGATGTTGTGTTAAAGCGGGGGAGTCGTCACCTACGCATGTGACAGGTGGCCATAACGTGTCATTATTTACAAACTAGCATTTACTCATAAGCCTTTGCGTTCCTAGCGTGTGTTGTTATCATCGCTTGGGACTCATTTCCCATGTGTGCGCAGGTGACGACCCTCTCGCTTTAATATGGTAGCAACAGGATAAGTTCTAAGAAATTATCAATTTTCACTGCTTAGAAAAAAATTACCAAGCAGTGTATTGGGCCCCAGGGTGGCCATACATGCCGCAAACATCTTTCCATCAAGGGTCCAGTGCTTCGTATAAGTCATTACTTTTGATATAAACTTCTTGTTATCGCCCTCACCACTTGGTGTGCAATAACCTGGTTACCTTCCTTAGTTTGTGGATTCCTTGCCGTTCATATAACTGATTGTAACCCATTCATTGAAGAAAACTTTGTAGCATATATACACCACAGTCAGGTAAGACATCTTTATACATGTACATATTACACACAAATTTATAGACCGAAATGAAATCAGTCCTGTCAAACTTTATCAAAAACTTTGGCTTGGTTATGAAGACACTTCTTTGTTCTTTTAAGTTTTAACACATAAATTAGAATGTGTTAGAACAGTCTACATAGATCACTGTGTATTCTCACATGACATGTAGGTGCTGATTGAATTTATAAATATTTATGTTTTAAATTTAAATATACCAAACTTACCTGACATTGGTATACAATGAAAGCCAGAAGGCTGTGGTCGTTATAACCAATTTTATAAAAATTCAATTTTATAAATCAAAATGAATGTCAGAATTTAAATTCACCAATCTAAAACTGATATTGTGACATCACAGTTAGTTCTAATTAATATTAATGATTAGTTTAGCATTATCCAATCAGCATGCCCTTTATTTTGATTAAGTGGGTGGCCACTGTTGGTATGTCACCAAAAGGTATGTGCATGCCCTAGGCATGGAAAATGTTTAGTCCTTGAACCAATCACTATTAAATGTTTGAATTTGAATGACAGCTGATAATCAGTAATTTTTCATAAATACGTATATAAACAAAACTCCAGCTTTGTGCCTTTGACTGTATAATGTGACTTCACACTCATTAGTTTTCTGATGGTTACAAAGCAGTTATAGAAGTAGAGACAAAAAAACACATTAAAACTATTGTTTTCTAATCTATTGGCATTTAAAAGAATTATGAAAACTATTTTTTTTAATTAGATTGTAAACAAGAATTACAGTGAAAACCACCAAGATTTTGTCATTGGAATTACTATTGATGTTAGAAGATTAGATCATCTGATTACCTACATTGTTTCAAAATATTGCAGAATTTGTCTCCAGTACTGTATCTACATATTCACATAAAAATATTGTAAATATGCGGTTTTCACTGTAAGAAAAATGTTAAAAAAAAAACTCACTGTTTCAGATAACAGTGAATGGCCTTCAGGCCAGACTTTTTTTATTCTTTGTTTCTTGAGTTTTTATAAGGCAACTTTTTTGAGGAGGGTGGAAGAAAAATAAAATTATTTTTTTTTTCCATTAGATTTGTGTGATTCTCAAAGAATTGTAAGTGAGATCATTGATCGTTATGCGGCGGGCAGTAAAAAAATGAAGATAAAAATAATATTTTTTTAGCATTTTTTTGCGCTTACAAGTCGGTGGGCTGAAATAAAATTTTATTTTTATTTCATTTTCGGCTTCTGTTCATTCGGCGGGTTCGCGAAACAAGGGATAATAAAAGTCTGGCCTCGGTGAAGAACAAAATATAAAAAAAAGAGGCAAAACGATATTAACCATAGAGGGCGTAACTATCCGGAAGTACAGCAAACCCGTCCGTTCGTTCACAGATAGAGGCTGTGTGCTGTGACCAAGGTATGACCTCGTCTGCAGCAACACTGTGATTGTTAGGCATTTATTCTGTAAACTACGAAGTATAATGGCTGATCTCAAGATATACAAGATAATTACAGACGTAACTCTGCTGCTTATAGGTAATGTACTCTTATTTTATATGCTGATTATTTGAACGACCGGCTTTCGGTTTATTCTTTGGCAGTTAGTAGACGTAACGTAAGGTAATGTTTTAGCAAGTTTAAGTTACTTTTTCCGGGACCCCACCCTTCCCCAGGACGAAGATGGAAAACAAATTTTGGTCTAGCTAGTTCAGAAGTCAATCCCTCGATACGGAGACAATTCGACAACCCCGGGATGTGCATTTCATGAGTACTGTGAGCATTTACAACAGCACGATCGACAGAAAAATTCACTTTCATTTGTTGGTGGCCGTTATATTTTACGGAAAAATCAGCTATTTTTGTTCTTACATATGCACCTCCTGGGGCAAACAAAAAGTGACTTAATCGATGATCATCTCCTACATTGAGGCACTGTCTTGACCTTATCCTATATGTTACCTTGAGCCTCATGGGCTGTGAGTATCAATGTCCTGGAATTAGCAGGTTTACTTACCCCATAATGCCCGAGGTGGAAGGGGTCAAAGTTCACATTGATTGGCTCAGTACTGGTGAATTTGACAATTCTGTTGTGACATTTGGCAAACTCTCTTCTTCCTGGTGGAAAAAAAATTCAGCAAATCCTTTCCAAAAATAAGCAAAGTGGTATAGAATGGGTGTGCTATGATATCGACTTCACGTGTTCGCACACTCGGTTCACACGCTGTTAGACTATTGTTTAGAATCAAAAACTTCCATGTATAGGGTGCAGATTATAAACATGAATTTTATTAATAGGTTGTTTACTTATTGTATTTAGTAGTGGCAACTTTGCAAAGCTTTAACCGTGAGACACATCCTTGGTAATCCGGTGGTTGTACCAACGACTGCGGCGATTGGCTGATTGCATGTTTACTCTGCCACGTTAGTATTTAATTATCGCCACAGATATCTTTAATTCTCTAATTTTGGTGAATATTTTTGTAATTTTTGGTAAAAAGTGATATTTTCGACTTCTTGTTAAGAACCGCAAGTCTGATTGCTTTGATACTATACATATTGTTTATTTTCTAATGATATCTTCAGTTCTTTAATTGAAATGTGCATTGCTAACAGCGAACAGGCTGCTTGTTATTGTTTGTGTTATTGTGTTGGTGCATTTTTGTAATAAATGATTTTCTGGCAGTGTGTTTAGTCTGTACCAGTATTTTTATTATCTTTATTTTTAGTTATCTCCCATATTTGTCCCGTATCAAGGATTAAACTGGTTGCAGTATTTTGAGATTTTGTACAAATGTGCCTTGCTGAAAGATCCAAGTCATTCTATGTATATTTAATTTTATCTTGATTGGGAAGTTTGATCAAGTAAATATAAGTACTGTAAAATACTTTATTTTTGCTGAAGAATGATTCCGTGAAAATAAATAAAATCCAGCTAATATACCTTTTTTCCTATATTTTACATTCAATTCATATAAAATCAGTGAAAATAAATTCCATACAAAATATCCAAAAAGTCTTTTCAGCGAAAATAAATTCCAGCTAAAATAAAGTATCTACAGTATATATTTGTCATATAAAGAACAAAATAAATAATGTATATGTGCAACAAATATGGTTCCTTAACAAGAAATATTTAAGTTTAAACTATTTTTTTTTTGTAAAAACATGAGTAGTAAATTATTCATTCTGAAAAAAGTAATAAAGTTATTTGTTTCGGCCAGATAAAAGTTACTAAAAACTGGAAAGTCTTTTATGTCTATTCACTGTGTGATATCCTATATTTTAATAGTGCAGTATGGAGGTGAAAACCTCGAAAACTTGTAGCGCTGCCATCAGCTGTTCCCAGATTGGTCAGCATGGTAATTGACTGCCGACCATAGTCTACCATGGTCAGCATGGTATATGATTGCCGACCATAGTCTACCATGGTCAGCATGGTATTTGATTGCCAGCCATAGTCTATCATGGTCAGCATGGTATTTGATTGCCGACCATAGTCTACCATGGTCAGCATGGTATTTGATTGCCGACCATAGTCTACCATGGTCAGCATGGTATTTGATTGCCAACCATAGTCTACCATGGTCAGCATGGTATTTGATTGCCGACCATAGTCTACCATGGTCAGCATGGTATTTGATTGCCGACCATAGTCTACCATGGTCAGCATGGTATTTGATTGCCAACCATAGTCTACCATGGTCAGCATGGTATTTGATTGCCAACCATAGTCTACCATGGTCAGCATGGTATATGATTGCCGACCATAGTCTACCATGGTCAGCATGGTATTTGATTGCCAGCCATAGTCTATCATGGTCAGCATGGTATTTGATTGCCGACCATAGTCTACCATGGTCAGCATGGTATTTGATTGCCGACCATAGTCTACCATGGTCAGCATGGTATTTGATTGCCAACCATAGTCTACCATGGTCAGCATGGTATTTGATTGCCGACCATAGTCTACCATGGTCAGCATGGTATTTGATTGCCGACCATAGTCTACCATGGTCAGCATGGTATTTGATTGCCAACCATAGTCTACCATGGTCAGCATGGTATTTGATTGCCAACCATAGTCTACCATGGTCAGCATGGTATTTAATTGCCGACCATAGTCTACCATGGTCAGCATGGTATTTGATTGCCAACCATAGTCTACCATGGTCAGCATGGTATTTGATTGCCAACCATAGTCTACCATGGTCAGCATGGTATTTGATTGCCAACCATAGTCTACCATGGTCAGCATGGTATTTGATTGCCAGCCATAGTCTACCATGGTCAGCATGGTATTTGATTGCCAACCATAGTCTACCATGGTCAGCATGGTATTTGATTGCCAACCATAATCTACTGTGGTCAGCATGGTATTTGATTGCCATCCATAGTCTACCATGGTCAGCATGGTATTTGATTGCCAGCCATAGTCTACCATGGTCAGCATGGTATTTGATTGCCAACCATAGTCTACTGTGGTCAGCATGGTATTTGATTGCCAGCCATAGTCTACCATGGTCAGCATGGTATTTGTTTGCCAACCATAGTCTACCATGGTCAGCATGGTATTTGATTGCCAACCATAGTCTACTGTGGTCAGCATGGTATTTGATTGCCAACCATAGTCTACCATGGTCAGCATGGTATTTGTTTGCCAACCATAGTCTACCATGGTCAGCATGGTATTTGATTGCCAACCATAGTCTACCATGGTCAGCATGGTATTTGATTGCCAGCCATAGTCTACCATGGTCAGCATGGTATTTGATTGCCAACCATAGTCTACCATGGTCAGCATGGTATTTGATTGCCAACCATAGTCTACCATGGTCAGCATGGTATTTGATTGCGGACCATAGTCTACCATGGTCAGCATGGTATTTGATTGCCAACCATAGTCTACCATGGTCAGCATGGTATTTCATTGCCAACCATAGTCTACTGTGGTCAGCATGGTATTTAATTGCCAACCATAGTCTACCATGGTCAGCATGGTATTTGATTGCTACTATTTGTCCATCTAGTATAGTGTCTCACTTGTATCATGTAACTTATATTATTTCAGTGTTTGCTGTCTACCTTGTAGTTACGCTATTTTGTGAACCTTTTCATCGTGGATTTTTCTGTAATGATGAGAGTATTAAGTATCCACACAAAGATGAGACAATATCTACTGCTTTGTTGACAGTCCTAGGATTGTCAATACCCATTATATCCGTAAGTAATAATTATTCACGGTTAATGCCAGAGCTATTTTGGGAAAAAAATACATAAACATTGTTTCAAGCAAGACCATGTATTTCCGGTATACATGTACTAGTAAACTGTCATCCAGCCACCCATTCTGTCATCCAGCCACCCATTCTGTCATCCAGCCAACCATCCTGTCCTTTGAGCACCCATCCTGTCAATCTGTCCACCCATACTGATAAGTTGTCCACCCATCCTGTTAATCTGTCCACCCATCCTGTCAATCTGTCCACCAATCCTGTCAATCTGTCTGCCCATCCTGTCAATCTGTCTGCCCATCCTGTCAATCTGTCCGCTCATCCTGTCAATCTGTCCGCCCATCCTGTCAATCTGTCCGCCCATCCTGTCAATCTGTCTGCCCATCCTGTCAATCTGTCCGCCCATCCTGTCAATCTGTCTGCCCATCCTGTCAATCTGTCCGCCCATCCTGTTAATCTGTCCGCCCATCCTGTCAATCTGTCCACCCATCCTGTCAATCTGTCTGCCCATCCTGTCAATCTGTCTGCCCATCCTGTCAATCTGTCCGCCCATCCTGTCAATCTGTCTGCCCATCCTGTCAATCTGTCTGCCCATCCTGTCAATCTGTCCACCCATCCTGTCAATCTGTCTGCCCATCCTGTCAATCTGTCTGCCCATCCTGTCAATCTGTCTGCCCATCCTGTCAATCTGTCTGCCCATCCTGTCAATCTGTCCGCCCATCCTGTTAATCTGTCCGCCCATCCTGTCAATTTGTCTGCCCATCCTGTCAATCTGTCTGCCCATCCTGTCAATCTGTCCACCCATCCTGTCAATCTGTCCGCCCATCCTGTCAATTTGTCTGCCCATCCTGTCAATCTGTCTGCTCATCCTGTCAATCTGTCCACCCATCCTGTCAATCTGTCTGCCCATCCTGTCAATCTGTCCGCCCATCCTGTTAATCTGTCCGCCCATCCTGTCAATCTGTCTGCCCATCCTGTCAATCTGTCTGCCCATCCTGTCAATCTGTCTGCCCATCCTGTCAATCTGTCTGCCCATCCTGTCAATCTGTCCGCCCATCCTGTCAATCTGTCCACCTACCCTGTCAATCTGTCCACCCATCCTGTCATCTGATATCCTATCCTGTCATTCTACAACCCATTTATGTATGGTTTAAGTATACAAATACCACCATAATCTGCTCTTGATAACTGTCATAATTTTTTGATTATTTCTTTCCAGATTATACTCAATGAATCATTTTTATATGTTCTATCAAGAAAAAGACAAGAAAAAAACTCCTACAACAAATGTCATTACATCAAAACAAAGAAAGTGAATCCTCTACTATACTATTTGTATTATATCATTGGTGTGTTTTTATTTGGTTCTGCTACAACACAGTTGGCAACTGCTTGTATTAAGAAGCTCATAGGACGTTTACGACCACATTTTTTAACGGTGTGCATTCCAAACTATGATTTATTTAACTGTTCTGATGGTTACATTGAAGCAGATGTGTGTACTGGTGATCCTCACATTATCAGCGAAGCAAGGTATGTCAAAGAAATATCAGTCGCTGCTTGAACTATTTGTCCACTGCTAGTACAATGTATGTATGTGTATGGATGCACCTGCACCTGTATATTAGACACATTTGGGCTGATCACTTTCAAACTTTACACATATGTGACACATCTTCAGATACATATGTATGGGTATTTGATTCACACTCTGATTCAAGATGGCGGAAGGGAGACATGTTTGTGCTAAAAATTCATCAGTAGGAGGTCAGCAGGTCACCCCTTCGTCTTCCATGATCTTTCAAGGTCATCTGAAGGTCAAATGTCACTTTGTCTTATACAGTGTCAGTGTCTGTACATGTGGTACAGTAACAAAAATATATTCTTGTAATAGTGACAACAACTTCATGTTTCAGCTTCAATTTCCTGTACACCCACATCATCAATTATACATATCCATGCATTACATACACAAATATGCTTTTTCTTACGGGATATGCCTTTCCAGTGACAATTGTCACAATTACTAAACTGTCATAGATTCCACTTCTCCTATCCACCTAGTAACTGCAACTGTCCTCTGCACTTGTCAATTACAGCTGAGCTCTACTGACCACAAGATCACTTGTTTAACATTGTCATCAATGTCACCACATTCTTCAATCGTGTCACAACTGATTAAAACCTACTCTTCTGATATTCAGCCTCCTCAAATAATACAGATGTATTATTTCATTGTCAGTATACAGTGTGTTAAGTTATTATGTTCTTCATTTCTAGATTGTCATTTCTATCCGGACATTCCTCCCTTGCTTGGTTTAGCGCCTTGTATCTTGCGGTAAGTGTCATTTCTATCCGGACATTCCTCCCTTGCTTGGTTTAGCGCCTTGTATCTTGCGGTGAGTGTTATTATATGATAATAGAAATGATCACAAAGCAAAGAAAGTACTAAAACAAAATGAGAAAAGATTTGCATACTAATTAATAATTTCAAATTTACAAGTATTTTTTGTTGTAATTATTTTTTCTCTTATAGATTTTTCGTAGTATTATCGGCATCCATACTGTGTGTGGATCAGACTGATTTCACAGTGTGTGTCCTAAAAAGCTGGGCTATATTAGCTGACAGGCTTCTTATGTAATAGGCTAATCTTAAATTTGTGATTTTAATTTTAAATATTTCATGCCTCCAATTTTCTCGGCTTATGTAAGTTCTTATTAAGCTTAATAAAAATGTGTGATTTTTTTTCATTGCTGCCATATTTTCTTCTTATTTAATAGGCTAATCTTAAATTTGTGATTTTAATTTTAAATATTTCATGCCTCCAATTCCCTTGGCTCATGTAAGTTCTTATTAAGCTTAATACAAATAATACAGATTTTGTTTTCTTGCTGTCATATTTTTGTTCAAGAAGTGCGCCCTCTATTTTGCAAAATGGACTGAAATACAGCAAGTTCTTTGCAAATGGCAGGTAGGACGCAGGTAACATGTAATCGCCATATTGTTCCACTTAGTCACGTGACTAAGTGACATAATTTGAAAATATTCTAACATTCGTTTTCTGTTAACAAGTCTTCATTACACCATACTCATACATTCTGCCTGCTTGAGATGTTTGTGTCCAAATTTATAACAAAGGAAACAGTTTTTTAGCTCCGCTGTCGACTTTGTCGAGCGGAGCTTATCATATGAGTGATTGTCCGTCATCGTCCGTCGTCGTCCGTGTCAATGTTTTACTTTTTCGACTTCTTCTTGAAAACTACAAGCCTGAATGCTTTGATACTTGGTGTATATGTACCTTGGGTAGACCTCTCTCAGATTTGTTCATTTCATGATGATATCTTCAATTCTCTAATTTTGGTGAATATTTTTGTCATTTTTAGTAAAAAGTGATATTTTCGACTTCTTGTTAAAAACCGCAAGTGCAATTGCTTTGATATTACATATATAGGTACTACATGTGGACCTCTCTCAGATTTGTTCATTTCATGATGATATCTTTAATTCTCTAATTTTGGTGAATATTTTTGTCATTTTTGGTAAAAAGTGATATTTTCAACCTCTTGTTGAAAACCGCAAGTCCAATTGCTTTGATATTTACATATATAGGTACTACATGTCGACCTCTCTCAGATTTGTTCATTTTGTAATGATATCTTCAATTCTCTAATTTTGGTGAATATTTTTGTAATTTTTGGTAAAAAGTGATATTTTCGACCTCTTGTTGAAAACCGCAAGTCCAATTGCTTTGATATTACATATATAGGTACTACATGTGGACCTCTCTCAGATTTGTTCATTTTGTAATGATATCTTTAATTCTCTAATTTTGGTGAATATTTTTGTAATTTTTGGTAAAAAGTGATATTTTCGACTTCTTGTTGAAAACCACAAGTCCAATTGCTTTGATATTACATATATAGGTACTACATGTGGACCTCTCTCAGATTTGTTCATTTTGTAATGATATCTTTAATTCTCTAATTTTGGTGAATATTTTTGTAATTTTTGGTAAAAAGTGATATTTTCGACTTCTTGTTGAAAACCGCAAGTCCAATTGCTTTGATATTACATATATAGGTACTACATGTGGATCTCTCTCAGATTTGTTCATTTCATGATGATATCTTTAATTCTCTAATTTTGATGAATATTTTTGTAATTTTTGGTAAAAAGTGATATTTTCGACTTCTTGTTGAAAACCGCAAGTCCAATTGCTTTGATATATTATACATATAGGTACTACATGTGGACCTCTCTCAGATTTGTTCATTTTCTAATGATATCTTCTGTTCTTTAATTGCCATGTGCATTGCTAACAGCGGAGCTATCTCAGCCGACAGGCTGCTTGTTTATCTTCCCAACTTTCGAGAGTAAAAGAAAACCCCTGCTGGGTACCGAGCGTAAGCTCTGATGTCAGGTAACCAAGGAAAATAGAACAAGTAACGAGAACTTGATGGACCAATCAGAATGCCAGAACCGTTATTAGTTACCGGCCTCTTGTGGCTTGGTATGCCATGACACTTGAGGCGGGAACCAGCCAAGTCAACCTGGTGGACAATAAAAACATTTCATCATTAGGCATGGAAAGTCATCATTATTTAAAAAAAAAAAAACTGTGTATGAAAACCTCAATATTATAGAACTAGCCTTGGACAGTTGTGCATTGAACATAAAACATTTCTATTACTGGTCGCTAGAGGGTGCACTTCATGATTTGACTCTCATATCTCCAGTATTACTATTACCGGTAGTAAGTACTATCAAGTACATACAATTCAAACCTAACTGTGTGAGCTAGCTGCTAGCTGTATTAAATAATGGTACTTTTATGAGTACTTTTTACCAAGACATTGATACGATGAATAATTTGGAATGACTAAAGACATGATTTCTGTCGCATTGAAATTTGAGCTTACTAAATGCCTAATTTGCATAATGTGCATAATCTATCATTTCATTGAAATTTGGTTCTGGGGTAACGCTTTTGAAATTGCTTTAAAAATCCAACTCAAAAATATGGTTTCACACTTCT
Organism: Saccoglossus kowalevskii; assembly: GCF_978046115.1. NCBI lineage: Eukaryota > Metazoa > Hemichordata > Enteropneusta > Harrimaniidae > Saccoglossus > Saccoglossus kowalevskii. The sequence continues at coordinate 18,036,453 of NC_140649.1, read as the reverse complement.
TACTTTGTGATACAAAGGTACCAATCTCTAATATCTACTGTCCCCATATGATTTCATGATTCCAGTCATATGTCACAATGCTATACCCATTTTTTTTATAAATTTTTTTTTATAAATTTTTTGTCACAGCTTTACCTTGAGGTGAGGTTTGTATGGAATTTACCAAAACTTGTGAAACCAACGCTACAGTTTACTTCATTAATGTTGGGTTTACTCTGCTCGTTGACTCGGATATCAGATTATTATCATCATCCAACGGACGTATTGTGGGGCAGTTTATTGGGAATCGTTATAGCATTATTGACAGTAAGTAATAACAAACAAACTAACTAACATTAGACTGTGAATAAGTACTGAGAAATAATTGTAAACTCATAGTAGCTACTGACATAGAAAGTAAAGCAGGTAAATAACACCGAAAATATGCCATGGACTCGTTTCTGCCGATCTGCACGTAATATACTTTGACATTTTACGCTCCCATGCATTTAATTCACTTTGTTGCTAGATTCTATAGCTTTGAAAAATGGCAGCTTTAAATGTGACATTTTTGTGAATGTATGTCTAAAGCACAAATCTTGTTTTGTATGTGTCACTCAATTCAGGTAAAATTCAATAATCGGATTTTAGTGACGATTGCTCCTTTAGTTATCCAGGCATGGAGAGACACGTTGACAATGGCTACACAACTCTACCAGTACTTGAAATTAGTAATTAGTATATGTTACTCTGCTATGGAATTCATTGGGACACTCTGGTGTCAGAATGGCAATTTTTTTGTCAAGATAAACTTGCATTTTCATAACTTTTAATTAGAGGAGTCGGTTGCTAAACAGGTCACAATATTGGAATAAAGTGAAATGAAAGGAAATCATTGTTCGCTTGTTTCCAGCAAATGTATCAATGTCATGTTTCATATCGGGTAATAGTGCCCACCACAGAGTGTGATAATGTTCCATTTTGAGATCGGGGGTGGGGGGTGGGGTGTACTTCGCTGCTGATATGGTATAGGTGTGTAGCCCACACTGCAAAACCTGGAGCCCATTTTAGACCAAATTGGACCAAAAATGTATACCCCATCTTAGACCAAAATGTTGTCTGGTAGACCCCATTTTAGACCCGCCATTTTGGTCATGGCATATTAAAAGTAGACCGAAATTATCTTAATAAATACATATACTTTGTATTAAACCATACAAGTATGATGCATACCATCAAAAATATGGATAGCCACGCTGAATACAGGGAAGTCTCCAGTTGACAATCAGTCATTGTGGATCCCATTTTAGACCAAATCCCTAAATTTTGTGGATCCCATTTAAGACCAGCCCCCCCCCCCCCCCCCTCAGGGTTTGAGATCTCCCAGTTTGCTAAGGATCCCACTACTAACTTTTCCTGGGATGCTGCTGCGTTTCAGTAACTAATAGATACCACTAACTTGTCCTGGGATGCTGCTGCGCTTCAGTAACTAATAGATACCACTAACTTTTCCTGGGATGCTGCTGCGCTTCAGTAACTAATAGATACCACTAACTTGTCCTGGGATGCTGCTGCGCTTCAGTAACTAATAGATACCACTAACTTTTCCTGGGATGCTGCTGCGCTTCAGTAACTAATAGATACCACTAACTTGTCCTGGGATGCTGCTGCGCTTCAGTAACTAATAGATACCACTAACTTGTCCTGGGATGCTGCTGCGCTTCAGTAACTAATAGATACCACTAACTTGTCCTGGGATGCTGCTGCGCTTCAGTAAATAATAGACACCACTACCTTGTCCTGGGATGCTGCTGCGCTTCAGTAACTAATAGATACCACTAACTTGTCCTGGGATGCTGCTGCGCTTCAGTAAATAATAGACACCACTACCTTGTCCTGGGATGCTGCTGCGCTTCAGTAACTAATAGATACCACTAACTTGTCCTGGGATGCTGCTGCGCCTCAGTATAAACTAATAGATACCACTAACTTGTCCTGGGATGCTGCTGCGCTTCAGTAACTAATAGACACCACTACCTTGTCCTGGGATGCTACTGCGCTTCAGTAACTAATAGATACCACTAACTTGTCCTGGGATGCTGCTGCGCTTCAGTAACTAATAGATACCACTAACTTGTCCTGGGATGCTACTGCGCTTCAGTAACTAATAGATACCACTAACTTGTCCTGGGATGCTGCTGCGCTTCAGTAACTAATAGACACCACTACCTTGTCCTGGGATGCTACTGCGCTTCAGTAACTAATAGATACCACTAACTTGTCCTGGGATGCTGCTGCGCTTCAGTATAAACTAATAGATACCACTACCTTGTCCTGGGATGCTGCTGCGCTTCAGTAACTAATAGATACCACTAACTTGTCCTGGGATGCTACTGCACTTCAGTAACTAATAGATACCACTAACTTGTCCTGGGATGCTGCTGCGCTTCAGTAACTAATAGATACCACTAACTTGTCCTGGGATGCTACTGCGCTTCAGTAACTAATAGATACCACTAACTTGTCCTGGGATGCTGCTGCGCTTCAGTAACTAATAGACACCACTAACTTGTCCTGGGATGCTACTGCGCTTCAGTAACTAATAGATACCACTAACTTGTCCTGGGATGCTGCTGCGCTTCAGTAACTGATAGATACCACTAACTTGTCCTGGGATGCTGCTGCGTTTCAGTAACTGATAGATACCACTAACTTGTCCTGGGATGCTGCTGCGTTTCAGTAACTAATAGATACCACTAACTTGTCCTGGGATGCTGCTGCGTTTCAGTAACTAATAGATACCACTAACTTGTCCTGGGATGCTGCTGCGCTTCAGTAACTAATAGACACCACTACCTTGTCCTGGGATGCTGCTGCGCTTCAGTAACTAATAGACACCACTACCTTGTCCTGGGATGCTGCTGCGTTTCAGTAACTAGTAGATACCACTAACTTTTCTTCAAAATAATAATCACTCAGCTTAATAGACGAATAAGTCTGAGGAGTTTTCTTCTTGATTGAACATATGCATTGTTATGCTTCTGAAAGCGTTTTTGGAGGCAGGGGAGGGGTTTGCAGGTGTCTGTGATCCTAATCAAAATGTTGAATTATAGTGCAGAATAAAGGTAACGGTATGCACCTTAAAATTTCCTTGTATGGCATACGTTTTGTTTCTATATACCAGGTACACATGTACATAGGGTAAAATGTTTTATTTTAACTGGAAATAATTTTTGCTGAAAAGACTTTTTGGGTGTTTTGTATGGAGTTTATTTTCACTGATTTTTGATGAGTTAATTGGATGCAAAATATAGCAGAAAAGGTTAAACATTTACTCTGGAAGAATCTCGCTCTTCATTCAAATCAAAATCTATCTCATTGCTTTTATAAAAGCCATGTGGTAAATTTAGCCATGTTCCTTTTTTTTCTGTTTGTGTGGGACGGAGGGGGTATTTTTATGAATTTTAACCTAAGCCTTATTTTATTTTTAAATCTATGTCCAAATTAGGATTTGATTTTGACAAGATTTACTAAGAATGTCCTTATTTTATACAATGTAAACCAGAATGGAAAATAAATTATAACGTGTAATAATCCAACATATCATAATGATGCATTTGACCCTTGGAACACCAACTTTTCTCACTTTTGGCAATATAAAGTTTTTTTCATAATCTTTTTTTTTTTTTTCAAACATTTTGACAAAGATCTGTAACTAATAATTATGCCTATCTGGTCCAAATATAACAGAAATTATCGAAAAATTTATACAAATATGCAAAATTAACCCTCATCCTCAAAACAGAATGAACATTGTGTCAACACAGGTGGCGCTATTCAGCACAGACCTGTGTCTTATGACGCATAACTAGCCTCTGAAGGCTAAATATCCATCCGCCACCATTTTACTATGCGTTTCTGCCGCGGAACTATATAAAAGTATTTTTTTCTTGTTTTGAACACATCCTCCCCCGATTTTCAGCAAGATTTAATCTTTAATGAGTTGATCAATTAAAATAACACACAACACTCATCAGAATATCTTATTTTATTAACATTAAAATGCATGTAAATTGGGAGGTCAAAGGTCTAATTTTTCTCAATATTGCATTGACACGCAGATCGCCGCAAACCAACCGAATAGCGCCACCTGTGTTGATACAAAGTGGAAATAAATCCGACCACTTTTCCCCCCATAGTTCCACGCGCGGTATGTGTCAGATCGGTTGGTTTGCGGCGATCTGCGTGTCAATGCAGAATGGAAATAAAACAAAAAATTGTGCAGGTAAAAATTTTAATCTTGAGCTTTATTATCACCGAAGCTCACTTTGGCAAATGTACAAAATAATTTAAAAATGAAAAAAAAGAATTTTTTTCATCAGAAATTTGAAATCTACTGACTACATGTAGTTAATTAGTCCCTGGACGAAGTTTGAAAATGGGGACTTATAATTCGGTCTCCGTTCATGTGTCTGTGCGTCCATGTGTCCGTCCAGAGTCATATCTCAGAATCCCTTAGACCGATTCCGTTCATTCTTTGCATGTGCCTAGTACATTATGTGGGATATATGCACATGCAGTGGTTTAGCGATTCACTTCAAAATGGCCGACTGGCAGCCATCTTGTTTTTTGAAAATGTTGTATTTTGGACATGCTTTGTCAGTTGTCATTCTAACTTGGTACATAGATTATACATGTTAGGATACATGTTCATGACGATTTATTTCACAATTTGATCAAAGATGGTCGACTGGCAGGCATCTTGTTTTTGTTTTTTTATGTGGTATCTTGGATGTGCTCTGTCAGTTTTTTCATTCAAATTTGGCACATACATGTACTTTATACATGTTAGGATGCATGTCCATGACAATTTGTTTCAAAATCTGGTCAAGGATGGCCGATTGGCAGCCATCTGAGTTTTTGGCCCTACTACTATATTTACACAATTTATGTGCCATTTTCATTCGTATTTGGCACATACATCATACATATCAGTGTGTTTCATAATCAGATCAAAGATGGCCGAATAACAGCTGTTTTTATTTTTAGCCATATTACTACTACACGGAATACGTGTTTTGATGTAAATAAACAATCTGTTGTATACGCCACTTGGAACTCAAGTTTCAAGGACACGCTCGCGACAACCCCTCCGCTTTAATATGATGAGCACAAAGAGAACTTTCAAAAATTTAACGGGGACTGTGTCATTTTCAATGACTTGTTAATATGGAAAACTTGTTAATCAATCGTTTTTATTTCTTACCTTGATTGTCTTCGATGAATTTTAATTCGGAACTCAGTATGTTTTGTGTGGGTTCCTTTGTTCTCTTTCAGTATGTCTATATCTCAGGGCTGTTAAAGATGCATATGGCGATCCCTGGGAGGCATCGATATGCAGAGACTGAACAGTCAAAGCAGGAACACATAGATATTCCGAAAACTGAAACTGAAGATGTTATTGAAACTGGCCTCCCTTGCTAAATAAATGGTTTGTTCACTTTGTTTTATGAGAGGGACAGCAATACAAGGTTACATTGACAATGGCACAATTTATCTTCTAGTCTATGTGTTAACTTATCTCAACACTTCACAATACTATCAATAGCATATGACTCTTAATTTCTTAATTTCTTTCCTCAATAGATTATTCTTACTTGCTTTGATTTCATTTATATCATAATTTGACACATCGTTTTCATAATTATTAATTTAATTTAAATTTATTCATTGTGGAAATGTAATGTTGGTGATCATTTTTTTAATTCATGGATAGTCATTTATTTACAGATCTTCTAGAGATTTCTATACAAAATAATTCTCTGAATCAACACCTCACATGCATCCAGACTTTTTGACTCCCGTGTGCGAAGCACAAAAGGGAGTCTTTGCAGTTACCCTGTCTGTATGTCTGTATGTATGTATGTCACTTTTTTTGTTCCACCGTTATCTCAAGAACCACTAATCAAATTTTGGTGAAACTTGGTAAATAGATACTCTGGGATAATGCGCAGAGTTGATTAGGTTTTGGTAAAAATTTATGAATATTAATTACCTAATTTGCATGATAATTAGCTGATTTTTAGCTGTTTCAAGACTGTTCCACTGATATCTGAAGAACCATTAATTGGATTTTGATGAAATTTGGCACATAGATGCTCTGAACTGGTGCGCAGATTTGATTAGTTTTGGGTAAAAATCTATGAATATTAATTACCTAATTTGCATGATAATTAACTGATTTTAAGCTGTACCACTGATTTTTGAAGAACCACTCATTGGATTTCAATGAAACTTGGCACATGGATGCTCTGAACTAATGCGCAGATTTGATTAGTTTTGGGTAAAAATCTGTTAATATTATTAATTACCTAATTTACATAATGATTAATCAATTTTCAGTTTTTCCACTGATATCTCAAGTACTAATCATAACATTTCAATAAAACTTGGTACATAGGTGTCATATGACACTGCACAGACCTGATAGTTTTTAGGGTAATATCAGTACATATTAAGTACCTAATTTGCATAATTAATTAATTTTCAGCTTTTGATATTTCGAGTAGTAATGATCACGTTTCAATGAAACTTGGTACATAGTTACTTGAGGACTGTGCAGAGACCTAATTAGTTTTTGGGTTAAATATTTGTGCATATTAATTACCTTATTAGCATAATTAGTTAATTTTCAGCTTTTCACCTGATATCTCAAGTACTAATCATCACATTTCAATGAGACTTACAACATTTTTTCTAGGACTATGCAGAGACCTGATTAATTTTGGGATAAATAATTGTGCCTATTAATTACCTAATTTGCATAATTAGTTAATTTGTTGCTGTTCTATGGCTGTTGCACTGATGTCTAAAAACCACTCATTGGATTTCAATGAAACTTTTAAAGAGTACCCATCACATTTCAATGAACCTCAGACCATGCACCATATTAGTTTTTGGTTACCCCAGACCATTCGTCCCGGTGTTATCGCTATCGCCACACGAGACTCCAGCTTGTCTCCTATACAATTTTCCTTCCGCCCACTTAATTTTAATATTCATATGACCTTTGCACTGACATCGATAGCCAATCGCATTCGACCGCGGACGTCACTCTAAATAAACAACTGAATAAATTAATATACCATATTTGGAAGATAGCGGGTAAATTCAACGTTGTTGGTGTGTTCCTTCGGGTTCCGAAGTCGCACGAAACGAGTTCATGTTCCGTTATCTTTCGCAAGTAAAACAGGTCGATATGTATTAAACATGGCATTTGTTTTCTTGTTTTAACCCCCTTATTACGCAAGCTTCCGTCGAAGTGGTGTTTTTTTTCGACGATTTGTGGCATGTTGCAAAACGAACGAAACATTGCGGCATTCTTAGCGGTGGATAAGGGATCGACTATGTCGTCACATTTATGTCTCGTTTGAAAGAGAATAAACAACCGCTCAGAAAAATATGTTGCTAATATTTAAGTGCGGTGCCTTGAAATCGCCTGCCCGACGTCCAAATTTCAAAAGGATGTTCGATTTGCAATGACGACCGTTCATATGTACTAGGCGACGTTACTAATTACTACTAGGGTCGGTGTTTGCATTAAGAATTATAGAACAAAAGATCAGCAAAGCGGTGCTTTTGTCGGCGATTTTGTCAAAGGGAATATTGATAAAATGTTGCAAAACAGAATCGCGAGTTGGGTGAAAAATTGCGCCGGCGGCATTCTCAGCGATGGCGACACCCGAGAAACACCGTGTCACGGTGCATTCGTGCATCAGTACACCGAAGAAATACATACATATTGTTGCGGACGACTATTGTAGACTGTGTTCGTGTAGTCTTCGAGTTTGTGGACAGTTAAAGTCGTGTGTGAATTTATTCAAGCCAGGAAAAGCAGGAGGGATAACTTATGGAAATCGTCTTTCCAATTTGATCCAGTGCGACGTTGTGAAAGGAGCGACTCTGTCGTCTCATCTATGTCTAGTTTGTAAGAGAAAGATTGATAGCGCAGAAAAATCCGCCAATAATGTAAAACAGTGGCGTGAAATTGTCAGTCATTCTAATATCTCCCAACCTGTGAACGAAAGGGTTAAGCGTGCTGCCTTGAAATCGCCTGCCAAAACTAAAATGGTGCGTGTCACGTGACTTTGTTTACTAAAGATAGCGTGGGCGTTTGATTGACACTCAACTCATTAGTATTCCACCAATCACAGCTACATCTACTTTCTGGATGTGCGCAGTCAAATTGTATAGGAGACAAGCTGGAGTCTCGTGTGGCGATAGCGATAACACCGGGACGAATGGTCTGGGGTAGTTTTTGGCACAGTCACTTGGGGGCTGAAAATCAATAAATACTAATTTTCAAAAAAAAATCATCCGCTATACGTATATAAATAAACAAGTTGTGAAACACGGCACCTAGTAAATCGACACCCTGTCGGTTTCAAATGTTGATTTCTTACCTTAAAATGCGAAACAAAAAGTGCAGAGGGGGTCAGGTGTTATGTTAATAACCATTGTTCATAATCGCTAACTAGGTTTTATTCAAAACTGCACAAATCGCGCGTTTTCTGGTGATATCCGACGATTTCATGATCGAAAATGGCCAGCAGCCAGAATCAAGGGGGATTCGCACAGAGTTGTGGGTAAATCAAGTGCGCATACTCATTTTCAGCCAATCAGGCGTGCCGTAACAGCGAGTATTTCCTTCATTTACCCAGAACTCTGTGCGAATCCCCCTTGATTCTGGCTGCTGGCCATTTTCGTTCATGAAATCGTCGGATATCATCAGAAAACGCGGGATTTGTGCAGTTTTGAATAAAACCAAGTTAGCGATTATGAACAATGGTTATTAACGTAACACCTGACTCCCTCTAAAATTTGTGTTTCGCATTTTAAGGTAAGAAATCGACATTTGAAACCGACAGGGTGTCGATTTACTAGGTGCCGTGTTTCACAACTTGTTTATTTATATACGTATAGCGGATGATTTTTTTTGAAAATTAGTATTTATTGATTTTCAGCCCCCAAGTGACTGTGGTTTTTGGTAAATATTTATGCTTCTTAATCACCTAATTAACATAATTAATTAATACTGATATCTCAAGTATTGAATAAAACTTGGTACATAAATGCTCTAGGACAATAGACAGCCTGATTAATTTTAGGTTAAAATCTGTTCATATTAATTCTCTAATTAGCATAATAATTAATAATTATTATATAAATATAATTATTTTTTTGGTTCTAATCACATTTCAATGAAACTTGGTACATTGTGCAGACCTTTAGTTTTACACTTAAATCTGTTCATATTAGTTACCTTATTTACATAATTAGTTTTCAGCTATTCCATCAATATCTCAAGTATAAGTAATTTTGAATTAATTTTTAATGTGTCTCCAAAACTCTCAGCACACGGGAGTTCTTTCTAAGCTTTCTTTGATTTTGATATGTACTTCCACAACAGAAAATACAAGTTGAATTTCTTAATCATTAAACATTCTATATCATTCCATTCTATATCATCAGATATCATTACCAACCTTACCATACTAACATATATCCATTCTATACCATCAGATATCATTACCAACCTTACCATACTAACATATATCCATTCTATATCATCAGATATCATTACAAACCTTACCATACTAACATATATCCATTCTATATCATCAGATATCATTACCAACCTTACCATACTAACATATATCCATTCTATATCATCAGATATCGTTACAAACCTTACCATACTAAAATATAAGGTTATTACAAGGATACTGTAAATCATTCTATACTGCTAGAGTGTATACTTGCACCTCAGATTTTACTGACCTCAGCCCTATAAGTGATCCTTGATTCCTGTTAACATACTCATAACTACCAGATATCATTATCAACCTTGATAAACGAACCAACCAACCATTCTATACTAACAATGATTATGCAAACAACAAATATTTATGTGTGGTTGATGAATTTTGCACATAAGCTGTAAAATAATTCATCACAAACTGTTGCCATGGTAATGAAATCTTGGATTGAAAGAACTCGTATCATGCTATATAACATATATTTTTTCATATGATGTATTTTTGATTTGTTATTAGGGATAATGTCAAAACTTGGATTGGCTCTGTGCTTCTATAGTGTTTTATAACATCATATTTCAATGTCCCCTCTTCAAAAACAAATGAATAAATCAATTTGTAGTATATCTTAAGTTATTATATAGGAAATCATTTCACAGTTTGCGTAAAAGATGTTTTATAATGTTAGTTCATAACTCATTTCAGTTCATAACTCATTTCAGTTCATAACTCATTTCAGTTCATTTGGTGAATGAGGTCACTCATTGGAGATACATTTTATTATTGTCTTAACTCAAAAACATTATTTGCACTAAAATACTTCCTATCAGTCAATGCATGACCATTGACATCATAACATGAATATTACAGATGATATAACATATTTGATATTACACTATTCATAATTCCTGTCACTTATTAGTGAAATTTGTGCAAAAAACACTTTATTTTAATGGTTGATATCATTCTAACTCTAACTAATTTCTTATGATTTTCTTTTGTATTAGACTTTATTGGAAGATCGTTTTAAGTTGTTATTATACACAGATTATGATTTAGTTGTTATTGTTTAATTTGTAGAGAATACCTTAACATTTGTGCTGTGTTAATCTGGCTTTAAACTTTTACGACCAGGACATCATTTTATGCTATGCCACTGGTTCTCTGGTTGCTATGTTACTGGTTCTCTGGTTGCTATGTTACTGGTTCTCTGGTTGCTATGTTACTGGTTTTCAGGTTGTTATGTTACTGGTATTCTGGTTACTATGTTACTATGTTACTGGTTTTCTGGTTGCTATGTTACTGGTTTTCAGGTTGTTATGTTACTGGTTTTCTGGTTGCTATGTTACTGGTTCTCTGGTTGCTATGTTACTGGTTCTCTGGTTGCTATGTTACTGGTTCTCTGGTTGCTATGTTACAGGTTCTCTGGTTGCTATGCCACTGTTTCTCTGATTGCTATGTTACTGGTTTTCAGGTTATGTTACTGGTTTTCAGGTTGTTATGTTACTGGTATTCTGGTTACTATGTTACTGGTTTTCTGGTAGCTATGTTACTGGTTCTCTGGTAGCTATGTTACTGGTTCACTGGTTGCTATGTTACTGGTTCTCTGGTTGCTATGTTACTGGTTCTCTGGTTGCTATGTTACTGGTTTTCTGGTTGCTATGTTACTGATTTTCTGGCTGCTATGCTACTGGTTCTCTGGTTGCTATGTTACTGGTTCTTTGGTTGCTATGTTACTGGTTCTCTGGTCGTCAGAGTTTGTCTGAATCAAGTAGCAACAGTTAATCCAATCAATCAATTAATCAATCAATCATCTGACAACCACTTTTGTTCAAAGAAACTTTTGAAAATCATAAGATAATTTTCTGACTATTTAATTGGCTGAGATAATTTTTGAATGTATCTAATTTCCTTATTGTATTCAAACGCATGCTGCTATTATTTTTAATAAAGATACACACATTTTTAAGATATCCATAACCATTTGTATTCTCAGTGTATGGGCACTTATCATTTGCACTGTTTATCTGTTTTGTTTGTTTGTTTTGTTTTGTTTGTTTGTTTGTTTGTTTGTTTGTTTGTTTGTTTCACTTTCAGTTTTTACTCTTATACTGTACTGTATTTGTTCTGTCAGTATAACATCACTATACAAGTGTAAAACATGGACACATTGAAAATAAACATTTAGAGCATAACTCCTGCAATTTCCAAATCTAATAAATACTTCATATATAATAATCTCACATGACATCATTAAACAACATTCTGCCCAATAGCATGGCTGCAAGAACTCTCAAATTTCCAAGCTACATTTTACGGCAGCTGGCCACAAGTAATTATGCAGACAGAATAACATGCTTTTTATACTTTCATTTGTGTGCCTTACATATAGGTGATTATCTGTCATCATTTGCCCTCTGTCCTTCTGTCTATCATCTGATTTCTCCTTCAACATTACTTCCATAATTGATATTTTTAGGTACCTTGTTAGTACCTCTCCTAGATTTGTGTTTTTTCCATTCAATTTTTGATGAATATTTTTGTCATTTTTGGTAAAAAATGCTATTTGAGACTTGTTTATTGAAAACTGCTTGTCCAATTATTTCATTATTTTATATTTAGACTCTTGGCTGGACCTATGTCACATTTCTTGATTCTGACTTTAGAATATTTTTTGTTTCGTAATTTTCTATTGAAAGCAACTAGCCAGATATTGTAATACAAAATATTTATATTGAAAATAGCTGGACATAATAATTTGATATTTTTTTTTGGATCTCATTATGCATCTAATATAGGCTGCTTGTTTTGTATCTTTTGGAAAATCAACAGTACACCGTGTGTATCCTAGCACACACTGTCAGACTTGCAATGATATTCTAAATGAGAAAATGTTTGATTATCAGCGAGAGTAATACCATATCTGTTTTATTAGTGAAGCAACTCCAATATAAGCGTATGTAAACCAGAAATTGGGTTTGTTTTATACACGAAATATAAAATATAACTATCGTGATCATAGAATCTCCTTGATTTGTAATAAAGCAAATTTGACAGCCTAATGAAGCTTGCAATTGTCTCTGAAATGTGACATTGATGGGCAGATTTTTTTTTTCTAAATACCATAGCAAGATGAATACATCTTCATGTAGATAGAGTAATATAATTATCTATTTTTTGCAGTTTATCTACATGTCTGAGTTGCGAAAGATACCTTTCCCGGTAGTGAATTCTGTTGAAGATAGCTTGGAAGTGGACTACAGAGAAGAAGAGTCGTACATTCTACAAGGCGACACAGAACCAACTTACTATGGTGTATAAATAATAGGAAAATTATATAACTACTATTTTTATATTTCACTAATTCAGAATAATGAATAATTACTGGTTTGATATTTTTGGTACATACAATTTGTATCTGTGCACGATATCTGCTGATATGTTGTTTGTGGTGATTTGGATTACTGTGCTTTTCACAAAGACATAAATTTGTTTTATGGACATTTATAAAATATTTATGTAACACTAACCCTGGGAGATTTTTGTGTTTTACTGAAATGGAGCTCATTCAAAATGCAGTTTTTGCCAGTTTCATTTCGTCATTTGCAGTTTTAATGCCATGCCCCCTGAAAGCATGTGGTTTTCTAAAACATTCTTAAATTCAATTTCATACCTTTATGAAATGCATAGTATTTTCACCTGATCTATCATGAAAGTCTTGAAATATAATTTACATGTTAACTATAATGTAGGAAATAATTGCGTGTTATAAATCGCCTTTGTCAGAGGTTTTTGTCATAGCTTTATATTGCAAACATTTATTCGCAAGTAATTCATTTCAAGAAATAGCTCCCAAACTTAACTAAATTTGTTTCATTCTGTTGATTAATCAATTCCCACAGAAATCAATCCCCACATTGTCATTATGGATGAGAAGAGTTTAGATGCATTAACATGCTCAGCTTTGCCTCACATATAATATCTTGCCAAAGATCCTTCTCATCCACTATGTTGCTTTGGGAGGTACATTATTGTTTAAATAACAGTACACAATAATGTGTGAATATCCCCAACCTTTCATTTATTTCACAGTGATGGGCAGTGCACTGTTGTTTATTCATAATATGTGGACTGTCACGTATATATTTAGCTCTGCTGTCGAGTGGAGCTTATCATTTGAGTGATTGTCCGTCATCATCTGCGTCAATTTTTTACTTTTTCAACTTCTTCTTGAAAACTACAAGCCTGAATGCTTTGATACTTTGTGTATATGTACCTTGGGTAGACCTCTCTTAGATTTGTTCATTTCATGATCATATCTTCAATTCTCTATACATGTAGGCACTGCAGGTAGACCTCTTCTCAGATTTATTCATTCCTTAATTGAAATGTGCATTGATAACAGCGGAGCTATCTCAGCCGAGCGGCTGCTTGTTCGGTTAATTTGATACATAAATATCTTGGGGATAATGTATGCATATTAGTTTTGTAGCCACAACCCATGCAAATCTTCATTTCAGCCTGTTGAGACCAAAAAATTTTTGAAATGAATTTTGATCAAATTTTCTATATATAAATATATATTGGTGCTGAACACTGGCTGACTGATCTCAACCTCCAATGAGATTGCTTCTTCACTGATTATTGGGAATTTTCATTTCCTAGATTTCTTTATATAAAACAACAATGATTGCATGTATTTTGTATTCACATTGGGGCTTTGCATAATTTAAATTAGATTCAGCGTTTTCTTTGATTTTTGTTTTGTTTTTAAATGTTATCAATAAAGGGTACACTTTAAAATAGATTTATTGTGAAATTTTGTTAAGTTCATGATAAACAATATGAAAATATTAAAAATTGTGTTGAGTTTGTGGGCTTTTGTAATCAACGAAACAAAACAAAATGTAATGAAACTAAACAAAACTGGATACTACCATAATGACAATAAAACGTAAAAAAAAATGTAATCAGATAAAATGAGTTTTAAATGCACAATATTCACAATAGTCGAACAAAACTTGACCAGTATATTTACCTTTTAGGTCATGTGTAAACATAATATATTTGACAAAAAAAACTATATTTCAGTCAAATAAATGGTTTGTCTTGCTAATTACAGATAATCGGTAATCTGAACTCAGTGAAATAAGGGTCCTACATGTACAATATTCACAATTGTGGGACAAAACTTGACCAGTATGTTTACCTTTTCAGTCATGTATATAACTACATAAAACATTTGACAAAATTAACAGGATTTTATTCAGTAAATGGCTTATTTCGTTAATTACAGATGATCTGAAGTCTGTAATCAGCGATCAATCAATTAAATATTACTAGAAATGTAGATCTGGTTGCCAGGGAAACAGCAATTTTGGAAAAGATAAAATATTTATAACTCTTAAGCTCATAGACGGAAGGAATACCAATCAGTAAAAGGTGGGATACTAAAAATAATAAAATAAAAAAATTTCCCTTCACTGCCCATGTCCATTCACAAAGAATGTATTTTTGCATAATACTGGCCAAAGTCAGAGTGAATCTAAAACCATAGTATTTATATTGCCCTTGTCCATCAAAATACAAGATTTATCAATTTCTGCATGGCTTAATCCAGGCTACATAAACAAGTATTACCCATATCGCCCTTGTCCATCCAAACACACACATATATATATATATATATTTCTGCACAATACTGGTTGAATCCAGGCTAAATCCCCCAAAAAGTATTACCCATATTTCCCTTGTCTATCAAAACACAGAATATACATTTTTGCTTAATACTGGCTGAATCCAGGCTAAATCCAAAAAAGTATTACCCATATTGCCCTTGTCCATCAAAATACAGAATATGTATTTTTGCATAATACTGGCTGAATCCATAGTTAATCCAAAAAAGTATTACCCATATGGCCCTTGTCCATCAAAATACAAGGTACATCCCTTGTATTTGTATCTAACATAATACTGTCCATGTCCAATAAAATACTAGAAATGTACTTTTTCTTAATCTGGTTGAATCCATCCAAAGACTACTCATGCTCACATAAATACAAAAAAAATGTATTTTTGACAAATCTGGCTGAATACAGACTGAGTATTCGTTCAGCATTGCACATACTTGTTAATTCATTCTGTATTAAGTATTTATGAACAATACAAATGGTGGATGTGAGTGTATTCAGTGTGAATACAATAAATAGTCCACACAAACACAGCATGTATTGAAAGGAATTCACATTATGGGAGCTCTGCAATCTAACCAAGTCTTTGCAATGGAAAATATACATTGCTCAAACTGATCAATTCAGACACTCAGTACGTTTTCAGATCCAAGTTATGAAAGGGATCTAGTGATAACAGTCTTCTACTCACCACATTTCTGATTTTTAGATTTTAAGGCCAGTTCAGGGGCTCAATCCCCACTCAGGTGACGTAACTAAAACTTTATCTGAACACGATCCCTCTATCAGAGGGACTGTAATCTGAACAGTCTGACATGGCCTCCTCATCCAAATTTTTGTTAACTTTCACTTCATCCCCTAGCATGATCTGAAATAAAATCAAAAGTAAAATAAATTGCAATTCACACACGTACTATGTACAGAATGAACAGAGGTGACAGTGCAAATTTTTGAAAAGGGGCGAGATCTACTCACCATTCCTCTCACCAAAGCAACGACATTACTAGGGGTGTCCGGGGCATGCTCCTCCGGGAAAATTTTGAAATCTAGACCCTCCAAAACGCTATTTTCTGCATTTTGAGGGTCAAATTGTGCTGACACAAAGGGTTTCAGCTTGACTGGGGGACAACCTGCCCTCTGCACCCCCACCCCCTGCCGCCGTCACTGATGAGTATAAAATTGGGACACTTTGTCAATCAGAGCATTTGAAATCTATCTATGTATTGAGATGCATGTAAATAACACTGAATGTATGGACTGTTCATATGGCTCATTCCGATGCATATGTGGCGTGTATTTCATCTGGCCACTTGATTTAACATATTAGTTACCCTGCATATATTCAGTCCTATTTATTTGCTATACGTTCTATGTTAGTAGCTATCGTAAGAGTTACATATGGAGATCCTGCCTACCTGCCTTCTATTTGTATGCGCTGTTCTTCGTTCAATATCTATGGAAAGTTGCTGTAACGTGGAAAAAGTAAAATACATGTACATGTACTGTTATTTCACTAATGCTTGTGTGGAGAAAAATCCTGACCATTCAACTAGTAAGCTTGGGAAAGGGGCTCTGGATCAGTGAAAGGGATAACGAAAGTCTGCCCATATATAAGCAAGGTGCAAGTACTTACTCAAAGAACTTGAAGGTGGTGGGCGATTCTATCAGAGATTCATTTATTGTAGTTAATAACAACTATACTCCATCAATGTACGTACATCCCGGGGGCAGTTGGGACATACCTGGATAGTGACAAAATCTATACCCATATTTATTCCAAAGTATCATTTCTGTCATCACTGTTTATTCCAAATCATAAAGCAAATCGGAAAAATATCACCGATATTTATACCTATCTTGACCAGAAATAAGACCGATATTTATACCTAAATTCCAAAAAAACGAGACCCATTTCAGGGGCACGTCCCCATTAGGCAAGTTATATGTATTGTCCCCCCCCCAAGACGTACATGTGTGAAAGTTCCACAAGTAGGCAGTGGGTATACCGCAGTGAGTATACCACTGGGTTCTAGATGTTATAAAACTGGATGATAAGGGTGATTGTCTTAGATAAGAAAAGGTCAAATGAAAACCACGTTTTCACACCTCCTGTACCTGGAAGTGCCCACAGAAAAATTTATTCTATGGTGTGGGAGATATGAGAACGGTTTACTGTTCGGGGGGTAGCCTCTGGTGAGGATCAGTGGTTACATTGGATGGACAATCATGTAAATTCGCCACAGAGTCCTAGCTTTTATCTAGATAGTAATAGCAAACATAACATAGATTGGTGACATAAATACGTCTGGTATCACAAACTGAATGCCGAGTGACAACACAGTATAAGAATTCAATATAGGGAATTACGACTAGGCTATTACAGTATTTACTTTCGTGCATGTGTGGCTATTTATAATTGTGCAATGGTGAAATGGATATCTAGAAATAAAGAAATCAAAATAAAATCACTTATGGATGTTCTTGAATGAATGATAACAACTTAATATTGACTATGGTCAGTGGAATCACAGTCCCTCTGATAGAGGGACTGTGGTGGAATCCACCATTTCTGACAAGATCACGTCGATAGAGTGGGATAGTGTGTAAATAGCTTGCATAAATTTAAACGGATTGGTATTAACAATTTACTACGACACTGGGTTAGTGGAGTAGCATGTAGTGAGTAGTGAATGTTGCTTACATATTTCAGATTCATACGCTAATCTACTGTGACTTGGTGCATTCCCTGGGATTGAGCGTCTCCCCTTTAAGCTTTATTGTAGCTTGCTAGGTGTCGCTAGTTTTCTGCTGATTAAGTTTAAAGGGCGGTAGTCGTCACGCCACGCGCGACTTTGACTCTTGCGCAGATCAACGAGTACAGACTGAGACATTTGCAAGCTTTAATTAGATAATTTTTAGGGGATTAGAGGGTATGGAAGTGGGTAAATGGCAGTAATTAGTGCAAGTCACGCCCAGGTCAAACATCATCCTTGTGATTTCCATTAAAATAGCGCATTGGATTGTGGGAAAATCAATGTTTATCAACACAAATGCTGCACATGCGCAGCGCGACGACCACCGCGCTTTAATTTACGGCGTAGTGTAGTGTAGTGTAGTGAATTGTAACAGTAAGCGCGACCAACAACACGCGGTTTTGGTACAAAATCTTAGCATGTCAAACTAGTTATTTTATGAATGTTGCCGTCCGTGTATCGGCAGACGTAAGAATAAGTCAGCAGGCAGAAACACCAATATGTCTCTCTATAATGCGCAAACCTGACTAGTTGTCATGTTAATACGGCATAATAAAACATTTTTTTTTAAATCTAATTTAATACACAAATTCACAGAAAAAATGTTTGCTTTATTTATATAAAAGATGTCAGAAACGTCCAGGCATTTTTTGATGTTTACTAGTTTGAATAACCACATTTTCTTATTTCTACTGGTATATACGATATGAATAAAAGAATCATTTGGTGGTGTCACAGACTAGTTTTTCAAATCACCACATACCAGACCAACACAGAAGAAGTACTCTCTCAATGCAGATTTACCTGTAAGTTACAAATGTTATATGTTTTTATGATTGTTTGGAACATTGTATTAGTCAAGAAGCTGATTTTCATAAGTGGTCTGGAAAATTATAATAGGTCGAAATGAGACGTTACCAAGCTTTAATTAGGTTTTTTAGATGATTGAAAGATATCGAAGAAGTCACTGGCGGTAATATTAAGTCGCGAACAGGCCATATATGTGATTCCATTAGAAGAACGTATTGGATTGTGGGAAAAGCAATGTTTATCAACACAAATATCGCACATGCACAGCGCCCATGTAAGGAAATCAATCACCTCAAAGCGCTAAGTCGAAAAATAAATTCACTAGGAGTACATAGCCAGAAATATTCCTAGTTGTTTTTGATAAAATCATTACTGTGTTAAGTATTGTTTACTATTATGTTCCGTATGTGTGTACGTGGTGATCTATTCTCGCATCGATGTTGAATTCTTCAATTGGTGATGTGTTCTGATTCCCATCTACAACCCACCCCCATTCTGAGTGGATAAGCAAGACGCAAAAGGCAGCTTCTTGTGATTCGGTAATACTATGTTATAATAATATAATAATATTTATTAGACGCTAAAATCCGTAGGAAAGGATAAAAAGGGTCTTCCAAAAAGAAATTTAAAAACAACTTAAAAAAAAAAAAAAAAAAGCCTATTCTAAAAATATAAAACAAATCAAAACCAAATATGAATAAACAATAAAGACACTTTGCAACCAATGGTGAATACAGAATATATATTACCGAATCACAAGAAGCTGCCTTTTGCGTCTTGCTTATCCACTCAGAATGGGAGTTGGTTGTAGATTGGAATTAGAACGAATCGCGACGTGAGGTATTCAACAGCGATGCAGGGGGGGGGGGGGTTAGATCGCCACGTACACACACTCGGAACATAACAATAAACAATACTAAACACTGTAATAATGATTGCATTAAAACAATTCAGTAGGGGTATTTCTAGTTTGTACTCTCTGTGGCGACTTTTTAAATTTGCGAACACGGTTTTCATTGTCTTCGTTGCATTCACTATGTGACAATGGGAAACGCATTAACAAGTGTGTGAATGTTTGTGAAGAATAGATTACCTCCATGATTGAGCCACCTGTTTTAGACGTGACATTGATTGGCAGCAGTTAATTATTCAAGCGTAGCAGCGCGTCTTTTAACCGGTTTTATTGTTATAAATACAACTTATAATCTCTGCTGTGATAATCGACGCAACTTTAACGAAGCTTGGCTGGAGCTGTTTACGCGCATATCCAGGGAAATAATTCCTATTGTTTAGAAGCGTATACATGGGCCTTTATTTACGATTACTCATCTTGTCACGTACTGTCGTGTGTTGGTTGGTCTCATATTACGTGATCAATACTATAAATTGCTGTTGTTTTGACACCCATTGATATTGCAGCACTTGATCTTGAAAACGACGTGCAAATCATGAACGCCATAGTTGTCATAGTTCTTGTGGTTCTGGTAGCTGACTCGTACGCGAAACCCTTGAAGAGAGGCTCCGGTAAGTACTAGTAACCATCTGCTGAAGCTATTTTGTACTAAACACTTGACATTCTTTATATGGATCAGCGTTGTAAACACGAAAAACCTGCTTTCCGATAAATGTTTACACTGCAATATAATGCAATTTAAAGCGCGGTGGTCGTCGCGCAGCGCGTGCTCGAATTTCATGTAAACAAACAATGTTACACGCGTTGTATCCTCGCTATGAGTTCCATATCGAACAGGACGCGGCGCGACGACCAGCGCTCTTTAACAAATTTACTGCTTGTATTTCACAAAGTATCTCAAAGAAAAGGCAGTTTTCGTAATGTACCCGGATCTCGACCCTTTAAGAGACAGATACACTATCGAGTCATTGAAATGGTGTGAACATGTGAGGGTGAATGGGTTAATCTGAAAGAATATCAAACACGTGTATCATTAACATAGTGAAAACAGATAAAATGTGCCAGAAACATGTCAAATATATTGATTATCGCCATACTTGGTAATCCCGTCCTACCTTTGCAAAATATGGGTTAAGAAAATGATTGCTTGCGCGCCAATTGATCGGCAATTAGTCTGAAACGAACCTTATTCCCTCATTTGTAATGGCGGAGGCCATCAACAATCACAATAACAAGAATAATAATAATAATAACAACTTTATTACACTACCAAGCCATCAGAGGGTTCAGTATGGTAAATAAAAAGGTATTACAAGACTAGGACAATTCTAAATACAATACAATACAATACAGTAATAGAAAATACAATAATAGAAAATAAGAATAAAATGAAGACTGAGTTAAAAAATAAATGTTAAAAACAATTACTAGAATGAATACAATTAAAACAAAAACTGATCTAAATAAGGTACTAGTAATTTTGTCCCACCAACCCCCCTCCCGTAGGTGAAGTGATTAATTATTTTGGCTTAAACATTGTGGTTTTTTTAAATTTTCACTGTTGATTTTAGAGAAGATGTATGTGTTATTATTTGTATTTTCAATATCTTCATTGCACTCTCGGAATAATATCTCTCTCTTTTTATTGAAGTATGTGCATTTCAAAATAAGGTGTTTTTCATCATCTATCTCATTTTCATTACACCTTGTACATATTCTCTTCTCCAGTTGTGTTTTTGGTGTTGTTCTTCTGCCTAATCACAATGTACTTATATAAAAGAAAAGGAAAGAGAAACGTGTGGATGAACTTCTCAATTAAAATATGCAATAACGTTTTCTCTCATTAAATTGAACTCTTATTTCTTATTTCAGACACACACTGGGGATATCGGTACTTTACCGAACACGTTTTAGGTACGTATTGTGCGTGTTCACGGTAATGGTGTTAAAAGCTATATATATATATGAAAATGCACATCTTTTAGGTTGTGTCGAATGCTTATACTGGTGAGATGATGTAATATATATCCCTTGGTTTCATATCAGGTCCTAATTTATGGTGGGACCAATTTGAAGAATGTGCTGGACTGAAACAATCACCAGTTTACCTGAAAAAAAGCATCGCAGTGGACCAATGCTTTGAAGATATAAAGTTAACGGGATTTGGTACCACCCCACCAGTAGGTGCTACCATGACACTGACCAACAATGGTCATACTGGTATGTCTTTTTTGTACAACTGTTATATAACACGATATTATTTATTTGTAAACCATAGTGTTTTATTTGCCCACCATAGTGTTTTATTTGTACACCACAGTGTTTTATTTGTACACCACAGTGTTTTATTTGCACACCACAGTGTTTTAAACTATTAAGGCTAACCTGGGGTCGTAAAACAGTATGATCTAATGATGATATGTGTGAGATTGTGCGAAAGTAGAATAGAATGCCCGATCATAGATTTGATATCTTTTATTAAAACATTTTTTCCAGTTAAAATGTCACTTAGTGGTGACTACCTTGTTGATGGTGGTGGACTTGGAGCAACCTACAGAGCCGGGCAGTTTCATTTTCACTGGGGTAAAAACAATGATCGTGGATCTGAGCACTTCATGGACTTTACACCTCACCCAGCTGAAGTAAGTTTGTCCTGCTTATATTTATGTTGTCATGTTCTTGGCAAAACCGTAGATGATAGATGTATTACCAATAATATGTCTTGTTTTCAGATGCACATTGTGACCTATGACACTAGCCGCTTCGGAAGTATAGCTGAAGCTGTGGGGGAAGATGGTGGATTGGCTGTTTTAGGTTTTCTTATAGAGGTTAGTCCCACCCGAGACCAAACGATAAAATAAGGTTATTACGAAGATACCACAAAGTATGCACGAAGACAGTACAGTGGCAGTATCGGCCGTAGCTGCGGTTCCGTAGCTCTTTGGTGCGACCTACAATCGAATTTCGCCCTAACAATTTCATTTGGACGTCTTTTTTTAAATTTTGTTGTTGTACGTCGAACATGGGCCGGCCAGAGTCAGTCACGTAAATAATGCGGTCGGCAACATAGGGCTATGATTCCACCCACAGCTATATCGGCCGACGCGCAGCGGAGGTCGATGCGACAGCGTACTGTCTGAGTGCATACTTTGAGGTATCTTCGTAATAACCTTGTTATTATACATCTTTCCCTTCCAGAGATACATCATGGGAATGCCGGAATCTAAATATTTTAGAACTGAATCAGCGAACTTTTTTTTATGGAGTCCGGTCAAACCCTGGTGGCAGCCATGTTTGTTTTTATTATTAGAGGACGCTTACGCGCGTAGTCATTCCATATTTGGAATTCGCATTTCCTAATTTGGTAGGATGAAAATACCCCGTAAAATACCGCAAAATTACGGCACGCTGTTACTTATGGCGTTACGGTGACAGATGTTTAATAACAGCGAGTATCCGTAGTTTGAAACGTTCGACAATTCTGAAAAGTGTAATTGTTTGGGTTGGTAATCACGATGTGTTGACGGTGATGACCAACCACTGCCAAAATCTTGTCAATACATTTTCAAGCAATACAAACACCTTTAGGTTGGTTTCTGGGGAGACAAGTTAACTCACCCGAATTGACTGTTTCCTTTGTTTATCTAGATTTGTACATTTTCTGGTGGATTCTGATGTAATTACATTGATTATTTAAATTCGATTTTATTTGTTATACTTGCAATAAAGTATTATTTATATATTCCCTTCTTATACATATTCTCATTGTACTAGACATACTCCGCTATATGATTATTCTTTTTATTTAGCCACATCTTTTAAATTTTTCATTGCCTGATGGGTGAAATTAAAATAGATCAAAACAAATATATCCATGGTAATTTTTAATTAATACAGAACACAACATATATATCTAGGATGTAAAAAACGAAAAACAAAAAGATGAAATATTTAATAGTCCAATTTAAAATATATAACAAATTGTGTTGTCTAAAACATGTCTACATCAGCCTTAAAAATACGTTTTTTTAATTGTGTACTTCATTTCAATTTTTGTAGTTAGACCATTTATATGTGGAACGTTTCTACAAAGACGTTTCTACCATTTTTTTCCTATTTGAAACATTCTATATTACCTTACTTTTTCAACAGCTTCAAGAAGAAGACAACAAAGCGTTTGATGCAATTGTGGGTTCTTTAAAAGATATTAAAGAGGCCGGTAAGTATAATACAAGACACGTGTGTTATAATTGGTTCTTACACATAGCTTCCCATTTTGACAGAACATTCGGACAATGGACAATTGCAATGACGTCACATTAACATTCAACTATATACGTTTCAGGTTCAAGTGTTCAGATTAGTCCACCAATCAACATTGAATCCCTATTGCCAGCAAGCAGATCCAATTTCTTCCGTTATGACGGTTCTCTGACCACACCACCATGTTCAGAAGGTGTCATTTGGACTAACTTCAAAGACACTATTCATATGTCGGAAAATCAGGTGAAGTATTTTTATATGTATTCGTCAGTGTGTCATTGATTTGACCTTCAGTTCGGAATAAACAATATTTCTTATGATTTGGTCATAGTAATGCTAAAGCCCCATTAACAACAGATTTTGTTACATGCTACACACATATAAACCTGTATGCATCACGCAATCCAACATCGCACTGTATGTCAAAGCTCAAGGTTAACAGCCTTGCCCTTGATGACCTAATTGCATTTTGTTTTTCGTTATTCAAACAACAATATAGTAAAGAATACCCTATGATTGACCTCTGGCTCCAAAGATATTTCTAATATTTGTACTCTAATAAATGAATAAATGAATGCCATATGTAATGAAGAATGTATTTTTCTTGTTTCACAGTTGAAAATGTTCCGTGATTTGAGAGATGAATCCCGTCATAAGATAGTGGACAACTTCCGACCACTCGAACCACTCCATGGACGTACCCTCTATAGTAACAGTTGTTAGACAATGTGACAATTTATTATGATTTAATCTATAAACCATAATGTATAGTACATTATATTTGTTTCTGAATAATTGAATAAAAATCACCAAATATAGAATAACTGAAATTATAATAAACGTGATAACTTGTAAGAATGTCGTTCTAAGAATGACTGTAAGCCTGTTATTCAAGATACTTGTGAATAATTTGCACTAGAATTCCTCTGTAGTTTGAAGGGTCTGATTTGGATACAGACTTGAAAATAGGCCAATGTTCACAGAAAGTACCTGAGTAATTAAAAATGTTAAAGCGCGGTAGTCGTCGCGCTGCGCATGTGCGAGATATATGGGTCTCATATAAACAAAGATGGCGACTTTGACTGTTGCGCAGATCAACGAGTACGAACTGACACGTTTTCAAGCTTTAATTAGGTATTGTTTAGGTGATTGGAAGGTATCGAAGGAGTCACCGGCGGTAATCAGTGCAAGTCGCGCCCAGATCAAACCTCATACTTGATTTCCATTTGAACAGCGGATTGGATTGCGGGGAAATCAATGTTTATCAACACAAATGCTGCATTTTATTGCAGATCGTATCCTCAACTGAGCTGTCATTTTAAAAATATTAACGGAAGATCTAAAGTGTTATTACGGGTAGCATTAATTCATTCTGTCACAGTGTAAAGCCTGCTTATTGCAATAGGTGATTTTCCGTACAATTGCGAGATCTCGCGAGATGCATGAAAGACTCGCGTCGAACGTCTGCCGCAAAAATCGAACGATTTGATTTTGAACTCTAATTTCCTTATTTCGTAGCTCACACCGACCGGCCGATCTTCGACAGAGGAATATTGCTTCCGAATACCCTTACTTAATCGAAATTGCCTATCATCAAATGTGGACAGCACATTATTAAGCATGGAAATGTCCCCCAAATACTTTCGCGTTTATCGAATCTCACGCGATGTTTGACGCCACTACGACGCTATGACCTTTGTTTGTCCTGTTTTTACGTTCGATTTCACGCATAACGCGTGATTCTCGCAGTGTACGGAAAATGGTCTATTGAGAGGGCCACCCACAGATCTCGCACTGTACACGGGGTTCTTTCACTGCTAGAATGGGGTAGACAAGACAATAGTACTGGTAATGAAATACACATACACCAAAATATCAAGTTAAAGTACTTGGCTTTTATACCTCTCAAAATAATTACAAGAAATAAAATACAATGAATAAAGTCACTAAAATGGGGATTGCCTGGGGAAGTGTGCATTGGTGATAACTCACAGTTCCAGGATGTGGAGATGGATGACAGTCAATCACAGATCGTAGTAGATTGTAAACATCTGTTGTTATGTAAATCACAAGCACACCTGGTAGATTCTAATTGTCCTTCCACAGTGGTAAACAAGTATGACCTGTGACAAATATGACAGTTATCACACGGCAATGCACGCCATTTCTTCCCATGATTCTATGCACACTTCTATTTACAGGATTTGAGGTGATATGGCACAGACATAGAATAAAAGATGCTGACACCTTCACAGAGCATGTTACAAGTGTATGGATCCTGTGTGCTACTACTGTTGAATATATTTTTCAATTAACTTAACCTTTCATTTGGTTTTATATTGCAATAAAAACGAGGGATCTCATTATTAATATCTCGTAAGATTTTACAACATTTGTTGAGTCTGTTTTAGAATGTTTAAGTTCTTTTAGCAGGTCATTTTTTATTTTATTTTAAGCTTAGTTATTTTTTTATTTTATTTTTTTTTTGTGAAATTTTCATCTTAAGTAACAATCTTGTTCAAACCAGGCTTTTGATTTCCTTTTTCTTCTTATTTTTCAATTTCGGAGTGGGACTTATTCAATTTTTCAAAGTCAGTCACTGTATTGTCACTGTTCTTGACTTCATATATAAGCAGCAATCAATGTGACTACGTTTAAAAAGATGAAATTTTGTTTCGAAGTTTGCCTGGCAATCCCAAATATATTTATTTGGGAGAGAAAAGAAATTACCGGCTGCTTTCTTATTTTTGTCCAGACAAATGTGCCTGGATAAATTCATAGATAATAATAACGGACAGTGGTCAGACGGTTGTGACAATTTTAGATTGAATTGTATAATATTTTTGAAAGTGATGCCAACTTCAATTGCACTACTACCTCCTAGAGGTGTGACATGTGTCACCGGAAGAATCACTCACAGTCCTGCCATTAACAACGATGAGATTACAGTTTTAATATTACACAATGAATTGACATTGTTGTATTTAGCTTTATTAGGCATAAGGGTGGACTTCGTTAGAGAGTTAGCATATTGTACCTTCATACTTAAGATCGTGAGTTCGAATCCCACAAGTGAATTGAAATTTACCACATAGAATTAAATGACATTTTTACCTTTATTTCAAAGGCCAATGCAATCAACTGGAATCCTGGTTCATTTGCATTCCCATTCATGCACCTGGGAAATGTAGATCAGTGCCAGTGACTCCTCTCACTGTATCCAGCCATTCACGTGCAAATACAGTAAACCAATTAGTTTAGTAGTATTTCTAGTTTGTCAAATCATCATTTAACAATACATTTTAGACCACATCTTGCAAAATTTTCAAACGGGAATGCACTCTTTATATACGTGCAACATATCACATTAATAGGTTTAGTGGTTCTAAAGAAAACTTTAAAAACATTTAATGTAATGTTTGGTGTGCTATACTTTTTATTTGTGATATTCATAGAACATATTTTGGGTGATGCGTTGACAAAATACATGCCTGTGATTGACAATTACGCATTGCCAGGTTTTCTAAAGCCCCTTTCACAATTGGTGCCAAACAGATTACAACGGCTTGCGACTCGAATTTTTTCCCGTTATACGACTCGTTGTAGCCGTTGTACCACTTATTGTACGATCCAGATGCGACAAAATGGTCGCATCTCGGTCGGGAAAAAAACCCGTGCTGCTCCGATATTTTGAGCGACTGACGCGATGAAAAATAATTGCACGACAGGCAGTACGAGTGTTGTGCGACTTTGCACGCACTCGTAAGACCCCGAACGAGTGTTGCACGAGTATTTTCATGTCGTACGATGATGCGTCCTGTCGTACGAGTCCGTTGTACCACCCTAAGACTATTGGAAGACCTGTCTTGCCCTCTTTGCAACGTTGTACGAATTTTTTCACCCCCAATATAAGCTCGAGAACTCCTGAGCTTTCATCCCAAATGTCTGGACCATCCATACTGTAAACATGGCTGCTACGCGACCAATAGCTCCTGGGAGGCTCTTGCATTTGCTAAGTATGAGAAGGCACTGTATACTAAATAAATATAATATTTGTGTTTCAAAACATGCATGGTTACAAAAAAAATTACGATTCTATATTATTATTAATAATAATCCTAATATTACACTGGACATATGGTATGCATCCATGCGATTTAATTGTGTTCGATGTTACAGCGGCCGTCACCGCAATAATTGGACTGGGTATCACCCAGGACAACCATTATGTTAGCATTTGTTTCACTAAATGATCCGAAGTGATCTGAGCCATCGTATTTATAGGCCAACACCTCGCGCGACAGGTGGTGCGATGTGTCGCACACTGGGTCGTAGCCTTGTACGATCGGTTGTGGTAGTCGTACAAAGGGTCGCTAGCCGTTGTACGACTGTTGCACCCGGAAACATGAAAATAATCGCACGATTACGTCTCACGACTGTTGTATCCTGGTGCAGTAGTCGTTCACCTCTCGTACGATTTTATATATTGCTTGCGACTCAAAGACAACACTTCTACAACATTTTCGAAAAAAAAAATTATCGCACGAGTGAGGCGCCAATTGTGAAAGTGGCTTTAGCAATGCTTACGAACCACGTACATGCCCAATTTGTTTCAGTCCAATCCATTTAGCAGTTTTCCAAAATGGTTTGATGAAAAAACGTCGGAGAAAGAAATATCTGAATGATAACAGCAAATCGAAAAATCTGAAGGGTAAAAAGAGAAACCCATACAAATCTGAAAGTTTATTTTGTTTTGGTTTGAATCCATAAACAACTAAAATGTATAACTACGCAGGTTATTGTAGTACAAGCTCAATGTTTGCCGACAACCGTAAACGCATATTTACTACATAAGAAGCTAATTTATGCTTTTACTGAACATCTACACACATCAAACAATATGCTTTCTCTTTCAAGATGATCAGCTGAGTCGATACGATAATGATGGTCTTCATATCTCATCACTTTATGTTTAGTAAATTAATGTATTTATCTATTTTTTATTACTGTATGGACTATCTCTGAAATGAAAGAATAACAATAATAAATTCACAACAAGATTGGAAATAATGGTTGCTGCTGTCTACAGGAAATAGGATTTCCAGTAATGGAAACGCTATTTTGATTGGTCACAGCAATCAAAGGTGTTTGCTAGAATAAAATATGTTAATTTAATAGACTAAACACGTGATAGATAGATGAAGTGACGGAAAGCAGGTTGAGTAAGATAATTCTATCTTGTTGACATTGTGAGATGTCAAATTATCAATTTAGTGACTAGAATTATAACCCCGCAACTAGCCCTGTATCTTTTAATACCGGGGGTAATGCTTTTGTGTGTGTAAAACAACAAGTAAAACATATTCTACTTGAGGACCATATGGCTTCAGTGAATGGCTCGTCCCCTCACACCAATCGCGTAACAATTTAACCATTCCTATATGTATTTGTAGAAGTACGGGGTTTCTGTTTTTGTTTGCCGATGTTACTAGTAGTTGGCACTTGGCTGTATTTACGGGTCTGTCGATAGGCATAACACTCTACTACCAGAATAATAAAGAAAATGGAAACTATAGTCTCACTGCCAAATTCAGGATCACCAAAATGTAAATATAAGGTTCAGTGAAGCCACTACATTCTCTAGCGTGAATCAGTGGGAATGCTGGATATGCATACACATTTAAGTTCACCTATAATGTCTACATTACATCCCCTGTACATGTGTCACAGTGTGGTTGATATGTCACATATTAGTTTGAATTTTCTGGCTGAGTATCCTCACAAGGTGAACAAGTTAGTAGTGATTGTTTCAATATAGTCTTGATAAAACAATAATAAATTTTCAGCCCCAGGATAATCCAGACAAGATGGGCACCTACAGTAAAGCATGCGAATACATTCAAATGTGGCCCCTCACAAGTGTTCTTTTAGAGAAGTAATCATTCTGACAAAATATACCTTTGTATGGGGTCGCTATTTTGAAAACCGAGATTCATCTAAAATAAAGATATTTCCGAAATTGGATCATGATCAAATAATACTCAATCGTATAGATCGGTATCTTACTATTGATAAGGTTACCTGAACGTATTAAAAGGATAATGTTATCAGATCTGCACACATTCACTATAA
Source organism: Saccoglossus kowalevskii (assembly GCF_978046115.1). NCBI lineage: Eukaryota > Metazoa > Hemichordata > Enteropneusta > Harrimaniidae > Saccoglossus > Saccoglossus kowalevskii. Next base: position 18,006,317 of record NC_140649.1, on the reverse strand, counting down.
TGTAATATTAATGTGGTTTTTATGTTTTATTACAACAACACAACACGCCTAAACATGGGCCACAACAGTGAATGCAGGCATTATTTGGTTTACTACATGAAGAAACGTTTTTAATGTGTAGGTACTCAATCATGCATATTAATTAGCGATCTACTGGTACGTAAATAAAAAAAATATAGCGATTATATAGTGGCGCCACAAGTTTTTCATATCGCAACCTACTGGTCAAAGACAGAAGAAGTGTTCACAAAGAAACTTGCCTGCGAATTTGGATTGGAGGGTTTCCTGTATTTGGGTATAGAAAAGTTGCTTGTTGCTTCAAATTTGAGAAAAATTGCTTTGCAGGGTGGGAAAGTGGTCTGCAAAATTGGGAAAGTTGTTTTGGAAAGCAAAATGTCATCTGCAAAGTTGGTTTGTATCCTGTCTGCAAATTTGGAGAGTTGTATTGAAAAACAAGACACAGATTCAAATAATTGCAGTGCAAGGCGAGTAGCCCATCTGAAAAGTCGTCTGTAGAATTATGAAAATCGTCTGCAAGTTTGTGAAATTTGGTTTTAGCAGTATGGTAAGTCATTTGCAAAGTTATAGATATAGGTTTTGGTAAAATATATTAAATTTGTACAGGTTCCTTATTACATATTCACAGCAATATGTAATAGATCATAGATATAAGAGTACAGATCATACAGTTTCTTGAGCAAATAATTAGTCACAACGATATTTGAACTGAATAATTTGCGTGATTGTTTCAAGTCAATTTTTCAGCCTGTATTACGTATATTTTCATAGTTCTTTGGCAAAACTACCAAATGAAATATGTCTTAGATTTGTCATTGATACAAAAACAGAGAATATCAAAGTGTCACACTCCATTTTTTGTGATCTTAAGACAGATCTTAACAGGCTCAACACCAAAAGCTATAAACGGCATACATGTACATTCGGTCGAATAAAACAGATTCTTTGTAGAAATACGACCGGCAAACATTGAAAATACACCTATGTCAGAAAAAAATGAAGTTTTAAATATTGACAGCGTTCGTATATAACAACACACAAATTGTATGTTGCTTACGAATTCTAAACAGACTCTATTTGCAAATTGTAACTGCCACTTTCTGTTGAAGATGTGGGACTTTTGAAGTTATTACCGAAGATAATGTACAACATATTTAAAATCGGAAAAATCAAAAGAAATTGTTATTCGTTAGTAAAATCATGTAGGTTCAATCGGTACAATCCTGTCATCCATCTTGTCAATCGAATGTTAGAATCGGGATCTGTTTGACGGTTAATGTTCAACTACTTATTTATATTTATCGCAAAGGTAATTTTGTTCTCTCAGATCAATGAATCCAGAATCAAACGGATATTAGTACGTTATTTTTGAATGATTTTTATTCGGTTTCTTGTGATAGGTGGTCTACAGTTTCATAGAGCATTACAAATAGAAAGTACACAGTAAATCACAGCATACATCACAGCATACCACAGACCATTCATCGAGGTTATCGCTATCGCCCACTCCCGTGTGTGTGGCAAGTGGGCGAGAATAGAAAATGTGATTATTTTGAGTTGTGATGACGGATAGGTGAAACTATGTCTGAAGTCCGGGAAAGGATTGCTAATGAGTGAAGTGATGTGAACAAGTTGTTCCCCGTATTGCTTACACCGACAAATCATTACTTTTTACAACAGATCTCCAGTCGAGAGAGCGGCGTTAGGTACTGACGCTGCTTGTAGCACATTTGTCGTTTTTTATACCTCTACCATTCGTGGTACAGTTGCTGGAGCGAATCTACTTCACCATGAGTATTATAAAGGCATTCAATGATAGAATAATCTTAATCAGTCATATTTAAAAAAACATTTGGATGTTTTCCACTGCCCATCATAACTGTTCAACAGTCCTTTGCACGTATCACTGGGGGTATAATTTATGCCCATAGACTCAAATTAACACATAAAACCTCACCAACGAAATTATTTGATGTTGTTATTAAAGGGTGGTAGTCGTCGCGACACGCATGCGCGAGATATATGGATCTCATATAAACAAAGATGGCGACTTTGACAGTGCAGATCAACAAACTGAGACAACACTAATTAATAAGGTATTTTTAGGTTATTGGAAGATATCAAAGGAGTCATTGGCGGTAATTAGTGCAAGTCGTGTCCAGATCAAACCTCATACTTGTGATTTCCATTAGAAGAGCGCATTGAATTGTGAGAAAACCAATGTTTAACATCGTAAATGTCGCACATGTGCAGAGCAACGACTACCGCCCTTTAACAAAAAAGCTTAGCACTAAAAAACAAACGTTTATAGTAGAATTTAGATAGTGCTATAATCTAAATCCATATTGGAAAAGTTGTAAGCAAATATTTGCATATGTGTGTTAACCAATTCTACCTAAAATGTATTGCAACTCTATAACGTTTCTGACAAAACATGCAAAATCACAGAATCACAAGATTTTAGTGAATTCATTAACCAGAATTACAGATGATAATTTCCCTCTTTACAATATTCTTCTAATAAAACGACAAAACTGCACTACAGCTACTACACACCACTACAATGCAAACAAAATACAGTGCTTTATAGAGAGAGAAAAAAACAAATGTCAGTAAATTGTCTCCATGCACAGTAATGAGTTGATCTTAAACATTATAGCATATCAAACTTGCAACTGTACAATCTGAATTCTTCTATTGTATCGTTTCTATTCTTCTCAACAGTAAACCCGGCATGCACAATAAACATTTGTTTCTGTTCTACCGTACTCCAATATTTATCTTGTCTGTTAAGTATGACAGTTAACTGTTTTCTATCATTCATTGATTCCCATCTATATGTATATTTCTCCCCTTTATGAATAATTAATGAGTTTGTTTGACTTGGTAATTGACTATATATATACTCACAGTGTTGACAGTAAAACAGGTTTAGTGACATAGGTGTGAACACATTTTCATCATTTGAATCTATATAAGTGAAATTCTTGAGTTCAAGTTGAATTTTAACAAGTTTTACTCTCATTTGTTTTTTTGTGCAACTTTGCATATCAAATCTCTGAGAATATTGATAAGGATTCTCTTTGGCATGTGTTTTCATATGTTGTTTGAGATTATATGACTGGATAAAACTCTTATCACATTGCTCACAATGATAAGGTTTCTCATTGGTATGTGTACGGATGTGCCGTTTAAGATCACTTGATCGAGTAAATCTCTTGTTACATTGCTCAGAATGAAAAGGCTTTTCATTGGTATGTGTACGGATGTGCCGTTTAAGATCACTTGATCGAATAAATCTCTTGTTACATTGCTCACAATGATAAGGCCTTTCATTGGTATGTGTACGGATGTGCCGTTTAAGATCACTCGATCGAGTAAATCTCTTGTTACCGTGTTCACAATGAAAAGGCTTTACATTAGTATGTGTACGGATGTGTCGTTTAAGATCACTTGATCGAGTAAATCTCTTGTTACATTGCTCACAATGAAAAGGCTTTTCATTTGTATGTGTACGGATGTGCCGTTTAAGATCACTTGATCGAGTAAATCTCTTGTTACATTGCTCACAATGAAAAGGCTTTTCATTTGTATGTGTACGGATGTGCCGTTTAAGATCACTTGATCGAGTAAATCTCTTGTTACATTGCTCACAATGATAAGGCTTTTCATTTGTATGTGTACGGATGTGCCGTTTAAGAGCACTTGATCGAGTAAATCTCTTGTTACATTGCTCACAATGATAAGGCTTTTCATTGGTATGTGTACGAATGTGCCGTTTAAGATCACTTGATCGAGTAAATCTCTTGTTACATTGCTCACAATGAAAAGGCTTTTCATTAGTATGTGTACGGATGTGCCGTTTAAGATCACTTGATCGAGTAAATCTCTTGTTACATTGCTCACAATGAAAAGGCTTTTCATTAGTATGTGTACGGATGTGCCGTTTAAGATCACTTGATCGAGTAAATCTCTTGTTACATTGCTCACAATGAAAAGGCTTTTCATTGGTATGTGTACGGATGTGCCGTTTAAGAGCATTTGATTGAGTAAATCTCTTGTTACATTGCTCACAATGAAAAGGCTTTTCATTTGTATGTGTACGGATGTGTCGTTTAAGATCACTTGATTGAGTAAATCTCTTGCTACATTGCTCAAAATGATAAGGCTTCTCATTGGTATGTGTATGGATGTGCCGTTTAAGAGCATTTGATTGAGTAAATCTCTTGTTACATTGCTCACAATGAAAAGGCTTTTCATTGGTATGTGTACGGATGTGCCGTTTAAGAGCATTTGATTGAGTAAATCTCTTGGTACATTGCTCACAATGATAAGGCCTTTCATTGGTATGTGTACGGATGTGCCGTTTAAGAGCATTTGACTGAGTAAATCTCTTGTTACATTGCTCACAATGATAAGGCCTTTCATTAGTATGTGTACGGATGTGCCGTTTAAGAGCATTTGATTGAGTAAATCTCTTGTTACATTGCTCACAATGATAAGGCCTTTCATTAGTATGTGTACGGATGTGCCGTTTAAGAGCATTTGATTGAGTAAATCTCTTGTTACATTGCTCACAATGATAAGGCCTTTCATTAGTATGTGTACGGATGTGCCGTTTAAGAGCTCTTGATCGAGTAAATCTCTTGTTACATTGCTCACAATGATAAGGCCTTTCATTGGTATGTGAACGGATGTGCCGTTTAAGAGCACTTGATCGAGTAAATCTCTTGTTACATTGCTCACAATGATAAGGCCTTTCATTGGTATGTGTACGGATGTGCCGTTTAAGAGCACTTGATCGAGTAAATCTCTTGTTACATTGCTCACAATGATAAGGCTTTTCATTGGCATGTGTATGGATGTGCCGTTTAAGATCACTTGATGGAGTAAATCTCTTGTTACATTGCTCATAATGAAAAGGCTTTTCATTGGCATGTGTACAGATGTGCCGTTTAAGAGCACTTGATTGAGTATATCTCTTGTTACATTGCTCACAATGATAAGGCCTTTTATTAGTATGTGTACGGATGTGCCGTTTAAGATCACTTGATCGAGTAAATCTCTTGTTACATTGCTCACATTGAAAAGGCTTATCATTGGCATGTGTACGAATGTGCCGTTTAAGAGCACTTGATTGAGTAAATCTCTTGTTACATTGCTCGCAATGATAAGGTTTTTCATTAGTATGTGTACGGATGTGCCGTTTAAGATCACTTGATTGAGTAAATCTCTTGTTACATTGCTCACAATGAAAAGGCTTTTCATTAGTATGTGTACGGATGTGTCGTTTAAGATCACTTGATTGAGTAAATCTCTTGTTACATTGCTCAAAATGATAAGGCTTCTCATTGGCATGTGTACGGATGTGCCGTTTAAGAGCACTTGATTGAGTAAATCTCTTGGTACATTGCTCACAATGATAAGGCCTTTTATTTGTATGTGTACGGATGTGCCGGATAAGATCACCTGATTGAGTAAATCTCTTGTTACATTGCTCAAAATGATAAGGCTTCTCATTGGTATGTGTTCTAAGATGACGTTTGAGATTACTTTTCTGGGTAAAACTTTGTTCACATTGCTCACAGTGATAAGGCTTCTTATTGGTACGTGTTCTAAGATGACGTTTGAGATTACTTTTCTGGGTAAAACACTTTCCAGATTGCTCACAATGATAAGGCTTCTCATTGGTATGTTTTCTAAGATGACGTTTGAGATTACTTTTCTGGGTAAAACTTTGTTCACATTGCTCATAATGATAAAGCTTCTCGTAGGTATGTGTTCTAAGATGACGTTTGAGATTACTTGTCTGGGTAAAACACTTTTCACATTCCACACAATGATAAGGCCTCTCATTGCTATGTGTTCGTATATGCCGCTTTAGAGAAGTTTGGCGGGTAAAACTCTTCTCACATGGTGCGCAATGACAAGACTTCTGATTAGTATGTGTTTGTATATGCCATTTGAGATGACTTAATGCGGCGAAACTCTCCTCACGTCGCGCATGTATTTCCATATTTATTTATTTATATATTCATTAGTGTTGTCATCTTTTTCTAATGTTCAGCAAAAACACTTCCTAATTGTACCATCTCTGTGGCTGTTTGTAGAATATCCCTGTAAACAACAAAACAAATAAATTGATTAGACAAGGTTGATTAATACAGAATACAGAAGTTTTGCAAATGTATCTGGAAATCAAGGGAAAATGGAAGATAGAGATAAACTATGGTCTAACTATATTGACCACAAAAAGAAAGCACAAACATTAATTAATTCAAAAATGATAGAATTTAAAGTGAAACACAGCATAGACACAGCCAAAAGGGGAGGAAGGTCATCGAAACTGTTTTGGCAAAATTTGAAAGGCTTTAAAAATCATGCTAACCAAACATGCATTTATGACATTTTAACCAAAAGTAAAAACATAACAACAAACCCAGAAGTCATTAAGAACAACTTGAAACATTACTGGAATACTTTGGGGAAGACGAATAAGCAAATTAATAATGTAACAAACTTTCATGATCAAATATGTGAGGAACTATATTTAATAAAAAATAATATTTGTTAAAAAGGAAATTGATACAAACTCTAATTAATTAAACAGTAATTAACACTATAGATATAACAAAAGACGATGTTCTAAAAGCAATACAATCGACCAAATCTGGAAAAGCTTGTGGTCCCGATGAAATCGACAATGAATTTATTAGGAATGGTGGCGATACAATAACCCAGACATTAACGCTACTTTTTAAGTCCTTTCTAAAAGAAAGCAAAATTCCTGATGGCTTAAGAGGGTGTTGTAAAACCAATCCACAAAAAGGGTGATACAAAAGACCTCAACAACTACAGAGGTATCATTCCCGTGTTTCAAAAATTTACAGTAAGGTTATTGAAACAAAGTTAAGAAAATTTGTTGAAGAAAATAACATCCTGGGAGAAATTCAAAGAGGTTTTAAGGAAGATAGGAGATGTGAGGATCATGTGTTTACACTCAAAGGTATAGCGTCCTTAAGGAAATCGAGTAAGAAATCTACTTATGTAGCATTTCTTGATTTCTCAAAAGCGTTTGATAGAGTTTGGAGGGATGGTTTGCGAGTATCCTTGTGGAAAGCAGGAATACAAGGACAATTATGGAATATTATAGGTGACATGTATGAGAATGTTTTCAATAAGGTCAATTTTAATGATAGTGAGACTGAATACTTTGAAACCAGTGAAGGTGTAAAACAAGAATGCGTTTTAAGCCCCCTACTCTTCTCAATTTATATAAATGAATTTGCAAAAATGTTATTTGAATCAAAACTAGGGGTGAGGATAGGAACACAAATAATTCCAGGGCTTTTTTGGGCAGATGATGTAGCTTTAATAGCTAATGATGCAAGTGAACTTCAAAGTATGCTTGATATAGCAGCTCAGTTTGCTAGTAAATGGAAACTTAGTTATAATCAATCCAAGTCACAGATAATGTATTTTGGCAAGAAACTCCACAAAAAGGACACAATTTGGAAACTAGGAAACTTGACATTAAAGAAAGTAAAACGTACAAATATTTAGGCATAACCATATCAAAAACATTGAATGATCATACACAATTTACTGACGTTTATAAAAAAGGAATGACAATCTTAGCATATGGCAAATCAATAATTAACCAACACAACAGTTTTAATCGATTTGAGTATGGGGATGTGTTATGGCATAGCATAAACATGCCATCAATGAATTATGGGTGTGGAATATGGTTTCAGGATAGCAGAGAGTTTAAAAAGAAATTACAAAGTATTCAGTACCAATTTGGGAAATTTGTATTCAAAGTAAACAGAAATGTGGCAGGGCCTGCAGTGTTAGGGGACTTAGGATGGGAAGACTTGAATTACATCCAAGATAAAGTGCGGATTCAATACCTGGATAGACTTCAGAAAATGAAAAACAATAGATGGACTAAAATAGTTTTTAAAGAAATGAATACTCAGTATAAAAACAAAGTTAAAGTGGCTTGGAACTGGCCTAAATATGTAGAAAACATTCTAGTGACTAATGACATGGATCATATCTATGGAAATGAAATACCCCCAAATCCAAAATGGATAAGAAGTTTTATCAAAATCAGTAAAGAAAATGAAATAATTTAACATGTTTACACAAAATTTTGAGAGCATGAAATCATTAAAACACTACTGTTGGATTAAAAGAAACATTAAAAAAGAAAATTACACAATGGATCCTTATGATCATCATGGTATCTCCCTTGTCTTTAAAACTAGGTCAAACTCTTTAGATCTTGAAGGTAACAAAATGGGATGGAAAAATTACAGGGGTAATGGAATTTGTGGAGTCTGTAATCAGGGCAAAGAAGACATTTACCACTTTCTTTATCTTTGTACGTCATCTAATCATATTAGGAAGGAATTTTATTTAGCATTAGAAACCTCACTGAGAAACAATGTTGAATCTTCATCACTAATGAATAGTTGTCTTTCGGGGGGGTGGGGGGTGGGGTGAATTATAGGTTCAATTTCCTTTTTGGTGATACACTATGGAACATAAATGAAAATGTGGGAAATACCTCATCAGCTTTAATTAGGAAATATGTAACTGATTTATGGCAATATAGAAAAGAAATGATGAATGTAATTTAAAGATATGTATTACTGTGTTCATGCTGCCGATACAAAGGTTGAATAAACATTATTATTATTATACACAAATCAATTGAAATGTTTATATTTTGTTAAACTATGGTTTAGATATCATTCGAGAAATCAACATGAACAAACAATAAATGTCTGAGTAGCCTAAGAAAGGTCACTGTCAATGACATAATTGTCATGATTTATATTTCCATGTGTTTAGCTAAGGCCCTTTTTGCAGTTATGACGACTTTTACTGATGACCCCTGGATAATCCACACCTGCTCGTAACTTGTCATGACCAGGTTCATTCATATGTTAGGGAATTAGTAAATGGAACTGGCTGATATAATTGTCAACCATGGAAGTTGTTTAAGTCAACGTAGCGTCTATAACTATGAGAGCTATGTCCCGACATCGGGGGCAATTAATCAGACATTATGGCGTGTTAAATACTTTGTGCGATTGGCTATATGCGAATTGAATGTATGGAGGCTACGCCTTAAGCTCTTAAACTCTGTAATTGGCAAAAGCGTTGAGAAGTGAATAAAGCTGGTCTCAGAGTCTTGGCAGCTCAACACGAGGCACGCAGTCTTAACGCGGTCTTAGGAGATGTGACACAATTCGATTCTCTGTGTATCTTTGTTTGATCGAAAGGTGGAGAATTTCCCGAACTTGGTACCTGACGTGAAGATTTAATAACACTCAATTTAAGCCATCACATAATCCCTATTCAGTATTTTGTTATGAACAGGACGTTGTGTCCGGGGATCAGGGAACTTCGTCTCGCTTGGCTGAAGACACTTACACTAGAGATACCAGATTCGACCCAAATGAATACACACTAGTTTATAAATAAATAAACGCTGCTCGGACTGATAAGTATGATATATTGAAGATAATATTTGGTAATCGTAGTCCTAAATAACTATTAAAAATAGCTAGACGTTTCGAGCAATGGCTCTTTATCGATAGCATAGAAGCAAGTGTGATAAACGTACAGGTAGAACATAGGAACGTAAGAACGCGCATGAACTATAAGTTAGAATCACAAAAAATTCCACAATAGAACAAATAACGCGCCTTAGGTAGTGAGCTCAACAAATGAGTTGAACTGTTTGTTAATACCATGGGGTTCTTTAGTTCCAAGGCGGAATATAGTTTCCTCCTCGACACGCCTGAGCTGATTTTCGTTGCCATTGACAACACATACACCAGAAATAGACATATCTGTAATATTATGTCCACTAGAATTAAAATGAAGTGAAACCGGATAATAACGATTTTTCTGTCTAGTTTGCCGTAGATGCTCAGCAAACCGATCACCCAGTCGACGAACTGTAGAACCAATATAAAGTTTCCCGCATCTAATACATGAAATGCAATATACAACATTCATAGTGATACAACTGAACGGATATTTGACCTCAACATCTCCCTTGGGACCAAATATACGATTAGTGTCTGTAATAAAAGGACAAGTATTACACCTAGGACGATTACACGGGACAGAACCATATTTCTCGGGGTCTCCCCTTTCACCCGTATGCACCAATAACCTCCTTAAATTAGTGTCACGGCGCCAGGCAGTAGTAGGCATTAGTGGAAACGTAGAACTTGTCTCCTCACTGGTCTGTAAAATGTGAAAATGTTTGTACATAATGTTTTTAATCCTGACATTTAAAGGATGGTACGTAAGTGCCAAAATTACACGATCCTGATTGTCACGGGAAACCGTAGAACCAATACAATCAGTTCTTGACATTGACACAACCTTGGCCAATGCTTTCCCAGTGACATTACGAGGATAACCCCGTTTTCTGAAATAATCACATAAAATCCTCGCCTGGTTACGGAAATCAGTATCATCGCTGCAAATACGACGTACCCGGAGTAACTGCGAGTAAGGTATGGAGTCCTTCATTCTAGTAGGATGTGATGATTCATACTGTAAATAACAATGTGAATCAGTAGGTTTTGTGTAGATAGATGTAGAAATGCGATCACCATCTACCTTAGTAGAAATATCGAGAAATGGTAGTGTTATTTCTGATATCTCATGTGTGTATTGTATGGCGGGATTAAAGTTCTTCACAAAGTCAATGAACTGTAATAACTCATCCCGACTGCCAGACATGGCACCAAATCCATCATCAATGTACCTGACATAAAATTCAGGTTTAGTGCCTTGAAAGGACGAAAACCAGCAAATGTTTGCCACTATTGAATACACACTAGTTCATTACCGATAGTCCAGCGTTATTCTCCCAAGCAGTCAGCTGAGGTAACCCCTCGCTGTACCATTCTCCCCCTTACAAAGGTTACCAACTCTCTATATTAAAAGTCAAAACGACTAAGGCGTGACGGAGTAAACATGCGATCAGCCAATCGCTGCAGTCGTTTGCACGATCACGTGATTACCAGGGATGTGTCTCACGGTTAAAACCTTGCAAAGTTGCCACTATTAAATACAATAAGTAAACAATCTATTTATAACATTCCTGTGATATATGTTTATAATCTCAACCCTAAACATGCAAGTTGCTGGTTCTAAATATGATAGAGCAACAGCATGTGAACCAAATGTGCGAACGTGAAGTCGCTATCATAACAATTTAGTGATTGTGTGAATTATAAACTATGCAACATTATAACGTGCTAACCATTGAGTAAAGACAAGTCAGTGATTTTGAATCAACTCACATGGCAAAAGCGTGATGTGATTATGGTGAATTGTTGGATAGCTGTAACAAAATCACAAAACGTGCCTGGTTGTAGAACCTAAAGTTATAGTTGCGATATGGTCCATGACGTTTCTACGAAATTCAATCGTAATACATGGTCAAACTGTTCAGTCACTTAATAGATAGAACTAACTGCTGTGTTACAGGACAAAACGTTTGCACCCATTTGACGTTTTGCACATACTTTAATGTTAAACACTGTCTTTTAAAATTGAATTTTCTAGGCCATAACGTTTTCATCAATCATAATTTCCATTCATATTTATTGGACTGGGAAGCCTTTGAACTAAGTGAAATCTACACAATGAATGAGTGCACAAAACCCCAAATTGATGCAAAATTGTTCAGGATCATCTCAAACGCGCTCATTGCATTTTTGTTTAATGTATTCACTGGATCATAAACATAACATAACGACTACAATATTTTTTATCAGGCATGCTGGTCGCAAGTATAGATGTTTAGATTCTTATTCCCAAAAAAGTAAGTCTTAACACACAAAATATATATAAACAAAAATATACAAATGGAATAGGGGACTAATCGAGTCCAGCCCGTGTGCTGTAAATCACAGATTACAAGATATCAATTTGGCGTTATGTTCACTTTAACATAAATAGAATATAAGAATAGTAGTGCGCCAGTCAAAACAACCTGGAAGTGCAAGGAATGCAGTTTAATTATATATATATTTTGTATTCCTTTTTAAAAGTAATCCTACATTGTATATTCCTGATATGAGTTGGAATGCTATCCTATAGTTTTGCTCCTGTACACTTAATGTTGAACTCTCTCGATTTATGTTTAATTTGAGGGGTTTTAAAATCATTTATTTGATTTTGTCTGGTACTGTATGAATCAAATTGGGTCTCTTAATCTCGGAATAATAACATCGTGGACAAATATGGCTAGTTGTAATTTGTGTTGCTTGAATATATATTAAAATTCCGAGTTTTCTAAATAATGGTGCTAAGGGTGCATGTCTATCACTAAAAGTAATTATTCTAATAATTTTCTTTTGAATAACAAGAATAGATTGAGGAACAATATAACGAAGTTTAAGGAAAATGCCCGTAAGTCTGCTGATGTTTTCTTTGACTCCCAAGATGTGGTCTTTCCATAATAAGTTTTTATCTATCGTGATTCCAATGAATGATGCTCTTACGAGACCCAAATCATGCTCTGTCGATAGTTTAGAAACTTCATCAGCATCGTTAATTGGGATGGGCTTGAAAGCGTAAAATGAGCTTCTGAAATTGTAAGTGCTGACATCAAATGGAAAGCCGCGTGGTAGAATGACATATCAGTCGCGTAGTGGAATGACGGTTTGCCCTGGTATGACGTGGAGTAAAATAACTTCATATTCCATGTAATTGAAATACAAATACTCACATAAAAATTGAAATTGCATGACGCAATGTCGAATTACAATATAGATACTCAAATCTCGTATACTAGAATGCCATAACATTGCGTCATAACATACCATTAAGTGGCATATTTTAATTTCGGCAGAAATAAGACGCCATAATGACTGGTTGTCTCACCAATGATAATTGTAATTTGGGCGATATCCATTAGAAACCTAACAACTTCATTGTGGAAACCGTTCCATCCGGAATTTTGAAAAACCCTCCTTGTCATGTCCGAAATAAGCAGTTAGGTCAAACTATATTTCTAGTGATAGAAAACCTGTGCAGCTGTTTTATAGTGATATATTGTAATCGATATTCAATTCAACTGAGATGCTTGGAATAATAAAATAAACAATATATACATTTTAAAATTGTTCACAAGTACAATGTGGTAACTCTACAGATTTAGTTCACAGTACTGTTTCCTATTCACGATGTTAGAAGCAACAGAAATTCAAAACAAACCCCAATAAAATGAACATATGTGAATACATCAATTATAAAGTTGATAATAGTTTAAACATCAAACAAAAACAAAGTTGCACTCATTGACAAGTAAATGTTTCTATTTAAGCTTTATTTTATGTTTACTTTGGTGGCAATAAATTATGCTTAAAAGGTCATAACGTGAGGTCAAATTTGTTACAACTAATATGTAGTTGTTTTGTCTGTAATACTGAATGGCGACTCAAATCTTTATTGATACATTCCCGCAGCGGCAGTTTGGCGTTTCATTTCACCTATTTAATTGTCCAGTTTATTTTTTGAACGTACCTACTAATTCCCACCGCCACATGTGCCGTTTTTCATCGTGGGTAGTACTTAATGGCAGCCATCATCATTTTCAGGATACGCATTTAGGGCAGTGCGTAGCAAATACTAATGGGCAAAACGTTTACCGGAAATGCGTATCTGTGTTTTAAGTTTTTAGTTTAAAATCTTCTGATGTAATAAGAGTACTCAACCACTTAGCAATGTAGGCGGTATACTTACGACTATTCATCCGTCTTTAGTGAAAGATGGATATCCATAAGCGTGAAGAAAAATGCGCCACGACGCCACGCCACGAATAATCGCAGTAAAGCAGTAAGGGAACCTCTATTTCCAGTGTTGGACATATGATGTAGATAACAAGACTGTAGACAAATATGTTAATATTGTTTCTGGGTTTCTCCAACAGAGGGAGACATTGTTCACAATCAAAGAAATCGCGTTTTATTTGAAAGAAAAAAAAAACACATTTATGAGTAAACGGTTTGTCCTTATCTGTTACGCCAATTTATACATAAATACACACATAACAAAATTACGGGATTCATTAGAAACAAAAACTGGAAACCTTTTGGGGCTTTCATGTTGTTTAATTGTTTCTACATTTTCTATTTATTTCCAACGCACGTGGTCGGCGCCTCTGATTGCGTTTATTTTGTACTTTTATTTTACTTTTTACTTTACTCTAAATCCACCAAATTTCCGAACATTGATCCCATGCTCCTTTCCAATTTACTTTCACGATCCCTCCTCCTTTTGGCATTTTTTGGTTCTGTTAACAGATGAGAATGTTTAGAATAAATATTTTGTATATTAAAATGAATAATTTCTGTGGAAAATTAGCTGGCACATTAACAGAAAAAATATTATCCTTTTTTCACTCAACATTTGCTGTCGCTGCTTACCAGGGATTCTGATGTACCTTTGCCCATAACTTTCATAAGGGATATGATTGCGTAGAAATGCTTCATACTAAATCTTTAAAAACAAAATTGGATAATGTTTTACATTCGGTAGGAACAAAATCAATTATAATAAGTACTGTGGAATACTTTATTTTCGCTTTGAATTAATTTTCGTTGAAGGAAGATTCAGCAAAAATAAATCCAGCCAATATACCTTTTTTTTCTTACATTTTACCATAAACTTGTCAAAACTCAGTTAAAATAAATTCAAAACAAAACACCGAAAAAGTCTATTCAACGAAAATTAAATCCAGCTAAAATAGATTTCTAGACGATCCGGCCCTGGTCAGTTGTGGCCCTGGTAAAAAAAAGACGTTCCGGCCCTGGTTTGGACGTTCCGGCCCCAAAACTGTTTGATCGATCCGGCCCTGGTATAAATTATATTTGATACGTGTTCGTATCTAATGTTAATATATTAAATACACGAATGTTTGACTATCTTGTTTAACAACTTATTTTTCGTCTTTTGCAGGGCATTTTTCACGATTTAACACATTGTTTGACAGTGCAACAGATGTATGTTCATTTATTCGCCGCCGGCTGCGTGAACCGCAGACATTAGAATACACATGTAATACAATCTGTTTTTGCCAGGTTCGAATGCACATTTGTGGTTTGTCGCGTAATGAACGTTAAGACATTAAGTGCACAACGAATGTATAACTATCTTATTCACAACTTATTTTCCGTGTGTAGTGTAGTGAAACATTTTTCTAATCAACGTGATTAGTAGATTTATTTTATTATCAGTGGGACTGATATAATACGAAGTGCCGTAACATGGGAGGATTTTTTTTATTATCAGTGGGACTAATATTGGGATGAATATGAATTGAATATCCATCTTTTGAAAAATCAGCTAAACAGTTCACCACCGTGATTATGGTGAATTGCTGAGTTATTAACGAAGACTACCGGACATCTCCGGTCATTAGCTGGCTGGTTCGAAATTATCCACTTTTACAGTGATGAATTTTGCGTTCGAGTTGAGTTACTAGTAATTATAAGCCTGATTTACATTTTTCTTGTAGTGTTTTTCGTCAATGTATTAAATATAAGTGCGTTGGGAAATAGCATAATTATATTGCATGAGTGAAAGTGGCTAGTGAGACTGTCACAATGCGTTCTATTTATTTTCAACGCACGTGGTCGGCGCCTCTGATCGTGTTTATTTTGTATTTTTATTTTCGAAATGTATCACTGGCTGCGTTTTTTTGTTATGTCTCGCAACTGAACGTCCAATCTGACCTTTTTTGGCTGTATATTTTTTACTATCAATGGGACTGATATAACGCGACGTACCGTAATATGGGACGATTTTTTTTTTATTATCAGTGGGACTAATATAATGCGACATACCGTAACAAGGGACGATTTTTTTATTATCAGTGGGACTAATATAATGCGACATACCGTAACAATTTTTTTTAATTATCCGTGGGACTTATATAATGCAACTTACCATAACATGTGACAATTTTTTTTATTACCAGTCGGACTTATATAGCGATTTTAACGTGACGTAGAAATATAAAATTTTCAGAGAGCAAGCGATTTAGAATTCTTAGCAGTTAACTGATAGCTAAACTGAATCAGAATGACTGAACTGTGCTTTGCTCCCTGGTATGAGTGTGTGAACGACATATTCATTGTTCATAATGTTGACCACTTACGTACGGGCGGTATCATCAGTCACGTACTCACTTCTATTCAAGTTGTTAACACCTTTTAGCCGTGAATTTTTTTTTTTAAACAATGATCTGCCGCCAACAGACGGGTCATTATTGTTTTTAATTTTGCGTATAAAGTACGAGAAGTCGTACATTTAACATGGCGACAAAGTGAGGCATCTTGCTACATTGTTACGTTTCGACTTCTGTTCTTAATTTATTCACGTAATTCCCCCATGGGAACACATTCAAACGAACAACAAAAATGCGGACCCTGGGCGGAACTGAAATGTATTGCTCAACAACAACCAGAAGCACAACGTGCAAAGAAACAGTTAATTTGTTTATTTACTGATAGACCAATAAAACTATTTTGTCTTCCTACATAAACCTTCCTCTGTCGATTATCGTTCTTAATTCATTACGCGACAAACCGCAAATGTGTATTTGAACCCTGACTGAAACGGATTGTATTAGATGTTGAATGCTGTCCATTTTTTTTATTAACTCATAACAACCTACTGAAGGAGGTTAAAGGTTACAACAACAACAACAACAACAACAATTACAATTACAGAAAAAAAAAATAATCAAATTACAATGGCTAATAGTTTAAAGACAACCAAAGACTAAATTGAAGTTAGTAACGGAAATATATAATAAAGTAAAATGAAATCACCAACAAAAAACTATAAACTGAATATAAAAACAAAAACCTAATGAATAGGTTTAAAAAAAAGTTAATGACTAAGTAGGTGCTGCTGTCTAATAGCAAAGCTGTATTTCAGATATTGTGCCAGAGGAATTGCTAAGTTATTATTTGACATTATTTTTATGAATTTATTTTCAGGTGTGAGATTAGTAAAGTCAGGAATAATCTTTTCAGCTTCATTGTATAAATTTTTGAATAAATTGAATAAATTTTCATTGCAGATTCTGTCGCTACTTTTGATTCTGTTGTGTCTTCGTTTTTCAATTTCTAAACTGTGATTGCTCAATCTGAATTTAATTAGGGTACTTTTCAGTTCTTTATTTTTTAGCTTAATTAAGTAGTTTTCCAAAATGAAGTTTGTTTTAAATTTTTTGTAAGTCCTCAGTTTGTTTTTTGTATTAGTGTTTTGTCTGTTATCATTGATTGAGTTAATCCAATGCTTTATAAATACATTTTTTATTTTATCATATATCCGTGACATTTGTGACACTTTAGCTCATTATTGTCAATATTTGATAGTGTTGTATTTGTAGATTTCAGTACTGAGTTAAGTTCATTGTACCACTTACTTTTTATAGTCTTGTTAAGTAGGAAGGCTTCCTTAATAATGGGGTTTTGAATTTTGTTTAGGTGGTTTGTATATTTTATTAACTGTTTTTTAATGAATAAATCGATAGGATATCTACCCAACTCACTATAAATTCCCAATTTCGGAGTGTTTTTGAAACGCCTAGGATGAAGCGACAAAAGCTGAGGTGTGCATCTTCTATAGTAGAGTTGAATGAACTTTCTTCAGTCCATACTACACATCCATATATAAGAATTGGTCTTATTAGTTTATCAAGCAATGATAACAATAATGAGGGACTGAGGCTTTCATTATGACCTAATTTGGCTTTCAAAGAGAATAATGCTTTCATTCCTTTGTATTTCAGATGTTTCATAGCCGCTTTAAATTTTCCATTAGGGTTGAGAACAATACCTAAATAATTATAATTTCTCACGATGTTAATCTCATTCCCTTCAAAAAAGAATAAATCACTGTCATAGAGTTTATTATTTTTATTAAAAACCATAATTTTTGTTTTTTTCTGTGTTCACAGAGAGTTTCCATTTCTGTGTGTATTTTGAGACATTATCAAGGGCATTCTGGAGGCCACTTTTGGATTTAGAAAGAATAACTATATCATCTGCATACATTAGACAACTGATTGGTGTGTTATTTAAATTTGGTGGATAACATGATTCATGGTTCAGGGTATTAGTTATGTCATTAATAAAAATGTTAAAGAGTGAAGGGCTCAAATTACACCCTTGCTTAACACACAGTGTTGAATTTAATTGATTGGTTAGTCCATCTTTCATTTTTATTTTATATTACTGTACATACTTTTAATAATTTGATACATTTTACCTGTCACCCCATTGTTTAATAGTTTCCAGAATAGACCATCATGCCAAACACTATCAAAAGTCTTTTTCAGGTCTACAAAACAGGCATAAATTTTGTTTGTTTGCTTTAGCTTCTTTTTTTTTCATTCACTGTATTTTCATGCTGATTGTTGTTGGTGTGTTTTTCAATAATAGTTTTCAATATAAATAGGTTGTCAGTTGTACGACGACCTTTTCTGAAACCAAACTGTTGGTGGGACATAATGTTATTTTTCTCGATAAAAGTGGTTAGCCTTGTATTAAGGAAACTTGTAAATAGTTTGCCAAGGCAACTGGAGATTGCTATTCCCCTGTAGTTTGAGGGATCTAATTTAGATCCTGCTTTATGTATGGGTATTATTAAACTTGTACTCCATGCATGTGGGAAGATATTTGCATTGTAAATAGAGTTAAATATTTTGTAATAGGTTTGATGAGGTAATGTTCACCGCATTTTAGCATCTCATTACAGATTTGGTCTTCTGCAGTTGATTTGTTGTTTTTCAATAATCTGATGGCTTGTTTAATTTTATTTTCCTGTATTGTATCAATTTCATTAAGCTGGTGTACTTTAAATTGTTTTTTTTTTGTATTTGAGGATTTTTTAAAATTGTTTACGTGTTTTGAAGAATTTACCTCTAACAATAGGGTCATTAGGAAATCTCTGAATTAATTTAGTATGCATTTTAAGTTCATTACGTAATAAATGGCAATCTTTATCAAACCATCTTTGGTTGTATGTTTTTTTATGTATTTTATTTTTTATTATTCTTTTGAAGTGGATTTTTTTAAGGCTTTTTTCTGCCAATTGACATAGAATTGAAGAGAAATCTGATACCATTTTGTCAGAGTTCTCATGATTTGCCGACATAAATCTTTTGATTTCATTACATTTTGCTACCTGTAAAGCAGATACAAATTTATTTTTTGAGTCACTGTCCCAAATATATTTAGTTGGTAAGGGATCCAATCTATTACTATGATTTCTTTGAGAATTATTTGGGAGGTCTGAATTTAAGCATAAAGATAGGATAATGGGACAGTGATCCGAAATGTGGGTTAATCTATCAACTTTGAAATATTGTACATAATTATAAATTGATTTAGAAATGACCCCAAAATCAATTGTACTACATCCATTGGGTGAATAATAAGTGTATTTATCTGCCGAGTCCCCAACTGTCCTGCCATTTACAATTACAAGATTACATTCAATACACATTTGGGAGAGTTTTCTACCAAATTTGTTAACACAGGATTTTGAGACACCGTCCATATTATTACTTGGTTCAAAATTATCATTCACATAATCCAAAGAAAGCGGAATGTTTTGGTTTATGTCCTCATTAATAATGTCAGTTAATTCTCCTATTCTAGAATTAAAGTCCCCTAACAAAATGACGTTTCCTTTAGTGGAAAAGTGGAGTATGTCTTTTTCTAGAAGATGAAAAATATCCGTATCTGTTTTTTTCATGAATAATAGAATTCTCTGGTGGTATGTACACACATCCGATATAAATATCCTTCTGTGTTTTAAACAAATCTCTATCAAGCTTACACCAGAGAAAGAGGTTTGAACAGTTACTGACTTTGTGTATGTAATTGTTATATTGTGCTTTGTATAAGACAGCAACACCCGCTCTAGAAACTCTCTGCTTACTAATATCTAAATTTCTATCTTGTCTAATAATTTCAAAACTATTTAAGCTACTAGGCAAAGTAAAAGAACTATTACTATTTAACCAAGTCTCCTGTAAACAAATAAAATCAAGAGATAAAATGAAACTGGTAAATTCTGTGTTAGAAGTTTTGTTAATTAACCCATTAACGATCCAACTGCCTAATTTAAATTTAGATGTTAATGGGTGCATACTAAAATTATAAAAGAAAATCAAAACACAAGAATCGTCTCACTTTGAAATGAAGGTAACTTGGGAAAGAAACTAGATATTATTATCATATTCAAAATTCAGGGTACTTACGACAAGAGATCTAAAAATAATTAATTCACATTCAGGACAGCTTAGAAAGAGTTCATAAAGTCAATGAATTTTTCGAATTTCGAGAACATGTCTGAGGAGTTCATTGTTCTGGATTGCGAACGGGGTCTTGAGTATGTTGCTGGATACTGTTCCGTCTGGCGTTGGTGGCGCTCTTGATAGTTATTCCGGTTGCGGTAGTTATCACGGCCTTCATTGCTGTATTGGCGTCGAAAAGTGGGCGGCTTTCTGGAAGAACGATTGGTGTAATAAACTGGTCTGCTACTGTTTGTAAATGATGTACTTTCTTGCACTTTATTCTTCATGGTTTGCTTGATGTTACGTACAAGACTAGCGGTTCCTATCTTGTTGATGTGAATGCCATCTTTGGAATACATGTTGCGCGATCTTGATAAATCGTCATGATTAATCAAAATAATAACATTATCATCGCGTTTATCAACATATTCTCTCATCAGCTCATTGAACCTATTTATGTTTGTATTTATTTCCTGGTCATTGTTGTGACGTGATAATACTTCAGAGAAAATCACTTGTGCATTCGGCATGTTCTTACTAATAGTGTCTATTATTTCAATTGCTAATAGTTGACACTCGTTAGGTGACAGTCCTTCACTCAAATCATTTGTTCCTAAGTGTAACAGAACTGTGTCAGTAGAATTAGATGTAATATCTCTAATGACTTCATATGTACGCTTGAGTGTGCAGGTCTTTATATGATCTACTGAAGTACGTGGGAACATGCGAGTAACTGAGATGTTGCGTGTTAGAGAATCGCCAAATAACAGCTTCGTTGCAGTAGTGTCGTACTTAATTGAGACCTCCTCTGGCCAATGTAAACTGTTGGAGGATGACGTACTAGGGCTATTTGTCGGCTTTTCGGTTGTTGAGGCAACTGGTTTGCTGATTTTAGTATTGTCGAGGGACTTCACGTGATCATCAACGCAATCTTCGGCAAATGTAATGGGAAATGAGGTTGATGTAGGAATATCAGTTGGCCTGTACTTAGATTGTGATTGTTTGTCAAGATCTGTATTGCTATTAGCATCTTGGTTCAGAAGCGCAACACAGGAATCACATTTCCCATTCATATCTTGCAATTTATTGTTCACTTCTTGTAATCTTGCCTTGCTCTCAGACTCGGATTTTTCTATTAATGATTGGAAGTGTTCTTTCGTGGTTATTAGTCTGTTTTCATATTCGGCTTTTAATTTGCTTTCAGTGTCGGTTATTTTTTGCTTCATTGACTCTTCCATTTCTGACATCATAATTTCGCATGTACTCTTCCACTTTGTCTCTACTTCTTCAAGCTTCAGTTTCGTTGAGTGTTCTATATTTTTTATATAATTATTGACTTGTAAGTCAACAGCGGTCTGGACAGCTAGGTTTTTGTTGTCAACTAATTGAAGTATTGAACTTATTGACTTCTTCAGCTGGTCTACTTCCCCTTTCACCTGCTTATTGTCTTCTTTTGTATTGTCTACAATGTCCTGTATTTCATGTATTTTAGTATTAATTACTTGTTTATCTTCGTTATTCGAATCCACAATCTCTGTATACTTGTCTTCTAATAAGGTGATTCTTCCATTAAATTGGTTTGTAGTCTTCTGTATGCGCGTAAAATGGTCTGTTATGATTGATGACGACTAATTATTTTGTTTGGATGGCGTTGATTTTAATCTCTCTTTTAAAGATTGTTCGAATATGTCGTTTTGCCTTCAATACTCGGAGAGCTCGTTGGACTCATTACTTGAGTCCCTTTACAGTCATCAATGTTTTTTTCGCTACCAGATTTGTTGTCACTGTTATTTTCAGTGACTGATTTGTCGCCTGCTGCATCAAGTTCACTGGCAATACATGTATCGTTGTTACATGTTACAATGGAGGCATCATTTACTGAAGTGTTGGTGCACACATCAGCGGAAATAAGAAATTTCTTAGCTTCTTCTTTACTGTGAAACCCTTTAAATAAATGGCTAGGATATTTATCAACCATCTTGTGGCATTCATCCCAGGTTGTCACGATACCTGTGGGTCGGCCTTTTGCAACGGCATAAAAGTTCTTACCTGATTTCTTTGTCTTAGATTTCCTTTGTGTGGAGCTGACCTGCATTTTGATTTCGCCATTCTCGTAAGGAACATCGGATCACATACCTCCTATTCTTTTTTCTTCATTCGCAGCGAATTCAATATGTTTTTATAGTTGTTTCTAGATATACAGAGATGTGGATTTCCCAAGTTACCAACAAAACAACAAAACTTATTACAGAGCACGAAGTGTCACTGTGTTTATGGCAGCCAGCTAGAGGGCACACTCAAAGGGTCACGCACTTGACCTGAGTTACCTAGGTGACCGTCACATACAAAGCATTTGTTGGGATATGTCCTCAATGAAGGTATTTACTACTATTGCAAAATGTATATGCAACCTTACTACAAGTGGTACGCCAAACAATGCGAATTAACCTTCAAATATGTGGCCTGTCACCATGGCAACACAGTCGGGATACAAATCAAAGTAACCTTTCCCACTTTAACGAATATACTGGAGGTGTACTCCCCTTTGATATTCCCCTAAACTAGTAACAATAAGTATAACTGGTAATAGCAATTTCTCGGTAAATGCTGCTTATATCATAACACAGCTAAACAAGATATCAAAACCAACAATACACTGTCAGATAATACTGTGCAAAACGCTACCAAAACTGTCAATAACTCTCCACAACGTGCGTGTTCACAACAGGCGATGCGGGAACTGATTGTCCTTGGTCGGTCACAGCTACAGTGCACTGATCTATTACTCATCAATCAAAACACGATGAACGTCACGATCACTGTTGTCGTGCAGGAAACTGTTCGCACACAGTGATTCAGTATGCCGCAATCTTTGTGTACTACTACACAATGTTTCCAATGCAATATCCACGCTCGAACGGCATTATCATCAGGATTACAGACTCGTTACATGGGCGCTGCTATATTGTTTACATCGTAAACGAGGTCAAATGACGTCACGCCTTGGTAATACTCGGCAGACGACACCTCATGGGTTCCAAATTCAAAGCGCTCACCTTAACTGAAAGTTCGTGGCTATCACAGTCAGTCCTTCGCCATCAACTGCCCAAAATGCTCTGGAAGCAGTCCGCATGTCTTTACTGGCACGTATCTGAACTGTCTTTGTGGTGGCTGGAGATTCAAAGCAATTTCACCACAACTTTCTGAGCATCGTCCAAAGCCATGTCACAATCTCAAGCCTGTCTTGTCTCCTTCTCTGCGCATACCTACTCAATCACGTTACCCGTCACGCGGGAAAGGCAAATCCTCTCCCAAAGCACAGCTGACAGATTCCAAATAAAACACACTCAAATGTGAAAGATAGTAAAAAAATGAAAATTACAAGCAGATAAACGATACTGTTCATAGCAAAATACAATACACGAAAAATATGTCCAGACAATGACGTCATATTTATTCTTAGGCACTCTCGCTCACAAGCAAGGGCCGTACCAGTGTTTCAATTGGGGTACTGACCGTACACAACACTTGGTTACACACTCCCCCGAATTAGGTTATGTGCGCCCCACACTCACCAAATTCTCCATGCCACAGCTATCAGCTAGATTCATATCTACAGCTATAGGAAAAGAATTAATGATGTTAGCAGCTCAGTCCTTCAACTGGTTTACAGGGAATCCATACTTCCCATCAAAGTGCAAACAAAACAGCTAATAATCTGTAGAGAGGGTACAAAAATGAGTTAAAAAAACTCTAACCTCTCAATGCAAGTAGAACTTGCAACCAAAGAACTGATACATCTGCAAGCAGTCAACGATACCACCAAGGCATCTGCTCATCATCACCCAAAACTTTCTGACAACCTCTTCTGGTAGTAAGGCGATAAGGCCATTCAAAACGAAACGTTGTCCCAATGATCCATGATTTGGTAAACCAAGTTACCCCACGCCAGTGGTCAGGGCCCCGGGAAGATCTGATTAATTCCATCCCCTTTTCATGCCCAAGAGTACCCCATGGTAAAGGCAAGAGACTCCCCCAAACATCTCTAAGCCCAAAGCAACTCGCGCTACCACAATCTGCATGCTAATGCTGAATGCGCGCTAGTCCAAAGACTCACAGCAGAAAACACACGCAATAGTAACTTCGTCGGTTCACATCCTCTTAGCTGATCCTCATCACCAGTCACAAACGCCACCTCACAAACACAAAATCAACATCACACCACGTTCTCAGCAATAACAAAGCTATCACAAATGTAAACAAATAGTTCAAAATGCAATTACTCAAACCAACTAATAACGCTTGGCTCTATGCAACTTCTTCTTACACGACTTTGGTACACACAACTCAGATAAAATGTACAAAAGTGACGATATCAATGGTTCATCAGTCTTCTGTCTTAAACATCGCGTACTCCAACCGTACCTCTTCGGTGGATGTCTTGCACATAAAGATCGATGCAAGGGACGTACACAACTACTATCACTCGACTCATCAGATGAGTTACTCACTCTTGAGTCAGTCGATTCCACATCCTCAGTGCCATTACTACCATACTCTGTAGCTTTGAAAAGTGAACCCCGATGTTCAGTTACTGACTCAATCCTTGTATCAAGTGGGGACTCGGGACCTCCCACATATTCTGTAGTCACCGTTTGTGACCGAACGCTTGAATCCCCACCAGTGGTGAAACACTATTCTCCTCCTTGGCCAATTGATCTATACTCTTTTCAGGATGGAACGGCTGAGTCTGAGGGTTCGACATCACTGACACTGTGGTTTCCATGTCACACTCAGTAGTGCAAGAGTTAGAATCAATCGAGTGCTTCAAGTCTGCAGCTTCCCTCTGGTTTTCAGCTTTTCCCTTCACCCATCTGCCTGAATCCTTTAAATCTGGCACTCGTTCATCACCATACTCAAACTCAACATTGCAAGGTTTCAGCAAGTTCCGGTGAAGAGTCCTCAGCTTTCCACTACCGTCATGTCGAACAACATAGAATGAAGCATTTGCATCTATCCGTTTAACGATCGTATAAGCTTGCTCTTCCCATCAGCGATCTTGGCCTTTCCTCGAACACCAACATTATGCACTAGGACCTTGTCACCTTCAATGAAAGTAGTGTCATGCACCTTTCTATCATAACGACCCTTATTCTGTGCCTTCAATTTGCCAACAGACTTTGCGGCTTGCTCATAGGCAAACTTCATCCTTTCCTTTAGGTCTTCAACATAACACTGGCTTTCCAGGACAACTATCCTCGGGTCTCACACCAAGACGGACATCCATCGGCAACCTTGGCTGCCTACCAAACATTAGGTAATACGGGGAGAAGCCGGTTGATTCGTTCTTTGTGCAATTATACGCGTGAACCAAAGGCCACATATGTCTTCCAGTTGGACTTCTCATGGTTCTCCAACGTACCCAACATATTGAGCAAAGTCCGATTGAACCTCTCACACTGCCCGTTCCCCTGAGGGTGGTAAGGTGCAGTGTGAGTCTTCCTAGTTCCCATCAGCTTGCACAGCTCCTTGATGACATTTGATTCAAAGTTACGACCCTGATCACTGTGCAGGCATTCAGGAAAACCGTAGTGGATCATGAAATTATCCAGCAGACACTTAGCAGTAGTCCTTGCAGTTAGGTTCCTCGTTGGCACTGCCACCGCATACTTGGTGAAATGATCAGTTATAACAAGGATGTCCTTCACACCACCCTTTGATTCTTCCAAAGACAAAGTCCATGAAGACTAGCTCCATAGGTTGTTGAGACTCTAGATGCTTCAAGGGTGCCCAAGTCTTCAGTCCAGCAGGATCCTTTCTGCACGCACATCTCCTGCAGCTCAGTACCTTACTTTTCACGTCACGACTCATGTCGGCCAATAAAACCTTGCTCTAAGCAAGTCTAAGGTACGATCTTGCCCAAGGTGTCCAGTTTCATCATGTGCCCCAACAAGCGCAGCAGACCGATGACTGCTTGGAAGAACCAGCTGAAAGTACTCTCGGCCATCTCAAGTGTGCCGACTACGATACAAGATTCCCTTTCTGAAACACAATTTGTCCCATTCACGAAGGGCAAGGTTCAACTCTTCAGACGCATGTTCTTTTTCCGCTTTGTTGGGTTGCTTCCCTTTCTCCTTGTAGTAGCGAAGTTTGCCAATGGTTGGTCCTCTTTCTGAAGTCTCTCCCAATCCTTTGCTGTCAGTGAAGGTAACGTGGGCTCTCCCAACAAACTCATGGGTCTCTCAACTTCACTCGGTATAACAGCTGCAGCCGATGCGAAGGCTTCAGCGAAGCCCACGACATATCAGAATCAGAATGGACCTGACCTATGGCCCTAACTTCCTCAGGCTTGATCTCTATACGGTTATCAAACCTATCGGGTCACGTCCGGGAGTCCACCATCACGTTGGGGTCTACGAGACAACCCATCAGCATCTGCGTTCTGCCGTCCAAGTCTGTAACGGATGGTCAAATCATAGTTGCTCAACGCAGCCCACCAACGGTGTCCTGCAGCATCCAACTTGGCTGTGGTCGACACATATGTCAGTGGGTTATTATCCATCAAAACCTCTGTGTGGTTGCCGTATAGGTATTCATGGAATTTCTCTGTCACGGCCCATTTCAGAGCCAGAAACTCAAGTTTATGCACCGGGTAGTTCCTCTCAGATTTGGTTAATCTTCTACTGGCATAAGTCACTGGCCTCAACACCTCTTTCCCACTCACTATCTGAGTTTGGTATAGTGCTGCCCCCAATCCAGAGGTACTTGCATCCGTATGAAGCTCACATGGACGCTGATAATCAGCGTATGCCAATACCGGTGGTGTCGTCTACTTCCATATCAAGGCATCAAAAGCTCTCTGTCCAGACAAATGGTGGTGGATTCTTCCGTGCGCCTTGGGTCTTGCTCCCCCATTTTCTTCTAAAGGGTTGCTCTGCTGTCAAGTCATTCAGAGGCCGGGCGATCACAGAGTACCCTGGTACAAATCGCCTGTAATAGCCAGCAAACCCAAGAAACGTGCGCAGATCATGGACATTGGCAGGCACTGGCCACGTCTCCAATGCCCTGATCTTTTCTGGATCCGTCTACACCCTCCGAGGACACTACATGTCCCGGGTACTTCACACGCTCACAGAAAAACTGGCATTTCGTATGCTTCAGTTTCAGGTTGTACTCCTGTATACGCTGAAAAACACGTTCAAGTCGCTCCAAGTGCTCCTCAAAGGTCTTGGAGAAGACAATTACGTCGTCTAGATAAGCCAAGCAGATCTTTCTATTCAAGTCCCCAGGCACTGCTCCACAACTCCTTGACAGATTGCACCAGCATTCTTCAAGCCAAATGGGACAGTGGTATACTGGTATAGCCCAAATGGAGTGGTAAATGCTGTCTTGGGGATGTCCTCTTCCGCCATGGCAATCTGATGGTACCCACTTTTCAAATCTATAGACGAAAACTACTCAGAACCACTAAGTACATCCATACTCTCCTCTATACGGGGCATTGGATATGCATCTCCAATGGTAGCACTATTAAGTTTCCGGTAATCTACACATATGCGAGTAGATCCATCTCGCTTCTTCACCAAAACAATCGCAGATGCCCATGGACTACTTGATTCTTCTATCACGCCATTATCTAACATACCTCTTATCTGCACCCTCACTTCATCATAAAGTGATGGAGGTATACGTCTGTACGGCTGTTTGAAAGGTTCCTCACTCGTCAAGTTGATCTTATGCTTGATCCTATCACACCTACCAAGGTCATTTTCTCCCTTTGAGAATGTGTTATGGTTGCGGTCGAACATCTCTTTCGCTTGGTGTAGCTGTTGGACGACACACTATTATCTGGTATGGACTCTGAACTAGTAGTGTACACAGCCTGAGCCACGTCAAGTATGTCGCCAGATCTGATAGTGATCGGATTCGGAGATCTGTTGTGTACCACCAATGGCACACTGATCTCTTTCGCCCACCTTCTGCAGTAACAATCATGGGACTAGTCAGCCACCCACCATCTTCAGACCACTTACCACTTGGTTCTATCATGACATCAAGTTTTATTTCGGGAGGACCAGATTTCATTATGCCCCTAATCGTAGTAGCTTCATTTGGCATCACAGTAACTGGTTCTCGTAGCGCAGGTCTGACAATGCCCATACAACCAGTCTTGCCACAAAACCTGTCCCTTGCCTGTAATGACTTCAGGACATAGCGTGCATTCGCTGAAATCCTCTTCCCGACCTTACCTTTAGCACCATCGGACCCCATATACAGGTTCAACCAGTTTGTCCCGGCAGTAATTGGTACCTTACGTGTATATGCATTGTCCTGGACAACCAGTGCTAATATTAACTTATCACTACTATCGCCAAATAAGCGCTTCGGGAGAGACACTGTAACCTCCACTACACCACTGTATTGAAGACGCTCTCCCGTCACTCCCTGAATATGCAAAAGCTCGGTGAGTAGGGTAAACAGCACATCACTCAAATACTTGTCATAATAGGACTGGCTTATCATGGTTACTTGCGAACCAGTATCTATCATACATTTACACGATCGATTATTTACACTTACCCACTCCTCGACCAGAGTGCCCAAAACGGAATTATCAACCCGCCTGTTGTAAGAATTCGATACACCATGAAAAGTATGACTCCTAGCCTGTGCTACATCCTGGCTGTTACCCTGATCCTTACCTGTTTCTGGACACCTCACGGAAGTATGACCTGACTTACGGCATTTCTTACATGGAGCCGTACACTCCCTCGCCATATGACCACGCTTCCCACAGTTGTAACAGCTGGAATCCCTTTTCCTAGCCGTCCCCGCTTCCAGCCACCAGTATCACCAGTCTCATGTTGAGAATCAACGACTCTTTGTCCTGCCACTGCATAGCCTGGTTCTTTAATTCCAGTTCCAGATTCTCTAGTCTACTCGACTGAGCCTGTGTCAGAACTCATAGCGATCCCTCCATCATTGCCATCAGTATCTGATTCACACTGCATCTCTGCTTGGGTGGCCAGGTGCACCCTGGCAATCCTGTGTTTTGTCACGGTGGGTTTCCTACTGTTTATGTCAGCCTCGGCCTTTCGGGCTGCTCTCAGTAATTCATCATATGATGCAGAACGATTGAATGTGTGTCTCACGGTTGACCGTACACCATCATCCAAAAGACCATCAAAAAACCTACGACCAGGGATTTCAATCATCTCTGCCTCGCGTACTGCCCCTCTCTGGTAGGCAGTGTGAAGCAGCCCTTCCAAACGCACACCATATTCCGCTACAGTTTCATTCTCTTGCTGCTGTGCATTGTAGAATTTCCTGATCACTATGTCACCGGTTTCAACCTCACCGTAAATACTTCTGAGTTTCTCTACAATTATGTCAACTGTTTTTGCCCTAGCGGCCATAATTATCTGACTAGCCTTACCTTTCAGAGATTTCTCTATTTGCTGCAGCAGTGTCTTCTCATCATAGACCTCAGACTCTATTAACCTGCTCACCTCATGCTCCCAAACCTTAAAAGTGATTTCATCCTTACCTTCAGTGCTGCCCGTAAAGGTAGATATGCGCGGCAGATGATAGGCAGTTGGTGGCAAAAACCGTATGGGCTGACCCACACTCAGCGCATCGAACGCCTCGGTCGCCGATGATGCGTTCACACATTTGCGTTTGTGCACTTGCTTCCGGCGCCTACGTTCACTCATACTTATCCCCCCCATCCGGGTTTAGTGGTTACCTTCTCTATCTTGGTATTCAGGGTTTCATCTCCCACATCGGCAATACTGGTAGAAAAGACTGTCAACAGCACCAGGGACAACAACAGATACGATATGTGGCAATTTCAGACTGCAAGCATCAATAACGGTAGCCCTGCAAAAAGACTCAATGTACAAAAAGAATTTTAAAACTCCAATTCCAAATAACAAGCACTAACAAAACAATCAGTAAACATGAATAACTGTGCTACACACCTCAATCAATATCTTAAGGCAACTAACGCCCCCTACACAAATCGGTTGGTATAAAAAGTCAAACACTGTGTTCCCAACCCTGCATGGATGTCATCTAACACACAGTATTACAGCCTCACAATGTTGGGCGCCAGCTGTGACCTTCTCACTTCCCGATACCGGCTAAAAGGGACTATAAATGGGAGGAGAACAAATAATAATCCTAGGGCTGACAGGTCTACCGTCGCAGATGACTTCGGTACCATGCATGGCATACAACACAGTGAAGACAAGTGGCATATATCAATCAACCGGTTTAATAACAAATGACAAATTAGTCAAAATACACTTTACTTGAATTATAACACTAGAGGGCGCACTCAAAGGGTCACGCACTTGACCTGAGTTACCTAGGTGACCGTCACATACAAAGCATTTGTTGGGATATGTCCCCAATGAAGGTATTTACTACTATTGCAAAATGTATATGCAACCCTTACTACAAGTGGTACGCCAAACAATGCGAATTAACCTTCAAATATGCGGCCTGTCACCATGGCAACACAGTCGGGATACAAATCAAAGTAACCTCTTTCACTTTAACGAATATACTGGAGGTGTACTCCCCTTTGATATTCCCCTTAACTAGTAACAATAAGTATAACTGGTAATAGCAATTTCTCGGTAAATGCTGCTTATATCATAACACAGCTAAACAGGATATCAAAACCAACAATACACTGTCAGATAATACTGTGCAAAACGCTACCAAAACTGTCAATAACTGTCCACGACGTGCGTGTTCACAACAGGCGATGCGGGAACTGATTGTCCTTGGTCGGTCACAGCTACAGTGCACTGATCTATTACTCATCAATCAAAACACGATGAACATCACGATCACTGTTGTCGTGCAAGAAACTGTTCGCACACGGTGATTCAGTATGCCGATTTATTTGTGTACTACTACACAATGTTTCCAATGCAATATCCACGCTCGAACGGCATTATCATCAGGATTACAAGCTCGTTACATGGGCGCTGCCATATTGTTTACATTGTAAACGAGGTCAAATGACGTCACGCCTTGGTAATACTCGGCAGACGACACCTCATGGGTTCCAAATTCAAAGTGCTCACCTCAACTGAAAGTTCATGGCTATCACAGTCAGTCCTTCACCATCAACTGCCCAAAATGCTCTGGAAGCAGTCCGCGTGTCTTTACCGGCACGTATCTGAACTGTCTTGTCGACGGCTGGCGATTCAAAGCAATTTCACCACAACTTTCTGAGCATCGTCCAAAGCCATGTCACAATCTCAAGCCTGTCTCATCTCCTTCTCTGCGCATGCCTACTCAATCACGTTACCCGTCACGCGGGAAAGGCAAATCCTCTCCCAAAGCACAGCTGGCAGATTTCAAATAAAACACACTCAAATGTGAAAGATATTGAAAAAATGAAAATTACAAGCAGATAAACGACACTGTTCATAGCAAAATACAATACACGAAAAGTACGTCCAGACATATTTATTCTTAGGCACTCTCGCTCACAAGCAAGGGCCGTACCAGTGTTTCAATCGGGGTACTGACCGTACACAACGCTTGGTTACATTTAGTACAAAGGCGGCGGCGAGTAAATGAAAAACATCAGTTGCATTGTGTAAAATATGGTGTTAAACCGTAAAAATTCCCTGCAAAAGACGAGAAATAAGTTGTTAAACAAGATAGTCAATCATTCGCTGTGCATTTAATATATTAACATTAGATATAAACATGTATCGAATATAATTTATACCAGGGCCGGATCGACCAAACTGTTTTGGGGCCGGAACGTCCAAACCAGGGCCGGATCGTCTTTTTTTACCAGGGCCGCAACCGACCAGGGCTGGATCGTCCCGATACCCTAAAGATTAGTATTTTACAGTA
Organism: Saccoglossus kowalevskii; assembly: GCF_978046115.1. NCBI lineage: Eukaryota > Metazoa > Hemichordata > Enteropneusta > Harrimaniidae > Saccoglossus > Saccoglossus kowalevskii. The sequence continues at coordinate 17,974,048 of NC_140649.1, read as the reverse complement.
TACCACCACCCACCCCCATTTTAATACTTGAATAAAGGTAAAAATAAAACTTGCCATGTCTGAGATCATCTAATGGACTATCTTCCATCTGTAGCACTCTTTTCTTGAGAGGAATAGATTTCTGATGACCTACATGCAGAGAAAACTATATATGAAATTGTACTACAAGGCAGATCGTACCATGTGATAATCAGTTTTATTATTATACTCAGGCATATTTGTGTTGAAAATAACTTACCCTCATCATCATTTGTTTCAACTCAATTCGTGTCTAAGTCAATGACTTCCTCCTGTTCACCTTCATTCCCTTCATCATTTGTGTTGGAAAAATCTAAAAAAAAATAAAACAAAGAACAGGAAGTCAATTCTGGAGAAGTCTGACTTTGAATAGAAGATTCATTAATGAATCATAATACAAGCACACCCCTTTAGAAATAAAACAATACAATGCTGACCGTAGCAACAGCACAATAACAGGAAGTGGTACATATGACCATGGGTGTTAGTACATCCATGATATGACAGACATGTACTAATGTATAAAATGAAGTAACAAAACCAGTAACGTGCTTTTTTATTTCCTTTTTTGTGTGTAAAACATAAATCCCCTGCAGTAGAATCTACACAAACAGAAACAAGCTAATAAACACAGTTCATGCAATTGTATTACTAGTCTGAGGTTGTATAGAGGAGGATAAGTGGACAATTTCGATACATAACGGAAATTTAAACTTACTTGAAATATCTATCAGATTGCTTGCTGTTGGATTTATGTTCGCTCGGCCGCCCAGGATTTCATTTAAGTCATCAAAAAATGGACAAGTTATCTTGTCTCGGCCACTTTTTCTATTATGGTCTGCTACAGTTTTAAATTGCTGCTTCATCTTTTTGATTGTTCCTTGTATGAAGTCGATCGCTCGGAAAAATCCCATCCCTTCTAATTTGGCTTGCATATCCTTGTATGCACTCTTTCTGTTCCGCGGCGATGAGTCCAGCTGTCTCAAGATTTCGCTATCTCTCCATATATACTCAATAACGCTTTTGTTTCTTCGTCGCTCCAGTTTTTGCGAGAGAACGAAGTTTCGTGTACACTATGCTGGGTTGCCATTTTGGGAATGAGAAAGTTGGATACATTTCGCTGAACTGTGCGTCAGATCACGTGACCCGGCTGGGCGTGATTGACCGCAGATACTGACAACCCGCCATTTTGCAATGAGCATAAAAATGCGATTCCGGAAGTTCCTAAATGCGCATGTGTTTTGACATGAAATCAGGTGATCCTGAAGCCGACACTCGACTGGACGTACGTCCCTGCAGTGATTATGCAACCAAAACAAAGTCAGCTTGGACGTTCAGTTGTGAGACATGACAAAATAAACACAGCCAGTGATACATTTCGAGAATAAAAACAACAAAATAAACGCAATCAAAGACGCCGACCACGCGCGCTGGAAATGAATAGAACGCATTGCGGCAAGGAGTCTCGCCTGCCTCTTTTGAGCCTCCACATGGGTAAAAAACGAAGTGCGAAGTACCCGTTTTAAAAACTGTAAAAAAACGAAGTGAAAATCTTATAAAAATTGTAAATGTGACCCGTTTGAGTTATAGAAAGTGAATATCGATGTGATTATTTTATAAAATTAGGAAACTGAAGTGAATTTCTTATAAATATGGAAGCGAGACAAAAATCTTACATTGCCGAGCATCGCCGGCTCCGCCGAATCTTGTGCAACAGAATCTGGCTTGGTAATAAAAAGAAATAAAAGCGTAATATGTTACCCGCATTTTTATTCGCTTGTCAAATGACGGCCAAGTACCCTACACCAATCAGAATTCATGTAATGGAAATATCTCGCTCTGACGTTAATCGCGATTGCGCATGTCTGTTAAGTCGAAAACGGAACAATTTTGCAGACGAGCTGGCCCGCGCAACGACAGACGTCCACTGACTGATGAGTACTACATGACTACACATAGAAAGAGAAACATTGTGTCCATATTGTGCTATATATTGTCCACCAGTTATTTACATTTTGTGGCCATTTGTAAATTATATTCTCAATAAGTGGTTACCAAAGTTGTACGTACTCCTTGGTGAGCTCAATTACACAAACAGTTTGGATGGTATGTGTTTTTTTTTAAATTTGGACTTTGAACTTATTGTCAGTTTTGGTCAAAATTGACATTTTGGACCTTTGTGAGCTTGATTACATGACAGGTTTTGATGCAATGTATTTGAGAGTAATAGATCTTATAAAGCCACGTGAGATTTAGACCTGATTAAAATTTCGGCTTTGAAATATGTATTTTTTGGTGTTTTTTTTTTGTTTGTTTTTTTGGTCATTTTTTATCAAAATTGATATTTAGGACCTTTGTGAGCTTAATTACAGTAAAAGTTTTTATGCAATGTATTTGAGAGTGATAGCTCTTATTGAGCAGAATGAGGTGTGCATCTGATTATAAATTGGGCTTTCAAACATGTATATTTGGAGAATATATTGTTAAAAACATTCTCTATTTTGGTTAACCTCAGATACAAATACATGTAGACTAGAAATGTTATTCCCTGGGGACACACGCTTAATTATATAACACTTGAGTAGGTCAGTTTCAAGTTTCTTATTCTGTAACATGACTTCTAGGGGATTTCTTCTTAGTGAAGCTTGTCAGGTCACTGAATTAGTTTATTGCAATATCATATTCTTGTTTTGAAATTTATTGTGATGAATTGAAATATTATTGATTATTGATAATATTACTTGCCAACTCAGAATATAAATCAACTACGGCATGGCTAAAATAGTGTCCCTATGTTAACAACATTTCATCCTGCTTTAAAAGAGAAAGTAACTTGAAAAATGTTGTTTATGTAACAGTTATGAAGAATGTTCAAATAATTGCATTGTGATACAGATATATTGTACGTATTTTTTTTTTTGATCTTCAAAGATGATATTACTAGTTATTTTATTTGGGCCAATCATGAAACTCTTGTACATGAATCATGCCCTCAATGTGATGTATGTGCTAAAGATGACCAACAAAATTATATAGCTGAGTTATGACTCTGGATGCACAGAAGGTAAATTGTATATGCCGACTAATTCAAATTGGCGTTTAACAGAAACAACAGTATCAGCAGTACAACCTGTAGTGCTTTATTAGTATGAAGATTTGTCCTGATAACATCTGTAATGCAATAAATCATGCTTTCTGAAATGCAAAGTTTCTAGTTAGTATTAATTACAAACTATTAAGTAATAATTGAATGCCTATAAAAAATGAAGTGAATTTATTTTTGTTATAAAATGTGAAGATTGAAGCTGCAGAAATCCATAAAAAGTGAAGTGGGAATAAGCCGCATTATTTTTTACCCATGTGGAGGCCCTCTTTTACTCACGGAAACGCACACGCACGTGCTATTTCTGTAAAATTCAGCTAAGAAAAAAACACCGGAAGGTACAAGTTTAAATCATGTTTGTTAACGTAACATGAAAGCAACGGTGAATATAAGTTTATTAATCATCAAACTAAATATTCGATGTTACATACATGAAGCGAACTGGGGCGGTTATGTGGCTAAGATGATGGACATGCGACAGTACTATTATGTTCGTCTACTACACGTGCGAGTAACTTTCCGATAAAAACGTGATTAGTATTAGCAATAATATGACAGAACCCCACACCCTGTCCGTGGCTTTCGTTGAGTATGGAAGTTATTTTCACGAGTGATGCGGTGTATCCTGCGGCCGTACTTTCACGAGCGAAGCAAGTACAGCAGAAAGCGGGATGGAATTTAGGTCAGAGAACCCCATTGCCCATTTAATATGTTCCAATATAAGTGTTACGCCCTAGCAGCGCGTGTCAGTGTAGAACGCGCCCGGAGGACGCGTGTCACTGTTTGTTTGAAATTAAAATAATCAGACGTCTAATCTGAGTCACTGTCCGAATAAATAACTCGTTGACGTTTAGTTGGGACCACGGCAGAACCAGAACTTGAACTGGACGACTATGATACACAGTTTATGTTGAAGTTACAGCAATTCCAGGCACTGATTTGACGCTGAAGTAGTGCTGGATGTTGATAACTTACTACAATAGGTTACACACGTTGTTTTCAAATTTACAGAAGTTGTTGCAAATAATGCAGACAGCATGTCTGCAATTTGAAGCGCGCCGGAAGAAAACTCCGCCCATAAAAGTGTGGGTACATTAGTTTTGAATTTCTCCTCCAATAAACGACCGAGGCTCTCAACTTAGTTTCGTACTTCAATTTGCGTCACATGTTATTTCAGTGAGAGGGGCGCATAAAGTGGTGGCACTGTAAATAACGTTAGTTATTTTACAGAACCAGCTGACCGACTGATCATGACAGAATTATTGATCAAAGCGCCTGCAACAAATGTTCTATGAAGACTTCATCCAGTATATCAATAACGGGGGGGGGGGTAGCTGGTACAGTTTTACGGAAAATAAAAAGGGCTTTTTACAATTTACAAGGAAAAAAAGACGTTTTTACAGTTTAAAGTGAAATTTGAATTTTGCAGTGAATTGTGTCATCTAGTCGTTTTACAGTAACGAAAATGTAATTTTCCTGGATTACTCTTTACGATTTTTTTATTTGGATGTAAATTCTTGTACGTACCGAGAAAATGACATTTTTACAGTGTACAAAAAAAAATATTTGATTGATTACGTTGTGCGTCTAGTACAGAAATTTATTTTTTCAATTTACGTTATGCGAACAAAAAAATATTGCAATTACGTTGAACGAAAATAAACCTTGCCCCCCCCAATAATGAAATTGAAGTAGAATGGGTGTTATTCAAAAGGTTGATGTGCCATCAAATAATCGCTTTAAAAAGCTTATCACTGGCAACACTCGATCACACGTATGGGGAGAGTTGCTGTACACAAGTAGTCTTTGTCGAATTTCCCGTCCGTAAATGCGCGGTCACAATGTTTTATACTGAGTAATATTTGACATAGTCTATAACGTTGTCAGTTTCCTGGCAGTATACTCTCGGTGGTAACAAACCGTTTGACGATATTATAAGCTGTCTGTTTTGAAACACCATTTCGACAGTCCTCGAAAATACAAATCGACAACTCTTGTTCTCACTTCAACTGTTTTTTTTTTTGACTCCTTGCTTCTCCATCGTGGTGTTTAAACAACTTGGACAAATCATGGAGGTAAAATGCCGATTTGTAGACACGCAATCAACTCTATGACCGACCAAAAGTGAATGAAAGACAGACACGCGACACTTTGTAGCAAAAATAGAAAACATTGTGGGTAATATCTGTCAATCATTTCTCTGATTTGCAGCCGATGTTTATATTTCTAGTTACAACTTCTGTAAATTTGAAAACAACGTGTGTAACCTATTGTAGTAAGTTATCAACATCCAGCACTTCTTCAGCGTCAAATCAGTGCCTGGAATTGCTGTAAAAGTTCCGCCACAGAATTGTGCATCGGCAAACATGCCGTGCAACTGCGGTACTCCACAGACGGGATGACTTTCGTCGACAGCGGTTGTCGCTGAGCTGCACGCTACAACTTCGTGTGTGATGTTGCTTGCTGGTCGTGGATTGACTGAGTCTTGATTACCGGTTAAAATGTTGCTCTTTTGGCGTTGGTAATTTTTATTTGGAACTGAGTAACGCCGCAACGTCGCCAGCAGAAACCTGGTATCTCAATGCTGATGGTTGCGGCTGCATAGTAATTGCTGATTTTACTGCTGGTGGATCTTCTGAGAGCCCTTCAAGGTTTATAAAACCCAGTTTCCAGGTGGTCAACAAGTATTCTGTAATGTGCTATGAAAATGTATTACAATATACTACTCATTACGTTGTTACTATAATGACTAACAGGAATATCTATGCACAGTAATGTACAGTGCCACTAACTGCTACAACCATATAGGCCAACACATCAGTACAGAGTACTGAAGAGAATGTATGGCATCCAGAGTAATCCTAACTTACTCAATACAAATGGCTACCACATACACAATACAGCATTTACTAACTAGAAACACTAAATGCAGATAGATACTACGTAATAGGTACTAAGGCTATGAATGCCTGAGTATTTCCTCAGTACATAGAAGTATATGTTAGTAACAACAGAGATCAGCACTCGGATACTAAATACAGGTAAAATAAAAGGAAAATACTTCAAAGTTACTATAATTGAAAAGATTACTTATCTAGTCTTATGGTAACAAAGGCGTACTAAATACAACAGTATGCATTAGCTTAACTGTAAAATACTAAGACTATCGTATGCTCTCAAATAATACACAACCAATACAGTCATCTACAATGCCGTAACAGTAGGGTAAGTACAAATAATTCCTACACGATTACTGAAATAGTATATTCACAGGTTTATATAAACAGAAAATAGTTAAGTAGTCAATAATAAAATATTGTTTGAGTTCAACTACTAAATACTAAAGACATCCAAAATACAAAATGTTTTAAACATGCAAAGTAAACCAAAGTTCAAAATTATGCATGTAACACTACAAGTATCAACTATAACAATAGGATACCTCAGAAATAGTTTGGTTTAAGTGAATACCAAAATGACACAGTTTAAGGTAATTATTCAGTAATATCACTCACCAGAATGGTAGTCACAATATGTATGTATAGTAAAATACACAATCCAGGTAAAGTACTCTGGACTAAATAAATGTATACGACACAAAATAATTATCGGTAAAGAAATATCATGCAAAATGCAAACTACACACTGGCTTACGCAATGCCAGATTAGCAATGCGCACAGTTTACATCACAGTTGGAGCGCCCTCTATACACCATCACTGGAATCATAAAATACCCGTATGATGCGGACAAACAATACACCGCACACGCAACACAATGGCTACTTCAGATCCATTCACCGCAGTGAATCTTTGTGAAGATGACGTGCCTGGGGCGAAAATAAACGTCGATAATGTGTCCGCATACTCGAACTATCAATTGAAGAGATGGTTAGAGTGCAGAGGGTTGACTACTGGCGGAAACAAGGCCAAACTTGTTAAGAGGTAGGTGAACGATCGATGCATCGCGTGTTATGTATACCTACCGGCGTGGCGTGCACTGTCACTTGTGCAAATATTCTGGCCATCCACTGTCCACGTCTACGGTGATCTAGCATGCGTTTGGCTTTTGGACTTGGATGGCATATTAATGTTTCAGTTTTTATCTATGTTCCGTTTAATTGATTATTTTTGAGACCTTCTCTGACTCTAGCCTAAAAGGCTAACCTACTGCTACTCAGTCCTAACTCAAGAGGGGTCCTAATAAATTATTCCATTATTAGCTCTCTGAGGCCATGATGGAAACTTCCATGTTGAGAATGATGAAGTACAATATTGGAACAAGCATGTGGTATCTACCCTTACCAAATTATACACCCCAATAGTATATTAATTGTATACATATTCTGTACAAAAAGTATACTTTTTTGAAATTGTGTACATTATGTGTATATAAATTCATTAATGTATATTTGTTGTATACTAGAAATGTACAGATTTTTTGCATATGATTCAATGCCTAAATATTGTATAATTTACATATACATAAAATTTACAATATCCTGACTATAAATAAAAACAATTTAAGTTAGAATCATGTCAGAATGAAGTATAATTATACATAAACTGTACACAAATATGAAATTTAATATTCAGTTAAATTCATAAGAGTATAAAAACACTTTTAATAGATTAATTACAGGAATGCTAAACTATATTTTAGGATAGTAGTAAAATTATATTTTTACTACTGTTTACTGAAAGAATTCAGTCACTATAAGGAGAGTGTATAACACATTTTCCACAAGAATGATTAAGAATTTGCATATATTAACAATTTGTGTATTTTGGATCCTAACATGACTTATTGCCAATTTTTATGAACTTTTTCTTGTTCAATTTAACTAAATTAAAATTGAATTTCCCATTATATATCTAGTTTTGGCATTTTCAGTTGAGCAAAATAAAATGAAATAAATCAGTATTACTCTCACCACAATCTGTTTGTTGTACATCCTTGGCTGACGTATATATCAAACAGATACAACATAAGATGAAATGAATGTACCATAGTCAGTCGGGTAAGCATAAACAATTGATAAATTAAATTCTAAATGTAAGTATGGTAAATACAAATACATGCTGTTGTCTACTATGACCATACAATATTGGACAAAAAAAAACACACACAATGAAGTTGTTAAATTTCATTTTTTAAATAAATGGCTTTTTTATGAATTGAGCTTTGTACAATTTTTGTATACAAAAGTGTTCCAAATATGCGATACTTCTTGTATACAAAAGTACATTTTGTGTACACTATTTGCATAATATTTGTATACAAATCTGTTCCAAATATAGGGTACATGTAGTTCTTGTATACATAAAATGTACAAATTTATTCAGAAGTTATATACTTTTTGCATGCAAAAAGTATATATTTTGTCAAATGAATTTTGGCAAGGGTAGGCCTACCCCTCTCCCTGCTCTGTTCGTGTTGTTGTACTACATGTGCTAAGCACAACATGATCCATTTCTTGGGGTCCAGTAAACATTGTTTCACTTTTGAAGCATACCTACCTATTTTTTTTCTTGTGGGATACCCATCATATTCAGCCCCCTTTCATAGCTTTTCCTTAATTTATTTTTTTCAGGGTTAACGACTGTGTAGAATCGGGTGGCCACGACTCTTTGGACATAACGGTGGACAAGGGTAAGTGGTTTGCCAAGAAAGTTGCCGAGCATGCAAGTCTTATCAGTGCTGCTTCCCCAAATACTACGACAAAGAGAAACAAGGTGCCAGTTCCTCCCATTAACAGTGCATTTCCGTCTCATAAAATTCCAAAGAACTTCAACTATGGCCACATTCATCACTTCCTATTGGAGTCAATTACATTTGAAAGTACCACTGATGATGGGGACAGTGTCAACAAGGAAGTGGCAGACCTTTCCCATATGACCTCAAAGCCACTTCAAAAAGGCCAACAGTATGTGGATTCTGGGAATGTGATTAACCTTAAAGATAATGAAGTGTCCAATTGCTACTTTCTGAAAGTTGGAGTACTACCCTCCATGAGAAATGACACAGTATACAAAATTCATGTTTGTATTTCTGCTGAAAGTGGGTTTATTTTGGACAGTAGCTGTGAATGTAAAGCCTCTTCCCTTGGTAGATGCAGTCATGTTGCTGCAGTTTTATTGTTGTTGTGGAAACACATCAACGAAAACGGCTATGATGCTCTTCCCTGCACGAGTAAGCCATGTGAGTGGAATAAGGGAGCAAAGTCTAGGAAAAATCCCCAGGAAGTGCACAAGGCAACTTACTCAAGCCATAAACCGAATGAAGTAATAAATTTTGACTCACGACCAATTTCCTGCAGTAACATTTCTCAGGAACACATTAATAATTTCATCACAGAGTTGCAGTGCAGTAGCATGATGGAAGCAGTAGATGGAACAATAACACCTAAAATGTGGGAGACTATAATTGAAATTAAATATGAAGATTATGCACTGGAGTCTGAAAGACGATATCTTTTGAAGGACTTGATTGACCAGCTGTTAAATGATCTGAACTGTTTTGGGGATGGCGTCAATTTAGTGCCTAATACAATGGGCCAGAGTGACCGCAGTTCTTGAAAGCAGCAGCGACTGTACAGGATAACAGCATCCACGTCAAAGTTGGTGGCATCTGTTGGGAAAAAAATCCGAGAAAGTAAATCTCGGCGCAAGATCAATTTGCCAGATTGTGCAACTTTTCTTGAAAAGAAGTTATGGAATAATAACTCGGTCTGTACAAAATGGATGCTGGCAGGAATTAATCAGGAACCTGAAGCCAGGAAAGAATATCAATTACTCAAAAAGGCGGTACATCCTGACTATATCGTGGAAGAAACTGGTTTCTGGGTGAACAGCATGATGCCCAATCTTGGTTGTAGCCCGGATGGACTTGTCATGGACCCAACTGCCTCTCCTTGTGAAGGTTTGCTGGAGATAAAAACTCTCAAACTTCTTCAGGATATTTCTCCTCCAGATTTAAAGGCAGCAGTCGAAAAGGGGCAAGTGCCCAAGTTGAAAATAAATTCAGCTTGCTTTAGACATGATGACAATGGATATTTGAAACTAAGATATTCACACAACTATTACCATCAAGTCCAGTTCCAGATGGCTGTGATGGAACGCCAGTGGTGTGATTTCATGCTGTTCTCTCCCAAGGGCCATTCCAGTATTGAACAAATACAAAGAGATGATTCCCTCATTTCAGAGATTGTCAGATATACCACTGAATTATGGCACAGTGCCCTTGCCCCGGAGATATTTGAAATGCGTATTCCAAGGAGACTTAAGCCGTTCATTTTGTAAGTGATAAAAAAGCATAAACTATTTATTTGATACATACATTAACTATTTATTCGGTACATACATTGTTGTTAGAGTATGATTGGTACAACAAATTTCCCAGCTCCTATCAAATGTACAATTTCTTAATGGGGTGAATCACCCACAAAAGAAAAGGAACAAATTGCCAATTTGGACACGTTTGTGATGCAATCTTGAAAAACCCTTCACATGTCACCAAAGCAGAAAGGTGATGAAATGAAAATAAGATACCAGATCTTGTCACAGAGTGGGACCTATGTGAAAGCTTCTCCTAGATTGCATCACATTTTTGAGTCCCAAAATTTGAACCTATGGGCCTAATCTTTAAAGGAAACATCAAGCCAAACAACATAATGACCCCTCAAGAAAAAACTTCACAAATGTGGGAGGATTTACAGTTTTTTCTTATATCACTTTTCATCAGTATTATGTAGTTAGCCATCTTGATTCTCAAGCAAAGGATTATGGGTAAAGTATGGCGTCATAGAATCTGTTGTCAGAAATTGAGAAAATGATTTCATCTATAACACGAGAAAAACTGATGCGAATTAGTTCAAATTTTCGTTGTGCATATTACTCATGTATATAATTATAGTAATGGAAATTAGAATCTTACACATAGACATAAAGTAAAGATATTGCCAAAAATGTTAAAAAAATCAAAATCATTATTTTAGTCGTGAAATATAGAATGACACTTTTGTGTCCCCTTTTTGTGGTCAATAGGTAATATATCACCTATATAACCTGAACAGTCCCTGTCTTCATTAAGACAGTGGATGGTCTGGATTAAACACACAGACACAACAGATTAAACTCAGCTCTGGGCTGCCATATTGGGTGTAATGGCCTCCGTTTAATAGTACTTCCGGGTTAACACACAAATAAGACTCCCTAGCTTAATAAGGTTAATGTACTAATGTGAACCCACTGATGGTTAATACACTACATCCCTTTTCTTTTCCAGACACAAATGCCTCGGGTATCAGTTTAAGTTTAAGCATACAGGAGTTCACTTTAACAATTTCAAAACAAAATAAACAGTAAAAGTTTTAGACTTCAAACTACAGCATTTAACAAAACTCAAGTAATACCTGGTACCTTGGGCAAGGGGTGGACCACCCTTTAAAAACCCGTACTGGCAAGACGGGGATTATTCTTACCCATATGTCATTACCAGTTTTTTTCCAAGTAACATAATCCTCTAAATACCTGGGTGCATGAATAGTGCGCTGAGGTCTCAAGTTGGGTACAGATTTTGGTGTCCCTGGAATATTTAATAGTTGAGATTGTTCAATACCAGGGAATTCTTCTAACTGACTATCCTCAGGCATGTCATTATAAAGCACCTTGTCAGGTTCTATATTAACACTTGTTTCATCAAGAAATCTTTCGTTTATATCTAATCCCTTGCGGTGACTCCACAGTGACCTGATTGCCATATTTATTTACCACTTTGTATGGGACCTCTTGTAGATAACTTGTTCCCTCGTTTCTGTTGTAGCAACACTGTGTCACCTGTTTCACTCTCACGCGCATGTCTACGAAAGTCTGCATAGTCCTTCACCTTTTGTTTCATTTCACTATCTCTGTCACGTACAGCTCTATCATCCTCTCTTTTCAAAGAGGTTTCTGAGTATTCTGGTAACTTTGTGCGCAACTTACGGCGATATAGTAACTCAGCTGGGGATACTCCCGTAGTCGAATGTGGAGTTGTACGATAAGCTAACAAAAACTTGTTTAGCTCTTTCTTCCAATCTTGACCTTGCGCTTGTGCAATGTGTTGTTTTGTCTCTCAATTTCGCCATTGGCTTGTGGCCAAAACGGAGTGGTACGTCTATGCTTTATACCAGTCTCGTTTAGGTACCTTTCAAACAGTTCTGATATAAACTGTGGACCGTTATCAGCTTTTATTGACACTGGATAACCATGAGATGCAAAACACCTTTCCATGGCTTCTATAATTTTGTCACTTGTCACAGTTTTCAGTATTTCTACTTCAAAGTATCGACTATAATAATCTACTATAACCAAGAGATACTCACCCAAGGGTAGCGGACCAAGAAGATCTGCAGCAACATCTACCCATGGACTGCTTGGTAGGGGAGTAGACTGTACTGGCTCTGGATTTGATGACTGGCTGACCAATTGGCATCCATAACATGCTCTGCATTTCCTTTCAGCTTCATGGTCCATCCTTGGCCACCAAACTTTGGTACGTAATCTTTGTTTAGTCTTCACTATGCCCTGGTGTCCCTCATGAGCTAGATCAATCACTTGTCCTCTTAATTTTGCTGGAACGATGATTCTGGTATCTCTTAGTACAACTTGTCCTATTATACTTAATTCAGTTCTGACAGCTTTATAACTTGGAGGACAGTCCCTCCAGTTACCTGATTTAACACATCTTCTCAGTGTGGTCAACTCGTCGTCCACTGCAGATTCTTGCTCAATTTTTTGTACTGGTATAGCTGAAGGTGCTGCATTCTCAGCAACAAATCTAATGAACTCCTCAGTTTTATTTCTCTCTTTATCATGCTTGGGTTGTTCACTCACCAGTCGAGATAAGGCATCAGCTATGTTACGTGGACCAGGAATATACTTCACAGAAAAGTCGTATGGTTGAAGACGTGACACCCACCTCTCGACACGTGCAGATGGTTTTGACCTCTCTGAGTAAATATAGGTCAGTGGTTTGTGATCTGTTAGTAATTCAAACTTGATTCCATACAGGTATACATGGAACCGCTCACACGCCCAGACCAATGCCAGTGCTTCTTTTTCTGTCTGGGAGTAGCGACGCTCCACACTAGTCAAACTTCTACTTGCATAACTGACTACGCGGCTTTCACCTTTCTGTGTTTGAACCAATACAGCACCAATACCAACTGGGCTGGCATTCGCAACCACTTGTGTTTTAGCATCTTTATCAAAATATGCCAACGTCTCTGCAGTAGCAAGTGCTTCTTTTAATGCCTTGAATGCATCTATCTGTTCACTTCCCCATGCGAACTTTGTTACTTTGCGGGTGAGCTTTCTCAGAGGTTCTGCCACAGTTGCTAAGTCAGGGATATACCGTGCATTTTTCTGGCCATCATTTGTCACACATTTTCCAATTGCATAATACTCAAAAGACTTTATCCACCTCTTCCATCTCGTAGAAAGTGTAGCTGCTTCCGTTTTACAATCAAATGCAGGAATTCCGCCCAATTCAATATTCACTGCCATAATTACCAGGTAGATCAAAGGCTAGTCTATTATTATTATCCTCGTCGCCAATTGAACAGTCCCTGTCTTCATTAAGACAGTGGATGGTCTGGATTAAACACACAGACACAACAGATTAAACTCAGCTCTGGGCTGCCATCTTGAGTGTAATGGCCTCCGTTTAATAGTACTTCCGGGTTAACATACAAATAAGACTCCCTAGCTTAATAAGGTTAATGTACTAATGTGAACCCACTGATGGGTTAAATACACTACATAACCTACTCACATCGATAAATTCTATACAATATAAGGAAATTTGAGCATTTGGTAGAAAAACATAAAATTAAATATTTTCAGTTCTGTTTCCATGACAATTATTTTATAAGCATGTTTGGCACCAGTACATGTATGCTACCATGTTCTAAACTTTCAGTCAATCTGAAGTTCAATCATTTTTTCAATTTCTGACAACAGATTCTATGTCGTCATACTCTACCCATAATCCTTTGCAGAATAATCAAGATGGCGGACTACATATATTGATGAAAAGTTGAATATCTAGAGAATGAAAAGTGATATAAAAACTGTAAATTGCATGTTCTTACATTTGCCGAGCTCTTTTATCTGGGAACATTATGTTGTATGCATTGACTTCCCCTTTAATTTCTCTATAATAGACTAAGACAACATTCACTGATTCATTTCACCAAAACTTCTTGAAAGTTAACCAGACAACACACAACAAAGACTGCTTGATTTGCCAGGGGGCCAATTGATAAAGGGATTGTTCTACCAATCAATCTGAACTTCTTTAAACTATCATTGAACCTTTTTACATGTATTCTTGCCTTAGCTATTCTCCTAGTCAGCAACTCTTCTTGTGGTGTCAACCCTCCCTTTTAGAAAGGGAGGGATGTTAACATCAACCTGCTTTCCTTGTAGAATTTCTTTGACTGTAAATCCCTTATCAACAAGAATGAGGTCACCAGCATTAAGCTGGTCAACTATTCTACACTTCTTAAAAATTTCCTTGTCACTCACTGCACCCTCATAGAGATCTGAAACAAAAACAGCAGCGCCACCTGGGGCAACAGCTATTAGAGATTTGAAAGTGTGGTGATGTTTGTAGCTGGAATACAAATTTCCCTGCTGTTGGAAATTCCGATTCATCTGAACAAAGAATTCTGTACAATCAATTGAACATCGGACATTCTTGAATGAAATGAATGATCTTGGCATGTATTTTCTTAGCATTACTCGGTCTGGAAACATCAAATATTTCAAATCATTGAAATGGCAGTACAAGAATTGAAGCCATGTGGTGAATATGACTCACTGCACTCTCTGACAAATTAAAAAAGTGACTCAATCCAAAATTGCAGTAACCCCGCCTCAGTCTCACAAGAGTCAAGAACAATTCCTGTATTGGTGTGGTAACCCTGGTTGGACCACGCTTGTTTGATTGTTTTCCATCATTTTCCCCAGTGACTTTGCTCTTGTTACCACCTCTCCAGTACATGTAAGTGAGTTTATTCACGGCATCACCAAGAAAATTGAATAACGCCATAAACTGGACAAATGTTAGACCACAAAAAAACCTCATCTTTTTGTCACGGTCTTTTATGGAATCAAGCGACAGTTTTCCGAAGGTGGTTTCATCATCGGATTTACTTGATTTCATTGTGTTCACTTCATTTCTTAAAATCATGTTTTCAACCTTTGAACCTAGCATGTACTTGTCATAGACAGTTTGTGTACCAACAGTTTTCATTGCTGGCTTCGCATTTATGCCTTGATCAATCATAACTTAATTTCAGGTTCAGTCTGAATGGCAATTTCCTCAAATAATGGTATGGTAATAGTAATGTCTGGTTCACCATTTGTTTGTTCATCGTCTAACAATAACAGCAATCGTTCTGCAGCTTGAATTCTGTCTTTCTTGGTTACAGGTGCAGCCCTGGGTGTTGGAGCTTTGCGTTTTCTGCTTAATTTCTCTGCCTGTAAAGCAAAATTTGCATGTGTTAAATTATTTTCTATGATTTTCTATTTCCAGATGAAGATGAATCCTCCATCAACGGCAACGTCACACATATCAGTTTGGTCTTCGGAAGGACATGCAGCTTATGCTATGAAAAAGGTATTTTGGACAATCACATATGCAGTGTTGAAGATAATGGCATAAGCAGTGATAGTGATATTCAACATTATTTCCAGTGTTCAAAGTGTGGGCGATCAATGGAGGATCATTATGCACAGTGCCCATCAATCACATCCAGCATTGCTGAGTTAGAGTCCAAAGACTTTGAATCGGACACTGACACTGAAACAAAGCTTTGAATATTAAATATTTTTTAAGAAATAAATGAAAATAAATGTTTATAAATAAAAAAAAAAAAAATTTCTCTCTTAATTTCACGTTGCAGATGATCCATGGGTATAATAATACCTATCCATGATTTCCTTGAAATCCAGGTACCCAGGGCTGAGCTTCACAAATAATCTAAATCTAAAACTGAAGTTGAGGTGACAGGGTAGAGTCAATCAAGTGGCTGAATTTTTGAACTAGAATTTCTTATGACTATAGATTTTTGTGTGAGTCTCAGCCCTTGTTGCCTGTGCAGTATAGCTTATATAGCTATAGCTATCCCAGTATCTCAGTATAAAAAAAGGTGACAAATACTGTACAAAAAATTTACTTTTGTATACAAAAATTGTACAAAGCTCAATTCATAATCAAAAAGAAAGCTTAGAAAGAACTCTTGTGTGCTGAGAGTATTGGAAACATATTCAAAATTAATTCAAAATTACTTGTACATGAGATATTGATGGGAAAGTTGGAAACTAATCAGGAAATTAATATGAACAGATTTGAGTGTAAAACTAATAAGGTCTGCACAATGAAACAGACCATATGTGTACCAAATTTCATTGAAATGTGATGATTAGTACTTGAGATATCAGTGGAAAAGCTGAAAAATAACTAATTATGCAAATTAGGTAATTATTATGCACAAATATTTACCCCCCAAAAAATGATCTCTGCATAGTCTTTGAGTATGTACCAAGTTTCATTGTAAAGTAATGATTACTACTTGAAATCTCAAAAGCAATTAATTATGCAAATTACCGTTAAAGTCCTAATATAAACCGCATACGTAATAGTAACCGCACCCCCAATTCCGGCTTCGGGGTTAAAGAGTTCTTAACAAAAATTGAAAACTTGAAAAGTACCTATTACTAACCGCACCCCCAATTCATCAAGACCATGACTGACTTCATTGTTTCAACCAGCTGTTCCAAAACGGCATTGTTCCTAATCCTATTCATTTGTTTCAACAACATGCCTAAAAATATTCACACCTATTTATTGTTCAGCGGTGATAAGATGTCAGACAGGCAATGAAACTGCTTTTGTTCTGGCGGTGACCTCTGTCAATACTCTTTCTGAATACGTCTGTGTTTCGTAAGTTTTAGACAATGAGCTTTTATCACCGTAAAAGTGTTAAACTGAGCATTGAAGAATAATTTATCTTTCGAAAACAAATAATTTCTTGATTTAAAAAAAAAATCATGCCGTTTTTCCCATGGAAATCAAAGGCAAAAGATCGCACTACATTATCGGTAAATCTCTTCCGTGTTGCGTTCACCATGAGGTCGCTGAACTGTCATTAACATATTTAAATGAGCTATGTAATTTAGACACGTGGGCACCATCCAGCATTTTGATTGGTTAATTAGCAACTTGATCTGTCCGGTCAATAATACGTCACGTGAGCATTCAAAAACATGGCGGATATTGTATCGGCTGTTTACATGTGACTGAAATCATTCGCTTACGGGGAAACTAAGTTGAATTTTACTTGTATTTTATAACAATTCAACGAATTTATTTTTCATGCGTTATTGTAATCACTACTAAATAATAATCACCAATATCAACACTTCGAAAACAAGTAAGTTATTCACTTGTGACCCGCAGCATGGCCGGATCGAGCTACCGTTATGTGATCATTTGCTACTAAGCAGTGCATTCGTGTTTTTATTTGAAACTTCTGTTAGAATATACTTTTTCGTTACCAAGAAAATTAAAAAAATAAATGCACATTACATTAAAAATACTGAGCATTTTTTGTATCATGTGGAATTTTTTTTTGATTGACTGTAATTTTTCAACATTTCGTAACGCCTATTTTAGAACCAAAATAAGGCCTTTCACTCTTCCCCGACGCCTATTCAAGAGATTGTACGGTGTATTGTTTGTTTTGTGCATGTGTTGTGGACAAAAAATGACCACGCCCATTTAGTGATTGCAATATGTACATAATAGAAACTGCACCCCGAACTTGAGCTTTTGATCCGAATTTTTAAATTGATACATTATAATATAAACCACGGTTTATAATAGGACTTTAACGGTAGGTAATTAATATGTACTTATATTACCCTAAAAACTATCAGGTCTGTGCAGTGTCCTATGACAATGTACAAGGTTTCATTAAAATGTGATGGTTAGTACTTGAGATAGTGGAAAAGCCAAACATTGATTAGTCATTATGCAAATTAGGTAATTAATATGCACGGATTTTTACCCAAAAGTAACCAATTCTGTGCATCAGTTCAGAGCATATATGTATCAAGTTTCATCAAAATCCAATGAGTGTTTTTTTTTAGATATCAGTGGAACAGTCATGGAACACCTAAAAATTAGCTAATTATCATGCAAATTAGGTAATTAACATCCAAAACCTAATCAAATTTGTGCATTGACTCAGAGCATCTATGCACCGAGTTTCATCAAAAACCAATTTATGGTTCTTGTAATATCAGTGGAACAGACGGGCACACATACAGACAAACTAACTGCAAAGACTCCCATTGAATCTATTGAAAATGTTTTTATACTCTCTTATGAATTTAATTGAATATTAAATTCCATATTTTTGTGCAGTTTATTTATACATATATTGTATTATTGAGCGTAGTTAAGTTTATTCAGATTCTAAGTCCAATTTTTTTACATTCTATGTATACATAAATAGTACTGTAAAATCTGTATTAGAAGCCGCGGCTTCTATTAAAATGGTACAATGCAACAGAGGGGATGCGGCTTCTATTAGAGCATCTACCCATATGAGAAATGAGGAATTTTTGATTCTCAATTATTCAAATAGAATGGATGCGACTTCTATTAGGGATGCGGCTTCTAATACAGATTTTACGGTACTAATATTTGTCAAGATGCCAAGTCAATAATTTGTACAATTAATGTATACATAAATTATACTTCATTCTCACATGATTCTAACTTAAATTGTTTTGATTACTCTTTATTTCTTAGTCATGATATTGTACATTATATGTATATGTAAATTATACAATATTTAGACATTGAATCCTATGCAAAAAATCTGTACATTATATATATATATATATACATTAATGAATTTGTATAAAGTGTGTATACAAATATTATGCAATATTAATATGCTATTGGAGCGTACAATTTGGTAAGGGACCTGCTGTGACGTGTATTGTTTTGTACATGGACAAGGAATGGATGCATTCGAGCAGCTGGAGTTTTCAACACACCTGTTCAGGAGATGCAAGGGCAGGAATCGGATCTGGGTGTTCAACATCAGGTCCTGCATTGTTGATGAAATGTTTGCTGCAAATGTAGGTATCTTTTTTCACGTTATCAACTGTGAAATCGGCCCGTCCACAAGCCCGAACCCACCGCCGGCATTTCACCAAATCGTGATGTGGTTTGACGAAACGGACCCAAGTAACATCCTTCATATATGGCCTATCCTCATATCGAGAGTCGTTACGACACAGTCCATAGCAGCAGTGTTTCGTTGCCGGCATTTTTACTATTTACGGAACGCAAAAATAACAAAATTAAGTCGTAAGGACGAAATGCACTACAATATCCAGTGCATAGGCGAGATGCGTACAGTAATGTTTGTCCGCACCAAGATATTGCGCTCTATGTTCAGTGACGTCATCGAATCGGGGTTGCTATTTTTAGATACTGCGCGCATTGCTAAAATAAATGCAGACTAACGTTATAGAAAATAATAAGTTTGATCACAACGTAGATCCGGGAAATGCACAACAGTAAAATGTCACAGTCAATTCATGCACTTTCTACTTGATGCTGAATGTCCCACGAATCAAAGTTTGGTAGATGTCTGGGACGGTAAAGTCCGCCTGGATGTCGACAACAGAAAATCACGTGATACGAATGACGGGAATTTCCACAACGAAGAACAGTCTTTACTTTAGTTGAAATCTCGACGGGACAACATAATTGGTCGAGTCGATCTACTGGAAACAGTTAATACTGGCGTACAGAACTCAAAATATCAACGATTGTACTCACAGGAACCTGGATACTTGGTTCAACCACGGTTTCGTTCAACACAATGGCAACAGCAGATTGCAACCTCTGCGGTCGATCCACACAACCACAACTTTCGGAAAAGACTTCTGCCAGTCATTAAATTCCACGCAAACACGATTTCGCCTGTCCCAAGAGTTCCACAACATCCATAACCACTTTAGTTCAGACTTTGGAAGATATTCAGTCGATTTAACAGGAAAATCGACTTGCCCACACAGACAGAAACAATTCGAACATGACACACTAAACCGCCATGTTGACCGACACACCGGCGCACATACTTAAAACAAAGTTATTCGCACACCATACTATAGATGGCGCTCTCACTATAGACCGCCACATTTACAAAATAAAAATAGTTCGGTAGCCAATGAAAATACCATGTTCATTTGCATATCGACCGTGAAAATACCAAAAACATTATTGCATGGGTGATATGCAAATTAGTTTGGGCCAAAATAAGTGACTGCCTAAAAGTACCATTACTGTTGTTCAAATTTCATTTTACTCGGCAAGTACATGTACCCCAAGGGGAAAATATCGTACTTCTAAATATTGTTTATTCCGAAAAACTGTACTCGTGAAGGGACTACTTTGTTTGCTCTCAGACCTCATTTGCATATGGGTTGTGGAAATACCGATTTTGATTTCAGGGACGAATCAAAATAAACTGCAGTACATATGTAATAATTTCTAGTACTGCATGGCGAATTGAGTATTATTAGTTGTTATCAGACTTATCCTTGTCCGGGATTTTTTGAACAATGTCTCACATTTCCGAAAAAATATTCGAATACTAGTTGGGGCATAGACCTTAGAATATCTATTAAGGTCTATGGTTGGGGTGAATATGAATTAAATACTTAGTATCCATATGATCTTTTGAAAAATCAGCGAAACAGTTCACAACCACGATTATGGTGAATTTGCGAATTTTCAACAAAGACAACGGCTCCGGTCAGTCATGAGTTTGCTGTGTCATGAAGTCAACATTTTACAATGTTGAACACTACTTTTAGGTCTTGACATTGTTAAATTATTTCGATTTTTGGGAGAAATAAAAAACTGAAAAAAAAATGATTTTGACAAGATAATTCAGAAATTTATATTAAGAATAATTCATTGCACCCATAAATTATTTTCATAATCACTGATTACACACAAATATTACAGAAAAAAAGATAATTTGCTATATCCTTGTTTGCACGTCATGTTCACAAAATTATTTGTAAGGGGTGCCCTTTGAAATGACAAATTTCCTCGATGTTTTAGCGAGTACTCCCTGCCGGGTATATAGCGAATTCTCGCACTAGCATAATTTTGCTCGAGTTCACTCATCGATTTTCCAAATGCACAATGCGTTTTAAAATAGCATAATTATATTGTGTGAGTGGCTGGTGAGACTGTTTCACAACGCGTTATATTTATTCCAACGCGCGTGGCCGGCGCGTTTATCTAGTATTTTTATTTTTGATATGTAGCACTCGCTGCGTTTATTTTGTCATGTCTCGCAACTGAACGTCCAAGCTGACTTTGTTTTGGCTGTAAATGTAACATTAAAAAAAAGTACTACATAGTACCACACTGCTGATACGTGTGAGTATGTATTACTTTATTTATTAAATTACTACTTTATTTTGCACGTTTAAAATGAGGGATTGTACGTCGGGCTCCCCAATGAAGCCGATAGGGCAAAATAGGGCAGATTGAAATTTGCCGCTATGTTTAGAAGAATCCATGTCCCGACCAATCAGATTTCATATTTTATTAATGGCGTATTCCCATTACCTGCCTCTTTGAGCTTGCGCGTAGAGGCGGGGACCAGCCAAGTGGCAGAGGCACTATTGCGTAAAGCGCATAGGCCTGTGGGAGATCAGGGAGCTGTAATCTCATTACAGCTCCCTGGGGAGATTGACCAAACTACATAGACCACTTTCCCGGAAGTAGCAAAACTGGGGTGCAAAAATACTCCTGATTTATCATGGCGGAAAATACAACCATGTCAGTTTACTGATAGTCAATAGAAAAGAATTTTATTTTTGTTACGTCGATTGGTACACCCAGGAGCACAATATCACGCGTGCAAGTTACACCCCAATTTCGCATGCGCGCGCATGCGAAAAACCGGTCTTCGACTTCCGGGAAAGTCGTCTATACCAGTAATTCAAAGTGAAAGCTGACCCAAACTGGCCGTTGGCGGCACAGTTCCGTTATACTAAATAAAAGAGCATCTCACTTAAAAAAAACTTTATTGATATATGTTTGTACTTATGTTGGTATCAAATATATTAAAATTTGTGGAAAAGGGCAAGAGCTCCTGGAACCTTACAATGTCTGTACGGTGTCCTAGGCTCGGCGGCAAAATAATCTGCATGCGTAGAGTCGACTGTGTGACGTAATTTGAAAACATTCCACGTTCCGTTCTATGTAAACGTGCCTGTAATACTACAATAAAGCCATGATCATACATACTGCCTGTTTAGATTTACATATTTGAGATGTTTCTGACATTCCTCGCTGTTTCCGTGCAAATTTTATATATATATATAAGAAAAAGTTTTTTATTCGCCCAACTTTCGAAAGTAAAAGGAAACCCCTGAACAGCCACGAGCGTAAGCGCTGACGTCAGGTAAACAAGGGAAGTAGAACGAGCAACGAGAAAGTGATAGACCAATCAGAATGCCGGATTCGTTACTAGTTACTCATGACACTTGAGGCCAGCCAATGCGTCTCCAAGTGTCTAGACTGCTTGTATCCAAAAACCTTGGTATGTTATAAGATATTTTCACTTCTTCTTTCTTTAGTGGAGTCTAAAGCTGCCGCATCTCTGGCTCATATATCATTATTGAATGAATGAAGTGTAATGGAATTTGTTCAATGGTATAAGAGTATATTGAAGACGTGTTAAATATGCGCACATATCTAGAAAACCGCACGAGTATCAAATGAATATTAAACACGTTCCACATGGCCTATTATTAAGTTAGTTAGAAACAAGTTGTGCTATTATGGAATTCTCGAAAGAACCCCTCCCACGATTTCCTGGAAAACTTTGACAAAGTCAAGTGATTTGCATATTATGGGTTAACTGGAAGGCCGAGTTGCTGAGACGAACCAAGGAGTTGTTTCTCGATGTATATAAGAACAGTTCGAATTCTTCATTTTTTACAGTTGTGAATATGACATCGAAGATATGATTCTACGTTCTGTTCGGGTGAGTAACGATTTTCTTGGGACACAGTCGACCATGGGCGTTCAGTGATTCACAACAGATCCCAAACCACTGCACTGCAATAGCATGCCCGGTAACGAGATATGTAACTTACTCAAATTGACTAAGTGTTCAAAACGTCATAAAAAAGGCGCGCCGACGAATGTACCGGCGACTGACTAACTATGCCGATCCCACTTTAGGTCATTTTTATTATCTTTGCAGCTCCGCTGTCGACTTTGTCGAGCGGAGCTTATCATATGAGTGATTATCCGTCGTCGTCCGTGTCGATGTTTTACTTTTTCGACTTCTTCTCGAAAACTACAAGCCTGAATGATTTGATACTTGGTGTATATGTACCTTGGGAAGACCTCTCTTAGATTTGTTCATTTCATGATGATATGTTCAAATCTTCAATTCTTCAATTTTGGTGAATATTTTTGTCATTTTTGGTAAAATGTGACATTTTCAACTTCTTGTTAACAACTGCAAGTCCAATTGCTTTGATATTACATATATAGTTACTACATGTGGACCTCTCTCAGATTTGTTCATTTTGTAATGATATCTTTAATTCTCTAATTTTGGTGAATATTTTTGGTAAAAAGTGATAATTTCAACTTCTTGTTAAAAACCGCAAGTCCAATTGCTTTGACATTACATATATAGGTACTACATGTGGACCTCTCTCAGATTTGTTCATTTTGTATTGATATCTTCAATCCTTCAATTTTGTTGAATATTTTTGTCATTTTTGGTAAAAAGTGATATTTTCGACTTCTTGTTAAAAACCATAAGTCAGATTGCTTTGATATTACATATATAGGTACTACCGTGACATGTGGACCTCTTTCAGTTTTGTTAATTTCGTGGTGATATCTTCATTTATCTAATTTTGATGATTATTTTTGTCATTTTTGGTGAAAAGTGATATTTTTGAATTCTTGTTGAAAACAGCAAGTACCGTTGCTTTGATACTATACATATTGTTCATTTTCTAATGATATCTTCTGTTCTTTAATTGAAATGTGCATTGCTAACAGCGGAGCTATCTCAGCCGACAGGCTGCTTGTTTAAGACTTTTACCAGCTGCCTCATGGTAAATATTTGAGAGTAAATGTTCTGCTTCATCAACTGCCTGTTGTGTGTCATCAAAGTTTGCATTAGAGAAATCATTGATTAGCTTACAAATCTCCTTGCTGTGTAAAGCATCATTATAAAGAAGCTTGGAATTATCATGCCAAGAATAAAAGTATTTAGGGCCATGAATTGTAGTACAATTATTTTTATTGTCTAGTTGAAAGAATTCTTTATCTAGGCGAACCCAGATAAAGCAAAGACTATAGTCTTTGGATAAAGTCACCACTGTTACTTGCCATTTGTTTTACACCCTGTTTATACAGGTTTTTAAAATACATAGAATGAAAGTGGCAATAGTTGGGGATTTTAATCTTTGAATCAAAATCAGTCTTGGTTTCAACTAAACTAACAAAATCAAAATCACTAATACTATTTAAAAAATCTACGCCATTAATTTTCTTGACTAGACTGCCATAAATATTCCAAGTCGAAAATTTTAAACTACCGTAAAAACTCCAAAATTTCGACCGGTTTTAAATGATTTGTGTTAGAAATGTGACGTGTTTTTAGAGTCAAAATAAAGGTGCATTTTCGGACGGTCGAATTTTTTAGAATAGAAATCAGCAAATGAAAAATGGGGATGATAGACAGTGTGCTTCGTTAGTTTTTAAAAAAAATCAATGTCCGTCAATTGACGTAAACTTCCCCATGTTTCACGGTAAAAGCAAAGGTCGTGGCCGAGTTGTAGGCTAAACAACTCAAAATCAAAACAAAGTCATCAATCAGTGAGTATTATGACAAGGAAAACAAAACATCAAGACGCGGAGAAGAGGTCAGCACAAAATTAGGTCAAAAGACAAAACTGTATCGCACTACCTAGGAAAACTTGCGAATGTTCGAAGTACAGGTACCCATTGGACAAAAGATACATGGAAGTTTAGCAAACTATCTCCCCGACCCAGTGCAATGTATCCGGTTAGAATCAAAGCTCGCGTGTCCCTTATTTGAGGGACCAGATTCTGCCGTAAATTCAAACCACTCACCAAAATATGGATTATTGCAATATTGGATTCATCGCGAATGAAGAGAAAGCGGAACGTGTGCGCCACATGCTGCGTGGTTCATCTTACGTCGTTAAGTTCCAATGAGTTATTACGTAAAAACACAAACAAAACGGCCCTTTTCAGGGCCACCACACACTCCAATCACAAGAATGGGGTCAACAATAAAGTTTTATTTGTCAAAATACGAACGCGTTTGATTTATTTAAATAGTGTGTTTGTTACGGTAGTTCTCTTTTTGGAGTGTGGCCACGGTTACTAAGAAAGTAACCGTGCAGTGATTACAATACCTACCATAGTTTGTAGCCAATTTCAGTGAGTAATACAACTTCATTCGCTGACATAAAACAAGTTTTATTCTTGAAATTCGACCCTGTGTTTTAGTGTTCTCACAGTTCCCACGAGTGCTCACGTTTATTGAAACCTCGCATAAATCAAGAAATAAGTACGTGTACAAAGTGTACGAAAACATTCCTTTATTTGACCTTATCATACGATCACAAAAACAACTTTTTAAAATCTTTTTTGGGGTGGTCCTCGGGTAAGCGCCGGCCCCCAATTTTTCCCGATTTTGTATGTTCAGGCCCCTGGGCGCGTGCCCGGGGTAATACGGTAAATATAACACCGAAACCCGGCAAATAACTAGGCGACCGAATTTTTAGAGGGGTCGAAAATTTGGAGTTTTTACGGTAGACTTCATTGTGAGATGGCAGATCAAAACAAAAATTAAAAAGAAAAAAACAAACAAACAAACAGTAAGTAAGAGCTGATAAAGTGTGTTAAATACACTATTCTAGGTCAAATGTAAATATGTAAAAGATACCTATTTCAGTGTAACATGCAGACAACTGGATTCAATTGTGGATAATGTTCATAATGCTGGCGAGTAAGTTCTCTATATGTTTATTTCTAGAGTTTCTTTGGTTACTTTTATAGTATTTGTTGTCTTGTCTATATACCTGGAGTGTTTTTTTTCTCTGAGATCTGAATCTTGCATTGTGTGAGTGTTGGATGGCTTGCCTCCAGGTTGCGAAGTTATGGTCCTGTATACATATCGTTTTATATTGCTTGCAATGATTCTGGTTCCTCTGTGGTTGGGGTGGAATTTGTCTTCAAATAGACATGTTTGATATTTTTTTCGTTGTTCAGAAAGTTGTAATGATGTGTTGAACCTTGCTGCTGCTTCATTAAAGACATCTTTATCCAGTCTAGGGATGACACTGGATATGAAAATTCTCCTTGTTGGATACAACACTTCCTTGGGTTGAAAACTTCACCAAGGTCTTTCAACAGAACCAGTGACTAATAGTCATCGACACCCATCGTTTCAGGGGCTCGTAAACATTTTCTTTGACCTCGAGTGTCTTCACAAAGGACGAAGCACCGAGTAGGCCAGATTTTTATTATCCCTTGTTTCGAGAACCTGCCGAATGAACAGGAGCAGAAAATGAAATGAAAATATAATTTTATTTCAGCGTAATTTCTCGCGCCCGCCAACTTGTAAGCGCAAAAAAATGCTAAAAAAATATAATTTTTATATTCATTTTTGTTATCGCCCGCCGCATAACAAACCCAAGTTGCATTTTCATGGGAGTATCATGATCAAAGTACCGAAGTCTCACGCAGATGAGAAACAAGGTTATACATGGGATAAGATTTTATTTCATTTCTTCTCTCTGATCAATGATCTCACTTACAATTCTTTGAGAATCACACAAATCTAATGGAAAAAATAAATTAATTTTTTCTTTTTCCCACCCTCCTCAAAAAAATTGCCTTATAAAAACTCGCGAAACAAGGAATAAAAAAAGTCTGGCCTTACAGGAAGGAGAAATTAAAACACAGGATAATTTTAATGATCACAAATTACTATTTGATGTTACTGGTTCAATCCAGTCAACTGTCACAGGTAGTGTATGTAGTAAATGCAGTAGGATTTAAGTAAAACAATTAAACATTGAATCATATGTTGCAACACAGCCGCCCCCCTCCCCGACAACTGAGGGACTGTGGCTGCATGCATCAAATTAAGAAGAATACAGGAATCCATACAACATGTATTCTCTGTGTTTCATGCATCTCAGCTAAAAAATATTAGTATTGCAAAGATATTTTCATTCCATCATGATTGCTATGCCGCCACGTTGTCTGGTAGTATTAGTGACGTTATGGTGGATACGACACGAATACACCAAATGTGGTTCCAAAAAAAATTACCCTTTATAGAACAATTTCCTTGTAAATATATTCAATGCAAACAAATTAGCCATTCTAATACGTTTCACTAGTATAACGTAAGAATATGAATCTTGGTATAATTTAACCGATAGTGCTCGTCCTGGTTTTGTTACGTAATGTAGTTACACTGATGTTACTCGCTAATGATAAGGATGGAAAAAGATAGTCAAATTAACTTTTATTTTTTTTCCAATTTTTTCCACTGTTGAATTTTACATTTATTTACTGTAATTTTCTGAAACAACAATTACCGTAATCCTTCTATCAATTCGGCCTCTATTAATTGGACCACCTAATTTTGTCTGCAAAAATACTTTTTGTTTTTCCTCTTTTAGTTGGCCCACTCACAGGAAAGTGGGCATTTCAAATTGCTATCATCCCAGCAAATGTTTCTCACAATGAACAATAAAACAAGTTTACTATGTTGGTCTTCCTGTGCATTATTCTCTCACTTCACCCCTCATTTACCCACAAAGAAACAATGAAGTCCTCCACAAGGCGTTGACTGTGTGAGCTTTGATAAACCCAAGTGCGTCTTTGTGGGGTCAAACTGATGTCATATGCTAATCACTTTCACTGTTGCTTGCAGCATGATTTATGAATACCGGCAATTTAGACAAAAACAAAATTAATGTAAATGAACTAGTAACCACAATTTTCCTACCACTGGGCCTATAGTAATTTGATAGCGGCACACTAACATCTTCTAAAACAGTCATGTAACCACAATCCCTCTATACGCGTTCTGGAAACGACTAGCGTTCTTTTGTCTCGAACCGTGGTGCGAGTAAACAAACCGTTCACACCGGGCCGAGGGAGTCAGGAAGTCAGACAGATTACAATACCGTCAAAATATTCATTAAAATCGGAAAAATTACCGTCATGCAAAGCGATACCTCATTGTATGACTTCACTTTGACTTCAAATTTGGGCAACCACAACGTAAACAAACATGTAAACAAAATTATCACTATGAAATTTGGGTTTTTTGAACTCTGATACGCATCACACCCAGCCTACCAACTCATAAACATCCAGTTCCTGCAATGCAAAGATTAATATCAGGAATTGTGTTCATTTTCTCGTTTTAATAGGGAAAAAACTTCGCGTGCCCATATGCTGACATCGCTAAACAAATCTTGTCAAAATGGCGTCGTTTATGTTAACGTAGTCGATCGAAAAACCTGTGATATTTCTGATTCTTGGGGGGTTCATAAGAGTTCAAGTCAACTATACAACAACTAATGATTTTATTCTATGTAAAAGTATATAACAATGCTTCAATGTTTGTATATAAATGATTTTTTTAGCACAGAATTGAGTACACTGTCATTTCAAAACGTCGCCATTTGCATTTACGATCTAAAATGCATCCATAAAAGTCGCTCAATTTAACATTAATAAAATGCGGTGTGACAAATAACAAATCAGCCCACCATTTTTTAATGATATGTTTCGATCATAAAATGTCAAAATCGAAGACAAATTTTGGTTTCGCGCCGAGAAGTATGGTAAATAAAATAGAGTTCATTTCAATAACCCCAAAATCAAAAACGACAAATATCTGGGTAAAGGTATGAAAATTTGTTGCGAAAATGTGTCACTGCTGGTAAAATAGATGAATTAAAGAACTACTCGCTGGCTAAAATATGACCTTATACAGATATCCTGATTAAAAAATTATGTGAAAAAGCATGAATTCTGGAATAAACAACTAAGTTGTAAAAAAATACATAACACCGACGATGTCAAAAATAGTGGCCGGCTGCGTACTGATCACGTGACAATGCTTTGCCCATACCCGCAATGTGCCTTTGCCAGGGAAGAAGGCCAATTCACACCTAATACAATGACCGTTTCCAGACCGGGGATAGAGGGACTGTGATGTAACGTAATCAATCATTCAGCTTGTCTGCATCTAAAGGCATTTATTGTTTACTGCAAATATGCAAATGAGGAGATAAGTGGAGATGCATTTATTTTAAAACATGCTAATGAAGGGACAAAGTGTAGATGTTTGAACTGAGACAGTGCGTCTTTGGAAGTCAAACTTGTGTGTCTGCAAGGAAACATTGGTTCCACATTGATCTGTGATGGCTGTAAAACATTCATGTAATCAATTGTTTAGCTTGCATTTAGATTTTCCTTTAATTTTTTTTTATTACAAGCCAATATTTCTGTGAAGTATTCACCTATGTTCGTCAATGTCTTGCCATGTTTTTTGACTGCTGGCCATTTATCTAGTCACAGTGATTAGACATGACGTTTTATATAAATTGAAGTTGGTAAAACATTTTCAAGGCCACCCCAATCCTCCAGATTATGCTAAGCAGTACTAAAAAAATAGCATGAGAAAAAGGTTGAGCAAGTGTATGTGTTATTTTTATTGCAAATTACAACTGGCATGATTGAACTATAATATAATAAAACTTGACAAGCTCTGTGGATGGTACATGTAGCAGTGCTGCCACTGATCTCTTCTTGAAGTGGTAGTTTCTTTTTCGTTCTCAATCCTGCAGTTCAGTTACTAGAATTTATACCCCTATAATTCGACCACTCAAAATATACCTCTGCTAATTCGACCACACAAAAAAAATAATTTCTGTTTTTCTTCTGATAAATCGGCCACTCCCAAAAATAAATATTTGTTCATGGCCGAATTGATAGAAGGATTATGGTAGGATAGTTACAGGAATATGACTACTCTATAGTTACATTATTAATAACAAAAGTTCTCTAAATCACTGTTAAGTAGTACCAGTTTACAAAGTTTTCCCAAGCTATGGTACCATAATTTTTCCCGTCAAAATGTTGCCTTTTTTTTAATAAAATTTTTGAAGTTGACCCAAAATATTGGATAAAATTTGAAAAAAAAATGATCTGGGTTACATTTTGTGAAAATTGAATAATAGTAATTTACTTTCGAATTCAATGATTTTTTTTTATTTTGACAAAATTGCATTAACATTCTAAGCCCTGGATCTACAGCAGTATTCTGAAATAAGCCATGTGTGTATTTGGTTACTATAGAAATGACACGAATGTATAAAGCTTATACTAGTATGCTGCAGATCCTGGGATATTTGATTCAAAATCTTCCTCTTTGTATCTTGCTCGTAATGATGATGGGCAATCTACAAGAATTCAAATGTTAGGTTTGTTATCTGCGTAAACAGTTTTATCACTGGTCACTGTAATCACTTTTTTTTATCTGATCTTTACAAATATATGCATTGATGTTTAAAAGCATATGCATGATATCAGTTTGTATAAAATCTGGATCAAGTTAGATTTTGGTTTATCTATCATGCTATAATGGGGATGAGCTGGGGGAGGGCAAGAGGGTGTTCAAACATATTTTAATGTGATATTGGGCATGCTTAAAACTGCTGTTGACAAATGTTTTTGTAATAAATGAAATGAAGCTGATTATTAGGACATATTGATGACTTCTTTCTTGTTCATTTAAATTCATAATTTAAAGTAATTTATAACCATTATTTCTGATATTGGTTGTATTGTATTTTTATAAGTATATCTAGATAAGTGATAGTTCAATGATTCAGTAAACAAAATATAATTTGGGGTTAATATGTGCCTCTATTAGAGATACCCTTTAAAAAAAATAGAGCACATACGTTAATATGCACAGTTGTTGTTTAACTTCTATGTCATCAAAATTAATTTACATCTTCAAGTTGACAAATTATATAATGTTTACATTTATGCTAAATTTAAACCCCCAAATCATCATCATCATTATTATTAGAATATGAACACCAAATATTACAAAAGCCTGTCATCTACGTGTAGTCTCATCGTCTTTTCATTTGAGATTTGCTAACGTTGGTTCATCCCAAAGGGCGCGTAATAAACTTTGCATCATTTTAATTCCAGGGAAATCGCAATTACAAACACAAGTATGAAGGGTTTCTTAACACCCTTAGAACACTAATAAATAATGTTTCCTGTTCTGAGATGGCTGAAAAAATGGTAGGATTTCATGTCCTTTATTCCTTTTTCCGTTTATTTGACAAAAACCATGGAAAAACGGCGTGATGCTACCTTTCAAACAGACATCAATGCTGCCCCGAAATGAATAAGGTTGCCATTGTTGTGAAGATTGTTTTTATATTTTTTATTCTTAGAGATGTTATTTTTAACTACTTTATTTTTTACTACATGTACAAATTAACTAAATTTGAGAGAAACATTTCTCTCCTCAGCATCAGCTATACTGTAAACATCATTCTATATCAGGTTACTACTTTGTTTGTGAGTCGGCCCATTCTCCCTTAAGATTCATAAAAAGTAATTTTCACGACTGAAATACAATAAATTACTGCTCCTACGCATAAAACATGGTGCGGGTCAACTTGATATATACTTTTATAAATCGTTAATGTTTTCTGGAATGCAGCCAATCCATTCTGTAGCAAATCAAATAAAACTATACTGGATTGAAGTAATGTTATTCTGGTCTGCTGGTCTGGAAGTAATGTTATTCTGGTCACACACACACATTTATTTTTTTATGACGACACAACAACACAAAACAGAGAATTGAATACATTGAAATATTGGGTCAGTCGTTCCCCTGTGTTTACCTAAACTACATTTACGCTCAACTCATATTACATTTGTTATAAAATTCTCTCAAATTTAATTAAATCTGCAACCATTTAGCTTGACGACAAGTCAAAACAAGCTCTTAAAGTACTCTGAATGCATTAATTATTAACTTGGTTTTGATTTCATTCTTTTCGCTGATAAGTGAAATTCGCTAAATTAAAGCCACTTGGACATAAAATTAACAATAGAATTAATTGTTTCTCTGCCAAATTAGTGAATTTAAACCCCAGTGAATATGCTTAAAATATCAATATATTGAAATTTAATAACTATGAAAATACATGGTTTTACAGTAATTATAGCAGTCATATATTTAATATGTTGCTAATGGCTTCTCATTTTGCTTGTTGAACAGTTTTTATTCTAATTTTGGCACATTGCAAAAATGAATTTTAAGAAAAATATTAAATATTAAGTTTTTCGCCACTGTGAGATTATTTCCTTTAATAAAGGTACTAGTTAAATAAATCCATTATTTAAGAAGAAGTATTAAACTGTATTAAAAAAGAATTTATACAAATTTAGAAATTACTGTGTTTAAGTTTGCTTTCGGAGCGCCCTATGATGTCTTTGCCCATTCTAAGACTTGTAATAAACCAACCAGCTTGCGAATATCTTTCAACAACTGTTTTGTGTGGATGCGATCTGATGTAAGGCTATTGTCTATCAGTTATTACCATGGACACATATATGCATATGTAATAGCATTAGAGACCGTTATTTTCACTTCATGTGTTTCTGGCGAGAGTCACTATGTACGTGTATGCATGCATGTAAACAAGTACACCCTTCAATACGTCACAATTATAAGACAAACAATGCCAACACTTCTTTGAAAAACATATTTATTTTCTCTCACAGGTCAATGCTACTTGCATTTATCATTTTACACATTTCTGATATGTCATTGGCAACAGGTCATAGGTCATATTTTATGCCATAGCTTTGTTTAACAATCTATTAAATATGGTACCGGTCCGTCCTGTCTTAAAACATGTTTAATTGCTTTTGGAAACCTAAGTTTCTCAAAGGTTAAAAATAGCTTTGATGGCCGGATAGACACAGGAATTTCTTAAAAGCTTGCCTAGTTATTTTTTGTTACTGGTTATTTGAATGCCCCCCCAAAAAAACTTGAATATCTGAACTACCGTAGTTTTTGAACCTCAGTTGTTTGATTCTGACTGATTTTTATGTTGCTATATAGAGTATGGGTGACCATTATAATGTCTGGGGGGGTGGTGATAAATTGCTTCACACACAAAGAAATTAAAACATTCTACAGGGAAAGTTATCCCTGAACATAGCTTTTAACTGTAGGTGAACTAAAAAAAATTACACATTTGCCCCCCCCCCAGTTTTTAATGGTCTATCCTTATCGTTGGTACCCACACTTACGTCAGATTATGTCACGGTTATATTTTGTCACAATGTATAGCATTCATTCAATCGCACGGTTTTCACTCAAATTTTGTAGTTGTTACAATCTGACGATTTCTCGTTGTGCCACCATTATTATTACCTCATGGTGTTCGAAATAAAGAATATATATCAAATGATTAACTAATTCTTATGACTGAGTGATTTGCGTTATTCGACCGTGAAATTCCCTAAATAGATTGCGACTATCCCCTCAACCCCAATGAACCCCATTGCAATGTACAGTACTAAATAATTTCACCCGACTTAATATGATAATCATCTCTAGTGATTTTGAAGCGGTTTACAGTACGACTTGTTTGACGTATATCAGATTTTGTCGCCTTTCCCAATAATACACCTGCATAATATTGTTCTGTTTTTTGCAATAATTTTGATCAAGAAATGTAGGAGATTAGAAGTTATGTCCACTTATCCTAGATTAACTAACAGACTGTAAAAAAGAACACATGAAAATGTGCAAAACATTGTTCTAAAATGTTGGCGGGGAAAAAAATCAAATGTTTAAAGTATAAGAAATAGCTGTTAATTATAGATTGAAAGCAAAAACAAGTATAAGTGTTTAACAAAAAATGAACATGGCATATAATTGAATGATATAGATCCTAATTGCTTTACTTTTAGTCATTTACTGAACCAGGAAGTTAAAATTCTTCCATTAGTATGTGTAATGTTATATATCTTAAGTTCTTCTCTGAAAAATCTAATTTCCTGTTTATTCTTAAAATGCAGGGCTATGGGTTTTCACTATTTCAGCAGATGGAAAGTATCTGCTGCAGGACAAAAACAGGATGCCATCAAACACCACAAAATGGCCGCCTATTATTTTTAGGCACAGAAAAAAAAATATATAAAACTTTCAGTTCAATTTATTTACAAATTAACATGAATGCATGTTTTTTTAGCTCCGCTATCGACTTTGTCGAGCAGAGCTTATCATATGAGTGATTGTCTGTCGTCGTCCGGTGTAGTCCGCCGTCTGTCGTCGTCTGTGTCAACTTTTTACTTTTTCGCCTTCTTCTTGAAAACTACAATTCTTATACTTGGTGTATATGTACCTTGGGCAGACCTCTCTTACATTTGCTCATTTCGTGATGATATCTTTCATTCTCTATTTTTGATGAATATTTTGGACTTATTGTTGGAAACTGCAAGTATGATTGCTTTGACACTATATATATAGGTACTACATGTGGATCGCTCTCAGATTTGTTCAATTCGTGATGATATCTTCAATTCTTTTTCAATTCTCATTTTGATGATTATTTTTGTCATTTTTGGTACAAAGTGATATTTTCGACTTCTTGTTAAAAGTCGCATTGCTTTGATATTATATTTATAGGTACTAGATGTAGACCTCTCTCAGATTTGTTCATTTCGTGATATCTTCAGTTCTTTAATTGAAATGTGCATTTCTCAGCCGAGAGGCTGCTTGTTTTAGTCCTCATTGGATAAAGTCTGAAACAGTGACTTATGTTTCAGGTTTAGCATAAGTCAGAGTTCATCTGAAACATCAGTAATCTGATTATAAAATGGACTTTTTTAGCTATCAAAGTGGACTGTCTACAATATATCTTGTCTTTAGTTACATCACTCTAGTTACTTTTCTTTTAATTTTCAGGTGGGTGCTTTGTTTTTCGTTTTAATGTGTTCACATCAACCATTTTCTCATGCCCATCTGATGTGAAGTAACACATGAGTAGTTGACAGACTGTGTCTGAAATATAATATCTATTACAGAAAACTAATTAATAACCACAAATATTAATTTTATTATTGCTCATACATCAACCTGGATGGGGATTATTTATATATCATTTTTAATAGCAATAATTTGGTATATAGTTTAGAAACAGCTTGTACTGTATTTTACGTAAAACATGAACAGATCACTTTTCAGATCATGTTTCAGTTTATCATATACAAATTTGTGTTTACAACTGGTTTTTAATCCGTGTCGAAAACGTGCACAGAATGGTCGTTTTGTGCACGTTTTCGACACGACTTATCAGCCATCTCAAGTGCCAAATCCATGAAATAAACAATTAATGTCAATAGAGTAGCCTAGGTGATAAAAATGGATTAAGTACTGGCAAACCAACTTCTGCATAGGTATGTCTCTAAACGCTTGCTTCTTGGTTGATTTAGTCATCTTTTTTGAACTCAGAAGCCAACAAAATCTAATATTACATGTGAGAACGAAACAAATCCGTCAAGATTTCACGTTTTCCTGTAAAAGGGATGCTGGCTGTTACCTCTCTGGACTCCCTCCTCGCGTATACTATTACTGGTACTACCATGGATTAGTACCTTCCATGGTACTTCCAACTCTAACCATGTCCCCATTTGATGACGCACGTCAAGCTATAAATGGACATCAATAGTCATTTCGCCCAATATTTCGCTTTTATAACATTTTAATCAACAGCATATCGCCTAATTTCCGACCGGAAAAACGACCATGTTTTTATCCCGTTTTTTTCTCTCTCGCTTATTAAAAACACTGACCGCTTGTTCAAACACTAAACACTGACACATGAGTTGTCGAAATGGTTGTTTTAGTGCTAAAGTTTGAGGATTCAACGAGTATTAACCATTATTTAATTTCGAACGACACTTCCAAACCATCATACTTTTTTTCGTTCGCGAACGTAACTTGAACTATGACCTCTTGTTATGTGAACGTTCCACAACAAGCTGATAGAGCGGGACTGTGTTTCGTTTGAATCCAGGGCTGCTACCTCGTTTCAACAATATGATTATCGAGATAATTACGTGATACAGGCAATGCTAACTCCTAGGGCAGAGAGCAGAGACACCTGGAAAATATTGATGCCATGACTATGTATTTAAAATGCGAGCGTGCAGACGAGCGATATTTCTGGGTTCGCGCGTTCGAAAAATTAAGCGGAAATTATTCAACATGCGATTGCAAAAGCGAGTAAAAATAATGATCGAAAAGCAGAAGCGAGCATGAGGTTGGGTGAAATTAGTGCTGTACATTCAGGTCCTTTGTAAAAATACGATCGGCCAAGATCTATATCATTCTGAAGCACGCCAGAGGCAGACAAAATGCAGTTTTAAATATTGACACCGTTCGTATTTTTTAAATGAGTCAAAAAATAAATAAATTGTATGCTGCTTAAGCGATGATCGATCGAAACAGACTCGTTTTGCAAGTTTTAACGGCTACGTTCTGCTGAAGATATAAGACTTCACTTTCGGAGTTATTACCGAAGATAATGGTTATGTGAAATAGATTAGCATTCATGTAGGTCCAATCAGTACTGTTGTATCGTCTATATCGTCAACCGAACGTTACTACCCGGACCTGCTCGTCGATTATTATTGCAAATGTCATTTCTTTCTCCCTGGTCAATGAATCCAGAATCAATTGGGTAAAAGTACGTTATTTTAGAATGATTTTCATTTGGTTTCACGTGATAGTTTATCTGATTTATCATATAGCATTACAAACAGGAAGTCCTCGGCATGAGTCACAGTACTAGTATACCCCAGACCACTCGTTTTGATGAATGATCTGGGTGTGGCTTGTGGGTAAGAATAGAAAATGAATTTCGGTGAGGTTGTGATTATTTGGATTTTTGAGAACGGATGTTTACTATTGAAATGAAATTATCACGTCTAGGGGTTAATTGTTAATAGGTGAAGTGATGTTAAAAACATAAGTAGTTATCATATAGAGTTACAAACAGGAAGTCCTCGGCATGGGTCACAGTACTAGTATACCCCAGACCACTCGTTTTGATGAATGGTCTGGGTGTGGCTTGTGGGTAAGAATAGAAAATGAATTTCGGTGAGGTTGTGATTACTTGGATTTTTGAGAACGGATTGTTACTATTGAAATGAAATTATCACGTCTAGGGGTTAATTGTTAATAGGTGAAGTGATGTTAAAAACATAAGTAGTTATCATATAGAGTTACAAACAGGAAGTCCTCGGCATGGGTCACAGTACTAGTATACCCCAGACCACTCGTTTTGATGAATGGTCTGGGTGTGGCTTGTGGGTAAGAATAGAAAATGAATTTCGGTGAGGTTGTGATTATTTGGATTTGGATATTTACTATATAATAATAATAATAATGAATTTATTGCATCCTTAGAAATAATTTCCATTGGTTGAACAGCAATAAAATGTTAGTAATAAAGTACACTACATATGAAACTAAAGTAAAAGTAAAATGTCAGTTATTGTTATTTCTGATTTCAAATATTTTGTATAA
This sequence comes from Saccoglossus kowalevskii, assembly GCF_978046115.1. Taxonomy (NCBI): domain Eukaryota; kingdom Metazoa; phylum Hemichordata; class Enteropneusta; family Harrimaniidae; genus Saccoglossus; species Saccoglossus kowalevskii. The sequence goes on along the minus strand of NC_140649.1, from coordinate 17,936,091 downwards.
GTATTCACCAACTTGTCTTATTATTACGTCTTCTCTTGAACTCATAATATATTTCAATATCTGATTATCACTTTTCCATTCTTCTGGAATGTTGATATTATTAAATAGCTTTTGTCTTTCTGTTTGGTACCTAAGACATTCCATGAAGAAATGTTCTTCATTTTCAATTTTGATCTGGGAACATTGCTTACAGATTCTGTCTTCTAAAGATATTTTGGGTTGGGTATGTCTACCCTTCTCAATTTCTAATACATGACTGCTTATTCTGAAACGAGTCCATAAGATTTTATGTTTCAGATTACATAAGAGCAAATATGGTTCAAAAGTGTACGAGTCTTTAAACTTTATATACATTCTCAGTTTTCTATTATCATTTGTTACACTCAACTTCCAGAACTCTACATACCTTTGTTGGATGTTTTTTCGTATGTTTTTTATTTTACTGTGTGGTAATTTTTGAGGTATGACAGACAAGGACAAGTTTGTAATATTTTCGGAGACTATGTTTTTACTGATTTTGTTGTTTTTTGTTCTTCAAAGGCTTGTTTTGTAATATTACTGTCTGGTAAGGCACTAATACGATACCAGTATTTAATAAGATTCTCTTGAATATCTATAAGTAATGGGAATTTACCAAGTTCAGCTCTGCATGCTGCATTTGAGGAGAATTTACTCACACGTACCTAGTATTTTTTTGCAGAATTTCAAATGTAACTGTTCAATTGGTGTTTTGTCCCATCTATTATTGTCTAGTATGTCATGTCCCCAAGTTGTTGATCCATATAACAAAATTGGTTTAATAAATATCTGAAAAAGGTGCATAACTGTTCTACAGTCAGTCTCTCTTGGCATTGCTTTCAACAGTGCATACATTGCTCTAGTAGCTTTGTCTGCTAAACGTTGTCTTGTTTCTTGGAACTTTCCATTTGATTGTAAAGTTATACCTAAATAAATATAAGAATTGACACAACTTATATTTTGTTCTTGGAATTGAAATGACTCTCTCTTTCTCATTGTTCCCTTTTTGAAAATCATAACTTTAGTTTTATTAAGATTTACCTGTAGTTTCCATTTGTGGCAGTATTCAGATAGTTTATTTAATGCATTTTGCAAACCTAATTGTGTTGTTGAAATCAATACTAGGTCATCTGCATAAAATAGAGAGTTAATTTTATAATTATTTAATGTTACCTGGTTTACTGAATCTTTTACTGTGTCATTCAAGTCATTAACATAAAGACTAAAAAGCATTGGACTTATAGTACATCCCTGTCTCTTGTATAACCCTTATTTGTATTAAATATTTTTTTGCCAAAGTGAATACATGTTTTAGTATAATTATGTCATGTTTTTAATTAAATGATAAAGTTTCCCATCAATTCCGTTCTTTAATAATTTATAAAATAAACCATCCCTCCAAACAGTATCGAAAGCCTTGCGGAAATCTACAAAGCATGTATATAGTTTACCATTTTGTTTCAGGTATTTATTAACTATTGTTTTTAGAGTAAAAATGTGATCAGTAGTCTGATAACCTTTTCTAAACCCAGCCTGGTTGTTATTTATAATATTATGCTTCTCTGAAAAATCACATAACCTATTATTGACTAAATTACAGAACACTTTGCCTATACAACTGGAAACTGCTACCCCCTATAATTTCCTGGTTCGTCCTTATCCGTTTTTTAGCTCCGCTGTCGACTTTGTCGAGCAGAGCTTATCATATGAGTGATTGTCCGGCGTCGTTCGGCGTCCGTCGTGCGTGTCAATGTTTTACTTTTTCGACTTCTTCTTGATAACTACAAGCTTGAATGCTTTGATACTTGGTGTATATGTACCTTGGGTAGACCTCTCTCAGATTTGTTCATTTCATGATCATATCTTCAATTTTGTCATTTTTGGTAAAAAGTGATATTTTCGACTTCTTGTTAAAAACCGCAAGTCCAATTGCTTTGATATTACATATATAGGTACTACATGTGGACATCTTTCAGATTTGTTCATTTTGTAATGATATCGTCAATTCTCTAATTTTGGTGAACATTTTTGTCATTTTTGGTAAAAGTGATATTTTCGACTTCTCGTTAAAAACCGCAAGTCCAATAACTTTGATATTACATATATAGGTACTACATGTGGATCTCTCTCAGATTTGTTCATTTTGTAATGATATCTTTAGTTCTCTAATTTTGGTGAATATTTTTGTCATTTTTAGTAAAAAGTGATATTTTTGACTTCTTGTTAAAAACCGCAAGTCCAATAACTTTGATATTACATATATAGGTACTACATGTGGATCTCTCTCAGATTTGTTCATTTTGTAATGATATCTTTAATTCTCTAATTTTGGTGAATATTTTTGTCATTTTTGGTAAAAAGTGATATTTTCGACTTCTTGTTAAAAACCGCAAGTCCAATTGCTTTGATATTACATATATAGGTACTACATGTGGACCTCTTTCAGATTTGTTCATTTTGTAATGATATCGTCAATTCTCTAATTTTGGTGAATATTTTTGTCATTTTTGGTAAAAAGTGATACTTTCTTCTTGTTAAAAACCACAATCATTTATGGTGAAAAATGATATTTTTGAATTCTTGTTGAAAACAGCAAGTCCCATTGCATTGATACTATACGTATTGTTCATTTTCTAATGAAATCTTTTGTTCTTTAATTGAAATGTGCATCGGTAACAGCGGAGCTATCTCAGCCAAGAGGCTGCTTGTTTAAAAATATGAGTAATTATACTTGTACTCCAGATGTTAGGATAAATGCCTGTATTGAATATTAAATTATACAATTTATGGAGTGGTTTAATTAGATGGTTTTTACTGTTTTTTATAAGTTCTGCACAGAACCCATCATATGCAGCTGATTTTTTGGATTTAAGTTTGTTAATTGCTATTTTAATTTCTTTTTCAGTTATTTCAGCATTGATTGTTTGATTGTTGCATATTTTCAACTATTCCTATTTTAGTCACAATGTTTTTCTGAAAGTCTGTTAAATCATCTTTAGTATTCAATTGTTTATAGTATTCAATCCATTTATCAGGTGAAATTGGGTTTTCTTGATTTCTGTCTGAATTCTTTAACTTGCTTATAATTTTCTATTAATTCAGTTGATGCAATAGCATAGTCAACTGTACTGACACCATTGTAATGGTAACAAGTTAGTTTTCCACTGGTATCTCCAGGTAATCTACCATTAAGTAAATGTATACCATTATTTTTATACAATTCTATAAGAGTTCTACCCTGTGTATTGACAGTTTCATCTTTACTATTATGGGGATTGATGTCTTCTTTACATGTATATAAATTTGACCCTGGAATGAAATTATCCATGTCATCATTGTCCTCATAGTCAGCTAACGAACCTACTCTGCTATTAAAGTCCCCAAGAATGGCAATAGTACCATTGGACGAAAAGTTTGTAATATGGTTGTCTAACCGTTCAAAAAAGTCTGGTTTACAATGTTTAGAGTTGAATGGTGGGTGGTATACAAAACAGATATACATGTCTTTTTCTAATTGAAAAAAGTTTTTTTCCAGTTTGCACCATATCATATCTTCTGATTCCGTCTGCTCAATTCTGATGCCTTTTCTCAGTTGTTGTTTTATTAATAGAGAGATACCTCCTCTAGATTTGTTTTTTCTTGATACTGAATAAGTACTATATTCTGGAATGTTTAGCAAGTGTTCTGAATCTGTGGTTAACCATGTTTCACCCAGTCCAATAATGTCATGATTTGTAATTTTCTTTATAAAGTCATTGTCTTCTAGCTTGTTACTAACTCCTTGTATGTTCCAATATGATATAGATAATGCTCGCTTTTGAGCATTGTTTATATTCCTGTGTTTTTGTTGATCCATTAGTAAGTTGTTTGTGGTCTGTGACCATCCGTCTCGTAACGAGGAGTATACCTTTTGTTATTCTTCTTTTCTTTCCATTGGCTACTGTATCCTGGCTTGCTTATTTGTCTTGTGACACCCATTAGTGGTCCAATCACATCTTTCATATTTTTCACAAAGACAGCTGTCCCACATTTATTCAGGTGCACAGTATCATATAGGTGGGTTATGTAACTGATGTTATCATTGTCTATGTAGATATAGTTATCACCATTGTTACTCATGATTTTTAACTTCTTATTAAGAACATCTATATTCTTATTTATGTTAACATCATATCTTCTGTGTATTATTGATGATACGCATATTTTGGCTGTTGGATATTTTTGCTTCATGTTGTTAATCAGTTTTCTATATTCCTCCATACACGATTCTATTGTTCATCCATCATATATATATATATATATATATATATATATATATATATATATATATATATATATATATATTTATATATTTATTTATTTATTTATTTATTTACACACAACATCCCCCGGAGGGGATGAAAAGGGTTAGAAACCAAATATTAGTAAAAGAAAAATACCTACATAAAAAGTACGGGAACAAAAAAGCATTAAAAAAAGAAAGATAAATTTGTATACGAGGAATGTGTTACTGGCTTAGTTTATGTAGGTGCTGCTGTCTTGTATTAAAACAGTTTTTTTAAATATTGCGCTAAAGGAATTGACATTTTCTCGTTACTTAGTAATGATGTGAATTTATTTTCATTACTAAATTTGTCAAAATTTGGTATACATTTATTAGCTACAATGTAAAGTTTTGATCTTATTTCCTTGTAATGAGGACAATTTATGACAAAATGTTGTTCATCTTCACCATGGTCATTGTCGCACATATTGCAGACTCTGTCTTTAAAATCCAAACCTATATGCCGGCCTGTTTCAATTTTCAGACAGTGGTTGCCAAGTCTAAATTTTGTTAAGGATTTGCGAAGTTCATTGTTTTTCATAATTGTTAAGTAGTTTTCTTGTTCAATTTTGGTTTTAAAAAGTTTGTAGGTTCTTAGTTTATTTTTAGAATTTGATTTTTTCCTATTGTCATTATTTATTTCATTTTTCCACTCAGTTGTAAACTCTTCTTTTAATTTCTCATCAATTGTTTTTAGTTTTGATAATGAGATAATATTTGTTTCATTTAAAAGATAAGAATGGTTTATATTTTTTAATATCAAATCAAGTCTTTTAAACCATTTACTTTTAATAATTTTATTGACATAGTATGCTTCTTGAAGTAGAGTATTTGTGGAATTTGCAATACGATTGGCATATTTTATCATTTGTTTCTTAATAAAAGAGTCAAGAGGTAATAATTGTTAAGTAGTTTTCTTGTTCAATTTTGGTTTTAAAAAGTTTGTAGGTTCTTAGTTTATTTTTAGAATTTGATTTTTTCCTATTGTCATTATTTATTTCATTTTTCCACTCAGTTGTAAACTCTTCTTTTAATTTCTCATCAATAGTTTTTAGTTTTGATAATGAGATAATATTTGTTTCATTTAAAAGATAAGAATGGTTTATATTTTTTAATATCAAATCAAGTCTTTTAAACCATTTACTTTTAATAATTTTATTGACATAGTATGCTTCTTGAAGTAGAGTATTTGTGGAATTTGCAATACGATTGGCATATTTTATCATTTGTTTCTTAATAAAAGAGTCAAGAGGTAATTTTCCCAATTCACTATATATTGCCATGATTGGTGTATTTTTTGAGATACCAAGAATGTACTGATAGTATGTAAGCTGGACATCCTCTACAATTGATTTTGTAGAACTTTCTTCTCCCCAAATGTCACTCCCATACACAATAACTGGTCTGATAAGTTTATCAAATAGTGACAGTAGTATGGACACGTCCAGATTACCAGATCCAATTTTGGTCTTTAATGAGAATAAACCTTTTATTCCTTTTCTTTTCAGGTTTTTCATGACATCTTTAAATTTACCACTTGGGCTTATAGTTAAGCCAAGATAATTGAAATCTTTAACTATATTGATTTCTTTTCCTTCATAAAACAATATTTCCTTGTTAAGGAGTCTGTTACACTTATTGAATATCATTATTTTTGTTTTATCTGTGTTGACAGACAACTGCCATTTTGATGTGTAGGCTGATAATTTATCCAAACAGTTTTGTAATCCCTTTTTGGATTTTGAAAGAATCACAATATCATCTGCATAGAGAAGGCAATTAATGGGTGTGTTGTGTGGCAGTGTGGGGTCACAATGATCATTATCAAAAATATTAGGCAGGTCATTAATAAATAAATTAAACAGACTTGGGCTAAGGTTGCATCCTTGTTTTACTCCGATATTTGAACAAAATGATTCTGTTAAACCATTTCTTGTTTTTACCTTATATTTCACATCACCATACATATTTTTTATAATTTTGTACATATTACCGTTTACACCATTTTTCAACAATTTATAAAAAAGACCTTCATGCCAAACACTATCAAAGGCTTTTTTGAGGTCTACAAAGCAGGCATAAATTTTATTATCGGAAATGTTATTGGTTCCTACATGGATCACAATGTTCTGGATATTCTCATTAGTTGTCCTTTGAATATATTCATCTATGTCTTTTATCTTGCGACCTGGTAGTGTTTTAATTTGTGTATTCTTGTATATACATTTTATATCAATATTTTTCAGCATTGAGTCACCCACAATAAGAGTTTGTATTTCTCTGTTCTTCTTTCTATAATGCACCAATTTATATTTATCTTGATTTTCCAGTGCTGTTTGAGATAACGTATTGTTGTTTACCAATGGTAGGTTGTTGAATAGGTTGTTGAATATCCAAGTGAATTTGCGATATTTCTCGTGAATGTTTCCGGATTTCCGACTCTCGCCGAAAGTGCCCCACCAAATGACAAAATGTGAGAGGAAGTCATACCCCTGAGCCGTAAAAACACTGGTCGTTCAGTATACTTTTAAACGAAATACATTTTTCGGTCGGCGTTTTTTTTTTTTTTTTTTTTTTTGAGAGAGAGTTTTTAGATGTTGTGTTGTGGGCAGTTGCAGTGAAACGTATAGCCATAGTGTATGTATTCACACGTTTCTAATCGATCCAAAGGTGCAACATCACTTAACCTTATATTCATTCAACTGTCCTCGTCCATAAAAAAAACGACTAGGTTTAAAGAGAAACGCCGACAACGTAAACCTGGCGCAACACTTTTGAAAGAAATAGATTCCGGCCCAGCCCATGATCACCAAGGCGGATTTCAGAAGAGAGAGAGAGAGACGTCCGGCAAGTGTTTAAAATCAGTTGACTTTTTTTGCGATCCTGATTATCATTTTATAGAGACCATTTAGTCCCTGTTAAGTAAAAGGTAGCAATAATTTTGACAGTGACACGAAAACGAAGCGTCGGACAAACAGGAAATTACACAGCCCTTACACACTGCTAACTGTTTTCATTTTCGAAGGCTAAACGTTTCTGAATTGTTTGGTGATTGGTGTTGAATGTCGAATTCACACCTCTGTTCTTTTTTACCTTTATGCTTGCAGATTGATCTGCGTAATAATTTATGAAATAAGAATCCGGGCTTGGTCAATGTGTTTCCACCATAGACCCTCATGGTTAATGGTTTCCACCAAATAAAGTTTTAATACGATGTTATAATTATGACAATCACGCCATGGATCAAGCTAACTCGAATCCACTCTGAATTTATCTGTATGTGTTTCGATCTCGATTATTTTTGTTATCCAATTAAACGCCTATTTTAACGCACTTGCCCTCGCCGTGACCCGACGCGTTCACCTATTTCAACAAAATGTCAATTTATTTCCACGCAGCTGTAATTTATTTAGTAACTGTGATTTGTCATTTTTTTATTATTTTAAAGTGATCACTATAGTCTAATGTTTAGAATGTCAAAATATGTTCTCTTTTATTTTAATTTTGAAAGTTTTACTCAGACGATCGATGAAATTAAAGCAGTGTAGTGACGTGCCTAGTAACCTGCTAAATAACGAGATAATGCCGACGTCAAAGTCTATTTTTAAGAAAAATATTAAATATTAAGTTTTTCGTCACTGTGGGATTATTTCGTTTAATAAAGGTACTTCTCACTAGTTAAATAAATCCATTATTTAAGAATAAGTAATAAACTGTATTAAAAAAGAATTTATACACATTTAGAAATTACTGTGTTTAAGTTTGCTTTCGGAGCGCCCTATGATGTCTTTGCCCATTCTAAGACTTGTAATAAACCAACCAGCTTGCGAATATCGTTCAACAAATGTTTTGTGTGGATGCGATCTGATGTAAGGCTATTGTCTATCAGTTATTAGCATGGACACATATATGTGTCGCACCTGGAATTTGACAGTCAGAAATGTATTTCTTTTTTCATTATTTATTTGAGACTAATTGGGTTAATTACAGAGAATACGTAGTGTCTGCATATTTGTATGATTCCTGTATGAGTGTTTTCCCCATGTAATGCATTATCACGCTTTCCCATATACGCTACGCAGCAACAATGATTGACAACACCGTAAGGAATGATGGGAGAAAACCAGAGGCGCAAGAAACGAAAGCGCGGGAGCATGATGCCAACTCTTCACTCTGCCGTGTTTCACTGAAATAACGGACCGTGCGTTACAATCTTAGCACATACTGGTGAACGATAATACTGAGATCTGCCAGGACTCGTGATTTGAGTTGAAATTGATTGCAACTCGTAGAATACCAAAAGTTCAAGTTACCGACGACTAAAGAAACCGCCATATTGGGAGCACGAGGCCGTACAAACAAGTACAGCGTACGCGTTCAAGCCAGTGAACGTTTTCCCGTGCAGAAACGACCCAGTGATCACGAAGAAAACTGTTTCAACGAGCCGATTCGCATCGTAGATGCTATCCTAACCCCAACACCAAAGTAGCAACCTTTATCGACAGGTACCGTTCCCTTTATATAGCGTGAAAAGTTTCACTGAACTCCACCGATAAATATAAATTAATCGAGTTGAAGCCGCACTTCGCATTACAACCTCGTGTGATTCCGAGAGTGTTTGTAGATTATAATACGAGTTCTGGATAGATTCAGGCCATTTATTTTTTTCGGTGATTCACAAAACAGGCTAAACTGAGTTCTTTCCGATGAGATATTATAATCGAGTGAATTTGTATATGTGAGGCTACGTATTCTGTTTTAATTAGAGTACATGTACTTGCTAGGCCATATTTTGAAGTCACATTTATTTAACAGCCACAGTGAAAGGCTATTGTGCTCTGCTTAACTATCGCTGTTATTGCTAATTTTCTGAGTAATTGTGAATGATTTCTGACGTCGTTATATTATTATCGTTTGATCAATATATCAATATTTGAGCGTGGAACCACCACTCTTACGGTTCTGAAGACTGTAATTAAACATATTGATATTACTTTCTTTATTGTAAGCGATATCGCGTTATATAAATGCTAGAGCACATTCTGGTGAGTTACCTTTACCAGCATTATTGGTCGCCTGACAGAGCAGTCAGACAGTTCTTGGTATTGATGGAGAGCGCCCTCATTGGTCAGTTCTCATTTGACTGGTCTTTCGTTTTTTGATAATTACATGGAAGTGCTTTTTCAAGGTCATACATTTGTATTTCCTACAGTTGTTGAGCTTTTCCAATACCCATTGTAATAGTGCATTGTGGGTAGCGTTGTACTGTTTGCCGTTAGCGGTCTGTTGATTAAATGTTGTTCCTCTGAGATTTTGGGAAGACTGAAACACAACTCTGACAGGTGTGAGTTTATTTCTATAACAATAATTAACATTTTATTTTGTGGTGCTATCACTCTCAGAGCCAAACAAGTTATTAATGATCTGTGAAGATATATAGGTTCCCGAGTACCGTATAACAGATATCCCAGTGCAGTGGTGATTGATACCATTAAAAGTTTTTACCCTTGCTACACCAAGTTTGGGATGTGGCATATGCATATGTAATAGCATTAGAGACCATTATTTTCACTTCATGTGTTTCTGGCGAGAGTCACTATGTACGTGTATGCATGCATGTAAACAAGTACACCCTTCAATACGTCACAATTATAAGACAAACAATGCCAACACTTCTTTGAAAAACATATTTATTTTCTCTCACAGGTCAATGCTACTTGCATTTATCATTTTACACATTTCTGATATGTCATTGGCAACAGGTCATAGGTCACATTTTATGCCATAGCTTTGTTTAACAATCTATTAAATATGGTACCGGTCCGTCCTGTCTTAAAACACGTTTAATTGCTTTTGGAAACCTAAGTTTCTCAAAGGTTAAAAATAGCTTTGATGGCCGGATAGACACAGGAATTTCTTAAAAGCTTGCCTAGTTATTTTTTGTTACTGGTTATTTGAATGCCCCCCCGGAAAAACTTGAATATCTGAACTAGTTTTTGAACCTCAGTTGATTGATTCTGACTGATTTTAATGTTGCTATATAGAGTAGGGTTGACCATTATAATGTCGGGGTGATAAATTAGAATTCACGCACAGAGAAATTAAAACATTCTACAGGGAAAGTTATCCCTGAACATAGCTTTTAACTGTAGGTGAACTAAAAAAAAAAATTACACATTGCCCCCCCCAGTTTTTAATGGTCTACCCTTATCGTTGGTACCCATACTTGCGTCAGATTACGTCATGGTTATATTTTGTCACAATGTATAGCATTCATTCAATCGCACGGTTTTCACTCAAATTTTGTAGTTGTTACAATCCGACGATTTCTCGTTGTGCCACCATTATTATTACCTCATGGTGTTCGAAATAAAGAATATATATCAAATGATTAACTAATTCTTATGACTGAGTGATTTGCGTTATTCGACCGTGAAATTCCCTAAATAGATTGCGACTATCCCCTCAACCCCAATGAACCCCAGTGAAATGTACAATACTAAATAATTTTTTGAAATTTCACCCGACTTATAAAAATCATCTTTAGTGATTTTGAAGCGGTTTACAGTATAACTGTTTGACATATATCAAACTTTGTCGCCTTTCCCAATAATGCACTTGCATATTATTTTTCTCATTTTTGCAACAATTTTGATCAAAATCTGTAGGAGATTAGAAATTATGTCCACTTAGTCCTAGATTAACTGAAAGACTGTAAAAAAGAACACATGAAAATGTGCAAAACGTTGTTTTAAAATGTTGGCAGGAAAAAAATTAAATGTTTAAAGTATAAGAAATAGCTGTTAATTATAGATTGAAAGCAAAAACAAGTATAAGTGTTTTAAAAAATGAACATGACATATAATTGAATGATATAGATCCTAATTACTTTACTTTTAGTCATTTACAGAACCAGGAAGTTAAAGTTTTTCCATTAGTATGTGTAATGTTATATATCTTAAGTCCTTCTCTGAAAAATCTAATTTCCTGTTTATTCATAAATCTGTATCTGCTGCAGAACAAAAACAGGATGCCGTCAAACACTACAAAATGGCTGCATATTATTTTCATTTTTAGGCACAGAAAAAAAATATATGAAACTTTCAGTTCAATTTATTTTCAAATCTACATAAATGCATGTTTTTTAGCTCTGCTGTTGACTTTGTCAAGCGGAGCTTCTCATACAAGTGAATGTCTGTCGTCGTTCAGTCACATGAGACCTAGTGTTAAAAATGCTCATATCCGTAAAACTTTGAGAATCAAATTATACTGTCTCTGATGTGTTGTAGCCAAACGTTAATGTCGTTGATTTTGCACATAATAACCCTTTTACTGTCATTATAAAGTTATGTAACCTTCCATCAGGAACAAATAGTCCATTAGCAAGTAGTCAATCTTATAACCCCGATGAGAAATGTCAGATCGCCCACATCCAAATTGTCATTGTTTCCTGGAAAAGGATGACAGTAAAAGCAGAGATAATCTGTTGTCCTGCAGCATTCTGGCCATAATTCATGCATGAGATAATGTACCTGTCCAAGCAACCCTCTCATAAGTTATGTATTAAAGTCAAAATCAGCTGGATTCCTCATCAGTTACTCTGTGGGCACAATTAAGTACGAACAAACGATTTCAACTGCACGTAACTTCTCAACATGTCAGAAATGGAATACAGACTACTAAATGCAGACTCTAAACTACTAGTACCAGGTATAAATTACAAATTATCACAAAGTAAACATGTCTATACTCAGTGTGTTCGTCGACTACCTGCATATATGCAGAGACGATGGAGTGCATTTACCTTAGGACCTTAATCAGTAATCAGGTTATGTCTTTTTTGAATTTATAACCTATTTTCAAAAATTTGCATACAAATTTATTTCTGGATTGAAACCACTCATTGATTGTGGGGCTTTAGTTTATTCCTCAGCTCCTGAGAGCGAGGTTATTTGTAGATATGTTGGCGATCACCGCTGTGTCTGCGGAAGTACTATGGGAGATTGCATGATGGGAGTGAAAAGTCTTTTGATCAGTAAGATGATTTTTAGAAAAGTGAAAACTAGATTGACTGTGAACTAAAGGTTGGTTTTAAATATAAAATATCATGGAATCTGGATGAAATAATGAAAGGAAATCGAACTGGGGGTCAAAATACGTCACAATACATCCATCATCATCCATCGGCTGTCAACAACTATGGATGCAGTAAAAGTCTTGATTTGCAGTTTGCGTGAATGGCCGGGGGAAAAAATCATGCCAATTTTGTGCTTCAGTAACAGTATTTGCTGCTTTTTTGTGCAATGGAAATTAATTCAAGAAATGCTGTCAAAGGACATTTCCTTCTAGTAAACAAAAAAACCCTGGGATGTTTATCTTGAGAAATTGAGAAGACGAAATCTCTTGGGACAGTCGTTGTTGTGAAACAATGGACATACTTCTCCAGAGTATCAAGGGTACCGGTAGTTTTGATTATTAGAAGAGGGAAACTGCTGCTTTATGGAAGAGCAAATTTCAATGTCATTGGCCACAGTAATTCTAAATCGATGTTGCTTTTAATTGGTGTTACCTGGTGTAGAAGTAATAACATTACGATGTTTTCGAGTTTGATAGTAAATTATTAATATTAAGGAATTAATAGTAAATGGTAGATAACATCAACCAGTCTAACCTGGTTGACAACAATGAAATTCTAACAGCAAGGCAATTAGGACAAATTAATAAAAATATACAAACATCATTTATATCAACTTGGAAAAGTGAATTACAAAACGACAATCAAGCAAAACAAAATGAAATATAAATAAATTAAGAACATAAATTAAAAAAAAAATTTTGCTTTTGAAACCTACCTTGTTACTTTGCAAAATATTGAGATGCGCGAACATTTAAATAATTCCGCCTCAGTGACCATAACTTGAAAATTGAGACTGACAGACACAACGGAATACTCCTTGCTAATAGATTATGTAACCTTTGTGATCAGAATCAAGTAGAAGATGAGTATCAACTAATGATGTCATGCAAAAGTTATACCCCGATAGAAATGTCTTATTTGAAATGAAAAAAAAACAAAATTTGTCACCAAAGACACAATTCATAGTCTTGCTAAACAACAGTGGTCTAACACTCCCTGTAGCAAGTTACCTAAAGAAGTGTTTTGAAATAAGACAGCAACCCCAGTGACAATTTTCTTTCTCAGTTAAGTTTAGCATTTTTTAGGGGCCTCAAGCCTGTAGGGCGTGGCCCCTATTCTTATTGTTCGGTTTTTTAGGGGCCCAAGCCCAAAGGGCGAGGCCCCTATTATTATCGTCCGTTTTTTTCTTCTTTCTTTCTTCTTTCTTTCTTCCTTAACTTTTTTCGTCAAGCCGTTTGAGAAAACCGCTGAACGCAATGGTCTGATAATGCTCTATACTGATAGTCCCTAATGTGAACTGGTGCAACATGCTTTCAGAATTTCGATTGGTCGATTAGTTTGGCAGCCATATTGAATTGAAATAAAACCGGAAGTGGCTGTTTGACCACTTTCTGAGGGTCTAGGCGTCTAGATTTTTTTATGGTATATAGTACAACTCATGTGTAATAGATATCAGCAATAAAAACTTTAGCGGTCATGTGACTTTTCCTGCCATTTTGTTTTTACGGCAAAAAACACTTAAAAAATCTTCTTCTTCAGAACTACCAAGCAGAATGCTCTCATATGTAGTATTTAGCTTCTATATATGAATCTCATTTATGTTTGAAAAAATTATTACGATTGGTCACGTGGTTTGGCCACCATTTTGGATTTTTTCTTGATCAAAATCAAGTAGAAGATGAGTATCAACTAATGATGTCATGCAAAAGTTATACCCCGATAGAAATGTCTTATTTGAAATGAAAAAAAAACAAAATTTGTCACCAAAGACACAATTCATAGTCTTGCTAAACAACAGTGGTCTAACACTCCCTGTAGCAAGTTACCTAAAGAAGTGTTTTGAAATAAGACAGCAACCCCAGTGACAATTTTCTTTCCCAGTTAAGTTTAGCATTTTTTAGGGGCCTCAAGCCTGTAGGGCGTGGCCCCTATTCTTATTGTTCGGTTTTTTAGGGGCCCAAGCCCAAAGGGCGAGGCCCCTATTATTATCGTCCGTTTTTTTCTTCTTTCTTTCTTCTTTCTTTCTTCCTTAACTTTTTTCGTCAAGCCGTTTGAGAAAACCGCTGAACGCAATGGTCTGATAATGCTCTATACTGATAGTCCCTAATGTGAACTGGTGCAACATGCTTTCAGAATTTCGATTGGTCGATTAGTTTGGCAGCCATATTGAATTGAAATAAAACCGGAAGTGGCTGTTTGACCACTTTCTGAGGGTCTAGGCGTCTAGATTTTTTTATGGTATATAGTACAACTCATGTGTAATAGATATCAGCAATAAAAACTTTAGCGGTCATGTGACTTTTCCTGCCATTTTGTTTTTACGGCAAAAAACACTTAAAAAATCTTCTTCTTCAGAACTACCAAGCAGAATGCTCTCATATGTAGTATTTAGCTTCTATATATGAATCTCATTTATGTTTGAAAAAATTATTACGATTGGTCACGTGGTTTGGCCACCATTTTGGATTTTTTCTAAACAGGAAGTAGTTTTTTTACTCTGGCAACACTTGAGGGATTATTTTCAATTTTGCTTAATGGTATCTGTATATCAAACCCTTTCAGAAACCTAAAAAAGTTTTCAGATCAGTCACATGGTTTGGCCGCCATCTTAGATTTTAAGCAAAATTTACCAAAAGTTTGGGCATTTGTTTCTCAGAGGTGATTCAACCAATCTACTATATGTTTTTATATTTACCATGCCTAGCCTTAGCTCCATATGAGAAAAATAATATTATTTTGATCAGTCACATGCTTTGGCCGCCATTTTATGAAAACAAATCCTTTGCAATTACATGTGTTGTATTGGTTCGATTTGGATAAAATTGTACATGTGCATTCTACTCTTGAGATGCATTCTTTCAACCGAATGGCACGTGGCTGGGTTTTGTCGCTGGGTGCCTAAGGGGTGGGGGCTTCTAACCTCATTAATATGCATAACTGATATATCTCAAGCACTGTTGGAGTTAGGAAGATGAAACCTGTGTTATTATGACAACAGTGAACAAGAAATTTGATTAAAATAACAGATGACCATATATGGTCATGTGAACTCATTAATATGCATAACCATTATATCTTAAACACTGTTGCAGTTAGGAAGATGAATCCTGTGTTATTATGACAACAGTGAACAAGCGATTTGATTAAAATAACAGATGACCATATATGGTCATGTGAACTCATTAATATGCATAACAGTCATATCTAAAACACTGTCGCAGAGCAGGACATGTAACTAGTATCATTATGAAAACATTGATTGAAAGATGTAACTGACCTTAGAAATGGCTATATATGATTATGTAATCTCATTATTGTGCATAAGAACATGGCTCATTATATATCCTGAAAACCATATTTCGATAACCAAACAAGGTAAATACATGGTACCAACTTCATTTCGACCTCATGTTACTGATAATTCAAGCTACCTGATTGTCTAACATGTGACCTCATTAATTATGAAACAGAATCTTGTCAGCTTGGGCCCCGGTGACGCCGCTTGCGGCTTTAATTCTATCTTTTTATTGTATAATAATTTAGTCTTAATATTTTCTTTCTCTGTTACAGTAATGTATTAGCTTAGTTTTTTGTATGTTTTTATTTTATTTTATTTATTTTATTTTTTTAACCTTTTATTCTTTCTTAAACATTTGTAGCCATTGCCAATCCCTCCGGGGAATGTGCAAGTGTTAATAAAATTAATATTATTTAATTAGTGCCCCCGCATATTAGTGATTGGCCTTGGCTAGTTGAAGATTTTTTTAAAGAGGGGTGACTCGATAGAAGTATTCGCCGTGACTCAAGACTTTTCATTCGGGTTTATACAATGCTTACATGTAACTGTCAGGAAAGGTTTTATGTCTTGTTTGTATTTGCACAATGTGAAAGAGGGTTTTATTGTCAAAATGTACTAGTATATGGGTGGTTGTATGCATATTGAACTATACAAAATTTGAATTATGTCACCAAACTGTACGTTTTGACGACTCGTATGCAATTGTAAGATTATATTTCTGATATACTCGAAGTTTATAAATGTTATGGTTTGGTTAATAATTTCCTGGAAACTGTACAGAAAATCACAGACTTTCATTATTTTTTTCTCATAGTTTTTCTAAATTTCAGTTTTTATTGTTCATAATTACCGTACTTGTCCACATTAGCCCCCATGCTCGGGCAAGCGCCCCCCCCACTTTTGTGCAATTTTTATGTTCGGGGTCACATTCGGCAAAGCGCCCGCCCCTTCAAAATGCCAATAATTAAAAACTTGGCCTTTGATCGATGCTTAATGAATACTGATAATCGTTTTTGTATTATGATACAGCGCGGATATCGACTGCCGTGAATATGTTGTGAAAGCGTAGACTCCTGTAACTGTGCGTAAACTACGCTTCGACAATGACCTGCTAATAAAAGTAAAATGCTGTAAATATTTCATGTCGTATTCAGTTTACCGATAAAAATTGCTAGTTACCATTTAAAAAAACAACATGTTGTTTATTCGCCGAAATCAATTCCAACAGATCGTACTTCAACATCGATAATTCACTTCCGCATTGCGTTACCCGAGAGTCTTCAGGAATTTTCAAAGAATTGCGTCGGTACCACACATCATTTTGATTGGATAATAACAGACTTGACCCATTAGGTCAAGGACGTTGATGCAGGTCAAATGCAAATAAATTATGGCGGAAAGAACTTTTTATCGAGAGTTTGCGTATGATCCGACACATACGTCAGTATATATTCCATAATGTCTGGTAATTCTAACTAACTACTATTTCGCAATATTTGCGTAGCTATGCTTCTACTCCTCAATAGTGGAGGTTAATGCAGATGTATTGTAAATTACACAGAGGTAACACTACAATACATTTCCCTTTACATTCCCTGGTATTAATTACAGAACAGTCTTTGTGCTGAGGCAGTTATGGTTCACAACCATCACCAGTTCTCTTGTTCCCATTGTTCTTGCTTCTAGCTGTGGAATGAGGTAAACAGATAGACATATAATAATTTGCATATTTACTATCTTCGGAGACATTGCTTATATAGATGGATACTTGTTTCTAAAATATGTAGCTATGTAAAAAAATCCTAACAATTAATCCATCTTTGAGTGTGTTCCATTGAAAAGAAAGTTCAATTTTTTTCACAGCATAATAACATTGAAGTGTACATGTAGATGCACTCTTCAAAAAAAAGTTTTAAAGATGCATTATAGCCTAGAACGTGTAATTATTATTATTGTTGATTGATACTGTATGTTGATAAAAGAATTGGACTATAATTTATCGAATACTGTGTCCGGCAAATTTTAATAATTTTAGATTATGGTAAATCACAATTTGATTTGGCCTACAGTATGGAGTATCAAAAAATAATATTAAAAAAATATGATTTTGTTTATTGAAAGGTGTATTTAATCTTTAAATAAATAAATAATAAATAACTCACTCACTCACGCACTTATTGACTCACTAACTTACCAACTACCTAACTCACACATCGCATGGTCTTTGTGAAATAAAAGTAATCATATCACCATTTTGTTGTGTCATTATTTTATCAACTCCAACTGGTGCAGTAATACTTTGTATTATACATTATATAATTATCCTTTTTTAATAATATTTGTATTTGTATATACGTAGTAGTTATTACTGTATTTACACCATGTGTTCTCATTGTTTACTTTTACAGATCAGGTGATTCCAACATTTAGTGGAACAAGATGTCTACTTTTATTTCGTATCTGTATTTATCTGTGTTTAGTTTCATTCTATTGCTTCAGTTCACACAGGGAAATGTTGGTGAGTATAAATATTCAGTACAGAGAATAGAATACGTTATTATCAATGCAATTTGACCTTTCTTACACAGTGATTTTCGTAAAGACATGAATGCTTTGGATTGCAATTTATAACATATTTAGAACGCATTTAAGGTAGCGAGAAGGGTTTTGTGACGTTTTCGAATAAATCATTCTCTGTCTGTTGTCTTGTTCAGAAGAATAATTTAGCTTATATATTTCAAAAGACTAGGTATAGAGGTACAAGTTCACACAAACTGGACGGTCATTGTTTACATAATTATCACGTGACATCAAAAATGGCGAATCTTGTAAAAATGACTAAGTCCTCGATTGCGAGAGCACACTGCGGAATTTCCTGGTGAAATTTACGTCATGCATTGTCCGTAATCAAGTCCATTGAAATGCGTCTCCGATAATCAAAAGACCTATTATTCCGATTTCTATGCAGGTTTGTTTTTTTGTCCTCAAATTATTTCATACTTGGCACCTTTAACAGACTATTATTCTGTGACAAAGCATTTTCTTTAAAAACCCAGACATATTTCGCACCATCATTATCTTTTGAACGATAACTGCGAGTTTGAATGTCCTAGTCCGAACAC
The DNA here is from genome assembly GCF_978046115.1 of Saccoglossus kowalevskii. Classification (NCBI taxonomy): domain Eukaryota; kingdom Metazoa; phylum Hemichordata; class Enteropneusta; family Harrimaniidae; genus Saccoglossus; species Saccoglossus kowalevskii. The sequence goes on along the minus strand of NC_140649.1, from coordinate 17,917,192 downwards.
ACTTGATTTGGCGGCGGTCCCAATGAGTCGTACTCAATCGAAACTTCAATTCGAGAAAAACGCAAAAAACAGTCTTGGTTAATAAAACACGGTAGGTTTGCTGCATTATATATATTATAAATATACACTAAAAATGGCCAAACATATTAACCACTGATATCAAAGAGCTCATAAAGAGTGTCAGATAATGAATAATTTCAAGCTCGAGCGTGAAAAATGAAGAAAACATGCTGGCATTTGAGTCCCCACTCCAGGAACGTTTCGGGTTTCCATTGTTATGCAAACGAACAACGAGGGATAATCCTCTGACAAACATTACTGTCCCACTGTACACGCTGACAGTTTACAAACAAGCTAATCCTTCAAGTGTCTCTGATAAGTGATCTAATAAAACGGTTTTCATGGTGAAACAATATGGCCGATGTTTGAAAAAAAATTTGCTGTGTCAGAGTGCGACACTGAGTGGCAGATTTTTCTTTGCCTCATCTGTCGACGCTTTCTTTCTTTTCTTCGCCATTGCGTTAGAAAACATGGTATTAGTAAAATAGAATATTGACTTGGGAAAATAAAACGATTTAAAAGAAAGTTGCGCAAATTTACAGCACTCATTTCGCACTACCTCCCGCCCGCTCCCGCTTTCCATTCACCTTTTTTCTCGCTTTTTTGACCGCTTGTTGAATTTGACCGGACAATTTCCGCTTTATTTTAGACCGCGCAAACCCCGAAATATCACCGCTCGCTCGCACGCATTTAAAATTCGGACAAACAGAAAAATTTTCGAGGTTCACATTGTCTTATAATTGTCTTTATGGTTTTTATAGATGTTGAACAGCTGACAAAAGTTCAAATACTTTTCGTTTTAACTATCTATAATTATATGCACGCAACCTGACCCTTTGGCCTCGATTTGGCTTGGACTGAATATTTTATTTTAAACAATATTCTGACGTGAAATACAAAATGTATTTCAACACAAGTACGACATGGTTGTCTGGGTTTTCTTTCCTGATTATTGAGTCTTCGCGATGTGTTCCAAGGCGAAGACAAGCTGAAGGACCATGAAGCTAAATGGCAGTTCCATGCATGGGCTGACGGAAAGAAAATATTTCTAAGCCTAAAATAAAACCTTGTCTTTCGTTGATAATTTCGATTGTTTGGAATGTCTGTACACCGTGTCCCAATAATTTGTTTGGAATGTCGATCCCCGTTGGTTTCTCCCAGTCAGCTGGCATCGGTGTTGCTGGGTGTATATGATAGAGCACAGTCCCTCCACTGCGGATAGAGGGAAGTTGTGCAACCAAATTTGCCGAGTTCGCAGTTTTTCGCCGATAAAAAATAACTAAGGGAAAAACTCACGGCATTTTTGTAATAAAGACATTATTTTCTATCAATAATCCGCCCAAAATAGGAACATTTCTACTAATTCTTGTGTTTTTTCGTCGTTTTTCGAAAAACCTGCGATTAGGCTGCGAAAGTAGAACATTCTGGAGGGGTGAAGAGCATCGCCAGGCGATGGACGCGGGGTTCTTTGGCAACGACCACAAACGTTTTCGTATCCAGCCATTGGTTGGCCACACAGAAGTCAAAATACGCGTTCTATTTTTATGCGTTAAGTTTGGCTCTTCCGTTTCACCGCCTCTGGAATGTTCTACTTTCGCAGCCGTGTGAATCTTGAGTTTCGAAATTGTTCATCGACAGGCCACCAAATATTTATGGCTATAACTAAATTTTTGAGCCCAATAAATTATTCATACATGTCAAGCTCTGTTCGATTTTTTCAGGGCATGTGACCGTTTTTAGTCGAAAATATTTTTGTGGGAACAATTTTACGTATACGTATAGGGTTTAGACCGAAGTCATTCAATGATCGTGACTTAATTTTAAAAATTGAATGTCAAATTTTACCAGACATGGACCGACCTGGATTCGGTATCGTTATTTTTGGAATTAATCATTAACATTTCCTCGTTTCTCTGCTCTGTCAAAATGAGTTACCTATGTTTTTTTCACGTAACTGTCTCATTAAAATAACATATTACATTTAGAACAAGCACCCAAAACACGTAACAAGAGGTCCCAGTTCAGTTGCTTTCACGATACAAGTGTCATACAACTATTAGATTTGAAGTGCCGTTCAGAATTTAATAATAGTTAATACTAGTTAGTTGTATGTTCACACTTTACTATCAAAACCACCATTTCGACCACTTCTGCGCCAGTGATCAGTGTTTGGACGAGCGGTCAGTGTTTTCAATGAGAGAGCGAGCCCCCCCCCCCCAAAAAAAAAACGCGATTAAAATGCGGTCGGTTTCCGGTCGGACAAGACCTCATGGTCGGAAATTAAGCGTTAAGCAGTCGATGTAGAAGCGAAAGGTTGGGCGAAATGGGTACTGTATGACCATGTTTCTCCGACGAAGTCTCGACTGACAATAATGCTGACAATGGACGTTAGATAAACATGCATTGTTTGCGACGGAAAGCTTATCACCCGTTATATCAGAATCGTCAACAACAGAGTATACAGATAAGATGTTATCATTTAAACCCTTTCAAAGATAAACAATGTGCAAATATCCACGAAACGGCAGTTGTAGTCTTTTCTGCTAGCGTTTTAAAACACTGATTTGAGCGACGTTATTTCGCAATTTCGATCTTTTGTAAACCTGGGATGTGTATCAAGGTCTAAAGTGAACGTTTAATCAATTTTTGAAAAATCAAGAAAAAAGTGAAAATTTCCCTTCTCGCTACCTTAATACCCTGCAAGACCTTTGTGCTTATTGAAATCCAAAGAATACACTTTCATTGGCTTTGTAAGTTCCCTTCAGTAATTGGCAGATTTACTGTCATGTATTCATTATTGTGATTGATCAAGTGCTTTTCAACCATCATTTGAAATTTATAAAACATTTCTAATTATTTTATGAAAAAAAATATTCATGTCTTCATGAATTTCACTGTATATGGTTTTGTATTTGTAAATATAATTTGGGTTAAATATTAAAATAAATGTGATTTCTGGTGTAACCGAGTTTCAGTGATGTAAATTGGGGTGATTCGTACACTTCCATAGTACATATAATGTACTTTGATTAACATCTCCGGCTCGCGAATTTCCATCATCTTTAATTTGTCTGGCACAACTGGCAACCTACCCTCCGTATGTGTAGGAACGAACTGGGAATATTTGTTCTGTTATGCAAATTAGCAATAATGCTAAAGATATTGGCCAATCAGTTTATTTGTACAGAGCCGCCGTGGTGTCTATCGAAATGAACAACTTTTGCTACATTTTAATTTTGTTGTTGTTGACCTGTCAATCAAGCCTTTGATAATTACCGGGTTGTTGCCAACATTTTGAACAGATGAAGTAAATTTCAAAACAAACTGCCTGACCAATTGTAACGACTTATCAACATCTGACTGCAGTTCTTCGTGTAATTAAGGGGTGAAAAGGGTGTAAAACTTGGTCTTGCGTAACGAATCTTGGTAATCGTTTTTATATGATACAGCGTGGACATCGATCGCTGTGAACATGTTGTGAATGTGTAGAACACGGTAACCGTACGCTTCGACAATGACCTGTTAATGCAAGTAAAATGCGATAAATATTTCATGCCATATTCAGTTTACCTCTCAAAAATGGCTAGTTACTAGTTTTTTGGAAAAACCATGTCGTTTATTCGCTGAAATCAATTCCAACAGATCGTACTTGGACATCGATTATTCACTTCCGCATTGCGTTACCGGAAAGTCTTCGAGAATTTCCGAAGAATTGCGTCAGCACAACACAGCATTCTGATTAGTTAATAACCAACTTTGACCCATTAGGTCAAACGACGCTGCTGTAGGTCAAATCTGCAATTGCATCATGGCGGAAAGTGATTTTCATCGAGAGTTTGCGTACGATCCAACAACTTCGTCAGTGGAAATAATATGACAATTTTGACTTCGACTGTGTTCCAACAGACTCAAATGTTTTTAATTTCGTAAATTATGGTGGTACGTAATTAATATTGTAATAAAATGTGCATATTTTTTGTGATCATTTCTGTTTCTTCATTGTGAAAATCAATGACGACGCAAATTAATTTAGTAATTTGATTTTCCCTCAAAGACGTAATCTGTCACTTGATGAATCAAAATTTTCATTTGCACTCTTTTTCGAGGGGGGTGATCGGGTAAGCGCCCACCCCTACAAAATCGTGATTTTCTGAGTTGAGGCCCCTGGGCGCTAACGCGGTCGAGTACGGTATGTAATTATTCAAAAGTAGTTAATATAAAAGTAACAGTTCAGTTGAATAGTGTCTTTTCCTTTTAAAAATGGGATAGTTTGGTCACATGACCACTAAATCTTCACCAATAACTACCTCATTTAAATTCTCCAGTATTGTCTTCATCAGTTTGTGATAGTGACAAGTTTGTAATTTCCTAAGGTTTTGAAAACACACTTTGACCACAGACGGCGACCTTTCATGAACACACTAAAAGTATGTCCACAATATCTGTTTACATTTCCATTCAAATATATGCTAAATAAGTAGCTTATTTGAATAATAAAGGAATATTTTTCACTTTTATGATATGAGCTAGTTCTGGAATTAATATCATTTTATTGGTTTCTCACACAAACAGAGGTTTGATGCCACAATATTTTTGATTCCGTCTTCAGAGTTACATGCATGTCTGAACTGACTTATTCTGATCAATATATGTATTTATTCTTGTTCAGTCACACCATTTGCACCAAGAAATCTGAATGCAATTCCAGAAGAGCCTGGTTGTTTGAAAATTACCTGGAATCTTCCGTGTGACTGGATTGATAGTGGTTACAATCTACAATACGCCATAACCTATCAGTCCCAATGGGACTTGAAATGGTTACAAGCACATGTAAGTTCGGCGATATGATCAGGCAAAAAAAATGGAGGAAATCAAAAGGTTTATTTAATGCAAATGTGTCCCAAATTATTTATTTTTATGCAGTGGTTTAATTTTTGAATTCATTTAATTTCTTCAAGATGTATGTAGTATATCACTAGCATTTATATAGTTGTTTAACAGAAATCTGTGATGAAAATAAACATTTTCTGTAGTTGTATCATGTCCACATTATTTTGTAGTTGGGGTTAATGACCTCATGATGACAATTTCTAAAGTGGTTGTTGATTATAATAATACCTATAGCTTTATTGGAATGTTGGGATGAGTCCATAAATTATTTTACAGTTAAGATATGAACAAATTGCATGGTTTCGAGCTTGTTCTAAATTTTTAAATAAACAGACATGTGAAATAGAATACACTTACATTGAAATGTTATTCAATAGTGTTTGCAAATAAACACATTAATCAAATGGAAAGCCCAAGTGGCATTTGCTTTTTTCCATCAGGAATGTGTCAGGTCCTCCAAAATGTTCTATATTTCATACATGATCATGACCTAAATACTGTAGTGTGGGCTAATGTGTGTGTACAATTTTATTCAAATAAATGTGTACTTATTCTGTTTTCAGATAATTCGAAGATCAACATCCTATCTGTTATGCAACTTAGAAAGCTTCACAGAATATACCATTAAAGTAAAAGCTTCCACAACTTTTCTTGATCTTGATAGTGAATATTGGAACGATTGGTCTTCAAGTACAACAGCCATAACTGCAGAAGGAGGTATGCATATGGGTTTTTGGTTAAAAAGAATTTCACTTGATGTCATGAAGTAATCTAAGTTTATATGCACAGTTATTTGTAAAGCTGTTGGTCACGATTATGGAATTTTTTTTTTGTAAACTAGAACTGACGTAAGTTTGAATCGTGGTATCTAAACTTCAAATGTGGACAGTTTGAGTGAATGATAACGAAAGGTTCAACCACAACTATTAACCATCTTTACAAAACAGTATCGTTTCTCAATGCAACAATGGTTATAAATATGCCTGTCGTTATTCAGAATTTTTTTTTTTTATTTATTTGATCAAATGACCTCATGCATATTCATGAGGTTGAGCACACTTTTTAGCTCCGCTGTCGACTTTGTCGAGCGGAGCTTATCATATGAGTGATTGTCCGTCGTCGTCCAGCGTCCGTGACGTCGTCCGTGTCAATGTTTTACTTATTCGACTTTTTCTTGAAAACTACGAGTCTGAATACTTTGATGCTTGGTGTATATGTACCTTGGGTAGACCTCTCTTAGGTTTGTTCATTTCATGTTGATATCTTTAATTCTCTAATTTTGGTGAATATTTTTGTCATTTTTGGTAAAAAGTGATATTTTCGACTTCTTGTTAAAAACCGCAAGTCCAATTGCTTTGATATTACATATGTAGGTACTACATGTAGACCTCTCTCAGATTTGTTCATTTTGTAATGATATCTTTAATTCTCTAATTTTGGTGAATATTTTTGTCATTTTTTGTAAAAAGTGATATTTTCGACTTCTTGTTGAAAACCACAAGTCCAATTACTTTGATATAACACATATAGGTACTACACGTGGACCTCTCTCAGATTTGTTCATTTTGTAATGATATCTTAAATTCTCTAATTTTGGTGAATATTTTTGTCATTTTTGATAAAAAGTGATATTTTCAACTTCTTGTTAAAAACCACAAGTCCAATTGCTTTGATATTATATATATAGGTACTACATGTGGACCACTCTCAAATTTGTTCATTTCATGATGATATCTTCAATTCTCTAATTTTGATGAATATTTTTGTCATTTTTGGTAAAAAGTGATATTTTCGACTTCTTGTTAAAAACCGCAAGTCCAATTGCTTTGATATTACATATATAGGTACTACATGTGGACTTCTCTCAGATTTGTTCATTTCATGATGATATCTTTAATTTTTTAATTTTGGTGAATATTTTTCTAATTTTTGGTAAAAAGTGTTATTTTCGACTTCTTTTTAAAAACCGCAAGTCCAATTGCTTTGATATTACATATATAGGTACTACATGTGGACCATTCTCAAATTTGTTCATTTCATGACGATATCTTTAATTTTCTAATTTTGGTGAATATTTTTGTCATTTTTGGTAAAAAGTGATATTTTCTTTTTGTTAAAAACCACAATCATTTATGGTGAAAAATGATATTTTTGAATTCTTGTTGAAAACAGCAAGTCCCATTGCATTGATACTATTCATACTGCATGCATATTGTTCATTTTCTAATGATATCTTCTGTTCTTTAATTGAAATGTGCATTACTAACAGCGGAGCTATCTCAGCCGAGTGGCTACAATGTACTTGTTTAATGACATGTCGCTAAATTCTAACTGACACTTATTCTTTGTTGTAGCCCCACTGACGCAGCTACATTTAGACCATCATATAAAACGTAACCCGGAATTTGAAAATAAAATGGATGTCATTCTCACCTGGGATGTGAGTATATCCTTACTTTCTTTGTTCTGTTTCAATGGTAATTCCATTTGGCCTTAACTGTGATGATCAGATGTTCTCCTTCCTGGTTTTGTTTCCATAATAATTCCATCTCAACCTTACTTGGGATAAGTATATGCTTTTATGTATAATTCTGTTTCCATGGTAATCCCAGCTCAGGCATTTTCTATGATTTGTGAGTATACTTGGCAATGCTTTCCTTGTTCTGTTTCCATGGTAATCCCATTTTGGCCTATTCTAACATGTGAGTATGCTCTCTATCCTTGTTCTGTTTCCATGGTAATCCAATCTCAGAGAAAGAAACTGAGAAAGTAGTTTGTGTATTTTCACACGATATAAAAAATTGGTGAAGGGAATTCTGTCATAATAAATAATACGACTTTGTTTTAAAACTGTATTGAAAATGAATATATTTATTTGTTTTATTTTTAATTTAAATTAACATACAGTAATTCACAGTCAGTAACAAAATAAACAAATATTGTGAAGAATATGATATTCCAACAGTATCTTTAAATTATCATCAAATGATTTGTTTTACACACAGCCTCTTTCTGTGCGAGATATGAAAGGTGTGGTATTAGGATACAGTGTCACCGTTGTCGAGGCAACACAACAGTTACTGAAAAACACTGCTCTGGCTAATGCAACCACTTATAGAGTAATCGGTAATTACAAACTATTTTATCCATATTTGGTAATCATGTGACATCACTGCTGTACATTATCAAATAATAATGTTGCCTTTCTTCTGCCCTCAACATGCTTTGTGTGTTAAAGCAAGGAAGTCGTCAAATGTGCAGATATGCCATAGTATGTCTCAGTGTGCATTGTTATTGTTTCTCAGAACTCAATTCGTATGTACAGGTGACCAACCTTTTGTTCTAACTTTGCTATCTAATTGTGAATAGGGGAATACTGTAGAATACTTTATTTTCGCTTGGAATTAATTTTCGCTTAAGGAATGATTCAGTGAAAATAAAATCCAGCGAATATACAATTTTTCCTATACTTTACATTCAACTCGTCGATAATCAGTGAAAAATAAATTCCATTCAAAACAGCCAGAAAGTCTTTTCAGCGATAATTAATTCCAGTGAAAATAAAGTATTTTACAGTACTAATTTGTCTGGCCAGATGTCTGTGCATCTGCAACATTTTCGCAGAATTTCGGCAGCAGATGTATGTATTACGGACAATACTGACAAGGTATAATGAAAGAATTGTTTACAGAATCTTTTTATTCTGGAACTTTTTTATTCTTAATTGTGTTATTATAAATATCTCCTACATCAAATTCATTCAATTTACACAGCACACGTCATGACATCTTTCAATACTGTGGTAAAGCTTGCTTGTGAAATATGCATTGCTAATAGCAAAGCTATATCAGCTGACAGACTGCTTGTTACATACCAAACTTCCCGATCATAAACCTAGGGGCCTGAACATGTGTAAGGGTAGGGTACTCGGGTATTTAGCAACAACACCAACCCCAGTGTAATTATAACACTATATTCACTATAAAGATAAAGACTGTGTGCTGATCGGACTGAATGATCGTGGGAACTAATACGTGTTGGTGTTGCTCAACACAATATCAAATAGTTAAATTAATAAAGACACTACTATGCAAAACATACGTCTCATAGATGTATTATTGGAATGCACTATCATAGTATATACATGTAGTACACATTGGTGGATAAGAATAGAAGATACACAACACACAGGGTCAGAAATACAATTTACACCATAGTGGTACTATAGTTATAGATGCAGTTCAATATACACACGATTCAACTATAATGTCCTATTTACTGGATTGTCCCACGTCGGCCCGGGCAATGTAGATGACCACAGGAAGCCAGTAGACGGTAGATTTGACGCATTCAGAGAATTCCTCAGAGATAACTCAGCAGCCACATATAAGAAGTGAGGGGAACAATCAGCAGAATATTGTTTGTTAATTGAAAATAACTGTTCAGATAGATATGCAGACGAGTGAATTTTACACAAGTTTAAGACTTTCTATGATTTAAAGTCTGTAGAATCAAATTCAGCAAAACGGTTCAATATAAATAATGTCAGAACATCAGGTACAAGAATAAACACTTCAGCGTAGAATTCAGATAGCAACAACAAGAAATGTCACGAATTTCCCTCACCACGCAGATTTACTCATTTGCATAATGCACATGGGGAGACCAACCTCTAAGACGATATTGTCATATCACGGCTATTTGTCAACAGGACTGTCAATAATGGCTCAGATACTGCTGCTGGCACTAAGAGTTCACAATCTGTACGATAGAGTCATACACACACCCTTTAGGCAATGCTAACGTGATCCCGAAAATTTCACGGCACCAACGCAGCAACCAGCATAGGAGGCAGCCATCTTGTACACGGTAAACACACTATTGACTTATGAGGGCGCTTTTGCACACAAACTGTGAGGGCGCACTAGAAAAAAATACATATATCCTACACATGTAAAATCGGAAAAATTAGGGGGTGGGCTTATACTCGAGGACCACCTCAGAAAAAACATTTTTGGGGGGTTTAAAATTGTAACCATCTTCCCACCCATGAAAAATTATTCAAATTACATTTTTCGTTCACAGCTTCGGTCTCTGTGACATATGTCTTTTTAAGGGAAAAAATAGATCAAGCCGTCATTTATTTCCACCACACTTTTTACAATGAAGAAACAAACATGTTCATAAAAGTACGCACATTTTATTATCTTTTGTCTCTGTCCGTCTGTGCGTTCGTCCGGAGTAATATTTCAGAATCCTTTGGACTGTTTCTGTTCATTCTTTGCATGTGCCCAGTACTTTGTGTGGGACTTATGCACATGCAGTGGTTTAGCGATTCGATTTAAAATGGCCGACTGGCAGCCATCTTGTTTTTTGAAAATGTCGTATTTTGGACATGCTTTGTAAGTTTTCATTCAAATTTGGTACATAGATTATCGTGTTAGGATACATGTGCTCCGACCGTCCGTGTATCTGCGCATCCGTCCGTGCGTTCGTCCGTCCGGAGTCATATTTCAGAATCCTTTGGACCGATTCTGTTCATTCTTTGCATGTGCCTAGTACTTTATGTGGGACATATGCACATGCAGTGGATTAGCGATTCGATTCAAAATGGTCAACTGGCAGCCATTTGTTTTTTGAAAATGTTGTAAAATTTCTTTTGCAATTGGATCAAAGATGGCCGACTGGCAGGCATCTTGTTTTTTTTAAATGTGGTATCTTGGACATGCTTTGTCAGTTTTCATTCAAATTTGGCACATAATTTATACATGTTAGGATACATGTCCATGACAATTTGTTTCAAAATCGGATCAAGGATGGCCGATTGACAGCCATTTGACTTTTTGGCCTTACTACTATATTTCCGAAATTTATGTATTTTTCATTTGTATTTGGCACATCGTACATGTCACTTTGTTTCATAATCAGATCAAAGATGGACGAATAACGGCTGTTTTTATTTTTGGCCATATTACTATATCTCTGTCACCCATGTATTGTTTTCATTGATATTTAGCATGTCATATTAAAATGGATACATGTACATGTCAATTTAGTTTGTAATTTCATTTTCAATCCAATGCAGAAGTGAATAATTACCGTGATATGTTTACACTGATTTCGACAAAAAAAAATGTGACTTTTCCCCTAAAAGCTGTTGATTCAAAATTTTTGAAAGGTAAACTGAGGATGGAAGGAGTATTTAAACCTTTCACGGTCTCAAACAAGTCATGTCGAAAAATAGTTTGCTTGTTACATCCCCATTCACAATAGACTCAATGGACACGATTATTCAGAAAAGTAAAAGGATGTTCTATGGCCAGGTTTCACGACTTGACGATCATATTTTTGGGGTTTGGAAAACTACTATTCAAAAGAAATATGGATTACTTCAGTAAATAACAGAATAGAAAAGATGCGAACCATGTTCTGTACTTCGTTCCCGCCACGCACTCTGAAATTGATGTGAGTTTTCTCGTAAAAGCTGGAACCAAACTACTGTACCATTCACGATTTTTAAGCAATGAAATACACTTTTTACATGCATATTGTAACAAGCAGCCTGTCGGCTGAGATAGCTTCGCTGTTAGCAATGCATATTGCAATTAAAAAACAGAAGATATCATTAGAAAATGAACAATATGTATAGTATCAAAGCAACAGGACTTGCTGTTTTCAACAAGAATTCAAAAATATCACTTTTCACCAAAAATAATCATCAAAATTAGATAATTGAAGATATCACCACGAAATTAACAAATCTGAAAAAGGTCCACATGTAGTACCTATATATGTAATATAAAAGCAATCAGACTTGCGGTTTTTAACAAGAAGTCAAAAATATCACTTTTTACCAAAAATGACAAAAATATTCACCAAAATTAGAGAATTGAAGATATCATTACAAAACAAGGTCCACATGTAGTACCTATATATGTAATATCAAAGCGATTGGACTTGCGGTTTTTAACAAGTCAAAAATATCACTTTTTACCAAAAATGACAAAAATATTCACCAAAATTAGAGAATTTAAGATATCATTACAAAATGAACAAATCTGAGAGAGGTCCACATGTAGTACTTATATATGTAATATCAAAGCAATTGGACTTGCGTTTTTTAACAAGAAGTCAAAAATATCACTTTTTACCAAAAATGACAAAAATATTCACCAAAATTAGAGAATTGAAGAGATCATCATGAAATGAACAAATCTGCAAGAGGTCTACCCAAGGTACATATACACCAAGTATCAAAGCATTCAGGCTTGTAGTTTTCAAGAAGTCGAAAAGTAAAACATTGACACGGACAACGACGACGGACGACAGTCAATCACTCATACCTGTTGACAGCGGAGCTAATAAATGTCGTCGACGCCCGGTAAAAACACCCTGGGCCTATACTCGGGGATGCCCTCAACTTGTTAAATGTCTAAGGCTTATACTCGGAGAGGGGCTTATACTCCATGGAAATACGGTAAATGAGGTTTTAGATGTACCGGTACATAAATTCACAAGGAATGTCCATAAATTCACAAGGAATATTCATTTAATACAATTTAAATAAAATAATATATAAAATATATTTTTTTACCAGGTTTAGACATTTATTCCACTTATGAAATACATGTTGTCACGTACAACAGTGTAGGATCATCACCTGATGCAAGTGTTACCGTTTCATTTCCAGCTTCAGGTGAGTAGATTTTATACTTAGTCTAAATATTCCCTGATTTAAAAGTAACTCTAGTAAGATATTTCTTTGAACATCACTGTTATCTCACCTGAGAGTTTTGATGTTCAAATTACAAGTGCACATACCAATAGTATAGTGGAGGGCTATGTGAGAAGTTTTCATAAACTAATTAACATGAGCATGGGTCAACTCGTTTTAGTCCCCGTTCCAGGCGCTGCCTGAAATGCCGACTATTTATTCTTATTTCAATTGTCAGTCTGTTATGTCTCTAACATTTTTCCAGAAATTCCGCAGCAGATATCAATGAAACTTGGCAGGTTGATGAACAATATGCCCTTAATTTTTTTTCAGATCTGAAAATCCTAAGTGGGTCTTGTAGGGTCACCTACCAGAAAGTCCGTGGAAATAATAAATTCCATTTATTACCGTCGTCCGCCTGCACGGTGTTGTTCCGTTCGGATATTCCTCCCTCTACAACACCGTGCGGTAATTCTATTCATAACCGTGTATGTCACGTGGTTGCGCGATAGAAAGTTTATTGACCAATAGAAAGCTTTGTTACAATGACTGCCAGAAACTGTTGGAGCTTTGCATTTCTGATGTCTTCGGCTTCATTTCTGCCGATATATCTTGCAGTGACATCATGAACTTTGAGGTATAACACCTACTCTTCTATAATACTCAACAGTGGTGACAACACTATTACCACGCTCGATGGTCGCAAGGCCGGTAAAGCATAATAACATAAGGATTTACTATTTCCAGTGCGACTGAAAACGAACACATCAGACACGGCACTAAGTATAGTTTGAATGGCTCATGGAGCTAAAAAAAGGAGGAGAGTGAACTATTGATGCTATTGTTACCATGACTTATGCCGACTATTTGGTCAACAGATAACACTTGACGGGTTTATCCGGGGATTACTGGACGTGAATATTTAATTAGATATGATCGGACGTTCTTTTTTTAGCTCCATGAATGGCTTTAGTCTGAATATCAGTGAGTTGCATGATGTATGGATATCGTCGCTGTATTGTCTCGACATCCAAGCCAACACAGCTTCCACTGTGCGCAGCGAAATTTATTCTCGGGTCAGGCATTTTCACCGTCCGACAACCATCATGGTGAAAACAAAGTCCAATAATAAAATTTTAAGAAAACGGTATTTTGGAATGGTCGTTGACACCCCTGAACAGTATAACAAGATTACCCCTACATATGCCACATATTTAAATTTGGTTGTTAAAGGTTGCGCTGTTTTCTCAAATTTAGCTGTTTTCACCGGCTTTTCGACCGGTACTTCACAGCAGCTTGCGCAGAGCCCATAGAAATACATGGTAGAGTGGAGCGTGTCTCAAATAGCAGCGTGGGGCGTCTCGTGAAGAATTTGATAGCTTTGCCAAGCGCGTTGAAGAAAGAAGCAATATGATTGGCTGTTGGTAAATTGATTCTAAACTGTGAGGACATTGTCACATACACATATTCCTAATGAAATACTTCAAGGTGATAGCGGTGTGCTTCGCCGGAACATTCACCTTGAAAATTCAAGATGTTTATTACTCATAGGCTTAACTACAGATTACAGCCCCAATCGGAAACTACTAGGGAATATACCCTGTTCACAAAGAACACCTTAGGGTAGCATTCCCTATAGGAAAAAGGCCTCTCCTTAGGGGCTACCCTGCGCGCGCTTGGTGGTCACGCAAACAAGGCATGATCCGATATTCCCTTTCGTTTCTGCTGAACAACGGCAGCAATATTTTTACGCTCCACGGTTTTACAAGCAGACGAAAGACAGGTTACAGTTTTCTGACTGAGAATTTCTAGTGTGGTGATCGACTCATTACGGTAAAGGCTTTCCATTATTAGGGGCCTCTTTTTGCCTGTTTTTAGTTGAATTGTCAGCTCAGTTTACTTTCAACTGATTCCGAATTTTGGCGTGGTGAATTTACTTGTTTCTGTTTTCCATCTCACTTCATAATTTTTGCAGACTCTAATAGAATGCCTAAATCTCAAAAAAAGTTGAAGAACGTCCCGCCTCAGACGGAACGTAGGACATGCTCTTCCTGCTATACGATTATGCCTGAGTGGGATCCCCATATGTGCTGTCACACCTGCCTTAATTGCGTCAGGGACTTTGGGGTTTGCCTTGAGGGTATTTGTGATTTGTGGGACCATAAAATGTGGCTCATGTGCGAAGCAGGGTGGAAGGCTGAAGGCAAGCGATTGAAGGCTGGTAGAGATCGCGGAAAGAAGGGAAAATCCCTTACTGTTGCTAGCTCCAGTGTGTCGGCTTCTATGAGTGAGAAATCTTTCCCTACGCTTGGTAGTCACCGCGAGGCTCGCCCCCGCTCGACATCCGAGAATTTGGGAGAGTTGTCACGATCTGACTCCCTGCTCGAGGTGGCAGGGTCGTTGATTGAGACGTTTACCGTTGAGGTAACGGAAAGGGCAGTCGATAGTGTGGAAACACCGATGGTAGATCTCAATTCTCCCAACGTGGCTAATGAACATCGGTCAACCGCTTTTGTGGTGAGATTGGAGTTCCCGGTCACCACGTCGACTGACGTTGATAAACGGAGTGTTCCCTCTGGGGCGCCGACATCGGCACTGAGTCCCGCGGTGGAATCAGCACGTCTTTTAGAGATCCAACCGGTTCAATCCACTGGTACTTTAACGTTACCGAAGCAGCCTGAGTGCATTGCGCAATCCCAGGGACAGGCCCAGTTGCCTCCCTGTACCGGTACTAGTCAAGATGGAAAACTACTTTCTCTTGGACGGTCTGGATGCGTAGTCTGGCTTCAAAAGTCAACTCCCTTCTACGGTCTCAGGGTAGGACTCAAGAGGACCTAGGGGGGCAAGTCAGGTGGAGGGGGTGGGCTGAGATATTGTCTGTACGTCCACCACCAGGGCTAGGGTCAGATGTGTCTATTTCTCCCAGTCATCTCTCCTTTATAGGGTCATATGGGGGGACAATTCACATCAGTGGGAAGGGGAGCGCCCACTTCTATTATAGAAGGGGGCCCTCTCCCCGGAACAGATCGCCTTACGCATCCTCGTCCGTATTCCCCACACCCCCCTCAGGCTCAGGCTAACCAGGCATTGTTTCCTGCGTCTTCCCAAGCCTTGCAGAGTGTCCCTTTTTATGACTCTGTGAGGGGAAGGGACTCCAGTGTTGGTACCCCTGTACAGGGTGGTACGCTACCCTCTTATGAGGAACAGCAACCAATTCTCCAACAGGAGGGGGGCGAGCGCTTTGTCGTTTCTTGTCCCCACTTTGGCGGGGCAGTCACTGGATACCCAACCAACCGGAGCCCAGCTGTTCCTTACTAATATGCAGTTAAGGTTGCAGCTTGTGAACCGTGCAGTGACGGCCGCGAGACTCTTGTTTTGCACAGACCAGTGGTAATCCCCCCTCCCCCCAGATGGGCTTGAACCTGGTTTCGGAGCGGTTACGTCCAATGCCTTCCGTTGGGTCAATCGATATCCCATTGGGGGCTATGCGAACTGTCGATGGTTAGTAGTGTCGTACACCAACAAGGAGGGGGGGATTCGATGGGTGGCGGACAGGCTTTTTCGTCTCTGGGACGGTCCCCGGATAGATCTGTTTGCCAATCACCAGAACGCCAAGCTCCCAGCGTACGTGTCACTCCTACCGGAGACGAGCGCATTCGCCATGGACGCTCTATCGATCTCTTGGAGCCACATAGACGCTTACGTATTTCCACCCTTCCATCTGGTGCTCCAAGTGTTGGTGAAGTTACGACTCTAGCCCACCTGTATTCTGACATTGGTGGCGCCCAGTTGGCCAGTGAAGATCTGGTTCCCGTTGTTGCTGGAACTTCTAGTGCAAGCGCAAGTTTTTTCTGCAGAGGTTGTCCAAGTTCCTCGCTTCGGCACAGTTGGACGGCACCAGACGGTTGCACGAATCTAGATGGAAATTGTACTTTGATTGGTGTGACGGAAGGGAGAATGATCATCTCAGTCCCTCTATTAGCGAGGTAGCCGATTTTTTCCTTTATTTGTTTAATCAAGGGAAATCTATACCGACAATTCTTGAATATCGGTCGGTTTTATTCCCAGTTTTATCAGAATCTGCTGGACTGAAACTGGCTTCAAGTTCTATTATGTTTAAGTCTTTCCACTCGAAGAGGCCACGCGCCAAGGGGCTAACGAAACCTCCTGACTGGAAATTGTCGTTAGTTCTGTCGGCGTTACGACACCCTTCAAGCCTATGGCTAAGGCAGACATGAAGTATGTCACTATGAAAACAGTTTTCCTTTTGGCTCTGGCGTCAGGTAGGCAGCGCTCAGAGATAGGGGCACTGTCCTTAGTGACGATTGTGCCTCCTTTATGAACTCGTAAGTTATTCTGAAGACTCGGCTGGGCTTTCTTGCCAAGAATCAAATCCCAGGGCGCGACCCTGAGCCGATCGTCATCCCATGCCTCACTAACATGGTGGGCGAGGAGGATCATCAGGAACGATTCTGTGCCCGGGTTGAGCGCTAAGCTGGTACTGCGATTGCACCAAGGTGTCTAGGGGCAGTGAGAAGCACATGTTTGTCTGTTATGGGCGGGGAAAACAGAGCCACCCTGCTTCGAATATCACCATTTCGTGGTAGATTGTTGATACGGTCGTGGAAGCATATTGGTTAACTGCTTCTTCATCGGTTTGTTTGGAACGCCACCAGGTGAAGGCGCACGAGTTACGAGGGGTAGCTACATGTAACTCATTGGCTTTGATGTCTGGAGCCTCACTCGAGCAGGGTTCTGGAGAACTTCTTCATTAATTATTACCTGAGAGACCTTCAAGCACTGCAGGAGGGCCTCCACAGGTTGGGTCCAGTGGTGACAGGTCAGACTGTGTTCATTGACCCAGCCCGCACCACCAAGGGGCCCTATGCGCGAAAGCATTAGAGAAAGTGCTTTCAGCCGAAACCAGCCTCCATTGCTTGATGCTACCAGTTTTCGTTCAGCGCTATTGAACCCCAGCAATATACAGTTTTGGTGCATTAAATTGTTGGGGGCCCTATTTATTGTTCAGCTGACCGGCTTTAGTAGCCTCCCTAAATTGGGGGGGGTCTACCCTTGGGCACCCGGTCCCTGAAGAGTCACCTAATTGGTTTTATCCTGGGACTAGCCTCCTTGCTGGTGAGTAGCTTTAGATTTCTTGGTTTTTGTTTTTGGACCTTCCTTTTTGGGGTCGAAAAAAATACATTTCAGCTGTCGGAACTTCCCCATCTCGGGTGAGCGTGCCACTCTGCCTACGAGTAATAAATGGAATTTATTATTTCCACGGACTTTCTGGTAGGTGATGTAGTAAACTATCAGTGTTGTACAAACCCGTTTGTTTACTTAATCATACCTACCAGAAAGTCCGTGAGAAACCCACACACCTCTCCACAAGCTTCCGGCGGCCCGTTGTGGCAGCAGAAACGTTTATGTGGGAATATCGGATCACGCCTCATTTGCGTGACCACCCTGCGCACGCGGGATGGCCCCTTAGGAGAGGCCTTTTTTCCTATAGGGAATGCTACTGCCACCCCCGCCCTCCGGCGTTCATGGGACTCCGACGGGGCGAGGCAGATGATGAAACTTCCGTTCACCAGTCTAAATAAACTCCGCAGGATACCAATAGTAGTCTTCCTCCTCACAATCACAGGAGCTGCCTCACATACCAAAGACAGGCTTGATGGTCCGGGGTAGAGGAGTTGGTATGCAGATACAGTCAGGGAATGAATTAGTCAACCCAAAAAAACCAACCAACACATATATTTCGGTTATAAACAGAGACAGGTATACTGTCAATTTAATATAATAACGTCAACATTAACCTCGCCACATAACACAATTAAGTAAAGCCTACTATCAAAAGGTATACAATATTAACCTGACAGGACCTGGCAACTAAACCAAGTCAGTAAACAGACTAAGTCAATCCAACAGGCTGACCAAATTAACCCAGTGGCGCCTTGTCACTGGAAAAACAAAATCACATAAAATTAACCTGCCAGGAACTTGCCTATAAACTAACTAAATTAACCTGGCAGTGCCTAACACTCACGCCAAATACAATAAAACGCCTAACTGCTATACAAATAAAATGCCTGAACAAAGCAATAAATACCGCCCACAGCAGCTCCACGCTAAACAAAGAGCGGGGTGTGCGGATAAAAAAAAAAAAAGGCTAACAACGTCCACACAGTAAACACTAACTCCCAACTCAGCACAAACGCACAGGCATGCACCCAACCATGTACACAAACAAGCGGGGCAAACACAATAATTAAAAAATGCACAACGTCACAATAAAATCAGCAAAATCGCCTCACTGTGCTCATCACAAAGTGCGATTGACTCAGCAGTCTATATAATCTACCAAGAGAGTGCGTCGCTGCCCCAAATACGCCGCCAAAACAGAAGACTCGCCGTGGTTTCTCAAAAGAGCGACCAAAACGAATCTCGCCAAAAAAACAGCCGAAACAACACAGTGCAAGGGCCTAGCACGAAATACGCAAGCAGAGGAAAATTCCCTACGATAATGACCACAAGCGGCAGTCAAAACAGCCCAGGCAACGCACGGGAATTGTTGTTCAACATTCGATTGCAATCAAAGACGTTTCGGGGGCCCCCTTTCCGAACAGTTACGGTTACAGTTCACCTACCAGTCACGACGAACTTCACACAGGTTGAACTAGAAGTCCATCAGCGCACCGCAACAACAGTGTTCTTCTAAGGCACCTCTTCTGTCCCGGAATCCCCGATCCGCTTCCGATCTTCACTCAACGGCCACACAGTCCTCCCCGACGACACAGCACGACGTTGCCAGCTCGAACCCCAAAAAGAGAGAGAGAGTCGTTCGTTGTTTCTCTCCTCCAGACAAACGCTTCCAGAATGCTCCAGAATAACAATTTCATAACTTGTCACGTATAATACATAGTACGCAAAAAATTACAAAACTATTGAATTACAAAGTCGAAATGCATACAAATAAATAATAAATTACACAAAATACTAACTACCGAAAAGCTAGGTAGCACAAGTGTACCACAAGAGGGCGCTATATCACAAAACTGCATAGTGCATATTTAAGTCGAACAATAGACAACAATGCCATGTATTATGGGTCAAAAATGCCTAAAGTAAGCCCGGGTTACACTACCCTAAGAAGTTCTTTGTGAACAGGGTATATTCCCGAATAGTTTCCAATTGGGGCTGTAATCTGTAGTTAAGCCTACGAGTAATAAATGGAATTTATTATTTCCACAGACTTTCTGGTAGGTATGATTAAGTAAACAAACTGGTTTGTACAACCCTGATATTTCATGATTTTCATCCAAAAATACAGTGTACCTCTCCCAACACCACTGAGACAACTGAGCATGCTCAGAATAAATAACGAACTTAGATTGTAATGCTAGGGTTTTTAGTGATGTTATGGCCTGGTCAAGATCTGAATCAGTGACAGATGGGTTGTACCATTACCAATCTCAGTGGAAAATGTAGAGGGGTGTCAGGGCTACATTTTGATGGGAATTATAGTGGTGATAATGAAACAAACCCAGGTCCTGGTAATATACAAAGACCTCAATTAACAAAAAAGTCAAGTTGTTGTTAAAAGTACATCAAGGTTTACTCAGATTTATTAATGCAGTTTCTTGAGCATCTATGAGACATAGTTTGGTTGCACTTGTGTACTCTGAGATTTTGGACCCGGGTCAATGAAAGTTTTCAGTTATCAGATTAAGGGAAATCACTTTATGGTGAGTTGTACCCACGTAGAGTACATATTAATTCAACTGTTTGCAGATGTTCCATGTATTATCTTAACATGAGTATTTTATAATTAAATAACGAGGACTGTGATATTTATGTCTTTTTTTGACTTAAACCCCAGCCATGGTTTTAATCTTAAACTAGTGCTGGTACAACAACCATTATATTGCTGGTGTCTGCATCAAAGCCACCACATGGATTCACTCTTTGTAACCAGTATATCTATCTAAAATGTCTCCTGAGTAGAAGGTGAATTGTTTTTAAGTAGTATTGAATGAATTTAACAGAGAATTATATATATTTATGTTGTAGCTCCATTCCCACCTACACTGGTGACTGCAGAGGCATTATCTGCATCTAGTATTCACTTAATATGGAATCCATCTCCAAGTATGAATACTAAATATATAACTTCATATACTATCTACTGGTCAAGAAATGATACTCATAGAAGGTAAAACAGACTGGAAAACAAAAAGTCAATACCATATTTGCTCCAAACTATTAGAGGCACATCTCCAATAGAAGTGTATACAAACCCAAAATTGCAATAAAATCCAACGAATTGTTATTTTCCAGAGAATCGATTTGATGTGGTGTTCATTATATTTGACGCCTTTTGTTTTTTCCCTGCAATCATTCAGCCGATTTACGTCAAAGTTTATTGAATTGTTATTCACATTGTGAATAGTACATGTACAAGTAGCACAGAACATGGCTAATTGCTACATTGATCGTGATGGAATGGAATACTATGCCGAAATTGTTAAACTTAATCTTTATTTTTTTTAAAGGCATTACAATTTCACTAATGTTGATGGTGATTTGGAGTACACTGTCACCAATCTTCTGGCGTATACCCGATACGAGTTTTACATCACAGCATCTAACATAGTTGGTGAAGGTGGACAATCACTTCCTGTATATGAGTATACTTTAGAATCAGGTGAGAATATGTACAACTGAGAACCAAATAGTGGGTGATTGTATGCAGGGTTTCTTCAGATGGGTTTAATACACATTAGGTTATCAATCCTGTTATTGTGTCATGTGATAATACTATCGTATTTCATATCATAAAATTTACTGTGTATTAAATATTAGAATAAATTTAGCCCAATAGTACACATGCTTGACATGTGTTCTCACATTCAGCAGTACAAGAAATGGTCACATAGCAGCTTTTGCGCACAGCATAACAAACATTCTTACAGTAGCTAGCACGCACTTACAAGAAACAGCCACTATTCTGTCCTTAGACGTATAAACACACTCAGGTATTGTCGCTTTCTATTGTACATTTTTTTTAAATGATGTTTGTTTTATTCTCTAGCGCCAACCGGCTCTCCACGTGATGTTGAAATGAACACAATAGAAGAGAATCCCACTCGTCTTTCAGTAAGATGGAGATCTCCTTTCCCTATGAACCAGAATGGAATTATTCTTGGTTACTTGGTATACTACTGTCCTTTGCTGAATACAAGTCAATGTAAGATATATTGAATATATCGATTTAATTATCCACTACGTTTTGTGAACTGACAACAATAAATCTTATGTATAATGTGTTGTAAGATCTATTTTTTTGTCTGAATTTCAGGTGGTGGTATAGAAGTTGTAAACGTGAAAGCCACAGATCTAGAAAATCGTGGGTTAAAACAGTGGTATTTAGATAATTTGAAGCCTTACACGTATTACAAAGTTATCATTGCTGCATATAACAGTATTGATATAGGACCTAATAGTGCTGAAATCTACAGTAGGACAAGTCAAGGAGGTGAGTGTTAATTGTATTCTCTTATGAAAAATATTCTGTAGAATTTTTATAGACTTTTTATATGATTTCAAAGGTAACTTAATAGCTATCGTAACTCTGTTTGTGTATGGCTGTGTCTTGTATTGCTATTAAGACTCCTAGAAGAATAAATCGAATGCAACCATAAAGCAATCGAAGTATGCTAATGGAATCATTGAACTAATTGATGAATTTGATTTGCTTGACGTGTTCTCAACCCAGACGTGAGGCATTACACCTGGAGACGCAGCAACCCACTTATTCAAAGCAGGCTAGATTTGTGGCTACTGTCCCGCAGTTTGAATTACAGTGTTATTAAGTGCGACATAAAGCATTCCATTAAGTCTGATCACAGCCTTATTTCGTTAAGTTTAAAGTTTGGTTCTAGTGAAAGAGGTTGGGATTTTTGGAAGTTTAATGCAAGTTTACTAGACGACAACAAATATACACAACTGATTAACCAAACAATTGATAATCTTAATGTAACATATAATAATTTTACTAAACGATTAAAATGGGAAATATATAAATGCGAAATACGTAGGGAAACGATTACGTATTCAATTCATAAAAGGAAAACATTAAGCAATAATTATTGTGATTTATCTAAACGATTAGAAACTTTGGAAAAAGAAATTAACGAATATGTGGCGGTGCAATTATACATTTACAGGCACAGTGGATAGAGAAAGGAGAAAAGTGTGCAAAGTCTTGAGAAACACAATGCCAAAATAAAGTGTATGTCTTCTATTATTACTTACGACGGTACATGTACCTAGTATTAGATTATTTATTGTATACATTTATTTTTTATTTATTTATTGCTTCCCTTTTGTAACAGGGGCTCATTATGTAAATTAAAAAAATATTAAAAAAATACATTTTACTCAACGGCTAATGAAAAAATCTTTTGATAGGCAAAATAGAAACTAAGTTACATTGGAAGTAGGTGAACTTTCCATTGAACAAAAAAGGGGGGTAATCATACCGATCTCAGATTACCGAAAGTACATGTACTGTTCGCTTTGCCTGAGCGTGGGTGGTCTGTGCATGGAGTTTTTTTTAGCTCCATGGTCTGTGCGAAGCACACAAAATTGTAATGCGGTCAATCATGTCAGTGGGCAATCTGATTAAAATCCGATGTAGGTATGAGGCTCCAATTTTTCTTTTTTCTTTTTTTTTCCTTTATATCATATTTATTTGTATTTTAGTTTGAATATGTCGATTTTTTGTTTTTTCTTGCCGTTAATCAGTTCTTAGAAAATTGTGTCCCAGTCGCCTTTAACTAAAAAAAAAAAAAAAAATTGGAGCCTCATAACTACATCGGATTTTAATCAGATTGGTCAGTGGGTAAATGGAATCAAACACACAAATATTATTCAACATCATCGGTAGATGCTGACATTGATTTCTTGGCCCCATGAATCATAAAAACCGATCAAAACGCGACTCGATGTTGTCAACTTGTCGTTTTCAAATTGAACATTTGTGCGTCTATGCGTCCTTTCATCTGTGCGTCCGTCCGTCCATCCGATGTCATATTTCAGAATCCTTTGGATCGATTCTGTTCATTTTTTGCATGTGCTTAGTACTTTATGTGGGACACACAGTCAGCTGGCGCACACATGATGATAAAATAAATACGATATTTTAGTAAAATGTTCTATGTTCTTCGTGTAATTAGGTGTTCGTATTCAAGGGATTTTTACACACAATAACGACGAATTCGACCAAATTTTGTTTTGGCTTAATATTACCCCAATGGATCGTATTTCTGTGAAAGATTGTTATTTTTGTCCTGATTTATAGGAATCTGAAAAACGCGTTTCACAACTTGTCTCCTATTTAGTTTTACGCTGCATTCAAGATGGCGGCCCCCATATAGTAAATATCATATTTATTTTATTTTATTATCACCTGTGCGCCAGCTGACTGTGGTGGGACATATGCACATGCAATGGTTTAGCATCTGGCAGCCATCTTGTTTTTTGAAAATATTTTGTCAGTTTTCATTCAAATTTGGTACATAGATTATACATGTTAGGATACATGTCCATGACAATTTCTTTTGCAATTAGATCAAAGATGGCCGACTGGCAGACATCTTGTTTGTTTTTTTTTAATATGGTATCATGGACATGCTTTGTCAGTTTTCATTCAAATTTGGCACATACTTTATACATGTTAGGATACATGTCCATGACAATTTGTTTCAAAATTGACAGCCATCTGACTTTTTGGCCTCACTGCTATATTTTCAAGATTTATGTACCTTTTTTATTCGTATTTGGCACATACATTATACATGTCACTTTGTTTCATAATCAGCTCCGAGTAAGCCTATACGACCTGTGGTTACTGATATTACTGCAGTTAACATGACAGTCCATTGGGAACCGCCAATCATTCCTAATGGTAATATAATCAAGTATGAAGTAAAATACAATGAAGACAAAATCACAACTCATACAACTGGTGTTGTATTGGTGGATCTGTCTGGATATACAGAGTATGATATACAAATCCAAGCATGTTCTGAGGCTGTTATTAATCCATGTGGAGACTTTGCTAGTTTAAATAAAAGAACTGACATTGGAGGTAGGTCATCTTTAATAGGTCAACACAGTGCATTGTGGGAGTACAGATAGTTTATTTTTAAAAACACACATACACTGTAATTTACTTAAGTCAGTTTTAATTAACATACTCATTAATTGTCATATTCAACTAAGTTTGAGTTTCTTATGAACTTCTGAAAACCATTTATGAATATACAGTTGATGCTCAATTCAGAATTATGGAATTTCGTCTTCATTATCATATTTTGATTAACATTTCAGTGTCTCCTATCCAAACTCATGATCTTGCTAGTCTCATGAATTCATCATGGGGAAGCGTCTGTAATTCTTGTACTGCAAATATTAAAACGAATATTAAGACACTAACAAAAACAACTCAGGACTTAAAATTTCTTTCACAGGCTCACTTATTTGCTTATTTATTCTAGAAACGATTGTACGTCTTGGTGTTTTATAATTGACTCCCATGTGCGAAGCACAAAATGGGAGTCTTTGCAGTTAGTGTGTCTGTATGGGTGTGTGTATGTGTGTATGTGTGTCCGACTGTTCCACTGCTATCTCAAGTAATGAGCATTACATTTCAATGAAACTTGGTACTTACATACTCAAGGACTATGCAGAGATTGATTGTTTCCAATAAATATTTGTGCATATTAATCACCTAATTTGCATAATTAGTTAATTAGTTAACTTGGTACATAGAACCTTTAGGACTATGCAGAGACCTGATTAGTTTTAGGGCAAATAATTGTGCATATTAATTAACTAATTTGCATAATTAATTTTCAGCTTTTCTACTGATATCTAAAGTACTAATCATCACATTTCAATGAATCTAGAATGATGCAGACCCAACTAGTTTCCGGTAAATATTTGTGCATATTAATCACCTAATTTGCATAATTAACCAACTTTCAGGTATCTCAGGTACTAAACATCACATCAATGAATGTACATGGATGCTGAACAATAGACCTGGATAATTGTGGGTTAAAATCTGTACATATTAATTACCTAATTTGCATAATTAATAAAGTACTAATTATTCTATTTCAATGAAACTTAGTACAAAGATGCTCTAGGACAATGTACAAACCTAATTAGTTTGGGGTAAAAATCTGTTCATATTAATTCCCTAATAAGCATAATAATTCATAATTTTTGGTTCTAATCACATTTCAATTAAACTTGGAAACATAGATTTTCTGTTACATTGCGCAGACCTCATTAGTTTTACACTCAAATCTGTTCATATTTATTTTCTGATTTGCATAATTAGTTTTCAGCTAAGTAATTTCGAATTATATTTAATGTGTCTCCAATACTCTCAGCACATGGGAGTTCTTTCTAAGCTTTCTTTGATTATGGTAATATCAGTACATATAATTACCTAATTTGCATAATTAATTAATTTTCAGCTTTTGATATAAGTAGTGACCATTACATTTCAATGAAACTTGGTACTTACATACTCAAGGACTATGCAGAGATTGATTGTTTCGGATAAATATTTGTGCATATTAATCACCTAATTTGCATAATTAGTTAATTTTCAGCTTTTCCACGGGTATCTCAAGTACTAATCATCGCATTTCAATGAAACTTGGTACATAGATCCTTTAGGACTATGCAGAAACCTGATTAGTTTCAGGGTAAATAATTGTGCATATTAATTACCTAATTTGCATAATTAATTTTCAGCTTTTCTACTGATATCTAAAGTACTAATCATCACATTTCAATGAATCTAGAATTATGCAGAGACCCAATTAGTTTTTGGTAAATATTTGTGCATATTAATCACCTAATTTGCATAATTAACCAATTTCCAACTTTCACACTGATATCTCAGGTACTAATCATCACATATCAATGAATGTTTATACATGGATGCTGTAGAACAATAGACTGACCTGGATAATTGTGGGTTAAAATCTGTACATATTAATTACCCAATTTGCATAATTAACCAATTTTAAGTTTTCACACTGATATATAAAGTACTAATTTCCATTTTAATGAAACTTAGTACAAAGATGCTCTAGGACAATGTACAAACCTAATTAGTTTGGGGTAAAACTCTGTTCATATTATTTCCCTAATTAGCATAATAATTCATAATTTTTTGGTTCTAATCACATTTCAATTAAACTTGGTACATAGAGTTTTTGTTACATTGCGCAGACCTCATTAGTTTTACAATCAAATCTGTTCATGTTAATTTTCTGATTTGCATAATTAGTTTTCAGCTAAGTAATTTCAAATTATATTTAATGTGTCTCCAATACTCTCTCAGCACATGGGAGTTCTTTCTAAGCTTTCTTTGATTTTATAATTTGTGTGACTTAAATTTGGTATATCATTGTATATCACATTAGTTACATACCCTTACTTATAAGCCCTTGTATCTACAGACTATAAAACAAACCTTCATTTTCAAACTTTACACCGTTATGGAGTCAACTACCGGATTCGGCTGATACCCAGCCCATCCTAAACCCCGCCCATGGGCGATGTTTCAAATAGTGGGCGATGTTTTGGTCCACACATTGCCTGACTGAACCTAAAAGGAGTTTTACAGACACAATTTTCCTGTCCGACATCTTGTATCGAGCGCGCTATTTCAAATATCACACTAAAAATGATTCACTGTGAAGTCGAAAAGCATAAAACTCCAATAAAACCAATGTTGTATACGAATTGTTGTTGCGTATTATTACTCGTTAAAATACATTTCACTTACGTTTATTAGACTTAATAAAGTCTATGCTTGAAAGGAATGTTATTTACGAAGTTTAAAATAGCCAAGCCTTCCTGATTCGAGCCTCTTGGTTGTTATCAGTAATGTTTAATCTTTGTCTGTATTGCATTCCAGACAAAAAGTTCAAGATCGATAAACAAGAAATGGGCGAACTAAAATGTCTCCTGCATTTCACATGCGACATGATTATTAAAAAAAAACAGAGTTAAGCGGTCATGTACGTTCTATAAATCTAACCTTGCACACATAATCTTGCATTGACATGTTTTTTGTCCAAAAAAGACGTTCCCTTTCAGTTAACCCCCAGTTAACTCTTTGCGTTCATGGTATTTGTGAGAGTTGAAAGATTTTTTTAACAAATGACAAGTAACTATATTGATTTGCGTCAAGCTGGATGGCCCGAATTTAAATATCAGTGCGTGAACTCTGGAGGTCATTGCCCAATGCCGCACATAATTCAAACGCGTGGTTATTAGAGTTCAGTCGAAATGAACGTGAATATTGCGATCGAACTGCGCTGTCCAGAGTTTATTATATTATAGTTAAAATTTAACTTGACGCATTGGAACATCGATGAATCACAAGTATTTAAAATGTTTTCTCAACTTTCTGTAGAAACCTGACTACTATCCTTTTCAATGATTTAAATGCGGCCATGTTTATGTTTGCGTAATTATTACGAATTCAACGCATTATCAAGTCGGTAATATTGAAATATTCACAGACCCAATACCCCGGGTCAGCATCCTAACAATAGTAAAAAATAATTTTGCGTAATTATCATGAAAGCAATACCTTACACAATTGAAATATTTAGAGCCCGAGCAATATTGTAAACAAATTTGCGTATTTAGAAAAGCAGTGAACTAAGTAAACGACGTTGATATATTCAAAGCCAGTACAGAGTTGCATACAGGGTATCAGAGGGTATCAATAATTTAAAAAATAAAGGGATGAAAGCTCTCTTTGCTTTGAAATGCAAACTCGGTTATGACAACTCACTAAACATACCCCTCCAACTATCTTTATTTGACAAACTGATAAGACCCATTATTGTATATGGTAGTGATGTTTGGGGTGATGAAAGCACAACTAAGTCTGCAATTGAGGATGTCCATCTTTCATTTTGTCGGTTCATTCTTGGTCTCTCAAAATTCACACCAAAAATGGTTGTTTATGGTGAGCTAGGAAGGTACCCCATTGACTGTTTTATCAAGAAACAACGACTTAAATATTTCAACCGGGTAACAAACTCTGATAACACATTACTAAGAGAAGCCTACTTAGTAAATAAGAATGTAAAAAGTAAATGGTTTACTAGTGCAGAAACCCTCATGCAAGATATAGATGTTGTCACCATTGTAAACTCAAGTGAAAAAATAATTAAGAAAAATTTAGACTTTATTCTTAAAAACATATTTAAACAAATCATTTGAGAACCAATGGATCTTAGACATGCATAATGATAATATAAAACAAACCTTGGCTAAAAACAAACTAAGAACATACAGACTTTTCAAACAAGATTTAAAAATTGAAAATTACCTAATTAATATGCAGAACCATGGTCTTAGAAGGTTAATTGCAAAATTCAGGACAAGTAACCATGACCTTCAAATTGAGAAAGGCAGACATAATAATGTGCCGCTGGATAAAAGAACATGTGATATGTGCAGCCAAAATATAATTGAGGATGAGCAACATTTTGTAATGAAATGTCCAGCTTACAGTCACCATAGGGACAAATTATTCCTGACTGCACAAAATAAAGATCCAAATTTTGATAAAGAAAATAGTCAGAATAAATTCATTTTGATTATGGCAAACCATACTCTAGCACCAGCCTTAGCAGTCTTCCTAAAAAACAGCTATGGAACAAAACAGCAACAACTATCAGTGTATTAGGCTACATTTTATATTCTGTATTCACCATTGGCTGAAAATTGTCTTTATTGTTTTTGATTTGTTTTATTTTTTTAGAAAAGTTTTTATTTTCTGTTTTCTTTTTTAGATTGTAGTTAGTTTTAATTTCTTTCTGCAAGACCCTTTTTATCCTTTCCTAAGGATTTTATGCGTCTAATAAAAAATAAAAATAAAATAAAATACAAGTTGCGTAATTACAGTGCCGTCGGATATAATAACAATTTTACTAGATCGACGCGTGGACCACGAAAGAAAAAGGTTACTAAGGCCGCGCAGCAAGTTTCGTAAAGAAGTACTTGAAGTTCAATTGCGCCCCAAAATGATGTCGCTGATCACTAAGTTGTCGCAGCGTGTGTTGTGTTATGTCTATAATGCACCCCGTTTCGACTTTGGCTTGCTTTTCCTTAGTGCCTGTTCTTGTTCACGTAAAATGTGACCTCTCACCAATGTATTGAAACACTTTGAATTTATACTTTGCATGATTATATTTGGTCAACGCGAAACATTATTTTTTCTAAATATTTTCTGAGACTATTTTTATCAACGCAGGGTTATTTTTCCAGACAATATGGGCTTCGTAATATCTGCCAAAACATCGCCCCGGCGATCTTTTGGTCCACATTTTTCTAAAAAAAAATTGAATCCTCCATAAGATCGCCCAGGGCGGGGTATCAGCCGAATCCGGTACAACAACAACAACAACACACTCACTGTCTTTAGAAGGCCATGTACACATGTCAATCTGTTATATGATTGGGCAATTAATTTCTGATTATTTACAGTTCCTGGACAAATGAGTGCACCTGTTGCTAAGGTAATAGATTTCAATACAGTGAATATCACTTTTGCTCCGCCCTCTCAACCGAATGGTCCATTAGAATTGATGGTGTACCAAATATATAAGAAAGCCTATGCTGATAATAGTGAGTGGGGGAAAATCTCGACTCTTGATAATGGAGTGACACAACTAGTGGTTTCTGAGGACTGCCATGATGATGCCATCAGTTATTTTTATGCTGTTGAGGCAGTCAGTAATAATGACGGTGTGGAATTGATTGGTAAAATAAGTGGACCGTCTGCTGTATGTAACCTGTGTTATATCGGACTGGGTAAGTTAAGAACTAGAAACAGATTTGGGATGAAAAAAAAACGGAAGAAGCAGGGACTAAGTAAAAAAAAAAGGTAAAAATTTCAAGAAAAAATTGAATTAAAATATTATCTTCAGCTTTGATGATGAAATGCAATTTATCTAAACCCACTGAGGTATTTTGACATGTTGTTCATCAGAGATCAAGATAAATGAATTATAAAGATAAATAAACATGTAATGTAGCATTCTGATTGGTCGAGAAGCCCTGTGAAGATTTTAAAATTTGGTCTTGGCTCAACAGTTGAACTGATTTAAATTGTTTAGGCCCCAATAATTTGAATAAATTGGTGATTTTTTGTTCACGTGTTCAATGTTGACGTGCCAAGTTTTGAGAAGGACAATATGTCATTGCATAAACTTATTTCATCAAAATTGACCATCCAATATATAAGGCACATTATCAGATGAAAACAACACTCAAAATATGGTGGCAGCGGTGGTATTTGAGCAGCAGTATGTGCTATGATGCGCTCGCTCCAGGCGGAGGCATTTTGTCATTCAAGGCAATGCTTCAGGCTGTACCAATATCATACGTGTTTCAGACACACTACTACAGTGGAGTACACTCACAGTTATTTTGCTGCAAAATTTCAGTTTCGCAGATCTTGGGTTGCTTTTCTTGATTTACAAATGTCTTGATTTTGGAGACAGTTCCAGTTCAGTCGAGAAATGGAAAAAATGGAAACAGGTATGGAGTAACTATAGTGTAATTACTCAGCTCAACAAGCAAATGGCAGAATATCAACTCGCTTTTTTTCTGCATGCAATTGGTCCCACTGCCTTAGCAATATATAATAGCTTTGCTTATGTTGACACTGAAGACAAAACCCTGTTGGCAACTGTGATTAAGAAATTTTACAACCACTTCATTGGTGAAGTTTATTGAAAAAAAACCTAATTTACATTTCAGCATGCTTATACCGACATGAAAAATGGCTACCATTAATGGCATAAATGAATACAGGAAAAGAAACATTATCAACTGAATGCTACTTCTCTTAAACTTCCAAATGTGACAGTTTATTAGAATTAATATCTCTGAGTATACTATAACTTATCACCATGAAGAAACGTACAGTAAACTGTTAATAACCATTTTCCCTCCCTTACAAGATTCTATGCTAAGCATGAAATTTAAGGTGAAAACATGACAAACAAAGATAACAATGTCTTAGTGACATCAAAACATTGCATGGGAATAATGTACTATGCACATTTAATGAGAAATTCAAGTTTGAAATCAAATTATTTAATATTTGTGCCAGATGTTTTGTCTATGCCTTTTTACGCAATAGATGAGATCTTACAGTAAATGGAAATCACTTATTTAAGAACGGCAATTAATACATAAACATTTGTTGTGTGAGCCATCCACATACACATGCACAGTTCTGACGATAGCGTTACTCCGATTAAGGACCCTGGGGTTCAATAGTACTAGTATATTGTGATTTACCCTAAGTTTAGGTTATGGTAACCTGTTCATTTTAGAAAAGAAACATACTGTAAAATATGTCTTTTTAGCTAGCATGCCATGTTATTTTAACTAATTTAGTCAACACTTTAGCTAAATTAAGATTCTGTTAATTTATGCCAAAAGTCTGCTAAAATTGCATGCAGCTATTTCAACATGTTCTACAGTAGTTAAATTTGGGTACTTTGACTGAAAATATGACGATAACATCAAGAACACGAATGATCATAATGCCCAACATCAACCATATTGACATTACTTCAAATTTATCATTGCATGCTTAACACATCGCCTGTCGACGTCATTTATTTCCGCATTTATTTCGGCATTTATCGGAGGCTGCTTTCAGTAGGTAATGTGTCAATAAAATGTGGACATCGTCTCTCCTTGCATAAATACTCCTAAAAAGTCAACGAACGTGCATCACCACATTGATCTGATAACTCCTGGAAGTTGATTAGCGTCTGCTAAAATACGCCACTGAATACGACTAAGACGCCATCGTCTTGATACTGCTTTAGGTCTTGAGGTGATGGCACACCGCTTAACTAGGCGTACTGGACAACTGTCTCTCGGTAACGCTGCAATCTCTTGATCCGCAATCTCTTGTAACTCTTAATGAGACATATAAACGATACTTGTTCAACAAACGTATGCAAGAACCTGGGGAAAGCATAGATGTATACATCACAGCACTGAGATCACTAGCGAAGACCAGTAACTTCTGTCAATGTCTATATGACTCCCTCATTCGAGATCAAATTGTCATTGGTGTTAGAGATAATGCAGTTAGAAAACGTCTCTTACAAGAACGCAAATTAACTCTAAACCACTGCATCAACACATGTTGTGGAGCAGAAGCCACTGCATCACAAATGTAAGCGATGGGAAGTCAACTAGAGGTCAACAAAGTGAGAACATGAAACTGACCACTCCAGTGACTCTGATCCTGAATGGATAAATATTGTAAAAGTAAATGTTGTCAGTGGGAATGACAAAGAAATCCATGCAGAGATGTTCATTGACAAGAAACCTGTTCGTTTCCAGCTAGACTGTGGAGCAACAGTCAATGTCCTACCAGCCAGATATGTAGGTGATCGCGAGATCAAGCCATGTCACAACAGTCTAGTGATGTGGAATGGGACAAAAGTGAAACATTCGCAATCCGAAGCCTGGAAAGAAATATTCAGTTGAGTTCATCATAATAATGGAAAACCTGACCCCTTTACTAGGTATGCAAGCCACTGAGCAAATGAACTTACTCTCAATTAACCGAGAAAACTTCAAAGTAGTAAACATGGTTCAGACGAACAGTAAAGTTGACATAATCAACAAATTAGTATTCAGATCTCTTCAATTGTAGTGAGCTTGGAAAAATGGAAGGCGATGTACACCTCCATGTCAACCCAGATGCAGTTCCTACAACGTTACCATGTGGTACTGTTCCTGTCTCTGTTGAAAGTAAATTGAAAACTGAGCTTGAGCGCCTAGTAAAACTTGGAGCGTTAGCAAAAGTTGATAAACCAACTGAGTGGACCAGCCAGTTTGTAACGACAACCAAGAAGTCAGGTGAGATCAGAATTTGCATTGACCCTAAACCACTTAATGAAGCGCTAAGACGAGAACGATATCAATTACCCACCCTTGATGAACTACTGCCAGAACTCCAATCTAACTCCAAAGTGTTTACGAAAGTTGATCTTTCATCCGCATTTTGGCACTTATAACTAGATGAAGAGTCCAGCTTGTTAACAACGTTCATCAACCCATTCGGTAGATATTGATGGTGTCGCCTTCCCTTTGGTTTGAATGTTTCTCGTGAAATATTTCAAAAGCGACTTCATCAAGCTCTAGAAGGTCTACCCGATGTGCTTTGCTTCACAGATGACATCATAGTACATAGCACCAGCATACACACAATGTCAGTCTAGACAAGCTATTCACAAGATGTCGCAAGAAAGGAATCAAACTTAAGAAAGAAAAGCTAGAACTATGCTGTAAAGAGATACCTTTTCATGGGCATCTACTGACTGAGCTGGGATTGAAAGTAGCTAGACCCTAACAAAGTAAAGGCAATTCTAGAAATGCCAAAACTTGAGAATCCAGAGGCTGTGCAACAACTAAACGGTATGGTAAATTACCTAAGTCGCTTCTTACCACACCTCTCAGATGCAATGAAGCCAATCAGAGAGCTCACACATGATGACACCATATGGGAATGGACTGAAGTGCATGACTCAGCACTTGACAAATTGAAAACACTGATGACATCAGCTCCAATTCTAGCATATTATAACACAGATAACAGTTTAGAAATTCAGTTTGATAGTAGCCAGTACGGTTTGGGCACAGTACTCATGCAAAATGGTCATCCAATCGCTTATGCAAGTAGAGCCCTCACTCCTACAGAAGTGAGATACGCACAGATTGAAAAAGAGATGCTTGCAGTCATCTACTCTCAATATACTTATGGCCGTCATACCAAAATATACAGTGACCATAAGCCACTACAATATACAGAAAAAGGCTCTGCACAAAGCACCCAAAAGACTGCAAAGAATGTTGATTCGCCTCCAGAACTATGACACAGAGATTATATACTGCAAAGGCAAGTAGATGTTTTTCGCAGACACATTATCCAGAGCATACCTTCCACCAAATGACAGAGTCAGTGAAGAAACCATATTTGATTAAATCAATATGGCCAGCTTTCTACCTATACATGAGGAAAGATTGACACAAATTCGCAATGAGACAGAGCAGGATGAATCTCTACAATTCCTCCGAAACGTAATACTGCAAGGTTGGCCAGATAGCAAACTCGCACTGCCAACACAGGTCTCGCCATATTTCAACTTTCGTGATGAATTATCCGTCCAAGATGGTCTTATCTTCAGAGGTGAAAAGGTAGTAATCCCACACACACTCAGGAAAGAAATGATGACCAAAATACATTCATCACACATGGGAATTGAAGGATGCTTGCGAAGAGCACATGCATGTATCTACTGGCCTGGGATATCAGCTGATGTAAAGAATTACATATCGTCCTGTGAAGCTTGTAGAACATATGAAACTAGCCAATGTAAAAAAAACCTCATGAGCTATGAACTTCCACAT
Source organism: Saccoglossus kowalevskii (assembly GCF_978046115.1). NCBI lineage: Eukaryota > Metazoa > Hemichordata > Enteropneusta > Harrimaniidae > Saccoglossus > Saccoglossus kowalevskii. The sequence continues at coordinate 17,881,965 of NC_140649.1, read as the reverse complement.
AGACCATGGCAAAAGGTCGCATCAGACCTTTTCACATATGACAATGCAGACTACCTCTTCACCGTTGACTACTTCAGTGACTACTACGAATTAGACAAACTATGCAACACCAAATCTACAACTGTAATCAATGCAACCAAGTGCCATTTCACCCGACACGGTATCCCTGACGGTTTATTTCCGATAATGAACCTCATGCAGTACATCTAAATGTATTTGAGTCATTTGCCAAAGAATGGGACTTTGAACATCTCACAATAAGCCCATACAACGGCAAATCTAATGCCAAGGCTGAATCAGCGGTAAAGAAAGCCAAGGGTATCCTGATGAAAACAAGAAAATCCAACAGTGACATACATCTTGCACTGTTAGACAAACGCAATACTAACACAGGCAATAGGATCAAGCCCAGTTCAGTGACTGATGAATCATAGAACAAGAACTTTACTACCAACTGCAGCTAGTTTTTTACAACCAAGATCCGTTAACACAGAGCATGTACGAAACAAAATGAAGAAAAAACAAATCAAACAGGCTGAATACTTCAACAAACACGCTGATGACCTGCCCGCCCTGGAAGAAGGAGATATTGTTAGGATTCATCCTTGGCCACAAGCAATGGCGCAAAGCAGTCGTCACACGTCGTCTTGACGAAAGATCATATGAAGTTGAATCATCCGACGCTATATACAGACGCAACAGAGCTGATCTTAAGGAAACAATGGAATCAACACATGACGCTGACACACAAAACAAATCAACCATTCCACCAACTACATGACCACCCTCTGCACAACACTGAGCAAGTGATAGTTCTCAACCACGTACCAACTTTCAACTTGACAAAACTACATCACCGACAAAGAAACCGTCTATATCAACTAGTAACAGAGATTCACCAATCAGGTCTAGAAGCGGTCGTACACTCAAAACACCGTCACATTTAAAGGACTACGCTATTTAATGTGTGACTTCTGTGACATTGTGACTTTCTATAGAAAAGTTCTATAGGGCAACCCTCTTGCTTTATTTGTTATAAATTTTCTATGACTTTTCATTGAGAGAAACTTTTAACTCATTTGCGCAATTGTTTAGTGCACGATTCCAGGATTATGATGTTTATGTTTTGTATTTGTTATATTTGATTGTTAATGTTATCGTTGTTAATGTTACCAAAATATGAATCCAGTAATCAAGACAACAAACTGTTATTAACGGCTTACTTTCCAAAAAAGAAAGGATGTTACAATATGTCATTATTGATGCTCATTTGTTAGTCCCCGTTCGAACGAAGTCCGAAAACGGGGACTTATAATTCGGTCTCTGTGCGTCCGTGCGTCCGTCCGGAGTCATATCTCAGAATCCCTTGGACCGATTCTGTTCATTCTTTGCATGTGCCTAGTACTTTATGTGGGACATATGCACATGCAGTGGTTTAGCGATTCGATTCAAAATGGCCGACTGGCAGCCATCTTGTTTTTTGAAAATGTTGTATTTTGGACATGCTTTGTCAGTTTTCATTCAAACTTGGTACATAGATTATACATGTTAGGATACATGTCCATGATGATTTATTTCACAATTGGATCAAAGATGGCCGATTGGCAGCCATCTTGTTTTTTGAAAATGTATTTTGGACATGCTTTGTCAGTTTTCATTCAAATTTAGTACATAGATCATACATGTATAGGATACATGTCCCCAACCGTCCGTGAGTTCCTGAGTCTGTCTGTCCGACCATCCGTGTGTTCGTCTGTCCGTGCGTCAGTCTATCCAACGTCATATTTCAGAATCCTGGGGACCGATTCCGTTCATTCTTTGCATGTGCCTATTACCTTATGTGGGACATATGCACATGCAGTGGTTTAGCGATTCGATTCAAAATGGCCGACTGGCAGCCATCTTGTTTTTTGAAAATGTTGTATTTTGGACATGCTTTGTCAGTTGTCATTCAAACTTGGTACATAGATTATACATGTTAGGATACATGTCCATGACGATTTATTTTGCAATTGGATCAAAGATGGTCGACTGACAGGCATCTTGTTTTTGTTATTTTATGCGGTATCTTGGACATGCTCTGTCAGTTTTCATTCAAATTTGGCACATACATGTACTTTATAATGTTAGGATGCATGTCCATGACAATTTGTTTCAAAATCTGGTCATGGATGGCCGATTGACAGCCATCAGACTTTTTGGCCTTACTACTATATTTCCACAATTTATGTACCATTTTCATTCGTATTTGGCACAAACATCAACATATCAGTGTGTTTCATAATCAGATCAAAGATGGCTTAATAACGGCTGTTTTTATTTTGGCCATATTACTATGACACGAAACACGTGTTTTGATGTAAATAAACAATCTGTTGTATACGCCACTTGGAACTCAAGTTTCAAGGACACGCTCGCGACAACGGGGACTGTGTCATTTTCAATGACTTGTTTTAACATGTTATATTTGAATTAGCATTGAGCCAGAACGAGGCTATGACCTGAGGTCATTCTCTGTGCATGTTGTTATCCAAGATGTCCGCCTCAATGTGATTAATCACTACTGTTGAATCAATGACTGATCACACTCTCATTATATGAAAACAACACTCAAAATAGTTTTAACGCCACTATGCTTTTATGACCTTTGTTTGTTGTTTTAGCCTTCGCAGACGAGGCTTCTAGATTTGCTTTCGTTCGTTCGTCTGTCTCTTACCTCTCTTAACTTTGATATGCTCTGTTCAATGTTTTTTAAAGTTGGTGAATATGTAATTCTCAATGCCATACATATGCACGCCAAGTATTTTTTTGATTCGTCAAAGTTTTACTGTGTTTCTCTGTGATTTTCAACATTTTACTAGTAAAAATGCCGAAAATTGCCGGAAAAATCTGAATTTTCACGAGAACTGGCATAACGTGTTGCGCATGCGCCAGTCTAACCGCTGAGAAAATCGCCGACATTTTCGTGTGAGGATATTGTATTCCGGGACTGTATCTTTCTTTGCACAAGACTTATATACCAGGTAGATTAAATTCTATCTCGTCAGTTTCAAAGGTAAGAAACTGTGCTTATGGTATTTATTATGAACTTTGATTTATCCTTTTGTGTCCTGACTTGATGACTAACGATCGCACAGTGCTGGTTACACTTTGCCAGAAAAAAACAGTCCTGCTATTATTGCAAGAACTGGTTATGAAACGTGTAAATCGAAAGTTTATCTTGTCATTTAAGAGTCTTGGGAATTATATTTGGCATATATACTGGAATAATAAAAACGTAAAAGTTTAGAACACGCTGTCTTGTGATTTGCGAGATTATATTTTATTGTAAATCTGTTATGCACGATTGCTATTTCCGGTGTTCATTGGCAACTGCTAGCAGATTGAAAGGAAGTGTGAAACTTGATTTCGTGATGACATATTAGACTAGAATTACAGTGTTCTCCACAAATAAAATTTAAAGAGGGGCGCTAATTTGCATTAATTAGCACATCTAATTTACATATAATTAGCATACCAATCAAACATTTCAAAGAAAATTTATTTTTATATTTACATCAACCTCAAATACTGTGTACAAGTACTATATTAATGTTCTTGAATTATTTTGATGAATAAATTAAACCACTTGATGTAAAAAAAATTATCATTGAAAAGAAAAAAGAAAAAATCAAATCCGATGACTGTAAAATAAATTGATTATTATGTTGATTGCATTATGGGTACTAAGGACAAAGGTCAAATTAGATACCGTGTCATCTATGTTGTTTCAGTGTTTACGTACATTTTGTTTTGGTGATTCTTTTGATGATTCTTTTTACTTTTTGCCAAAAAAAGGCTAGTAACAAGCAATTGGACCAATAAATTGTTGTTGGTTCTTCTGTCTTAAGTATCTAAGCCAATTCAGGAATGATGTGGGAACTTGTTTTGACTCTCCCATTGCGTGATTAACGCAATTTCCGTCTTCACGCATCTAGCCATTGTTTTTTGTTTATTTATTCAGCCAATTTTTCCCCCAGACATCCAATCCATTGTCCTATGAGGGCACTGAAGATAAATAGAGGGCGCTACAAATTGAAGGGGGCGCAAATGTATTAAAGAGGAGCGCTGCGCCCCTCTTAAACCCCTTGTGGAGAACACTGAATTATCGAGAAAACACAAGTCAAGTTCAGCCAACCGTGACTGCTTGAAAGCAATGATGAAATTCAGAAGTACTGTAATTCAATATCAATCTATCATCACTTTTAAATTACCTTTGAAGTAAATATGATTTTATTTGCGATCCGATGTTTTTATTCTTTATAATGTAATTTAAACAAATAAAAAACGTATATTCATAGCCTTGGAAGATTTAAAATGTGATCAGCGTTTTCATTCGTCCATGATTTGTACAAAGATCGTATATTTTGTAAGTGTATAAAGCATTTTCCACATTAAGCTTCCATTATTGATTCTTGAACACAAAATATCAAATACATCTTTTTTTTACTGTAAATGGTACTTTCATTTTACTTCCTGTAAAAATGCCTTTTTTATTTCCTGCATCCTGTACCAGTTACCCCTACCCCCACTCATACAGAATGCTGTAAATTTCTTATTGTACACGCAGTTTAAGGTAAATTTGGTTTATACTTCTTGTCGAAAGCACAGAGTTTGGTCAATCTCGTGCACAATATAGCGTACGGTATATTACGTTTCGTCCACATATTTCAAAGTGTTGACACCGCAAATATAACAAAGGAGGAAAATACACTATCCATAATTCAGTTCAACCACGGTCACTATTTTTTAGTAACCGTGTTTCAACCCAAGCAAGGCACGTTTTTTCAAATAAACCTGACATATGATAAACTTGATAAATGTTGTCATTTGTTCTGGCTTGGGGCCTGAAGGTAAGGGAAAACATTTAATGGCGCGATATACGCCACCTTGTATTTCTATATTACGGAACCCCTCGTAGTTTGTTTGTGCGGTGTACAGTAGATTATTTACAAGCTGATAACATTAATCCCAAACCAATTTGTAGTGGCCAGGGCTCGAACACAGACCACAATCCCCGAGCATGGACCTACGCTACATTCTATGTGAGCTACTGTAAAAGCATGACACTGCAGCAATGACTTCTATTCGCACACATGCTTCCGGCTTGGGCCCCTAAAAAGCCCACTGAATGACGTTCCCACTTTTATTAAATATTGGTAGTTATAAAGAGAGTATCACAACGCCTTGGAAGCGACACGTCGAAAGGTCAAGTTCAGTTCATCGCCCGCTGTACGAATTCACGTTTGCGAATGAATGACCACTTGACGCGATGGAGAAATCCCAAGCCCAGTTGGCAAGCTACATACCAGTAGTTTTCTGTATACATGCCCTGTGATCGATCTTTTCCAAACCTGTGGTTACATACTGTGTGATCGGCGGGTTTCTGTCTATTTACTACACGTGTTTTAATTTTCGTATTAGCTGACTTGTACTTTGACTAATTTTGAATAAAAAATATTCTCCTACAAGGGCGGGTTGTTTACTATACATGTTTTATCGTGGGCGCAAACAAGATTCAAGTCTTACTGAATGTTGCAATATAGCGTACCTCCATAGACTGTACGCAGGGTTACCCAGATCCATGATATAACCATGGAGGTAACATAGCACAACAATGAGAAAACTATGCTTTATTTTTACATGAGGTGAATATAAAATAATTTCCGCATAACAGACGTCTTACAAATTCTTTTTTAAATGAATCTTACTAAACAATACTACCGGAGTCTCGCCCCACTTGTACAAATTTTTCCTGCATCAAAAATATATATACATTCCGACATGCATACAATGCTGATTTTAATGTTAATTAATTTCGACAATGTCGGCACATTTGTACTGTATTTCAACGTCACTTGAAATCTGACCACATTTTAAATTTTGTCTATGGCTACGAATTTACGTTTTTTATTTGTTTGAATTACATTATAAATAATAAAAACACTGGATTACAGCCTACAAAAATATTCCCTCTGTACCGTACACGAGATTTACCGTACTCTGTGTCTGTACCGTGTACGAGATTTACCGTACTCTGTACCGTTCACGTGATTTACCGTATACAAACTTGCACTGCAACGGAAAACACAAAGACGTTACGATATTCTTAGGATACGGATTTCATTGCACGTGTGCGTAGCATTGTCACCCCCATGGATAGAATGGTATTGTCCTATTGTTAAACGCTAACCAACATTAAGTAAACATCATGGCGAACTTGACTCACCGGAATGCCTGGGCATTGATCATAAAAAGTGTGGATATCTGCTCAAATTCGCCACTCTGTTTCAAATTTTGAGCATAAACGAATATCATACAGTACAAGGATTGCTACCGCTGTCCCGCGCATTAGGTATTTCTCCCCGTTCACCCCCGGCGAGTGCCGGGACAGTCCCATGCGTGTCGGTGTGTCAATTAGTAGGACCCTATGACTAGTGCAGTTGCTCTGGCAGGAGTTCCAAAATAAGACCCTAGCCCTGAGTACAGTCCTGTAGGTTGGCCTTCTTCCGCTGATCATTTGGCCCCCACAGTCCTGAGAAGTCGCAAAGACCGGGAATTCGACGCTATTGTGAAGGAATGTATCAGCGATTTAAAAGGCATTTAGTTTTGCAGTTAAAAAATAAGCAGGTTGATATGTCTAACTATTCCAAATACCTTAACTGGAAGCGAAATTACATAAGATTTCCCACTAGGGTCGATCAATCGACATTTACTAATGTCAACCGAAAATATATGCCGCCATCTTGTTCTTGATGTATTTATTAACAAAACGTTGTTTCGTTGCGTAAAACTAGCTTTCGCCAACGTTCCAGTACTGTAGGTTCATTTTTCGGCCACAAAAAAGCTGGTTACAATCATGAAAACTGCAGAACGGTTCTCCGCCATAAATTTGTAGGCGGGTGTCGAATCCTCAGTCTATGTGACTTCTCAGGACTGTGGGGGCCGAATGATCAGCGGAAGGAGGCCAACCTACAGGACTGTATTCAGGGCTAAATAGGACGCATGCTCTGATAATGCCCATAGTTTCAAAGACCAAGAAACATTATCATTATGATCTTATTGGTGTTGCAAAGGATAGTTGAATATTGTTTACCGGGGTGCAGTATTAGAATTAATAATCCCCATAACCGTTTTCCAATATAGATGAATTATAGTACGTAACAGATATATATTTCAGTCACAACAATGAAATAAAGAAATGTATATATATATATATATATATATATATATATGTATATATATATATATATATATATATATATATATATATATATATATATATATATATTTACATTATTACTAATGCATTGCAATACAACTAATTAAAATTGAAAGAAATTGCAATATAAAATATTCCGTCAGTAACACTTCTCAAGGGCGTATTTCACGCTCAGTGTTATTTACGAAAATATTTGTTTATAATTTTATAAATTGGCTTGGCGATTCCCACCCCAATTAGATATAATGTGTACATATTTTAATAAATAAAATTAAAGATACACTAACAAAAATGAAATAATGATTTTATTATATAATAAATTTAATTATAACAAAATTAATCATTATTTTTCCTTGCTAGAATGATGTGTAACTTCATATGGGAATCCTGTTAAAGTTCACACTGGTGATTTAGCAATATCCGTATCAGGGATAGTCAACTTCTTGTGAATTTGATTATCTAACGTCTTTAAGTTCATGTGCTGCAAGTTGCAGAGCACGTACGTTCGATGTCGAAATCGCAAAATTCTCCGTTTTTACGCAATCTTGGAAGTTTGAATTACTAAATGAAGCACAGGACGACAAAGCTGAAATATCAAAGAATCAACACATACCAAAAATGATATCTCAAAAGTGAATATTCATGGTGTATTTTAAAGTGCCTGTGCAATGTCCACCCTCGCGTTTCCCATTTTAGATCTGTGTCCCACTGAAAAGGGTAGTTATTGATTTTTTTGCTGAAAATGATTACTCATATCCAAGTAAATTTAGGATATTTCTCGTGTTGTAGCCACGCCCAGCTATCGTGAAACGGTCGACTGTTTCCGGATTTCCGACTCTCGCCGAAAGTGCGCCACCAAATGACAAAATGTGAGAGGAAGTCATACCCCTGAGCCGTAATAACACTGGTCGTTCAGTATACTTTTAAACGATATACTTTTTTCGGTCGGCGTTTTTTCTTTGTCTATTTTTTTTTTTTTTTTTTTTTTTTTTTTTTTTTGAGAGAGAGTTTTTAGATGTTGTGTTGTGGGCAGTTGCAGTGAAACGTATGGCCATAATGTATGTATTCACACGTTTCTAATCGATCCAAAGGTGCGACATCACTTAACCTTAGATTCATTCAACTGTCCTCGTCCATAAAAAAACGACTAGGTTTAAAGAGAAACGCCGACAACGTAAACTTGGCGCAACACTTTTGAAAGAAAAAGATTCCGGACCAGCACATGATCACCGAGGCGGATTTCAGAAGAGAGAGAGAGACGTCCGGCAAGTATTTCAAGTCAGTTGACTTTTTTTGCGATCCTGATTATCGTTTTATAGAGACCATTTAGTCCCTGTTAAGTAAAAGGTAGCAATAATTTTGACAGTGACACGAAAACAAGCGTCGGACAAACAGTAAATTACACAGCCCTTACACACTGCTAACTGTTTTCATTTTCGAAGGCTAAAAGTTTCTGAATTGTTTGGTGATTGGTGTTGAATGTCGAATTCACACCTCTGTTCTTTTTTACCACCATGCTTTCAGCTTGATCTGCGTAATAATTTATGAAATAAGAATCCGTGCTTGGTCAATGTGTTTCCACCATAGACCCTCTAACAGAGGGTCTATGGTTAATGGTTTCCACCAAATAAAGTTTTAATACGATGTTATAATTATGACAATCACGCCATGGATCAAGCTAACTCGAATCCACTCTGAATTTATCTGTATGTGTAAAGATCTCGATTATTTTTGTTATCCAATTAAACGCTGCTTTTAACGCACTTGCCCTCGCCGTGACCTGACGCGTTTACCTATTTCAACAAAATGTAAATTTATTTCCACGCGGCTGTCATTTATTTAGTAACTGTGATTTGTCGTTTTTTTTTAATTATTTTATAGTGATCACTATAGTCTAATGTTTAGAATGTCAAAACATGTTCTCTTTTATTTTAATTTTGAAAGTTTTACTCAGTCGATTGATGAAATAAAACAGTGTAGTGACGTGCCTAGTAACCTGCTAAATAACGAGATAATTCCGACGTCAAATTCTATTTTGTCCAGCAACAGTGTACAAACATGCGCCGGTGTCGGTGACGATCACGGTGGTCAGCTACACCAGAACGGACATATTTCGCATCTAACTCAACCCCATGCAACAAAAATTGATACTATGTGTTCATTATGGTCCATTCTTCCTCGACGAACAAGTACATAAGTGACAATGTAGTCAAAGACGAGAAAACTGCACAAGTAATTTGCCTTATTTACACGTATCGGCAATGCAAGCTGCCATGCGACTTCCCCTTCTGACGTCACAAGGGGAATTTCTGTATGCAAATGAGAAGCTAATAAGGAGCCTCGTTTTAAAATACACAAAAATAAAGTTGCCGTAGACTATGTTTAAAACACATTTTTTCACTTAAAAAAAGTAATTCATGCTTAGAAACATAAAAATTAATAATATTTATGTATCAATTGATAATTTTAGGCGTGAAAATAGCAGCCATTTCACAGGCATTTTAAGTCTAACCGGACCGGAAGTGAAAATTTGTTAGTACTCTAAATATCCAAACATGTTTTAGTACTCACATTTCTCGGGATTGAACTAGACACTGTCAAAATGGTCATCAGACTACCAGACGACAAGTTGAACGACCTACTACAAGTACTCCCCACTTGGCTCCATAAAACCTCTAGCACGAAACGAGAGCTCTTGTCACTGATTTAACACGTTAAGCTTTGCTTGTAAGTGCGTGCCTGCCGGACGTATTTTCCACGCCGCATGATCAACCTCAACACATCTGTCACCAATATCAACAGCATCGTTGCATTGACTGAAAACTTCAGACTTGATATTCAGTGGTGGTGTGACTTTCTACCATCCTGGAATGGTTCCGCATCATTCTTAGAGTCCAACTGGTCACCTGCTCCAAAGCTCGAACTCTTCACAGACGCATCAGGTTCTATTGGTTGCGGCGGCTTCTACATTGACCATTGGTTTACCATACCATGGCCAGCACATTTTCCAACATCCATTTAATGGAAGGAAATGTATCCTATTCTCATCGCCTGTTCAATTTGGGGGCATTCCTGGCACGGTCAACGCATACTGTTCCACTGTGACAATGAAGCCGTCGTTAACATCTGGAAGAAAGGATCAACACGATGTCCAAATATCATGCGCCTTGTCCGGGCAATCTTCTTCGTTGCTGCAAAAGGGAACTTTCATGTTATGATCACCCATATTAATGGCGTCAATAACTCTATTGCCGATTCACTTTCTCGTTCACAGATGCAACGCTTCAAGCAACTGGTTCCAACAGCCGACCACGCCGCTACTCCAATTCCACCCGATCTACTCCCAGAGCGCATCATATCTCAGAACTACGAGCCTCACTACAAAGTACACAAGCCCTAGCAGCACAAGCACACTTGTACATGCAATGCAGCATCGCAGACTCAACCCGTCGAACATACCAAGTCGGCCAAAACCGCTACCACAACTTCTGTGACTTATACTGGCTACCAGCATACCCAGTCACACCACAAACAACCATACTATTCGCCACCTACCTAGCTCAGACTGGCATAACATACAAAACCAATAAGGTCTACCTGGCGGCCATTATCCATCTACACACCGACTCAGGTCAACCAGACAACATCTCAAACAGCGTACAGTTATAACGTACACTACTTGGCATCAAAAGGTCATTAGGGGACACAAGAAACCACGACTCCCTATCACTATGAACATTGTAAGACGCCTGAAAGAATCACTCCGAACGCACCTGTTCATCCACACAAATGACAAACTCATGCTATGGTCAGCATTTACGGTTGCCTTCTTTGGATTCCTAAGAGTCAGCGAATTTACTGCAACGTCGCCCCAGCCTTTCGACAAAACCCGTACTTTACTGATCGAAGACATAACATGTGCAATCGAGCTACACGTCCAGTTACGTGCCTCCAAAACAGATCCATTTCGTCATGGCTGCATCATCAAAATTGTGCCTACATTCACCTCAGTCTGTGCCGTTCGTGCGTACACCAAGTATGGCAGCATCTGTGCCCCATCACCCCAAACGCCTGCCTTCCAGTTCCACTCAGGAAGTTGGCTTACACGTCAAAGCCTAACTACCCACTTGCGTGACCTGTTGACTAGAGCTGGAATCCAAAATCCACGCCTGTACACAACCCACAGCTTCAGACGAGGGGCAGCGACAACCGCAGCAGAAGCGAACGTCCCAGATTGGTTAATCAAGACTCTTGGAAGATGGCGAAGTGACACATACCAAGTGTATATCGACACACCTTCGTCAACGCTACAAGCCGTGCCTCGAATCCTCTGCAGACATTCATCTTAGGTGCCTCCTCCTGCTACCTGTGGATTCTCATCCTCACGTGACTCTCACACTGGCATCTCGTTTGCCACATCCACGTACTTGCGTTATGCCGTGGTGCCATTTTCAACCATCTAACTTTGTACTCGCTCATTATTACCTTGTTACATTTATTTACATGAACTATATTTCGCTTCAGACATTTACCTCGACATGTTCGTATCATCTATTTCACTTTAGGTTGCGTTGACCAACTATTGCATTTTACATATCACGAGCAACATCACAGTTATGTACTTTAATACCACAACATGTATTTATACCGAATCCTCGGCTTGCTTGTCGCTGCGCCATTCCCGGCCATCTCATAATTTGGGGTTGTTATCGCAGTGCATGCGGGCACCACGCGATTAACACGCTGCCATTCTTCGTGAATAGAGTCAAACATGCGACTCTGTGCACGGAAATGGTATCCGCAACGACAGTCGGGTGGTGACCCCTGCGTTGACTGGCCTCGATCAAGTACCATGCTAATCTCTCTGTGATGTGAATCAAATCTGCGACTCACATCACGGAACAGGTTTCGGCGACGGCGCTTGACCGTGGCTCTCACCCCTTCTGCTCTCAGCCAAGACCTGGTCTCTAGCGTCATTTCTTAGCATTAATATAAGGTAATAACAATGCAGTATGCAAATTACCAGAACGCGCACGAAGCTATTAGCTTTAAGGGAGCAGTGAAGCAAGATTAGGGAGGGATTCAAATCATGTAATCCTCAATTTTAGTGATGTTGACTTAATAGTCATAATTTTTTTTTCTAAATTCCAGATATTATATCATATAATTGTAAACAGTTAACAAAATTAACTGATATATTTTTGGCAATATATCCCATTTTAATAATCTAAATTTGTTTCACTGTATACAATAAATCTTTATTTAAAAAATACCACTACAATATGTTAATTAGTATGCAAATTAGCCGCCAACCTGAGACAATTTTCTGGAATGAACACTGCAATCCAGTTCAAAGGGAATTTGACATACACTTAGACACTTCTATCTGCATTTATATTAAATGTTTTATTTTTTTGTATTTTCTCAATAGTATTTTTTTTAATTTCTTTAGGTATCTTGGCATCCATTTGGTTCAGCTCAAATGACATTTTCTGCATATCCCTGGTCAGATTTTAATGACATTGAAAACACAAGTACTTTTTGCACATTCTTAATATATTTTTTTTGCAGAATCCCTTGAATATTAATTTGACAACTTTGTAGAGTGGAAACAGACTGGTGAATTAGTTCATCCTAGGCTTTGGTAGAACATGTTTAAAATAGTACAGTGAGAACTGGAATTTCTTTCTGGCTGGTATAAATTTATTAAGTAATATTTTTTCGTACTAAAAAGACTCAAATATCTTTTTTAATTTAATTCAACAGCCAATGTGAGCACATATGCTACAACCTTTTTGGGGTTTTTTGCAGGTGCAGAGCCAGAATTTTTTTCTCAGAAAGCAAAGCCACTGGAACTGCATGTATTACAAAAACATACTGGTACTATTTGCTGCGTCTCTGACAATAGTATGAGATTTTGCAGGTTTAGTGGACTTGCTAAGACCCCAAAATGATCAAAAGCCTGCACTTTTTAGTACAAACATCTTACTTGGCGTGAAGGTAGTCTATGACCATATGAAACATTCAAGATATGGACACAAGCTGTGGTGACCTTCTTTAACCCTCATTTACATAAATTCAAGATGGCCGCCACCAGCGAATAGTATCCTGATGTATTTTTCCATATCTCTGGTTCTAGTCAGGATATTTGTAATATGTAAGGTTCTTAATGTATGTTTTTGATGACAGATTATCTGATAAAATCGTAACTTGGGTGCTACGAGATCAATTTATGTCCCTACAGCGTCGTTCAAAAATAATTTTATCAAATTTTAGGCAAAATTTACAAATTAACAACTCTATTTTTATGTTATTCAGCCATGAAACATGGATGTAGAAGTAGATAGCATCTAGAGACACCAGGAATTGGCAGCTTTGTTTCATCTGTCAATCTGCCACTTTAATCTTTCTCTTAACAAACGTGTGTCAGTGAATGCTAGCCCAGTCGAATTCGAAGAGTAAGTAAGGGTAACCCTTCACAGGTTGATGCTATTTGTCCTCCAAAGAAGACTCACCCGAAAAGAGAAGACTATGCCTGCTCTGTGAAAAGACTGGTGGAAAAAAAGTTAAGGAAGGCTGCCACATTCGGACTTGACACCAAAGTAAGAAGATGTGCTGTGATTATTGGTGACAAGGCACTTATTGGGAAGCTCACCTCAGGGGACATGGTGGCCATAGATGCGGTGTACCATCTGTCATGTCTTACTAAGCTTTACGGGGATGCTGCAATAATTGAATCTACAAATGATGATGATGACCAGCAAACTAAATTCCTGAAAGCATTTGCCGACTTGGTTGACTATATTGAATTACAACGAGGTACTGTTTTCAAGATGGCAGCTCTTGCTAATCTGTATTCTTCTCACCTAGTCTCCCTTGGCTTGAATGATTATGTTCACACATCTCGTCTTCGCCACATAGTGGTAATTGCAGTTCCAGATCTTATTAAAGTCAAATGTTCATCAAGCCGCACTGATTTAGCATTTGGTGAGGATTTCAGTCTAGCCCTACTAGAGATATCAGCTGGGATTTTGAGATAACTGGTCAAAGCAGCAAAGATTCTGAGAAAACATGTATTCAACATGAAGTATGATTTCAATGGAAATTTTCCACCAGATAGTGAGGTAAAGTCAGTACCATAAATACTCCTTTCTTTCCAGCAGATGGTGTTAGATGGACCTGCAATAATGATACCAGCTGCACTCAATTTCACAGCTCATCATTTACAACTCTGTGAAGCAACGCTCGACCAACCCTGGCCGAATTCCACGTCGTAATTGCGAACGTGAGAATTCACTTGCATATATTGCCCTAAAGATCTATACAAATACCAGAAAGAAAGCCTTGTTGATTTCATGCATGAGCATACTCTCGCTTGCGGACAATATCACAATATCTCGCTTTTATGAAAAGAGTGGTATAGTCATTCCTGTGCAAGCTCGTCATGTGGTCTTCACGACAAATGCCTTTGACAACATCGACCACAACCCATGTGCAATGACAAGCAAGTCAAGTTTTCATGGATCTTGTCTGTCTATACTTCAATTTCCTACTCCTGGCAATGCTGGCACTAAAATTGGTCAAGAATGCATACTCAACCTAAAAGTGATTGGCAAGAAGGGGATCGACATTCTTCCACAGTCCGACACAACCATGGAAGAGGTTGCTTTGCCCAATGATGAGGTTATTTATGTGGCGCCCCCCTCTTACCTTGCAAGATACCTGCCAGTGGTTAGAGCATGCAAGTGAGATCTACCTCAAAAATCAGCTCAGCAACAGTGATTGGATCTCCTGGGCAGCATACCATGCGAGTCAAACGGTTGAAATCCCTACTGTTACACCATCCTTCATGCTGCCATTGTTCAGGGAGTCAATTCCCGATCTGTGTCAGAGAACCCTAATGATCTCACTCTCAGCTTCGATGCCTGGGTCAATAAAATGAAAAGGAGCCACAGTTGCTGTATTGGCACCGTGAATGAAGCTTGAGCTAACCACACTCCAGTTTGTCAAGTCTGTCCATAATGGAGACTTCAACCTCTTCCTCAAGACCATTGAACAACTATCACCCTGGGTATTTGCTCTGGATTGAACTCAATACATACGAAATCTGACCATCCATAACCATGATATGCATGCACTTGAGGAACAACATCCAGACAAGGTCACTTTGTTGGACAAACATCTAGCCATGGATTCTCCACAATTGCTCTTGACCAAATTTATGAGCAACTAATTGGTGAGCTCAAAGGCAACAGTTCTGGAGTCATAGGTCTCACGGAAAACCCAGCAAAACTTTGATGCCATTTGATTGTTGGACCACAACTGTCACGCCTTGTACAGGGGTTTAAGCAGCCAACTCCTAGTACACATGAATGGCATCATGAAGAGAATGCTAAGCTTCAGCATACCTTCTAAGCAGATGTCCAGACACTAGTTGAGGCATTTGTTGACCCTGAGAATCCATTCTATGAAGATTCTAGGAAGCTGATTGAGCTTGATGGCTCTCTAATTATGACAGATGAAGTAAGTTGCACATTATAAATATAGATTTTATTTGAAATCATTCAGACAGATTGCTGTATATCTATTCAGATGTATGTTTCTATTTGGATATATTTGATATTGAAGTAATTGTCTTCAGATCACATTAGTTACTGGGAACGTTTATTGTATTGATAATATCAATTTTCTTCACTGGTAGTGGATGCTGTCAAATCTGTCATAATGGTTGTTAGCCAGCAGTTCAATGACCTCTTTGAAAAGCGCATTGAACCTCCAAGGGAGAGAACAAATCCATGGACTGCACCTATTCCCAGGAACAAGCTGGAACTCTTAGATCCATACTCACAATTGAATAGACAAAAGGCAGAGGTGACTACTCTGAAAGAAGAGCGGTTAAAAGTCATACAGCCACTGCTTGCTGCAAATTCAGAATGTGAAATCAACAAAGATGTATTTTCACATGAGAGCAGCTCCAGCCCACTATCACTTTCTCGAATGGACATATGTTCCATGGTACTAAAGCTGACATCCTAACACTCCTAGAGGGAGAAGCTCACCTTATGCCTTCAACTCGTCCTCAAAGTGATGCTGCAGTACTGGATGGTCCAGCAATTGTACAACTTATCAAGCCTGGAAGTTCAATGACAATAGGTTAGCTTGGCTGGAAAATCTTGCTAGACTGGACATTATACGGGACATCTATAAGCAAAACAGTTTGAAAGCTGGCACCAGAGAGAGTCGAGGCACATGTATACGCAGCCAAGGTACCTGGCAACTTCACAGGGTTTCTGCGAGTTGATGCCAACAAAACTGAATTGTTCACACTCATGAGTGATAAAATTGAAAAGACAAAACTTCAACTAGGGAAGCAGCTGATATCAACTTGTGGCACCAATGCTGTCAGCACTCTACCTAGTGAAAACCTTGCTAATATTCCTCTTGTTTGCATGAGGAGGCGGACACCTGCATTTTTGTCCATGTTACATATAGAGCTGCCAATAGACACAAATGGGTTATAATCAGAACAACTGACAATGATGTTGTGGTGATTGTCAATTCAGTTAGGCAAGACTTCCAGGAACTTTGTGAGCTCTGGATTGCTTTTGAATGTGAGAACTTCAGGTACATTCCTGTGCATGAAATTGCCCAGCAGGTGGGCAATGCTCGTTCAGCTGGTCTTCCATTTTTTCATAGCTTTAGAGGCTAAAAGAAGACTGCTTGGGCCATATGGCAGCAGAACCCAGATAATACTTGGACGTTTATGGCCCTCTCAGCCTCACCTGCCTCCTAGTAATAATATTAAGTAATTCCACGATTAATGTATCAAGTGATGCTATATGAAAGAACTAATCTGAGGTGTAATGATAACTAGCCCAATAACTGAATAAATATTTATTTAAATGAGACTGTTGTTTGTACTTTGTTATGTTATGTTTATTAGATTACCGTGTGCTACTAGTTTCGTACCCAATGATGATGAAGAGTTTAGAATCGTAGTCAAAGACTGTCACTGCAAAGCATAGCTAAACAGTCAAAAATAATGGTAACCTCTCTTAGGCTTCAACATTGACCCTACATCCCCAAGGACACCATTTCATTGAATTGCTCATCATAATAAACATACACTGGACACTAAAATAGTGAAGATATCTTATTCAGATCTAGAGATATGACTAAAATAATAAATCTCATGTCACCAACGTTACTATTTTATCAGATAAGCCCACTAGTTCTCTTTTTTTACTTTGAGAAGTGCTGTCAACCAAAGCATAAATATATGTTTCTCTGTACATAAAATTTCACACAATTTATTAATATTAAAGTATGATAATAAAAACTTGATAATATTTTTCTGGATTTTTGCACTTTATTTGTATCATTGTCATATGAGAAGTACTCTTGTCCTTATTGAAACTATTCCAGGGCCACATGCTAGTTTATCCAAACAGACACAACACTGACTCTTCTACATATTTCCAGATCTGATTTTTATACTTTCTTGTCATTTTACCTGTTGATCTGGTTTGTCGCTATCTGGTTTTCTTGCTGAGAATAATGCTGACCTGGATGGAGAGTGCTATAAACTTTAAAATGCCATAGAAATCACGTTTGCCAATTTATGTCCATGCAACTTTAATATGACAACTAGTGAAGGCAGTGTCATTCATGACTTGTTGTTTGGGGACTTATAATTTTGTCTTCGTTCGTGCTTCATTCCGGAGTCATATCTCAGGATCCTTTGGACAGATTCCGTTCATTCTTTACATGTGCCTAGTACTTTATGTGGGACATATGCTCATGCAGTGGTTTAGCAATTCGATTCAAAATGGCCGACTGGCAGCCATCTTGTTTTTTGAAAATGTTGTATTTTGGACATGCTTTGTCATGTCAGTTTTCATTCAAATTTGGTACATAGATTATACATGTTATGATGCATGTTCCCGTGACTCCGTGAGTCTGTCCGTGCGTCTGTCCGTCCGTGCGTCAGTCCGTCCAGAGTCATATTTAAGAATCCTTTTGACCGATTCCGTTCATTCTTTGCATGTGCCTAGTACTTTATGTGGGACATATGCACATGTAGTGGTTTAGCGATTCGATTCAAAATGGCCGACTGGCAGGCATCTTGTTTTTCAAATGTCGTATTTTTCACATGTTTTGTCAGTTTTCATTGAAATTTGGTACATAGATAATACATGTTAGGATACATGTCCATGACAATTTCTTTTGCAATTGGATCAAAGATGGTCGACTGGCAGGCATCTTGTTTTGTTTTTTATGTTTGGTATCTTGGACATGCTTTGTCAGTTGTAATTCAAATTTGGCTCATTTTTTATACATGTTAGGATACATGTCCAGGACAATTTGTTTCAAAATCGGATCAAGGATGACCAATACGTGTTCGAATTTGATGTGAATAAATAATCTGTTTATATGCCACTTGGGACTCAAGTTTCAAGGACACACACGCTTTAATATGACAAGCACAAAGAGACCTTTCAAAAATTTAACGGGGACTGTGTCATTTTCAATGACTTGTTATGTCTGATTTCATGAATAATGCAACACTTTGAAGTGAATGGAAGATAGTTTATGCTGTGATTTGTTCAGAGGTTTAATATGAGGCTGCAAAGTACATGTTGCGCGACTATCAGGTGACATCAAATGATAACAGTTATGGATGAAATGCTGAATTTTAGCTCGTTTAAATATATTAATATTGGCAAACTATTGAACTATTGAAAATTATTTTCATTTAATTAATCATTTCCATTACACTAATTAATTAAAAATTTTAAAATTATTGCTGTAATTTGCAAATATATTTTTTGTCTGTATTGGTTGATATATACGTAGATATCTATTTTATGTAGTTTTTTTGCTTACTGAAATTTGTTCTGTTGGGCTTAGTCTTTTCCACGAAACGAAACGAAACAAAACCCTAACCCTAACCCTAACCCTAACTCGCATTTTTTTTTCATTGGCCCAATAATATCTGAGAAAATTTCACACTGTGAAATTACGGACGTGACGATGTTTGAGGTCGTTCAAAATCTAAGGTTAGGGTTAGGGTTAGGGTTTCGTTTCATTTCGTTTCGTTTTATTTTGTTTCGTTTCGTGGAAAAGACTAAGCCGTTCTATTGTATTTTTTATAACCACAACTAAAAACAAAAACAGTAACTTTTAGTTTATTGCATTTTTTTAATAAATTTATCAACTTGAATTTACATTATTTTGTTTTTCCAAGTCCCTGTCATTTCTAGAACATGTCTCGTCCGATTTGATTCAAAGTTGGTACAATGACAAGTCATAATAATATACCTATGCACATTGATTTGTTTTGATGACCTTTGACTAAAGTGGCAGTCATTTTTGTTCAAAAACACAAAACAGGCATACCTGGGCTGTTTTCTTTTACACTTGGCATTGACCTCGCTCATGGTGGGTTACCTGCTGTCATATTATTTGATTCAAAATGGCTGACTGGAGGTCGTTTTGTTTTTTACATGTCTTATACCTGTTTCTTTGAAACTTTTTCAGAAACAAAATTGGTCTGTCATCAAAATTTTGGAACAACCGCAAATATAATCTAATTTTTTGTTATTTTATTCTGTAATCTGTGTAGACCTTTATGTACTGGACAAAATAATTTTGAATACTTCGCAAAAGCAAAAAAACTTCCCCAACCTTAAATTAAGTCAGTATTTCACCTTCACCATAAGTTAATCCATTAAATATACATGGAGAAACACAAAAAAATCTCCAAATGACTACTAAATAGTCTATTTTCATAGAACCACATCTAAAAAAAAATTTTAATCCAGAGGACTACACTTATTACTTTCTAATTGTTTTTAGCAGTGTTCTTTAGATAGCTGAATAATAATAATAATATTGAACCAAAAAAAAAATCCTAGATGAATTCTTGTATATAAACTATAGTTAAATGTCACGTCAAAACTTACTTTATATTATCATTGTTTAATTTCTGGTTTCATAACTTTTTAATCAACACTGTTTCCTACTGTGTTATTTTCCAGATGTTTTAGGAACAATAGGAGTGACATTGGGGGTAGCCGTCTCCATCATAATTATAATGCTTCTCTGCAGGTGTTGGAAAAAATACAAGAAATCTGAAATATTTAAACCGATACCAAAAGTGAACATAGATGAAAACTGGGTAAGTTATGTTTAACGTCCTTGTATCATAGATAGTGAGAAAGGTTTCTGTTATTATTGTCACAGAGGAATTCACAGCGTCATATTGTCCGTTTAACATCTTTGGTATGTAGGACTTGCATGTACATGTATATTAAATTCTATATTGTAAAATTACTTTCATACACTTGTAAATGTTCATAGTGATCATTGCAGTTTGTCAAAATGGTTTACCAGACAACAGGGCAGGTAACTTTAAAAACTTGCCTGCCCTGCTAAACAATTACCAGCCGACCCTGTTTATGTTTTCACTATTTTATTTATTTTCAATCGTTTCACTACATTTCATTCATCAGCGTCACTGCAGTGACTTTCATTCAAGTCAGAAATATCATTGGTAATCATCGACTTGGATTCAGTTTTTCACGATGGGACTATTCTTTTGGTTTTATCATATACACATTTTGGATGCCATACTTTTTTTTACATAGATGCATCCTGTTCCCAACGGTCATATCGATGTCAATGAAGTCTACGAAGTGTACGACTTACCCAAAGGTGGAATGAAAGATTTCACACAAGATGATAGTAGCATGGAGCATGTGAATGGAAGATCTCTATTTGCTCGACAGAGTAGTGAAGATAAATCTTATATTTCTGAGAGCCACTTGATAAATAGCTGTGATGATGAAGTGTTCACTGTCAAGACCCAAGATTACCACCTTCCAAAAAATCAAGATTTGAAACAAAAAAGAGATATGCCTAATAAGGCGACTCATCAGTATATTCCAATTACTAATTCACCAGGAGTTTGGGAATTCTCACCTTCCCAATCAAAATCCCACTCAAGATTTCCAGCATATTATAATATAATATAATAATAATAATGAATTTATTGCATCCTTAGAAATAATTTCCATTGGTTTTCAGCAATAAAATTTTATAAATAAAAATGTTATAAATAATAAAGTACAATACATATAAAACTAAAGTAAAAGTAAAATGTCAGTTATTGTTACATGTATTTCTGATTTCAAATATTTTGTATAAGTATTCACCAACTTGTCTTATTAGTACGTCTTCTCTTGAACTCACAATATATTTAAATATCTGGTTATCACTTTTCAATTCTTCTGGAATACTGATATTATTAAATAACTTGTGTCTTTCTGTTTGGTATTTAGGACATTCCATGAAGAAATGTTCTTCATTCTCAATTTTGATCCGGGAACATTGCTTACAAATTCTGTCTTCTAAAGATATTTTGGGTTGGGTATGCCTACCCTTATCAATTTCTAATACATGACTGCTTATTCTGAAATGAGTCATTATGATTTTATGTTTCAGATTACATAAGAGCAAATATGGTTCAAAAGTGTACAAGTCTTTAAACTTTATATACGTTCTCAGTTTTCTATTATCATTTGTTACACTCAACTTCCAGAACTCTACATACCTTTGTCGGATGTTTTTTCGTATGTTTTTTATTTTACTGTGTGGTAATTTTCTTAGACCATGTTTTTTACTGATGTAAACCAATGTAAATTTTGTTGTTTTTGTTCTTCAAAGGCTTGTTTTGATGTTTTGTCCCATCTATTATTGTCTAGTATGCCATGTCCCCAAGTTGTTGATCCATATAACAAAATTGGTTTAATAAATATCTGAAAAAGGTGCATAAATGTTCTACAGTACAGTCAGTCTCTCTTGGCATTGCTTTCAACAGTGCATACATTGCTCTAGTAGCTTTGTCTGTTAAACATTGTCTTGTTTCTTGGAACTTTCCATTTGATTGTAAAGTTATACCTAAATAAATAAAGGAATTGACACAACTTATATTTTGTTTTTGGAATTGAAATAACTCTCTCTTTCTCATTGTTCCCTTTTTGAAAATCATAACTTTGGTTTTATTAAGATTTACCTGGAGTTTCCATTTGTGACAGTATTCAGATAATTTATTTAATGCATTTTGCAAACCTAATTGTGTTGTTGAAATCAATACATAAAATCATCTGCATAAAATAGAGAGTTAATTTTATAATTATTTAATGTTACCTGGTTTACTGAATGTTTTAATGTGTCATTCAAGTCATTAACATAAAGACTAAAAAGCATTGGACTTATAGTACATCCCTGTCTCACACCCTTATTTTGTTGCCAAAACAAATACATGTTTTAGTAATTGTTATACATGTTTTTAATTAAAAGATAAAGTTTCCTATCAATCCCGTTCTTCAATAATTTTAAAAATAAACCATCCCTCCAAACAGTATCAAAAGCCTTGCGGAAATCTACAAAGCATGTACAGGGGTATATAGTTTACCATTTTGTTTCAGGTATTTATTAACTATTGTTTTTAGAGTAAAAATGTGATCAGTAGTCTGATAACCAGGCTGGGTTTAGAAAAAGTTGTTATTTATAACATTATGCTTCTCTGAAAAGTCACATAACCTATTATTGACTAAATTACAGAACACTTTGCCTATAAAACTGGAAACTACTACCACCCTATAATTTCCTGGTTCGTTCTTATCCCCTTTTTTAAAAATATGCGTAATTATACTTGTATTCCAGATGTAAGGATAAATGCCTGTATTGAATATTAAATTATACAATTTATGAAGTGGTTTAATTAGATGTTTTTTACTGTTTTTTATAAGTTCTGCATAGAACCCATAATATGCAGCTGATTTTTCGGATTTAAGTTTGTTAATTGCTATTTTAATTTCTTTTTCAGTTATTTCAGCATTTAAGCAATTGTTTGATTGTTTCATATTTTCAAATATCTCTGTTTTAGTCACAATGTTTTTCTGAAAGTCTGTTAAATTCTTCAGTATTCAATTGTTTATAGTATTCAATCCATTTATCAGGTGAAATTGGGTTTTCTTGATTTCTGTCTGAATTTTTTAACTTGCTTATAATTTGCCAAAATTGTTTAGGGTTAGTTTTGTTTAACTGTGTTAGCTTATTTACAATAAGGTTTTGTTCTTGTTTTCTTTTTGTTTTCACTATATTTTTATATTTTCTTTTTTGCGTAAAATAGTTCTCTATGTTTAATATAAAATGGGTGCTTGTTAATCATTCTTGATGTTATACAAAAATCTTTTTTCAGTAGCTTACATTCATTGTCAAACCATTATGTTTATGTTTAATTTTAGCACACTTTTCCTGTTATTTAGCGGAGTCAATCCATGATAAATTATCTCGATTCATCCTCCCTTTATATCCGACTACGGATTCTGGTGGTGAAGTGAGCAGCCTATCACAAGTGTTTAACTTTGACCAATCACAGTTCAGCCTCGTTTTGCCGCTTATATTTGAAACTTAGCTACATAGTTTATGCCTAAATGTGTTTCCTTTCACGTTCGCATAGAGGGTATAGATACCCATGATTTCTGTTATATTTCATGTTTTACCAGTTGCCTCAGTACTCTGTCAGTTTACTTCGTACTGCAATAAACCTATACTGTGTTTTTGCTAACGTGAACTACGCTCGTGTGTCTCTCTGTCATTTATAATTGCTTTTAGCGTGAGCAGTAGTACATTCACTAACTACTCTTCCACATTTTTGGTGCCGAGACCAGGATATAACCATCGATAATGCCAGACGAGACATCACAAAACCCAATGGTTGGAGGAGCCGGTAACATCACCGAAACTGATGCAGAGACACTTTGCAAACGCATGAGATCACGACGAGGACAGAGAGGACAGATGACTCGTCTATTTACGAGAGCCGACAACCTCATAGCACACTTCCAAGACGAGGGTACCAACAAAAACGCATCGCTCGATTCACTAGAGGGACTCTACGATCAACTCACGACAAAGTACAATCTACTGGCAGATCTAGAAGTCACCATACTATATCTTACACCTGACGATGACTTTGATTCGCCCGAGCCTTCCAACGAAAACGCCGCTACCGACGCCTCGACTACATCTTCGTTTACGCCAGTTACAAACATTCTCAGGTAACGTTGTTGAATTTCACAGTTTCTACGACATCTTTAAGTCCGCCATCCACGCAGACACCTCTCTTGATCCGGTCCAAAAGTTCACATACCTTCGTTGTATGCTACAAGGCGAATAGGCGGACACTATTGCCGGACTCACTTTCACTGATGGAAATTATTGTCTCGTCATCGACTTGTTAGTCGAACGATACTGACTCATCAAATTATCAATGCGCATATTACCGCACTTTGGAGAATCGCTAAACCCACTGGTGATGTCAAAAGCCTCAGACATTTCTACGATCAAATGGAAATGCACGTCCGAGGGCTCCAGTCGCTGGGAAAGAAAGAAGTTCATATCGAGAATTACTCGTCCCTATGATAAGAGATAAAATTCCACAGAACATTCGTTTACAAATAGCCCGTGGACACAGTAACTCGGCATGGACACTGAAACAGTTACGAGCCGCGATTCTGCAGGAAATCAACGCTCTGAGTGCTGGCGACCCCTTAAAAGAAGTGTCGTCACTTACACTCAGACCGGTCATCACCGCCGCGTTTCACACTTCAACACAGTCGTCTAAACATTGACCGCCACAAACTCACAATGCTACGAGAGCTCAGAAGTTGTGTCCATTCTGTTTGGGAAACCACTTCGCTTCGACATGTATAACTAATGTTCGTATTCTACATGTCATGATCACAGAGAATCATATTTCCGAGCCTCTAACGTGTTCTCCTATTCCTGATTTCAATCGCAAAACAGAGGACATAATTCCTGACATTCACCCTAAGAACAAAGCAAATATCCAAAATGTGTGGGATCTAGAGCTTATTGGAATAAAAGACAACCCGGAAGTTGATGAACTGTTAACTTTGGAAACCTATACGGACTTGTATCTTTCGATCGACACAGGGAAATACACTGCCAAATTACCTTGGAAAGAAGACCACCCACCATTTCCAACAAACTATGCCGTGACAACGCGCCACACACGGAGTATGATTCATCGACTCATCCCGGAACTTATTGCAAAATACGATGACATTATTAGCGAACAGAAACAACGCGGTTTCATTTCTGAGGTCAATGACCCCGATCCAGATAATGGCACTATTTACCGCACCACGCTGTTAAAAAGGATTTTGCAATGACCCCCATTCGTATTGTTTACGATTGTTCTTGTCAAGCCTCTCCGGACAGCCTCAGTCTAAATAACTGTTTGCAGACTGGCCCTTTGTTGATAAACAATTTGCCGAGCATATTGCTAAGATTTCGAGCTAACAACATTGCTTTAACTAGCGATATCGAAAAGGCATTTTTGAACATTCGACTTGATGCAGACGAGAGAAAGTATACAAAATTTTTATGACTCTCGGACACTAATGACCCGGAAAGTGATTTCATTACCTACCAATTTGATGCGGTCTCATTTGGAGCAGTATGCTCACCATTCATATTAAACGCAGTGATTCAATCTCACTTAGCCGAAGCTGACCTAGATGCAACAGCCAGTCAACTCGCGACTAATATTTACGTAGACAACGTAATTGACGGTGTTCATGACAACAAGGAGGCCATACAATACGATGAAGAAGCTAATGATCTCATGAACACAGGTGGTTTCAAGTTGCAGTCATGGACATCGAACAGTCAACTCATCAAAGACCGCACCGCCTCAGATAATTTAGCAGATACCGTGGCAAATGTGTCTATTCTCGGTATGTATTGGAATACAAACGCAGACACACTAACGTATTTTAAACCTAATAACATTCTTACAATGTCACAATTAATCACCAAGTGAGACGTTGTCAGCTTTACTGCTTCTCTGTTTGACCCCCTTAGATTTTTAACTCCGGTGTTAATAAAGGCTAAACTGTTTGCCAAAGACGTCCTGCATTACGTTGTTGAAACCACCGAAAATGACCCGGTACTACCCATGGAGGGATTAAGTAGTCATTATACCCCTGGATTATATTCAGCCAAAGACGTCCTGCATTCCGCTGTTGAAACCACCGAAAATGACCCGGTACTACCCATGGAGGGATTAAGTAGTCATTTTATATTATTATTATATTCGCCTTCCCGGAATATTGTTACGTGCGACAATAATACTGGTTCTGACCCAGTTTCGGACGATATTGGCGTACATAACATTGTGGATATAAACAACTATAACAAACTGGATAAATTACTATGAATAACCGCATACATACTTCGATTTGTAAACAAATTAAAGAGGTCATCAAACAATAACAACGTTCAACTGTCTACCGAAGAAATCAATATGGCGGAGAAGAAATGGGTCACTGACCTACAACGCACTAATTATGGGGACGTCGTACATTCTCTCTGATTACGCGATCATAAACATGCCTCCATTGTTCAACAGTTGAACTTGTTTCTGGATAACGAAGACACCCTGTGTTGTGGTAGCCGCATACACAACTCACAGTTTGTTACGAAATTCCCTGCTTTACTGCCTCCACATCATAAGTTTACAAATCTTGTGATTATGAAAGCTCATGAACTACTCATGCACGAAGGGGTCCAGTCTACTGTGACCCAAATTCACCAACGTTACTGGATACCTAAAATACGGATAATTGTACGCAAAGTTATTCACGAGTGCGTAACCTGTAACAAGGTCACTGGTAAACCTTACGCCAATCCGATACCAGCACCATTGCGTCAATATTACACCGCCCTTTACTATAACAGGTGTCGATTTTACGGGACATTTATTTACGAAATCAACAGAAGGAATACGTAGCAAAGCATACATATGCCTGTTTACTTGCGCTGTCACTCGAGCGATTCACCTGGAGCTTGTACCTGATATGTCAATAGGATCATTCATACACGCCTTTAGACGATTTTCCATGCGTCGTTCGCTACCGAGTCAATTATTATCGGATAATGCCTCTATGTTTCTCTCCTCCGCCGGTGAAATAAGGTCATTAATTGACAATCCCGATATTAAAGAATTCTTAGCATCTCACTGTGTGATATGAACATTCATTCCTAAGCGTGCCCCATGGTTTAGTGGCTTTTGGGAAAGATTGATTGGACGTAATAAAGAAAACATTGGGACGGTCACTTATTATGTTCGACGAGTTAACCACAGTCACTACTGAAGTTGAATCCGTGCTCAATGACAGACCGTTAACTTACATTTCCTCAAGTCTCGATGACAAGGTTGCGCTGACCCCAAACCACCTTCTTCATGGAAGGACGATGACCCAGTTACCATATATCGCAGTAACTGACGAGGAACTTATAGATCCAACGATCATCAACATGTCAACAAACGCTATGAACACCTCTCTCGACTACATACGCAATTCTGGAGACGCTGATCGACGGAGTACCTCACCGTTCTTCGTGAACGCCATTCGGCCAAGGGAACGAAACACAGCGTGGTCAAGGTTGATGACATTGTCCTAATCCATAGCGACATTACTTACTCTGATAATGGTAGGCTATCTCAAGAACAAGGCCGTTACAACAAAGAACTCAGCCGTGCTCGTTTGATAGTTGAAAATGCATTTGGACGATTGAAAGGTAGATGGCGAGTATTGCTGAAAAGAAGTGATTTCAGGTTACAGAACAGTTCTACAGTTGTCATGGATTGTTGCATATTACACAACATTTGTGAGGAAAATATTATACCTTTCAACCCACAACTGTTGGCCGGTGTTGATGAATTAGATTTGCCAAATATACCTCATCATCGTCCAGCTGACACCACAGGGGCACATGTCAGACATGCACTTCAAGAGTATTTCGCGCAACAGTAGAACTCTCAGCATGTCACCAAACTTGGAAGAGCTATTTATATCATTCAAATATGACTTATTTTAGCCATAGATGATGTAATTTGTGTAAGCGCAAAGCTCTACTAATAGTGAGCGCAGTATTCTTAAAAAGTAATGCCAGACCTGCCAGCTTTGTTTTATTTGTGGCATTATTCAACATACCCAAATGTTGTCCTTTTAAACTGTGAGTTAATACTTTAATAAAATACTTTTTTAAATAAAACAGTAGTATTCAATCTCTATAATGATTTATTTTGATGTACTTTCAGTGCATTTCCACCCTCTCAAAATACTTGGTCCAAGGAAATGTGCTTGCTTGTAAGAAAGACAACAAAGATATGTAAAATTATCTTTATTTGGTTTTAAAAGAAAAGCATATCAATAATGAAAGAAGTTACAAAAAGGTGTAAAAAAATTTTAATCGCTAATAAAGACAATTTTATAAAAGTCAAATAATGACCACAAAGCTGAATACTGCAAAACATAAATGAGCTCCTTGCCAGTAAATGTAAATTCATATTTTTCCCCAAAAAATTAAAGCAATAGGGGAAAAAGTAACAAAAAACTTTGACAAGTTGAAATAAGATTGTCAATATCCTGGACTGTATTTACTGTTGGCTAAATTCATAGAGTCTACCAACAACCCATCTGAGAGAGTCTTTCACTGCTGTGTACACGTATAGGGGACAACTGCGGTTCAGGCTCAAAATAGCCAACAGTTGACCCAGGACGGAAAATTTGTTGCTGGATTGGTGCCGGCGGTGGGGCTCGAGCACGCCCTACCATTGGTGTACTCTGCTTATAATCCCCCAGATCTGGTGGCATGGATGCATATGGTGGTACAGCAGGCGGATGTCTGAATTGTTGTGGTACAGACATGTAAGCTGGTACTGGACGCTGGCCTCTTATTGGTGGATTGTGTCTAGGTTGTTCCGGTATAGGTTCATGTGGATATCTGTCGGGGGAATGCATTCTTCGAGGACTTCTGCTGGAGTTAGTGTTCTTATCTCTCATGACATCAACAATCATACTGAATAAATTATTCTGCTGATCCCGGTCTTTTTTTCTGGCTTCATCTTCCCTGTCCATCATCAATTGAAATCATGCATTTTCTTTCTCTTCGCGTTCCTTTTCCATTCATTGCATTTGTCTGAAACTTTTCTCCTCTAAATCCACCAAATTTCCGAACATTGATTCCATGCTCCTTTCCAATTTACTTTCACGATCCTTTTGGCATTTTTTGATTCTGTTAACAGATGAGAATGTTTAAAATAAATATTTTAAATATTAAAATGAATAATTTCTGTGGAAAATTAGCTGGCACATTAACAGAAAATATATTATCCTTTTTTTCACTCAACATTTGCTGTCGCTGCTTACCAGTGATTCTGATGTACAGTTGCCCATAACTTTCAATTTAACGGCATTGGAATTCTTATACATGTATATACATAAGGGATATGATTGCGTAGAAATGCTTCATACTAAATCTTTAAAAACAAAATTGGATAATGTTTTACATTTGGTAGGAACAAAATCAATTATAATAAGTTCTGTGGAATACTTTATTTTCGCTTTGAATTAATTTTCGTTGAAAGAATGATTCAGTAAAAATAAAATCCAGCCAATATACCTTTTTTTTCTTACATTTTACCATAAACTTGTCAAAAATCAGTGAAAATAAATTCAAAACAAAACACCGAAAAACTCTATTTAACGAAAATTAAATCCAGCTTAGTATTTTACAGTATACCACCACCACCCCCTTTTAATACTTGAATAAAGGTGAAAATAAAACTTGCCATGTTTGAGATCATCTAATGGACTATCTTCCATCAGTAGCACTCTTTTCTTGAGAGGAATAGATTTCTGATGACCTACATGCAGAGAAAACTATATATAAAATTGTACTACAAGGCAGATCGTACCATGTGATAATCATCAGTTTTATTATTATACTCAGTCATATTTGTATTGAAAATAACTTACCCTCATCATCAGTTGTTTCAACTCAGTTCGTGTCTAAGTCAATGACTTTCTCCTGTTCACCTTCATTCCCTTCATCATTTGTGTTGGAAAAATCTAAAAAAAAATCAAACAAAGAACAGGAAGTCAATTCTGGAGAAGTCTGACTTTGAATAGAAGATTCATTAATGAATCATAATACAAGCACACCCCTTTAGAAATAAAACAATACAATGCTGACCGTAGCAACAGCACAATAACAGGAAGTGGTACATATGACCATGGATGTTAGTACATCCATGATATGACATACATGTACTAATGTATAAAATGAAGTACTAATAACAAAGTCAGTAACGTGCTTTTTTTATTGACTCCCGTGTGCGAAGCACAAAAAGGAAGTCTTTGCAGTTAGTCTGTCTGTGTGTGTGTGTGTGTGTGTGTGTGTGTGTGTGTGTGTGTGAATTTTATGTACCGAGAAGTACGTCTGCCGTAAATTATTAATATTTGTTATGGTACTGAGCTGTACGATGGTTGTAGTTTTACCATGTCGATTTTTGGGATATACGAACCAATCGAAAAGATTGTGATGCCTTCCTTATTAATATACATAACTGAAAATAAATAAAATAAATAAATAAATAAATAAATATTGATATTAAGATAGTGGTTTGAATTTTAGATATTTAGATTGTGATTGTTTTAAATTTACATAGTTGCTCTTGCTACTTTTCGTTTTCCGTGTTAACTAAATTTCTAAAATATTTTTAAATGCCCTATAAGTTTATTTTGGGCATTTATTTGTTTACTATTTTCGTTGCATTTCATTTTCCTCAATGTTTTATGAATTATTTCAGTTTTCTTTTTAATGTTTCAATTTTGTGTAGACTTTTTATGCATATTTTTAAGTAGGCTTATTGTAGGTATACGATGTCTATGTGTGTAGATGACTACTGGTGGCTCCTTATTTAATAGATCATTCATAATTTGTTTACCATTTTCAAATATTCCCGAATATTACATCATGATCCCTATTCCCTCAGCACACGGGAGTTCTGTCTAAGCTTTCTTTGATTTCCTTTCTTGTGTGTAAAACATAAATTCCCTGCAGTAGAATCTACACAAACAGAAACAAGCTAATAAACACAAAAACAGTTCATGCAATTGTATTACTAGTCTGAGGTTGTATAAGTGGACAATTTCGATACACAACTGTAATACTTCATGGTTGCAGACCAGAGAAAGAGACAAGCACACACGCAGCAATCACCAATACAGACTAACTTTATTGTCTATGTACAGCCTTTATATAAAGAGAGTTACATAACTAACCAGATGGTCAAATACAGGGCAGTTGTAATTATGTAGACACATCTATTAGAAGTTCATTGACATGCAAATTACTACATCTTTCCCCTCCTTAATAAAGACAACATATGACAGGTAAACAAGAAAATCAGTCAACATCAAAAGTTAATTAAATACAATTCTATAAATTCTGTTTTTAAATATACACATTTTATAATTTTTTTTTGTATTCGTTTTAATTATCTATATGTACAAATATATCTGTTTTCACAAAAATAGAGTATAGTAAATATTGTTAGTAATAATGGAAATCTGGATTAATATTTGTTTTTCTAATTCTAGTAGATCTCCGAATTGGGTTTTGGTCAGTATCTGGCAATTGCACTTGGTGCTGAACTCTCGGTTCAACATTCTGGTCAGGGCATTCAAAAATAGAGAGATCTGCATCTATATCATTTTCAGATTCGTATACATTTTCTCTACTCTCTGCGCCATTGAAAGCTTTAAAGAATGATTTGTCACGAGTAATACTTTTTCCTTGTTTATTCTCTGTCGTTATCATACTTCCTTTCGATTTAACAACATTAAACAAGTCATTTCTATATCTTGGTTCAAATTTTGTACGCTTTGTATTTTTTACCAACACTCTCTCCCCCTCCACAAACTATATACTTTTAATTCTGCCATGACTATCATGGTAAAGTTTATTTCTAGTCATACTCTGGTTATGTCTATCTTTGACAGTACAATCAGCAGCATTATAGTCAAGAGATGGCATTTTTGTTCTCATTTTACGGTCGAATAAAAGTTCGGCGGGACTCTTGCCGGTTGATGGATGTGGAGTTGCACGATAATTCATTAAAAATTTGCGAATTTTTTTCTTTCAATTAAGGAGCACCTGATTACCTTTCCCAAATTTGTCATGAAGTTCTCTGCTAGTCCGTTCGCACGGGCAAATTCTGGTGTTATTTTCTGGAGATGGAAACCTAAATCTTTCGAATAAAATTGAAATTCATTTGAATTATATGGGGGACCGTCACTTTTCAAATTTGATGGATATCCAAATGAAGTGAATATACGATCAAGTTTGGGTATCACAGCACTAGAGCTAGTTGAGTTTGTTATTTCTATTTCCGGGAACCTTGAATATTCGTCCATTACAAAAACTAAATATTGGCCAGATGGCAAGGGGCCATACATGTCAGTTGCAACGTGAGACCAAACTGTATGTAATTGTGATGGTTTCAATGGTTCTTTTGTTTTCATATCAATGTTAAACTGACAGGCATAACAATCTGATATGGTTTTGTCAACCGAAGAATCCATTGCAGAAAACCATACCTTTTCTCTCATCAATGCCTTGGTTTTAGAGGTACCCAAATGACCCTCGTGAGCAATAGAAATAATTGGGCTAATCTGCACTGGCTCGGAAGGTTGTAAATGATTAGCTAGTTTGAATTTCTAATTTGCATAACATTACTGAGAATGAACGTGCATTCAACGCCACAAGTCTTTTGTTTTTTTAGCCAATCAGAATTCATCTTCCGAGCCAGTGCAGATCAGCAGAAATAATTTGACTTTGAATTGATTCGGGTATCACAATCCGTGGCCTTCTCAGTAGCACACCGTTCGTAAAGCACAATTCGTCCTGAATTAGTTTGAATATTTTCACGAATTCTCTATTAACATTTTGTGGTACCTTATGCCAACAATTGGTCCGCAAACATTGAATAACAAACATCAAAGTTTTGTCATTTTGAATCGCAATTTGAATTTCTTTCATTGTTACAGCACAAGGCAACGTATGTTTACGAATGAAAGAAACGTGTTCATCCGTTCTTTTTCCACTATGATGGTTAAGAGAACTGGGGTGTCGCGATATATAATCGCTTGGATTGTTTATTCCGGAACAATGGATTAGTTTAAATCTAAATCTTTGGGCCTTGATCACCCATCTTTCTATTCGACTTGACATTTTATGCAATTCCTTTCGAGCAAATATCCTAATTAATGGTTTATGATCAGTTTCAATAGTGAATTCGGGTGAACCATCGAGATATAATCGGTGATGTTCCATTCCCCAAACGATTGTCAAGGCTTCTCGTTCAATCTGACTGTATCGGCTTTCCGTTTCGGAAAGTGCTCTACTCGCACAGCTGATTAATGCATTTCCCTGTCGCAAAATCGCACCGAGGCCGACCGGACTTGCGTCAACAGTCAGTGTAGTTTGTTTATTTATATCAAAATAGCCAAGCATTATATCTGAACAAGTTGCCTTTTTAATGGCCATAAACGAGTCTTCTTGCCTTTTACCCCAAACAAATGGAACCTCAATTTTCACGAGTGATCTAATTGGTTCGGACAACGTACTAAACTGTGGCACCATCATGGATGGGAGTGTCATGAATTTGTTTTTGCGTATCTGTTGACCGACTTAATTAGCTGATTATTAGCTGAATTGCTGTGTTATGTCTGTCATCGTTTAGGCCTATTTGAAGTTTTGGACGGAACTTGGCAGGTGATTTGGATCTAATTACCAGATAACCGCCGCTATTCAGACTACTCATTCTGACAGTTTATATTCATAGTTATTAATGTAGTGAATGATTAATCAAAAGATATGACGTATTCAGTACTTAGTGTGATTGGCTTTATGATTGAAGGTTACGCCCTAGAGTCTTTTTACTGCATTGTAATTGGTTAGAGTTTTGAAAATGAATAAAGAGAGTTTTGAGTTGGTCTTGGGGAGCACAGCACGATAGACGCAGTCGAGAGGAGTCCTGGAGAGCCTTGGGGCGAGTGTTGACGGAGTCTAAGAGTCTTGGGTCAGCCTTACGATAGTCTTGGGGATTTTTCCCCAGGGCGCTGTGTCTTATAGAGTGCTTGATTGACGACTAAGACGAGAGCTGAAACGTATTTCGTTGTGTGTGTCTTATTTGACTGTAAAGTATAAGTGACTTTCCTGATCCCGTACCTCGAGGGGGACGAGATATAGAGACGAGACAAGATTACCCCCTGGGAAGTGTGGAGAACCCCGTGGAGAAGAATTTCCCCCTGATAGGAGACTCAACATTCCCAGAAACGATCTGACCTCCGAAACATTTTTTGGTCGTTTTAGCTCATTTTATACGATTATCGTCACAACGCATGCCTTTTTTGTCGAACACAAAGCCAAAAAATACTATCTCTGGGACTGAAAACTTGCATTTAGGTAGACCCAACGTTAGTCCATTATCAAACAATCTACACAAACAATTATTAAGAGCTCTATCATGCAATTCCTGGTTTTCACCATAAATAATAATATCATCGGAAATACTTTGAACCCCTGTCAAGCCTTGTAAAACCATAGACATTCCATTTTGACAAATTTCTGCTGCTGCGTTTATGCCGAAAGGGAGGCGTTTATAACGTCTTAAACCCACATGTGTACTAATTGTAGTGATATTCCTGGACTCTTCGTCCAATTCAAATTGTAAATAGTGTTTATTAGCATCAAGTTTGCCGAATACAGTCGATACATTCAGTTTTGTTCGGAGTTCTTGGACAGTGGGTGTCACATGCCTTTCGCGCTGTAATGCCAAATTAGGAGCCCTGTAGTCTCCACATATCCGTACATTATCAGTATCGGGTTTTGGAACGACAACAATGGGACTTACCCATGGCATTGGACCATCCACTTTTTCCAAAACATCCGCTTCTTCCAAAGAACGCAGTTCTCTTTCAACTTTCTTTCGTAAATGATATGGAATGCGTCTATGATTTTGACTTACAGGCTTGACATTTGTGTTCACATGTAATTTGATTCACTTAGCAGAATATTTATCCATCCCAGTGAAAACATTTGCATATTTCTGTACAATTGCTTGCACCGAGACCGGAACACCTGGAATATTCAAATCATTAGTACTCAATCCCATCCCAATATTATGAAAT
Source organism: Saccoglossus kowalevskii (assembly GCF_978046115.1). Lineage (NCBI taxonomy): Eukaryota > Metazoa > Hemichordata > Enteropneusta > Harrimaniidae > Saccoglossus > Saccoglossus kowalevskii. The sequence goes on along the minus strand of NC_140649.1, from coordinate 17,846,562 downwards.
ACAGATGTGCGAGAGCAACCTTGTTCAGAATTCGAAGAGATATTTTTTTCGACAAATGATACAGTATTAGAGTGGCTAGGGTTGATCTAACCCAAGTTGACTTGCGGAAGGGTATCCTAAAATAGACGAGTCCCCAGTATCAACGACCATGAATTTCAGATTTTCAAATCGCCCACCCAAGTCAACATTAGCATTAACAGTACCTAGTACATCTACTTTCTGTTGATTTCCATATGTAAATACATTTTTGTTGGTTGGCACAAGAGTTACAGTATCACTTATAATTCCGAAATCATTTCTGTTTAAAACATTACAAGATGCACCCGAGTCTAACATAAATTCAAGGGAATTATTCACATTCAACTTAATAAATCGTAGCTTCCCACCATATTTATCATGGACATTAAACAAATAATCATCATCACTAGAATTATCTGATACACTTTGGTCTGTATGGAGGTGCTTAATTTCTGAATAATGTTTGTTTACCTTAAACGAATTACGATCAGTTCTGTTCTTGCAAACTCGTGATTTGGGACAGCAAACAGCAAAGTGTCCGAGTTCATGACAATAATTGCACTGCTTACCCTTCGCTTGACAGTGGCCATCATGTGGATAATTACGCCCACAGTAGAAACATCGACGCTCCGAACCTGTAGACCTTGCGTCAGAATGGCGATTCTTTTGGTTGGGCCAGTTATGCTGTACACGGCAAACAGTGGCTCGATCTTGAGACACAGTATTCACGTAGTCATGTCGTACATTTTCAATGCCATGTGCTTCACGTTCGGAAATTTTAAGGGTTCTGGCTAACGTTATTATTTTATCAAGGGCCATATCTTCCTGAAGGGCGCGTCGGCGAATTCTGTTACTCTTCCCACCTTGAATAATTTGATGTTTGATTTCAGCTTCCTTCGCTGTCCCACAGTTATTGACAAGTTTGCGTAGACGTGTAACAAACTGATCAATTGTTTTGTGTGGGCATATTGAAATGTTCGCCGAAATTGAAAAATCTCATACTCAGTATTTTTCTTAGGGTGGAAATAGTCCTCTAAAGGTTTCACAATCTTTTTGTAAATGTCATCATATTCTGGTTCTGTTGGCATAGTCAGTGTTTCTGAGACTTCAAACAAATCTTCTCCTCCCCTGTCTAATAGCATAGCCCTTTTTTGTACTGGGTCTTCAATTTCCCACGCGACACAGCTATTTTCAAATCGAGAGATCCATCTTTTCCATCGTGATGCAAGGGTGCTAGGGTCACCATGGACATCAAATAAAGATATTTGAGCGAGCATGAAACTGCCTTGCATTGCCATAATGAAATTCAGATGGTATGTTCAGAGTCAAATTAAGGAGACAAGTATGTCTTTCTATTGCAAAATGTCTCACCGTGTGGTCTTTTCTGGTTCATAGTATGACTATTACAGTAATTCTGTGCACAATAGGTTCACAAATCCTCGTCGCCAATGTAATACTTCATGGTTGCAGACCAGAGAAAGATACAAGCACACACGCAGCAATCACCAATACAGACCCCCTTTATTGTCAATGTACAGCCTTTATATAAAGAGAGTTACATAACTAACCAGATGGTCAAATACAGGGCAGTTGTAATTATGTATACACATCTATTAAAGCTCATTGACATGCAAATTACTACATCAACGAAAATTTAAACTTACTTGAAATATCTATCAGATTGCTTGCTGTTGGATTTATGTTCGCTCGGCCGCCCAGGATTTCATTTAAGTCATCAAAAAATGGACAAGTTATCTTGTCTCGGCCACTTCTTCTATTATGGTCTGCTACAGTTTTAAATTGCTGCTTCATCTTTTTGATTTTTCTTGTATGAAGTCGATCGCTCGGAAAAATCCCATCTCTTCTAATTTGGCTTGCATATCCTTGTAGGCACTCTTTCTGTTCCGCGGCGATGAGTCCAGCTGTCTCAAGATTTCGCTATCTCTCCATATATACTCAATAACGCTTTTGTTTCTTCATCGCTCCAGTTTTTGCGAGAGAACGCGGTTTCATGTACACTATGCTCGGTTGCCATTTTGGGAATGAGAAAGTTGGATATATTTCGCTGAACTGTGCGTCAGATCACGTGACCCGGCTGGGTGTGATTTGAGCTTGCACGTAGAGGTGGGGACCAGCCAATTGGATATATTTGATCACGCAAATAATGTTCACACCCAAAGGTCGCAGCAGAGGGCCCTTAGCCCTGGCCTAAGCGTTCGCGCACACTTCGTTAGCCCGTGCTAAGGGTCTACACGGCGTCTTAAATTCGGATCAGATTTAACCCGTACTTAGCATTCCTTAGCCCGTGCTAAGCGTTCACGCACGTTTTCTTAGCACAGGCTAAGGAATTTGACCTCTTAACCCGTGCTAAGGAGCTGTGCGTGAACGCAACTATTGACATTCGTCAAAAGTGGCGTCTTGGAGTTGTTACAAAATTAATCTACGGAAATAATGGCCTTGTGCAATCGGCCCAACTCTATACAGCTCAGGGTGATACTAATCGCCCAGTACATAAATTGTACCCCTTGGAAATTATTTCCGATGAAATTTCAGATGTGAACTCTGTTCCACACGAGGATCATAGTCAGAATAGTGACGAAGTAGATGCAAACACAACGCAACCCCCAATGAGGAGAAAACGTCTACTGAGAGACTCAGCCATGACTGCGAGAATTCGTATTCAGGACCTTATGTAAGCAATATGAGACTATATAATTTAAGCAGAACTCTTGCATTTCCAATATTATTGTTATGAGTTTTATTCGAGTTTCTAAATATAGAACATTGAACGATATAATGCGATAATTTACTGAGAAATGAAAGAACACACGACAAACTTTTTGAATACATTTATTCAAAACATAATCGACCCCTTTATACTTTATTGTCAGTCGATTATTAAATAGGTCATGTATTTGTTTTCTTGCCTGCTGCTGGGAGTATTTAGTGGAGTCAATCCATGATAAATTATCTCGATTCATCCTCCCTTTATATCCGACAACGGATTCTGGTGGTGAAGTGAGCAGCCTATCACAAGTGTTTAACTTTGACCAATCACAGTTCGGCCTCGTTTTGCCGCTTATATTTAAAACTTAGTTACATAGTTTACGCCTAAATATGTTTCCTTTCACGTTCGCATAGAAGGTATAAATACCCATGATTTCTGTTATATTTCATGTTTTACCAGTTGCCTCAGTACTCTATGTCAGTTTACTTCGTACTGCAATAAACCTATACTGTGTTTTTGCTAACGTGAACTACGCTCGTGTGTCTCTGTCATTTAAAATTGCCTTTAGCGTGAGCAGTAGTACATTCACTAACTACTCTTCCACATTTTACGATAAAAATATTGTGTATTGACAGTTTCATCTTTACTATTACGGGGATTGATAAATTTGATACTGGAATGAAATTATCAATGTCATCATTGTTCTCATAGTCAGCTAAAAAATCTACTCTGCTATTAAAGTCCCCAAGAATGGCAATAGTACCATTGGACGAAAAGTTTGTAATATGGTTGTCTAATCGTTCGAAAACGTCTGGTTTACAATGTTTAGAGTTGAATGGTGGGTGATATACAAAACAGATATACATGTCTTTTTCCAATTGAAAAAAATTGTTTTCCAGTTTGCACCATATCATATCTTCTGATTCTGTCTGTTCAATTCTGATGCCTTTTCTCAGTTGTTGTTTTATTAATAGAGAGATACCTCCTCTAGATTTGTTTTTTCTTGATACTGAATAAGTATAACATTCTGGAATGTTTAGCAAGTGTTCTGAAACTGTGGTTAACCATGTTTCACCCAGTCCAATAATGTCATGATTTGTAATTTTCTTTATAAAGTCATTGTTTTCTAGCTTGTTACTAACTCCTTGTATGTTCCAATATGATATAGATAATGCTCGCTTTTGAGCATTGTTTATATTCCTGTGTTTTTGTTGATCCATTAGTAAGTTGTTTGTGGTCTGTGACCATCCGTCTCACAATGAGGAGTATACCTCCTGTTGTTCTTCTTTTCTTTCCATTGGCTACTGTATCCTGGCTTGTTTTTTTGTCTTGTGACACCGATTAGTGGTCCAATCACATCTTTCATATTTTTCACAAAGACAGCTGTCCCACATTTATTCAGGTGCACAGTATCATATAGGTGGGTTATGTAACTGATGTTATCATTGTCTATGTAGATATAGTTATCACCATTGTTACTCATGATTTTTAACTTCTTATTAAGAACATCTATATTCTTATTTATGTTAACATCATATCTTCTGTGTATTATCGATGATACGCATATTTTGGCTGTTGGATATTTTTGCTTCATGTTGTTAATCAGTTTTCTATATGCCTCCATACACGATTCTATTATACATCCATCGGAAATGTTATTGGTTCCTACATGGATCACAATGTTCTGGATATTCTCATTAGTTGTCCTTTGAATATATTCATCTATGTCTTTTATCTTGCGACCTGGTAGTGTTTTGGTTTGTGTATTCTTGTATATACGTTTTATACAAATATTTTTCAACATTGAGTCACCCACAATAAGAGTTTGTATTTCTCTGTTCTTCTTTCTATAATGCACCAATTTATATTTATCTTGATTTTCTAGTGCTGTTTGAGATAACGTCTTGCTACATGTTGTATTGATGTTTGCCAATGGTAGGTTCTTGAATAGGTTAGGGGAGTGGAAGTATAGCAACTTTGATTTCTCTATTTCGCCAATTCTATTTTGTAGTTCTTCATTTTCCAGTTGAATTCGCTCATATCCTTGTATTTCTACATCTTTTATGATACAACTTCTTGAGCTACTGCAACTAAAACCAATGATGTTTTGTTAAGTTGCACTGTTTTGTCTATGGATATGATATATTTTTTCATTTTGTCTAATTTATTTGTCAACTTATCCGTGTCTTCCTTATTGGTGTACATAGCTGTTTGTTGTTTAGCTGACTTAACAACTTCCACTTTCAAATGTTTTGAATTTCTTTATTTTGGCGTGTAAGGCTGTCTTGCACTGCTTTTAGTTGGTCTGCTAGTTCTTGACTCATATTTCCTGTTCTCACTATGTTGCATTAATTTTTGTCTATATGTTCAATTGACTTGAACATTTGCATCAATGTGGCAGCCAATTCTGTGTTATCTAATGTTGCGCTATTCAACTTTGGTGTTTTTGAAATTCGTAATGGAATTTTCGATGGTGTATGATCATCCTTTGTTATTGTTCTGTTTTTCTTTTTCATTTCATGGAGTACAACCTATCATAGTTGAGTGATCTTTTTTGAAACAGTGGTATCTGTATTACTAATTTCTTTTTCTTCCTCACATTGGGGAACTGCTTCTCTTTCCTTGGATTCTTTGTTTTCGATTTCTGCATCCTCTGGTTTTGGATGCCATAATTGTAACCTTTTGTTTTAAGGTTTCTTTGCTCACACTCTTTGGCTGTAATGGTGGATAATGGCTGCTTTTGTTGTCTTTGTCTTTGTTTACATTACAACTCTCCATGCAATTTTCTCAACCTTGTATATGTGGTAATTGTTGTCTAAAGTAGTTATTATTTTTCACTTACAGTTCAGTTTGATCAGTATAGTCTGTAGTTGTGTCGTCCAGTCTTTCCTTAGTTGTCCAGTCTTCCCTTAGTTACTTAGCATTTAATGAGAGAGTTCCACCACTTTCACCGCTTGCAGAAGAGGGTATGTATGACTCTGGTATGGTTCCAATCTGATTAAAATCTGATGTAGTGTACGGGCTTTAATTATTTTGGCTATAAACTTATTTTAATTTTATGTTTTATTACTTTTGTTATTAATGCCTTTTTATTTTATTATTTTACTTTGATTTTGTGATTTTTTTTAAATTCCGCAATACATACATCTGAGCCGATGTCTATGTAACGAGATTTCAACGAGACCCACTGTCGACGATTTTAGTCAACGAATCACAGACCTTCTTCTATAGCGCACATGTTGATGTCACTGGACAGAGTCAGGTGGCAAACACACTCAAATAAAATGGCGGATAATACCGACGTTAGCGACCGAGAAGAACACGGCTTTTCGGTAAGTTTATCATTGTCAAATGCAACGAAAGTCATTTTTTTATGTTTATATTGTGGCTCGAATGGTTCGAGTTTAGATCGTTATTTTGCGTAGTTATTCTGGGAGTGACGATTTTGTTTCCACCGGTTCGACCGAACACCGGTGTCTTTTTCCAGTTGCTTGCCCTGGAGACGGGTGATGTTTTGTTGACGATCGGGTCAAAACCGTCTACGGTATTGAAGCCGTAGCTGTAAATATTCATCAAAATGTATCAACATTTTGTACATTATACAATAACTCTTTATTAAAGTAATTGGGCTGATTTGGACTGGAATAACATATTTTTTATTTGGAACACATCGCAATTGATCAGGAAATATTTTTTGCTCCAATTTTCTGCGTCGATGCCGTGGGCCGGTGACCGTTGTACAATTTAAAATTTGCATTGTTTACTATAGCTGTTTACAGTGTTCTAATCATTACGATTTACTTATTTTTTTGCTTCCATTCTAGATAATTATGCTCAGTGTTTGATGTAAAATTGAAGCGATGACTGAATAAACGAACCTTGGCTGGCGAAGATGTATCAGGAAGTGTACACATTTGTTGGAAGTGAACAAAATATTCAATGTAATGACAAAAATTGTAAAATGCTGTGGAATTTCTTTTGTAAATAAAAATATACTAGCAATTTTCTATTAATGGTTTATTCAAGTGGGCAAAATATAATGTACAGAAAGATTGCCCGTGGAGTATCACTACACTGAAAAGTAAGCAACCGACAGCCTATATAAAAGGGGGTCTGTGATTGGCTGTTACTTACGCGAGATTTGAACGGGACTTACGTAGGCGTCGGATCAGATGTATGTAGGGCGGAATTCAAAAAAATCAAAATCAAAGTAAAATAATAATATAAAAGGGCATTAATAATAAAAGTAATAAAAAATAAAATTAAAATAAGTTTATAGCCAAAATAATTAAAGCCCGTACACTACATCAGATTTTAATCAGATTGGTATGGGTCGGAGTACACAAATGAACTGATGGTGTACTGGTGCTAGTTAGCTTTTTCCGATGCAGATGGAAACTGCCATTAAACTTGTCTAGTCAGTTACAGGGCACTTTTGTTTATTAGGCGTCCATGCGTGAATATATAATTAATTAAACATGGCTGCTCACGTCCACATTTAGTTTTCGTAAGGTGGAACTAGTTTCGGTTCGTTAGATTGAACTAGTTCAAGTTTGTACCACTGACATTTTATGATGATGTATCTACTTTTATTATGTTTTGTGTTTGTATATTTGGTTGGAGTTTGCTTCAGCCATAAATTTCAAGTTTTAACTGTCTACAAAACAAATAATATCAGGTGATAACCTCGTAAAATCAAAGGTCACATAGTTTTGATTGAAACACTGTATGTACTCTTGACTTGACACCTGATCAAAGAAAACACAAACCAAATAATGCGAAAGTGTACGATGTATAAGAACTTAAATGTCGGTATTTTGTTAATAACCTTATTATGGTAACGTACATTTTTATTTTTTGCTTTTGCAACTTTGCTATTTTCTGCAAAACCAAGTACAAACATGTGCATTCATGGAAGAGCAATTATCTATTGTGACCCTAAATGTTAAGGGCCTGGGGGACTAAAATAGAAAGAAAATGTTTAATTGGCTGAAAGAAAAACACTTTGATATAGCATATTTGCAAGAAACACATAGCACCTTGGCAGATGAGATTTTCTGGTCTTCTCAATTTAGGGGAAATGTATTCACATGGAACTACCACCAGCAGAGGAGTGATGACTATAATTAGAAATACAGATAAAGTTAATAAACTAACACAGGATATTGATGGAAGAATCTTAAAGCGAGGAAGTCGTCACCTGCGCATGCGTCAGATGGCCATAGCGTGTAATTGTTTACAAACAAACGTCTAACCATGAGCCTTTGCGTTTTTAGCGTGTGTTATCGTCGTTTGGGACTCAATTCCCGCGCGTGCCCAGGTGACAACCCCCGCTTAAATGATTCAAACTGAAATTGATAACTCTCAATGTATTCTACTAAACACTTATGCACCCAATAGGAAATAACAACATGCTGAATTCTTAACTGATTTAAAATTCAGGTTGACTAATATGATCCCAGATCCAAACAGTACGATAATCTGGGAGGGTCTGAATTTTACAGTTGATAACTTAATGGACAGATCAGGAGGGAACCGCCAAACCTGGACTAATTCGATAGACATGTTTGAGGATTGAACAATTTAGCTTAGTTGGCGAATAAGAAATGAGATCAAAAAATAGTTTACTTGGCGTAGTAGAAAACGCCCTACTATTCAACAAAGCAGACTGGACTACCTAATAATAACAGATGTTTTGCAAAATATTGTTTAAAAAGTTGAAATTATACCAGGTTTGGCTTCGGATCACTCTGCTGTTTGGCTGCATTTCAAAAATTCTTGTCAGAAACATGGTTCTGCTCACTGGAGGTTCAACTCCACTCTAACTAAAGATAAACAGTATATTAATAAAAGAAAAGATTGAAAACTGGCAGGAAAAATTTAAGATATAGATAGAAGTCAGTTATGGGATTTAATTAACTACCAGATAAAAAACTTACAATTGATTACACTAAATAACAGGAAATTGAAGACTTGGAAAAAACAGCTTGAAGATACTCAAATGAGGAAAATTATAACAATATGAAAGAAATGAAAAAGTAACTAGAAGAGCATTATAATCAGGCGAAGCCTGAAAGGGGAGCACTAATTTTACTTTCTTTCTCATTTTCAAGTTATCTCTCACATTTTCTCAGAGACTCCGCAGCAGATGTCAATGAAACTGTGCTGGTTGATGAACAATCTGTATTACATATGCACGTATTTTTTTTTCCAGATCTGAAAATCCTAAGTGGGTCTTTTTCAAGATTTTCATCCATAATTACCTATCTCCACTACACTGACAGAGCAACTGAGCATGCTCAGAATAATTGATTCAGTTAAAGTTTTTTTCAAATGTATTTGAACTCAGAACCAACTTTGCAGAACCTCAGAACCAATTTCCCAGAACCCAATTTCAAAATAGCTTCCTTATCATCGGAAGTCATCTTTTAGGTTATTATTAATATGACCATACCCTACCCAAAAAATATGCAAATTAGCTAAATCCAGTTATTTCCTTTGATCTCGGCAACCATTGAGCCGATTTTGTTCATATTTAGTAGGATTGCACTTTGACATGAGTAGATGTGCTTTTGGCAGTGATGACCACATCCTCCCAAAAATATGCAAATTAGATCAATGTAGTTTTTTTCTCTTATCCCAGCAACCATTGGGCCAATTTAGTTCATATGTGGTAGGATCACACCTTGGAATGAGTAGATGTGCGTTTGGCAATAATGACCACACCCTCCCAAAAATATGCAAATTAGATCAATGCAGTTATTTGCTGCTATCCCTACCACCACAGTGTAGATTTTATTCATATTTGGTATGATTACATCTTGGCACGAGTAGATGTGCTTTCGGCAATAATGACCACACTCTCTCAAAAACATGCAAATTAAAACAATGCAGTTATTTGATCTTTGATTTGACCCAGATCCTGGTAATATACTAAGACCTTAATTAACAAAGAAGTCATGTACATTAAGGTTCACTCAGATTTATGAATGCAGTTTCTTGAGCAAGTATACATGTATGACAAATAGTTTTGTTGCACTTAGTAGATTCTGAACATGGGTCAGTGGAAGTTTATAGTTGTTAGTACAAAACTAGATTATGGGAAACCACTTTATGATGAGTTGTACCCACATGGAGTATGTATTCATTCACCAGTTTGCAGATGTTCCTTGTACTACTTTATATTCAAATAACGGGGACTGTGATATTCATGTCTTGATATAAGGTAGAAGATGCTATAATGAGATCACGGGCTAGGTGGTATGAAAAAGGGGAAAAAAGAAATCCTGCATCAAACAATTAATAGTAGAAGGGGAAAAAACTATAGAACAACCAAATGAAATTTTAACAGAAATAAAATCCTTTTACTCTAGACTTTACCTAAATAAGGATTCGATAGAGGCTACTAAAAATTTCGTAATAATACTGAAATTCCAGTGCTGGCAGAAAGTTCCCGGGCAAAATGTGACTTCTAACTTCAATGGAAATTTGTGATACATTAACTTCATTGAAAGAAAATAAAAGCCCAGGAAACGATGGCTGAGTGGTTGAGTTTTATAAGGCATATTGGCCACTGGTAAGAAATCTGGTAGTGAACTCATTAAACTTGGCCTTTGAGCAGGGAGAATTTTCGACCTCTCAGAAACAAAGTATCATTACACTAATAGAAAAACCTGGACGAGATAAATGTTTATTAAAAAACTGGAGGCCAATCTCATTAATGAATGTGGATGCAAAATTGGCATCCAAATGTCTTGCTAAGCGATTGTAATCTGTTCTTCCTGAATTAATTGGCGAAACCCAGGCAGCTTTTGTTAAAGGCCGCAATATTAGTGATTATGCAAGATTAATTAGTGAGGTGTATCACTAAATAGAACAAACTGGTAAGGAGGCTCTGCTAATAGCAGTAGATTTTGAAAAGGCCTTTGATACGGTCAGTTGGGAGTATATTGATAGGGCATTAGAGGTGGGTACAATCATTGTATACAAACATTGTATGTTGCGTGATGAATAACGGATATAGTACGGGATACTTTGAGTTGCAAAGAGGAATCAGACAAGAAGACCCTCTGTCTCCGATGCTCTTCATTTTAGTTTCAGAAATCCTGCTGGTGGCTATTAGATCAAAACAAGAAATCAAAGGTATTATCATATCCGGAAAAGAAAATAAAGAAGTAGCATTTGCAGACAACATGTCATTTCATTTCATTTCAAACGAAAAATCTGCTGAGGTGCTATTTAAGATATTGGGGGATTTTGAAAAATGCTCAGGGCTGAGAATTAACATGGACAGAACTGAAGCTGTCTTGCTCGGTAAATGGAAATATAGGCAAGATAAACTGTTCGGGGTTAGATGGCCCACATCTCCTATCAAAATTATAGAAATTTACAACCAAAAGCAAAATAAATGTTAAAAAAGCCATGGACAATATGAACATTATTTTGAACGCTTGGAAGAGCAGGAAACTTTCTCCTTTTGGAAAAGTCCAAATGTTTAAAACCTATGGTATATCCCAGTTCACTTATGAGTACAACTGCAGTTGGGAATGAATTTATTCAGGAGGCTCAAAAGACTATGTATAATTTTATATGGGAAGGAAAAGACAGAATTGCTCGTAGAACTATGATAGGAGGTGTGGGCCAGGGCGGTTTGGGTATCCCAGACATGCATATCCTCAAAAAACAACAGAGGCTACTATGGATTAAAAGATATGTGGATCCAAATAATGAACATCCATATAAACTATTTATTGATAAGCAGCTTAAGAGTATAGGAGGTAATATCATCTTCCAATGTAATTATAAAACAAAACTTTTACCAATTCGCTGTACTGACTTCCTGCGAGAATGTCTTGAAATTTGGGAAGCTGAAACTAAAATGAGTAACAGAAACACAAACCAAGTAATTTGGAATACCGAAAATAAAAAAATAGCCGAAAAACCTATTTTTTTATAGAGAATTGGATTAAGAGGATGGTCTTATACCATGGAAAACAATAACCCAAAATGAATTGTCTCTATTACATAAACTAAAATGGATTGGTCGTGTTACTGCCATCTCTGAAAATCTAAAATACCATAAACACTGACATAGATGAGATGAGTTTATCGGTGTCTTGAATCCCAACGCCGCTTGATGGGATCTAAAAAAAACTAAATAAAAAAGTAATTAATAGATAGGAGATTCATCCCTCCAGTGAGTCAAAAGAAACTTGAAAAAGTGCTGAAACTTGGCCTAATAGAATGGAGTTAAATGTATAAATTAATGATAAAAATGAGTATCGACAGCAAAACACGTGAATTTCAGTTCAAGCTTTTACATAACATTCGATATACAAATGACAAACTTCATAAAATAAACCCAGAAATTTTTTCAACACAGATGTGCACATTTTTTCAGGAGAATCCAGAAACTCTGGAACATATCTTCTATGAATGTGAATATGTTGTTGCACTTCGGAGAGACATACTTTTTAGTTGGGGAAAGATATTAAAACAAAATTCACCTCCGAGCAGAATGTGCTTAATAATATCAGATCCAGGCGAATCGTTGACAATAAATTTTATTAGCCTGTTAGTTAGGAAACATATTTACCAAAATGAATGACACAAACCCGATTTCAAGGGTATTCTAACGTACATGTTCTATCAGTGTGAAAAATTGGATAGCAAACCACAACAATAAAAGGATACAGCATTTAAAAAAGTGGTTCCCTTTAATACCATATATGGAATAACGAGGCAAATAGTATGAACTAGAACTGCACGGGATAGACAAGTAGTAATCTATTGAATATAGAGAACTTAGTGAAAAATCCGTCCATGATAAACTAAAAGCAAACATAAAGGTTCTGAGTGTGAGCAATAAATCATCCTTTCTCTGAAGCTTTGAGAATTGTCACTTTGAAAAACAGATATGTAATTTTTTACGAGTACCTAATAAAAAATATAATACAAAAAAAAGTATGCACTCAGGCAGTACAGAATTGCATTGACCTCTCCTACACATATGTCAGTATGATCACTGTACTGCCTTCATGCATCTGGGCAATATTCTCGTAATAACCTTGTAGTATCCTCATAATTATCTTAGTACACTGTATGTCATTGGTGCTATCCATAAACATGAAACTTTCACAGGAATTCAAACTTCTGCTTATTATTGCTTAGTCCTTTGAGCACCAGAACTTTGATGCAACACTTTGTCTGATTATATAAATTTTTCTAAAATTTCTTGTAAGTTTGGACCAAATAGACATACCGGGGTAATTTTCTATTGGCTAACAAATCTTGATCGAAATTATGGAAAAATAACGAAAAAGTTTAAAATATGTAAATAGTGACCCAAATTGACTTTAGCACTCTAAGGGTTAATATAAAATTAAATGTTAAATTTGTCAAGGAAAACATGCACTTCAAAAATTGTTAAAAACTTTCCTCTTTAACCATTTCACCACCAGACATTCTCGCCCAAGTTTTTCTGTACTTTTTTCTTATATTCTTCAATATCCCAAGAAATGAACCCTAATTTTGGAGCTAACAGACAAAATTTAATAGTCAATTTACAGTTTACTCAAAAAATTGACTATTTTTGTCCTAGTCTTCTGAAAAAAAGTGCAGACTATAAGTGGACTAATTTGTGGTAAAAAAGAGGGAACTGGTAGTGAAAAGTTAGCAGTGATGAGCATGTGTTTGAATTGTGCATATACAAATAAGGTATTTTACATGCATTGTATACGTTGCTATGGGATCCATATTGAATACAACATGGCAATGACCTTTTTTTGAAATTTACATATATCGCATAATGAAATATTGATATGTAAAGTCACAGTTAGAAGATGTTCTCATATGCTGTCATAATTGCCACCAGGTGAAATGGTTTATCTTCTAAAGTTTTAACTGTCAGAGTATAGTCTTTTGGTGATAGCAGCCAAGACATATCAAATGTCAGGATGGTATGATAAGCATAGTGGCTGTGTATTGTACTGGTTCGTAGTTTATTCGTCTATTATCACCTTAGTTTTACCACATTCAGGACATCCAACCACAGACACGGATATTCGCACAGCAAGCGTTGGGAGTGCGTAAGTGAAAGGGAGAAATTAAAGTCGCTCCTAGCATTAATAGCGGCCCAATATTGTTGGATCTTGTTGGAACTTTGGGCGTAAATTCCAGTGTTCGCTTCGTCTTGTGCTGTTCACCCTTCTCGAGTGTATGACTGTAACTTGCAGCAAATGAACCTAAAAGCGTTAGGTAATCAAACAAAAATGACGTTGAACTAAAGTCCAAAAAGTACTAGTACATTCAAGGTTTGCATTTATTCGTTGCATAAAAACAAAGTACTACCTCGCTTATTGTGACACCCTCAAATCAACTGATTTCCATTCCCCTCAAGAGTCAAAATGGTATGTGCCTCCATTTTACGCCACGACTCGAAAAAGTCTTGTTTGCCTGACGTGCTCATTTGCCTTCAATTGCGTTTCAGTGGTTGTCACAGTCGTATTCTGAGTCTTACTGATAACATTTTGGTTCAAATTCACGTAGATATCGCCGGGAAAACTCAAATTTTCAACTGAAGCTAATATTGGACACCACAATAACTAGGGAAATTCACTCGCATTAAATTGCGTTCGCCATGAAAGACAAAAATGTATTTGCGCTATATTATTGCTGGGCTGAATCAATGATATATCACCCAAAAAATGGATGATTGGGCGAAAATCGTTTCCTTTTTATTTCTTTTTTTTTACCTTGACATTTTTCGCTTGGAAAGCTATTCATGCTACATTTTGGATTTGGTAAACAGTCTCTCACCCTTTGGTTATTACACAGGAACTGTAATTATTACAGGTATCACTGATTTTTCGCCGCTGGAGTGATTCACTTTCCAAATTTTAGTTTCACGGGCACCTCTAATAAATTTTGGCCTCGACTTTTTTTCGCTCAAAAGGCAAATGCAATAAGACTAAATTCTCAAAGACGCAGGTCGTTTGGATCAGACGATTTCTTTTGTTTCCAATTCGTTGTACGCATAGAAACATGGCAACGTTGATTTTGGTGAATATATAACATGTTCTGTTCCAATAGAGGATTTTGATATGCATAACAATTCCTTACTGAAACATTTCCTGTACTCTCTAAAATTTGACAATGCCACTAGCCCAAGACATTGTTGATTGTTCACGTCACTGTACGTAAAAACAACTCAACACTTTATTTTTTCAAAATGAAATTATTTTGTCCATGTTTATTTCTTTTATGCACGAAATGTGTGATAGTGTAGTAGTGTGATGATAATATAGCAGGAAAACGTATTATCGTGGGATATGCAATTTGTAGGAGATATATTTGGCGCGAAGTTATAAAAACAATTTTTTGGCTGTTGCTATAGCAACGATGGGCCAACTTTTTTTTCAGATTTTTCCTAATAACTAGGGTGAAGGTGTGACCTACCTGCCAAGTTTGAGCGAAATTGGCCAAGCCGAAAAAAACACAGAAGATTTAATACGTGAAAACACTGGAAATCACACACACACACACACACACAAGTGATTTTAAGGGCAATCCTAGCGGAGCGCCAATAGAAGTTTGAATCAGTTAGGTCCTGAAGATAGCGTCATCACACAGTATTCCATTAATGAAAGAAATTCACATAACAATCTCATGCTTACAAATAATTTCATAATTATTGACAAGTTGTTACTACCGTATACTAAAATATGTTCAGATATTTAGAGTACTAACAAATTTCCACTTCTGGTTCGGTTAGACTATCATGATTTATATTTCAGTCAGTTTGACAGTGGTTGCCATGACATATACTGATAAAGGTTAATGACAAGACCTGATGGCGAGCTGGTCGAAATCAACCAAAAACATCTTATGACTCTGCAGTTTTTAAGATACAATACAGTAGATGTAATTCTAAACCAATTTTGTTTGCGATTTTAACTAAGGTGGTATCTTTGTGGAATGTTAGTGCGAGACTATTACCCCATCAATATTAGTTAGTGTTGACAATATATAGAAGTGTTTTTTCTAGACAGCTTGACGAGTAATTAATTGATTATGATGTGTAAAACTTTCATGTGATTGGTTGTTTGTTTGAAGGCAAGGCCTTGGAGTCTCTTATACTGATTGTAATTGGTTAAGGAGTGACAAGAAATAAAGAGTGATTTAATGCTGTCTCGGGTGAAAACCAGGGACCTGGCAGAGAATCGTTTGGGAACATGAACGAAGCTTGGGTGTGTTTTTGTCAGCCTAGCGTGGAAACGACCGAATCCCGGTTACCTAAGTGAAAGGTTTTTAACCATCAAAAATACCTATCACAAGACCATGGAGGTTTATACCTTCATGGTTAGACTTGAAATACACCACGAATATTCACTTTTGAGATATAATTTTTGGTATATGTTGGTTCTTGGATATTTCAGCTTCGTCGTCCTGTACTTCATTTAGTAATTCGAACTTCCCAGATTGCGTAATAACGGAGAATTTTGCGATTTCGACATCGAAAATGCCTTGGTTTAATTGTTTGCTGAGGAACGGTCGCTTAGGTACGTGCTATGTAAACGTTAGGTAATAAAATTCACAAGAAGTTGACTATCCCTGATACGGGTATTGCTAAATCGCTAGCTAAGAACTTTATCAGGATTCCCATATGAAGTTGCACATCATTCTAGCAAGGAAAAATATTGATTACTTGTTTGCAGGTTGTATAATAAAATAATTAATATTTCATTTTTGTTAGTGTATCTTTAATTTTATTTATTAAAACATGTACACATTATAACTAATTGGGGTGGGAATTGCCTAGCCAGTTTATAAAATTATAAACAAATATTTTCGTAAATAACACTGACCGTGAAACGACCTTGAGAAGTGTTACTGACGGAATATTTTATATTGCAATTTCTTTCAATTTTAATTAGTTGTATTGCAATGCATTAGTAATAATATAAATATATATATATACTTCTTTATTTAATTGTTGAGACTGAGTTATATATTTGTTACGTACTACAATTTATCTATATTGGAAAACGGTTATGGGGATTATTAATTTCAATAAACAACTATTCCTTAAGATCCCAATAACACCAATAAGATCATAATGATAATGTTTTTTGGTTTTTGAAACTATGGGCATTATCAGAGCATGGGTCTTATTTTGGAACTCCTGCCACAGCAACTGCACAAATCATTAAGGCAAATTAATAGCTTCTAAGGATGGTATTCCTAGAATAGCGCAAGTTGTAAAGAAACATAAAACATACTTTTCACTTGTGCAAATATAGAATTTACGCCAGACTTTGTTCCTTCCCTAAAAATAGACCTTGCTGCCTTATTTTGTACTAATTGTAGTTTATTGTGGAGCGCTGTACCACAGCGTCACAATATTCGAAATAAAGTACGATCAAAGCGTTATTATTGACAGACGTGTAATATTACAAACAGCAAAATCATTTATATACAGGACAAACACTAATAGGCCAAAAATGGAACCTTGAGGAATACCACATATAAATAAATCAGAAATAGAAACCTTGAGTAAAATACATTGTTTTCTAGTAAAATCCCAGAGGATTTCTATAGAAAAAAATCCTGTAGGAATTTATCCTATAGAAAAACGTATGTCAGAATATTATAGGAAACCTTCAGGAATTTGACTTATAGTAATCCTATGGGAAACTTTTGTAGGCGTATCTCCATCTTTGAAAAAATGAATAATCTTTGCCTGCGTCCATTCACATACAACATTATCTGAAGTTGAAGTTTAACCCTTTCACTAAAAAGTAAACATAAAAAATAAATGAAACAAAAAAGTAAATATTGAATGACAACGAAATACACATCATTGTTACGTTCTGTGCGCGTACACGGGTGGTTACTGCCTTACATAAGAAAAATAACGGCGTTTGCTATTGTTGTTAAAATAAATATGCATGTATGTGTTCCTGAATTCCTGGTAGTTGGCAATGTTATCTCAGCAGACTGCGCCATTTCTTCCATCACCCTATTATAGGCAGGTTAGCAACAATGTAATCATATGACGTCACAGATGCCCAGGGATAATGTTCAGACCTGATTAGTTTTTGGTTGAAATATGAGCATATTAATTACCTAATTTACATATTAATTTGGCGATTTCAAGCATTTTCATTTACCTCGTGTAGTATTAAACAGATTTTAATGAAACTTAATACATAATCTAGTATAATGCTCATTAGATATTGGTTGAAATCCGAGCCTAATAATTATCTAATTTGCATAATAATTAACCAATTTTTGTACTATTAAACAGATTTCAATGAAACTTGGTATATAGATACTGATCAGTCCTGAAATTTTTTTGATTGAAATTCTGTCATATTAATTTCCTAATTTGCATATAATTTTAAGCATTTTCCTTTGTTTCTCGTGTATTGTCAGACAGATTTAAATGAAACTTGGTACATATTCCGGGAAATGTTGAAATCTGTGTATATTAATTAGCCCGTTTTAAACATTTTCACTTGTTTCTCATGTACTATTAAACAGATTTCAATGCAGCTTGTTCAGGAATAATATCCAGTATTGATTAGTTTGGGTTGAAATCCTGTGCATATTAATTACCTAATTAGCACATTTTAAGCATTTTCACATTTTTTTATATAGCATTAAACAGATTTCAATGAAATTTGGTACATAGCTGTTCTGGGATATTGCACAGTACTGATTAGTTTTGGTTGAAATCCTGTGCACCACTCATCAGATTCAATGAAACATACACATGTAGATGTTTGGGGATAACCCATATACATGTTAATTGTACTTTTCATTTCTACTAATTTGCATAAATTAATTTATAGGTGGTCCACAGATATCTTGAGTACCACTAATCAACTTTTAATGAAACCGGGTACATATATGCTTGTAATCCACAGACCTGGTTACTTCAGGGTTGAAATCCATGGACACTAATTAACTCTTATTAGTTTTATGTGTACGGTTTCTTCATATGCATAGCTATACTATACAAAGTATTGTTGCGAATAGGGACATCTAACCGGTGCTATATTTTTGTGGTCTAACAAGATATTAAGTTATCACTTATGGTAATTATTTCATTAATTATTTATAATTGTTTAACCATAGCTACTTAGAACCACACTAATCATTTGCTCAATGTATTCTGCATGCAATGAAATGAAGATGTGCTTCTAATATAATATTCCTTATTTTTGTTCATGCCTCCAATACCTACAGCACACAGGAGTTCTTTATTAGCTTTCTTTGATTTTAAGTTATGTTATGGTTGATTCACGCGAGGAATCGTTTGTGTTCGACCAATTTTCGAGTTTGCGTCACGACACGGGCTGCCACAGCAAACGCCCGGGCATCAGCAACGCGAAATCTCGCACTTTATATAGTGCCTAGCAATGCTTAGCGTGCAAGAAAGTTGTTTTACGGCGTTGCTGTCAGGTTTAGTTATTTCATTAACTTCAATATTTCAGTTATGAATATTTTGAGTCTAACACAAATGTGTAAACGAAACATCCTGCGTAAACACGATGTCATAACTGAAAACATTACAGCCTGTCAAGGAACAAAGCACATGTGAGTAATCTAATCTAAACAATTAATGAACTATAAAGGTATTTTGAGCAAAAGTTAGTGACTTAAATTACGAGCAATACTCTGGTTCTAATGCACAGAAACACGTAGTATACACAAATCATTCTAAATCACATGAAATCATCATACTTATTTTGCCGGTAGTGGAAACAATCGATTTTCTCTCCTCTGAAATCGGCATTGTTCTATCAAAATAATATGCATTCACTTGATGTTAAAAATTGTGAATTTTCAACTAGAATTCACAATGTTCTTTTTGATACAGATTGTGTTTGTTTTCTGTCAGCTAAATTGTATTCTTTGCTTTCAAAAGAAAAAGCTTTGAAACAAGACTGCATATTGTTATTTTTGTAAAGACGACACGCACCGATGGCCTTACTTAAAACGATCAGACTATGGTAAGTTTCTTCCTTGTAGCTGCCGTTGAATTTAATATTTTTATTGCGATAGTGAAAAAAAAACGTTCTCAAAAGTCGCATCCTCAACGACAATCCGCTTCTGTTACGTAATAATGACATACATGGCTGAAAGAATTTTCATGTACGCAATGACTTTGCGGTCACTTTGAATCCGGGGAAATTGAGGGGAAAAACATACAAAAACTAGATCGGGTAACCCAAGTTGGCACATAGAACAATTTAAGAAGATTCATTAAAGTGTCTTAACAGTGTCTGCAGTTAAATTATGATGAAATAAAAGTGACAAATGCACGACCGAGAATTCTTTCAATCACAAATAGAAAATGAGAGTGTCCTACAAAAATTCAATGTTTATTTGTTTGTATTCAGTGTGAAATGGAAATAAAATAGTTATCACCATGAAGGAATTAGAAATATTTTTTAGTTCAACTCGAGTTTAGTCCCACTACCGGAGGGGCCGATCAGGTCATCCCCCATTTGACCAATCACCAATGAAATGTATTATTAGTTAGTTAGGGATTCGTCGTATGAATATATTTAGAAACCCAATTAATGATTTCTATATTCTCGATTACGCATACTGGCACACCAAATACCAAATTAAAGGTAATATTTCCAAGATCAATTTAAAACTTGTTTCACAATGAAAATGGAATTTTACTAAACACACGTAAAATTTAAGGTGAGTTTTGTTAAATTCATTGTTTCCTATTTTTTACACTGTATGACCATTCTAAAACTGTGATCGCAGCCATTAACATATTTTTACCATTTTTAATTTTTTTTTTTTTTGCAGTCTGTAACTTCAGAATTTATAATAAAATTAGCAATCATTGATATGATAAATTATGAATCCATTAATCACATATGATAATGCCGAATCGGACATTTTACACTCTGCTTATCAACGAGGGGGAAAACAAATTAATACTGTCGTTAATTTCCATTTAATCCCCACATAATCCACCTCGATTGCCACAAACGTTAAAAGGCAATTCTGGCATTTCATGCACATTACATAATACATACCCAATTTACACCATTAGTCAAACTGGACCAGAATGCATAACAAATGAAACGTAGGAATATAGAGTGATAACTTTATATTAACAATGTATTTATTTATCTGGTCTTATTTACAAAAAAGATAAGTCTGCACTATGGAACTACCAATCACTACACTGCAAAACATACAATGTTTTAGAGAGAAAATGCACAGGTGTCAGTAACTTCTAACCATGCACTGAGATTAACAGATTCAAAGAACTTCAGAGCTTATCAACCTTGTAACTGTATAATTTGAATTCTTCTTCTGCGTCATCTCCTCTTTTTTCAACAATGAACCCAGCATGTGCAATAGACAATTGTTTCTGTTCTTCCTCACTTGAACACTTATCTTGTCTTTTAAGTGTGACAGTTAACTGTTTTCTATCATTCATTGATTCCCATCTATATGTATATTTCTCCCCTTTATGAATAATTAATGAGTTTGTTTGACTAGGTAATTGACTAAATATACTCTCACAATGTTGACAGTAAAACTGGTTTAGTGACATAGGTGTCAACACATTTTCATTATTTGAATCTATGTAAGTGAAATTCTTGAGTTTATGTTCAATTTTTACAAGATGGATTCTAATTTGTATTCTCACATAGCTCACAATGATAAGGTTTCTCATTGCTATGTGTCTGCATATGCAGTTTGAGATATTTTGACCGAGCAAAACTCATCTCGCATTGCTCACAGTGGTAAGTTTTCTCATTGGTATGTGTTAGCATATGCTGTTTCAGATATTTTGACTGGGTGAATCTCTTCTCACATTGCTCACAGTGGTAAGGTTTCTCATTGGTATGCGTTTGCAAATGTTTTCTGAGACTACTTAACCTGGTAAATCTCTTCTCACATTGGTCACAGTGAAAAAGTTGTCCATTGGTGTGTGCGTGCATGTGCCGTTTGAGATAGCGTGACCGGGTAAAACTCCTTTCACAGTGCTCACAATGGCTTCTCACAAAAAAGCTTCTCATTGGTATGTGCTTCCATATGCCGTTTAAGATGACCTGGCCGGGAAAAACTCTTCCCACATTGCTCACAATGATAAGGCTTATCACTGTCATGTCTTTGCATATGCCGTTTGAGATGACTTGACCGGGTAAATCTTCTTTCACATTGTTCACAATGAAATAGTTCCTCATTGATATGTATTCGTATATGCTGTTTGTGATTACTTGACTTGATAAAACTCTTCTCATATTGCTGACAATGATAAGGCTTCTCATTGGCATGTGCTTCCATATGCTGTTTAAGATGACTTGACTGGGAAAAACTCTTCTCACATTGCTAACAATTATAAGGTTTTTCGTAGTTATGTGTTCGTAAATGCTGTTTTAGAGTAGTTGAACACGCAAATGCTTTCCCACACTGAATGCAATTATGAGGATTTTCTTTGGTATCCATTTGCATATGTTGATTGTGATGATTTGACAAAGCACCTCTTACCATGTTCATTATTTAATTACAATTATATCCCACTCTTCAACATTTTTACTTCTTTACTGTATAACATTGATATAGCAGATAAATGAGAGAATACCATTGAAACTGCAAAAAAACGAAATACATTTATTAAGCAAGATTGCGAACCAAAATCAGGTAGAATAATTTCAGCTGTATTATATTTTTGTTACCATTATTATATATTGAATTAAAAATATCTGGTCAAACAATCTTGTATGGTCATGGTATGGTTTCTATAACAGTACTGCAGGAATCTCATGATAATGAAGTGGAATGTATGTTTGCAACTACAAATGTCAATGTCGCCAGGAAGTATGAGGATACTTTCTTGACTGATAAAGCTTAAACGTTCTAGAAATAAGAAAGTGCACTGAAAACAAACAGAAAATCTTTAATTTGTTGGTAACATTTCTGATGCAACATCCAAATCCTGTGTCCCGTATGCAACATGTTATTGATGTAACCAATTATGTGTGTGGATTGCCCTGAGAATAAATAAACATCGAGCAGACTTCCACCATGCACAATTACATCTACCATACATCACCTCGCCTTCGGTTCTGGCATCATCAATATTATGGTCACCATCCCTTGGGCAGGCAACAAATCATGATATTACCCTCACGAACATGAGTTATTGTTTAACTCACACCTGCTCTCCCACGCACAAAATAACAACACTTATTACCAAACGCTTCAGCGTGGTATTAAGAGTTTGTTTTCAGGGGTGGGTGATACCAAGATGGAAAATGGATGCACATATGGGGTTAATTCCTTGAATGGCAATATATAATAGAGGGTTCAGGCTGAAATACAATAAATAGTGTTTTCATGTTTCGTCTGATATTTCTGTGGTATTCTGCTGCTGTAAGTAATGCACGATTTGTTCCGAAATTCAGTATGCTGTGTGCATTTCAGGGTTATTCGTTTTTTGCTGAAAACACCCCTATTTTTTAATGGCAGAGTCGAATAGTTTCACTCCCACTGGGAAATCTGCATTGTTGCTTGAATGAGAGCTAATTAAACACATTTTCCAGACCGGCGAAAGAGTATGCAACAGCCAATTTTAACAGCCTGTCACATGATTTTACTCTGAATGTCAACATGAAAAGAGGCTAGTCCATTTTACGCAGGAGTAATTTGGAGTAGAATATGTGAGGGATAGTATCAACAGAGATGTGTATAGTGAAAAGTAATATCTATCCTTCTTTTGCATCTCTGAGCATTTCTGTTTTTGTATATTGGTTTGAAAATCTTGAACTTGCATGATTTGCAATGTGTTTTTTTTTACTGAAACTCCCCTATTGATCGAATCCCGGGTTTGAACGAGAACGGCACACCACGTGATTCGTTTGAATACAATGCTGAAGGCAAACATGCCGTGCTACAGGTACTCCACTGACGGGATGACTTACTAGTACTGCGTGCTACAACTTCGCTTGTGATGTTGCTTGTTAGCCATGGATTAAATGAATCTTGATTACCAGTTAAAATGTTGCTCATTTGGCGTTGGTAATCTTTATTTGGAACTGGGTAACGCCGCAACGTCGCCAGCAGAAACCTCCTGGTACTTCGTACTATGATAAAACTCAGTCAACATACATCAAGTTCTCTCAATCGTAGTATTCCATGTGATGTACACCTAATATGCCAAAAATGTTGCTGAACGATTTAAACTGGATAAAAATACTTCGGTTGCCATTGAAAACAAGCCGGTAAAAAACAAGCAATATGTTTTCGGCTGTTACCATGGTAGGACATGAACGTGAAGCTAACGTCGGTTTATAACTAAAACTGGGCACCTTATACGAGGTTCGCAAAATAACATTCAGTCTTTAGAAGTCACTTTATTTTATTGCTAGGACGTATTCGGCTGTTAAATATATTATTTCCAACCGTTTTGCGATAGTATTTTCTAGATTGGAGGCAGCATTTACATTTTATTCAAAGTTGCGTTGGGATTACGTTGACAGTGTAACAATTGTGGGGCGAAAGTATTCAAAAAACAGATTTGGCTTTGCCATGGTAGCGGTGGGTCAGGATTGTTTTTTTCCAATTAGTGATGGTACGACCTGCCTGTCAAGTATGAACAAAGAGTTACTCTAACTTTGGGGTCAACTTTCTCATTAATGAAAAAAGATATCAAAAATTCAAATAGTAACTTTGTGCCCGCACTGAAGCCGAGTACAATGAGCTATGTCCGAGGTGTTGTATCACAGGGAGTTGGACAAACTTATGTATTTTAATAAATTATTGAATAATAAAATGTTATATAACTTTTTTTTACCCCCTCCCCTTCCTGGTATCTATTTCAAGTAATCACTATTTTTATTTTGTAAACACATCTCCGTCTGCTATTTTTGTCAGGTTCAAATCGTTCATCAGCATTTTTGGCATGTTAGATGTACATCACATAGAATACTAGGATTAGGAGAACTTAATGTATGTTGACCACCTGGAAACTGAGTTTTATAAATCTTGAAGGGCTCTCGGAAGATCCACCCGCAGCCTGGACCCGCAGTAAAATCAGCGATTACTATGGAGCCGCAACCATCAACATCGAGATACCAGGAGGTTTCTGCTGGCCACGTTGCGGCGTTACTCAGTTCCAAATAAAGATTACCTACGCCAAATGAGCAACATTTAACCGGTAACCAAGACTCAGTCTATCCACGACCAGCAAGCAACATCACAAACGAAGTTGTAGTGGGCAGCTCACGAGTCAGCGACGACCGATGTCAACGAAAGTCATTCCGTCAGTGGAGTACCGCACTTGCACGGCATGTTTGCCAATGCACAGATCTGTGGAGGAACTTTTAACTTCAACATAAACCGTGTATCGTAGTCGCCCAGTTTAAGTTCTGGTTCTGTCGTGGTCCCAACTAAAGGGCGACAGTCGTCGTGCCGCGTCCTGTTCGACATGGGACTCGATATAGCGACGTACATGAAGCTCAAACATCCAAGAGTTATTTATTTGGACGACTCAAATTAGACGTCTGATTATATTATTTTCACACGTACACTGACACGCGTTCTACACTGACACGCGTCGCTAGGTCGCAGAACTGTCTTGGAGCATATTAATGGGCAATTGGGTTCCCCGACCTAAATTGCTATCCCTGTTTGTTGCACGTTCTTTCTTTAATATGAAATAATCAAATATGGGACATATGTAATAATAACAGAACCCCACACCCTCACCGTAGCTTCGCTCGTGAAAGTACGGCAGCAGGATACACCGCATCACTCGTGAAAATAACTTCCATACGCAATGAAAGCCACGGGGAGGGTAAGGGGTTCTGTCATAATACTAAATTATCACTGAAAACATTTTTTCCCTAAAATAAATTCCAGTGAAAATGCCATTTCCTCATACTCTATTGAGACACAGCACAGTGAAATTGTATTCACATGTAATGCTTGAAAACATGTCAGCAAAAATAAATTAAGTGAAATTCTATGTGACTTCATAAGAGTTGGAAATGAACAAATTACACCTGACCCTACCACTCCATACACAATGTAAACTACATCCCAAAACACCCTTTCACCCACGGTTACAACCGTGTTTCACCAGTGTATTCTATTTGACTTCAGGAGAAATTGAAATAAACAAATTAATTATAATTTCAGCTTCTAGTTGAGCACTGATTAAATAAACTACCTCGTCTTTATGTCAACTTGCAGTTATTCGTTGCCTACATCAGTGACTTCAAAATATATGTTTCAATCCCAGGAATTTCACTCGCTGTTAATTGCATGGGAATGCCAGTCTTTCATGAATTTCTATTGTCATGTCAATTTCTTGCGATTACTCGGAACATGAAGCTGTAACCACATACCGCCTATGTGATGTGACCAAATCCTGGTATAAGCACCGGTTAGGCAGTCTTGAACTATGCATGTGAAGCCAGCTGAGAGGTATATCCAATCCTATCGATCTTTCATTGTTTGGTAACTATTTTCTGCAAATGCAACAAAAATCAATATAAAAATATTACCCACACAGCATTCTACAGGTTACTTGTGTTTGAAGTATTTTATTTTATGTATTATAACAGGTTTCCCATTAACCAATAGCATACATTGTTTGGTGAAAAAACTGCGAATTACACTCACTAAATGTTATTTTCAGCCATGGATACTATTTTTTCAGTAACTATGTTTCAGTAGTGTGAATCACTCAATTTATCAAGTATAACATTTTTGAAATGAATTGAGAAATTCTTAAACGCAAGTTATTTGACCACTCGACAATAAAAATGTCAGTGTCGTAGAAGTGAATGAAATTACTTTCTCACGAAGGTACCACACCTTCTATTCACAAGTCATACAGCTTAGAGCATTTTTGCAGTTAGCATCTGGGTGGAATGCATAGAAATGCTCACAGCGTAGAACGCGCCACAGCAGCCCTGGCTGCGACATTTCAGTGTTCCACAACAGCTCGCGCAGAGCCCATAGAAATGCATGTTAAAGTTGTGCGCGTCTTAACAACGTGGAATGGATTTGTGCATGGTGGATGTCTGCTTGATTATATACCCTATGTTTACGCCACTGTATGAACATGCGAATTTGACAACGTTCACTTGAGCGATTTAGGATAGTGGGAATAGAAGCAAATAGATGGAAATGCCAGTTACGTCACTCATGAAGAATTATGATTCGATTGCTGGCCGGGATAGATGTATTTAGTGTTCATTTCTATGCAATATGTCTACACATGCGATTCTCAATTTCGATGTATAAAATCATATCGCTGCTGTGGATGGCAACGGCTGACAGATTGTTTTGGTTCTGCCGCTATTTTGGCATGGGCAACTGATTTTTAGGTTTCAGTTTTTTTAATATTCTGATGTTCACTTGGTCGTATTTTGTATATAATTGTAACGTCAAAAATAATTAAAAATAATACTAATTATAGTAAATAATTAAAATAAATAATAATTATAGTAATTATATTAAAAAAAAAATTTAAAAAAAAAAATTAAGCCAACCAGGATCTTATTTTAATCAGATTGCTCAGACACTGACAACAAGTAAGTAAACGGGCCGTGACATAGTCAACATAGGACTCTGAATGAACAAAATGTACATTACAATCTCATGCTTCCGAACAATTCGACATTTATGCTGGGTAACAAAGTATACAAGTACTGTGACTATGATATACTGCAAAATGGAAATAAGATACCTGATTTTTGTACAAAATTCCTAGAACACAAAACAAACAACTGAAACAGTCGACAAAACAAAAACACTACACTGTCACACCAGTAAGAAAAAGATACTGCGGAACTTATTACAAATGTAAATACAAAATAAATATCATTGAATACAATATTTATTAATTTGCAGCCTCCATGGACAAGTTCACAGCCTCTAATATTGCAAAACCGTTATTAGTAGTTGTGAACTGAATTTTAAATCTCATCAGGATTTCCACATGAAGTTACACAGATAGAAAAAAATGCAATATTAAGACAAGGAAAAATAATGCTTTTTTGTCAATGCTATATACTAAATTCTCTTATTTTGGGGTATTTTTATGAGTGTACATGTACATGTAAAATTATCGTAACTTAAAATGTAATCATAGTACAAGTGTAAAGTACACAAAATTATCGAGTGACTTTGGATTTGTTGGAAAAGTAGCCGAAATGCTGTGGCATGGTCTAATTGGTGATTGGCCAAGCCAGTTTATAAAATAGTGAACACAAATGTTCGTAAATATTACTGACCGCAAAAGACGCTCATCGCGAAGTGTCTTGTGTGATAAAACAAATATTAAACACATTCTCTAAGTCAAGCCTACGTCACAAACTGGTCAAAATCCCTCAAACATTGCCAGCAACCAATCACTGACTAGCTTAAACAATAGCTTTCCCTGACGATAATACTTAGCAACGTTATTTCCCCCACGCTAACTTGAAAAATCTTTTGTTTTTGTCCCATTTCCGTTTCCGGGCTGTTAGTCATGACCATAATATTGATGATCATGACCACCATCCCTTGGGCAGGCAACACATCGTGATATTACCCTCACAAACATGTGTTATTATTTAAACATTTTTGTCTCGGGCTGGTGTAAAAAGACCCTTACCGCCTCCATTAAGGCGCGACAATGTCATATAAATCATTATCGGATAATTATCGTCTAATAAAATCTAATGAAATTCTGGCAGAGATGTCTAACTTAGACATTTTTAGACGATATTATCGATAATATCGGAGAAAACGAACTGTCCCAATAGTTGCCCAGACAGATCTGTCTAACTTAGACATTTTTAGACGTTGTTGGACGATATTATCGATAATATCTGAGAAAAACGAACTCTCCCAATAGTTGCCCAGACAGATCTGTCTAACTTAGACATTTTTAGACGTTGTTGGACGATATTATCGATAATATCTGAGAAAAACGAACTCTCCCAATAGTTGCCCAGACAGATCTGTCTAACTTAGACATTTTTAGACGTTGTTGGACGATATTATCGATAATATCTGAGAAAAACGAACTCTCCCAATAGTTGCCCAGACAGACCTGTCTAACTTAAACATTTTTAAACATTGTTATTGTTGTCCAGACAGACCTGTCTAACTTTTTCTCCGATATTATCGTCTAATAAAGTCTAAGTTAGACAACCATGTGCGGGCAACTATTGGGTAAGATAGTTTTTATCCGATATTATCGATAAGATCGAAATTATCGTCTAAGAATGTCTAAGTTAGACACCCATACCCACCGGGAACCTTGTCATATTACATTTTATCGGTAATGTGACATGCGAGACGTATTTGCTAACTTGTTTCCAGCGTTTCGGTGTTTTTGGTGGGAAATGCTTTAAAGCCGAAAGGAAGAAAGACAACTCTACTGCCGTTACGTAAAAACCCAACATACTCGTGTAAGAATTAACTATACTTCATTCCGCATTACGAATAAATTGCCATGGAAAAATTGTCCTATGTTCATGGAGACAATAGTAGCATTAACATATTTTACATTTTATCTATCTATTAAAGTACGTAAATAAACATTTAGTTTATACTACTAGTATATGTGGCAATGTTATGTACTTCTGTTAAGTCCGCCACTAGCGCAATTCGATCGTTTTTGAGTAAATATATTTCGTTACGCTGCCAGTTGTCAAGGATTATTTGTTTATACTTAGAAAGATAAAGTATTTGTTGAGGTTTATAATTAATTAATTCTGTAATTTATATTCAAATTAACTGAACGTGGGAAAGGTAAAATTAAGTCATTCCCTTGGAATGTTTTCAACGTTCAACGTAATGCTTGGACGCATTTTTTTTAATTATAATCAGTGGACGAACGTTTCGGCTATACTAATACGGGGAATATAATTTTCAGACTAAAAAAAATCCTGGATGATTATAATAAAACATTTATTTCTCGACAAATCGCTGTCCGGGTAAATTATCTTTTTTAGTAGTTTATGCCACTATAAACACATTTTTATACATTTTTAGACATTGTTAGACGATATTATCGATAATATCGGAGAAAAACGAACTGTCCCAATAGTTGCTCAGACAGACCTGTCTAACTTAGACATTTTTAGACTTTTTTAGACATTGTTAGACGATATTATCGATAATATCGGAGAAAAACGAACAGTTGCAATAGTTGCCCAGACAGACCTGTCTAACTTAGACATTTTTAGACGATAATATCGGATAACGTTAAAAAGTGCAATGTCGCGCCTTCCTGCCTTACCGGGCACTGACAAAGATCAATGCGTTTACTATGTCCACACAATCACGAATCGAAATTTCAAACTAGATCAGAATTAACCATGCTTCGAGTTTCAAATATTCAAAACGACCACTTTCATAAAGGCAGTAATATACCAGAAGTACAAGTAATGTACCTCCGATTATACTTACGTCTAAAAATACTCTGGTGTGAAATTTCCACCGACAATCGGTTCACGATGCAAAAATTACAGCTTCAACAACAGCGCCCTCAACAGACTTTGGAAATCACGTCTCACTCGCTCATGCATGAGACACGTAATAAGGGTGTGAGCAGAATTTATGGCAGAGGGGGTGAGAAAATGGGGGGCATGACAAAATTATGGGTGGCTCAGGGGGGCTTTGAAATTTTAAGACAGCTGTTTTAAATTTTAAAACACGACAACGTATAACTATTTGTCATATTTGATTCACTTTTTTACTTAAGAAAAACAAAACATACTTGTAGATGTACTAGTATAAATAAAACATGGAACAACAGTATAAGTAAACATGTAGTTTGACCAAAGAACGATGTGATTTGATTGTAAATTTTTATGGTGGAAAAAACTTCAAAAAAAGTATTTTATATGTACATGTATATGAAACCTTTGTAAATATGTATTAAAGGTAGCAACAGAGGAAATGTGGGCATATAAAATAATGAATAATAGTTTGTTTTTTTAAAAGCAAAGAAACTAGCACCCTGATTTAACAAACTGTATGCATTTCTTCCTGGTACCACTTATTGTATTCAATATACTTTGCTATAACAATGTTTTTCTTGTCCCCCAAGTACAACGTACTTTAATCAAGCCACGCAATTCCCCCTAATGCAACACCCACTCTATTAAACTCTCATGGTATTACAGGAGACGATGTTTGTACCAATATCATTCAGACTCGTCAGACTCAGGATCTGAGGTTAATGCATGTTTCTTTTTCTGACGGGCTTGTAAAATTGCAATCAGGTTATCAGCATTATCAGGGTCCACAAATGCATTGATGTTTCTCAAGTATATTAGACCATTGAGGTGTTTCCTGGGCAACAGCTTCTGTTTGGCAATTTTATTAGTACTAATAACCGTATCTGGTTTATGTCCATATTTGGATTTAACAACTTTTTCTCCCATATCAGAGCTGTATGCGTCAACCACTAGCATCTTTGCCTGTTTGATGGTTCTTTTTTTCCTTTCTTCTGGTATCCCCCCGCCGTTGTCTTCTTTCTTTCTACGTTTTGTTCGTACTCGTTCTGTTGATGCAACACGAGTGTTATGGAAGCGAGACGTCAGTTGTTGAATAGTGTGCGTTATGTCATTTTCTCGACTTGACACTGTTTCCAACCACCTCTCAAGGGTATCTAATCTCTTCTCAATAAAACGCTGTTGGTCCACGGTTTGGGATTGTGGTTGTTGTCATATAATTGGGTCTTTCTGTTCTTTAACTTCACTTGCAAGGCTGTGATATCTTGGGAGAATGTGCTTAATTTTTGACCGACACTCTGTGCTTTCCAAACATCATGGACGAAAACCCCATGAGGGATACATGTGTACCTCAGCATATTTAAGTACATGTATTTAATATGGCCACATATCATCGTAAATGCATGATCACAGATATGATGCATGTATTCTTTATGGAATGTAAACATATTGAAAAACTGGGTATTCGAGAGGGATCATGAAAACAATAGGTGGTTGGTTGGGGGCTGCCAATTTTGTATGCAACAAGTTGGGGTGGCTGCGAAAAAAAAGTGAAACAAAATAATTTCTCACCCAACCCCCCTGTCATAAATTCTGCTCACACCCTAATTTGTTGGGTTAATCATATCTTCAGTTATACCTGCGTAATGTTGGTTTAATAGCATTTGTGTGTGGTATATACAACCAGGCCGGGACTTCTGGAGAAAGGTGGCGTTTTGAGTTAATAATTCACGAACAAATGCAATTGATTAAACAAATATCGGGGACACACATTGAACAGCTGCGTGATCATTGGGACAAAGTATCAACCGGTATAGATCTGGACCGGTGATGTCATGACACAAGATGTGTTCGAGGTATGCTCCGAATCCAGTAGTGGAAATGGCCTTTACAATGGTCAAGTAGACCGTACCTCCTCAATATTCATGTGAACATTCATCAATGATATTTTGTTGTTGTCGCCAATAAATTCATAGTTTGTCTAGAGCCAACGACACAATAGCATTTACTCGATCAAACTTTAACAGAGCCGAGATTTAACGCCGATTATTTAAGACGCCGTTCACTAACAGGCTCTAGCTGGGGCAAAAACTTACATATTATTTGTTCGAACAGGCCAGTTTATCTTCTATTTAATACACCCGGACGTGCCAAGAACATTGTATTCCATATGGCTACAATGTATCTGCATTATCCAATGTTTTTGTAATTACAAAAAAACATGTAAATACAGAGAGAAAAAAAAAACGTTTTGTTGGGAAAAAGTTGAATTTAGAAATAAATAATTGTGAAAAACGTTCACACAGACAATATAAATATATTCTTGGCCATTCTGTTGCCATTTATTTCCTATCAAGTTACACTGGTTGATTCGTCGCGTGGGAACGGAGACATAGTTTTGTATTCGTTACTTTTGATAGTTATGTAAAAATCTCCACACATTATAAAACGTACCCGAAAATAATTTAAAATAACCAAATTTCGTTACAGACAATGAAAAATGTCACTTTTCTATAATGTACATTGCAGGTCATCCACGAGGAGCATAACAGACTGGAAACAATGATTCAATTTGCCTTTGACATATCTTTATTTTTGTTGGGCCCGTGGGCGGCAACGAGATGTGCAAATAACTGAAATAAGTCTCAAACTGCAAATAAGATTTTGATTTAATTTCGTCACTTTAATATAAAAAAGAACCACAGCTGAAATCTCAATTGCGATTACTTTCCGCCAATTCAATTATTACGTCAGAAACCAAAATGTTATTGTAGAAAATATTACAAATTCACTTAGCCATCATTAGCCAATATGCATGTATGCGACCAGTCAATTTATCTATTAGACATAACCCAAACAGATGATGGAATGTGATTCTAACTTCAAATCATTAATTTATTACCTCGCGAGAAAATGTGGATGATCGTAAAGCAACATGAACAAGATTATACTGGCTAAGCTCAACTCAAAATCCTTGTAAAACGGCCAATTTAGCAGCACTATCACTTTTGATAATTAACGTTTAAATAAAAACTACAAATGTAGGTTGATCATTTTATGCCACACAATCTTAACTTTGAACATGTATTCTACATACTCGTAGCTCCAAACATATCCTGTATTCCCTGATTGGCAATTTTGGCAACAAATAAATAAATTTTTATAACATTGTTCTACTAATTTGGGTTATACATTTTTAATGACAATATGGTACTCGCATAAATCTCGTGAATCGTGCATATGATGGCAGGTCTATGTTGAGTTAAGCCCATAATTAACATGCTCTTTTCGACCCCGCCCAAATATTTGCACAATGTTCCCAGTAGAGGCCAACAATATTCCCAAAGCCTGGCCAAGACAAGACAAGACAAGACAAGACGAGACGAGACAAGACAAGCATAATCTTGCTTTATGATTTTATCAGTTTCTGGATTGAAATTAATATCTATCTTCCTAACTTGAGCTCAACACTACCAGTTATTGCACCATACACGCACGTGGTGGGAGGGAGATGAATTTCCCTTACTATGCTTATTGAACGATACATGGTTCCATCAAACACTGGTCAACAACAGTGCCTTGTTTAACAAGTAGTCTTTGGAAGATCTTGTGCCTCTTGCAAACTCCTCAGTCCCATAATGCAACTCCAGCTGGACATAGAAATGTCCCGGAGAGAAGAATTCCTGGAGGGGGGGCATAATAACTTGACCTTCTGGTTGGACTTGCATACGAGTGCCAAAAAGCCCTGTAGTGGTTGCCAACCCAGAGCAGCTGGTTGAGGCGTCCTTTATCATAGAATCTGACAATGTCAGTTTTAACGAATACATTGAACAATAGAGGGATGGGATGGGGGGGGGCAACATATGATGGTTCTGGAGACTTGACAAATTTGAAATGCATAAATGACCACAAAGTTTTTGCAAATACAAAAACTTGTTTTGCTAGGACAAAGTTGAATTTTTAAATCATTGAATATGGAGAAAAAAAATAATACAGAACACATTGTTAGCTCATCTGTGGATATTTACTTTTTATTGATAGACACATCCATAAATAAATACCATCTTTTGAAGCATATTGCCAAGTAATCAGCAAACAGCCTGCTTGATATGTGCAACTGTCCTCCCACAGTGACGGTATGTACGAGTATCTCACCCTATGAACACACCATTTACAAATAAGTACCTACAAATGACAATGTTCAGCAAATCAAGTGATGGCATGCATAATGGTTCATCTTAAACTTAATCAGTTCAGGAGATTTGCTCGTCATATCCATTAAGTTAAGAATTTCTGAAACCTGCATGCACCTCTATCCGATTTATCAGAAGAGGACTACATAGCTATAAGTACACGTGAAATAACTTGTAGATTATCTTAATTAAGAAATGTAAGCTTGTAAAAAGTCAGGAATTATTTGAAAATATGCACACTTTTACTATTGTTATATAAATACTCTATATAAATGTATTTTTTTCAAATTATTTATTCTCTAAAAAGTGGGTTTGTATGCTTTTGATTTATTAAAATGTATTATTACCATACATGTACATACTATTGTTCAAACAAGGGAAAATTTTATTGTTTTACAATTTTTTTGTTTTTTTATATATTGTTACAAATTGTATAAATCATCACATGCCCAAAGCCAAACATGTCCAAACTGGGCTAAGAATTATGATTTTTTAATATATTTTTGATTACAATCAGGTTACCGCAACCTTAATGAAAACATTTTCCCCCAAATTTCATAAAATCCCAAATTATATATACAAATTATCATTAAAATGAATCACACTTTAGATATAACTGAAACAAAAAAAGATTTAAAACAAACAATAAATCATATATGTGTATTGAAATATGATGAATTTTCACTTGCATGAAAAATATATAATACTAAAATCAAAACATTTAAAAAACATCAAAATCTGGTGACTGCTGAAAAACCTGCAGGTACGCAGCAAAAAAAAATGAAAAAGCTGGAAAATAAAATAATTAATTTAGAAAATGCACTGAATAATATTTAATTGTTTTACAATGACAATAATTAAATGTGTATATATTAATTAGGAAATGTAAATCAACCCTCAATCTAAACAATGATTTGAAAAATATAACCAGAAAACAATCTTGTCTGCATCAAATTCAGTAAAAGCAGTATTGGAATTCAATCTGGTCAGTAAAAGTGACGTTTGATTTGAATATGGTCAGTAAAACTGGCACTGGAATTGAATCTGGTCAGTAAAAGTGGCGTTTTATTTGAATCTGGTCAGTAAAACTGGCATTGGAATTGAATCTGGTCAGTAAAAGTGACGTTTGATTTGAATATGGTCAGTAAAACTGGCGTTTGATTTGAATATGGTCAGTAAAACTGGCGTTTGATTTGAATATGGTCAGTAAAACTGGCATTGGAATTGAATCTGGTCAATAAAAGTGGCGTTTGATTTGAAATTGGTCAATAAAAGTAGTGTTTAAATTGAATCTGTCAGTAAAAGTAGTGTTAATTGAATTTGTCTCAATTCAAAATATGTCGGGATTGAGAACATATGTAGACAATCTAGTAATAAATACAACCAATAAAAATATATTATATTGCTCTAAGATCTTATATTTAAGTAGATCTTAAAATAGTTCATTGAACGGATAGTGTGGTCGGTGGTCATCACGTGGTATTATGTTGTCATCTTCATCCTGTAAGAGGTCAAATAAAAGACAGTGTACCGGGTATTAATTACGTTATGACTTTAAATGATGTGATGTGTAAATTGTTTTTACTGATGGGGAAAAATACTATAAAAGCTGCAAGGATATGCAACCATATTTTCATTTGGGTTTGACTTACAATACTTTCATCAGGTAAATCATGTTTCCTACCAGACAGAAGTATAATGCTTAATATTGAGTTGAATTATCGCATTTTAAAATAATACACGACATCAAAATTGTATTTGATATAAAACAGGGTATATACAAAGCTTATGAAAAATTTAATTTTGTGGTTACTAAGTTATGAATTATAGTCATATTTAAGCATACATTTTTTTTTTTATTTATTTTTTTTTTTTTTTTGAGCCTGGCGACAGTTCTGGACATTGAATGCCACTGTTGTCTCTTCTGACTTTTTTTTGTATGTGCAAATTTCAAGTGCTAGGGCCGACAGTGTATTTTTGCCACAGAAGTCATATTTATGTTTAGAACTACATGACAGGGTCGTGTGGCTATCTCTTTATCAAATGGCAATTTAATGTGCTATCCTGGCGTCAACCAGGCTCCTGTGGACCTTAAACAAGGTTCCCCCAAAGTCACATTCATTAGTGAATGAATCTCTGCCGGTGGAATTGGCCTTCCCATTAAGTCTGTGGCACACTCACCCAGGGTAGGGGTCGACCCTTTTGATGTTCAGCCCAAGGTAGGATTTGAACTTGGGTCTACCGGCCACGTGTCTGATGCGACAATCACTATGCTACCAGTGATCGGTTATTTAAGCATACATACAAGGATCAGAGAAACATAATCCTTGATTTACTAAGACAATGAAAGTTTCAATTGTAGAAATAAAAAGTAAAAAGAATTCTTACTCTTGTATATGGTACGTGTTGTCTTATTATGGGAAATGACAGTAAATCATCCATATCATATGCATCAAGTTCAAAGTCAAATACCTGCGAGAGAATATAAGGGTACATCTAATTACCAAGTACAAGAAAGAAGACAGCATGTCAACTGAACTGCCCTGATCTCTCGTTACTGTCTGTTAAAACACTCACATGATAATATTCATCTTACAAATAAATTGTATTTATTATCTTTACATACCTTGCTATTTTCAATGATTCTTTCAGGGGTAACACTTTTTGGTACGGCGGCAACACCTCTTTGAATCTGAAATCTACATACAGATGTATAGACTATAATACAGTGGATGCTTACAACATGAAATGGAACACAACTTTGTCCCCCATAGAATATACGATCTGCCCTGGTCAACTTATAAATGCCAGAGTTGTTAGATATGTATCACTGATACACATTAGACAGAAATGGCTGCAAAGATCTCAATGACAATCAGAGAGCCACAAGATTTTGTTTTCCCCAAATAAAATATTTTTTTTCTCTCCTGTCATCGTATCTACAGCTCCACTGATCTATTTGAAAAATATGGTATTTATCTCTTACAAAATACCATGAATAGTAGAAATAATAGAGCAATATATCGAAGCTGAATTTTGGGGTGAAAAATGATTTGTACTACACAATGAAAACGTATCCTATTACTGCATTATCACAACAGATCTTGGACTTCCATTATTGATATTTATTAATCATTACCAGCAATAAATGTGCTGTCATTCCTGTATTAACATTCATGTAATTAACGAAGCATACCCCACATGAAAAAACTGTAAAACGTGTCTTTTTAGCTAGCACATTATTTTAGCTAATTTAGCTAATCCACAATTTCGCTAAATTAAGATGTCGCTAATTAGAATAGAATATATTCTCACAATGAGATTGTTGACACTTTAGCTAAATTAGGATTCAGTTAATTTGTGCATTGAGTCAAATTAGCTAAAATGGCATGTAGCTATTTCAAAGTGTTTTACAGTATGTAAGATTTGTATAGTTGATTAATATGGTATCAACGTTTGAAAATCAGATAAGAATTGCTCAAGTTAATGTAATAGTAAACAGGGTTAAGGTCGGGAATGACGATATCACTGCCAATAAGAGACACTTTTCTAGCATATACCTTTCATTAACATTCTGGGCAAGCTAACGGGTCTAATATTTGAAATCATGGGCAGAGGTGGCAGGAAGATTTGTAAGAAAGAATTGCAAGCTAGACATTGAGAGAAAAAAAATATTCATGCAAGGTGCACTTTGGAACAATGTTGGCAAATTAAAAAAAAATAATCAAAAAAAGCTGAGTGGTAAGTGGTACTGAATCTGTGGAACATCTGTAAATTGGTTAATTTATGCAAATTCAGTAATTTAGTAAGTAAGTAAGTAAGTAAGTTTGATGAGTGGTTGAGATATTGATGGAAAAGTTAAATATTGGCTAAATAATATGCAAATGAAGTCATTACTGTACATCTAATCGGGTCTGTGCATTATCCCAGAGCATCTGTATACAATGTTTCATTGAAATCTTGTTTCATAACGCATGAGAAGCAAATGAAAATGCCTAAAATTGGCTAATTAATATGTAAATTAGGTAATTATTATACACAAGTTTTCAACCGAAGCTAATCAGATCACAGCATTATCCTAGAGCATCTATGTACCAAGTTCATTGAAATGTTATATAATTCGTTCTTGAGATATCAGACAGACAGACAGACAGAC
The DNA here is from genome assembly GCF_978046115.1 of Saccoglossus kowalevskii. Classification (NCBI taxonomy): domain Eukaryota; kingdom Metazoa; phylum Hemichordata; class Enteropneusta; family Harrimaniidae; genus Saccoglossus; species Saccoglossus kowalevskii. The sequence goes on along the minus strand of NC_140649.1, from coordinate 17,807,958 downwards.
ACACAGACAGACAGACAGACAGACAGACAGACAGACAGACAGACACACACACAGACACACAGACAGACACACAGACACACAGACAGACAGACACACAGACACACAGACAGACAGACACACAGACAGACAGACAGACAGACACACACAGACACACAAACAGACACACAGACAGACACAGACAGACAGACAGACAGACACACACACACACACAGAGACACACACACACACACACACAGACACACACAGACACAGACACCCAGACACACAGAGACACACACACACACACACACACACACACACACACACACACACAGACACACAAAGACACACACACACAAAGACACACAAAGACACACACAAAGACACAGACACAGACAGACACACTAACCTCCAAGACTTCTATTGTTTGCTTTGCACACAGGAGTCAAAAAACTAAATGTTTACAGACATTTTAAGTTCGAGAGATGGGTTCATTGCCAATAGTGCTAGCAAATTTATTGACAGCATTTTATTTTACAGATTTTGAAACAAATTGTCATGGATATGCGTCCTAATATGTATAAAGTACATGTATGTGCCAAATTTGAATGAAAACTGACAGAGCACTTCCAAGATACCGCGTAAAAAAACAAAAAAACAAGATGCCTGCCAGTCGACCATCTTTGATCCAATTGCGAAATAAATTGTCATGGACATGTAACTTAACATGTATAACCTAAGTACCAAGTTTGAATGACAACTGACAAAGCATGTTCAAAGTACAACATTTTCAAAAAACAAGATGGCTGCCAGTCGGCCATTTTGAATCGAATCGCTAAACCACTGCATGTGCATATGTCCCAGATAAAGTACTAGGCACATGCAAAAAATGAACTGAATCGGTTCAAGGGATTCTGAGATATGACTCCGGACAGACGCATGAATGCACGGACGCACGGACGGAGACCGAATTATAAGTCCCTGTTTTCGGACTTCGTTCGAACGGAGACTAATTAGTTGACCTCTACAAATGATAGCATGATAATTTATTTACCTTATCATGACCTGTGCCGGGGTTTTTCCATGCTTTTCAGCTATCTGGACAATTTTTTCTTCAGACAACATATCACGTTCTCTCGGCAGATGCCATTTGCGGTCACGTGACCCAAGAGGTGTATGTGCAGTCATTGAAATACCACGATGTTTACAAAATTGTATCAATTTCTGTTGCGGTAGAAAAGGATGGCACTCGACCTGAATTTAGAAAACAAATAATTAGATAACCACAAAAGCACACAGTTTCAATGGACAATAGTCGTGTAATGGGATGCAAATTACAGATGCATCTGTTGGCAGAGCACAAAAGGTAGCTGGATTTACCTATATCAGCTATATTCAGTTCATCATCAAATTAAAACTAAAGAACATTTCTTCATTGAATGTTTTAGACAGAAGGAGAAACGTTATTTAATAATATCAATAGTCCAGAAGGATAAAAAGTGATGCCGAGATATTGAAATATAGTACAAGTTCAAGAGAAGACATGATAAATTATCACATCACCAGCCACACTGCACATTCAAATCATCACATCACCAGCCACACTGCACATTCAAATCATCACATCACCAGCCACACTGCACCATTCAGTTCATCACATCACCAGCCACACTGCACCATTCAGTTCATCACAACACCAGCCACACTTCACATTCAGATCATCACATCACCAGCCACACTGCACATTCAGTTCATCACATCACCAGCCACACTGCACATTCAGTTCATCATATCACCAGCCACACTGCACATTCAGTTCATCACATCACCAGCCACACTGAACATTCAGTTCATCACATCACCAGCCACACTGCACATTCAGTTCATCACATCACCAGCCACACTGCACATTCAGTTCATCACATCACCAGCCACACTGCACATTCAGTTCATCACATCACCAGCCACACTGCACATTCAGTTCATCACAACACCAGCCACACTTCACATTCAGATCATCACATCACCAGCCACACTGCACATTCAGTTCATCACATCACCAGCCACACTGCACATTCAGTTCATCACATCACCAGCCACACTGCACATTCAGTTCATCACATCACCAGCCACACTGCACATTCAGTTCATCATATCACCAGCCACACTGCACATTCAGTTCATCACATCACCAGCCACACTTCACATTCAGATCATCACATCACCAGCCACACTGCACATTCAGTTCATCACATCACCAGCCATACTGCACATTCAGTTCATCACATCACCAGCCACACTGCACATTCAGTTCATCACATCACCAGCCATACTGCACATTCAGTTCATCACATCACCAGCCACACTGCACATTCAGTTCATCACATCACCAGCCACACTGCACATTCAGTTCATCACATCACCAGCCACACTGCACATTCAGTTCATCACATCACCAGCCACACTGCACATTCAGTTCATCACATCACCAGCCACACTGCACATTCAGTTCATCACATCACCAGCCATACTGCACATTCAGTTCATCACATCACCAGCCACACTGCACATTCAGTTCATCACATCACCAGCCACACTGCACATTAAGATCATCACATAACCAGCCATACTGCACATTCAGTTCATCACATCACCAGCCACACTGCACATTAAGATCATCACATAACCAGCCATACTGCACATTCAGTTCATCACATCACCAGCCATACTGCACATTCAGTTCATCACATCACCAGCCACACTGCACATTCAGTTCATCACATCACCAGCCACACTGCACATTCAGTTCATCACATCACCAGCCACACTGCACATTCAGTTCATCACATCACCAGCCATACTGCACATTCAGTTCATCACATCACCAGCCACACTGCACATTCAGTTCATCACATGACCAGCCACACTTCACATTCAGTTCATCATATCACCAGCCACACTGCACATTCAGTTCATCACATCACCAGCCATACTGCACATTCAGTTCATCACATCACCAGCCACACTGCACATTCAGTTCATCACATCACCAGCCACACTGCACATTCAGTTCATCACATGACCAGCCATACTGCACATTCAGTTCATCACATCACCAGCCACACTGCACATTCAGTTCATCACATCACCAGCCACACTGCACATTCAGTTCATCACATCACCAGCCACACTGCACATTCAGTTCATCACATCACCAGCCATACTGCACATTCAGTTCATCACATCACCAGCCACACTGCACATTCAGTTCATCACATCACCAGCCATACTGCACATTCAGTTCATCACATCACCAGCCACACTGCACATTCAGTTCATCACATCACCAGTCACACTGCACATTCAGTTCATCACATCACCAGCCATACTGCACATTCAGTTCATCACATCACCAGCCACACTGCACATTCAGTTCATCACATCACCAGCCACACTGCACATTCAGTTCATCACATCACCAGTCACACTGCACATTCAGTTCATCACATCACCAGCCATACTGCACATTCAGTTCATCACATCACCAGCCACACTGCACATTCAAATCATCACATCACCAGCCATACTGCACATTCAGTTCATCACATCACCAGCCACACTGCACATTCAAATCATCACATCACCAGCCACACTGCACATTCAGTTCATCACATCACCAGCCACACTGCACATTCAGTTCATCACATCACCAGCCACACTGCACATTCAGTTCATCACATCACCAGCCACACTGCACATTCAGTTCATCACATCACCAGCCACACTGCACATTCAGTTCATCACATCACCAGCCACACTGCACATTCAGTTCATCACATCACCAGCCACACTGCACATTCAGTTCATCACATCACCAGCCACACTGCACATTCAAATCATCACATCACCAGCCATACTGCACATTCAGTTCATCACATCACCAGCCACACTGCACATTCAGTTCATCACATCACCAGCCACACTGCACATTCAGTTCATCACATCACCAGCCACACTGCACATTCAGATCATCACATCACCAGCCACACTGCACATTCAAATCATCACATCACCAGCCATACTGCACATTCAGTTCATCACATCACCAGCCACACTGCACATTCAGTTCATCACATCACCAGCCACACTGCACATTAAGTTCATCACATCACCAGCCACACTGCACATTAAGATCATCACATCACCAGCCACACTGCACATTCAGTTCATCACATCACCAGCCACACTGCACATTAAGTTCATCACATCACCAGCCACACTGCACATTCAGTTCATCACATGACCAGCCACACTGAACATTCAGTTCATCACATCACCAGCCATACTGCACATTCAGTTCATCACATCACCAGCCACACTGCACATTCAGTTCAGTTCATCACATCACCAGCCATACTGCACATTCAGTTCATCACATCACCAGCCACACTGCACATTCAAATCATCACATCACCAGTCACACTGCACATTCAGTTCATCACATCACCAGCCACACTGCACATTCAGTTCATCACATCACCAGCCACACTGCACATTCAGTTCATCACATCACCAGCCACACTGCACATTCAGTTCATCATATCACCAGTCACACTGCACATTCAGTTCATCACATCACCAGCCACACTGCACATTCAGTTCATCACATCACCAGCCGCACTGCACATTCAGTTCATCATATCACCAGTCACACTGCACATTCAGTTCATCACATCACCAGCCACACTGCACATTCAGTTCATCACATCACCAGCCACACTGCACATTCAGTTCATCACATCACCAGCCACACTGCACATTCAGTTCATCATATCACCAGCCACACTGCACATTCAGTTCATCATATCACCAGTCACACTGCACATTCAGTTCATCACATCACCAGCCACACTGCACATTCAGTTCATCACATCACCAGCCACACTGCACATTCAGTTCATCACATCACCAGCCACACTGCACATTCAGTTCATCACATCACCAGCCACACTGCACATTCAGTTCATCACATCACCAGCCACACTGCACATTCAGTTCATCACATCACCAGCCACACTGCACATTCAGTTCATCACATCACCAGTCACACTGCACATTAAGATCATCACATCACCAGCCACACTGCACATTCAGTTCATCACATCACCAGCCACACTGCACATTCAGTTCATCACATCACCAGCCACACTGCACATTCAGTTCATCACATCACCAGTCACACTGCACATTAAGATCATCACATCACCAGCCACACTGCACATTAAGATCATCACATCACCAGTCACACTGCACATTCAGTTCATCACATCACCAGCCACACTGCACATTCAGATCATCACATCACCAGCCACACTGCACATTCAGTTCATCACATCACCAGCCACACTGCACATTCAGTTCATCACATCACCAGTCACACTGCACATTAAGATCATCACATCACCAGCCATACTGCACATTCAGTTCATCACATCACCAGCCACACTGCACATTCAGATCATCACATCACCAGCCACACTGCACATTCAGTTCATCACATCACCAGCCACACTGCACATTCAGTTCATCACATCACCAGTCACACTGCACATTAAGATCATCACATCACCAGCCACACTGCACATTAAGATCATCACATCACCAGTCACACTGCACATTCAGTTCATCATATCACCAGTCACACTGCACATTCAGTTCATCACATCACCAGCCACACTGCACATTCAGTTCATCATATCACCAGTCACACTGCACGTTCAGTTCATCACATCACCAGCCACACTGCACATTCAGTTCATCACATCACCAGCCACACTGCACATTAAGATCATCACATCACCAGCCACACTGCACATTCAGTTCATCACATCACCAGCCATACTGCACATTCAGTTCATCACATCACCAGCCACACTGCACATTCAGTTCATCACATCACCAGCCACACTGCACATTCAGTTCATCACATCACCAGCCACACTGCACATTCAGTTCATCACATCACCAGCCATACTGCACATTCAGTTCATCACATCACCAGCCACACTGCACATTCAGTTCATCACATCACCAGCCACACTGCACATTCAGTTCATCACATCACCAGCCACACTGCACATTCAGTTCATCACATCACCAGCCACACTGCACATTCAGTTCATCATATCACCAGCCACACTGAACATTCAGTTCATCACATCACCAGCCACACTGCACATTCAGTTCATCACATCACCAGCCACACTGCACATTCAGTTCATCACATCACCAGCCACACTGCACATTCAGTTCATCATATCACCAGCCATACTGCACATTCAGTTCATCACATCACCAGCCACACTGCACATTCAGTTCATCACATCACCAGCCACACTGCACATTCAGTTCAGTTCATCACATCACCAGCCACACTGCACATTCAGTTCATCACATGACCAGCCACACTGCACATTCAGTTCATCACATCACCAGCCACACTGCACATTCAGTTCATCACATGACCAGCCACACTGAACATTCAGTTCATCACATCACCAGCCACACTGCACATTCAGTTCATCACATCACCAGCCACACTGCACATTCAGTTCATCACATCACCAGCCACACTGCACATTCAGTTCATCATATCACCAGCCATACTGCACATTCAGTTCATCACATCACCAGCCACACTGCACATTCAGTTCATCACATCACCAGCCACACTGCACATTCAGTTCAGTTCATCACATCACCAGCCACACTGCACATTCAGTTCATCACATGACCAGCCACACTGCACATTCAGTTCATCACATCACCAGCCACACTGCACATTCAGTTCATCACATGACCAGCCACACTGAACATTCAGTTCATCATATCACCAGCCATACTGCACATTCAGTTCATCACATCACCAGCCACACTGCACATTCAGTTCATCACATCACCAGCCACACTGCACATTCAGTTCAGTTCATCACATCACCAGCCACACTGCACATTCAGTTCATCACATGACCAGCCACACTGCACATTCAGTTCATCACATCACCAGCCACACTGCACATTCAGTTCATCACATGACCAGCCACACTGAACATTCAGTTCATCACATCACCAGCCACACTGCACATTCAGTTCATCACATCACCAGCCACACTGCACATTCAGTTCATCACATGACCAGCCACACTTCACATTCAGTTCATCACATCACCAGCCACACTGCACATTCAGTTCATCACATCACCAGCCACACTTCACATTCAGATCATCACATCACCAGCCACACTGCTTATTCAGTTCATCACATCACCAGCCATACTGCACATTCAGTTCATCACATCACCAGCCACACTGCACATTCAGTTCATCACATCACCAGCCACACTGAACATTCAGTTCATCACATCACCAGCCATACTGCACATTCAGTTCAGTTCATCACATCACCAGCCATACTGCACATTCAGTTCATCACATCACCAGCCACACTGCACATTCAGTTCATCACATCACCAGCCACACTGCACATTCAGTTCATCACATCACCAGCCACACTGCACATTCAGTTCATCATATCACCAGTCACACTGCACATTCAGTTCATCACATCACCAGCCACACTGCACATTCAGTTCAGTTCATCACATCACCAGCCATACTGCACATTCAGTTCATCACATCACCAGCCACACTGCACATTCAGTTCATCACATCACCAGCCATACTGCACATTCAGTTCATCACATCACCAGCCACACTGCACATTAAGTTCATCACATCACCAGCCACACTGCACATTCAGTTCATCACATCACCAGCCACACTGCACATTCAGTTCATCACATCACCAGCCATACTGCACATTCAGTTCATCACATCACCAGCCACACTGCACATTCAGTTCATCACATCACCAGCCATACTGCACATTCAGTTCATCACATCACCAGCCACACTGCACATTCAGTTCATCACATCACCAGCCATACTGTACATTCAGTTCATCATATCACCAGTCACACTGCACATTCAGTTCATCACATCACCAGCCACACTGCACATTCAGTTCATCACATCACCAGCCATACTGCACATTCAGTTCATCACATCACCAGCCACACTGCACATTCAGTTCATCACATCACCAGCCACACTGCACATTCAGTTCATCACATCACCAGCCATACTGCACATTAAGATCATCACATCACCAGCCACACTGAACATTCAGTTCATCACATCACCAGCCATACTGCACATTCAGTTCATCACATCACCAGCCACACTGCACATTCAGTTCATCACATCACCAGCCATACTGCACATTCAGTTCATCACATCACCAGCCACACTGCACATTAAGTTCATCACATCACCAGCCATACTGCACATTAAGATCATCACATCACCAGCCACACTGCACATTCAGTTCATCACATCACCAGCCACACTGCACATTCAGTTCATCACATCACCAGCCACACTGCACATTCAGTTCATCACATCACCAGCCATACTGCACATTCAGTTCATCACATCACCAGCCACACTGCACATTCAGTTCATCACATCACCAGCCACACTGCACATTAAGTTCATCACATCACCAGCCATACTGCACATTAAGATCATCACATCACCAGCCACACTGCACATTCAGTTCATCACATCACCAGCCACACTGCACATTCAGTTCATCACATCACCAGCCACACTGCACATTCAGTTCATCACATCACCAGCCACACTGCACATTCAGTTCATCACATCACCAGCCACACTGCACATTCAGTTCATCACATCACCAGCCATACTGCACATTCAGTTCATCACATCACCAGCCATACTGCACATTCAGTTCAGTTCATCACATCACCAGCCATACTGCACATTCAGTTCATCACATCACCAGCCACACTGCACATTCAGTTCATCACATCACCAGCCATACTGCACATTCAGTTCATCACATCACCAGTCACACTGCACATTCAGTTCATCACATCACCAGCCACACTGCACATTCAGTTCATCACATCACCAGCCATACTGCACATTCAGTTCATCACATCACCAGCCATACTGCACATTCAGTTCATCACATCACCAGCCATACTGCACATTCAGTTCATCACATCACCAGCCATACTGCACATTCAGTTCATCACATCACCAGTCACACTGCACATTCAGTTCATCACATCACCAGTCACACTGCACATTAAGTTCATCACATCACCAGCCATACTGCACATTCAAATCATCACATCACCAGCCACACTGCACATTCAGTTCATCACATCACCAGCCATACTGCACATTCAGTTCATCACATCACCAGTCATACTGCACATTAAGATCATCACATCACCAGCCACACTGCACATTCAGTTCATCACATCACCAGCCACACTGCACATTCAGTTCATCACATCACCAGCCACACTGCACATTCAGTTCATCACATCACCAGCCATACTGCACATTCAGTTCATCACATCACCAGCCACACTGCACATTAAGATCATCACATCACCAGCCACACTGCACATTAAGATCATCACATCACCAGCCACACTGCACATTCAGTTCATCACATCACCAGCCACACTGCACATTCAGTTCATCACATCACCAGTCACACTGCACATTAAGTTCATCACATCACCAGCCATACTGCACATTAAGATCATCACATCACCAGTCACACTGCACATTCAGTTCATCATATCACCAGCCACACTGCACATTCAGTTCATCACATCACCAGCCACACTGCACATTCAGTTCATCACATCACCAGCCACACTGCACATTCAGTTCATCACATCACCAGCCACACTGCACATTCAGTTCATCACATCACCAGCCATACTGCACATTCAGTTCATCACATCACCAGCCACACTGCACATTCAGTTCATCACATCACCAGCCACACTGCACATTCAGTTCAGTTCATCACATCACCAGCCACACTGCACATTCAGTTCATCACATCACCAGCCATACTGCACATTCAGTTCAGTTCATCACATCACCAGCCATACTGCACATTCAGTTCATCACATCACCAGCCACACTGCACATTCAGTTCATCACATCACCAGCCACACTGCACATTCAGTTCATCACATCACCAGCCACACTGCACATTCAGTTCATCACATCACCAGCCATACTGCACATTCAGTTCATCACATCACCAGCCATACTGCACATTCAGTTCATCACATCACCAGCCACACTGCACATTCAGTTCATCACATCACCAGCCATACTGCACATTCAGTTCATCACATCACCAGCCACACTGCACATTCAGTTCATCACATCACCAGCCATACTGCACATTCAGTTCATCACATCACCAGCCACACTGCACATTCAGTTCATCACATCACCAGCCATACTGCACATTCAGTTCATCACATCACCAGCCACACTGCACATTCAGTTCATCACATCACCAGCCACACTGCACATTCAGTTCATCACATCACCAGCCATACTGCACATTAAGATCATCACATCACCAGCCACACTGAACATTCAGTTCATCACATCACCAGCCATACTGCACATTCAGTTCATCACATCACCAGCCACACTGCACATTCAGTTCATCACATCACCAGCCATACTGCACATTCAGTTCATCACATCACCAGCCACACTGCACATTAAGTTCATCACATCACCAGCCATACTGCACATTAAGATCATCACATCACCAGCCACACTGCACATTCAGTTCATCACATCACCAGCCACACTGCACATTCAGTTCATCACATCACCAGCCACACTGCACATTCAGTTCATCACATCACCAGCCATACTGCACATTCAGTTCATCACATCACCAGCCATACTGCACATTCAGTTCAGTTCATCACATCACCAGCCATACTGCACATTCAGTTCATCACATCACCAGCCACACTGCACATTCAGTTCATCACATCACCAGCCATACTGCACATTCAGTTCATCACATCACCAGTCACACTGCACATTCAGTTCATCACATCACCAGCCACACTGCACATTCAGTTCATCACATCACCAGCCATACTGCACATTCAGTTCATCACATCACCAGCCATACTGCACATTCAGTTCATCACATCACCAGCCATACTGCACATTCAGTTCATCACATCACCAGCCATACTGCACATTCAGTTCATCACATCACCAGTCACACTGCACATTAAGTTCATCACATCACCAGCCATACTGCACATTCAAATCATCACATCACCAGCCACACTGCACATTCAGTTCATCACATCACCAGCCATACTGCACATTCAGTTCATCACATCACCAGTCATACTGCACATTAAGATCATCACATCACCAGCCACACTGCACATTCAGTTCATCACATCACCAGCCACACTGCACATTCAGTTCATCACATCACCAGCCACACTGCACATTCAGTTCATCACATCACCAGCCATACTGCACATTCAGTTCATCACATCACCAGCCACACTGCACATTAAGATCATCACATCACCAGCCACACTGCACATTAAGATCATCACATCACCAGCCACACTGCACATTCAGTTCATCACATCACCAGCCACACTGCACATTCAGTTCATCACATCACCAGTCACACTGCACATTAAGTTCATCACATCACCAGCCATACTGCACATTAAGATCATCACATCACCAGTCACACTGCACATTCAGTTCATCATATCACCAGCCACACTGCACATTCAGTTCATCACATCACCAGCCACACTGCACATTCAGTTCATCACATCACCAGCCACACTGCACATTCAGTTCATCACATCACCAGCCACACTGCACATTCAGTTCATCACATCACCAGCCATACTGCACATTCAGTTCATCACATCACCAGCCACACTGCACATTCAGTTCATCACATCACCAGCCACACTGCACATTCAGTTCAGTTCATCACATCACCAGCCACACTGCACATTCAGTTCATCACATCACCAGCCATACTGCACATTCAGTTCAGTTCATCACATCACCAGCCATACTGCACATTCAGTTCATCACATCACCAGCCACACTGCACATTCAGTTCATCACATCACCAGCCACACTGCACATTCAGTTCATCACATCACCAGCCACACTGCACATTCAGTTCATCACATCACCAGCCACACTGCACATTCAGTTCATCACATCACCAGCCACACTGCACATTCAGTTCATCACATCACCAGCCACACTGAACATTCAGTTCATCACATCACCAGCCATACTGCACATTCAGTTCATCACATCACCAGCCACACTGCACATTCAGTTCATCACATCACCAGCCACACTGCACATTCAGTTCATCACATCACCAGTCACACTGCACATTCAGTTCATCACATCACCAGCCATACTGCACATTCAGTTCATCACATCACCAGCCATACTGCACATTCAGTTCATCACATCACCAGCCACACTGCACATTCAGTTCATCACATCACCAGCCACACTGCACATTCAGTTCATCACATCACCAGCCACACTGCACATTCAGTTCATCACATCACCAGCCACACTGCACATTCAGTTCATCACATCACCAGCCACACTGCACATTCAGTTCATCACATCACCAGCCACACTGAACATTCAGTTCATCACATCACCAGCCATACTGCACATTCAGTTCATCACATCACCAGCCACACTGAACATTCAGTTCATCACATCACCAGCCATACTGCACATTCAGTTCATCATATCACCAGCCACACTGCACATTCAGTTCATCACATCACCAGCCATACTGTACATTCAGTTCATCACATCACCAGCCACAATGCACATTCAGTTCATCACATCACCAGCCACACTGCACATTCAGTTCATCACATCACCAGCCACACTGCACATTCAGTTCATCACATCACCAGCCATACTGCACATTCAGTTCATCACATCACCAGCCATACTGCACATTCAGTTCATCACATCACCAGCCATACTGCACATTCAGTTCATCACATCACCAGCCATACTGCACATTCAGTTCATCACATCACCAGCCACACTGCACATTCAGTTCATCACATCACCAGCCACACTGCACATTCAGTTCATCACATCACCAGCCACACTGCACATTCAGTTCATCACATCACCAGCCATACTGCACATTCAGTTCAACACATCACCAGCCACACTGCACATTCAGTTCATCACACCACCAGCCATACTGCACATTCAGTTCATCACATCACCAGCCACACTGCACATTCAGTTCAGTTCATCACATCACCAGCCATACTGCACATTCAGATCATACATGTGTGAATGAGTAATGTATACTGAATAATACAATCCATTTTAGTCCTTGTAAGTTCAATAGTAGACAAACTGAATTGAATCTGCCATTTTTAATCAGAACATGAAACAAATGACAGGATGTAAAGTTTGACTGCAATCAATCAATGTATGCCAGAGACATGGCTCTTTGAACAGCTCTTGCATTGGCCATTTTGAATCCGATCTAAAAAAATATGGTCCTTTTATATATGTATTAAGATGAACAATAGCTGTCCATGTATAATCAAGACCAAGATCCAGAATGAAAAATGCTCGATTTTTATACATATTTAACATAAAAATTGGCAAGCAATTGGGATCATCAAACAAATTACTGTACATACATGTATGTGCGACATGATAAATAAAGTATCTATCAAATTTGAACATGATTGTTCAAGGCAAAGATGTCACAAGTCATTGTCAATGACACGTCCCCGTTCCGTTCATATTTGAGTGACATATACATTCAAAGCAGATCATGACCGAAATGCACCTGCATATGTACAACACATTGTGCTAAATCTGAACAAAATCCATCCATGCATGACTGAGATCCGGTTCTGGAATTGTGAAAATACGTGATTTTGATGCATTTTCGGCCTTAAAATGGCCATCATTCCGCTATTGTTAAGCAGATCATGAAACAAATGCACATATCTATTTGTGACATGATGTACCATGTGTGTGTGAAGTTTGAACTTGATCAATTCAGACATGTCTTGGATATGGATCCAGAACTGAATTCTTTAACAAAATGGCCGCCAGTCGGCCATTTCGAACTTGATCCGAAAAAAAAAAAGACGTGCATCAAGGTCCTATTATGTTTAATGTATGTACCAAATTTGAACAAAATCCATTCATGCATAACTGAGATACGGGTCCGGAATGGTGAAAATGTGCGATTTCAATGCATTTTTGGCCTTAAAGCGGCCGCCATTTGGCTATCGTTAATGAGATCATGAAACAAATGCACATACGTATTTGTGACATGATGTACCTTGTGTGTGTGAAGTTTGAACTTGATCAATCCAGACATGTCTCGGATACGGATCCAGAACTGAATTCTTTAAAACAAAATGGCCGCCAGTCGGCTATTTCGAACTTGATCCGAAAAAAAAAAATGACGTGCATCAAGGTCCTATTATGTTTAATGTATGTACCAAATTTGAATGAAATCCGTCCATGCATAACTGAGATCCGGGTCCGGAATGGTGAAAATGTGCGATTTCAATGCATTTTCGGCCTTAAAGCGGCCGCCTTTTGGCTATCGTTAATGAGATCATGAAACAAATGCACATACATATTTGTGACATGATGTACCTTGTGTGTGTGAAGTTTGAACTCGATCAATCCAAGCATGTCTCAGATACGGATCCAGAACTGAATTCTTTAAAACAAAATGGCCGCCAGTCGGCCATTTCGAACCCGATCCAAAAAAAAAAATGACGTGCATCAAGGTCCTATTATGTTTAATGTATGTACCAAATTTGAACAAAATCCGTCCATGCATAACTGAGATCCGGGTCCGGAATGGTGAAAATGTGCGATTTTGATGCATTTTCGGCCTTAAAATGGCCGCTATTCGGCTATCGTTAATCGGATCATGAAAAAAATGCATGTGCATATGTCCCATATAATGTGTGATGTATGAGTGAACTTTGAACTTAATCGGTCCATGTATGTTCGAGATACAGGTGATCACGGACGCACGGACGGACGGACGCACACAGGGCAAAACATAAGTCCCCGTTTTCGGACTGTGTCCGAACGGGGACTAAAAATGGTTGCCAGTTGGCCATTTTAAATCTGATCTGAAAAACAAATTGATGCGCATCAAGGTACCATAATTTTCAACACATGTTCCAAGTTTGCATGAAATCCATTCATATATATATATATATATATATATGTATGTAAGAGGCAAATAGGGGGTTCTTAAGGTAGCAATTAGAGAATATTAGGTTAAAAATTTATCTGATTCAGACAATTTTTAAAAGCTACTACTCGTGCTATTATAACAAGCTACACATCATCTGAAAGCTTACAGGCAAATACAGTGGTACATGCCTTACCAATGTTTGTCTAACAAAATACCTAATACTTTGATATTTTGTTATTGTGCTTTGACTATTCTGACTATGCCAGTGTTGGATCATACAAAGTACCTCTTCATACCAAATATTAAAGTAATCAAGCTGGTAGTCTTCATGAAAAAGTAGAAAATGTAATTTTTGATGGACGCACAACAAACAATCACTCATATGAACAGCTCAGCTGAAAATGGCCTTTTTTATTATCCAATCTAGTACAGATATAGCCTGTTTCATAGTAAAAAAGAACATACCTGTAAGTTTGATGGTTTTATTCGACCTTTTCTGATTATTTCAGATATCTGTTTGCTATTGAAATTAGAAACACCAATAGCTTTACATAATCCTTCATCCATAAGTTTTTCCATCTCCACCCATGTTTCCATGAAATGTACATCTGCATACATGACTGAACCATCATCATATCGCGGGACCGCTGCATCACCGAAATTACTACAAGAAATAAACAATACATCGATACATCGGTTTACCTGAAGTACATACTGATTTACAATACAGAGTTAATCTTATTACCAAATATCCAAGCCTTTATAATCTTATTACATGATACAAAGTGGATACACCTTGGTACAATAGTCGTGTCGCTACACAAAGTGCGGGTAAGATTTAAGCTAATCTTGTACGTTTGCATATCGAATAGTCAAAATGCGTTCATGCACAAGAGGAAACAGAGGTCACCACGGGCAAACGAACAGTCAAACTTGTTGAGAATATACAACAGCTCATTAGCATAAATTTGCATAATTGTCATCCACCCTACAATTCATACCATCTACATGGGTTATCTGCCCAACAATAATACAGACGTACACTAAACACTTCCACCACACCCAGTCAACTATACTTTTGACTGTTTTGTATGTTGTCAAAACACAAAACAAGCGTAATCAAACAAAACCTAAAAGTACATATTTTAACCAATTAAAACATTGAAAAAAAAAAAGGAATTGCTGGATATAAAACTTACGCAAATGAATAAGGCCAATGTATCAGATACAGGTCTAAGTAGTCCAATCCTAAATCTTGTAGTGTTTGCTGACAAGCTGGTTTCACATCCTTGGCAGCATGTTTTGTAGTTGCCAACTTAGAACAGATGAAAAAGTCTTCACGCTTGACAGTCTGCAGTGCCATGCAATCAATTATACAGGAGATAAAAAGCAATTCAAAATTATTATTTAAATATGTTGTAAAAAGTATACATATTCTTTGTAGACTTCATTGACGATGACATAGTCCCTGTCAGGTTTTAGGTGACTGTCAATTACGAACAACAAAAGATGTAGATGGATTATAATTAATGTTGAAGTAACCACTACAAAGAGTTATTTCAAATAGTACCATATCCAGGTAATGCTCGGTCAAAGTGGCACCTCCTACACATGTAGCAAAGAAATCTTTTCTTTAATGTACAAACCAAGTTGCATATTCCACATTAGACTGGCTAAGTTGAGACAATTTTATTGTTATATGATAATTCTTTTAGAACGAGTTTGTAGAATCTTCCATGTTGACGCGAAATTACCACAACTGATCTGTTCTGCCGCGCCTTTTATAGTCGTCACTATAGTTATACCTGTTTTTGTGGTTATAAATATGCTAATGAGGAATATTAATTGTAAGTGCCAACCAATAAGAAAGACTGCTTTTAGTCCGCGATCTGTTCCACCCAACCTGAACGCATACATACTTTCCTCCCGGGTTCCATAACGTCACTGCGTATCATGAATAAGTAATAATAATGAATATGCTGCAAAATCCACCAATCATGGTAATTTCTTGTCGGACCACAATTTAAGAAAAAAAATATATTCAGTCTAATTCCAAACACAAACCATGTACGGCTGGAAATTTTGAATCAAATCAAAACATGTGTGCTCAATTACCAAGTTTCAATAAAATCTGCCCAGACATGATAGAATGAATGGTTGATGATGATATGATCATATTTTGTATTTGCACTTAACCCTAACACAATGGAAGAGGGTTTCACATCATGTTTTTGTACCAAATATAATCCAAATTGTTTAACCCAAGGCATGACAAATTTCACATGAATTAATCATGGCGATTTCTTTTTACAGCATTGCATGACTGTCTTGTAAGATTTTGTAGAATAGAACCTGAGGGCCAACAGTACCAGGTGATTTACCATTTATGAACTTAACCTTTTGCATACAAAATGAACTAATCTGGCGCTAGTTTTACTATGTTGCTATGGTAACATTACCAAAATCACACCCGATCCCGCCTCATTCTTAAGAACGTGAAATTGATGATGTTAACCTAACCTTTTCACCAGAAGTTCCCCGTTTTCATCACAATTTCACATAATGCATGTAGTTTACTTTCTGAACTTTCCTTCAGAAGATTAGGACAAAAATAACCAAATTATTTTGAGTAAATACTAAAAATTGACTCAAATTTTGCCAGAAATATTGAAGAATACAAAAAACTAGTGCAGGAAAATTTGGGATGAGAAAGACTGGTGGTGAAAAGGCTGTACTCTAAGCATTCATAAAACTTCATTGGGTTGAAAAAAAAAATTAAAATTGAATATCATTACATTGTATACATTTCTAAACACTTGTGCAAATTTAATTCAGGTAAATATGTCACAGTACTCCCAAGATCTCAATAATTAAATTGCCAGAATGCTGTAAGGGTGGAACTTTAATCTTTCATATCTGAACAAGTTGCTCGATTTCAAAAATTAAGTCATCTTATGCTGCATAAAGTACAAAAAGAACAGGTCTCATGTGACATATACACTACTGTAAAATACTTTATTTTAGCTGGGGTTAATTTTCACTGAAAAGACTTTTTGGGTGTTTTGTATGAAATTTATTTTCAATGATTTTTGACAAGTTGAATGTAAAGTATAGGAAAAAAGGTATACCCGGTATTCGCTGATTTTATTTTCACTGGATCATTCCTTCAAAGAATATTAATTCCATGCAAAAATAAAGCATTTTACAGTATGTATATTTGATTAACAATTCAGGTAGGGTAAGACAACTCCTCAGCTTCAATGTGTTAATATTCAATGGACACGAAGATCATCACCTTGCTCCTAGATTGTCAGAATTCAGTTATGATCATGTGACTTTCAAGCTTGCAGATTTTACACATTTTGTGTTCTATAGTAGAAAATGTTCTCATTTCACTGAAAAGTATTGTGAAAATATAAGAAGAAAATAATAGAATTGGAGTTACAAGACAGTACATTATGTCTGCTACTCTGTATTTTGTCTAGCCATGCCAAAAATTATAACCAAATCAAGTCTGATCCACTACATGAAATTTAAAACAGGGATCAAGCTTTGTGAAAATTATTTAAAAATCAGTTGACAATAGGTGCTCTGCCTAAATTCAAAACAAGGTCATACAAATGTACACACTAGGTCTTGCATATGAGAAAACAAAGTAGGAAAATGTCAAATAGTGACTGTACATGTCCATGCTAGATTGTGGAATGTGGCCGACTGAATCCAACCACAAATATCGCAAGCAACTGAACATGCTACATGCTTACCAATTACATTTAGGCAAGGAAAAAAAATTCTTTGTTTCTCGTTCCATGGAAATTTTAAAATGAGGCGGCGAGGCGATTTTTTTTTTTTTTTTTAAAACTGAGCTAAAATAGGGAAAATTTGAGACAAGTGCGAGTACAAGTGCATTTTGAAATGCTTTAGAACGGAAAAATGTTCGAGGCACATAGTTCAAAATGATGCGCGCGAGAACGAGAAACATTTTTTTTCTCAGCCTTACTACAGGTATATTTTTGTAGCCTTAAGTGATACCGATAATTGACGCCCATCTTCAATATCCGACGTTTACCTAGCCTTTTTTTCTATTCCTCTCTCCCTCCCCCACCAAAATCACTGCTGTACACTTTCAGTAAGACTGATTAATTTATAAAATAGACGCGTTTTCAAATTTAGTTTAGATGTGTACACATGTTTTGCCTTCAATACAAATGGTATTTTTGCCTCTATGAAAATTTCAAATTGTAACTTTAAAAAAATCATTCAATTGTACTTGTTTTTTTACAAACCACTGATCAACTTTGAGTTTTTTACTAATTTTCTAAGTTGTAGCATTGTAACACAAACCATAGTTATTGAAAGGGTGGTGTTACTTAATGTCAGGCCAGGCTTTTTTTTATTCCTTGTTTCTTGAGTTTTTATAAGGCAATTTTTTTGAGGAGGGCGAAAAAATAAAATTAATTCCATTTTTTCTATTAGATTTGTGTGATTCTCAAAGAATTGTAAGTGAGATCATTGATCGAAGAAAAAAAATGAAATAAAATTTTATTCCATGTATAACCTTGTTTCTCATATGCACGAGACTTCGGTACTTTAATCATGATACTCCCACGAAAATGCAACTTGGGTTGTTATGCGGCGGCGGAAAAAAGATTAAGATAAAAAAAAAAATTTGTTTGCACTTGCACAAGTCGGCGGGCGCGAAAAATTACGCTGAAATAAAGTTTATTTTCATTTAATTTTTGGCTCCTGTACATTCGGCGGGTTCGCGAAACAAGGGATAATAAAAATCTGGCCTCAGCTTGCTCAGAGCAGAACAACAGCAGCTAGGAAATCCATTCAACCATAATTATAAGTATAATCTCAAATGACTGCCAATGCGAGGTAAATTAGAAATATTAATGCAATTTGTAAATAAAAATACTGTGTGCATCTGTTGTTAATGCGCATGATTGCATGTGTCCCATAGACACATTATTCCTGGATTTAAATAAAAATGCTTAATCATACACAATTCATGCATTTGTTTGCATAAAATGAAAACAGTAAACAAAGTAATAATTTAAATGAAGTACGTAATACTTGTTCATGACAAATATTGGATGTTTTTTCAAAAACAATATACACTGTACTAATTTAGTAGACTGTTCACATGGGAGTGACCAGCATTCCACTTTATAATGTACAACAGGCATGTATACACATGCAGTAACTGGTATATTTACAAGTGAAGCATTTCAAAATTGGGGGGGACAGGAAGAAATTAGTAAATTGCAATTTTTTTTTTTCCTAATATTTTTTTTTTCTCAGTGTGACAGCAGTTACACCCCCACACAGTATTTTTATTTACAAATTGCATTAATATTTCTAATTTACCTCGCATTGGAGCAGTCATTTGAGATTATACTTATAATTATGGTTGAATGGATTTCATAGCTGCTGTTGTTCTGCTCTGAGTAAGCTTAGGCCAGACTTGTATTATCCCTTGTTTCGCGAACCCGCCGAATGAACAGGAGCCAAAAATAAAATTAAAATAAAATTTTATTTCAGCGTAATTTTTCGCGCCCGCTGACTTGTAAGCGCAAAAAAATGCTAAAAAAATATTATTTTTATCTTCATTTTTTTACTGCCCGCCGCATAACAAACCCAAGTTGCATTTTCTCGAGAGTATCATGATTAAAGTACCGAAGTCTCGTGCAGATGAGAAACAAGGTTATACATGGAATAAAATGTTATTTCATTTCTTCTTTCCGATCAATGATCTCACTTACAATTCTTTGAGAATCACACAAATCTAATGGAAAAAAAGAATTTTATTTTTTTTTCGCCCTCCTCAAAAAAATTTACTTATAAAAACTTGAGAAAGAAGGAATAAAAAAAATTATGGCCTAAAGAACAAAATCAATGAAGTAATAATTATCGATTCGATATTTCTCAGTTTATGCTTGTACAATCGTACATTTAGACTGGAATCCGGTCATTTCAAGTACACTCAAGAATGGTCTGATGAATTGCTATGTAGTCAGCACAGAATTCTGTGTCACTGCTAATTGGTTGTCTCCATGACTTCAGTACATTCCCATGGTAAGGCACATGCACAGACAGACTCAACCACCCACCGACCCAGCCACCGACCCAGCCACCGACCCATCCACCAACCCACTCACAACACTCCAGACCGATTCACTACAGGCTAGTCTATTATTCAAAGATATTTTTAAATATTCCGAAGACACAGAGCACAATACGACTTGTTCGAAGCAGACACCATTCCAAATTTATCATTGGTATTTCTAAATATTTTGGAGTCTATGATTGTATTTAACCTCGCTTATAGTTCCCACTTAACGTCAATTGTGCATTCTTGTCATTGATAACGAGGAATGCTTTCTTCTAAACTTAAATTCATTGGCTAAGAATCCAATAAATACATACTCATACCAGTACAAGTGTTATATTGTAAAACTGTGTCTGTTGTATAACACGTATGCAGCTGAATAATACAAAAAAATGTAAGCAATAAAAACAAGTAGTGTAATTTGTTAATGTTCGAGAAAGGCAAAAGTGAACCTAATCTCTCTCCATTCCCTCCAATGAATATGAAGTGAAAAAAGGAACGACTTTCCCCTCTAGAGTGTACGGACACCCTCCCCCACGTCATAAAAACTGAGCAGTTACCGTAATTTTCATCAAGACAATGCCTACCTACGTAAAAAAAAATAATAATAATGGGCGTGCCCACGTAATAAAACTATCCGTCTGGCTGGGAAACGTTGTAATATTTTTCACTGCTAACATGATTCATTGAGTATATCACTAAAACAAAAATACTATACTCACGATATTGATATATTAATATTTTCATGACAACAGAAAGGTCATCTAAAGTTCACACAG
This sequence comes from Saccoglossus kowalevskii, assembly GCF_978046115.1. Taxonomy (NCBI): domain Eukaryota; kingdom Metazoa; phylum Hemichordata; class Enteropneusta; family Harrimaniidae; genus Saccoglossus; species Saccoglossus kowalevskii. The sequence continues at coordinate 17,785,844 of NC_140649.1, read as the reverse complement.
TGTCGCCTACCTTGCCAATGGTTAATGAGAGTGCCTCGCCAATGGCTTTCTCATTACCGTAGACCGGTGCACAGTCAATGTGTCGGTAGCCATTCTCAAGTGCAACGCAGACAGCGTCCACAACGTCTTCTGGTTGACTCTTCCATGTGCCCAGTCCTAACATTGGCATCTGGGCACGTGTATTCAGCGTGAGTTTTGTGCTCGCTGCCATTGTGCTAAGTCAAACTACCATACACCGTGTGAATACTCTAGCTTATACTGCCCTACACTGCCCTACGTGACAAACGTCTGCCGCCGTACTCTTTATAAATATATTCCCATGCCTGCGCCTGCGCAACTTTAATAGATGTTTATGGACTTAGCAACTCCCTACTTTCGTTTGGCATGAAAGTCGCGTGAATTGGAATTGCGCCCTCTGCGATCTCTTCCGTCGTTCGTTCTTTCACACAAGCGTCGATTTGTCATATGACTTTATGTGATTGCCTTTCGGGGTATTTTGTGCAGCGGCAAAAACAGTGAGTCGACCAGTCTACGTGACGTCATAATGACCCTATTGTTAGAGGTAAATTCTTCAAAACACGTAAACAATTTAAAAAAATCCTCAAATACAAAAAAAAAAACAATTTAAAGTACACCAGCTTAATGAAATTGAGAGTCTTCAAGGTAACAATTCATCATTCTGGAAAAAAATAAGTGAACTCAACAATGACGCGAATACACGAAAGTCAGAGACTGATTGCATAGCACCAGATAAATGGTTGACACACTTCAAAGATCTATTAAATTCTAAACCTGGTAAAAATACAGAAGAACAAGACGATATTATATCAGATCTTAGAAATAGGGAAATTAAGGGACTTGATGCTAGTAAAACTGATTTGGATGGACCAATACAGGAAAATGAAATTAAAGAAGCCATCAGATTATTGGAAAACAACAAATCAACTGCAGAAGACCAAATCTGTAATGAGATGCTAAAATGCGGTGAACATTACCTCATCAAACCTATTAAAAAAATATTTAACTCTATTTACAATGCAAATATCTTCCCACATGCATGGAGTACAAGTTTAATAATACCTATACATAAAGCAGTTTGGCATGATGGTCTATTCTGGAAACTATTAAACAATGGGGTGACAGGTAAAATGTATCAAATTATTAAAAGTATGTACAGTAATATAAAATATACAATAAAAATGAAAGATGGTTTAACCAATCAATTTAATTCAACACTGGGTGTTAATTAAGGGTGTAATCTGAGCCCTTCACTCTTCAACATTTTTATTAATGACATCATGTGATCCCCCAAATTTAAATAACACACCAATCAGCTGTCTAATGTATGCAGATGATATAGTTATTCTTTCTAAATCCAAAAATAGCCTCCAGAATGCCCTTGATAATGTCTCAAAATACACACAGAAATGGAAACTTGCTGTGAACACAGAAAAAAACAAAAATTATGGTTTTTAATAAAAATAATAAACTCTATGACAGTGATTTATTCTTTTTTGAAGGGAATGAGATTAACATCGCGAGAAATTATAATTATTTAAGTATTGTTCTCAGCCCTAATGGAAATTTTAAAGCGGCTATGAAACATCTGAAATACAAAGGAATGAAAGCATTATTCTCTTTGAAAGCCAAATTAGGTCATTATAATGAAAGCCTCAGTCCCTCATTATTGTTATCATTGTTTGATAAACTAATAAGACCAATTCTTATATATGGATGTGAAGTATGGGCTGAAGAAAGTTCATTCAACTCTACTATAGAAGATGTACACCTCAGCTTTTGTCGCTTCATCCTAGGCGTTTCAAAAAACACTCCGAAATTGGGAATTTATAGTGAGTTGGGTAGATATCCTACCGATTTATTCATTAAAAAACAGTTAATAAAATATACAAACCACCTAAACAAAATTCAAAAACCCATTATTAAGGAAGCCTTCCTACTTAACAAGACTATAAAAACTAAGTGGTACAATGAACTTAACTCAGTACTGAAATCTACAAATACAACACTATCAGATATTGACAATAATGAGCTAAAATCGTCACAAATGTCACGGATATATGATAAAATAAAAAATGTATTTATAAAGTATTGGATTAACTCAATTAAAGATGATAACAGACAAAACACTAATACAAAAAACAAACTGAGGACTTACAAAAAATTTAAAAACAAACTTCATTTTGGAAAACTACTTAATTAAGCTAAAAAATAAAGAACTGAAAAGTACCCTAACTAAATTCAGACTGAGCAATCACAGTTTGGAAATTGAAAAAGGAAGACACAACAGAATCAAAAGTAGCGACAGAATCTGCAAATTGTGTAATAAAAATGATATTGAAGATGAACATCACTTCCTCATAATATGCCCAGTATATAGTAAAGAAAGGGTCGTTTTATACAATGAAGCGGAAAAGATTATTCCTGACTTTACTAATCTCACACCTGAAAATAAATTCATAAAAATAATGTCAAATAATAACTTAGCAATTCCTCTGGCACAATATCTGAAATACAGCTTTGCTATTAGACAGCAGGATCTACTTAGTCATTAATTTTTTTTTAAACCTATTCATTGGGTTTTTGTTTTTTATATTCAGTTTATAGTTTTTTGTTGGTGTTTCATTTTACTTTATTATATATTTCCGTTACTAACTTCAATTTAGTCTGTTTTTGGTTGTCTTTAAACTATTAGTCATTGTAATTTGATTAATTTTTTTCTGTAATTTTTGTTGTTGTAAATTTTAACCTCCTTCAGTAGGTTGTTATGAGTTAATAAAATTGTTAAATTGTCATATGAATTGCCAATTCGAATAATATTTTAATCGGTATTTTAAATTGCTCTATCCATTGCTCTATTTTTTACTTCCATGTTCTATCTGCGTAATGTTTGTTATTCAATTAAAATCTCATTGAAGGTTGTTTCCAATGTCTTATTAGTCCTCGTTCAGACGAAATGGCGTCGTTACGTAAACACGCATGTTAGTTAGCTCCGTATATTGAGCTTGTATACAGCGGCTGTAGGCCGAATTACACTATTTAAAAGGTGCACGGTAGATAATATATGGTCCTAGAACATATCAGACTTAATCGTTCATCATGGGAAAAAGATCTTTGAAAGAAAAACGAAGTACAAGTTTTGCTTACGAATCGGAATTAGATCAGCTGTGTTTGGAGATTGAAATGCGATGAACAAAGAAAGCTCCGAAAAGTGGGAAGAAGTAAAAAAAAACAAGAAATTCTATGCTATTACAGTAGAACGAAAGACGTGAATCGTATCTTGTAATGTATTGAGTTAGCGTGTTTTTTTTTTATTAACACTTACACATTCCCCGGAGGGATTGGCAATGGTTACAAAAGTTTAAGAAGGAATAAAAGGTTACAAAACAGTAAATAGAAAAAAGAAAACAATCTAAGCTAATACATTACAGATAATAGCAAGTATAAAATTATGATACTACGATAGATAGAAAACAAAATGCAAAACTTAAATAGTGAAAGAAGGTTGTCACTGGGGTTGCTGTCTTATTTCAAAACACTTCTTTAGGTACCTTGCTACGGGGAGTGTTAGGCCACTGTTGTTTAGCAAGGCTATGAATTGTGTTTTGGTGGCAAATTTTTAAAGCTTTAGATTTTGGTTTTTGCCATTTCGAATAGGACATTTCTTTCGGGGGTATATCTTTTACATGACGTCATGAGGTGATACACATCTTCAGGTTGAATAATCTATTAGCAAGGGGTATTTCTTTGTGTCTGCCTGTCTCAATTTTCAAGTTATGGTCACTGAGGCGGAATTTAGTTAAATTTTCGCGCATCTCAATGTTTTTCAGGGTAACAAGGTATGTTTCGAAAGCAAAATTGTTTTTTAATTCTCTGTATGTTCTTAATTTATTTTTTTCATTTTGTTTTGATCGATTGTCATTATGTAATTCACTTTTCCAAGTTGATATGAATGATGTTTGTATATTTTTGTTGATTTGTCCTAATTGCCTTGCTGTTAGAATTTCATCGCTGTCGACCAGGTAAGACTGGTTGATGTTATTCAAAAGGGAATCTATATTGGTGTACCATTTACTAATAATTTCTTTATTTTCTTGGAAAGCTAGTTTTAGTAATGGATTTGACGAGTTCTTTATACGATTAAAATATTTTATCATTTGTTTTTCGATAAAAGTCTCCAATGGGTAACGTCCAAGTTCGCCGTATAAACCCATTGTTGTAGTGTTTTTGGATGTACCCAAAAGAAAACGAAGATAATTTATATGTACATCTTCAATTAGTGATTTTAGTTTAATTTCATCTCCCCAAACATCACTACCATATGTGAGGATTGGTCTGATTAGGTCTGATTAGTTTGTCAAACAGAGAGAGTGACAGTGGTATACTTAGATTTTTTGCCTGTTTTTCCCTTTAAGGAAAATAAGGCCTTCAAAGCTTTTCTTTTTATGCTTTTTAGGCCTTCCTTGAATTTTCCATTAGCGCTTGCTATTAATCCTAGGTAATTGGTTTATTTTACAGTAATTAACTCACAACCTTCAAAGAAGAAAATATCATTCTCTAGAAGTTTGTTTGATCTGTTAAAGATCATAGTTTTTGTCTTTTCCGTGTTAACAGTTAGATGCCATTTTTTAGTGTATATCGATAAATTATCAAGGCAAGTTTGTAATCCTGTTTTCGATTCAGAAAGTATTACAAGATCATCAGCATACATTATACAGTTAATGGGTGTATTTTGTAGTTAGGGTGGGTCACATTTAGGTTTATTAAGAACATCAGGTAAATCGTTTATGAAAATATTGAATAGGGTTGGGCTTAAGTTACAGTCCTGTTTTACTCCCACCCTTGAAGTGAAGTGTTCAGTTAATCCTTCTTTGCTCTTAACTTTATATTTTACCTTACTATACATATTTTTGATAATTTTATAGATTTTGCCCGATATTCCAAGTTTTAACAATTTAATATACAACCCCTGTTGTCAGACACTGTCGAAGGCCTTTTTGAGGTCAACAAAGTACGCATATATTTTATTTGTATTTTTACTATTATTTTTTTGTGTTTTAATATTTTCTTTGTTATTGACAGTGCTGCTATTATAAAGATATTTATTAATTATTGTTTTAAGAATGAAGATATTGTCTGTTGTGCGTCGATCTTTTCGGAATCCGAATTGCTTGTTTGAAAGTATGTTCCTTTTCTCTAAGAATGTGGTTGGTCTAATGTTTAGAATGCTTCAAGGCAACTAGAAAGGGCAATGACTCTATAGTTTAATGGGTTGGATTTGCAGCCGGATTTGTGGATTGGTATTAAAAAACTGAGGTTCCAAGAATCTGGAAAGTGGTTTGAATTAAAAATTAATTAAAAAGCTTATGTATGGCTTTCAGTAAGTTGGCTTGGCTGTGTTTTAGCATTACATTGCATATTTTATCTTGACTCGAAGCTTTATTATTTTTCAACAGGTTAATCCCTTTTAAAATTTCATCTTTTAGAATTGGACCGTTCAAGTCAGAATTAAAAGCCATGTGTTCTTCTTTGTTCTTTAATTCAGTAGGTAAATCATCACCGTGGGATGTGGAATTTGCATTAAATAACTTTTTAAAGTATGAAAGCCATTCAACTGGTTTTATATTGTTGTTACACTCGTTGTGAGATTCTTCATTATTCATTTCACGCAATGTTTTCCAGAATTCAGAAGGGTTTTCTTTTGAGGTTTCAAGTTATTTTTTGTTTTTTTTTCTCTTTGATTTTTTTTTGAACAGTTTTCTTGTTTGGAAGAAACGACCACGTATATTTGGGTTTTGGGGAAATTTTTCCAGCAAAATCGATAGGCTTCTTAGCTCTTTTCTGATGGACCAACAATCTTGATCAAACCAATTTTTCTTTTTTTTCTTCTTTTTTTTAATTTTGGGGGTGATTTTTTGCAGACTTCTGTTGGCAATGGGGGTTATTAAATTTTCAAAGTCAATAATTGCCTTGCCTGTATCATTGTCACTATAGGATCTGTTAAGATAATATTCAATATCACTGTTATGTAATAGCTGTGATGTTTCAAAATGATGTTTTGCCTGGTTACCCCATATATATTTAGATGGCAGGGGGTCTAATATATATTTTTTTGATGTTTTATTTATTTTGAGAAGACTATATTTTATTACGTGTATGGACAATGTTATTAAACAATGGTCTGAGATTAATGAGAGACCATGTACTTTAAAGTAATTAATTTTATCAAATAATGGTTTAGAAGTAATAGCAAAGTCAATGGTACTGCTACCTCTTGGTGTGTGGCATGTGTATTTACCCATTGAATCACCCATACTTCTACCGTTTAAAATGATTAGGTTGCAGTCTATGACAACTACACAAATTGACTCCATTTAGGAATTCCTAACGGTTTGCCCGAACACACGGCACAGTTGAAGGCGTGGCCTGTTCAGCATTTGTCAACAACCAATCACAAGACTAGTTACATACCACATCGAGGTCACGACTCGGTTAGCCTTGCCTCAACTGGTTCGTAACCAGTTTTGTGATTGGTTGTTGCCAAATGCTACAAGCCACGCCTCCAAACTTTGCCGTGTGTTCGGGCAAACCGTTAGGAATTCCTAAATGGAGTCAACTTATGTAGTTTTCTTGATTTATTCTGCAGATATCGGTAAAATTTAGGCAAGGCTTTGGCGAAATTTGAAGGAGCAACTAATATTCTTCAACCTGGTATTTTTTTTAGATTTTATTTTTCATTCTGTTCGTCTGTTTTTCCAGTTTAACAAATATGAGCTGGCTGGAGCCTTCATCCCTTGTCTATTTCTTACACTAGATACCAGCCGATAACCCCCCCCCCCGCTCATAGAGACTGCGTACTACAGTTGATTATAGTTCCTGGGCTCCCTGTGGTAAGAGCACCATCTGTTGATGTAATTTTTTTTCCTTTAGCTGGTGGGCCTTTCCTAAACTTCTTATACAAAATTTCTTTTTCTTCCTGTCTTCTGCATCCAGTATACATATCTAATTGCAAACTTCGTCATCCACTGTGCTAGCTGGTAGTTTCCTTGTCCATAAATGGTGCGCCGAGCATCAGCCTGTTGTATTTTAACTATCTTGTGGAGTATGTTGACTAAGTCTGGTAGTTTCTGTGTTTCCCATTTTGTTGACAATTTCAGGATATGGTTCATACTTTCACATGAATTGTTCTTCCAGTCTATTGGTATCCACTTGTTGCTTTGTGTTGGCTTGAATATATAATTTTCTATTTTTTCAGACATCTTATTAAAATACGGACAGAATAATGGCATGTTAGTTGAATAATAGGTTGAAAGTTGTAATGACTTAACTTGAAAACTGTGTAGATTCTTACTAGAAGTTAGACCATCCTTTCCAAAAATATCTGCATGTATCTTTTTCTGGATCTTTGCATTCATTCCTACTTTCTGTGACAAGTGGCGACGTAAATTATCTTCTAAATGTCTTGTGCATAAAACCTGCATTGATGATGGAAAACACTGTTTGATGGCCTTGCATGAAGATTGCAACCCGGTGTAAATACATAGGGCTGAGCATGATGGGGTGGTTCAATAAGATTGTTGTGGTGGTAAACAAGGAGAGTGACATAGCATGGACCTAAATTGAATGTTCGATCAATTCCTAAAACACTTGGATGCGATGCCTTAGAATTACAAAACTGTTTTATATCTTCTAGCTGATGTTCATGGTATAAAGGCACGGATGGTGGTTTGTTTCCTTTCATTTGAATAATTTCCTGGATGAAGAGACTGTCCTGAAATTGGCTAAGCAATACTTGAATATCATCTGCCATGTTCTGTCGGTGATGCCCTTGACTTGGTCTGGACTTCTTCATTACTCGATATTTGGCATTCTGAACTTGCTTCAAATCTCTGGGGGCACACACTGAATCATCTAAAACCATGTCTTCATAAACTTCATGGGGGGGTCTTGGGTTTTTACCTTGTCATCTATTTTTCTTCTCACATTTCTTGAAGTCCTAATGTAGTCACCTTTATTCTTTTTTGAGTTCCCATGTGGTCCTGAAACACGAGTGTATTTACCTATATATTCTACTAAAGCTAAATTCTTTATACGCGATAAGACTCGAAGACTTCAGGACACTGGACAACTGTTGAAACTCTTTTCTTATAATCTTTATCTTGTTTTAGTGAAGTATAGTATCTCTTGAAAATAATGATATCTTGTTCTTCAGGCTGAGGGTCTAATGGTACTCGTTTTCCTTTGAAATCTTTACAATATGCTCCTTCTTTCAAATCTACATATTCAAGATGCTGGCCTTGGACGATGTATCGATGTGTTTTTTTAGTTGTTACCGGACCAGGCACCACAGTCATCTACATAATTGCATCTATTACCATTTCTTTGATCTCTCACATTGTTTTCATTGTCTAACAAAAAAGAAACATTCTCCTTAACACCATAAGGGACATACATTCCAGTTGGATTACTGTGTGTCATTACATGAAATACCTGATTTGCAGTCTGAAATCTTCCACTTCTCTGCATGGCTCCTTCTAATGACTGGATATCTCCCTTTGGTGGTGTTATGGCTGTACTTGCAGCTGATGACAAAGGTGAGGATAGTGATGATGACAATGATGATGGCTGTGGTGGTGATGATGATGATGAGGATGATAGTGGTGATGGCAGTGGTGGTGAGGATGGTGATGACAATGATGATAGCAGTGGTGGTGAGGATGGTGATGACAATGGTGATGGCAGTGGTGATGATAATGGTGATACAGTCACTGGACTATATACAGCAGGCACAAGTGCTTTCGATGTTCTGGTTTGTGTTGAACATCAAGGGCTTTTAACCTCACTGGCATAGGTGAGCTGGCCATGAGGTCTGAGGGTGTTTCTAGCCTGCAGTAGTAAAGGGACAAAATGATTAGGTGACCATGTTTTTCGAGAAGGCTTAGACATACTGGTCCACATAATAAAATAAATTGAAGTGATATAATGCTTACCAGTTCTCCTCGGACAAAATACTTACACACCGGTCAAGCAAACCATTGACTGGGGGGTAAATTGATGTTATCCTTGCCCGCAGAACTGTTGCAGCTGCGTGCATGGTCCATGCTGAAGAGTACCCCCATCTCTAGCACAATCATTAACACTGGAATCATAATCAGGTGATACCAGGTCAATACCATCTCTATTATGCTGCCTTATATAATAATCTTTATACTTTACCATCTCTATACAGGTTTTGCTCATTTTGTGACCAGATCTTTGAATCCATGCATATTAATTATCTAATTTGCATGATAATTAGCTGATCTGTAGCTGTTCCATGACTGTTCCACTGATATCTAAAGAACCACTCATTGAATTTTGATGAAACTTGGCACACATATGCTCCAAACTAATGCGCAGATATGATTAGTTTTGGGTAAAAATCTGTGCAATATTAATTACCTAATTTGCATAATGATTAATCAATTTTCCACTGATATCTCAAGTACTAATCATCACATTTCAATAAAACTTGGTACATAGATGTCATAGGACACTGCACAGACCTGATAGTTTTTAGGGTAATATGAGTACATATTAATTACCTAATTTGCATAATTAATTAATTTTCTGCTTTTGATATTTCAAGTAGTAATTATCACTTTTCAATGACACTTGGTACATAGATGTCATAGGACACTGCACAGACCTGATAGTTTTTAGGGTAATACGAGTACATATTAATTACCTAATTAGCATAATTAATTATTTTTCAGCTTTTGATATTTCAAGTAGTAATCATCACATTTCAATGAAATTTGGTACATAGATGTCATAGGACACTGCACGGACCTGATAGTTTTTAGGGTAATACGAGTACATATTAATTACCTAATTAGCATAATTAATTAATTTTCAGCTTTTGATATTTCAAGTAGTAATCATCACATTTCAATGAAACTTGGTACATAGATGTCATAGGACACTGCACAGACCTGGTAGTTTTTAAGGTAATATGAGTACATATTAATTACCTAATTTGCATAATTAATTAATTTTCAGCTTTTGATATTTCAAGTAGTAATCATCACATTTCAATGACACTTGGTACATAGATGTCATAGTACACTGCACAGACCTGATAGTTTTTTGGGTAATATCAGTATATATTAATTAGCTAATTTGCATAATTAATTAATTTTCAGCTTTTGATATTTCGAGTACCGATAGTAATGATCATGTTTCAATGAAACTTGGTACATAGTTACTTGAGAACTGTGCAGAGACCTAATTAGTTTTGGGGTAAATATTTGTGCATATTAATCACCTAATTTGCATTATTAGTTAATATTTTGCTGTTCTATGGCTGTTGCACTGATGTCTAAAAACCACTCATTGGATTTCAATGAAACTTTTATAGAGTACCCATCACATTTCAATGAACCTAGGACTATACATCATATTAGTTTTTGGTAAATATTTATGCTTATTAATCACTTAATTAACATAATTAATTAATACTATATCTCAAGTATTGATCATCACATTTGAATAAAACTTGGTACATAAATGCTCCAGGACAATAGACAGCCTGATTAATTTTGGGTTAAAATCTGTTCATATTAATTCTCTAATTAGCATAATAATTAATATTTTTTTGGTTCTAATCACATTTCAATGAAACTTGGTACATTGTGCAGACCTTATTAGTTTTACACTTAAATCTGTTAATATTAGTTACCTTATTTGCATAATTAGTTTTCTGCGTTTCCATTTTGAATTAATTTTTAATGTGTCTTCAATACTCTCAGCACACGGGAGTTCTTTCTAAGCTTTCATTGATTTTAGTGATGTTTTTACTTTATACATGTACCAGATTGAACAAAAAATATTTAAACATTTCTTTACTGCCTAACAATGATAATACTTAGTGACACCTTCCTGTCCACCGACCTGTACACGCCCTATACTCCATTTGCTAATGATAATATATGACACTTTATAAAAGCAATAATGACAATAAAGTGACAGTAAAAAAGTATACACATATGTGGCACCATAAATATAGCAAATTGACTATTGTCTGTCCCCTACTTTGCTAATAATGGCATTTTGAGTGGAAAACTGCCATTCTGAATTGCGATTTCATGGAGGTAACTTGCATAGAACTATACAACATACTTGCATGCATTGTACATCAGGTTTGTTAAGTTTATGTATGCATTAGAAGTATTATAATTTAATCAAAATTTATTTTATAATTTTGATTTCTTGAAAACCATTCATAAGATTTCTGCTTTCTTACAGGACACATTTGAAAGGCACTTGAAGGTTGTTGTTCAAGGAAGAAAATTTTTTTTAGATAAATTGAATATTTATTTTTAGCTTGCCCGAAATGATGATGAAGGGGAAGATATAGTACTGGAAAAATATCTGTCCGGGTCGTTTTTGTCATCTCCATCGTTAAGACTTTTCTTAAGGTCACAATAACGTGAACAGTTTTTCTTCAATCCTTTCCTAACTTGATTATATTATTAACCATTAGAAGATCTTGGCCGAGATTGATTTTGGCAAATTTCCTATGTAATTTTTTCAGGATATTAGTGTAAAATCACTTAAAATTGTCTCACCTTGTAGTTGGGTGTTTTTTTCGCTAAAAACACTTTTGTTTAGAAGTGGGTATATAAATAGAAAAAAAATGGTTTAGAAGTGAGTATGGTTTACGAGAGGTGGGCTTCACACCCTTACCCATTTAATGTGGAAGTAGCCCCCCCGGGGTTAAACAAGTAAGTTTTTTGTGTGACTTACCATGTATAATTGTAAATATTATAATTAGAGATATACACTAAACAAAACTATCAAATAAATTTATTTAATACACAGCTACTGCATGGCATTTTAAATGATCTTTACTACAGGGAACCAGAAGTAAGTTCTTGAATTACCTTCAAAGATTTTTATCTGGATTGTACAGTAACTTGATATGCTAGTCGCCCACCAAAGTTAGAGAAACATTTTTTTTTTTTTTTTTTAATCAATTTCTTAAATTGTTTTTTTAGCACATGTGCTACTAAGGCCTCCACAGACATATAATTTACATTGTTGAGGAACAAATTTAATGTTGAAGTGTTAAAGTGTTTCAATTGTTTCTATTATTTGGCTACCAGATACAAAAAAAGGATGGCCATTGTACCGTAATCTGATATCCTATTTTCTTTTTTTTAGTATAAATCATTTTTTCCAAAAAAAGCATACAGTTGAAAACTAGCTGAAAGGGAAGTTACATTGTACATCTGAGGAGGGTTAATTTTTTTTTTTCTTTGCTTGCATTTTTTTAAACAAATTACATATTTTTGTTGGCTAGTGCTGTTTTGGAAACTTTTTTTTTCAATTCTGACCTGACCTCAGATTTTGAATGGTCCAGCCCTTATTCAGCCATTCCCACCACTGTTGCCTAACCTCTATTAAACAAGTACTACTGTAAAATCTGTATTAGAAGCAGCGGCTTCAATTAAAATGCTCAGGTAGTATGAACAGGATGCAGCTTCTATTAGAGTGTCAACACATATGAGAAATGGTAAATTTCTGTTTCTCATTTGTTAAAAAATTATGGGTGCTGTTTCTATTACGGTTTTACGGTAGTATGTATTAAAGCGCACCCTCTATTGATAGTTGGACCATTCAATATCTCATTTTTTTCAACAACAAACTTGTTTCCTTATAGGTGGTGTCTTGCAAACTTATCCTGTTTCAATTTTGCACCCCCCCCCCCCAGATATCGAATGGTCCACCTCCAGTATTAAAATTCTTAAATACAAAAAATATTTCACTTTTTGGCTTCAGGGATCAGTTTACCAACATTTCTGCAAACAAGCAGTGTAATTTTGCTTATACCGGTATATTCATTTGTTTTATTTTACAAACACATTTGCTTGTTGGCCAAAAGACACATTTTCATAACCAGTTGTCTAACGAGTAGTAGTTAATTGGCAGGAACAAAATAGTTTGCTGACAGGGGTGCCTGTCAACACTAATATTAAGTGTTGTGATGTTGTAGCAAAAGGCAACCCCCATTCATATTGTAGACATTTAATCTAACATTGTATATATATCTTTGCGGTTAGTGTGTCTGTATGTGTGTGTGTGTGTGTGTGTGTGTGTGTGTGTATGTGTGTCCGTCTGTTCCACTGATATCTCAAGAACCATACATCAGTTTTTGATGAAACTTGGTGCATAGATGCTCTGGGCTAATGCGCAGATTTGATTAGGTTTTGGTAAAATTTCATGCATATTAATTACCTAATTTGCATGATAATAAGCTATTTTTTAGCTGTTCCATTGATATCTAAAGAACCACTTATTGGATTTTGATGAAACTTGGTACATGGATGCTCTGAACTAATGCTTGGTTTTGATAAGTTTTTGGTAAAAATTACCTAATTACTAATTACCTAATTTGCATAATGATTAGTCAATTTTTGGTTTTTCCATTGATATCTCAAGTACTAATCATCACATTTCAATGAAACTTGGTACATAGATGTCATAGGACACTGCACAGACCTGATAGTTTTTAAGGTAATGTCAGTGCATATTAATTACCTAATTTGCATAATTAATTAATTTTCAGCTTTTGATGTTTCAAGTAGTAAGCATTACATTTCAATGAAACTTGGTACAGAGATCCTCAAGGACTATGCAGAGATTGATTGTTTTGGGATAAATATTTGTGCGTACTAATTACCTAATTTGCATTATTAGTTAATTTTCAGCTTTTCCACAGATATCTCAAGTACTAATTATCACATTGCAATGAAACTTGGTACATAGATCCTTTAGGACTATCAAGAGACCTGATTAATTTTAGGGTAAATAGTTGTGTATATTAATTACCTAATTTGCATAATTAATTTTCAGCTTTCACACTGATTTCTCAAGTACTAATCATCACATTTCAATGAAACTTTGTACATGGATGCTGTAGAACAATAGACAATTGTGGGTTAAAATCTGTACATATTAATTACTAATTTACATAATTAACCACTTTTAAGCTATCACACTGATATCTAAATTACTAATTATTCCATTTCAATGAAACTCAGTGCAAAGATGCTCTAAGACAAACATGATTAGTTTGGGGTTAAAATCTATTTATATTAATTCCCTAATTAGCATAATAATTTATAATTTGTTTTGGTTCCAATCACATTTCAATAAAACTTGGTACATAGATGGTCTGTTACATTGTGCAGACCTCATTAGTTTTCCATTAAAATCTGTTCATATTAATTTTCTGATTTGCATTATTAGTTTTCTGATTTCCCATCACTATCACTATCTATGACAAGTAATTTTGAATTAAATAATATATTTAATGTGTCTCCAATACTCTCAGCACATGGGAGTTCTTTCTAAGCTTTCTTTGATTTAAATTGTTGGGCTCCTAAAATTACTGTTAGAGATGCATCAATAAAGTTGAAACCAAGCAAAACTATATATAACGACAGCTCCTGAATCTCCCACCATTTATTATAATAAGGTCAATGTCTGCAATATACACGTTTTTAGATTGAGAGATGGTCTATGTTAGAAAGCAGTTAAGACATGTTCTTATCCTCGGACATATATCAAAATTTGCCCAGAAGTTTTTTAAATATATATTAATATATATATATGCTATTGTCCAATGCAAGTAAAAAAAATTGTGAAACACTCATGATTAAGAATTTTCAGAATGCATGAAGAGACTTTGGACAAATCAGTACACATACAACTATAGTTAAGATAACACAAAGAATCCAAAGATTCTACTAAAATTATTAGGCAGAAGTAAGTTTGTAATATATATTTTACAGAAATGCTGTCGATCTTGATGTATAGGAACAACTAGTACATCCAACGACTGACTTCCAAATGACACACAGTCCAAAGTAAAAAATATGTTAATTATATGTAAATGAGGCACTGGCGAACTGACTGTATGGTATCTATAATGAATTGTGCATAGAATATATTCATAAGGGCAAGCTGTACATTATTACACTATGTTTTAGTTCTGCTGTCATCGAAAATGACAGAGCGGAGCTGTTCATATAGGTGATTTTCAGTTGTCCGTCCATCAACAATTGTATTTTCAACTTTTTCAAAACCGGTAACCCAATGCTTTGATATTTGGTTTATAGGTACCTTAGCTGGACCTCTGTAAGATTTGTATATTTCATGGCCATATCTCAAATTCTCTATTTTTAGCAAATATTTGTTGTCATTTTTGATCAAAAATGCTATTTTCGACTTCTTCTTCAAAACCAGTAAACCTGAATGCTTTGATATTTGGTATATAGGTACCTTAACTGGACCTCTGTCAGATTTGTTCATTTCATTACATTATCTTCAATTCTCTATTTTTAGCAAATATTTGTAAAGATGTATACAATTTATAACTCTAACAGCCTAAAATGATCTGTCAACTTTCATTGTGGCATAATGAATTAAATTATTATTACAATGTATTATTGTATTATAATTAAATATTACAGTCGGGCCATGAATTCTAATAATGTGCTACTCAAGCAAGCTTTTGTGGTTAACCAAAACATTAAAAGTAAATGGTATCTAGAAGTTACATTGTTATCAAACAATAATATAGATATTGACTCGGCAACTGAACAATTAAAAAATACATTAAT
Source organism: Saccoglossus kowalevskii (assembly GCF_978046115.1). Taxonomy (NCBI): domain Eukaryota; kingdom Metazoa; phylum Hemichordata; class Enteropneusta; family Harrimaniidae; genus Saccoglossus; species Saccoglossus kowalevskii. The sequence continues at coordinate 17,770,158 of NC_140649.1, read as the reverse complement.
TAATACAGCTGAAAATTGTTTTAAAAAATAACAAAGAAAACAAGAAAGTCAAAAAGACCTAAACAGCAGTGGTTTGATAAGACGTGTTGTGAAGTTAAACAAGATCTAATTAATATTTCTAAATCTTTATCAAAAAATCCAAACAATCATTTTGCTAGACAGAACTATCATAAAACCAAAAAAACACTACATTAAATTGATTAGAGATAAGAAAAGAGAATTTAAAAATACTATGATCAATCATCTGGAACAGCTAGATGTTACCAACCAGAATGAATACTGATCAGTACTTAAAAAGTTACGTTGTCCACAAAACAATAACACAACAGAACCCATTCTAACAAGTAGCGTTTTGACAGATCACTTCAGTAAACTTTATAATAACATAAATGTCAAAAATATCTTGAGGAAACATTACTGGAAAAAAAAGGAAAAACATTATAACTCTACATTGAATTCAAAAATAACAATTATTGAAATAACAATGGCAATTAAAAAACTAACAAATAACAAATCAACAGATGAAGACGGAATAGCGAATGAAATGCTTAAAGTGAACAATGAACTGCTAGTTCAATGTTTACTGAAGTTATTTAATTTCATTTTAAAGGGGAGCAGAGGTTCGGCTTTTGACACTCTGTACATGAAATTTGAGATCTATGAATGAATTCTGTCGATAAAAACAACTTGTATGTGCTGCGAAATGCCCTAAATGTCGGGTATAAAACGGGCTGTGAAGCAGACGACAAACGTCCGCTTTTCATGGCGTCATTTCACCTCTAGAGGGCCAGTAAAATGACGTCATCAGTGAACACTGATAATTGAGCCCATTCATGCTAGTATGTCAATCCCATAGAAATGCTACTATGAAAGACCTTGTTAACTGGCTACTTAAAAGTTGAAACATCGCGAAATGTTGTGCGTATGAATGCCATAACGATTCATGTTATGTTTCTCGAAATCCCAAATAAAAATCACATTGTTGGTTGCGAGAAATCGGCAGAAGAACTAACCTGAAAACGAAGATACTAAACAGTGAGTAAACAAATATTGTTTGAGTTAAAAACTAATTTAGAAATACGCTAATATCACCTGAACTACAGTAATCATTTCGTCCAACTTCCCACTTTTAATCGACTGCTTATCGCTTAATATCCGACCGCACTGTATTTTCCGACCGGAAAACGACCGCATTTTTATCGTGTTTTCTCTCTCACTGACCCATTGAAAACACCGACCGGTCGCCCAAACACTGGTCACTGGCACAGGAGTGATCGAAATAGTGGTTTTGGGTGATATAGTTTGGGGATACAACGGGTACTAACTATTATTAAATTCCGAACTACTCTTCAAATCTATACCACATTGTATCGTTCGCGGACAAAACTTCACCTGTGTTCAATATTAAATAACTGACTTTGCGTAATTATTATTATGAAAGCGATATATTACAATGTTGAATTTTTTAGAGTTGGTACAACATTGTAAACAAATTTGCGTAATTAGAAAAGCAGCGCACTAAGGGACGACGTCAAAAGATCGATGTCGGATAAAAAACTTAATTCCTTTAGTTTTTTCCAAACCCCCCTACCCCCCACTGAAACTTAATTGATAAATATTGGTCATGGCGTCAGACTACATTCACCATTAAATACAAATTGATAATTGGACAGTAGTATGGCATAGCAGTTGGCTGTCGGGTGGGTGTAAAAAGATTTTACAAATGCACCTCATTTGATGCACAGATTTACACTCGAACCAAACCATTTTTCTAGTTTTTTTTCCCCTTTTCGGTTATTTCTGTCCATGATTGGATAGAGAAAAAAAAATGAACTACAAATACTTCAAGATTTTTTTGACTTCATTAAAAAATAAAATCGTTTTTGTCGGATGGAAACTTTTTGAGGTCAAAACCCCCCACCCCAAACTAAAGGAAACAAGTTTTTTATCCGACATCGATCTTTTGACGTCGTCCCTAAGTAAACGACCTCAAAATATACGCGGAGCATGAAAGAAAAAGATTGCTAAGGTAACGCGCCAGTTCTGTGCGTGACTTGGGGGTCAAACTTCGGTCAACGCTCACTTGATGTCGGCATCGCCGCGCAGTAAGTTACGCAATGAAGTACTTAAAGGTCAATTGCATCCCAAAATGATGTTGTTGATCACTCAGTCTTTTGCAAAATTTCCAAGCTTTTGATGCAGCCAGATATATTTAACTTTGTGGAAATATAATCTTTTTAATTTCCCAGTCCTTTCTGTTCATTCATTGTCTTGACAATAAGTGTGAATTGCTGTGCAAGCTTTTCGTACCCGACCGCCGTCAGACGGCGTCATGAAATCTATGCATAAAAGGCGGGCGACCTGCGGCTGTTTGATTTCCTACTCTCTCCTAAGCTAGCGATTGGTGAGAATGGTCGTAAATCGGACAGTCATACCGCAATTGTGTTGAAACATTTTTGGGGCAGTAAGTAACGTCAGAATATTGTTTAAAATAAAATATTCCATCCCAATCAAATCTAGGTCAAAGGGTCAAATTGCGTGCATATAATTATAGATAGTTAAAAACTAAATATATTTGAATGTTTGACGGCTATTCAACGTTTGTGCAAACCAGAATAAAAAAGGTAGTGTATACAATAGCGATATGACTGAGATATCATGGCATTTGTTTACAATATTGTACCCTCTAGTATTTGACCACAGTCCCTCTATATCATGATAGAGGGACTGTGATTTGACACAGCTGAAGTTGTTCGCGAACGATACAGAATGGTATAGATTTGAAGAGCCGTTCAGAATTTTCTTTGTATATCCCCAAACATTTTGACTACTCCTGTGCTGGTGACAAGTGTTTGGGCGAGCGGTCGGTGTTTTCAATAAGCGAGCGAGAGAAAAAAAAAACGGTAAAGATGTGGTCGTTTAAAAAGTGGGAAGTTGGGCAAAATGAGTACTGTGGTTCAAGTGATATTAGCATATTTCTCATTTAGTTTCAACTCGTACAATATTTATTCACTCACTGTTTACTATAGCCAGAACGCTGTACTGTCTTTACTTTCAGGTTAGTTCTTTCGCCGATTTCTCGCAACCAACAACGTGATTTTTTATTTTCGAGAAACATAACATGAATCGTTATGGAATTCATAACCCAACACCTCGCCATGTTTCAACTTTTAAGTAGTCAGTTAACAAGGTCTTTCATAGTAGCATTTCTATGGGATTGACGTACTAGCATGAATGGGTTCAATTATCAGTGTTCATTGATGACGTCATTTGACTGGCCCTCTAGAAGCGAAATGACGCCAGGAAAAGCGGACGTTTGTCGTCTGCTTCACAGCTCGTTTTATACCCGATATTTAGGGCATTTCGCAACACATATAAGTTATTTTTATCACCATAATTAATTCATAGATCTCAGATTTCATGTACAGAGTGTCAAAAGCCACACCTCTGCTCCCCTTTAATACAAGGTAAATTCCCAGAAAGCTGGAAATCAACAATACTGGTCCCTTTGCATAAATCTGGCAACAAATCCGACCCAAATAATTATAGAGCGATTGCGTTATCAAGTTGCTTATCAATTTTAAGTCTACTTGTGGTGTTAAGCAAGGATGCAATATTTCACCAACACTTTTTAATATATTTCTGAATGACCTACCCGATTTATTTGGTAAAAAGGACGATGACCCAGTCTCGATTGGTAAAAAACATATAAATTGTATCCAATATGCAGATGATTTAGTATTGGTGTCTAAGACTCCCGAAGGTCTACAAAATTGTTTAAATAAACTAGCCAACTATTGTGAAAAATGGAGCCTTGTAGTAAACATAAAGAAAACACAAGTGATGGTTTTTAATACTGGCAATCAACATTTCTCAATTAATAATCAAAATATTACAGCAGTGGGTGAATTCTGTTATTTAGGCACTATATTCACACCAAATGGAAAATTTAAATCAAATTTACTATGTTAAAAAAACAAAGCAATGAAAGCTTTATTCTCTATACGACAAACCATATTAAATCACAAAATGGTGTCCCCTTCACTGTGTTTAAAGTTATTTGACCAACTAATTTCACCAATTTTAATGTACGGGGCAGAAATCTAGGCTTGTGATTAATTAAAAGATGACAATAATCTTGAACAAACCTGTAATCAATTCTATCGTTTCATAAGTATAACTACATCAGTAATCGGTATTAAAGGAGAACTTGGCAGAATGCCAATAAGAATAAAGGCATCGACATTGGCAACTAAATAATGGTTCGGGCTAAATACCCTACCTGATAACCATATACTTAAATGTGCTCTCGATGAAGCAGTTAAGAATAATTCTAGCTGGATAAAACATATAGAAAATATAATGGGACACAATGACTTTGAAACAATAAAATTAAACCATAAAGCGAATAACATTGATCAAATCTCAAATGTTGTTAAAATAAAACTCACAAAAGATTATGAAAAATTATGGAAAGAAAGCTTAAATTCTCCTCACAGTAAACATGGTAAAGATGGCAATAAAATGAGAACATGTAAATTATTTAAATTGTTTTTGAAAATAGAAACTTACCTGACAGAAATAACAAACTTGAGCCTTCGGAGAATTGTGAGTAAATTTAGGCTTAGTGATCATAAATTAGAAATTGAAAGAGGCAGACAACAACGACCAAAAATTCCTGCGGATGAGCGATTTTGTAAAAAATGTCATACAAATTCAGTTGAGGACGAACAACATTTTATCCTAAATTGTGAATTTCTTGATAAAGAAAGAGGGGAGCTGTTTCAAGAAATAGGAATTAAAGATAAACTAAATAAAACAGACAATTTCATTAAAATAATGACGTGCTTCATACCCCTGGTAAAGTTTCTAAATAAGGCAAAAAAGAAATCAGGTATATGATAGCTATCACCTCTACATTGGGAGAATCCTGTAACTATCATTAATTTGTTTTTCCTATTAAGCTTTTAACATCTTTTAATTTTATCTTATAGTTTAGCTACTGTATTTTTTCTTATGATTTGCATTTTATTTACCATACTGCGCCCTCTGATGGCATAGTAGTGTAATAAAGTTATTATTATTATTGTAATTTAGATTAGTTCCGTCCGTCCGTCCGTACGTACGTCCGGAGCTATATCTCGGACAGCCATTGACGGATTTCATTCAAATTTTACATGAAGACAATGCATAATGTCTTAAATATGCACGTCAAGTTACTTTATGATCGGAGCAAAAATGGCCGACTGGCGGCCATTTTGAATGTAAAATTTGCCATATCTGATACCTAAACGTATCTGCAGCAGTTTCTCGGAGATGACCGGGCCGATTTGGATCAAAGTTGGTATGATGATCATATATATTAGGTTGTAGGTGCACGTCATTTTTTTTTCGTGATTCGAACAAATATGGCCGACTGGCGGCCATCTGGTTTTTCATGGTACCCATGCTGCTTTATCTTGAATGCAAGGAACGTTTCTCTTTAAATTTTGTACAAAGATAGTATACCAAGGGATACATGTGCACCAACATTATTTTTGTGATTCGATTCAATATGGCCGGCCAATGCCCAATTTACATGTAAAAATGCTAAATCGTAATTTTTACATGTCCGGAGCTGTTTCTCAGAGATGGCTAGGCCAATTTGGATCAAAGTTAGTATGATGATCATACATATTGGGTTATAGTTGCATGTCATACTTTTTCTGTGATTCAAACTAATATGGCTGACTGGTGGCCATTTTGTTTTTCATGATGCCCCTGCCTACTTTCCCATGAATGTGATGAACATTTCTGTTTAAATTCTGTACAAAGACAGTATACCAATAGATACATCAAGATGAACATTATTTTTGTAATTTGATTCAATATGACTGCCCAATGTTCAATTTTCGCGTAAAAGCACTAAATCATAACTTTTTACAAATCCATCTCCTATTAATGGTTTCAATCTAGTCTCAATGACTTCATCAGCATCAAATTGATATGTCAGATAACCCATATTTTGGACGGGGACTGTGTCGTTAACAATGACTTGTTTATTCAAGAATTACAACATTCTAACTTGCAAAAATACATAGTCTCAGCTACTTCAAATTTATAAGTTTTCTAATAGTGCTTGTTTGTTTTCACAATACAGCCTTGACATGTTTAATTTCTAACATATTAGCGCTTTCTCTGTCTCTCTAAAAATCTGTGAAAATGGTGGGAAAATTTCGTTAATACAGAAATAATCATAATTTGCATTGATTTCAGAGGGATTACGTATGCAAAAACAAAATAGTTTTTTGTGTGTTTTTTTGTATTCCCCTACATTGAATGAGTTATTCTGGAAACGCACATGCGAAGCCAATCTGGTTAAAAGCGTATTTCTTTGCATTAACTATTTTAATTTTATGTATTTCAGTTTTGTTTTCTTTTCTCTAATTAAACGAAACAAAACGCATGTCAACTATTTATTAGCATATAGTACCCGAAATAAAAATAAATAAACACATAAAATTACAAATACAAGAAAAAGCCCAATTAAAAACCTTATTAACGTGAGACTGACGTCCTCTTAATTACCAGGGGGCTGGTACTCATACGATCTCGGGTTGTGCAATGTCAACCGTTTACCAGATCCTGTGATAAACGTGCTTGCCACCGAGACATGCTGAGTCATAAAAACGTGCTTCAGCAGTGTGAATCTATGACCTTCTATAGACCATGGAGGTAATAATCTGATTAAAATAAGATCCTTTATTTTTTTCTATATTTATTTTATTTTGATCTAGTATTCATTCTTTGATAGTTTGTTTTTATGTTTTGGTAATTGCGAAAGCCAACAAGGATCGATGTATGTGGCGATAGTTAAACATATACCACAGTCCCTCTATCCGGAGGGACTGTGCATATACCAAATCACAAGTACGTAACAAAAAACATAAAAAAATACAAAATAAATAAATAAAATACAAGCCGTACAATACATTAGATTTTAATCAGATTGAGACTCATTAGGTCACGTTATTAATTATTACCATACTACGCCAATCACCTGTAAGTCTCAATCCAACACCGTTTCTAGAAGTACATGATATTCAATAAAAATGTCTCCATGTAGCATTGTGTTCCTTTATTATAAAATCCGGCACTTTCTGAACTAGACTGATGTTCAGGTTCAAAAGAATAGAGTTATTTTGGGGAGTCACATAGCCTAAGGTGGAGAGTAATTTTTTGCACGGCGACAGTGCTTCCACAGCTCTCACTGCTGCCAATGTTAGCTTACTTCTCCAGCTTTGGGCTTGTTGTTTGGAGTTTCGACTTGTCCCAAAATCGCCGCCTTTACTCGTCTTTGTGTTATCCTGTAGCCAGTCACGAATACTTGTTGGGAAATGTAATCCTAATGTTTTATACAGACCTTCCGCCGATAATTCTGGGTTCTCCGCCATGTCTTCGTATCTAACGAATGTATATTTGGTGTCGAAATATCCGATATTAGTCATAGTACGTCCAATTATATAATTATCTAACATTTGTTGACAGTATGTGTTTGCAGTCCACATCGTTTGCATATCTAAGTCATCCGAGTCATACTTGGGTTTGGCCCCTCTTTTCAACTTCAACCACGAAGCGATCCTACCACGAGGGTCTCTTATTACGTGCACGAGTTTAGTGTTTAGCGTTTCACCGCGTATTAAATGCAATGCCTCATTTATCTGTCTAACGCGTATGGTTTTAACAGCAATGTGTTTTTTGTTCCTGCATACCTCCCCTAGAGATTCAGCTGATATCGAACATGGTTTCACATTGGAGTGTTTACATTGGAGTGACGGAATATAGCGTAATCTCGACGAATTTGACAAAGCGGAGAGTTCTTGCAGATAACATTGCATGCTTGCAATTTCAAAGTCGCAGTGTAATATGTTTTCTAACATTTGCGAATATAGCGCAGGGAAGACAGCATCCGACATCCCCGATTTCATCGCACATTGTGTTAGAAGAAGGCCCGGTTCAAACACGTAGAAGAAGTCGTCATTGCGATTGAATAATTCTGCTGTAAAGCTGGAACCAGTCCTAAAGGCTGCCAATATAATTATATGTTGCGTCTTGGCACCACTGTCGAGTGTGCCACGATTGAAACTGTTATCGCCATTTTTTGTAAAAAACTGAATGTCCTGGCGTCTTGGATCAAGTATCTCGCTATCATTGCTACGAAACGCAGATATCACAGCATCGCTTACTTCATATGTGTGTTTTTTATCCACCACATTCTGCCAGGAGTTAATCAGGAGACCCATCGCAGCCAGAACTATCGCCGTTACGATGTAGTGCCCAAACTTTTTAACCATCTTCAACGGCATTACGCGGTGTCTCGGTGGCGGCGATGGCGACGCAGTTGATTGCATTTTGTTGTATTAGTAGTCACTGCTCTGAACAAAGTAATCCACTTTACTGTCGAACTACGTCAGCATGACGTCACTTCGTAGCCAATTCATTCTGGTCGTTAGACTTTCATACCAGCAGGAAACATTTGAAACTTCGCTTTGTAAATACAAACGTCGCGTTATGGTAATTTTCCAAATTTACCTATTAACACAAATGTACCATATGGCGCGGGGTCGTTTATTTTGGCGTGTCCATAGAAACATGCAAATCGTTCACAGTCAATATGACAACATGTGTGGACATGTGGTCGATCAAATAATCAATTAAAGGGCGGTGGTCGTCACGTCGCGTCCTGTTCGATGGGGGACTCATAGCGACGTACGCAACGCGTGTAAAGAACCGATTGTTTGTTTACATGAAGCTCGGACAAGCGCTACGCTACGACCACCGCCCGTTATGCATTGCATTTGCAAGTTTATACATCGGTAATCCCAGGCTAGTCTACTGGAGGTATGAACATATCTCCATGGTAACCTCAGTGTATATGAATTATTTATAAGTGGCAAATAGCTGCATAGTAGAATGAGGATGACGTTACGTGTGATTGGTTCAATGCGGACTCGTTAAATACTAATGAAACCCATTAATGCGGTGACAGTTTGGTTTTATGGCACCGCACAATAGAATAACTTTGAGAGATCAGTCTACAAACATTTACGTATAATATGCTGGCATATAAAATATAATTTATTTAGATCATATGTTGTGTATACTACAGTTATATATATATATATATATATATATATATATATATATATATATATATATATATATATATATATATATATATATATATATATATATATATATATATATATATATATATATATATATATATGCATTTTTGCGCAAACACGACCAAGTACCAGTAACCTTGTGATTTTCCTCACAGAATATACATATATAAAAGGCAGAATTTGAAATGCGAAAAAAACTGTCACCAGACAAGCTACTTTCTGATTGGTGTAGCCAGTTATTATGAAGGTTATAGCTCGCAATAATGTCTCAGCTATGGACGGTGAAACGAAATCAACTTGTACTTGTTGATGCGGAATTGTTTCCGCCTCTCAACGTTAGGCTAAAAAAAGGAATATACTAGTAGAAAGCAAGGTGTTCACATGATCGTCTTGTTTACTCTCAAGCAGAGACAGCGAGTCTGCCACTGTGTTCCATTTCATCATGATACACACCGTTTCAGACACAACGATGAAGAACCCGGATGAAGAACGATAATGATACACCGAATTACTGATATATTATGTCTACTGTATTCTAATTCAGATTTTTATCCGTCAATGTTATCAATGAAATGTACTTGTTATAAATGTTATTTCGTGAAACAAATCGATATCTGGCATAACTTAAAATATATGATATGTTACAATATAATATAAAATTCTCGATTGTTTGGTTTTGCAGAAATATGTCTAGAAGTTCTCCTGTCGAAATTTAAAATTGTATTGGCAACACTTCCGTTTTAATATTGACGCTAGGTTAGATGGCCCACAGTAAAACACTGTTACATCTCCTTTGTTCTCTGCAGCAATTGCCTGGAATGCCTGCAAAAAAAAATATACAAAATAAATATTAAATTTTTAATAAACATATCAATTGTCTCAAGGCTGTCATGTTTGCAATAAATAAAACGTCACTATTGTGAATAATATATGTATATGCTTTATGAATATGCTATCAAAAAAAATATCATTTTAATCAACAACATAAATTAGATTATCAAATTAATGGGCATTACCTCATCCCAATCTGGTTTGCCAGGGTTAGTTTTTGTCATCAATCCTGTAATCATATCACGATTTTCCTTCTTATGTATTAGATCAAGCGCCATCTGGAGGCCAAAACTGTCAAGATCGCCCTTGCCGCGTGCTGACGTCATGTACAGATGAAAATCGATAATGTTGTTCAAATTCGATAATTCAGACTGCTCTTGTTCTAATTGGTTCAATAGATTCACGAACCATTCAAATGATGTCTGGCTCCGGTTAATCCAATAAAAATCGACCTGGTGGGAAAATAAAATAATATTTTATTCAATCACAAGGAACAATACAACATCAACACAAAGTTGTTATAACAGTGTTACTGTTACGGCAAATTTATATGATTAACAATAACACTCAAAAATTCAATCGACTGATTACTTCGGATTGTGACACAGTGGCATTGGTGGTTACCTCAAGATTGCAGAATTGTTTTGCGACCAAGGAAATAACCACGTCCTATGTAACTTCACCTGCTTTACCGACTTTCCCTCTAGTAAATTTTACTGTGTTCCCATGAAACTTTAACAACTTTCATGGCGAATTTCTACGCAACTTGATCGACTTTCCACGTAAGTTTGCCGACTTCCTGGGCAACTTTACCGAATATTTACAAAAAAAAACACAACAATTTTACCTTTTTTAGAGTCAGATTCGTCTCTGGCAGTTCTTCCCTCCACGCATACCTGCATTTTGGGCAAACGTTTTTCGTGGATTTGAATTGCTCGTTAATACTCTGTAGAATTGAAGCAAATGGCGTGACGCCAATACCCGCACCGATCAAGACAGCGTGCTGCGAGTCAAATATGTGTTGAGAAGGGGAACCATATGGACCATCAATGTATACCTGCAATATAACAACAATCACATACTGTAAAATCATTTACTTTCACTGGCATTTAATTTTGAGCATACTAGTATTCACCGATTTCGAGTTCATGAACTTGCCATGGAGACAATGAGTTCCATAGTGATTTTACATATTCATGAAGATTTAATTTAGCGATATTTACTGCATATATTTACAATGAAAAGACCGAAATTAAAACACCGTGAATAATTAGTGCCTCTACAGTAACATTAAATAGACTACACGGAGGACGTGGGGGTATTTTTGAGTATCTTTGAATGGAAGTGGTCGTTGCGCTATTCAAGCACGTGATATGAGTCCCATATGAACAAAGATGGTGACCTTGCGTAGCGCAGATCACATTACCTCAACAGGGACGGTACGTTGGATAATTGGAACCATCAACGAAAATTTCAAAAAGTCGAAGTTGGTATTTAGTGCACATCGCGTTCAGATCAAAACTCGCGTTCGTGCTCACCACGCGTTAGATTGTGTGGATATCAGTGTTTTTTTTGTCAACACAAATCTCGCGCATGCGTGGCGCGACGACCACCACACTTTAAATATGTTTGCTTGATATTGCCTATTGATAAACAAAGTAGAGTATGGCTTATCGAAAAATGAAAACGTTGTATAGCAGTATACATTGAATAAAATAACGAATACGGGGCTTATGTGCGTGTACCTCGAATTACCTGTACACATAAAAAAACTCAGGCCGCTGGCGCATGCGCAGTTGGATTTTTCGTTATTTCACCAATGAATACTATTTGTATTATTATAGATCTCACTATTTTGAAATACTAGTAGTCAAAATTATTCGTAGTGCCTCTTTGATGATATTTTGAAATGGAAAACTATATATATTGATATGTTTTCTGTTAGCAAAGACAAAAAAAGTTGACCTCTCTGGTTAGGGGTAGCGTAAACAAATCTCGCCAACACTTTGTTTAGTTTTTAAGATTAAACATTAAGAAAATTAACGCAGTGGATTAACCAAAACAAGACATGAATCTATCGATATAAAATTAACTAACTTCCAACTCAGTGTCACTGTCCTCTTTTTGAACAACACCGGACATGGTTTGTAGCGGAGGTGACGTAGAATGGATATCCAATAAGTCAAACACTATCCTATCATCGTCGTTCTCATTGGCAGTAGATCGGTCACGTGGATTTATGTCGCAGCGTTTTTCATCTGCAATGAGTACATTCGGTAAACTCATATTATCTTCTATATCTAATATTTGCAATTCCATGGCATCCAACTCACTTAGGATATCGACAGTTGTAATACTGTCTTTCTTTGCCCACGTGACATCATTACTCGTCGGTGATGGACTGGGCTGTGTGTCACATGCCTCCCTCACAGAATAATATTTGTGGAGTTTCTTTGTCCAGTTTCCAACAGCTCTGATGTGTAATGATATAGTATCTGCGAAATAGAACATACATTATTTATTTGGTTTTATGTACAAAAGCTAAAACGATGTCTGTAGAATATACGGATAAGTGAATCAGGCGTTTCTGGCGCCAACAACAACAACAGAAACTACCGGTAACATAAAAGAAAAAGCTGTACATTATATTTGTCTTCGGTTAGACGGATGACGTCATATTTCTTACCTAGTTGTTGAGGGGCACTACTGATCGTGAATGGATGCCATTCATATTTAGCGATCCGTGGAATATTGATATAAACATATTCCCCACACTGAAAATTGAAATGCGGTGGCCTCTTGATCCGAAGATGTACTACCTAAGAAAATAAAATAGGATATATATGTTATAATGAAAACGTAATACTAGTAATATGGGTTCTTCGTGTTACATCCGGGCATTTTCCCGAAAACTTGCGCGTCGTCGCTGTAGCTCAGTGTTAGACTGGCACAGTCTGGGCGATTCATTTCTTTTTAAATTTAAAATTAAATAAAAAAAAAAATAGCGAAATGGAGGTGTTAACGCAAAATCCCCTGTAACCGCGAAATCACCCAGACTGTGGTGGTTTTCCGGTTCATCCCACCTTTCGCAAAACTATTTTTATCCATTTTTTTTTTAAATCACCACAGCTGGGCCACTCTAGCTTAGTTTGTATGTGTACACTTCTTTTGTATGAGTGGCACGCTCGACACCTTTATGATCTGTGGTCGTTCATTATTGAAGAGTAGGTTTATGGGAGATTTTACCATATTCTAGATAAAGTACGACTACACAACCAACACAGTGTCGATTTTAACGACATAGACCACTTTTCCGGAAATAGTGAGACTGAGGTGTAAGCACGACGCCCGCTTTTGTCATGGTGCAAATAACTTGAAGACGAACATGTTAGTCTATTGATTTTCGGTAAAATGGAATCTTATTGTAGCCACGTTGATTGGTAAACCCACAAGCACAATATCACGCGTGCAAGTTTACTTCACACCCCGAAACGACTTCCGGGAAAGTGGTCTATTGCGACCCCCACCCCCACCCCATGTAAGTCAATTTGACGTCACAGGAACGCCGCGTCACTAGAGGGCACAGTCTACAGGAATAATGTACATCACAATAAACACACATGATGTATATACAAGACTTACTTTAGATGGCAGAGTCTTCGCCGTCTTGATGTATGTTTTACCGTAGTTTGATCTCTTTATACACTTGGTACGCAGGATTCGTTCCATTACATACAGTATACCAGGAAACAGAAACCATATCCAGAAGTAAGGCGCATGCGCAATCAGTACTGCCCATAGTAAAAATATCAACTGATGAGTCCAGTAGAAAAGCTAGAATAAATACAAAAAAATAGCACTGTAAAACCATTAATTATCACTATATTGATGTTTTGAACAATTTCACTATGTTTTAATTTCACGAATTGGTCAAAGAAACAATGAGTTTTATTGTTATTATACATGTTCACGTAGATTTAATTTACGGATTTTACTCATCAGCGAAAATATAAAAATTAAGACACAGTGAATAATTAACGCATTTACAGTATCTGCTTATGTGTATAAAGTGTGCGTTGGGAAATTCGTGATTGACCTTTGACCCTTACCTGGAAATAACCGTTTCTCCTGACGAATGGTAATGAACACGCCACAATGATAATTAAAATAATAACCAATAGCAGCCCAGTAAGATTTGCCAAGTTATCATTCCATTTGAAACCTGTCATAAATAAGTAAAGATTTTGTAATTACTCGCTGTGACCATCGTCAGAATCGCACGGTCCCGTGTCTTCGACCTATAGGCCTCTGTTTAGAGGCTTGGCCGAATAAACTTAGACCTTGGCTAGTGAAGATGGCTGTGAAATTCGAACACGAACCGCGCTTTTAATTGAGTGGTTCGTCTTGTAACTTCATTAGTGTAGACGAATATTAACTCATTGGACATTAAATGGCTGATTAAAGCGGGGAGTCGTCACCTGCGCATGCGGCAGAAGGCATTGTTTACAAACACGCGTCTACCCATGAGTCTTTGCGTTTTTAGCGTGGGTTGTTGTCGTCGCCTGGGACTCAATTCCCGCGCTTGCGCAGCTGACGACCCTCCCGCTTTAAATTGGTCAACTTCTTATCGTCCAAGCGATAATTAATAAGTGATCAATTATGAATAATTATCTAATATACTACTCACCAAGGTTTAGAAGATGTGACACTGTGTGGATAATACTAAGTATTACAATTATCCAACCAACCATCTTATGTAACATCACGTGGTCGTCTAATGGAAGATAATATCCTAGCATTGTACGGCGTAGCCACGTGAGGCATTTCCTCAACATTAATATGACAATGAACATAGTGTTGAAACTTAGACACCTTCCTGCCAAAAATGAGTTATTTCAAGAATTACTGGCATGAGAACTTTTTAGCAACTGAACGGAAATCACTTGTCAGTTGAAATCACGTTGATTATCTTTGACTTACCAGATCCTTTGGCAATTGCAATCCAGACGTCTGAGGGCGCTCCGTAATTCTGATAACCTGCCTCGGCAAACAACGCCATATTGAGAAGAACGTAGCAAGCGAGAAACGCGACGCACTTCTGATTGTCTCCAAGGTAACGATAAATGAATTTGAACACAGATGGCGTTTTATTCTTCTGCTGCTTTTTGGGGGATGGGTTCAGCCAGCTTGTTGCACTATGGACGGAATTATGATTATATATATATATATTACCTCAATCACCTTTTAAGTCGAGCATCTGTGACGTCAATATGACGTGCAGATGTGTAAGCAGGGCATTACAGCTCCATGGTGTAAGTAATGTCGTTCATAACGACAATTCTGGTTCATTCTTTACTATTTTTGTTTTCATACATCTAAGTTAGTCATTTTGAATGACCTCAGATCAAAACAATCTGTTACGTCACTGAAATAATTTGTCGCTGGAGGGCGCTTATAGCGAAGGTCTATTCACATCTTGAACGAAAGAAACGGTTTTTAATTCGCGTACATGATTAATTGTACGTACCTAGTAGTTAAATTGTCTAATATCTCGGGATATTTTTCTAATTGTACTCGAAAATCTTCAAACGTGATTACACCAGTGCCGTTGCGATCGGCGTCATTAAACAAGACGTCGGTCAACGTGTCTAGCTGTTCACTTGTACATTTAACACCGCTGTCTTTCATGCTCGATAATAATACAGTACGGAGTACATTCCAGTCAATTACATCATTTCCTGTTAGAGACAGTGTGAGAAGATCCATAAGTAACTTTATATACACGAGAGTGCGGTTAACGCCCCGGGGTTCACGCACCGCGTCCCGCCACGCTAGAAGTCGCGTGAATGGTCGCAACGACGTAATATTCGCTAAAAAGGCTGTTTCCCTTCTATATTGCACCATAATGTTAAAAGTTATTAACATTTATTGCTTGTTATAACAACATTTTTAAAAATGTACACTTCTAAACGAAGTGAATATTCTTAGATCATTATTATGTAGTTGCTTTTTATGTATTCAATCATTGTTACACATGAACACACGATGCATTATACCACAGTCCCTCAACACCGGAACTGTGATTATTCATACTTTCAATTTTGTATACGTCATATGAGCCCCACACCGAACACGAGACGTTGGGTGACGCTTCAATCTAATAAGACCCCCCCCCCGCGAAAAAATAATTGGGAGGCGTCGCCCCTCCATAATCAACTTGAAGTTGAAACCTTTTGTGTCAGCAAAATTAGCCTCTCAAAATGCAGGAAATAGCGTTTCAGAGGGTATAGATTCCATTTTTTTAAGGAGGGCATGCCTTTCTAGAAAGGTCGCTCCTTCGGCGCGAGGTTGGTGAGCAATCTCTGACCACTAAAAAAAGGTCTGAGCCAGAATGAACAAAGAAAATGTACACCTACCGCTAACATCGTAGACTTTAAATAGAAAGTTTAACTTGTCTGTTTTTGTTCCGTAATAAAGTCGATTTATTGCGTACAGTAGATGCCTTGTATTCACTCTACCAGTATTGGTGTTGTCATAGAGACTGAAGAAACGCTTGGCAAAGAATGACTGAAACAAAAGATATGAAATTCAAATTATTTAGCAAAAGATGTATTATTAAAATATCAAAGGCTAATAAATCCATTGATAGTGTTAAAAATACAATAGAGAAGTTGTTGGTGTTTTATATTTTTAATTTTAAATTGTTTTTCATGTCAATATCTCATACGATGATTTTAAATCTTGCAACAATACGTCGTATTTAAGGCGGCATTGACGTCATGCCGAAATACCAAGTTTCGATTACATCGATGTGATATCGAAACACATTCCCCTTGAATGCATTTGGTTGGGCCGTAACTGACTTTTCATGCATATGATTCTTGGTGAGGGCATGGAGCTTTGTTTTTAGCTCTATGGTGAGGGTCACCATGTATTTTGAAATATAAATGCAGTTATATTGTTTATGACTTTTTTATGTTTGTTAAATAAGTATCAGATACAGAATAATGTGGATATAAATGAACTATAAAAGGTCTTAGTGTGTAGTGTACAAAGTTCTAAGACGCAAAGCGGTTTACTTAAAATAACTGACCTTTTTCAAATGCAGAGCTTCTTTGAAGTCCAGAAAGTCGATCATTTTATCTTCTTTATCTCCTCGCACACCAAATAAATAGTGAAACCATGACAACCATTTTTCTTCTTTTGACAAACTGGGGAAAACAAGAGGAGGTTAATAATAACAATAACAAAATAACAAATATGACTATACATAATATTATTCTCTTGTCACATTATTTACAAACACTACCAAATCGAAACTTACAAACTGATTACACGTAAGCATGATACAATGTCCACACAACTCAAATAACCACTTCCGTGGGCATCCAATATTTTAAACAACTTCTTGGCACACTGCAAAAAACACAAAACATAAGTAATTATTAAAGGGCAGTAGTCGTATCGCCACGCATGGGCGAGATTATGGGTCTCATATAAACAAAGATGGTGACTTTGACTGTTGCGCAGATCAACATGTACAAACTGAGACGTTACGAAACTTTAATTAGGTACTTTTTAGGTGGTTGGAAGGTATCGAAGGAGTCACCGGTGGTAATTAGTGTAAGTCGCGCCCAGGTCAAATCTCATATTGTGATTCTCATTAAAAGAGCGCATTGGATTGTGGGGTAATCAATGTTTATCAACACAAATGTCGGACATGCGCAGCGAGACGACTACCGCGCTTTAAACATTCAGTGCATGCGCGTCATTGTAAAAAAAACAGCCTCTTTACGGCACCTTGTTATCACACGAGGAGATAAAAATATTTGTTGTACTTCTACTACCCAGTAATATATAAATCAAGTTAAAGACCTGCATATGGCATAGAGAGGTATTCTGTAAGTATTCCGTATTTAAAATTGTACAAGTAACCATGTGTATACCACCACAGTCACTCTCCTAGTAGAGTGGCTGTGATACCACTTACCTGACTGGTCTTTATGGTATCTCTAAAGCTCTTCATGGAAATTTCATGATTTTCTCCGCACACATTTTTAAATAATTTGTAAAACCAGTCTACATCTTGTTTCTGTTTTCCTTTACTGTAAATAATGTTGGATGAGAATGAATTGAGCTTACTTTTATATATAACAAAGACTTTACAATTGATTATGTTTCAATTACGCATGCGCAGTATTGCATAATTTCAATTTACATCAATACTACACAGTAATACCGCGATAGCACCGCTTACCTGGACAGTCTATAGAGTGCTCCTATCAACTCGTGAAAGTACATACTGCCGCCATTTTGTCCACTGAATATAGTATATAGTTGATATGCCAAATCCTATAATGAAAGTTACGGTAATAGTGAGTGGTTATTTATGGAAATTGCATTAGTCATTTGTGGTGGCATTGGTCGCAGATCATATGTTGCTGATTGTCTTTGTTACATTATTTGGTATATTGTAAATGTTTTCTCCAAACACAGGGTAAAATGACTACGTATATTCCAAACTGACATCATGAACTTTCATTTGTTGTTGTGAAATAGCAATTTAGTCACGTGGTAATGACATCACGTCATAATAGCATACCACGTGTTTCCGGTTGTCAGAAAGTACACTTATGTATACTGCTGTGCCGCCCATAGCCGAACGCATACTCTCCCGAACGCGACGATTCAATGTGCCACTGAATACAAAAAAATGTATGTATCAGAAAAAATCACCCTCTTCATAGCTTCTCCTGCAAAGTGCATCAACTTTGACTGCGGGGGAAACATGAAACAGTCAATTCACCCTCGTGTTATAGGCTTTACGGTATCAGCAAGGCGCGTCGACACTTCTGAACAAACATCATCTAAGTCTAATTAGTTTATATCGGCATGTCACAGGTCAGATGCACACGTAATGCTGTGTTCTCCCAGGAAGCTCCCTGGTTCTCCCAGGGTATCTTCGGGCATGGCGGTTTTACAGTGTTCAAACTTTCAAGAAAACAATAAAAGTTGTGATTTTTCTAATCGATTTTATTGTTTCAAAATAGCTACTGATTGTTATGTCATGCTGTCCAAAATTCCCTAGAAGACCACTGTGACGCCTACATTAACTGCAACACGGTTAGTAACCGTGACTGCAATAACGGTCTTAGGACGAGAATGTAGTTTTCATTTTAATAATACATGTAAATATTGGTAGCAACCGCTAGCGTGTGCTGTCCCATTATACTAGAAGGACTGTGGTATGTTGAAGAACGTGGATTCGTGGTTTAATACCGAAAATGACAAATAAAGTAACGTAATTGTTCTCAGTGTGATACTGGTTGCCTTATTTGACAACAACGGCTTTCTACTAGCCCGGAATTCTACGGGGTGGTTACCAACACACCGTGGAAATGATTTGACAAATTTGGAAAACAATCCTCATAAAATATTACATGGCGTAACATCGGTCCGGAATTATGGGAGTTATACAGAAGAGCAACGCTACATTCCCCAAAAAAGTCGCGACATGTTTTGCACGAAGTCCCGGACTTGCGAGGGAGGGTTGGTGTGATTACCCGTATTGCACGGCAATTTAGTTTACCGTACTCTCAGAGTACTTGGAACTTACCTCTGATAGCGAGGTGGCTCGGTCCACGAACTCCCTTTCTTTTATAAATCTTGACTCTCTGGTATTTAAGAAACGTTCCTCAAACCACGTCAATGCGATCGTTGTAGAGTTCTGTACGAAGTCTGGTACAATTTCGATAACTGCGTTCATAGATTTTGGTTCCATCCCTGATCGGTGATATATGAATGTTACGTAACGATTTTACAGTCATTCGGTGAATTTCATGTATTCTATATTGGAGCGAAGAAGCGAAAATCATCTGGTATTTACGTTGCTACCATCTGATATGTGATCTATTAGCACGATAACGTAGTTTTCAAGGAAACCGTTGGAAAGAAGTGTGAAACGTGTACGTCATACCGGGGTCCAAACACTCGAATTTATAACACCTTATTCATACCCTATCTGTCGACGTCGTTTATTTTTTAATCGTTGCTGTCTACTTTAAGTCAATATTGTAAAGGAGATAAGGCACGTAATCCAAACATTTGTTGATTTCTTAAACTCAACTGAATGGAATTATTCAGACTGTCGGCGACACTGTGTCTCCGGTAAAACAATTGAAGCTTAATTATGATGGCGCCGACACTACCGAGGTTCAGGGAGCTGTAATGAGAGGGAGCTGTAATGAGAAGGAGACTGGACCAATTCTAATCCCCATTAACGCCCTTTGTTTTAAAGACTGTAATCCCTTATAAAACCATTGTGTACGATTCCTTTGTCCCGTGTGATCGACGCCGCGGAGAACGTCCCTGATTTCACGCCCACTGAACTGAATAGCACTTGACGAGTCACGTGCACAGTGCGCAGTTAAGGTTGAAGGTTATCACTCATTACAGCTCCCTGATAATATTAGCACCACGGATTTAATTATTAGGGATTCGTCGCTTCAAAACTGGGCTGGAGATTTCATGTAAAGAAATTTTGTGAAAAAAAAGAAAATTTACGCGACTGCATAGTAAATGTAAGGAGGGAATGTATATCGCCAGACATATAGAAAATAAAATATTTAGAAAAAAAAAATTAAACCAGTAATGAATCACATTCTCAGTGTGTGTTTATGAAATTTGGTTTGCTTCACGGTAACCTGACTTTGCCATTTATACACTCACATAATATTTCATTTATTGAACAAAAAACAAAGGAGAGTATGTATGCAACCCAACACATTGTCCGCGTAGCTAAAACAGATTTTCAATGTGACATACTCCCTTCCGGGTTTCTAACGCAATTTTGGCATTTTTATATATTTCGTAAATTTCTAACGAGATTTAGAACAACCATATCCGTCAAAAACTTGACCAATCACAACGACTTAGCGGACGAATGACAGTAAATCGGCCAATGATTGAATGATACAAATACACTCATGGGGTACACTGATGGGCGTTACCATTTTTTTCTTCAGCCAATGAAAGCGTCTTTTATTTTTTTGAATGCAGCGCGAGGCTCTTCCGAGATAATTTTTTTTTTATAAATTCCCGTTCATGCCTTTATACGGTCATGAAAAAGCACTGGGCAAAATCGTTGATATACGATTGTATACGCAGATATACATTTTGTGTATATTCACGGTATACGTTTAGTATACGCAGATATGATTACGTATACAAATCGTGGAATATACGTACATATGCGCTACGTATTTTTATGGTTTCTTTCACACATGCCCGCCTTGGGTGGCACGCAGCGTATACGTACGTATTTTACGTGCATTCTCGTAGTACAATTAACGTTGTTTAAACGAAGTCTGTATATTTACGCATACGTGGAGTATACTGTGCGCGTGGAATTGTCCGGTTTTATTTGGGATCGCGGTCGCCAGTACTTATAATAAATAATTACCGGAACTGTCGACTCACATGGCGTCTTGAAACGATCTAAAAACGTCTCCTGTTTTGCCGAGTACATGTAATTGAGAAATGCCTATGTACAGGTACAATTTAGAAACGGTTGTTACTAATTTCTAAATTAAAAAAAAAAACATTTCCTGACTGAAGTGCACCATCGCTTTGATAATAACGTGACGTCTTCATTTGTCTCACTATACACTGGTGAATTCGAACACAAGACAGGAAATTGCACAATACGTTGATTAATTGCAATATCATTCGCAAGCCTGAATGAATGCGAACAATACAGGTGTGAATATTTTGGCGAGTGTTAAAATACTTTCCATTCGGGTCGTGTGAGTGTTTCTCGGGGCCGCTTGTGGTCTCATACACGTGAATGTTGGCCGATCGGCATTTTGGTAAGAATAGCCACAAAGTCCATACCAAAAAAGTGAAATGAATTCTCACTGAGAGACATGTAACAAAATTGGTCGAATTTGCTGTCATCGCCATTTCTAGGGATCGTTTGATTACGGAGTTTCATTTCTATTCCATTTACCATCGTACGCTGCGTTATTTTCAGAATACGATCTATATCACCACAGTCACTCGGAACACATACAGTGAACAACGCTAAATATCGCATTTTCATTTCAAACAACTATGGATATTTCTGGCTAGTACTCTTTGCAGTGACGTTTCAGATTTGCGAACACAATTCTCATTGTCTTCGTTGAACCATAGACAGTCTATGGTTGAACCTGCTATGTGGTACTTGGCAACATATTAGGAACTGTGTAAATGTTTGTGAAAACTAGACTGACGATTCATGTTTTAGTGCATTCACATCACGTGATATTGATTGACATCAGTTAATTATTCATGCTTAGCAGCGCAACGGTTTACCGGTTCATGTTTTTTTGTACCTTTATTCAACAAAATCTTAATTTTAACTTTAATTATTGTCATAAATACAACATTGAATAACTGCAGTGATATTCATAGCCACATACATCTACTGTTTTCTGCAGCGAGAATTGCAAAGAAATAATTCTTATTGTTTAGAAGCCTATTTGTATTTATACTTGGGTCACGACGATCCTTTTCCGAATCTGTCTGTAAACTTGTATTTTGTTATCAGGTTTCATTTATAAATTTAAATAAATGTTTGTCTCTTACTATCATTTGAATTCCTGAATACATTTTACTAGAAATTTTCCATAGTCTATGGTGTACGTGAGAGATACTCCAATGGTGCAGTCTCTCGTTCGGGTATATATATTCATTTCATCTTTGTGGTAGAGTGTCCCACAATTCTTTGCGTGAACAGGCGTCCGTAGAACACTGTCCAAAATAATGAGGGCGCAATACACTGGTTGGACGTTATCATTATGGGCTGAGTTGGAACCGTCGTCACTAACAAATTAAACACTACGTTTTTAGTACGTACAGAATAGTAAAATAACAAATATCTATATTACTGGTGGAAATAAAATAATAGTCGAACATGATGAAACTGTGAAATGTCGAATTTCGCAATCGCACACCACTACTAACAAAATGCTATACGCTAACGTGACTGAAGTGATGAGCCCTTTTGAAATCAGTTACGTAATTGTTGCATTAATCCAGAAACAAGATGTCCCATTTCCATCGTAGTTGTCGTTGGTCTGACGTTCAGCGTTCAGGCTGATCTCAATCCCCATCTCATCTTCACCAAGTCAAAGTTTATTCGGAAGTTTTGATAGATCTCGCCCACAGTCTTCAAGCATCTCGGATCACCAACATTATGCGATCTTTAGTTTACAACAGTAAATCGTTTGCGCAAGGAAGTCATGGCTACATCAAAACAAACAGAAAAAAGCGTGCTATTTTAAAAACCGAAACCAAGTCACCACAAGAGAATAATATCAACCCTTTTAGAAGTTCTGAAAATCAGCGTGTACGGATTGACCCTGCAGTATTTGTGTAAGTTGTGTTTAACTTTCAGTCGATGTAGCGTGTCTAGCTGTGTCATTCCTCAAATTGACAAAGGGCTCAGGCTGTTCAGCAATTAACCGACACAGCCTAGTGTAAAGTGGGCGTTAGACTTGCATAAAGGCTCTTGTTTTATTTTATTATTAAATAAAATATGGTAGTGTATAAATGGCGATAGCGGTAACCCAACTTTCGTGGTAACCCGGCTCTCGCCATTTACACGCTCCCACTACCAACAAAGGAGCTACCACGCGATACTCGAAACGTTGCCTGAACCAATCACAAACGAGAACAGACAATGAATTTTCGGATTAACACCTCTGTTTTCCCCCGCGCTGACCAACGTTTCCCCACACTAACGAAAAAATCTGTTGTCTTCTACTGACTTCCTGTAAGCAAGTGTGGGTGGATGTAGCCATATAGCACTAATACTTCATACCAACTTGCATTTTAACAACAGTTTTATGTGGCATAATATTTGAGGCAAACATTTGAAATCACGGGATATGACCATTGCAATTATTTTTTTCACGCTGTCTTATTTATATTTTTTTAATTTTTTCTTGAATGTGTCAACGTTTGTTCCATCTACAGCTCGCGTGCATTTTTTATTCTTGGTGATTGGCTTGCGTTTTGTTAACAAATTTTTCACCCCTATAATTTTAAATATAAAATACATAAGTTGTTACTACAATGATTAGCACGTTTTGATTTCGATCGGGAGGTAGGTTTGAATCTCATTGCCCACTGTTGAGTCGGTAATATATTGAGTAAAAACTGTCCAGGTCACCAAACATTATACCGGTAGTACAACACCTTTTCCTATTCAAATTTGCTTGACAAATCTCAATTAAACTGTTACATATTCTATTTTAGGTACTGTTACCAGAAAATGACAGCTTGGAAAAAACAAATAAAGAACCAAGAAGGAGATGAGTAAGTGTTAATTTATAGTTTTTATAATTTTGAATTCGTTTTATTCAAGCTTGTTAAAATAGCAGTAATAATAAATATAGTGTTAGTTATAAATAACATTTCTATCATTTAAGCTGGCAGAATGTCGGGAAAAGAAGTTAAAGAGGAAGAACAAGAGATGTGGGAGATGGTGATGAAAGTTGTGGACATTATGATGTCAGATGAGGAAGACGGCGAAGAAGATCGGAAAGGAATGTTCATTGTGAGGTCTCCGACATTCAGGTCATGGCACTGAACGACTTGATTTTGGATTAAGACAACCGAGTGGCAAGGAGGCAACCGATCCGCATGCTCCAGAAATAAGTAGGACCACCATGTACCTGTCAAACCCCACGTGATTGCCCTAAGTTTTGATGACCAGCGTGGTCTTTTTCTGATTCCTACCCAAACTCAAACCCTTTCAATATTTTTAGCTTATAACTGGAATTTTATTTCTTTTGTTTCATTGAATTTATAAATTACTTGACATTAAATGCATTAATTGTTGAACTTCGTTATTTCTGTTAAAGAAGTCCACTAAATTTAAACCACTTGAAATGAACTTATTTTTCACCTTCAATTAAATTGGAATTAAAACCCCATATGATTTATTTATGTATGTCGAGGAAGATTTGTGTACTTGTAAGTGTGTGTATTGTTATTACAAATAAATACTAAATCACTTGAATTACAAATGTATGTCTTTTATTCCCACCTTTGCAATTGCAATTACCCAAAAACAACTCCTCAATATTAATTAACACGAAATTGCATTAGTTGCAATGTGTTATCGTTGACCGTAGATCTACTGTAAACGTTATTTCCGATTATGAACTGTTCACGTTGCCCTGATCCTACTTGTGTTGAACATCGAGTGGCCAAATATTTCATTGTGAATCACCTCCCACGTTTAATTTCCTGTGGTATGCGATCTAGTCTGATGCAAGTCAAGGGAGAACAGTCACTTGTAACCTACAGATAAAGAATGGGTTAATGTCTCGTTGCTGGTCCTGTGTTCATAAAAAAAACGTCTGATCACTGGGATGGCCATGGGTGTGGCAATAACCATTTCTTTATCTTTACATGTATATGACTGTAACAGGAGCTCGTGATATTGCTAGGTTGTTGTATTGTGTTTATAAATAAATGTGTTGCGGTAGCAAACACTAGTAATATTATCGATACTTTATTTATAAACAAAATACTAGTACCTAAAAAAATTACAAGCACGTGCGGCGCCCAAGAACCAAATTACTACGTGAATGATTAACCGGAAATGAAGCATGACCTAAGATATATGACCTGTATGCAAATGTTCCTGAAAAATCAGCCAATAGCATGCCGAGTATACGCAAAATATACGTAGATCTACGCCGATGTGTGCACTGGTTTATTGCGTGACCGTATACTAGTACGCTACGTATACGTCGATCTGCGTCAGTATTAACTCTGTGCAGTGGTTTATCACGTGTCCGTATATACTACGTATACGTAGGAATACGTTAGACAGCATTGTTCTGCATTAGGTCACCGTCCCTCATTGAGGGACGGTGGTTGAATGTACGAGTGCGCCGACCAACGTGTATCTTCGAATATCGGGAATATACGCGTGCGAATACGCTAATGTACCCGCCGTATACCAACGATTTTGCCCAGTGAAGAGTATTATTGTTGTAAATGTCGAGTAGACTCGGATGTTAATTTTATAATTGGTCGAAGCAATATGGCCCGTATCACACCACAATGTTACCATGTTGTGTCCCAAGTCCCTCCACATCGTAGAGTTGTGGGTTTCTCCCTATAAAAAATAAACTAGTCAGAGAAAAAGACCTGCTGTACATTACCGCTTTTGAATTATGTTCTGCAATATATCCTTCTTTGCTTTCTGAAATATGCTACTATACAATGGGCTTTGTTTTTGACTTTACCGTTAATGGCATAACAGAACCGACCATCGGGGATAGAAAACATGAGATATATTCAAAATAGCAAGGCGTTTCAGGTACAATCCGTTATCAGGTCGACCATGGAGATAAACGGTCCGGCATTCATACGTGAGTTAAACAGTGGAGTGAATAATAGGGAATTATAACGAACACTGAATCAATCAAAACGATATAGAGAATGCCGGAAAATGAATATTGGTTTGTTTGTGTATGATTCACTGTCCTGTTTGTTGACGTATGGTATTGTCACCAGTGATTAGGGTTACAGCTGGGATTCTAATCTAGGTACCGCAATGCGGCCTAGTAAATGTTTAGCGACTGCATGGGTAATGCATCTTGTGTGCTGTTCCCCAATACAGGGCAACGAGTACAGTACATTTGATTTCAGTGAATTTATTCTAGGAACTGTGTTTTTATAAAGTACACAAGATTGGATGATATGCAAGAAAATGATTATTTAATGTGTAGAGCACCTGATTGACCTTTTATTCATCGGTGTTGAAAACATGTTTAAAAGTGTAGTATAGTCAATTGCTCGGTGAAATACCTGTTACTGAGCTATGATTTGGTTGTACGGTCCAAACAGTCTTTTATGTTGGTGGTGGTAAAAATGTCACAGTGGAAATACCATAGGTAGAAAGATATGTTCCAACTCTAATCTTAGTAAACAAACAGTTTGTTTTTTTGGTCTACCAGTGTTCGGAGTTCGGCGACGATTGACACACACGGTTTTTTACTTCTCCGAGCGTATCCTTTTTTCAAGGAATATAGCTTTTGTCATGACAGAAAGTCTAATAACTGGGATGGTCATCGGGTTATATTGATATCTAGATTGCCGTCTAGATTCAAAACAAATTCTCAAAATATATTAATTCTCAAGCGATTGAGAGGGATGTTATGTTCGGCACTTGGGAAAGAGTTTCTTTTGTACCTCCACTAACCCTAAGCTAACTTTAAGTCCCACTCACATTTCCAATTTCAAATTGTATATTTATTTTCAAAGTACGTGTGAAAGGACCACTTTCACAATAAGAATACTAGTAGTATAGTCTAATAGTCTAACAAATACGGGAGCAAAAATAAAAGCAGCTGGTTATTTTTAATATTGTTTTCTCTGATATTGAAACAGTATATATGTGTACGTACCCAATATGTTCGAAATGAATGAAATAGACGTTGTCATTTCCTTTTAGTGTAAATTTGTTTCACATTGCAAGCCTAATTGAAAGTACGATGGCGCAAGTACGAAAAGTTTTACTTTCTGCCCTTGGCCATGTGCGAAAACACCACTGATAATTTTAAACTCAGAAAGAAAATTCACATGAGCAACTACAACTACCGCGAACCCCGAGTGATGACGTCAGTGGGATCTACCGTATTTGATTCGATCATATCGGGCATGCGCGGTGACCTCTACGCACGTTTTGTATGTGGCACACCGATGCGAGGTCGTAGGTAATAGGTGCATCTTTCGTGGGAGTTTATTTCATTGTTTCTTTCAACATGGATAACCAATTCTTGATGATGAGTTTCACGGTGCTTTTCGCCGTTGTTGTCAGGTGGATGATTTCGCTCAATTCGTATTCTGGTAAGTACGTAACCACGTGGTGTAATTAATTTATGTCGTGTTGGTGTTTTGCACCCCTCCATGATTACATGTACATGTACATGTACTGACCACGGTTAGTTAACGGTACAATTATTTGCATTTAAGCTGCAGTCAAATTATGTCATCGCCGACCCGACCCGACCCGACCCCACCCCACCCTGCACGATACGAGGCAAATACGGTAGATTTCCGAATACTAGTAGACTTGGGGCAACTTAGATCGCCAGGCCTCTGTGATAATTAGGGGCTGACCATATTAATCACAGGGGGGTGGCTGAAAGACTTCTTTTTTTTTTAAAAAGAGAGAAAAATAATTGCATTCAAGAAAAATAAAAATGCAAAACACAGCGACAAAAAAACTGTATCAGTCACACTCTTTCAGTCACCTCCCATTTGCACTTATGTAATCTAAAACAAAGTCATAGTGACTCGTTTCAGAATAAGCAGTCATGTATTAGAAATAGAGAAGGGTAGACATTCCCAACCTAAAACACCTTTAGAAACAGGATCCCAGATCAAAATTGAAAATGAAGAACATTTCGTTATGGAATGTCTTAGGTACCAAAGAGAAAGACAAAAGTTATTTAATAATATCAATACTCCAGAAGAATTAAAAAGTGATGACCAGATATTTATATATATTATGAGTTCAAGAGAAGACATAATAATAATAATAAGATAAGTTGGGGAATACTTGTACAAAATATTTGAAATCAGAAATAATAACTGACATTTTACTTTAGTATTACCTGTATATGTATTGTACTTTATTACTAACAATAACATGTTATTGCTGTCAACCAATGGAAACTATTTTTAAAGATGCAATAAACTCATTATTTTTCTTATTAAAATTATTTCAAATTTATCCACCAGTCAGGATTGTGGATGGGGATGACATTGACTGGAACATTACTGTGGGACGAACAACATAATTTTACTTAGTCATACCATATGAACTAATGACACAGTCTACACATGTATACTAGTAAATGAAATACAATAATACACATAATAGATAATAAAATTTGTCTTGTAGAAAAGAATTATGAACTTAATTTGTATGAACTGTTGAATATATGAATAAAAATTTAATTGTTATTCAAGCATATCTGAATATTTGCAAAGAGAGATTTTCATTTGACTGTTATATTGCTTGAATTAAATTTAACACTTTTGAATATTGTTCAATAGATTCACAAAGATTCCCCTCTTCATCCCAGTGAATCATCAAATATTTCCCATAATTCATATTCAGTAGTCCCATATGTGGTTGCTAGATTATCACAGTTGTCATGTGATGTTGTGTCATGTTCCATATGGATCCAATGCTGCATGTACAACATGTGTAAAATAAAACAATTGCTTAAAAAGCGGTAGTCGTCCCGTTGTGCATTTGCAACATTTGTGTTGATAAACATTGATTTTCCCACAATTCAATGCACTCTTCAAATGGAAATCACAAGTATGAGGTTTGACCTGGGCGCCACTTACACTGAATACCACCAGTGACTCCTTTGATACCTTCCAATCACATGAAAATTACCTAATTAAAGCTTGGAAACGTGTCAGTTCGTACTCGTTGATCTGTGCAACAGTCAAAGTTGCCGTCTTTGTTTATATGAGACCCATATATCTCGTGCATGTGTGGCGCGACGACTACCACCCTTTAATACAGGATTGAGAAATGTCATTAACGCGTGATTGTTTTTACATTGTAGGTGCAGGTACACCACCGATGTTTGGGGATTTTGAAGCGCAGCGACACTGGATGGAAATCACGCATAATTTACCAGTGAAACAATGGTAAGGACATCATTTCATTGCTTACCAATATGCATCAAAGACAAAAAAAAATGTTTAACCATGAGCAGGGCTTGAACTTCAGTATTCTAAGAGCATCTAATTTCAAGGCCAAACTTTCTAAAAATGCCTTGAACTGACTGAAATTGTTAAAGGGGAACCTTCCAAGCCCAGGGATTGCACCAAAGAATCATTGGACACTATTGTTTGTGTTGTTTACAAAGTTAATCTATCTTTTGTTATCCATTGTAATTTTAATCCAGAAAGTAAATTTTTTGTGTGATTAGGCTTAACTGGAAGTGCCCCTTTAAGAAAGTACTGAAGGGGATTGAGGCACTCATGTGTGGCATCGCGGCAATTGCTTCCATGCATCAGTGAATTTCAAGTCATGCGTAGGTGTGAATGAAAGTGGTTGAACTGTCTTTACCAGTCAGACCAAATACACTAAATAATTTATTGGCACTATTTTATCAATGTCAATTATTTAGAAAATTTCATTATTGTAAAATTTTCAAATAATATCATTGCGCATTGTGCATGTTGATTGGCAGGTATAGTTTCAACCACTATTGATATATATAAATATTTATAATGATTTTACCGTATTTATCCGGGTATAAGCCCAGGGTCCTGAACATGGAAAATCGCCAAAAAGAAGGGGTGGGCGTTTGTCCGGATATCCCCGGCAAAAAAAGAAAAATCGCGAAAATTGGCAACACGCAGATCGAACTGCGACAGGGAGAAAAACGGCAAATAAAAACATGCAACAACATTAAATGAACAATATGCAGCATTAGAAGTGTAACAAGAAATAATTGATTGCTTAGAATGTGACAAAAATTAAAACCAGAAATAATAAAAATCGACAGTGAAGATTCATTTGAATTAGAATATCCCCATTGACAAACACGCCGCCCCATACGCGTGAATTATTTCCGGTTTCGACAATTACCAGATCAACGGCCATACAAGATCAATAATAATTTACGCAGTAAAATTACGAAAGTTCATATTTGTTAGAAAAGACTAGGCGTTCATCAATCATGGTGAAAGTTACCATTCAGCAAGTTATATGGATATCGCGGTGGCCTTGAAATAGGAAGATTTTTTTTCCCAACGACAGAAGAATAATTTCCATGAAATGCAATAGCTGTGGTGAAAGATGGTTAAAAAGTTGGCAGTCTGACATTGCAAAATTGCTGGCCCCAGTTATGGATTCGCAAATATTTTATAAAGCCAAAACAACGTGCTTTAAACCACTCTCCCTGGTACTGGTTGCTTCAATATTGCAACATTGGTTTCATTGTCAACGACGCTAACTACGTAAATAGTGGTGAATGCGCTGCTCTATTTACGTCACAGTTATTTTGGTTCTCTCCTAGTTTATCGCAATTGACATTTATTTTTCAAATTTTGTTATCAGAATCAAAACAAACTGCAAAGAAGTAAACTGTTAATACAACGAACAAAAATAGGTTTTTGTTTTTTTATTTTATTACAGGTGTAGAAAAAACACCCCTGGGCATTTGCTAGGATATGACCTCAACTCCTTTATTTTATCAAAAGTGGGAGGTGGGCGTTTGTCCGGGCATGGGCTCTTAGCCGGATAAATACGGTAATGTACTGAGGTTTAGACTACCCACCACTCACTGCTTACCACAGTTGTTTATGTGGATAAATGTAACAGGGGCTATGTCATTGTTTTTATTTTGTAGGTATAAGAATAGTAGTGATAATGATTTGATGTACTGGGGTTTAGACTACCCACCACTCACTGCTTACCACAGTTGGTTATGTGAATAAATGTAACAGGGGCTATGTCATTGTTTTTATTTTGTAGGTATAAGAATAGTAGTGATAATGATTTGATGTACTGGGGTTTAGACTACCCACCACTCACTGCTTACCACAGTTGGTTATGTGAATAAATGTAACAGGGGCTATGTCATTGTTTTTATTTTGTAGGTATAAAAATAGTAGTGATAATGATTTGATGTACTGAGGTTTAGACTACCCACCACTCACTGCTTACCACAGTTGGTTATGTGGATAAATGTAACAGGGGCTATGTCATTGTTTTTATTTTGTAGGTATAAAAATAGTAGTGATAATGATTTGATGTACTGAGGTTTAGACTACCCACCACTCACTGCTTACCACAGTTGGTTATGTGGATAAATGTAACAGGGGCTATGTCATTGTTTTTATTTTGTAGGTATAAAAATAGTAGTGATAATGATTTGATGTACTGAGGTTTAGACTACCCACCACTCACTGCTTACCACAGTTGGTTATGTGAATAAATGTAACAGGGGCTATGTCATTGTTTTTATTTTGTAGGTATAAGAATAGTAGTGATAATGATTTGATGTACTGGGGTTTAGACTACCCACCACTCACTGCTTACCACAGTTGGTTATGTGGATACATGTAACAGGGGCTATGTCATTGTTTTTATTTTGTAGGTATAAGAATAGTAGTGATAATGATTTGATGTATTGGGGTTTAGACTACCCACCACTCACTGCTTACCACAGTTGGTTATGTGAATAAATGTAACAGGGGCTATGTCATTGTTTTTATTTTGTAGGTATAAGAATAGTAGTGATAATGATTTGATGTATTGGGGTTTAGACTACCCACCACTCACTGCTTACCACAGTTGGTTATGTGAATAAATGTAACAGGGGCTATGTCATTGTTTTTATTTTGTAGGTATAAGAATAGTAGTGATAATGAATTGATGTACTGGGGTTTAGACTACCCACCACTCACTGCTTACCACAGTTGGTTATGTGGATACATGTGAGTATGCCATTTCTTTTTCCAACAGAATACCGAACTGTAATTTTGTTATTTTAATTTCTTTTTACTATAGTTTTTTTTATTTTGTCATTTTATAATAAATACGACTCGCCCATTAATTTGCACACCTTGTTTTAGCTCTGTTGCCATGGTGATTACCAAATAACTAAGTAATAAATTAAAATTTAATAAAATATATAAAAATCAATGAATACATATTTAATTAGGAAAATACAATTTTTTTTTTTTTTATTTTAATCAGATTAGATGATCTGATATAATTAAAAGGCTAAAGACCAGTACTGTCACTAATTCAAAACTTTTGATGAGTTAAAAGATTGGTGGTTATGTGTCCCCCAATTATTGTCAAGGAATCTAACAAATGTTTATGTAGTTTTTTCACTGAATTGTTGAATTGTTAAAGTAATGGTCCCATAGTGATGTTTTGGATCCAATCATCAAACATGGCCGCCGCCAAATTGCAGTTGCAGATGTCAAAACGCCATTCAAACTTTTAGTTGGTCTGAAAATCAAAATAAAATATTTAAACTGACTTGGGATCAACTATAATTACTTCAATTAAGAACTAGTTTGTTTGAATTGGATACTCGGAGGGTCAATAACCTGTATACTCATTGTGTTCCATTTCAGAGCTGATAGAATCAATCCAGAGTGGGTGGAATTACATAAATCAAGGGGCATTGAAACGTATGCGCATAAATTATACATGCGATCCACTGGTAAGTACAAATCTTGCAATCAAGTGACTGTATCACTCATAAGTCACTCTGTACAACTTGTCCAAACTGAACTTCTTCACCAGAGTGTTGGACATACAGTATAATTAATCACACCTTGCAGCCGTCCTTTTTAAAGTTTGTGATTTTTGTTTCGATTTAAATCACTGAAAATCTGCAACAAAGTGATGCATATTAAAACATAGACCTCAGACCTTAAGGTCTATGATTAAAATGATCTTTATTGTCTGTGAATGTTATTCGCTTTTCATTCGTTTCACTTACTGTAAACAGTGTTTTATGATTATATCATTTCTATTTTTAGTAAAATTTTGTGATCATGAAAAATTGTGACTACAGGCAAATTTTTGCTGACATTTTGTGTATCTGAAATGGTAAATAAGGTCCCATTCTATTTTACTATGGAAAAATGCATTGATTGATTTTTGTTTTTTCCATTTTCGAAATCCCTGATGTTGTTTATTTGCGAAATTGCGTCATTCTTCACGTTGAACTTTTAAATCATTGACAGTATAGTAGAACTATAGTAGTATACTGTCTATGGGTAAATAGGTCACTTTCATGACTTCTAATAGTCTACACATCCTGGTATTTTTTTAAAATTAATATTTATGCACAATTTTCTAGGCTGGACTATTTGTTTTAATACCTGGTTAGAACAACCAGGGAACAACAAAATACATGAAAATGCCCCAATTGTGTATGTTTGTGATGATGTCATACCAACAAAAGTACCAGGATGTGTGACCTTAAAATGATGTCACAATTTGTCATTTAGTGTGACATATTGAATTATTTATATTTTCAGTACTGGTAGCAGATTTACTGATATACATACCAGCGGTTGTGTTGTATTGTTATATTACATTGAAAGACAAGACTCCATCTTATAGACTACTATCTTCTGCCGTTATTTTGCTGTACCCAGGCCTGATGTTAATAGATCATGGACATTTCCAGTATCCTTTTTCTGTCTAAATATTAACCTGTTTTTAACAAGATAAGTTTTTGGCCATGTCTGAGTTGTGGTCTCTGTATAGCAAGTTTAAGCTTAGGCACTTGTGTGTGTGTGCATTATTTGTATCAATAGTGGTTGTTGTATCTGGCTTGTGATCGGTAGAATCAAGTTCAATCGTATCTGGGGTTGAACATCAAAAATATTTGACCCCCTACTTTGGGCGAGTCTGCCACAAACACAATAGAAAACTTAAAACAATTTACCAAGATTCATTCACGAATGTCACTTTGGGGGAATCCTGGTTTAGGTCTGCACATGCTTGTGTTCGACTGGGCCTGTTTATTACTGTTAGCAATGCACATTTCAAATTAATGAACTGATGATATCATTTCAAAATGAACAATATGTATAGTATCAAAGCAGACTTGCGGTTTTTAACAAGAAGTCGAAAATATCACTTTTTACCAAAAATGACAAAAATATTCATCAAAATTAGATAATCCACATGCCTATGGACATTTTTTTGTCACATTTATTTCTGGTATCTGTGGAGAGTTTCTGCAGGCGATATGTTGATGCCATATGATGCCATAATGATCACATAGCTCTGTTACATAGTTCCAAAACATGGATTGTGGTTTCTGTGGCAAAATGCACCATCAACACTTGCAAATTACACATGAATAAAGTCAGGAGAGACAAAATGGTGACATTCCAACTTTTGCCCGGCACAAAAATGTTATCATGGTATACAGTAACACACCACAAGGCTGGTTCCAACCAAATATGGCAGACTGGTGGCCATTTTCATAATTAAAAGTGGCAGACATTGATCTGAGCAGTGCATTGATGGATTTGATCAATCTTGGTTTATACATCGAACATTCAAGGAAACTTGATGCATACCATTTTGTGATGTGGATCTGATTTGAAATGGCTGACTGGCAGCCATTTTGTTTTGTTTGAGGGTTTTACCATAGTTACACCTTCCTATGAAGCCTGGGTTCCATATGCAAATTTTTTTTCAATGTAAAATTGTTATCTTTAATTCATGTTTTGTAAAGATATAATTGTATATCATTAGGCCTGACTTTATGGGCTATTATAGGAATGCTGTCAGGCCGAGAACTACTTGGTTCTATGGCATTTGTTTTAGCGCTAAACTATAAACAAATGGAACTTTATCATGCTTTACCATTCTTCTGTTTTCTTTTTGGAAGATGTGTTCAGTTAGAAAAGAAAGCTGGGTAAGAAATACTGTAATTGTATTAATTATTCACTACATTTTAATTCCACTGATATTTGACATGTAACTCTTGTTCCCCTGGCTAACTTCAACTCTTTGAGTGCCAAATTAATATTTCACTCAAATAGGGGTAAATTTTACATTTTCTGTAATTTTCACTGAATTTCATCAAAATGTGACATTTCTTTAGGTTTTCAATCAAAAAAGTTGAAATTTTTATTCACATTTTTTGTCGAAAAAAACAGACTACAAATGTAAATATTTGTGGATTGGTCATTTTCAACACCCATGTATTCTTGTCAAGAAACAACAATAATTTAGAATGTTTTTGTGTTTTTGAACTTCAATGAAAATAATTTAAATTTTGGTAGCGAATTCGTACCCCCAAAAGTACCAGGATGTATTACCCTGCGACGGCGGCGGGGGTGGGGTGATGGGGTGTCATGCATAAGGCCTATGCAATGGTCATTCATCTATAATCTTTTAATTCTTTCCCAGTGGCCATTTTGACTCATAGTGCAGAATATTATCA
The DNA here is from genome assembly GCF_978046115.1 of Saccoglossus kowalevskii. Taxonomy (NCBI): domain Eukaryota; kingdom Metazoa; phylum Hemichordata; class Enteropneusta; family Harrimaniidae; genus Saccoglossus; species Saccoglossus kowalevskii. The sequence goes on along the minus strand of NC_140649.1, from coordinate 17,734,124 downwards.
TGCCATGTGTTTACAGCATTTTGAAACTATTCTTAGTTTTGGAATTCTTCTCATTTGGTAGTTTATGGAAGCTCATTAAAATTGGATGTGTTGTCATAGTAACCTTTTTATTATGCTGGTTACCATTCCTTGGTGATTTCAACCTGGCTTCCCAAGTCTTACACCGATTATTTCCATTTTCAAGAGGGCTTTTTGAGGTAAGTAAATATCTGAGGGTCTTTTGAGTAGTTACATGCATAGCCACAAACACAAAGCGCTCTAGGTTATGCGAGTGAGTGAAAATGAGGGCGTTCACAGGGTTGACAGTTGTCATCCATTTTACGATGAAATTTATTACAAAAAAAGCTTGACAGTTCTAAGACAGGTAAAAAATAAAATGGTAATGAACTAATTACCAGTTGCCATGGAGAGCATCACCATTCATAATGTATGCACAGACAATCTGATCATACATGGCCAGTTGACAGCCATTTTGTTTTGATGTCCATGCCATGCCATGTTATTTTTGTTTGATTGCAATGTTTGTGTAGATGTTGGCATAGTGAATACTGTTATATACCCTATATATAAAATATGTTTTTGAAATTCAGTCCCTCACCTCCTTGGCTATTATCGCCAATTTTTCGTCGCCAGAGTGATTTACATTGTCAATTTTGGTTCCCTGAGCATCTCTAATAAATAACCTATATATCTGCTGAACTGAATTAATGATATTATCAAAAAATCATAGAAGATTTGGCGAAAATCGGTCGTTTTTGGCATTGATGTATTTGCGCTCGGAAACACAAGAGCAAATAAGACTTGATTTTCAAGGATGCAGGTGTTTCTTTTGTTTCAATTTGTTTCGTTATTTTTTAGTGATTTTGATATGCCAATCGGGCAATTTTAACAATTTCTTACTGGAGCGTCCCGTGTATAAATAGTCCTTTACTCTCCAAAAATTGACAATGGTACTAGCCCAGAATTAACTTTCTGTTCAGCGCGTCTTTGATTGTAGCAATGTTTATGACACTGTACAAAAATACGCACACTCACGAATTTGACAACATTCACTTGAGCGTTTTAGGATAGTGGGAATAGATGGAAATACCAGTTACATCACTCATGAAGATTGATGATTCGATTGCTGGCCAGGATAGATGTATTTAGTGTTCATTTCTATGCAATATGTCTACACTTGCGCTGTGGCCAGCGACGGCTGACAGACTGCTGGGCAACTAATTTTTTCGTTTACTTTGTCGCATTTTGTATATCCCAGTCAGACACTGACAGTAAGTAAACTGATCTGGACATAGTCAACATTGGACTCTGAAGGCTCTGGAGATACATTGTAGCGTCATCGTATTAGATTAATAAAACAAAATTTACATTGCAATCTCATGCTTCCGAACAATCCAACATTTATGCTGGATAACAAAGTATACATGTGCTGTCTACGATATACTGCAAAATAGAAATAATATACCTATTTAACCGTTGTTGGTTTTTGTACAAAATTCCAAGAACGCAAAACAAATAAACAACTGACAACAATCGACAAAACAAAAAGACAACTGCCGAGTACACTACACAGTCACTGTAGTCACGCCAGTGAGAAAAAGATACTGTGGAACTCATGGCAAATGTAAATACAAAAAAAATGTCAGTGAGTACAATATTTATAAAAAAAAATCTTGCAAATTGAACCTCCGTGGACAAGTTGATAAGCCCTAATATTGCAGAACTATCAGTTGTGACCTGAATTTTAAATCTCATCAGGATTTCCATATAAAGTTACACAGATAGAAAAAAATGCATTATTAAAACAAGGAAAAATTATGCTTTTTTGTCAAGGCTATATACTAATTTCTCTTATTTTGGGGTATTTTTGTGAGTCTACATGTATGCATTAAAATATGTACATCCTTTAAAATTATCAAAACTTCAAATGTAATCATAGTACAAAATGTAAAGTAAACAAAATTATCAAGAGTGATTTTGGATTTGCTGGAAAAATAGCCAAAATGCTGTGACATTGTCTAATTGTTGGTGGGAACTGCCAAGCCAGTTTATAAAACAAGCCGGTAGGCTGGTTGGCGATCCGCTCCACTCCGCTCAAAAACTAGCCCTGCGTACAGTGCTGTGTGTACGGGGACGCGTTCGGTTGATAGATGTCCCCACCACAGCCCTGCGTACCTCCATAGACAAAGTCCGGGAGCGCACCGTAATTGGTGCGCAAGTTAAAAATAAGTAGTTTCCCAGCCGAAATCGGTTGAAATGACGATAGTTTATAAAATAGTGAACAAAGAACAACAATTTTCGTAAATATTACTGATCGCGAAAGACGCCCACGCGAAGTGTCTTTTGTTTGTATGTAATAGATCTTATCTGTTTGCTTCCAGGACAAAGTGGCTAATTTTTGGTGTTCTCTGTCAGTTGTGGTTAAACTAAAGAATATATTCACTCAACAGTCTTGGGTTTTCATGACTTTTTATTTCACAATGATATTCCATTTCCCGTCGTGCATACATTTATTATTCAAACCATCAACAGAGAATTTCAAAGCAGCTCTGGTAAGTACAAACAGAAGTGAGATTTGAATTGAGGGTTGAATTAAATTTTGAAGTATTTTACTTACGGTATTCAGTTATAGCTTCGTTGCACAAAGTGATTACTGTGGAATACTTTATTTTCGCTGGAATTAATTTTCGCTGAAAAGGCTTCTTGGGCGTTTTGCTTGGAATTTATTTTCACTGATTTTTCATGAGTTTAAAGTGCCTGTGAAATGGCGGCTATTTTCACGCCTAAAATTATCCATGGATACATAAATATTATTATTTTTTATGTTTCTAAGCATGAATTATTTTTTTAAGTGAAAAAATGTGTTTTAAACTCAATTTACGGCAACTTTATTTTTGTGTATTTTAAAACGAGGCTCCTCATTAGCTTCTTATTTGCATACAGAAATTCCCCTTGTGACGTCAGAAGGGGAAGTCGCATGGCAGCTTGCATTGCCGATACGTGTAAATAAGGCAAATTCTTCTGCAGTTTTCTCGTCTTTGACTAAATTTTCACTTGTGTACTTGTTCGTCGAGGAGGAATGGATCATAATGAACACATAGTATCAATTTTTGTTGCATGGGGTTGAGTTAGATGCGAAATATGTTCATTCTGGTATAGCTGGTCACCGTGATCGTCAGCGGCGCACGTTTGTACACTGTCGCTGGACAAAATAGAATTTGTCGTCAGAATTATCTCGTTATTTAGCAGGTTACTTGGCACGTCACTACACTGTTTTATTTCATCGATCGTCTGAGTAAAACTTTCAAAATTAAAATAAAAGAGAACATATTTTGACATTCTAAACATTAGACCATAGTGATCACTGTAAAATAATTTAAAAAACGACAAATCACAGTTACTAAATAAATGACAGCCGCGTGGAAATAAATTGAAATTTTGTTGAAATAGGTGAACGCGTCGGGTCACGACGAGGGCAAGTGCGTTAAAAGCGGCGTTTAATTGCATAACAAAAATAATCGAGATCGATTCTTATCTCAAAAATTATTACGCAGATCAAGCTGCAAGCATGGAGGTAAAACGAGAACAAAGGTGTGAATTCGACATTCAACACAAACCACCAAACAATTCAGAAACTTTTAGCCTTTGAAAATGAAAACAATTAGCAGTGTGTAAGGGCTGTGTAATTTCCTGTTTGTCCGACGCTTCGTTTACGTGTCACTGTCAAAATTATTGCTACCTTTTACTTAACAGGGACTAAATGGTCTCTATAAAACGATAATCAGGATCGCAAAAAAGTCAACTCATTTGAAACACTTGCCGGACGTCTCTCTCCTTTCTGAAATCTGCCTCGGTGATCATGGTCCGGAAACTATTTCTTTCAAAAGTGTTGCGCCAGGTTTATGTTGTCGGCGTTTCTCTTTAAACCTAGTTGTTTTTTTCATGGACGAGGACAGTTTTTCCAAAAAATGAATCTGAGGTTAAGTGGCTTTCGTCCACTGATGTCGCACCTTCGGATGGATTAGAAACGTGTGAATACTTACACTATGACTATACGTTTCACTGTAAATGCCCACAACACAACATCTAAAAATTCTCTCTCAAAAAAAAAAAAGAAAATAGACAAAAAAAGAAAGAAAAAAAATGCCGACTGAAAAATGTATATCGTTTAAAAGTATACTGAATGACCAGTGTTATTACGGCTCAGGGGTATGACTTCCTCTCACATTTTGGCATTTGGTGGCGCACTTTCGGCGAGAGTCGGAAATCCAGAAACAGTCGATCGTTTCAGGATAGGTGGGCGTGGCTACAACACAAGAAATATCCCAAATTTACTTGAATACGAGTAATCATTTTCAGCAAAAAAATCAATAACTGCCCATTTCAGTGGGACACAGATCTAAAATGGGAAACGTGAGGGTGGGCATTGCACGGGCACTTTAATGTGAAATATAGAAAAACAAGTATATTCGCTGGATTTTATTTTCACGGAATCATCCCTTCAGCGAAAATAGCGAAAATAAATTCCAAGCGAAAATAAAGTATTCTATGGTATATCATTAAGAAGCTTTTGATTTGAGTGCCATTTTAGCAGACAAAAAATACTACTCAAGCGCACTTTGCAATATCAAATATAGATTAACTTTGTGTGTCTGTATGTTAATCACAGCAAACATCACAGACCATCACATACAAATATTAATTTTAAACATTTAATTCAAATACTACATAAAGATGCTTTTGTTGCACATTATAGCCTTGTGGTCTAGAACAGTCTGAAAAAAAGCTGTTGTGTTACCAGTAAATTAATTTAAATGTAAAGCATGGAAAATTGACAAATTACAATAACTTGTTTTCTGTGTTTTCTTTTTTCAGGTAAATTCTTCTTTGATATTTTTCTTGTTTTCCTATCAAGTACATGAGAAAAGTATCCTGTTACCTGCCTTGTAAGTATTCATCTGTTATCAAGTGTCAAAACAACCTTGAACTGATTAATATTTACTGCTTGATTTTTTTTTTGCATTCCTGAAGGCAAAATAAAACATGATATATAAAAGAGACTGTGAATGTGGTTGACTTACAGCAAGTCTCAGAAGTATTGGGGCAGCCAATTTGCAAACTCGCTAGCGAATTGGCTAACTGCTTTGGTTTTGACTAAACGGTTGGCTTTCGAATCTTGCTGGCGTCGTCTTGTGGTCACTCCCACTTAAGGCGAATCTATGTAACAGTAGGGGATGATCCTCATATTTTAGGAGCTATTCAGCGACAGTCTTACAGTTGGAGAGTGATTTCGCTTTCAAATATACTAGGGAAAGTGTTCTATGCTCTTCCTGTCCACAAAAAAACGACGAATAAGGTCGGTTTTTCCAGCGGTTGGCTTAATGTTACCCCAACGAATCGTTTGAGTGTGAAGGTTTGTTATTTTCTCCCTGATTTGTAGGAAACTGGTCTCAACTTATCTATTTAGTTTCAAGCAGTGTTTAAAATGGTTACCTTCATATAATAAATATCGGTGGATTAATCGTATTTATCATATCATCACTTGTACGCCAGCTGACTGTGACCAGTTTTGGGCTCAAATCATGCAGGGGAATCCAGACATGTATCAGGCTGCGTAAAAACATTCTATGTCCCCCAATGCAATATAGAATCCCCAAGAGTGGACGCGATCACAAGCCAGCGCCAGCGAGATTCGAAAGCCAACCGTTTAGTCAAAACCAAAGCAGTTAGCCAATTCGCTAGCGAGTTTGCAAATTGGCTGCCCCAATACTTCTGAGACTTGCTGTAAAGGCGAGCAGACGTCTGGCTTTTGACACTCTGTACATGAAATTTGAGATCTATGAATGAATTCTGTCGATAAAAACAACTTGTATGTGAAATGCCCTAATTATCGGGTATGAAACGGGCTGTGAAGTAGACAACAAACGTTCCCTTTGCCTGGTGTCATTTTGCTTCTAGAGGGCCAGTCAATGATGTCATCAGTGAACAGTGATAATTGAAACCATTCGTTCTTGTATGTCAATCCCATAGAAGTGCTACTATGAAAGACCTTGCTAACGGACAATTTAAAAGTTGAAACATTGTGAGGTGTTGTGCGTATGAATGCCATAACGATTCATGTTAAGTTTCTCAAAATCCCAAATGAAAAATCATGTTGTTGGTTGCGAGAAATCAACAGAAGAACTAACCTGAAAGTAAAGACACGTACAGCATTCTAGCTATAGTATAGTACAGCCAGACCTCTCCTCCCCTTTAATTCAGTGTACCATAGATATTATACATTACTTTATAACCTAGCATATACATATATTTATATTTTTTGTTTTGTTTTAGGTCTGTCTGTTTGTTGTTGCCAAGAAAACCATTTTTCTGTTTATGGTTTTTGATAATGTCTACATTTAGGTATGTATTACTGTAGCAGCATTATTTTTCACTGGCGTGTTAATTTCACTGTTTTTGATATTTTGATCGTATTCAGGTTTTAAATTCATGGATTTTCCAGTGAAACAATGAGTTATATTATAAATTTACATATTCATGTGGATTTAATTTAGATGTTTTCAGTTATCAAACAAAATAAAAAAAAAAATTTTTTGTTTCAGTATGCTACCTTTATTAATTAAAGATGGTTTAGTCTTACCTTATACCGTCACCATGCTACTATTTCTAATAACTACATGTTATGTAATGGATACCAATACATGGAAACTCGCCGTCTTTGAAAATCCACCAACCGAAATCTTAAAGAGTGTTATGACTTTCTCATCAGCTGGTTTTATACAAGCATGGGTAAGTATATGATATACTGTAAAATACTTTATTTTAGCTGGAATTAATTTTCGTTGAAAAGACTTTTTAAGTGTTTTGTATGGAATTTATTTTCACTGATTTTTGTCAAGTTGAATGTAAAATATAGAAAAAATAGGTATATTCGCTGGATTTATGATCCATAAATTGATTGAACAGGGGACAATATTACAATTGAGCTTTGTGACTTAAAATGCCCCCACCCCAAGTTGTTGTTTTTTATTTCAAACTGTCTGAATACACGTTTACATTGCAGTTATTTGTAGCTAGTGATGACTTCCAATGTGCAAACAAACTCTGACCATCAAATATATCACACAGTAGTCCCCATATATATCGTCAACGTGAAGCCTTTTTTTGTTTGTACATTTCTGAACACATATGCGTAGGTCTCGTAACCAAGACACAACCATGTGCATCACAACATACTCGCTGCTATTAAATATATCAGTACCTGTAATCAACTACTTACTTTTCTTTTTTTTATTTTCAGTTTTATGTTTGTTTGATAGAAATTGGAATCCTGTCTTGGCTGTCTGTATTCAAAGCACCGCCTCCTAAATATCCCGATCTCTGGCCTGTTATCATCTCAGTCTTCTGCTGTTTACATTTTCTTGCCTTTCTTGTCTATTTTCATATTGAACAGTTCTTTGGTGAACACTGTGAAACTTTGAAAGCAAAGGGAACCAAAAGTGACTAACCATCAACGCAGGGTGATACTAGCATAATGCATTTTTAACCTAATGAGAAAACACGAAATATTTTCTGATATAATTCAAAACAATTTCAAAGGATTTCTGTCTGATGAAATATTTTAGCTCCCTCAAATTTTAAAATAACTTTCCCTTTTGCAAATTTAAGAGGTACCGTCCCCTGGCCAATATATACAATAATGAGATATGTAGTGTGAAATTAAGAATAGACACTAAGTTAGGGGGTTTTGTTTGTCATTGAAGGTTAGTTACATTGTAGGTAGGCTTGTCTACAGGATAAGATCCTCTAGGACTCTCAAAATAAAATGTGCGGAATATCTACTTTTAATATTTCATATTTTTAGAAATTTTATTTTCGCACATTTGTGAATGCAATTTTAACGCAGCAATAAATAATTGTTACTCGTATGTTGGCGATATTCCTTCCATTTAATCTGTTTGTCAACAATATTTAACCACCAGCCTGATAGCTTTGATATTTGAAGTAGTTACATTACATGATCCTTTTTATTTTGTGATGATTGCTATAATTTGTTTTTTGCAAATATTTTCAAGTTATTCTTGAAAACTGCTATGATAATATACATTTAGGTTTTGAGTTGAATTATTTGAATTATTTTCTGATTTTATTTTATTTTATTTTATGACATTTTATGACATTTTCTTTGTCAAGTTTAGTGGAAATTGTTATTCTTTTTCTTCTTTTCGAAAACTACACACCCAATTGCTTTGATACTGTGATATATCTTTCTGTGCTAGTAATTTAATTTTTAATTTTTAACTTTGTTTTTTCAAAAATGCTATGTCATTTAGGGAGGGCCATAAAAATTGTACATTTTGTATAGTGGTATCATGAGAACAAACAAAATTAATTAAACAAAATCAACTAATATTTACAGACAATGGGACAAGTGCAAGCTTTGATTTATAGAAATCTGTGCATATTAAATATTTCACAATTTTTGCACATTGATGTTTTAAATGTATTCTAAGTACACATAATAATATGAAGTTATTACAAGAACACCACACTAGAATACATGAAGTATGCACAAGGGCAGTACAGTAATCATGTTGATAGTCGCACTGCCTACCTGAGTGCATACTTTGCGGTATCCTCATACATCTTTTCCCTGCTTATAATAACATCCCAAAATTGCAACAACAAATGTTTCACGCTGAGTGACACAATTCAGTTTTCATCATGCGCTCATAGCACTTTTGCGTCTGAAGTAAACAAAAGAAACGCTTCAAATGTCACGTGAATTACATTTTCAAAATAAGGCATACATTCGAACACGTCCATAACACTTTTGAACACGTCCATATGGCATTTTATGGACGAGTAAATTCTATTGTTTTCGGTGTCCGATGTACAATAATGTATTTAAATATGGTACAAGATGATTATGTCAATGTCAATTACTACCGTAATTGGATTATAATGGATAAATCGTATTCTGTAGAAATGAAATAATAACATTGTTAGAGGAAATTTCCCTTCTTCAGTGGTACCATTGCTCACCATAGCTCATTGTAGCAATAATCTACAACGCCATATTGATCGGTTGTTGCAGCCATTAATATCTGTAATCATCTGATACTATAAGGTTATTACGAAGATACCTCAAAGTATGCAAGAAAACAGTACAGCGGCAGTATCGACCGGTGTGCAGCGGAGGTCGATGCGACAGCGTACTGTCTGGGTGCATACTTTGAGGTATCTCGTAATAACCTTATTATTATACATCTCTCCCTTCCAGAGATACATCATGGGAATGCCAAAATCTAAAAAGTTTAGAACAGAATCAGCAAACTTCTTTGTATGGAGTCAAGTCAAACCCCTATGGCAGCCATGTTGGTTTTTTTATATTAGAGGACGCTTACGCGCGTAATCGTTCCATATTTGGAATACACATTCCCTTATATAGTAGAAGAAAAATAAAATACTGCAAAATTACAACACCCTGTATCCTATGGCGTTACGGTGACAGATGTATAATAATACAAGATATAAATTGTTTTCAATAAAGATATGTGCATTAATAATTAATTAATTTGCATTATTATACAAAGTTATCTTGTATGATGTTTCAAATTAAAAGTGAAGAATAATATATTATTAGAACTGTTGAATGTTTAGTTTTTTAGGGTTCCACCTTATTCTCACCTGCCTGAGTATCTGTTACTGCAACACTCATAACATACTCTTGCAAAATATGCTGACTAAAAATAAGGCCCGTTTTTTGAGAACTGTAATATGCTTATTCGTGTGTAAACGTCATGAAAGCAAACGACTAATCTTCGCTTGTTTTAGAACACTGGTTGTCTGTTTTACAAGTAGATTGATGGTCTTTAGGAATGAAATGAAATGCATGGGAGTTGAACCTGTAGGTATCATTTACCAACTGGTTTCTTTTAGTAACAATCATGTGTCATAGAGAGTCCGCTATTTTACAACAAATTTGGTTCCATTCATCTATGCAACCATTGTTTTTGGACGTGCATTGTCCAGCGAGAGTTCAGTCCTTTTACTACATAGTAAAGTCCACAGCACATTGAAAATGTGGTTGTCTCCAATCACGGCTGCTAATTTAGCAACTATGTGGCAAGTGAATGTTGAAAGAATACGTCCAATTGTATATATCAGGTTATATATATATACCGTGAAACTACTCGATACGAAACAATATCGCAAATTATCCATCATTTGGGTGCAGTTCGAAAACTGGGACTTGTGGATTGACCTCTGTGCATCTGTGTGCATTCAGAACTGTCTTAGACAACATGCCTGGACCAATTACATTCAAACATCATACATAATATTATACATATGAACATCAATTTATTTCACGATCTGATTCAAGATGGCCGAATGGCAGCCATTTCTGTACTGCAAAATTTTCAAAGTCGAACATTTCTCGGCTGTTTACAGATGGATTTTGTTCAAACTTGGTATATACTTGGACATTAGGAAACCTTGATGCACGTCATTTTGTTTTCCGGATAAGATTCAAAATTGCTGACTAGCGGCCTTTGTGTTTTAATGAACACGGTTCTAGTGCCATATCTCTGACTTGCTTTGACTGATTTTATATATTCATTATACATCATGTCATAGATAAACAGATGCTTGGTTTGACGATCCAATTCAAAATGGCCGACCGGTGGCCATTTTGTTTTTTATTAATGCTGTTCCAGGGTAATATTTCTCATTATGATACAATAGTATTTGTACTATATTACTACCGGTGTAAACAAAACTATATAAATTACCGTAGATTTGATAACTTTTATAAACGGGGACTGTGTCATGCATGGTTTGTTATGTTTTGTTTGTTAGAAAGTTGTATAATTTTGCTCCTCTGATCAGGTAAACTGTGAGTATTATTTTCCCGTGGACCAGCTAAGGGCCCTCACCTTAAAATAAATGTCTGGTGGGTAGAAGAGTCAGCTGCTATAAGTCTTAGTTACAAATAAGTGAAGTATGAAAAACCGACAGTGATGGGCATAAAGTTGGCATACCGGTAATTATTTTTATAAATCAAAGTGGGGGTTAACATTCAAATCTACCAATCCTGAAATCATACTGTGACATTACCATTAGATATAATTAATATTAATGAGTTTAAAATTATCCAATCAGCAAGTGAATAAGTTGGTGGCCATTTTGAATAATTTGGTGGTCGCAGTTGCTATCTCACGTGAAAGCATGTGTGCGTATTATGGGCGTAGGCTCTTGAACCAGGGAGCTCATTACAGCTCCCTGCTTGAACCAATCATTAATTAAGGTACAGTTTTATGCTCTTCACTGTGTACCGCAATATTGAAAAAAAAAGTATGAACACAAAATTGTAGATAGATCTGTATGTCAAAAGATCACTCCACGTAGCGGTTACGACGAGGATTCCTTATCCTTATCTAATTTAATGAGCAAAAATTTGCTCACCGTCTATCTGATCATGACCCTCGCACGTTCCTGTCATTTCATGGGGCGCAAAGAATAATGCTTTATCCCTGTGTTCTATTGAGGAAACTACTCAAAATGAATTGTTGAATATTTTTTCTCAAATTATGCACCGCGCAGCAAAATTTTTACCAAAATATCATAAGATAACGGGTGCCGAAATAACCTTACTTTCGACCGGTGAAAAAAAAGAACACTATGGCGACAAAGACGCACGAATTTGAAATCCAATAATAATTTGTGTTCAACTGTAGAACAGTCGTATGGCCCAGGTATTTATCATTGGTATATTCACACATTTTTTTTTTACGTGCTGTAAACATTTTGAACAAAAATGTATGAAATAAAGAGCGTGTTAGTCAACTTTGTGACATTATAGTAATTAATATAGCGTACCATATGGTACCGTTATGAGATGTATATTCATAAGCGCGGGCTCAATAAAGGTGTGGGTGGTAGGTAGGTAAGGCGTGTCACTGTCCTGTGCCAGTTTTGCTCTATAGTTACATAGCCTCATAGTTTTACCATTGGATTTCACGACGCCAGTTCAAACGCCTTTCCGGTATCAGTCCACATTGCACCAACAAGCCATTGTAGGTTGTGGACAATAATGCCCATCTCATCGAGTAACGCGCGACTGACAAAATCTCTAGAAAGAACGCCGAAACGGCGGAGATACAGACCACCTAAACAAACGCAACTGACAATCCTTAAAGGCGAAACATCACAGCAAGCGACGGTGGAAGAAGTGACCGATGTCGAGGCTGCAAGTGGACAGGCGGAAATGATGGGAGGAGGGGCTGTGCAGGAATCTAGTAGTCGGGAACAAGCAGAAAGCGAACCGACTCAGGGAGAGGGGGACATACTTAAACCTGCAGAGATTGAGGCATCAGGGGTTGACTCAGACGTGCATCAACTAGTTGAGCCGATGGGTTTGCAATTAGATAAGTCCAAAGAAGCCGTTATAGTGAGCGAAGATGAACACGAGAAAGGAGCAGACAGATCAGAAGACAGGTCAGACATTGAATCGGAGGAAGACTCAACTGAGATAATAAGAGAGGGAGACATCTATGAACTGAAGGTAAATTAATGTGTTCCACTTTTATACAGATTACTATAAATACCTATCACAATGACGACATCGATCATTATGGTCTATAATGCCCCGCTTTGCAGTTGTCGTCCTATATAATATTTCACAATTACCAAAATGGACATAACGAGTTTACATTATTTATAGTAAAACATTGCTATTCCATAATGTATCGCCATAATAATAATACTAAGATTGGCGACATCAGTAGCCTAATGACAAAGAGACCAACAACTTCGGGGCCAGCAAGCTATTACGGGCCATCCTCTGGCACCGAGACTGTACAACTGAGAACATTATAGTCAGCTTTCTCAAGATAAGGTCATGTACATGCATTAGTATTCCAAACATTCACCAACACAAATATGGAAAATAATCTAATTTATTTTTTTTCTACTTTTATTTGCTTCTCAGTTGTTTTTTTCTATTTTCCTGTACGTATTTTTATTCTCACTTTAATTGTTTGTTTGTCTGTATTTACATCTGTATTGCATTTTAGTCAAAATCCTAATAGGGATACGAACGCAATAAAGATAATTATTATTACAAACGCAACCTCCAGCCACAGCCCCTCTATAATAGTGGGTCTGTTTTTTCAGCGCTACTTTTATTATCCTCTGTGACAGAGAGACTGACAAACTCGATTATAGCATGGGGGTAGAAAAGAGATATTTTCTACCTCCATGATTATAGGGTGGACCTCGCAGAAGTTTGTCTATATGAAATATCCAGATTATTTCGTAAGCACGTTTCTTCTAGACTAGACAGGTAACCCTATGTGCCTACCATTGTCTTTCAGAGCATGTCAACGACTCCGAGCGGTGACAATAATCACAAAATCTCAGTGAACAATGAAAAAGAAGCTTTGCGAATACTGGCAGAGAAATGGCAGTGTATATCATTTTGGATGTTTATTTTTGGATTACTGGTGGGCGGATTAGTTGTTGGATTAACCGTTGGATTGGCATTGAATACAGAGTTACAAGGTAACATTAAGACAGGCGTTACTCAGACTAAAATTGGATTGTGGGTAAGGGGGAATCTCCATTTAAGCCCAATCCACAACAAATTTGCTTTCTGGATAAAAATTACAATGGATAACAAAAGATAGATTAACACTGTAAACAAGATAAACAATAGTGTCCCATGATTCCTTGGTGCAATCCCTGGGTTTGGCAGGTTCCCCTTTAACACAACTCTACGCCACCATGTAGTTTATTTGAATGGCCAGAGCCAACAAACCATCTGTAGATTGGACAACTCGCTTGACTTATTGCACATTTAGACATTTTAAACTGATGCGAGTAGGGTGCGTTCCCTGCCGACGACGTTAAATCTCGAACCACGATATCTCTAATGTTGAATCGCGATATCTCCATTCTTGAGTCATCATATCTCAAATCTTGAGTTACGATATTTCTCATCTTATGTCACAATATTTTCAAATTTCAATATCTTCAATTTGGTATTACGATATCTCCAATCCTAAGTCACGAAATCTCCATTCTTGAGTCTTATCATTCTTCTTTAGTCTTAATATCTCCAGTATTGATTCTCTATATCATAAATACATGAGTCATGATATCTTCAATCTTGAATCACGATGTCACGATGTTTGAGTCATAATATCTCCATGCTCGAGTCATAATATCTTCATGCTTGAGTCATAATATCTCCTAGTTTGAGTCGTAATATCTCCATGTTTGAGCCATATTATCTCCTAGTTTGAGTCATAATAACTTCATGTTTGAGTCATAATATCTCCATGTTTGAGTCATAGCATCTCCATGTTTGAGTCATAATATCTCTATGTTTGAGTCATAGCATCTCCATATTTGAGTCATAATATCTCCATGTTTGAGTCATAATATCTCCATGTTTGAGTCATAATATCTCCATGTTTGAGCCATAATATCTCTATGTTTGAGTCATAATATCTCCATGTTTGAATCATAATATCTCCATGTTGGCGTCATAATATCTCCTAGTTTGAGTCATAATATCTCCATGTTTGAGTCATAATATTTCCATGTTTGAGTCATAATATCTCCATGTTTGAGTCATAGCATCTCTATGTTTGAGTCATAATATCTCCATGTTTGAGTCATAACATCTCCATGTTTGAGTCATAATATCTCCATGTTTGAGTCATAATATCTCCATATTTGAGTCATAATATCTCCATGTTTGAGTCATAATATCTCCATATTTGAGTCATAATATCTCCATGTTTGAGTCATAATATCTCCATGTTTGAGTCATAATATCTTCATATTTGAGTCATAATATCTCCATGTTTGAGTCATAATATCTCCATGTTTGAGTCATAATATCTCCATGTTTGAGTCATAATATCTCCATATTTGAGTCATAATATCTCCATGTTTGAGTCATAGCATCTCCATGTTTGAGTCATAATATCTCCATGTTTGAGTCATTACCTCTATACATACATGTTGTATCTTTCAGAAGCAAGAAAATCTATCGGTGTATGCATACTAGAACTACGAGGTTGTCAACGTACATTGTTTCAATATTATGACGTATATGGGGGATTAAATAAAGACATCGCTTGTAAGAATTACGTCAGTACAAATTGTGATGTCACTAATAACAATCACACAATATCATGCTATGACGTAGATATTTATACTGCATCCGATATCGAATGCAGGAGATCGGACAATGACACAATACGATGTGGAAGTGACTTCATAATGAGAACAAACTGTCATGCTTGAACGGTATTACATTGGTTTCATGACAGGATGACAGTTTGCACGACCGTGACTTTAAATATGTGGTCGCCTTGTAATATATGGGAGTCAACTCAAAATATAGGTTCACTTTGAATATGGGAGTCAACTCAAAATATGGGTTTACTTTGAATATGGGAGTCAACTCAAAATATGGGTTTACTTGGAATATGGGAGTCAACTCAAAATATGGGTTTACTTTGAATATGGGAGTCTACTTAAAATATGGGTTCACCTTTGAATACTAGTATGGGAGTCTGCTTAATGTATGGCTTCACATTGAAATATGGGAATATACTTAAAACACCTTCCAATATGGGTTCATCTTGGAATATAGAAGTCAACATAAAATATGGGTTGACTAGGAATGTGGGAACCCACTTAAAATATGGGTTCATCTTAGAATATAGAAGTCAACATAAAATATGGGTTGACTAGGAATGTGGGAACCCACTTAAAATATGGGTTCATCTTAGAATATAGAAGTCAACATAAAATATGGGTTGACTAGGAATGTGGGAACCCACTTAAAATATGGGTTCATCTTAGAATATGGGGTTAAATGTGGAATATACCATGTTACCTTGAAATACGGTTAAGAATATGGCAGTCGTTTTTGAAATACGGGGTCAACTTGAAATATGAGAGTAAACTTAAAATATTGAGTTCGCCTTCAAATATTGGGTCGCTTTGGAGCCTGGCAGTCGCCTTTGAGATATGAAAACTAAAAATATGGGATTCACCTTCGAATTTTGGGATTGCCTCCAGTAGGGGTTTACCTAGGACCATATAGGAGTCAGCTTGGAATACAGGGATTACTAGTACCTCAAATAATAGGATCACATTGGAATATGGGTTCACCTTAGTACCATATAGAAGTCCGCTTGGAATATAGGGATTACTAGTACTTTAAATAATAGGATCCCCTTAGAATACGGGTTCACCTAGGACCATATAGGAGTCAGCTTGGAATATAGGGATTACTAGTACTTTAAATAATAGGATCACCTTAGAATATGGGTTTACCTGGGACCATATAGGAGTCCGCTTGGAATACAGGGGTTACTAGTACTTTAAATAATAGGATCACCTTGGAATATGGGTTCACCTGGGACCATATAGGAGTCAGCTTGGAATACAGGGATTACTAGTACTTTAAATAATAGGATCACCTTAGAATACGGGCTCACCTAGGACCATATAGGAGTCAGCTTGGAATACAGGGGTTACTAGTACTTTAAATAATAGGATCACCTTAGAATACGGGCTCACCTAGGACCATATAGGAGTCCGCTTGGAATACAGGGATTACTAGTACTTTAAATAATAGGATCACCTTAGAATACGGGCTCACCTAGGACCATATAGGAGTCCGCTTGGAATACAGGGATTACTAGTACTTTAAATAATAGGATCACCTTAGAATACGGGCTCACCTAGGACCATATAGGAGTCAGCTTGGAATACAGGGATTACTAGTACTTTAAAGAATAGGATCACCTTGGAATACGGGTTCATCTAGGATCATATAGAGTATTTGAGTCATCTTGAAATGAAGCGATCACTCTGAAATTACTTAATTGTATTTTTTGTGAGTGCCAGGTACGATGAGCACAATATATATATAATTTAGCACATAAAAAAACATTTAGTATATGTAGATAACTTAGAGTTCATATATCAATTCATCATTCATCAAATCATCTCCAACGTCTGTGTTATAATATATTTGACTCGCCCTAGTTACGCGTAGTGACACTAGTTGAACTAATATACACTTGTTATTTCTATCATGTATATAATGTATTCACTGAAAGAACCATTTTTTATAAATGTAACCATGTATGTTTTATATTCAATCTAGATTATAATGATTTGTTGTAAGCTGAAACGGGTCTAGACTTGCATACAGTCTCTTGTTTATTTTTTGGTGTTTTTTTTTCAATAAAATATAATATGGGAGTGTATAATTGCACACTCCCATGACATTTTATTTTATTGAAAAAACACTAAAAATAAACATGAGACTGTGTGCAAGTATAACTATGGAAGGTACTAACGGAGTATAACACGGGTCTTATTGCATCACACGCCACATTGGTTATTGAATTACGTTACTACGCATGCGCTTAGAATACACGATTAACGGGCGCGCTCTCTGGTGACGACACGTTCTTATGACGTCAATATGACGTAGGTAGACGAAAGCAATGTCGTTCAAACAGATAACTTTGTTCGGATGCATAATCGTTCTGCTTTTGAAAGGTAGAGCGTCTTTGAGAAAAAGTGTTTATATTGACAACGACCACTGATCAAAATGAATAATAACGCTATGAACATCGTCTCTTACACGCACTTGCGTTAGATGAGTGTCTTGTCACTAGAGGGCGAGATATATAGGAACGGTGTATTAAAAGCGCGTGCACATCTTTCTAGATATATCTGAGTTTATACATATTTAAGAAAGGTAAATAAAATCTAATTCAATAATAGTACTGATAAACTTTGCCAAGTATATATTCAAGGCAAATACTCGTAGGAACGAGTCCGTTATGCTCTCTAGTTAAACTGTGTTTATATATGTATAAATATATATTTAAAGCACGGTAGTCGTCGCGCTGCGCATGTGCGAGATGTATGGGTCTCATATAAACAAAGATGACGACTTTGATTGTTGCGCAGATCATCGAGTACGAACTGAGACGTTTCCAAGCTTTAATTAGGTAATTTTCATGTGATTGGAAGGTATCGAAGGAGTCACCGGCGGTAATCAGGTCAAACCTCATACTTGTGATTTCCATTTGAAGAGCGCATTGGATTGTGGGGAAATCAATGTTTATCAACACAAATGTCGAACATGCGCAGCGCGACGACTACCGCGCTTTAAGATCTGAACTTATTATAAACTAAATTTACCAGTAATTATTTTCTATTCTCTATTTGATTGTCTTTTATTTTCGCTAATGTGCACTGTGATTTAATATTTTGAATTTAATAATATCATGAAGTCCTGAGGCCTATAACTTTACGTAATAAAATATCATATTATCGTCTGAACTTTTTCGTGGAGTTAATAGCAATCAACCGGAACTCTGGTCACTTGCATTTAACCTATTGTTTTAGCTATTGAGATTCAACGGGATTCACAGAATTACGAATCAGTCATAGTAAATCGTAGACAAGAAGCCGTCTATTATCGTCACGGTGAATAATATACTAGTGAATCAGTCACGGTCGGGGGGGGGGGGCTGTGGTCGGGCCTTACGTATGGGTCAGTCTGCGTATTCGAGTTCTCATGGTAACGTACTGAAATAGCTGGATTCCAGACCAACTAGATCGCTGAAATGAAGCAGTTTATGGATAATTAAATAAATTAAAGCAAACAACAAGAGTATATACACAATTATATCTGATTGTCTTGACCCCAGTTAAGGTAGCGGGACTATTATTTGCATACTTGTTTTCATCTTCTAATTGTGACTAAATGACTACAAATAGACCCGGGAAAGTATATATTTTTAGAATCGCCAGACTTCAAGCTTTTCACAAGTGTATTTTGCATGCCCGTATCTGCATTCTACGACGCGTTACTCAATCAAAGGTGAAAAATTACTTTTTCTGTTAAAAAAAAAATTACGCATTTATGCTGGCGATAAGAAGTATTTTTTTCACTTTTCCGAGTTGTTCAATAGTCTGGTAAATTGAATGTGTCTGGTTAGTTTTATTCAAGCAACGCGTTTTAAAAAATAGTGTCCTGAATTTCAATTACTGTTTTAGTCGCATTGCCCCCAACTCAAACCACATCTCGTTGGTAAATAATCGATGAAATAGTTTGTCTGGACACATTCAAGTTCCTCTCATTGTCACCTTAAAGCTGTGGAAATTTGGTGTTAATCCGACGACAATAAGTATACGTTATTTTTTGTTAAAGACCTTGTATTTTGAAAAACATAAACTCTTAGAAAACGTCCATGAAGTAACAGCAAAGATTTACAAGCTTGTTTATCGGCACAATCAATTTGTTTTCCCATCAAGGTCTGCTTTACCATGTGTAGGGACATCCAAATGTGTAAGGCTATTGGAAACCAAAAAAATAAAGGAATGGGATAGCTATAATTGGATAAATTCGGCATATGAAAACACCAAAATCAATGATTTTTTTCAGTGGCTGTGTGACCTTGTGTCTGACACATTCATATGCAAATGACTAATCTGTGAAACAAACAGGGGCGGAGACAAACCACTCAAATGTTTGGAAACACTCATTGTGTGTCAGATAGCTACTGATAACACATCCTAACATTGCTTTGTCTTGAGTTTATCTTTGAAACTTATAGGCACACAGATTAAACCTGTGTTGTTGATTTTGGAAAACACTACTGAGGCTGCCTTGCTTCCCTTCAGAAAATCTACATTTTAACCAACTTACATGACATACTATGTTATATTGACTTTATCATATGAAAGTTTATGGTGCATTTCATCAATTAATAAATAAATGTGAAAATCGTAATTTTCAACACAAATAATAGTCTCGCTACCTTAAGTTTGTCTTATTTATAAACAAACTTATCCCGTCGAAGCCAATCTCACATCTGATACTAAAACTGATTGTCAAAATTTCGCACCAGAAACAAGCCGGTAGGCTGATCTGCGATTGGGACGCAAACATTCATTTTTAAGTTGTTCGCCGTTACCATGGCAATTTTGGCAATTTTTCTATCGAACTAGAGTGCAGATGTGACCAGCCAATCGGGGTTGAACAATGTCAGCCCAGGTAAAAAAAAATCACAGAAACGTTGTTACGTGCAGACATACAGACAAGTCGGTAAGATGAACGGCTGTCTATCAGGACTGATAATACGTACATCGGACGAACTTCAGAAAATTACCTCATGAACTTGCTTGTTCATTTTAAACGATTGACGGATTTGAAAGTTGAATGTTTCAGAGACTTGGACATTGAACGTTTGATGACCTAAGTGTTGAAATATTTTGTCATTCGGAATTTTGTTATAATACTTAGTGCCGACCTAATGGAAGCACAGTCCCCGACTCAAAACAAAAAAGTAACTTTGGGCACAAACTCAAGCAGAATGTCTAAAAAAAATTCTTTTTTTTTATTTTGCGAAGCCACGGCCTCGGTGGGGCAGTTTTCATTTACCGCAGTTGTGACTTACCTTGCCTAGGCCAAACAAAAATGACAATTTAGGGACGTAGTGGTTATGGCGCCGATCGACAATAATACTACACCCAAACATTGCAATCAAATACTAAGAACGACATCGTATATCCAATGCTAGAACACTACGATGAAGACTTTGCGTTTACAATATTGGGAAATTCTTTTGTTTTTTGTTGTTTTTTTTGGGGGGGGGCGAAAACATCTGACTTTGACAAGTGAATTCAAAATATTTCATAACAAAATGTATTGAATAATAAGCACACCAATGATAATTTTCATAATTACCGATTACAAGTGAATATTGCTTGAATTATGACTAAAAGCAGCTTAATGAAATTACAAAATATGTATTTAAAAACTCATGTATGAACAATAATTTTAATAAATTTAAATAAAACGAAAGAATTTCACAATGTCGAAAACGGAAAGTCTTTGTCGAAGTGTTCTAGATTGATGGGCAATGTGGTAAATTCTCTATTTTATAACCCAAAATATACCAATTTGCATAATTGTCACTAATTTCCCACATACGTTCTATTGTTTTATTTCACTGAACATAAACTTTAGAAAGTATTATATTATATATGTGCATGTTATACAAACGAGTTAAAACATTTAAAAAACGATAAAGCGTTCCCCAAACTATACAAAATAGCGTTACAATATGATACTGTCTATGATTTCAAAATGACCCCCCGAACAGAAAACGTTATCTATATTTTACACTGCCAGAATCAAGTGCCCCTGTTCACCAAACTAAACAATTATATCATGATGGTCCACTCATATTTAAGGGATTGTCCCATTCAAACAACTTTGCTATCACGCGTGGCTGTTTATAAATACTGATGTATATTCTATTATTTGTCCATTTAAAATTCAAAATGGCCGACAAGAAGATGTTGAAAATTGTCATGAAAAGGGGTTACTGACTTCATTAGTTTTACCCGAGAAATGGCGTTATTATTCTTTCATGATATAAGAGCTATAAGGTAGCTGGTTATTTACCGCATGGTAAGTAATTACAAATAATTTTTTTTTCAGGCAAGATATAAGTACAGAAACGCAATTTTGAAAAATTAACATAGCATCGACTCGAGTTCATTGGGGTGCATACCTTTCTGACCAATGTCAATTTTACGTCACGGGACACGGGTAACTAAAAAATCTATCATGAGCTTGCTGGGAATTAGCAATTGTCAAATAATATGGTTTGTACAATGACCCGGTGACAACTAGAATATCTGTCTACCATCATATATCATACTTTGTACCAGATTACAATGCAAACACAGGTGTGTTTTATCGACGGAAATGTGAATTTATACAAATTAATGGCGTTAATTGTGACAGCATTATATATTCACATTAAAATTAATACATCGACATATGGCACAAATTTTAAAAAAATGTATTAGCATATGCAACTATAGGTGTGTTGTCCTTGTGTTTGTTGACTCTTAACTACACTGCAACAAGCCTGACTGTTCCCGAGCATCAGTTATGAGTTCGCTCGATCGCGAAAACACGTGGCTTATTAAAAAGCAGGTAAGCGATCGTCCACATTGCATATACATGTATTAATAATAGATTCGTCTTAAACATTCGATTTTATAGTGTTGTGATGTCTTTACTCTTCAGCGTACGATTTCTACGTCAGAATTCGTGTCTATGACTGATGAATGTCAATTGAATGACAACGAACCTATGCAACCAACAGCTGACCCCAAAATGACAAATGTCACGGAATAACTAACTTTGTCAGCAAAAATTGATCTGTATCCTTGCCATTGTATCTATTAAATGCAGAAAGCCGAAATAAACAGCAGTTCATCAACACTTGGTCCAGCACGTTCTGGTGGTTTTTCTGATGACGTAGCAGACTTAGAAGAGAAATGGCAATGCATTTCATTTATTCTGTTCCTGGTTGGGCTTATGATTGGTAGTTTGATTGTCGGGGTTGTATTCGGTGTTCATCTGAACAGTCAACTCAGCGGTACGTACATATCATTCATATAACCACAGTCACTCTACTAGGAGAGTGACTGTGATATAACGTAGTTATGATCGTTGTATGTTTGTTCGGGAACAATACAGCCTCCAAGCGTCCCTCCACATTAATAGGTTTCGTCACGGTGTAGTGGCATTATTCACCTACCAATCGTGCAGCCATACACCCCCGAGTTTGTCTCAAGTCCCCGTCCAATGTTCGCCAACAGCCTGACACTATCCTACTACATGCATAGTATATCCTTTATACTTTATATATACATAGCTATCGGCTCATACACAGAAGCCGGAATACCGACTTTGATTCAAATGAATGCTCAGTTTTTATTTCCAAACACATGTTTCCGTCTGATTAAAACAAACACGATTCAATTCTATTAAAATGCATTACGCGAGTATATGTGGGTCTCAGACTAATTACTTGTACTAGGTTAGGTGTAATTCAAAAATAACCAGTCCTACGCATATAAACTTCCAGTCAGACCATTGACACAACAATCTGTACGTTCATCGTCAAACAAACTCTTTGGCCCACCAAGGGAACCTGTTTCGTGTCGTTGTCACCCTAAATATAAACATGAGTTTTTTAGGTTTACAATTCTAATACAACAATTTTCTTCAGGTCAGGTATATGTGGATATTTTTTTTCCAAGATCATATATCAAATACGCAACCCCTTTATCAATCTGGAATGTGCAACAATCCCATCAATATGTCCCGTGTACTTACATCACTCCATCTCGTTGGCTTACAGATGCATATAACCGACACGTGACATGTGAAAAAAACTACACGGCTTGCAAGACAACTACGGGAAGCTATGCCGCCATCTACGGTGCAATTGGAAGAGGCAATGAGTGTCACAATTACGTCACGGAGAACTGCGACATTCTGCATCCTATGGCAACTATCACCTGCACAAACTTTAACATCAATATAGAGGGATCTACGCGCTGTTACCATGGTAACAATAATCTATCTATTCACTGTGCGGATGGAGCGTATACCATGTATTCAAACTGTACGACCCAGATTGACTGAAAGAACGGCAGTCGTCATGCCGCGTCCTGTTCGATATGGGACTCATAGTGACGTATAGAACGCGTGTAAAATACATTGTTTATTTACATGAAATTCAACACCACTACACTACAGATTATTGCTTTCACACTAACTTGGGGTGATGGCGCTACATCAATATTTCCTATATATGAACAATTCAAATAATTCATCATATGACTTTAAGAAATCCAAGTCCTCTTTTTATATATAGATAGTAAGTTGACCTTTTTCCTTTGTTCTGTGTGATCACGACTCATGATAACCGTTTAACAAGCAGAGTGCAGAATGTGTTGCCGTTTATACTAATTTTAACATCACAATTCGTGTGGAGTGAGGGCGTAGTACTGACTAAATTATCTAGCTTGCGGAAGAAATGAAATATTAAGGTCGAAGCCTACTCATAATTTATTTATGAGAAAGTTAGCCACGAATAACGTGACAATGTTCACTTGTTCATTACACACAACTATGAAGTATAATTCTGTAACACTCTTCTGTGTGTTACAGTATCGTATTTTGAAAAATTTATCTATTATTTCTTTTTCAAAAATTGCTAGTCATGGTATTAGAAGAACTCCATTAACACCGTGTTAGAGAACAATTACATTTGTTGTCACATTTTAAAACCCAGAATATTGAAATTATAGAAATGGCTTAATATCAGCCCAAAACATAGGTGTTACAGGAACTCAATTTTAAATTATTGGAAAATTAATAAATTCTGATTTTTTGTTCATGGGTAGGCTTTTACCTTAAATGTAAATACATAACAGTGAATAATAAGTTTGTAAATATAAAACAACACTTTTTAATATATTAATTATGTATTATAATGTACATCAATAAACATGTGAATAAAGTGACATCAGATATTATTGTGTTCCATTGTCTCTGGTACATAACCCGTTGGAAAGAAACTAATAAAAAACTAGTTTGTAGACGAACTACAATATAAGAAGTCATTTATTTCCTCCTCGTTTGTTCAGTGTCAATTCTCAATGACATTACTTCATTAATAGAAGACAATGTGTACTGTCAGCATTTGTTCATATTCATGATCGAAATATCTAGGCTAGTGCAACAGATTAAATAAGGCGAAGGCGAGGATTGTAAATATTTTAGCAGTATAAATCATCCATTCTCGGTGGTGGTAAATGACGTCATCATAACAATTAGAGACGAGCATCGACATCGCCTATATCCTGTCAGTTGAAGAGAGTAATTATAAATAATCGCTATGATGTTAACCGGTTTGTATAGTTTTAAGTGTGTGTACTTCACACTGCAATTATAATATGTATCAATACGCAGGGTTAATGGGGGGGGGGCGATTATAATCCCCTCTATTTTGAAACCATGACAACTGAAATACGTAATTTTGTCTACCCCGGTGTCAACCATCACACAGCAAACTCGAACGTTTGTCCCCATCTAGTCAGTGGTGTGACCCCGGCGGAACATACGGTGTACTTTCAAATAACAACCGGAGCTCTATATTGGTCAAACTGCTGCCCAACAACATAGATATAGTTGTATTTAAATTAAAATTAAATATTTTTTGGGGGGGCAGGCGACATTCCGGACATTGAATGTCACTGTTATCTCTCCTGACTTTTTTGTATGTGCAAATTGCAAGTGCTATTGCTGACACATAGTTATATTGTTGATATACTGTTTAAAATCAAATCCACATTACAAGCAAGAACCTGTCAAATTACAGTCAATTTTGAGGTTTCACTAGAACATCCGTGAATTTGAAACCAAGTATATGAATATATATATATATACACAACCGAAGATGTTTGAAATAGCGCCCTCATACAAACCCTAAATTCTATATGTATCGAACCACTCATGCGTCCGAATATTATATCATCTTTGTAATGCTAGTCTGATTGTATATGT
This sequence comes from Saccoglossus kowalevskii, assembly GCF_978046115.1. NCBI lineage: Eukaryota > Metazoa > Hemichordata > Enteropneusta > Harrimaniidae > Saccoglossus > Saccoglossus kowalevskii. Next base: position 17,708,626 of record NC_140649.1, on the reverse strand, counting down.
ATATTAATATCAAGGCTTATATAACAGATCATCACGTTCGGCATGTCATCATATCACATATCAAACCATAGCTCCTCGTCAACAACACGTTATCATATTGATCCGACTGACCTAGCGTCCGAGCCAATGAAAAACTCGCTCATGGTCATTTGACCTATTAGTTTACTACTAATTGCTTTGACATAACTGTGTCGTTGGGAAGCAGCTATTACAAAAATATTTACCAGATTATCGTTGGATTTTAGCGTGTAACCTTATCACGGTAGACAGATTAATAGATTAATATTAATATCCTCCTTTGTGGGAATTGGTAGTTTTATCTGAAAACATTGCCTTAGTACATGTATACGCACACTTGGTGAAATGACAGAAATGAAGTCGCATGTGGCGATTTACATCATTGACGGGTAACACGTGACTGTCTTCTTATAGTGACATGACATTAGTGCTTGATAAAATGTCAATTACATGATTGTTGAGAGATATCTCCGACTTCCACCTATGCATAGTATGGTACAATCGAAGAATGGTTCCAAAACTCACGGGAGTGCGTAATGTACGTGTTTATATCGACATTGTACAGCAAAACGAATTGATAATATTGTTGTGGACGGATAAAGTCCAACACATGTCTTTTCCCTTATTAACACACAGCAAGACAATCTTAGTGTGCGAAGTCAGTCAAAATGAGGGACTACTCCGTTTATTAAGAAACTGGATGAACAAGACAAACTACAAGACTAACAAGTGAAACGTGCTTCTGGTCGAACGCGTGTTTTTGCGTGTATAGCGCGTGATCGTTGAGATTACTTCTCCTACGTAATGGGTCCGACTTTTAAAATGGTCAATCTGGCAAGATTTGTGTTTGTTTCTAAACTTGTAATGCTTATAACTCAGCGACTAAACGTCGGATCGTAATCAGAGAAACATGTATAAGTAACTATAAACACGAACTCGAACATAAAAAAATTGCATAAAACATCGATCAATAATTGCACAATAAATGGGAATTTTCGATCTCCGCGCGACAAATATGGCATAACATTATAGTTTAAAAACTCTCGTGATTTTAAAACTCAGTTGAGGAACTCAGTATATTATGTTATTGCTGACAAAACGTTATCCATATAATGACAATATGAAATTGTTATCGCTGGTTTTGGAATAATATGAAGCCGATCACTTGTAAATTTCGGTTGAGAGAGACATCACATGTCAACAAAAGTGATGATGGTGTCGAAAAATGTCACTACAAACTTTTTGCTTTTAGAACACATTTTCTAACCAAGAATTCAGGCATTATTTGCTTTGAATGTATTTTTTATATGACGACTATTGCTAAAAAGACAACCCTAAACTGTACTACCTGGAACATTCATTGTAGCTTGGATCTCAAAATTATTGATAATAATTTTCGAGATCTTATTAGTGACTTTGATATTATAACCAAAATGGACGCAGATTCCTGTACCCAATTACCGAATTTCTGCCATTTTCGAGCTGATGAACACAAAAAAGCCCGCTCTAACTCAAAAGGAATCGTTGTTTATTTCAGAAACACTTTTAAACAGGGTATTAAACAAGTTAAGAGTGGAAGTGGTGATTTTCTCTGGCTGCTTCTAGACAAAGATTTTTTAATCTAGACGAGGATATTTATTACGGCACCATTTATCTTAGCCCGCAGTATTCAAGTATTTTTAAATGGAAAGACGCAAATTTATTTCAAGTATTGGAGGATGATATTAATAGATATTCAAAACGTGATTCGGTTATTCTATCGGGCCTTTTTAACGCCAGAACCAAAAACATTATGAAATTAAGCTCTTTTGGTAAAATTAACAATCAGTCATCCCGCCCCAAATATTAACACTAAAAAGGGCATCTCAAGATTTGGCAGTGAAAAATCATTACGGTGACTCATTGGTCGAAGTAATGTTTATCCGCAGAACTAACTATCCTCAATGGTAGATGTATAGGAGATAAAACTGGCAAGTACACTTGTCATCAAACTAAAGGCAGCAGTGTAGTTGACTACACTATTGTTAGCAATAATCTATTTAACAAAATTAATCTATTCTATGTTCACCCTCTTAATTTATTACTCTCAGATCACTGCCAAATAACTTTTCATCTTCAAACAAATGCAATTTACAAGAATAATAATTTTAAAATAACACACACCCACAATGATAAATTAGTCCATGAAACAAACATCGCGTGCAGAAGCCATTTTTTAAGACAGATTTTACTATTTTCTTACTATTATTTGTAATCAAGTTCAATTCAGACCACAACTTTCCTAACCATTGTAAGCAAATATCGGTGTCCTTATTCTAAAGTTTGAATGCACAACGTTACAACAAACTAAAGCGTATTACCTATTTGTGAGTATCAGTTGTTTTTATTTGCATAATTATGGACTTAATAAATAAAAGACGTAATTCCGAGATATTGTCAAGGCGTAAAACGTATATCTCTTATATCTTCCGTACATCAACAGCTTTTTTCGTTTGTACAAGAATGTTTCATCAAAACAGGCCGTAAATCGTACAAATTTTTTTACAATTTATAATCGATGTTGCGGCCCTAAACAATGTACAGAATACATCGATTGAAGTCATTTTAGGTCAACTCATCTGCAAAATGCGAGTAGGCTTCGACCTTAATATTTCATTTCTTCCGCAAGCTAGATAATTTAGTCAGTACTACGCCCTCACTCCACACGAATTGTGATGTTAAAATTAGTATAAAGTGCGAATGCTTACAGGGGTCAGTGAGAAGTTTAATGCTAATCAAAGAAAGTTGACATGCTTACAGGGGTCAGTAAGACATGTTCTGCAGATCATAGAATGTGGGAATACTTACATTGGTCAGTGAGAGGTTTTCTACAAATCATAGAAAGTGGGAATGCTTACAGGGGTCAGTGGGGGTTTTTCTACAAATCAAAGACAGTGGGAATGCTTACAGGGGTTAGTGAGAGGTTTTCTACAGATCATAGAAAGTGATTTAAATGCTTACATGGGTCAGTGAGCGATTTTCTACAGATCATAGAAAATGATTTAAATGCTTACATGGGTTAGAGGTCAGTGAGAGGTTTTCTGCAGATCATAGAAAGTGGGAATGCTTACTGGGGACAGTGAGGGGTTTTCTACAGATCATAGAAAGTGGAAATGCTTACAGGGGGTCAGTGAGAGGTTTTCAACAGATCATAGAAAATGGGGATGCTCACTGGGGTTAGTGAGAGGTTTTCTACAGATCATAGAAAGTGATTTAAATGCTTACATGGGTCAGTGAGCGATTTTCTACAGATCATAGAAAATGATTTAAATGCTTACATGGGTTAGAGGTCAGTGAGAGGTTTTCTGCAGATCATAGAAAGTGTGAATGCTTACAGGGGTCAGTGAGAGGTTTTCTACAAATCATAGAAAGTGAGAATGCTTACAGGGGTCAGTGAGAGGTTTTCTGCAGATCATAAAAAGTGGGAATGCTTACAGGGGCCAGTGAGAGGTTTTCTGCAGATCATAGAAAGTGAGAATGCTTACAGGGGGTCAGTGAGAGGTTTTCTGCAGATCATAGAAAGTGGGAATGTTTATAGTGGTCAATAAGAGGTTTTCTGCAGATCATAGAAAGTGGGAATGCTTACATGGGTTAGTGAGGTGTTCTACAAATCATAGAAATGCTTACTGGGGACAGTGAGGGGTTTTCTGCAGATCATAGAAAGTGGGAATGTTTACTGGGGTTAGTGAGAGGTTTTCTACAGATCATAGAAAATGATTTAAATGCTTACATGGGCCAGAGGTCAGTGAGAGGATTTCTGCAGGTCATAGAAAGTGTTTTTAATGCTTACAGGAGGTCAGTGATAGGTTTTCTACAAATCATAGAAAGTGTGAATGCTTACAGGGGTCAGTGAGAGGATTTCTACAAATCATAGAAAGTGAGAATGCTTACAGGGGTCAGTGAGAGGTTTTCTGCAGATCATAAAGAGTGGGAATGCTTACAGGGGCCAGTGAGAGGTTTTCAGCAGATCATAGAAAGTGGGAATGCTTATAGTGGTCAATAAGATGTTTTCTGCAGACCATAGAAAGTGGGAATGCTTACATGGGTTAGTGAGGTGTTCTACAAATCATAGAAATGCTTACTGGGGACAGTGAGGGGTTTTCTGCAGTTCATGGAAAGTGGGAATGCTTACAAGGGGTCAGTGAGAGGTTTTCTACAGATCATAAAAAATGATTTAAATGCTTACATGGGTTAGAGGTCAGTGAGAGGTTTTCTGCAGATCATAGAAAGTGGGAATGCTTACTGGGGACAGTGAGGGGTTTTCTGCAGTTCATAGAAAGTGGGAATGCTTACAGGGGGTCAGTGAGAGGTTTTCAACAGATCATAGAAAGTGGGGATGTTTACTGGGGTTAGTGAGAGGTTTTCTACAGATCATAGAAAGTGATTTAAATGCTTACATGGGTCAGTGAGAGGTTTTCTACAGATCATAGAAAATGATTTAAATGCTTACATGGGTTAGAGGTCAGTGAGAGGTTTTCTGCAGATCATAGATAGTGGGAATACTTACTGGGGACAGTGAGAGGTTTTCTACAGATCATAGAAAGTGGGAATGCTTACATGGGTCAGTAAGGTTTTCTACAAATCAAAGACAGTGGGAATGCTTACAGGGGTCAGTGAGAGGTTTTCTGCAGATCATAGAAAGTGGGAATGCTTACAGGGGGTCAGTGAGAGGTTTTCTGCAGATCATAGAAAGTGGGAATGCTTACTAGGGACAGTGAGGGGTTTTCTGCAGTTCATAGAAAGTGGGAATACTTACAGGGGGTCAGTGAGAGGTTTTCTACAGATCATAGATAGTGGGAATGCTTACTGGGGACAGTGAGAGGTTTTCTACAGATCATAGAAAGTGGGAATGCTTACATGGGTCAGTAAGGTTTTCTACAAATCAGTGGGAATGCTTACAGGGGTTAGTGAAAGGTTTTCTACAAATCATAGAAAGTGTGAATGCTTACAGGGGTCAGTGAGAGGTTTTCTACAAATCATAGAAAGTGAGAATGCTTACAGGGGTCAGTGAGAGGTTTTCTGCACATCATAAATAGTGGGAATGCTTACAGGGGCCAGTGAGAGGTTTTCTGCAGATCATAGAAAGTGGGAATGCTTATAGTGGTCAATAAGATGTTTTCTGCAGATCATAGAAAGTGGGAATGCTTACATGGGTTAGTGAGGTGTTCTACAAATCATAGAATGTGAGAATGCTTACAGGAGTCAGTGAGAGGTTTTCTGCAGATCATAAAAAGTGGGAATGCTTACAGGGGCCAGTGAGAAATTTTCTGCAGATCATAGAAAGTGGGAATGCTTACAGGGGGTCAGAGAGAGGTTTTCTGCAGATCATAGAAAGTGGGAATGCTTATAGTGGTCAATAAGATGTTTTCTGCAGATCATAGAAAGTGGGAATGCTTACATGGGTTAGTGAGGTGTTCTACAAATCATAGAAATGCTTACTGGGGACAGTGAGGGGTTTTCTGCAGTTCATGGAAAGTGGGAATTCTTACAAGGGGTCAGTGAGAGGTTTTCTACAGATCATAAAACATGATTTAAATGCTTACATGGGTTAGAGGTCAGTGAGAGGTTTTTTGCAGATCATAGAAAGTGGGAATGCTTACTGGGGACAGTGAGGGGTTTTCTGCAGTTCATAGAAAGTGGGAATGCTTACATGGGTCAGTAAGGTTTTCTACAAATCAAAGACAGTGGGAATGCTTACAGGTGTCAGTGAGAGGTTTTCTGCAGATCATAGAAAGTGGGAATGCTTACAGGGGGTCAGTGAGAGGTTTTCTGCAGATCATAGAAAGTGGGAATGCTTACTAGGGACAGTGAGGGGTTTTCTGCAGTTCATAGAAAGTGGGAATACTTACAGGGGGTCAGTGAGAGGTTTTCTACAGATCATGGATAGTGGGAATGCTTACTGGGGACAGTGAGAGGTTTTCTACAGATCATAGAAAGTGGGAATGCTTACATGGGTCAGTAAGGTTTTCTACAAATCAGTGGGAATGCTTACAGGGGTTAGTGAAAGGTTTTCTACAAATCATAGAAAGTGTGAATGCTTACAGGGGTCAGTGAGAGGTTTTCTACAAATCATAGAAAGTGAGAATGCTCACAGGGGTCAGTGAGAGGTTTTCTGCACATCATAAATAGTGGGAATGCTTACAGGGGCCAGTGAGAGGTTTTCTGCAGATCATAGAAAGTGGGAATGCTTATAGTGGTCAATAAGATGTTTTCTGCAGATCATAGAAAGTGGGAATGCTTACATGGGTTAGTGAGGTGTTCTACAAATCATAGAATGTGAGAATGCTTACAGGGGTCAGTGAGAGGTTTTCTGCAGATCATAAAAAGTGGGAATGCTTACAGGGGCCAGTGAGAAATTTTCTGCAGATCATAGAAAGTGGGAATGCTTACAGGCGGTCAGACAGGTTTTCTGCAGATCATAGAAAGTGGGAATGCTTATAGTGGTCAATAAGATGTTTTCTGCAGATCATAGAAAGTGGGAATGCTTACATGGGTTAGTGAGGTGTTCTACAAATCATAGAAATGCTTACTGGGGACAGTGAGGGGTTTTCTGCAGTTCATGGAAAGTGGGAATGCTTACAAGGGGTCAGTGAGAGGTTTTCTACAGATCATAGAAAATGACTTAAATGCTTACATGGGTTAGAGGTCAGTGAGAGGTTTTCTGCAGATCATAGAAAGTGGGAATGCTTACTGGGGACAGTGAGGGGTTTTCTGCAGTTCATAGAAAGTAGGAATGCTTACAGGGGGTCAGTGAGAGGTTTTCAACAGATCATAGAAAATGGGGATGCTTACTGGGGTTAGTGAGAGGTTTTCTACAGATCATAGAAAGTGATTTAAATACTTACAAGGGTCGGTGAGAAGTTTTCTACAGATCATAGAAAATGATTTAAATGCTTACATGGGTTAGAGGTCAGGGAGAGGTTTTCTGCAGATCATAGGTAGTGGGAATGCTTACTGGGGACAGTGAGAGGTTTTCTACAGATCATAGAAAGTGGGAATGCTTACATGGGTCAGTCAGGTTTTCTACAAATCAAAGACAGTGGGAATGCTTACAGGGGTCAGTGAGAGGTTTTCTGCAGATCATAGAAAGTGGGAATGCTTACAGGGGGTCAGTGAGAGGTTTTCTGCAGATCATAGAAAGTGTTTTAAATGCTTACAGGGGGTCAGTGATAGGGTTTCTGCAGATCATAGAAAGTGTTTTAAATGCTTACAGGAGGTCAGTGATAGGTTTTTCTACAAATCATAGAAAGTGTGAATGCTTACCGGGGTCAGTGAGAGGTTTTCTACAAATCATAGAAAGTGAGAATGCTTACAGGGGTCAGTGAGAGGTTTTCTGCAGATCATAAAGAGTGGGAATGCTTACAGGGGCAAGTGAGAGGTTTGCTGCAGATCATAGAAAGTGGGAATGCTTATAGTGGTCAATAAGATGTTTTCTGCAGATCATAGAAAGTGGGAATGCTTACATGGGTTAGTGAGGTGCTCTACAAATCATAGAAATGCTTACTTGGGACAGTGAGGGGTTTTCTGCAGTTCATGGAAAGTGGGAATGCTTACAAGGGGTCAGTGAGAGGTTTTCTACAGATCATAGAAAATGATTTAAATGCTTACATGGGTTAGAGGTCAGTGAGAGGTTTTCTGCAGATCATAGAAAGTGGGAATGCTTACTGGGGACAGTGAGGGGTTTTCTGCAGTTCATAGAAAGTGGGAATGCTTACAGGGGGTCAGTGAGAGGTTTTCTACAGATCATAGAAAGTGATTTAAATGCTTACATGGGTCAGTGAGAGGTTTTCTGCAGATTATAGAAAATGATTTAAATTCTTACATGGGTTAGAGGTCAGTGAGAGGTTTTCTGCAGATCATAGATAGTGGGAATGCTTACTGGGGACAGTGATAGGTTTTCTACAGATCATAGAAAGTGGGAATGCTTACATGGGTCAGTAAGGTTTTCTACAAATCAAAGACAGTGGGAATGCTGACAGGGGTCAGTGAGAGGTTTTCTGCAGATCATAGAAAGTGGGAATGCTTACTAGGGACAGTGAGGGGTTTTCTGCAGTTCATAGAAAGTGGGAATGCTTACAGGGTGTCAGTGAGAGGTTTTCTACAGATCATAGATAGTGGGAATGCTTACTAGGGACAGTGAGAGGTTTTCTACAGATCATAGAAAGTGGGAATGCTTACATGGGTCAGTAAGGTTTTCTACAAATCAGTGGGAATGCTTACAGGGGTTAGTGAAAGGTGTTCTACAAATCATAGAAAGTGGGAATGCTTACAGGGGTCAGTAAGGTTTTCTACAAATCAAAGACAGTGGGAATGTTTACATGGGTTAGTGTGAGGTTTTCTACAAATCATAGAAAGTGGGAATGCTTACAGGGATCAATGAGAGGTTTTCTGCAGATCATAAAAAGTGGGAATGCTTACAGGGGGCCAGTGAGAGGTTTTCTGCAGATCATAGAAAGTGGGAATGCTTACAGGGGGTCAGTGAGAGGTTTTCTACAGATCATAGATAGTGGGAATGCTTACTGGGGACAGTGAGAGGTTTTCTACAGATCATAGAAAGTGGGAATGCTTACATGGGTCAGTAAGGTTTTCTACAAATCAGTGGGAATGCTTACAGGGGTTAGTGAAAGGTGTTCTACAAATCATAGAAAGTGGGAATGCTTACAGGGGTCAGTAAGGTTTTCTACAAATCAAAGACAGTGGGAATGCTTACAGGGGTTAGTGTGAGGTTTTCTACAAATCATAGAAAGTGGGAATGCTTACAGGGGTCAGTGAGAGGTTTTCTGCAGATCATAAAAAGTGGGAATGCTTGCAGGGGGCCAGTGAGAGGTTTTCTGCAGATCATAGAAAGTGGGAATGCTTATAGTGGTCAATAAGATGTTTTCTGCAGATCATAGAAAGTGGGAATGCTTACAGGGGGTCAGTGAGAGGTTTTCTGCAGATCGTAGAAAGTGGGAATGATTATAGTGGTCAATAAGATGTTTTCTGCAGATCATAGAAAGTGGGAATGCTTACATGGGTTAGTGAGGTGTTCTACAAATCATAGAAATGCTTACTGGGGACAGTGAGGGGTTTTCTGCAGTTCATGGAAAGTGGGAATGCTTACAAGGGGTCAGTGAGAAGTTTTCTACAGATCATAGAAAATGACTTAAATGCTTACATGGGTTAGAGGTCAGTGAGAGGTTTTCTGCAGATCATAGAAAGTGGGAATGCTTACATGGGTCAGTCAGGTTTTCTACAAATCAAAGACAGTAGGAATGCTTACTGGGGACAGTGAGGATTTTCTGCAGTTCATAGAAAATGGGAATGCTTACAGGGGGTCAGTGAGAGGTTTTCAACAGATCATAGAAAATGGGGATGCTTACTGGGGTTAGTGAGAGGTTTTCTACAGATCATAGAAAGTGATTTAAATGCTTACATGGGTCAGTGAGAGGTTTTCTACAGATCATAGAAAATGATTTAAATGCTTACATGGGTTAGAGGTCAGTGAGAGGTTTTCTGCAGATCATAGATAGTGGGAATGCTTACATGGGTCAGTAAGGTTTTCTACAAATCAAAGACAGTGGAAATGCTTACAGGGGTCAGTGAGAGGTTTTCTGCAGATCATAGAAAGTGGGAATGCTTACAGGGGTCAGTGAGAGGTTTTCTGCAGATCATAGAAGTGGGAATGCTTACTAAGGACAGTGAGGGGTTTTCTGCAGTTCACAGAAAGTGGGAATGCTTACTGGGGACAGTGAGAGGTTTTCTACAGATCATAGATAGTGTGAATGCTTACTGGGGACAGTGAGAGGTTTTCTACAGATCATAGAAAGTGGGACTGCTTACATGGGTCAGTAAGGTTTTCTACAAATCAGTGGGAATGCTTACAGTGGTTAGTGAAAGGTGTTCTACAGATCATAGAAAGTGGGAATGCTTACAGGGGTCAGTAAGGTTTTCTACAAATCAAAGACAGTGGGAATGCTTACAGGGGTTAGTGCGAGGTTTTCTACAAATCATAGAAAGTGGGAATGCTTACAGGGGTCAGTGAGAGGTTTTCTGCAGATCATAAAAAGTGGGAATGCTTACAGGGGGCCAGTGAGGGGTTTTCTGCAGATCATAGAAAGTGGGAATGCTTACAGGGGGTCAGTGAGAGGTTTTCTACAGATCATAGAAAATGATTTAAATGCTTACATGGGTTAGAGGTCAGTGAGAGGTTTTCTGCAGATCATAGAAAGTGGGAATGCTTACTGGGGACAGTGAGGGGTTTTCTGCAGTTCATAGAAAGTAGGAATGCTTACAGGGGGTCAGTGAGAGGTTTTCTACAGATCATAGAAAGTGATTTAAATGCTTACATGGGTCAGTGAGAGGTTTTCTGCAGATTATAGAAAATGATTTAAATTCTTACATGGGTTAGAGGTCAGTGAGAGGTTTTCTGCAGATCATAGATAGTGGGAATGCTTACTGGGGACAGTGATAGGTTTTCTACAGATCATAGAAAGTGGGAATGCTTACATGGGTCAGTAAGGTTTTCTACAAATCAAAGACAGTGGGAATGCTGACAGGGGTCAGTGAGAGGTTTTCTGCAGATCATAGAAAGTGGGAATGCTTACTAGGGACAGTGAGGGGTTTTCTGCAGTTCATAGAAAGTGGGAATGCTTACAGGGTGTCAGTGAGAGGTTTTCTACAGATCATAGATAGTGGGAATGCTTACTAGGGACAGTGAGAGGTTTTCTACAGATCATAGAAAGTGGGAATGCTTACATGGGTCAGTAAGGTTTTCTACAAATCAGTGGGAATGCTTACAGGGGTTAGTGAAAGGTGTTCTACAAATCATAGAAAGTGGGAATGCTTACAGGGGTCAGTAAGGTTTTCTACAAATCAAAGACAGTGGGAATGTTTACATGGGTTAGTGTGAGGTTTTCTACAAATCATAGAAAGTGGGAATGCTTACAGGGATCAATGAGAGGTTTTCTGCAGATCATAAAAAGTGGGAATGCTTACAGGGGGCCAGTGAGAGGTTTTCTGCAGATCATAGAAAGTGGGAATGCTTACAGGGGGTCAGTGAGAGGTTTTCTACAGATCATAGATAGTGGGAATGCTTACTGGGGACAGTGAGAGGTTTTCTACAGATCATAGAAAGTGGGAATGCTTACATGGGTCAGTAAGGTTTTCTACAAATCAGTGGGAATGCTTACAGGGGTTAGTGAAAGGTGTTCTACAAATCATAGAAAGTGGGAATGCTTACAGGGGTCAGTAAGGTTTTCTACAAATCAAAGACAGTGGGAATGCTTACAGGGGTTAGTGTGAGGTTTTCTACAAATCATAGAAAGTGGGAATGCTTACAGGGGTCAGTGAGAGGTTTTCTGCAGATCATAAAAAGTGGGAATGCTTGCAGGGGGCCAGTGAGAGGTTTTCTGCAGATCATAGAAAGTGGGAATGCTTATAGTGGTCAATAAGATGTTTTCTGCAGATCATAGAAAGTGGGAATGCTTACAGGGGGTCAGTGAGAGGTTTTCTGCAGATCGTAGAAAGTGGGAATGATTATAGTGGTCAATAAGATGTTTTCTGCAGATCATAGAAAGTGGGAATGCTTACATGGGTTAGTGAGGTGTTCTACAAATCATAGAAATGCTTACTGGGGACAGTGAGGGGTTTTCTGCAGTTCATGGAAAGTGGGAATGCTTACAAGGGGTCAGTGAGAAGTTTTCTACAGATCATAGAAAATGACTTAAATGCTTACATGGGTTAGAGGTCAGTGAGAGGTTTTCTGCAGATCATAGAAAGTGGGAATGCTTACATGGGTCAGTCAGGTTTTCTACAAATCAAAGACAGTAGGAATGCTTACTGGGGACAGTGAGGATTTTCTGCAGTTCATAGAAAATGGGAATGCTTACAGGGGGTCAGTGAGAGGTTTTCAACAGATCATAGAAAATGGGGATGCTTACTGGGGTTAGTGAGAGGTTTTCTACAGATCATAGAAAGTGATTTAAATGCTTACATGGGTCAGTGAGAGGTTTTCTACAGATCATAGAAAATGATTTAAATGCTTACATGGGTTAGAGGTCAGTGAGAGGTTTTCTGCAGATCATAGATAGTGGGAATGCTTACTGCGGACAGTGAGAGGTTTTCTACAGATCATAGAAAGTGGGAATGCTTACATGGGTCAGTAAGGTTTTCTACAAATCAAAGACAGTGGAAATGCTTACAGGGGTCAGTGAGAGGTTTTCTGCAGATCATAGAAAGTGGGAATGCTTACAGGGGTCAGTGAGAGGTTTTCTGCAGATCATAGAAGTGGGAATGCTTACTAAGGACAGTGAGGGGTTTTCTGCAGTTCACAGAAAGTGGGAATGCTTACTGGGGACAGTGAGAGGTTTTCTACAGATCATAGATAGTGTGAATGCTTACTGGGGACAGTGAGAGGTTTTCTACAGATCATAGAAAGTGGGACTGCTTACATGGGTCAGTAAGGTTTTCTACAAATCAGTGGGAATGCTTACAGTGGTTAGTGAAAGGTGTTCTACAGATCATAGAAAGTGGGAATGCTTACAGGGGTCAGTAAGGTTTTCTACAAATCAAAGACAGTGGGAATGCTTACAGGGGTTAGTGCGAGGTTTTCTACAAATCATAGAAAGTGGGAATGCTTACAGGGGTCAGTGAGAGGTTTTCTGCAGATCATAAAAAGTGGGAATGCTTACAGGGGGCCAGTGAGGGGTTTTCTGCAGATCATAGAAAGTGGGAATGCTTACAGGGGGTCAGTGAGAGGTTTTCTACAGATCATAGATAGTGGGAATGCTTACTGGGGACAGTGAGAGGTTTTCTACAGATCATAGAAAGTGGGAATGCTTACATGGGTCAGTAAGGTTTTCTACAAATCAGTGGGAATGCTTACAAGGGTTAGTGAAAGGTGTTCTACAAATCATAGAAAGTGGGAATGCTTACAGGGGTCAGTAAGGTTTTCTACAAATCAAAGACAGTGGGAATGCTTACAGGGGTCAGTGAGAAGTTTTCTGCAGATCATAGAAAGTGTTTTAAATGCTTACAGGGGGTCAGTGAGAGGTGATCTACAAATCATAGAAATGCTTACTGGGGACAGTGAGGGGTTTTCTGCAGTTCATAGAAAGTGGGAATGCTTACAGGGGGTCAGTGAGAGGTTTTCTACAGATCATAGAAAGTGGGAATGTTCACTGGGGTTAGTGAGAGGTTTTCTACAGATCATAGAAAAGGATTTAAATGCTTACATGGGTCGGAGGTCAGTGAGAGGTTTTCTGCAGATCATAGAAAGTGGGAATGCTTATAGGGGTCAGTGAGAGGTTTTCTGCAGATCATAGAAAGTGGGAATGCTTATAGGGGTTAGTGAGAAGTTTTCTGCAGATCATAGAAAGTGGGAATGCTTACTAGGGACAGTGAGGGGTTTTCTGCAGTTCATAGAAAGTGGGAATGCTTACAGGGGTCAGTGAGAGGTTATCTATAGATCATAGAAAGTGGGAATGTTTACTGGGGTTAGTGAGAGGTTTTCTACAGATCATAGAAAATGATTTAAATGCTTACATGGGTCAGAGGTCAGTGAGAAGTTTTCTGCAGATCATAGAAAGCGGGAATGCTTACAGGGGTTAGTGAGAGGTTATCTACAGATCATAGAAAGTGGGAATGCTTACTGGGGTCAGTGAGAGGTTTTCTGCAGATCATAGAAAGTGGGAATGCTTATAGGGGACAGTGAGCGGTTTTCTACAGATCATAGAAAGTGATTTAAATGCTTACAGGGGGTCAGTGAGAGGTTTTCTGCAGACCATAGAAAGTGATTTAAATGGTCACAGGGAGTCAGTGAGAGGTTTTCTGCAGATCGTAGAAAGTGGGAATGCTTACAGCGGTCAGTGAGAGGTTTTCTATGGATCTCACAAAGTGGGAATGCTCACAGGGGTCAATAAGATGTTTTCTGCAGATCATAGAAAGTGGGATTGCTTACATGGGTCAGTGAGAAGTTTTCTGCAGATCATACACAGTGGGAATGCTTGAGGGGTTGGCGAGAAGTTTTCTACAAATCAAAGAAAGTGGGAATGATTACAGGTGTCAGTGAGAGATGTCCTGCAGATGATAGAATGTTGGAATGATTACAGGGATCAGTAAGAGATGTCCTGCAGATCATAGAATGTTGGAATGATTACAGGGATCAGCAAGAGATGTCCTGCAGATCATAGAATGTTGGAATGATTACAGAGATCAGTAAGAGATGTCCTGCAGATCATAGAATGTTGGAATGATTACAGGGGTCAGAAAAAGGTATTCTGGAGATGCCACAATTTTCAAAACACAAAATGGCTGCCACTCGGCCATTTTGAATTGAATCACTAAACCACTGTGCACAAGTGCCTATGAAGCAGCAACAACAGAAAACAGTTTTCAAAATTAGAAAATCAAACTTTATGATGTACAAAATGTAGACAAAATAGAAACATATTGATCAGTTACACAGAAAACAAATACTTTTCATGATTTAGATGAATTTTCACATATAAGCTCACCGAAACTTTGTGGCCAGACATCAAGTGTTGCATTCTGGGAAGTATTATATAAAACATGTTCAAATAATAGGTTAATGCATAAATGAACAAAGTTTTGCTAGTACTAACAAATCAAACGCACTTCAAAGATAAATTCTATAATTTATTCAATAATTGTATACAAATATTATTTCTGATAAAACTTGCATCTAGGGCAATATGCATTGAACAGTAACAAAATAAAACAATTCAGATATTAATTCGGCTAAATATTTAAGCACATTACCAACACTTTAACATTTTGAAATTGTTCTACACTCTGGGGCAGAGCCAGTGAAAATGCCTGGATGTCCGCCCCTGGGAACAGTATACAACTCCAGATTCACTAGACTCTTGAGCCCTGGTTCTTGTAACAATGCAACGAAAATTCCATTCATATGCAAATTTTTCAGAAGTGCCCTTCAACAGAAATGATTTTGTAGCGATCTCAAGTCAAAATGAAATTCAAATCAAAGATAGCTTAGAAAAAACTCCTGTGTGCTTGAGAGTATTGGAGACATATTTAATAATATGTAATAATTAATTAGTTTTTGAAATAAGGTCTGCGCAAAGTCACAGACCATCAATGTATCAGGTTTCATTCAAATGCGATTAAAACTTAAGATATCAATGGAAAAGCCACAAAATTATGAATTATTATGCAAGTTAGGTAATTAATATTCACAGATTTTACTCAAAACTAACCAAGTTTCATTGAAATGTATGATTATTACTTGAAATATCAGCGGAAAAACCAAAAATTTACTAATTAGGCAAATTAGGTAATTATTATTCATGCATATTAACGCTAAACATTGTCTCAGAACTTCTATGCACCCGGTTTCATCAAAATCCAATTAGTGGTTCTTTAGATATTAGCTAATTATCATGTAAATTAGATAATTAATATGCATAATTAATAGCCCAGAGCATCTATACATCTAGTTTAATCAAAAACCAACCTATTGTTCTTGAGATATCAGTGGAACAGAAGGACACACACACACATCCACGTCTTACCATCGTTGTAACATACATTGGATTAACTTTTAATATACTGTAAAATGATTAATTTTCACTGAGTTTAAATTTCACTTATTTAGCATTTCAGGCATATTCATAGGGTTTTAAATTCACGGTTTTATCATTTAGATGATGTGTTCTATGCTAAATTTTACATATTCACTGGGTTTTAATTTAGCGCATATTCCAGTTTAGCGAAATAAGCGAAATTAAAACCCAGTGAATAATTTATCCTTTTACAGTAGTTGCGATATGAATTCGATTAAAATGCATTCATATATAGGGTTGCATTTTAATTGGAGATTAATTAAACTCAATTACAATGCAATTCAACATAGAATTGAGTTTTAATTAAGTTTAATTAAATAAAAGTTGAATATCCTGTGACTTAAAGAAATGCGAAGCTTAGGTTTTAAAAGGGGATAGGAATGGTACAATTATAGTAACACTAAACTACGCAAACTTGACTTAAATTTGATTAAATATTAATATAAATTATAACAAGTCATTGAAAATGACACAGTCCCCGTTAAGTTCTCTTTGTGCTTGTCATATTAAAGCGGAGGAGTTGTCGCAAGCGTGTCTTGAAACTTGAGTTTCAAGTGGCGTATACAACAGATTGTTTATGTACATGAAAACACGTGTTTCGTGTCATAGTAATAGGGCCAAAATAAAAACAGCCGTTATTCAGCCATCTTTGATCTGATTATGAAACACAGAGATATGTATGATGTATGTGCCAAATACGAATGAAAATGGTACATAAATTGTGGAAATATAGTAGTAAGGCCAAAAAGTCAGATGGCAGTCAAACGGCCATCCTTGACCAGATTTTGAAACAAATTGTCATGGACATGCATCCTAACATGTGCCAAATTTGAATGAAAACTGACAGAGCACATCCAAGATACCGCATAAAAAACAAAAACAAGATGCCTGCCAGTCGACCATCTTTGATCCAATTGCGAAATATATCGTCATGGACATGTATCCTAACATGTATAATCTATGTACCAAGTTTGAATGACAACTGACAAAGCATGTCCAAAATACAACATTTTCAAAAAACAAGATGGCTGCCAGTCGGCCATTTTGAATCGAATCGCTAAATCACTGCATGTGCATATGTCCCACATAAGGTACTGGGCACATGCAAAGAATGAACGAAAATATGACGTTGGATAAACTGACGCACGGACAGACGGACACACGGATGGTTGGACGGACTTCCTCAGGAACTCACGAACGGTCGGGGACATGTATCCTAACATGTATGATCTATGTACTAAATTTGAATGAAAACTGACAAAGCATGTCCAAAATACGACATTTTCAAAAAACAAGATGGCTGCCAGTCGGCCATCTTTGATCCAATTGTGAAATAAATCATCATGGACATGCATCCTAACATGTATAATCTATGTACCAAGTTTGAATGAAAACTGACAAAGCATGTCCAAAATACAACATTTTCAAAAAACAAGATGGCTGCCAGTCGGCCATTTTGAATCGAATCGCTAAACCACTGCATGTGCATATGTCCCACATAAAGTACTAGGCAAATGCAAAGAATGAACGGAATCGGTCCAAGGGATTCTGAGATATGACTCCGAACGGACGCACGGACGGACACACGGACGGACGGAGACCGAATTATAAGTCCCCGTTTTCGGACTTCGTTCGAACGGGGACTAACAAGCAGCCGGTCGGCTGAGTTAGACCTGCTGTTAGCAATGCACATTTCAATTAAAGAACAGAAAATATCATTAGAAAATGAACATTAAAGCTGCAAGCAGCGTCACAGGGGCCCAAGTATACATGCCATAAATAATGTCAAATGATACACAATTAGTTTGAATGATTAGTACCATGAGGTCGAAATGCAGTTGGTTCCATATATTTATTTGAGATATAAAGGTTATTAATATATGGTCATCTGTTATTTTAATCAAATCTCTTGTTCAACATAGTCATGATAACACAGGATTCATCTTCCTAACTGCAACAGTGTTTGAGACACAACGATTATGCATATTAATGAGCCACATGACCATATATGGTTATCTGTTATTTTATTCAAATCTCTTGTTTAACATCATCATAATAACACAGGTTTCATCTTCCTACCTGCAACAGTGCTTGAGATATAACAGTTATGCATACTAATGAGTTCACATGACCATATATGGTAATCTGTTATTTTAATGAAATTGCTTGTTCACTGTTGTCATGATAACACAGGAATCATCTTCCTAACTGCAACAGTGCTTGAGATATAGCAGCTATGCATATTAATGAGGTTAGAAGCCCCCCACCCCATGGGCGCGTAGCCACATGACCTAGCCATATGCCATTCAGGGGAAAGAATGTATCTAAAGAGTAGAATACACATACAAAATATATTCCAATCGGACTAATACAAAACATGTAGTTGCATAATTTCAATTTTCACAAAATGCAAGATGGCGGCCAAACCACGTGACTGATCAAAATAATATTATTTTTCTCATATGAAGCTAAGGCCAGGCATGGTAAATATAAAAACATCTAGTAGATTGGTTGACCCACCTCTGAGAAACAAATGCCCAAACTTTTAATCAATTTTGCTTAAAATCCAAGATGGCGGCGAAAACATGTGACTGATCTGAAATTTTTTTTTAGGTTTCTGAAAGGGTTAGATAGGGACATGCCATGACGCAATATTTGAGATTAACGCTCAAGTGTGGCATGAGTAAAAAACTACTTCCTGTTGAGAAAAAACCCAAAATGGCGGCCAAACCACGTGACCAATCATAACGAATTTCTCAAATCTAAATCTGCTCTATATGTAGAAGCTAAATACTGTATATGAGAACATTTTACTTGGTGGTTCTGAAGAAGAAGATTTTTAAGTGTTTTTTACCATTTTTAGGAAAAACAAAATGGCGGGAAAAGTCACATGACCGCTAAAGTTTTTATTTCTGATATTTATTACACATGAGTTGTACTATACACCATAACAAAATCTAGACGCCTAGACCCTCAGAAAGTGGTCAAACAGCCACTTCCGGTTTTATTTCAATCCAATATGGCTGCCAAACTAATTGGCCAATCAAAATTCTGAAAGCATGTTGCACCAGTTCATATTAGAGACTATCAGTATAGAGCAATTTAAGACTATTTGGTTCAGTGGTTTTCTCAAACGGCTTGACGAAAAAAGTTACGGAAGAAAGAAGAAGAAGAAGAAGTTTAAAGAAGAAAAAACCGAACAATAAGAATAGGGGCCACGCCCTACAGGCTTGGGCCCCTAAATATGTAGACTTGCTGTTTTTAACAAGAATTCAAAAATATCACTTTTCACTAAACATTACAAAAATAATCATCAAAATTAGATAATTGAAAATATTACCATGAAATTAACAAATCTGAAAGAGGTCCACAAGTAGTACCTATATATGTAATATAAAAGCAATCAGACTTGTAGTTTTTAACAAGAAGTTGAAAATATCACTTTTTAACAAAAATTACAAAAATATTCACCAAAATGAGAGAATTGAAGATATCATCATGAAATGAACAAATCTAAGAGAGTTCTACCCAAGGTACATACACACAAAGTATCAAAGCATTCAGGCTTATAGTTTTCAAGAAGTCGCAAAAGTATAACATTGACACGGACGACAACGACGATGGACAATCACTCATATGATAAGCTCCGCTTGACAAAGTCGACAGCGGAGCTAAAAATAGTGAGGGATGTCACAATGTAGGTCCTGTTGTCACAAGTTGGTGTAAAATTAAATTGAAGTTGTCCCAACGTTGGTACCACACATGCACATACACACATACATACAGACAGACAGACAGACCAACTGCAAAGACTCCCATTGTGTGCT
Organism: Saccoglossus kowalevskii; assembly: GCF_978046115.1. Taxonomy (NCBI): domain Eukaryota; kingdom Metazoa; phylum Hemichordata; class Enteropneusta; family Harrimaniidae; genus Saccoglossus; species Saccoglossus kowalevskii. The sequence continues at coordinate 17,689,158 of NC_140649.1, read as the reverse complement.
TTGCTTCACGGAAGTCAAAAATCAAATTTGGTCAGCTTGTTGACTGCGGATAAGTGAGATCTTCATGAAAAATAAAAATTGTATGTTGCTGCTGCAAGAAACATTTGAAGACGCAAACAAAAATGTTGAGGCCCCTGATCTTGCCTCATTTTCATATTTCTAAAATGTGAAAATTATTTTAAACTAATAAATTTGTTCAACCATAGTAAGTTTTATAGCGAAGCCATTTTTTTTAATATTTTATTTTGCATTGAGACTATGACGCACCAGCGAATAGTCTCGTCTAGTTGTGTCACAGACATTATATACAAAAATAATATTATTACACATTGTTCATGTCTCGTATATTTATAACTAACTCTCACAGTACCGTGTCACAATATTGTGTAATTGATCAGTAAATGCTTGGAAAGAAAACTTGTCTATGACTCTCTGATGACCAGCTTTACCTAACTTGCTACTTAATCCACCATCATCTACAAATCTTTTCATTTTCTCGGCAAATTGTTTAGATTCAGGTGGACAAAGATAGCCTGTAACTTCATTATCTATGCTTTCTAACGGCCCACCACTATTAGCCGCGATCACAGGTCGTTTCATATACATGGCTTCTATTGGCACAATGCCAAAGTGTTCATTACTTGGAGTGTATAACAAGCACGTGCAATTATGAAGCAGAGTCAGCTTCTCTGAATCGCTGAAGGATCGTAAAAACGTCACGTTGTCGTTCAGTTTCAATTTCTCTGTCAACTGTCGCAGTTCTAAATAATGTTCTTTATTCTCCACAACTCTGTCATCGTAACCGCCTGCCATCACTAAATGAACTTCTCCCCATCTATCGTCTGCTAGATTCTTTTTCAAATCTCCTGATATGTGCAAAGAAATGTTGTTTTCAAATTAGAGAACAAATTATTGAAATAAAAGGTAATTATGTTTATATGATCTTCCAGGAAAGGTTTTAAAGAGTGATTTTTGTCACGCTGTGCACATGTACGATACAAATCCTGTATTAACCTTTTCACAACCAGTTTGATCTTTTCATCATGCTTACACAAAATAGTTCTGTTTATAGTCTGCATATTCCTTCAGAAGATTACGACAAAAATAGCCAAATTTTTTTAAAGTAGACCTGAAAATAGACTCAAATTTTGTTGGCTCCAAAATTAGTAAAGATTTGCTAATATATAGCAAAGTGGTGAATTATTTTGGTATCATGTGGGTGACGGGTGTGCAAGAGTTAACACGCCATTACTTTATTTTGGTTGTTTTCTTATATATTCCCTAATCCAATATAATCCAGTTTCGTGTGTTTTTTATTTTGTTATGAACACAAGAATAGATAAATTGCCCCATGTAAGTACCCTCTAAAACTTGTATAAATTATTTCTGATTCCTGTTTTTTTTCAAATAGAACCGGATAATATCAAATTTTGGATATGCTCCTGAAACAATTTCTAGCCTCATAACTGACATGAAAAATTGGTTTCCCAATTCAGGAACAATTTCATTCTTACCAAATGCTTCAATCGCCAATCCAAGGTTTTTCTTTCTCTCGTATCTATTAATAGAGAGGAACAATGTGCGAATGTTCCTTGGGATCAGATCGCCTGCATCACTTACTGGAACATCAAATGCGGAGAAATTCAACGAAGGATATAGTACTTGGGGTTTAATATGAGACAGCGTAGTGAAGGTAGAAGCAAACGTCTCACCTGAAAAATAATTTATAAAACTGAAAGAAGACCACACATAAAGTTGGGACTTTTTTTTTTTGTTTTACAAAAAAATATAATTGTCAATTTAGCTTTTTTTAACGTGATCGCGAAAACTAGCGTGACTGCGAAAGAAATCCCGACTGGACGCATCTGCAAACAAAAAGTCGCGACAGTCTAGACCACACAGTATGCAGCAGATAAATTTAAATATAAATTTTAAAATTATGAACAAAGTTGAAAACATGGCTCTAAAATCGGAAATCAACATGCCAGTAATCAACCACTTGAAAAATACTAACATGTTGGCCAGCTCAAACTCTTGCAAATCTCAGGTAAACAAGACACAACTACTGTATTTGGATTGCATCTAGAGAAATCACTGGAAAAACACCAAGATTAGAACATCCAAATACACACAGAATAAACTCACAGGTACACAGTCGCTAAGTAGTAAACAAAAGACCACATGTTGGTCTGACCCCTGACCCATGTGATCACGCCCTCAAACAGAAAAAGAATATTTAAAAAATTTCATTGGTTCTTGCAAGGCATATAAATTGAGCTATAAGCAGCCATTGGTTGATTAGTGGCATAAGAACATCACAGGTTGCATTAAAAAGATATTGTGAAATAAACAACTCATTTGGATACATGTTTGCTATGTGTCATGTTATAAGGAAATCGACATCAAGTGCACACTGCTGTGATGACTACTGTAGAATACTTTATTTTTGCTTGGAATTTATTTTCGCTATTTTCGCTGAAGGGATAATTCCGTGAAAATAAAATCCAGCGAATATACTTTTTTTCTTATATTTCACATTAAACTCATCAAAAATCAGTGAAAATAAATTCCATATAAAACGCCCAAAAAGCCTTTTCAGTGAAAATTAATTCCAACGAAAATAAATTATTCCACAGTATACCACCATTTTATTGCCTTATGAAAGAAATGGACGAAACTACAATTCTAAAGAGCGGAGCATGAAACCATTGTAAAACCATTGATGGTATGAACTCAGGCAGTACAGGACTGCATCAACCTCTATTGGTCAATACGATACAATCACGTACTTTGTCTTCTCAGAATACCTCAAATTTCATACACTATAGAACACGTTATAGTTTGTTGCTAACTTACCAGTGAATTGGCTATTGACAAGTATGCAGTCTGCCATTCCTGTAGTTTTCTCTTCCAACCAATCTATAGGACCACGATACAGTTTCTTCATGAAACTAATTCTCTTGGTCAGCAGTTGATCCGGAAAATGGCAATAAAATAGAATCTGCAAAAAAAATAATTGGTTATTTCTGTGAACGACGAATTAGGCCGAATTTTGTTATCGGTTGGCTTAATATAACCCCAACGGACCGTATTTTTGTGAAAGATTGGTATTTTTGTCCTGATTTGTAGGAATCTGAAAAACGCGTTTCATAACTTGTCTCTTATTTAGTTTTATGCGTCATTCAAGATGGCGGCCCCCATATAGTAAATATCGTATTTATTTTATTATCACGTGTGCGCCAGATGACTGTGTATTGACAGTCATTATTTATCAGTTGTCTTCCTAACATGTAGATTTTGTTTCTTTTCCTGTGATGGCGCCCTTTGTGTGGGCGTGGTACAAAGTCTAACCACGGTGGACATATACAGAGCATGCGCGACACCAAATAACAAGTACTAGTACACTGAAAACGGCACTGCAACAGTCACCAAACGACTTTGAGAGTATAGATACTGCTGCCTCTTTAAAAAAACTACCAGTAGTATAATAATATTACATGTACTATAATAACTCACCTTTGCCTTGCGAAACTTTAAGATTGGAATACAGGCAGAGATCTGGTCACATATTACGATATCGTAGTGCAATCCACTAAAACACACCAAATATAGAGCAACATACATCATACGAATGTATGCACACAGCGCATAGCACCCACCAAATATACTACGAGGCAACCAATCTCCAACGCACGTCACCGACAGACTTCCATCTTGCGTTTCTTTGAAACAATGACTGGGATCATGGTGGGCGGTGAACAGTTTGACGGAGTGACCTTGAGATTTGAGTGCCAATGCGGCGTCGACGACAAGACGTTCAGCTCCTCCAATCCCCAAATCGGGGTGCACAAAAGCTACGTTCACCATCGCCAGGATTACTAGATGGTGCCACGTCGTAGATTATTTCAACATTCTCGTCAGCGTCCTACAATGCGATGATGAAACATGTCACGTGTTTGCTCAGGGGTCATAGTTCAGTAATTCGTACTTCCGGGTATTTATTTGCTAAAAAATGAGTGATATCAAAGGATATATGAAAAATGTAGTAGAATTCACACTATTTTTTCTCATTAAAGAATTGTTTTAAACCATATCAAACTATAAATGTTATGAAAGCTCATAATTCACACTTATTAAAAATCAATGTTACGTTAGATACAACCTCCATGTGGCCAACTGACTACTCAGTAATTTTTTTTTTTTTCATTCAAATAGTTGAATCTTTGGAATGCGCGAATTTGACAAAAATCGACAAAGATCTGATGAGTGTTTGCTGAGTAGTATTCATTTGATTAATCATTTTGATGTCACTGTAGAATTAATTCAATGATATAGACTACTTTCCATATCAATAAATGAATAGGGGAGTTGCTGCAATATTTTTTAAATGGTCGTGAAATCTTCAGTGACTAATGTTTTGACACCCTGTAAATAATATATGATAGGTAAAAGCATCTGAAGATGTCTTAAAACTATTTCATACTCGACTGTGTGATTTATTAACCATTTTAAAGCGGGGGGGGGGGGGTCGTCACATGCGCATGCGTCAGATGGCCATATCGTGTCATTGTTTACAAACAAGCGTCTACCCATGAGCGTTTTAGCGCGTGTTGTTATCGTCGCTTGGGACTCAATTCCCGCGCGCGCGCAAATGACGACCCTCCCGCTTCAAATACTAGTACACGGGAACGTGCAAATTTGATCATCGCAACAATGCGGGTTGGTAGTTTTGACCACTGTTTTAAACATCTTCATTTTTTTATAGAGCTCTGAAATGTTCATAGAATAATTGTACATACATATAGACTCTATAAAATATGAAAATTTCATTCTGATTAAAATAAAAAAAAATCCACTATATCATAAATTAAATATAATCAGTTAGATTCTGATATTTAATAATTTACTTTTCGGTTGAAAAATACGCGAAAAAAAACACTGTTCACATTTTTTTATTTTTATTGTTTTCGTTTTGTTTACATAAGCTACATTTGTCTTTGTATATTCTTTTGCTGTAATTCGTGTTTCACAGAAGTGAACACCGTCGATCGTACACTAGATTCTACAGTATAGGTTGTTATACTTTGCCGCGTGTTCACGTGAATATACGTACACGTTCTATTATTCCATGGACCTAAAAAAAATCTCTCCATACCTCTAATGTATTAGTATGAGATCAACTATTAAAGGTAGTCCATTTTATTTGTTTAAGAACATATCCCCGCTAGCATCTAGGTTTAACACACAAATGTCCGCGTTTTATTTCAATTTCAAAGGGCGTTTTGTTTGTATTTGCAGAGTCTTGTGTAATAGTAAAAGTATGGATAATATATACATTGCCCTGAAAACAAGGTCCGTCACCAACTTGTTATAATAGAAACATTTTCCCGGTTGCAAAAATAGAAATCTTAACGTTTTTTGTGAAACTCAACGAGACATTGCAATATACATGTCTGAACGTTATGACGACTAAAATAGAATTGATTGACACTCACTAGTTTTCATTCTCATCATATAATTATTGTCATGTCAGTGAATTGACCCTGTCAAGTGGAAACCTCCGCTGGGATCGTAAAAAACTGGTATTATACGACTTGTAAGCCAATGAATTGGCCAATTGACCCCCATAGCCTACAGTCAAGCCGTAAAATTGAACACGCGCTGACGTCATGATATGGCGTAACAAACACTCTTGAAATGTATTTGTTAAAAGTTACAAAGTATGTTAAAATGTACATTTGAAATCAAGATTACATTTATTTTTAGTAGAAAAACCGGTGAAAGATGATCGCGCGGCTTCATATTATGGTTTCTCTTTGATCTATTGTGCCGCGCCACCGAATGCGTCTTGATATGCAAATGAGTTACCCTCAGAGTGGACTATTCCTGTGTTCAACCGGATTCGATTGAATACCAGTACAGGGAGCGCGGTGCCGACCGTAAACACAATACGAGTTGTTTTTCACAACATCGAGTTTAACTACCGTGACATCAGAAAAAAAAATATACATGGACAGCCGGCTATCTGATCGTCGTACAGCAATTCTATGTAATCTCAGAGGGTACTGAAAGTGACAAGTTGGTATAGTCTGTTAGACCGAAGAGCGGTTGTGTAGCGTACCGGCAGACACACATCGGATATTGTTAGATCTGCACAAGTTATCATGCCGAAAGATAAAATAGGGAAAGATAAAGGGAAATTGGCGACCCACTGTAAGTATATGCAGCAACATATTGAGAATTGTTATATATTTTGATTATGCTTATTTCTATTAATAACCATAGCAGACAGTATCAGCTAACTTGACAAATTATCAGACAGTTTTAATTGGCGACTTTTGCCTCGCGGTGTTCTCTGTGTTCCCCTATGTTCTCTGTTTAACCTTCTAAAATAACACTGTGGCCCAGGTCACTGTAAGCATAATACATTGAAATGGTGAAACATGTCACGTATTAAGCGGACGTCGACAGAAGAAAACGACTGAGTTATTCTTGAAAATGAGTGGTGTCTAGAGTTGTTATTAACGCACCAATTCATATTATTACGCCATGCTGACGTAACAAAGCGCGTGTTACTTTTGATTCCACAACTAAGTATGAACATTGGAGGTAATTTACTGTATGAAGGAATGTGGTGCCTATAATTTATTTAGCGTCGCAAGTACCCACGTTTTCAACTACTTGACAGGTGATTACTCGTTTCCCCGGTTACCAATGTCAACTCATTGTGATAAGTGTTGAAACAAGGAACGTTGCGATATATTACGGGGTATTAATGTGAACTTGCCTCCCATGTCTGCACGAGTTGTCATCGCCACACATTGATACCGTTTTAGCGAGGTCACTGTGCATGTTGTTTTGTTCTTTATCGCCCTGTTTCATTTAATGCGTTTCTATACATAAAGACAATGTGATCGTTTTGCGCTAGTCAATGACCCATGTAACTTTGAAAGCGTGCACGGATCGAAGAAGTGTCCGCGACAAGGTATCTGTGGGGGTAATGTGTACTCAGTGTAGTTCTTACATAGATACAATACACAATATACCGACGGAGAGTTGGAACAATAGTAGAGTATTGTTTGAGAACAATAATAAATGACCAGAAAGTAATCGCTTTTAGGTGACTGGTATTGCTATACAGACGAGCATGGCCTTTCAGATGACTGAATTGCCTGGTTACGTTAAAGCAATCTGCACAATACGAAATTAGGGTAACCATGACAGGTCTACTGCAAACACTCCCATCGTTTAGTTCTGTATCCTGAACCTCAATGCTGGCTGTGACGCCAAAAAAATGGTAAAATGCCACCATGGAAACGAACATGCCTTTGTATGTATATATAATTGAATACTGGTAATGTGTATGCAATAATTGTCGCTAGGATTAAGTTCACTGCCTATTCACTGGATTTTAAAATTCACAGATCTATCAGTGAAACAATGAGTTATATTGCTGGCGTGGCATGGATATTTAAACTGAATGATTAAGCAAATAAAAGTAAGTGACTACTTTACCGGTTAGTTAAAATGCTCTCAACTTGCTTTGTTCAAGTTACCCGCGATCCTAACCGGTCACAGTTCTTTTACTGGCCTCGTCAATTCCAAATTAATCAAACTAGATTATTTTATCTACACGAAGCACAAATCTGCATCAAAACAGATGTAAACGCGATATAAATATACGCTTTACAATAAAACAGATTTTAATTATATTGCACGAAGTATATGTCTTCAAACAAACCGAATTAAACAGAAATATGATATTGCCCTATGTACATCGTAATAATAATTATCTTTATTGCGTTCTTATCCTTATTAGGATTTTGAATAAAATGCAATACAGATGTAAATAAAGACAAACAAACAATTAAAGTGAGAATAAAATAACACACAGGAAAATTTAAAAAAAATGACAAGCAAATAAAAGTAAAAAAAAAATAATGGTAAAGTATTGTTTTCCATATTTGTGTTGGTGAATGTTTGGTTTACTTACGCATGTACATGACCTTATCTTGAGATAGCTGACTATATTGTTTTTAGTTTTTCCTCTCTTGTTTTGAAACAGTTCTCTATCTATTTTGCTATTTGTATTAGTGTTTTCTCATCTTTATGTAATGAACATTGTGAACACCACACCCGTGCAATACTTGTATTGTCGATACATGAATTCTATATATAATGTCTACGTGTAATATTCACGTGACACTACACATGTGATAAGAACCGACACGAGGAAAGTAAAAAATCTATATATGACTGTGTTGACATGGAAACGGTGTTACCAGGCTGACTGGCATGTGGGTGGTTTGAAATTTATTGCCATGATTTACTTTTAGTGATAACAATCATCGTGTGCAAAGAGATTGAATATAGGATTGAACATATCGTTGCCAGGCTAGTCATGCGTCTATATAAAAACGAGAGAGATGTTTGAGGGCGCTCCTTATTATGCTGGACGACAATCAAAACTATTTCATACGACGTGGCATCGCCCTTGAAGACCAAATAGTCTCATATTCCACAATTATAATATATTTCTGTTGTTCGAGTACCGTGATTATACTAGTTATTTTTTATTTAAAAATAGAGATACTATCGTCAGCGTTTGCCAGGTAACTAGTCAGACTAATAAACCATGACACCATGAGAGTGTAATTGCGATGCCCGGTATAACTGGTAAACCATGCACCTCACTAAGCAGTATGTTTTGTGACGTCGTCACCCATGCCCAAGAACAGAAAGCATTCGTTGAATACGTGTTTGTTCGTGGAATAAAAAGCTGAAAATGTAAAAATAGACCATTTCGGAACTATTGAGAATCCATTTCATCAACAATTCCATTAATTATCGGAATATGCCAATAATGTAACAATAAATCACGTTAATTGGCGTATGATGTGTTCATTTAGTTTCAAGACAGGTTTACCCGATCAGATGTCTTTTATCAGATTAATCTGTTCACATAAACCGCAAAATCTGATGTCTCATATTTTTTAAAAATCGGACGCCGTACTTGAACTTTGGCGTGCGATTAATCTGATCTGAGTACCGTTAATCTGACCGTGCCTGATTAAATTTTGGTGAATCTTGGACAAGTTCAGTCTCATCAGATTAATCTGATGCGATAGATCTGACCGTATAAACACCTATTTAAGCAAACAAAAGATGTACACCCTTTCAGCATGGACATCAATAGTAAACACTTTTTTTCAAGTGTACACAATGGGGCAATGTCATTAACAACCGTAAATTACGCTTATATAAGTTTGATTTTCCGGAATTAAAAAAAAAATCCGGTCACCAGGAAATTTCGAAAGAACGTTCGAAACGACATAGAAATTAATTTTGTAGGGGAAGTTGCTTTTTCATATTTCAAAATTATGCTCAGAAATACATGACTGAAAAGGTCATATATTATTATTGACATGATTCCTAATAATGTAAAAAAAAAATACATTTAATTTAGTGTATTTCCAGTGTGACATTAATTTTTCATTGTATATACTAAATGGGAAGCTATCACCCATGATGCATTGCATATATGAACGGTAACAATCACGTGGGTAACAATTGAGAAAAAATTGAATTGGACTCCAACTTGTTATTGTTAGCGTCTTCGTGTTATCTATCAGATGTACTAGTATTTTATAAATAAACTGGACGTATTAAAGTGACGATTTCAAGGTCACGTGATGTGTATCGCTGTACATTGACCAATGCAATTGCTTGTTGATATTTCAACTTTTATCGCAATTCGTTATCATGTGTAAATACAGTTGCGGTCAACAACTTATACACACGACCCCGTGCGTTCTCAAGAAGCGACTACAGCCGTTGTGTTTACAAATGTAAACTCACTCTAAGTGAGTTAGCTCACTGTCACGGTTTCTGTTAACTTGCCCAGTTTTGTTTGTCGAATTTGTTCACCACTTACCAAATTCTTAAATCAGTGGATGCTCAGAGAATCCACTCAACACCCGTGATTTTAATACTCATGCGCATACAAATTACTGAATGACCCTTGTCATCTGACTGGCCATGCTTTCGGAATGCCGACATATCAACCAATCAGATAAATGTAGATAAATTTACTTGATTTTTACAATGTGGTTTATTTGATGTTGTTGTAAAACCCATAGCAAAGTATTTAGTAGTTTTTACACAAAATGGTTCGAACTTAGATGCCAGCCATTCACCTGTTTTGTAGTGAAAAGATCTCACAATTGTGTTCATGACTTATGGGGAAACGCTCACATTTATGTAGTTTTGATAAAATTACTAGTATACTTACAGTTATCATGAATTATTAAGAAATTAAATTAAGAAATATTAAAGATTAATATTTTTATGAAATAATATTTCGTACTGGTTAAAAAGTAACGACTTGTCGTGTGTTGAAATTACTAGGTTAAAAACGTCGAAACAAACTATATTGTAATTATATTCCCAACGATAAAAAAACTAAAAAATGCGGCCAGAACAATAATGCACATTCTTTGCCACGTAAGCAATGCGCGTTGACCGATTTTATTTTTTGTTATTTTAAAATTCTTTGTTTTCAGTGGCATGGCTTTCTTCAAGTTAAAATCAGCAAACTTTATTTTGGCGAGAAATATCCAAACTATACTATGCACTTGTGCATGCCGTTTTGAAGATGTTTTTTTTTTTATTGTATTACAAATCCTTATAATGCGGACTTTTGAGAGAAAAAAAAACTTATTTTAGAGAAACTCCAGGAATATAAACCGTCTTCTTGTTCTGTTCGAACGTCTTTGATGATGTGTTTAGTTTAGGTGTAACCTTCAAAACAACAGTGTTTTCCTCTGCCAAAACACTGTTGTCTTGTCCTCCAGTTTGACCTTTATGTAGCTGACGGTCTTTTAAAAAAATACCCCTTTTTTGGTTTTGCGAATTTTGACCTCTCCGCGAAACTCACATGCGTATCCCCCAACGACCACGAGATTATGAATACTGAATACGAGTTCGGTGGTGGTGGTGGTGGTTGAGTACAAAAGTATCCGAACGAAGTTTATGTTTTTCTGTTTTGTTTTATTTTTCGCGAGAAAAGTACATCCTCTGGGGTGCATTCAGATGTAGCAACGGTGCATTTCGTGGTCAGCCACTGTGTACAGCATAAAGTCCAAAGTGGTCACCAAAGTGACCGCAAGTTTGCGAGAACATCTGGTCCATGGTTGAATGCCAATGCTTGTTCTATTTTTAGATTAAGATTGGTGTAAGCTAAAAATAGCCGCCAATCCTGACACTTCCTTATATGGCAGATAATGAATAGAAAATGGAGTGCCATGACACCGACCATATCCCATAATACTACCTTGATCAATATGGTGGCTGTGCGGCAACCATTTTGAAGCACATCCGCTATTGAAATGTAGTACTAGTACTTAGAATAAAAAGCTTGATATTTGAGCATATTACATAAAAATCGCAGCAGTAGTTTTTGTATATAAAGTCTTATTTATCGTTATGTACATTCCGAAGAGTTATTGGTAAAAAACAATAATTTTCACAGCGGAGTAATACGTATATAGTCGGTGTTTTGGTGTTGAAATCCCGTGTTGTTTGCAGTGGAAGACCTTGGCCAGAATATTGAAACGTTTACTATATATTTTTGTGTTAATATTCCTCGGATTTTAACATCATCATTGGAGGGTGGTGTGGCTGTCTTCCAGATATTTAGACCATGGGAAATGCTGCTACGGCAAAGAAAGGAGATCCCCAAGAAAACGGTGCGTAGGTCTAATGAGCGTTAGAATATTATGTTCGATTTTTGCATGTAACTTGCATGATGATCACTACATTTGCTGTTGCTAATGTTCACAAAATATGATAAATTTAAGAATATTGTGATCAGAGCTGCTGGGATGTGTTTTAATCAAGTTTTGACCATGGATCAGTGGTTCGTACCTGTCGATCGTCGTATTTTTGGTTCACGGACCGAGGCTCGTGTTTGTACGACAGTCGGTCACAGTGGTTTGTGTAGACAAGGTGAATGCTTCGTATCGCTCAGGCATTTATATTTTTGCTCCCGTTTGAATGGTTTGACCTCTAAGAGCTATAACGCTTTGCTTTTTTAGGTCATAAATCTCCGATCTTTACAGTCCATATTTATTTTCTGTCAACATATACAGATATGTTGACAAACTCGGAGTCGATGCAACAGTGTCACTCATTCCTGTCAATGGAATTAGAAGAAACAATTCACCTGTCGACCTGCATGAGCACCTTGATTTACTGCCTCAAATATATACACATTTTCATCGTATATGACAAAAAAATAACGACGGATTACACTTTCAGAAAAGCTTCATCACATAATCTCAGTCAACAACATATTTGTTTTCATCGAGTGGAACGCCAATGAATGACCTTGTTTCCACTGTGATTTGGCAGCCATTGTTTTATTGCAGCTGTAACTTGCTTGCACAGATATCTGGGAAACAAAATGGCTTCCATAATAAAAGTATTAGGAACCCCATTGTTCAAATGCATGGATTGTTTCAGACACCAGGATTACACAGTGCTTATAGATGGTATTTTAAGCTGCTTATCATCTAAGTATAATTGAGCATGTCTCATTATTTATTTGTCACTTGAAACTTGACAACAAAATTGATTTTTATGCCCCCATGGTAAAACTCAATAGTACATTATTATAAATATTGTTTCTCCGTCAGTCCTGCCCACTTTACACTGCAATGTCCTAAACTTGTCCAATGACTTGTGATATTTTGGTAACATCTTTTCTTCAGTGCTTCCTGTATTACTCAACACAATCTATAGCCTAAAAACAGGTTGTATTTATAAAATTACAAATCCGTTTTTAGGCTTCTGTGTGGTGCATACTGTAATGCAATGCCATGAGAAGCAGCTATGTGTGTCAGTTCTGTTACTCATCAAATGATAAATTTGTTCCTAGAATTTAAAATTTTCTGTATCTATGCGTATATGAACAGCTGTTGTTCGGCACTAATAATATAGACTGTCATGGTTCAGTGTACTTTAGTTTATCTCATTAACATATTTTATTCATTATAGTAAATAGTCTACTAGAATATTAGATATATATATATATATATATATAAATATTCATAACGTATATTGTTAAACTTTACATTTTGAAAAGTGTATCAATCTCCAGCCTTATTCTCAGAGTGAGGGATGTGATCGATTGAAAACAGAAGTAACGTCCATGAAACCCTTATTGTGTCATTCTGACAGTATTTTTTGTTCCACATGGAATATATGATTTATAATCTACTTATTTTATAAGGAGTATATCCGCTCACTGACTTGATTGCAATGATGGTGAATTTCCCTAGAGCTTATACTCCATGCACATACCACTAATTATGTTTTCAATTGTTTTGTTTTTTTGTCATTTTTAGTTCACTGAAAATAATGTTGATCTGTTGTTGTTTATGTCTGTTGTATTTTTTTTATCATATAAAATCCAACCTCCAACAGTCATAGTCTTATCATCTAGCTCCATGGTCTTATCATCTTAACATAGAAAGACAAAGAGGGACGCATTATTTCATATAGTTTAACTAGTTCATTCGGGCTCCAATTTTTAAAAAAATTCTCTACCAGCCTAACTGGTTTATCATGTTTACTCTGTTTTTGAAATACAAAGAAAGAATATTAATTGATTTAGGAAATGCAAGTTTCTGTAAATTTGGGCTTAGTAGTTTTTTGAAATATGGTAGCCCTGAGACTTAGATTCTGTTAATTTTGTCTGTTGTATTTTATATACTGATTTCTCAAAGCAATGCAATCTAATATTACTGTTATAATTTAATACAACAGATTATGACATTTATGTCAGGATACTGATCAAATAGAATAAAGACTTCATTGAAATCACACAAGAAAGCACAAGACAGAACTGCATTGCATTATGCATGTCCTTGGTTTGTGTGTCACACCTGTAGACATGCTGAATTTCTATCTGTTCAAAAGTGTTTCCTTTGGGCTACCGTTTTCCAACAAGCCTCATTGTAGAATTTTTGTTTAATCCAAAGTTGAAAACCATGACAAATTATTTTTTAACAGTCTAGTTAGTTACTAAGACTAGCTGATACTGTGAGCAATAAATTACATGTAAAGCGTATTATAATCCAAGATATTATTCTCCAAATATCCATCTGTCTTCATTATTGTGTGATCATTTCAGTCTTAATATCCACGTCAAACACCTGTATAGGCCTTGAACTTCACGGGGGCATCAAAGGTAATTCCCTAGATATTCAACCTGTTTTCCTGGTCAAGTTGGTGGGGTTAAACAAAATTCCTTAATCTTATATTATCACTTATATTACTAGGCAATTTCTTAGCAATATTGGCCCTAAAACTGGGTGCCTTCTGAACTCCGTAGTTCAAGCATTGCCTAGGCAACAGTGGCTGTGACCACTCTACACCCTTCATCAACTGTTGTTACCATGTCTGTGAATATTGCATATAATATTGTGATTACATACTTAGAGAATATTTACTAATTCATAAGTAGTATTAAATAGCATTTATGTATTTATTGACAAAACTACTATATAATATACTCTATCTGTTATTTATTAGCATCACTTCCTCTCTGCACACTGTAGAACCTCACAATGTCAAATATTCATAGCATGCATGTTATTACATAAATCTAATTTAATAATTTATTTAAACGAAATTCTTTTTGGATTTCTCTTTCTTGCACGCTTAAAATGGAATTTGGGCATGTTAAAGGCAGCAACATACTAAATTTTGGATGGTTACTATCGGGTAATTTTATATGTTTATCATCTCTTCTTTTCATGTATTTTTCTTCAATTTCTGCAATGTTTTTTTAGAGCAGACCTTTGAATTTTCACTCAAATTTTAATTGGAAGCCGAACATGGATCCATATGTACTGTTTTTAAAAGTCTTTTAGACAATCTTATTTTTCAATAATTCTGTATTGCTCAATCTTTTGTGTTTAAAAAGTTCACAATATTAAAGCGATAATAGCTAGGATTTTTTAAAATTTTGTTGTTTAAATATAGCCACATAAAGATGACCAAATCTGACAGAAATATTGTTTTAGATTCAATTGGATAAGTTACACAACATAAGGGTAATGTCACATAAAATACGATGTGAAAACTGAGGTCATGTGAGACAATTATAATGCATACTATTGTGGGAAATGACATCTAAAATCATCAGCGAGAGGTCATTAGAGAGAGGCGCATCCTCTCAAGATGGCGCCGTATTTGTATTTCGCCCAGCTACCTGATAAGATGTTATCTTGTACCATAATCTCCTAACAAAACTGGATGGCGCCTTCTGGAGACCTGGACGCACGCAACCCTGTGGCCACCATCTTTTTTCGCTTGTGAAAGTGATTTAATGTACAACATAGATATAGAGCATTATATATGCTATGCTTTCAAGTACCCACTTTTCGGCGATTACAAAATGACACTAATGATACAGGAAATGTTTTATTAAAAAAAAAAATTGAGAGAAACAAAAATAGTATTTATAAGCTATTGTCGCTTTAATAATGATTTTTATCATACATCTTGTACATGCTTGACTCTTCTTCTAAACTCCAATATGGAATCCATGACTGTTGCCATTAACACATTGCCTTCCATATAATTTCAACTCTTATACATTATAGGCAGTGTTAGGTTCTATGGCATGTAATACTAATGTATGTAATTATACGACTATAGGGCTTGAACTTCAGGTTTTGGTTGGCACCAATTTCAAGTCCATAATTTCTAAAAATGCCTATACATATTTGATTATTTGACTGTCAAGGCATTCAAGTGGGACATCATGGCCATCGCCTCCATGATGGCCTTTGTAAATGTCATGCCTTCACAATTGTGTATTCCATCTGTACATGTACATGTATTAGAAGCATATATCAACATGCAGTGTATGCTGAATATTAGTACTAGGTTCTTTTTCAAATAGAGAAAACGCATCTTATTATGCTTTTTCATCCATTTACTGTAGCTAACGACAGATCCTATAAATCTTGTGGGACAGCCATATTTTATTTCAAAAAGTGGACAAATCATTTTAAAGTTGCACTCTGAAAGTATTTTTTTGTGCTTTTCGATAGTACGTCTGGAAACGTTCAAAATTCAATGTTTCTCAGCATGTCTGAAACCTCCATTCAAATTTCATTTCACTGCCGCTTTTACGGTTAATTTACTGACATTTTTGTCACTACAGGTGTACTTGTCAGATAAGCTGGGTCGTCAGTATTCCATATTATCATTACTATGGTGTAGCAGGTTTTCATCATGTTCCCCCATATATGCATTCCCTCCCAAAATTGTGAATAACTTCATGTTGCTGTATATTCAGATCTTTATTTTGCATTTATTATCATCAAATATGTCTCAAATCATTCTTAAATCTAAAAAAGAAAAAGAGTATTATACATTGTATCTCAGAGTGCAACTTTGTAATTGAAAATGAGAGTAGACCAAGTTTAGTTTTGTTATCATTCACTGTGTGTTGGATGTAGATTTGCAATTTTGCTTTATGTTAATATTGAGTGCTAATTTAGATATCTGCTGTCTTGTTTAACATACCTGCGTGTGCAGTGTTCTTCCTAAGCAAATGAGAAATGTTGTTATCATTCCCAAATTCCTCCTAAATCAGATGCATTTGAATACAATATGTATGCGAAAAAAAAATTCACTGAGGAACCGGGGCACCTACCTTAATTATTAGAGAGACCACTGTACATGTATGTGTTTATATAAATATACATAAAATGACAAATTCACTGAAAATCATAATCTTCATTACGTAATTACCTTGCCTGAATAGACATTCACGCCCTCGCCACTCAATTTTCAAAAATTAATTAAGTATAGATTTATATCGTAAATCTGTTACCTTATTTTCTGTTGTTAGAATACAAAACATTGTGTGTGTTTTAATATTGATATGATGTTTAAAAGCAACCATTTATCTGATGTTGAAGTAACCATGGCTTGAATTAAAATTATTGATAAATTACCTACCTTGAGATCTCAAGTGTGAGAGGGTGCTAATCATGTAATTTTGCCATTTTAGTTGGTCGGAAAGCGGAACCATTTTCTTGTAAGTAGCCAATTTAGAACTGAATTTGTGTGGATTTTTGAATTCTACTAGTTAGCTTAATATTGCACATGTTATACATCTTGCTACAATATCATTTGTTATTTTTTGATTATATTTGGAGGGCAACATTATGGCCAAATTAGATAGAAAATGATTAGAAAGTGGGAATTGAAAAAAATATTTGTCTTTTCAGATTTGCAGAGTCAATTTCTAACCATATGCTAGCAACCATAGTAAGCTGTGTTTTATAAGCAGCTCTTAATCCTCGACTAAATCTAGTTAGGATTGAAGCCTGTATCAGGATTAAATTATAGTTATCACCACATAATCTAATTGTAACTTCAATTCCCATGATGCACCATGATGTGAACGTTGTTTGATGCCGACTTATTTCACAGTATATAATATTTCACATCATTAGCTATAGACTGCATTCAGCTGAAGTGATGTCGTCGTACCACTTCATGTTCGGTATGGGTCCCATGCCACCATGTATATTAGTACATTGCATTTAAAATATATTGTCTGTTTACACAATTCTGATGATTTAGAAAGCAACGCTATCTATCACATGATGCATACCGCACAGGCTATTGACTGCGTGATGTTAAATCACCCTTGTTGTTTTGTGTAAACAAACAAAATATTTTTTACATGCTTTCTATACATGTGTGTCATTGCATAGGACCAACACAGTGGCGTATTTAACATTTTAAGCAGCAGATAGAATTTCAAATGTGCTGATAGTTTGTAGTATGGTTTTGATTAAATGTTGTATTATTATGTTGGCGGAAAAATATTGTAATATGTCTTTCTGTTTATAACACCGCTGTATCGAACATGATTAAATATGCGGTGCTTATGAGCTGATATCGTTGGAAGCCGTCATATGTCATTCTACATCATCACCCATGTTACGTTTCACATTATGTTTATTACCTTGTTAGATTGATCTCACTCAGGCATGCATGGTCGAATTTTGTTCAAACATAGAACATCATGTGACCTTGTTTGCACATGAATTTGTGATTCTGATTCAAAATGGCAGACGGTTTTTGTTTTTAAGAATGCTGTTTCACTAGCCATATCAGTAACATGCATTTACTGAATATTTTCAAACCTTACACAGGGATTGCATTAGTGTACGATAATGTGGAGTCCCTGGGACCCACCCCTTATAAAATGTGTGGGTCCCTTAAAAATATGTAGGGTCCCTGCCGCTACCGCACTTTATTTTTTTTAAATAGTTTTTTGCACGAACTATTACACAATAAACATAAACAGGCATTAATCACATTTATATTGTACTTTATTTACATGTTCATTCCACCCTATACATGTCAGCAATCAGCATTATTTACATGGTTTTCTTCTATTTTTACAGTTATTAAAATATAATGCTGCTTTTACAAATTTTAAATCATTACTGGGTTTACCCTCAAGTTCTTCATAAGCCAAGATAAATAAGCTGGTGTCAGACTTAACTTAGACTTAATACGGTTCTGACAAGAAAAGGCATGGCCACATAGAACCTGCCGGGGAGGAGATCTTGCAAATAACTAATCGATCCATGGCTTCTAGAAAAGTGATTTTTTTTCTCCCGTAGTCATTTGTGTTATATAATTAAATAGTTCATTGTTTCGATTAATATTGTCACCAGAAAACAATACAGCCAAAATATGTACATACTAGTACTAGTACCAGATTCTGCAGTAAATTCGCCTCTGGGCAGTTTGGGTTTTTAATAAAAATAAAATGGGACCAAGAAATCGGCGATTTTTCGGCAGATTTTATTTAATATTTGTTATTTAAATATTTTGGCGTAATTTTTCGGACATTACAATCTCCTGACGCCTAAAATAGATTTTTGATTCAAGAGTATGTTTTTCAGGAGTACCAATGAAAGTGTAGCGTTTTAATGAAAATCACAGCTTTGACACCGTGCAGCATAGCTTGGTCAGGAAAAGCTTAACTGCAGGAATGAAATCCGCTAGTTTTGACATCGAGAACTCAAGCTTTGAACATATTTTGATGTTGAGGGCGTACACAACCTCAAAAAACAGTGTTAGCGACGCGAAGTATTTTACTCGTTTTCTAAACAAAATCACCAAGTTATGCTGTGTAATATGCCGCAATCAGCAAGGTTCAGGTTCAGGTTCAATTTCCTTTCTAGAAAGTTTCAGCCACCATTTTACGAAACTTGCAGAGAAATCTCAATTCCAATTTTCGAAGCGAACAGGCTAGCAGGACGTTCTATTCTTATACATGTACTTGGATTTTATGACAGTGTAAAGACGTGGTGGCTAGTGTTGGCAATGTCTGTTTTCCAGAGTTTGTAAAAGCTCACAAAGATTTAAAAGTTAGCATCATATGAGACGAATATTTAGCTTCTCTTCCTTTCATTTAGTGCTTAGAAAGTGTACCAAAATCAAGCACTTCTGCTATTTCATGAAATCAGGGTCTAATCAGTCAATCAAAAGTATTTTTTTCGTAACTTACATTATGTTAAGTAAAATTAAGTTATATTTGATAATCCATGAAAGATGAATCACAATAACATTACATTGGCGACTTTATTTGCAATTGTGTATTACAAAATCTCTGGACTAGCATTTGATGGTGATGTCTGGATGTTTTTTTATCAACATCCAAAGTCATTTTGTTGGCTTTCCAATCAATATTGAACCAATCATAACTAGCGTTTAAAATTTAATTAAAAACAAAAGTATCAGTATAACAAATTTTCAAGTTTCAATGTTTACTTGAAGCGAATTTGTGATTTTTTGAAAAAGTAAATTAAACACAATTTTTCTAAAGCAGTTCAGTGTCATGAAAAAAAGTGTGACAGAGAGAGACCTGCTGATAAAAGAAATTAATGAGGTATATCACACTTAAGGGGAAGTGATCAATGGACACAAGCAGTCCAAATAGAACAATGTCTTCCAACTGTGGGCTCAGGAAGTGAGCTCTCCAAGGACGTCATCGTCCTGTTGGTGTCTTGTCTTGTGCTGAGATGTGTTACTGGCACAGGTGTATGTTTTACCCTAGTTTTTCAATCAATAACATCCAGTGTTCTCCCCAGAAAATTCTCTCAGGGTAGTGGCTAATTTGCATAATAATTAGCATATAATTAGCATATTAATTTGCATATTTGTTACATTCCTAGAAATAATATAAGCAACACAACATAGGTTTAACTTTGAAAAAAAAAAACAGTCTTTATTTATATACAATGCAATCCTAAGACTTATTTACAGTTAAATCACATGATTTTAGTTGATTGTAATTCTCCGAACTTTGATGGCGGCCCACTCATCTGCTGCTTTGGAAAAGTTGAAATCACTAATAGAAGGACCTTCACATTTAATGAACATCAGAGCATTGAGGATTTTCTCAGAGAGTCGATTCCTAGCATCAGTTTTAATCCTCTTCATGGTTGAAAATCCCCGTTCACAGTCTGCAAAAAATATATTATCAAAAACATAAGTATTAAAGAAAGATATTTTGATCAACAACAAAATATATTATTTCCTTCAAAGTGTACACTACTTGCAAATTAAACTCACCAGCTGTGGAGCATGGCAAGACCAGAGTGACAGCAGCCAATTTTGCTAGATTTGGATACAACACTCTCAGCTTTCCAACAGTGACCTTCAAAACTTCTTCAAAAGACAATTCCCTGTATTGGTTGTCCAGTTGAATTTTAAATAAATTCCATTCTGATAAAAGAACTTCAGTGTCCATACTGTAATGCTCAGCAAGCATCTAATTAAATAAGAAGACAAAATTACACTGAATATATTACATACAGTGCACTGGGTGGTTTGTGCACTTATTGCTGTTTATCACTCCATGATAAACATATAAATTACAGTCGAGTCTCAGTCATGACAGAAAAATGTTTTATTGCACAATATTATGATTGTGAATATTAGATATAGATAGAAACACAAGAAAAGAAAGTATGAACATTTACGACAAATTCCAAATTGTGTATATTGACAGTATAACGTTGTTTGATAATTTATTACAAAATTACACTTACCAAATCAAGAGTATCCATATATGAACATCCCATCAGCTGTAATAATTCTAGCAATGACTTGTATTTTGTTGTGTGTGCCACTTCATTTTTCGCTAACCAATAAAGAGACTGGAGAGCCCCTTCAATCGCTCGTCTCTGCAAGCTGACTTGGGTGACAAAAGCGTCTGCGACGTTGTGGTTCTCTTTATTTTCGTGTTCCATAACCATAGCCTTCTTGTGGATCTCCGACTTTGCATGCTTGTCAATGGCGTGTTTTGTCATATTAACACAAGGCACGGAATTCCACACAGAAAAGCCATTTCGGGTTTTCATATTAAATTTCTGACAAAATTGGCAAAGCATACCTGAAATAGAAATAACAAAAAATAAAGATTGATCTGTGGAAGTCACACCGGCAAGGCAATTGCCCACGATACTTCGCCAATCGCGATCATGAGTGGCCGCCATCTTGGAAATCATTCCGGTCGAAAGGGGTCATGTAGTCAAAAACTTGCGTTACAAAACAATATATATAATCTGAATCAGTTCTAAGCACATATGCTGTAAACACTCGTAAATATCTGGCCGATTTTTAAAAATCAGATGTAAATAAACACGACATGTCCGGTAAGGGTCACATGTTATGAAGGTCACAATGATCGCCAAGCCAATATTCGAAGCTGATCAGACTCGCTCAAAAACGAAAATATACAAACGCAATAAAAGTTATAGATAAATATGATAATAATTCCCCAAATCGATTCTATGATATGTTAGGAAAATTAATTTGAGAATGATTTTAATACGATCGACTCAATTGATCGAGCAAATAGAAGATCTCCCAGTAAAACTCGGTGAGAAAAAATTACCTTTTCCGTCGGAAGTTTCCATCAACCACGGATAAATTGAACACCACTTGGAGTCAAAGCCAGTTTTTCTTCTCTTTTGATTTTTTTGTCGCATTTCTTCATCTTGGGTTCGTTTTGTTCCTCTGGGGCTGGCTGAAGTCGGTAAAACAACTGCCTCGACAACGGTGGATGCACCACAGTTCGTTGAATCGTGTTGTGGCGGTGCACGGTCGGAGCGTAACCACGACATCAAATTGACGGAACTCTTGTTGATTGCAGACATAGCTTCTTGTTTGGCAGTCGAAATATAACTGGGGATACATCGCTTTCTCTCTTTATTTTATAGGTAAAATGTGTTAAATGTTTTTGGGCATAACAATTAAACGACGCGATCATGTGTCTGACGAGTTAACTGGAGACACGTGCAGACGATTTTAGTTTTTTTTTACGCACTTAGTTTGTCAGAGAAGGTGGGAGACTGGCTATTGTACATGTATTTGGAGACGGTCTGACAGGAAACGTAGCAACTTGCGATCGTAGCAGCTTGGCTGTAAAAGTTCCGACCAAGCTGTCGTTGCACATGTATACAAATGACAGGAAATATCGCAGGGTAGCGGCCAGGTTTTCAGAGTAGCGGGCAATGTGCCAGAGTAGCGGCACAAATTACAGGGTAGCGGTACCGCTACCCTAAAACGCTTTGGGGAGAACACTGACATCTGCACTTCATGTATTATAGTATAATAACATAGAATTATAACGTTATTGTGTGAAACCTTATTTATTTATTTATTTATTTATTCATTTATTTTTGTTTATACTTGCATTCCATGAAAGAAATTTAATCTTGTTCCACATCTAGGTGACTTCTGATCATATCTCAGTGACTTCCAGACATTGCGTTTGATTTCAAATGTCAATTGTTGATTGAGCTTAATAATAATAAGTCTGTGTAATCACAAGATAACAACCACAAAAACTTTCCAATTCAGCGACTTTTTACTTTCTTGACTCAAGAATAGTTAGCTGATTTAAAAGAGATTGGTCTTACAGTGTTGAAAGTACATTCCTGTCAAAACTCACATGAAACAAAAAATGCTATTATTATATGCTGAATCAATAAAATGTGATTAAGTTTGACCATAGACATAAATACTACCGTAATACAGTAAATCAGTATTTCCTGTTCTACCAGGAGTATTTAAAATGTTAATTTGCATATACTGTATTTGTTTGTTTTTTTGCAAGTCTCACATACACATAAACCAGAAGTTGTATGCCAAATCATGATATACTTATTCTGACCGTACCGTCGCACCTCTGTCATTTACATAAGCGCATGCACTACTAGTGGAGCAAATACACGTTGATATGTTGTAGTTAATTTATCTCTCTGTCAAAATAAACTTATAAGGAACATACTGGGTAAACCAGTTTAATATTATAATAATAAATGCTAATAATTATCATCTTCTTTATTTCTTACAGTTAAAGCTTTTCTTGATAAAGCCAGAGAAGACTTCTTAAGAAAATGGGAAAGTCCGTCACATGTATGTACAAAATAAATATATTTTTATGGAAATATGGCGTGTCCTACAAATACGAATATAAAAATTCACAACTTTTTTGTGTCCTTGGTAATATTAAAGCTGTATCGTATTTTATCGGACATCAAGTATAATATGTGTTATATATCGAAAGCAACCTTTTACGGTATTTGCAAGATATCTGGGTCAGAAGTTTCCTGTTGATATCTGAAACTGTTTCCATAGATTCTTTTGTGATCAAGTTTTAAACATCTTAGGTGGTCTACCACTCATCAAATCTCATTCAGGATTTGTTTATCCGCAATCTGGATTTTCCCACTAAGATTGATGCATGTCAGTTTCATAATTTGTTTTCTTTATTTTAATTTTATTTATTTAGACTTTACTAACCCGAGACACTACACAAAATGTCATGCAAGTTACATCAGGTGAAACCACCTAAACATGGCAACATGGCATTTGACTGTAGCCGCTGCACATGGGGACATTTTTAGTTGTGTTTAGTGTACACTCAAAGCAAAATTCAATTCCGTAATGCATGACAGGGTTGTAGGTTGTGTACAAAATTTATACCTTAAAAGCAAATTTTGTTCATCGCTAAATTTATTTGAAGGATTTCAATAAAAAATACAGCAAGTACTAGTAATACAAATTTAAGAACACAAATTGTGACATGCTAACACACGGTAGCCAGGAATGATATTGTTCTCCCACACAATGCATCAGTGTCCATCGTTTCTCATCTTGAACTGGCTGATTCAACTGAGTGATGCCAGCAGTGATGCCAGCCTACATGTAATTTTATTCGTGATTTTTATCCGATTTATAGAATACAGCCTGTCTGGATGACTTTGACAGGAAAAAAACGCTAGGTACAGGTTCTTTTGGAAGGGTGATGTTAGTCCAACATAAAGCAACACAACAATACTATGCTATGAAGATTCTTGATAAACAAAAGGTATTGTAGAATACAATATGAATTTCAAATCAAAACTCTCACTTTACATTTATTACAGTATTTTTTAATGCTATAATACAGCGAGAAATAACAGCCGATGCGCTTTTTATGTCTGATTCAATAACTTGGTATACAAGTACTAGACAAGGTGGTGACATTTAGTATAAATATTCATTATTCACATATTATTTCCATATTTGGAAGTCAAACTTCCTAATAAGGTAGGATGCAGATACAGCACTATTATAGAAGTATGCTGATAGGATGTATAATAATAATAATAATAACATTTCTAACTCAACAGGTTGTCAAGTTAAAACAAGTTGAACACACATTGAATGAGAAGCGAATTCTTCAGGCCATAGATTTCCCTTTTCTTGTCAAATTAGAGTACCATTTTAAGGTAGGTACACTATTATTAATTGCCAATTGCAGTCAACTTTCTAAAGATTAGTTTTGCACTTATTCTATTTTGGGGTTAGTGGATTGTACAAAGGTTTGACTACAATAGGGAAGATGGCATGGTGCATTGTGTTTGGTATGCATTGAGTCGAGCAACAACATCGTATTATGCGTTATTACCTCCTACTCTCTTGTATATCACGGGAGATGTATTATGTATGGAATAAGCGGCATTCCACGCTGTTCACAGATCAATAGAAGATTTAAGTTACTGCCTTGTCCACCCAGCAACATTGTTGAGAATAGTTGTAATGGGGGGCAAAAGAGAACTATTGAAAGTTATGAGGCCAGAAAGGTCACGGAATAGAGAGCCTTTTGAATGCTTGTAAAGTAGCGCAGGTCATGGGTTTGTACTTAGTTTGTTATAGTGCCTAGATACTATAGTTATAGCGTAAGCACTAAATAACACTTCAGTCAACCAGCACAAGGTGTCAACACACCGGCACAATGGAGTGTTTCATTGGTATCAATGAAATCAGCTGGCTTACACATGTACATGTGTAAGAATAATTTGTAAGATATATTTAAGAATAATTATATAACAAATTTCAGCGGTCCAAGGCAGGTTTAGCCTAGTCTGTTGTGGGTGGTATCGCTTGATATTTCTACAACACTTTTACAATAAAGAAACAAACATGTTCATAAAAATACACACATTTTATTACAATACGATTTACGTCTGAATTTACTGTGTAAAAATGGGTAGGGTCTGTGGGGAAAACAGTCAAAGGCAAGATCTTTATCATTATCTTCGTTGTGGGATGTTTTTGATCATACAAAAGACATATGATATTAGTCCCCGTTCGAACGCATTCCGAAAACGAGAACTTATGTTTTGACCTTTGTACGTGTATCTTAGAAATGCCTTGTCCAATCATAATCAAACTTTACACATACAACATACATGATATTATACATATGCACAATTTGTTTCACGATCTGATTCAAGATGGCCGAATTGCGGCCATTTTTGTGCTAAAAAATCATTGAAATCAAGCATTTCTCAGCTGTTTACAGATGGATTTTGTTCAAACTTAGTATATACATTAGACATTATGGACCTCGATGCAATTAATTTTGTTTTTCAGATAAGATTCAAAATGGCCGACTGAGCCATATCTCTGACATGCTTTGACTGATTATGTTCAAATTTTATATATTCGTTATACATCATGTTATAGATATATACATGTATTCAAAATAGCTGATTTTGAATGCTGTTCCAAGGCAATATCTCTCAATATGGGCAAGTACTTGTTTGACGATCAGATACAAATGTCAATCATTTAAATGTTAAAAAAATCATCATAATCATATTCCTGACATGGTTATATTTCAGCTATATTACTATAAACAAAACTATGTATCTTAAATTTGATAACTAACAGGGACTGTGTCTTGCATGGCTTGTTTAGCATGGTTTAACATCAAACAACGTCCTTTGACCTAACAGGTCAAGTCTTCCATTAACCAATCAAAATGCTGTGTCATACTGACGGAGTTTACAATTATTGATGATGTAATTTTTTAGTGCAATGCGGAAGTGAATTTCTGCGATGTTAAACTGTGATCTGTTGCTACTGATTTCTATGAAAAAACAATGATTTTTTCTCTCTAAAAACTGGTGAATCTCAATTTTCAGAATTAAAGTGTGGAGGAAGTATTTAAACACCCTTCACAGTCGCCAACAGGTCACACTGAAGAATAGTTTACTCATTTACACCCCATTCACAATAGTCTCAATCAACCCGATTATTTGCAAAAAAGTAAAATGATGTCCAATGACCAGGTTTCGCGAACCAAACTACCGTACCAATCACGATTTTTATGCAATAAAACACACCTTTTACATGCATATTTTAATAAATGTTGTCAACGCCCGGTAAAAACAGCCTGGGTTTATACTCGGGGATGCCCTCAAATCTCTAAAAATAGAGGGGTGGGCTTATACTTGGGGATGCCCTCAAATCTCTTAAAATAGAGGGGTGGGCTTATACTCGGGGATGCCCTCAAATCTCTAAAAATAGAGGGGTGGGCTTATACTTGGGGATGCCCTCAAATCTCTTAAAATAGAGGGGTGGGCTTATACTCGGGGATGCCCTCAAATCTCTAAAAATAGAGGGGTGGGCTTATACTCGGGGAGGCCCTCAAATCTCTAAAAATAGAGGGGTGGGCTTATACTCGGGGATGCCCTCAAATCTCTAAAAATAGAGGGGTGGGCTTATACTCGGGGGAGGGGCTTATACTCGGGAGTGGCTTATAATCGGGAAAGTGCAGTAATAATGTGTGCTTATGCTGTTGACATTTGTTTTTTTTCTTGCTATAAACGTGATATCGTTCAATGTCACATGCATAACATGTGTATACCATGAGATACAGGTTTTCACTCTGCTGTTATATTCTATTCCACAAACTACTCGTATTAATCACATTATGACAAACATAATTCTATATGCTCATAATATTTATCATTAAGTACACAACTATGACTGTGCATTGCAAAATGTTTTGTCTTAAATTTGATACAAAAACAAGACGTACAATTATGTACTGGGTTGAATCTTGTCTTCAGTTATTTTTGGATTTTGATAAAATTTAGCCAACTTGTAGCTATTTGTGGCCATAAATCAATGCTTGTGTTGATTTCATTCAAGCTTGGTATGAACATCACTCACTGTTGGTTACTGATGCACGGCAGTTTGTTTTGTGATTTGCTTCAAAATGGCCGACTGGTGACAATTTTTTTTCTCAAAAAAAACACACACTAAAAATCAGCATTTTTGAGCATGTCATCAACAGTTTCTCAGGCATGCCTGTACTAATTTCAATCAAACTTAGCATCATTTTGCTATTTGGTTTAAAATTGCTATTTTTGACTTTTAAAATACAGCTAGACCAATTGCTTAGATATTTTTTATTTGTATTTGGGCCTCTCACAATATTCCTCATTTCAAGATGATAACTTTAGTGAATATTTTAGTATACCCTGGGTGGACCTCTCTGATTTAGTCATTTCATGACAATATTATTTAATCAAACTTCTTTTATAATGTTGATCAGATTGCATGACAAACAATGGCGCTATATCTGACATCAACTGCTTGTTTTTTCATTGTGTCTATTTGAAAATGTCATCATGTCAGTGATGTGTCTGGGTGAAAAAAAAGGGTGTAGACTTTGAGATAAAACATTATGCATGAGCTCTGGGCACATGGTAATGATCCCTGAACAGTGACGCCCACACCTGTGTTGTTTTGGATCTGATATATATGCTGTAGTCTACCTGAAGCAGAAGGACAATTTTGAATGTCAAACCACAGATCTCATTGATACTGTGTTTATATGACATGAAGCTAGCTATATATCCCCACTGATCGTTGCAATTTGAGCATTATTGGAGCGCCAACAAATGACGAAATGTGTTGAAAAAAAGATCATTCTTGGATTAGTGGCAGATCTTTAAAGACTCTTCTTCAGCATGCACATTGGGATGTCAGACTACAGGAAAGTCTTAAGGGACGACGTCAAAAGATTGATGTCGGATAAAAAACTTAATTGCTTTAGTTTGGGGGTGGGGGGTTGGCCTCAAAAAGTTTCCATCCTACAAAAACGATTTTATTTTTTAATAAAGTCAAAAAAAACTTGGAGTATTTGTAGTTCGTTTTTTTTCTATCCAATCATAGACAAAAATAACAGAAAGTGAAAAAACAAACACCCAAGACGAGAAAATGGTTTGGCCCGAATGTAAATATGTGCGTCAAATGAGGTCAATTTCAGGGCGGACCTAGAGCATCCGCAGAACCCAGAAAGTAGTTTGCGCATGCGTATATTTCGCTTCATTATTACAACCAACTGCTATGCCATATTACTGTCCGATTATCAATTTGCATTTAATGGTGAATGTAGTCTGACGCCATGATCAATATTTATCAATTAAGTTTCAGTGGGGGGGTTTGGGAAAAAAGTGAAAGAATTAAGTTTTTTTATCAGACATTGATCTTTTGACGTTGTCCCTAACTGACATCAATGTCAAAGTCCTGTTTATCCTATTTCATCCACTCTGACAAGCTACAGTCATAACTGTCAATAAAAATAATATTTTCCGTCACTTGGTATACAGAACCACGTACGTGGCTTAATGAAAACTAGGATGTTTAGTGCACCACAGACTTGATCCCAGATTTTCATTTCTTGAAATTATTAACTCAAATAGACTTCCAAAAACACAGAACGAATTGATCATTTGTTGTATAATCAATGTACCAGTTTGTCTTCAATTATTGTTTGTTCAGCAATAATGCACAATACAACTACTTATTTGCATTACTGTAAAATACTAGATTTTAGCTGGAATTAACTTTCGCTGAAAAGACTTTTTATGTGTTTTGTGTGGAATGTATTTTCACTGTTTTTTGACGAGTTGAATATAAAATTTAGAGAAAAAGGTATAATCGCTGGATTTTATTTTCCAAGCAAAAATAAAGTATTTTACAGTACTCAGTATTGCCATGGGCTGCTCTTCCAGTTCATTGCTGTGCTCTGCCATCCTCATCACTGACATGAATGTCTGGTGATCAATATAATGGGAAACCAGTCTGCTCACAGTGACACACAGAAAATTGCACAAATGTCTAACACTATTTGTATGATCTATAATTTGGGAGTAAATTACATTTTCAACTCTGGAATTCCTGAAGAGGTTTGAAAGGGGTTTATAGCTGTGATCTGAAGTCTGCTGGTAATAATGGGAAATTCCCAAAAGTTTCAATACATAATTTACATAGGTACTGAACCATGCACAAAGTGTCAAATTCTTTCAACATGATGGTCAGAAGAAAGTTGTGTTAAATTGATCTACAGAGATGTTTACCCACAAAGTAAACTCTTCTGAAAATAAAATCCTCATGTTTTAAGTATTTGCTAGTGAGACACGTCACATGTACTTGATATTTTAAAAACGTTTGAGAATTTGTAGTAATTGCCATTCCTGTATAATTTATGTAGGTCACAAGACATTAGATTATTTAAGTGTTAGTGTTTTGAGACCAGCTGTCTAAAACATTTTCTTTTAAGAGCCACAGGACACTCGTGTAAATATACTGTTGAAATACTGGTTGTAGATGCGAATGTTTTCTGGTAATTTGTGTGGGTCTCATGTTACGTCTAAAAATTAAATACATACCATTCACTGTATTTGCTTTATATTAAATTTGCATGTTCGTACATGAATGTCTTGAAGTTGTTGTGATACTTCCCCGGCAATCCGAATGTGCTCCAGCCATGGACATCAAAAATCTTGTCCTGTTATTTTTTTCCTTGTTATGAAAACAGACTACCAATTTGCACAGGCACAGAATCATATTTTTTGTAAAATAAATTAATTTAAAAAAAATAAAATTTCTTAGATACTGTAAAGGGGTTAATTATTCACTGGGTTTTAATTTCGCCTATTTCGCTGACTGGAAAATGCGCTAAATTAAAACCCAGTGAATATGTAAAATTTGGCATAGAACACATTATCTAAATGATAAATCCGTGAATTTAAAACCCACTGATTATGCCTGAAATGGTTATTCAGCGAAATTTAAACCCAGTGAAAATTAATCATTTTACAGTATGCGAAAATAGCATCAATGTGTGAATATTCCATTAATGTATAATACCATGGCTGATGCAGCCAATATTTTAAAATCTCACAAAAATATTGATAAGAATCATGGTGAAACTGTGACCCTTTGACAGCTGCCATCATGTACGTTTGTTTATTCCATTCAAAAACTGGGACTATTAATTTCGGGGTTCATTCGTTCGTCTGTCAGGAGTCATATCTTAGACAGTCATTGACCGATCTCATTCAAACTTTACACACAAACAATACACTGTGTTTTACAGATGAAACAAAAATGGCTGACTTGTGTCCATTTTGAACATAAAATTTGCTATTTTTGATTCACAAGCATGTCAGTAGCTGCTACTTTGATTTCGATCAAAGTTGATATGATGATCATTACAGGTGCATGTCATTTTTTCCCGTGATTGAACAAATTTTGCAGACTGGTGGCCATTTTGTTTTTTTTTACATATTTCCCCCTATCTTCTCAGATACACTTTTACAGATTTATTTAATCTTAGTACGTGGATAGTATAAATGAAGATACATCAGCACCTGTTTTTTTTGTGTGATTCAATTCAATTCGGCCAACCATCAGTCAATTTTGATGTTACGTGTCAGCAGCTGTTTTCATAGTTCTCGGTACACTTATTTTTCTCAGAATTCATAAACAATTTTCAACACAAAGTGCCATTATTACTATTAATGGTGGCATATAAACTAATGTCATTACACAATAATTTTGTTTTTCAGATCGGATTAAAATGGCTGACTGGTGGCCATTTTGTTTTGATGACTGCGGTTCTAGTGCCATATCTCTGACATGCTTTGTCTGATGTTCAAATTTGATATATTCATTGAACATCATGTCATAGATATACAGATGTATTTAAAAATAGTTTTTATTAATGCTTTTCCAGAGCAATATCTCTCAATATGAACAAATACTCGTGTGAAGATCAAACACAGGATGACTGAATGTCAAACATTTTAATGTTAAAAAATCATCATAATTAAGCATCAGCTTCTGCATCCATATCTCTGACATGTTTGTGTTCCAACTATATTACTATAAACAAACTGTATATCTTAAATTAAAACTAAGAGGGACTGTGCCATGCTTGGCTTCTGAACTTGTGTTATGGTTTCAGAATTCAGTTTCAGAATTTAATTTTGTGACTGCAAATAACAGGATTGAATACTCTTGCGTAATCTTCACATACTTATTACGTTTATTTCATATTCTGATAGAAATAAAATACGATAAATAATATTCAAAAATATGCTGGCTTATTAATAAAATAGGATGATTTATCATGCTTGCTAACACTTCACTGAATATATGAACTACTGTAAAATCTGTATTAGAAACCGCGGCTTCTATTAAAATGGTACAATCCAATAGAGGGGGTGCGGCTTCTATTAGAGCATCTACACATATGAGAAATGATGATTTTTTGGTTCACAATTGTTTTAAAAAAATGGGTGCGACTTCTATTAGGGATGCGGCTTCTAATACAGATTTTACGGGTACTGTTAATTTTCATATGATATCACATGATCGTCATGTTTTGTAATTTTTAATCAAATCACTGTGTCGTCTTACAGTGTTTTGTAAAGTATCTCATCTGCAATTTTTATATTTGTCTGTAGCTTAGGAATACTAGCTCTTCCATAATCTGACTGACATTTCTTTTCGTGTGTGTGATACATAAATAACTAAGTTAGTCATTGATGTGATATAAATTTGTGTCTGGTTGTGACTCAAATAGCATATCATATGCTAAAGTGTAGTTGTCAATCAAGTTTGACGATTGGATAGTTACATAAATACTGTCTCTACATTTGGATAAGATTTGAACTAACGGATCTGGGATTGTTATCTTTGAATGATAGTTGACTTGCGCAATGAACTAAAATTAAAGGGCACTTACAGTTGTCACAGCAAATGCATTCCGTATGGGTTTTCCTGCTGCCCATGCTTTGACATGCATATAATCCTCAATAGTAGAACTCACTTTTTTTACATTCTTTGCACGTGCATATGTTCAGTGACTGAGTTACAAAGAACCATTCGTTAGCATTCAAAGAAGGTTATTCTTTACTGCTATACAAACTGTTGATGAAACAACTTACGGGCAATCTTGTCACAGTTCGTTGCTGATCCATGCACAAAATAAATGTTGAAAACACATGCATATGGGTTGGTAAAAATGTAAACAAACGCCACTGACTGTGATGGCCTATACATGCATAGAAGTGATGCAAGTAGTTGATTTTTATTATGTGTATTTTGTTTACAGGATAACTCCAACCTTTATATGGTGCTAGAGTTTATAACAGGAGGTGAAATGTTTTCCCATCTAAGGAGAATTGGTCGATTTAGGTAGGACATTGATTGTAATT
Source organism: Saccoglossus kowalevskii (assembly GCF_978046115.1). NCBI lineage: Eukaryota > Metazoa > Hemichordata > Enteropneusta > Harrimaniidae > Saccoglossus > Saccoglossus kowalevskii. The sequence continues at coordinate 17,656,186 of NC_140649.1, read as the reverse complement.
TATTTTCAACGTTGTCTCGTCATCAATAGAGGGAAAGATGCCAACAATTATTAACCTGTTTGGAATCTTGCATGTATGCATGTGAAAAGTTGGCAACAATGTTTTGATTTCTTATTGTGTTATTTGAGGACTTCCATATATATCATGTGTTATATTCTGTAAGGGACCTTATGATTAACACAGTGCATGTAATATTAATTGTGTGACTCACAGATTAATTTTATAAATACTTACTGACGATCGTTTTAAGTTCATTTTTGGTCACAACTTATATTTCTTATATTCAAACCAGTTTGCAGTTTGTTACTTAGTTTATTTTTCACAAGAACTTTTCTCACCTAAATTTCATACCGTTACACTTTCAACTACTATGTAACCCCCTTCCAATATATTCCTCCCAAAGTATACATGAACAAGGAGAATGTTATAGTTGTTGGCTTTGTTTCATTCATGTGGATGTGGTTGTCCACTCTGGAAACTCAGAAAGACAAGTTATGGTTTAGGTTTTACAATTAGCATTTAATTTTTTCCTGTATATAATGAGTATGGCATTGAAAACAAAACAGCCTGCACAAATTTTCCTATTTATCACATTTTTTTTTTGCACCTGAACTGCATATATTGTCATTGCACTTTTTCCGCCTTACACTGGGTATTAAGTAGCCTGGCCCAGTCATAGTAATTCGATTTTTAATTTGATCATTTCATTACAGTAATTATCTCACAGACAAAGAGCAATCATAGTAGTTAGGTGGTGATGTTAATGTTTTCTCGGAGTAAGTTTTAGATTGCCTATGCAATGTAAATATGCAATGCAGGCATGATGGATAAGCATTGGATGTGCCCGCGTGATCAAATAGGTGATGCGAATTTGATAAATGTGTGCCCTGGACCTTTATGCGATCAGTTGGCAGTGCAAATGCGAAAATGACAGGTCAGGTGTAAGCCATATACTGTACATGTACGTTCCTTTTCATTAGTAAGTTGGATTAGGATATTTGGTCCATTAATAGTGCGCGCACATGAATAACAGAAGTGTACTATGGCCAAACTAAGTTATAATGATCCTGAATACAATAAATGGCTTATGGGCATTTCTGAGAGCAAATACAGATTAGATTGTATCACATTGTTGCTATTCATTGTTCACTCACCTAACTTACTTTCTTTACAGTGAACCTCATGCCCGGTTTTATGCTGGTCAGATTGTGTTGGCCTTTGAGTACATGCATTATCTGGATCTTGTTTATAGGGACCTTAAACCTGAGAATATTCTAATAGACAGTCAGGGTTACGTTAGTGTAAGTATCAATAGTAGTTAAGTTACTGACAGGGCTGGTGGTCTCTTATAACTTATTTGCTTATTTCCAGTGAGCCTCATGCTCGATTCTACGCTGCCCAGATAGTATTGGCCTTTGAGTACCTTCATGCGTTGGATGTAATATATCGCGACTTAAAGCCAGAGAACTTACTGATTGACACTCAGGGTTATATTTCTGTAAGTACGGTGGACATTTCTCTCACTGCATGAGATGTCAACCACCTTGTCTACTTGAGTCAGTGTGCATGGCTTATGTAATGTAGTCGTCTTGCTTAGAGTACTGCTTAGACTTTGCTAGTAAAGGTAAACTATTTGCTAATCCATGTTTTATTTCACTGTAATTTTTTCATAGTCATTTTGATGTCATTAGAAAATATCTTCATCTGTATTTGTATGTAGAGAATCTCGTGCTGCATTATTTCTATGTCACTTGCCAATTCTTAATGTGTGATGTCATTCATTTCATACTAGTTTTATGTTGTTTAGATGCGAGCCCCCTACTGACACTTTACTTAGTCAGTCAGTGGCAACATGGCTTCTTCTATGCATACAGTAGATAGACCAGGATTCTCCTGTAAGCTTATTTTTTTTTGTGAAATTTGCTCATTCAGGTGACCAGGTTTCTCAATGAAATTTAGTGCTCTGTTTCTTTTCATTTCCTGTATTTTGTGTTCAGTGATTTTTTGGAGATGAAATCACAATATGCCAAATGAATGTCAAATTTGCTTGGGGAATACTGATCCAGGTAGCTGCAAATGAATATTTCTTTGTCCTTGTAGCTATATTTTTGCAGTTTTATATATACATGAACTGTATATGCTAACTTCTCACCCCATATTTGTACCGTATTAGCTCTATTAGTCGTACATATTTAAATGTCAAATATGTGTCTATGGTAAAAACAATATTTTATTGATCCATCATACAATAAATGCAGTTTTTTGTTAAAGTATTCTTTTATTGGAAATGTGCTTTTAATAGTCATTTTATATCACAAAAGCTGTTTTGATATGCATTGAAATAAAAGTGAAAAATTGGGGGGGAAATACGACTCATGAAGCCTTAACTTTTGCCGTGATAACCATTTTTTTCATTTCAAAATGTATAGTAATAATGCAAAGTTTACAGCGAGTGCAAATAAGATTCATATAGGGAATTAGCAAACTCCTTAGAATAGTCTCTGTATATAGCAAGGGACTTTCTTAATGCAAAGAAATACATAGATCAGCAATAGACAGGCGTCAATTTTGTTTTGATTATCAAGATTTTTGCAACATTGTTGTGACAATACAAAAGAAATTGTTAATTATCAATATGAATCCCATTGCGGTCGCTTCAACCGTCTGGGAAAGTTGATAGAAGGTCATTGAAACATTGATAAGGACTTTACCAGAGAAGTTGCAAGTTACCCGTACGAATCATGGTTGCGCACACTGTAATAGACATGTAGTAACATGTGAAATCATACATCCTAAATCTTTCCTTATAAGTGTATGTATTATAATATAATTATTTTGTAAACGATGTGAATGTGTTTATTAATAGGTGACAGATTTTGGTTTTGCAAAACGTGTTAAAGGCAGGACATGGACGTTGTGTGGTACTCCAGAATATCTAGCACCAGAAATCATTCTTAGTAAGGTAAGTAATCTACTCTCTCTGAACTCAACTCCTATCCCGCTATCTAAAATATGTTAGGTTATCAATAATTTCCGTTGCTTTGCTGTGATTTGGGCAGTGAATGTACAACCTGTTGTGTGGTTTCACTGAAGTTATCTTTATTTTGAGTTTATATTTTTAAAGTTTTGATGATTAAAGTGAATAAAATGGTTGAGCTGAAATCTGTTGGGATAACTGATCCATGAAGTGAGAGAACTGACTTCAGTAGATCAGTAACTTTGTAATTGCTAGACCTAACATAGTAACAGTTGCTACAAATAGCCTCATTTAATAAGCACAAATAGTGAAAGTCACAGATCCTGACACCAGTTAGAGGAGGTGGGAGACAAATTCCACTGTACATTTACTCAATTATTTTGGCAGAAAACACAGGCAGCCCTCAAAGTTAAATCTGTTCCCTAATGGCCATTGGTGATCAAGTTTAAAAAAAAAAGTGTTGGTGGCTCACTTAAAACTTTAGTACAAAATTGTGGCGACAGAATTTATTATGTTTTATAAGTAGCTGCACTAAAACACCAATTATGTTAAAATTCAGATATTTATTCAAGCAGATGTGAAATTATAAGATTTCCCTCCTCATCACAGACTGTCTTGGCTCTGGTTTAGCAACAGACTGACACACTGCATTTAATTTTTCACATCAGATGTGATGTCAATATGTAACATCATCGCCCAACATTGATTAAGGATGAGATTCACTTTCAATCACAACATCCTGCTGCAAACTGCATGGTTTATCTTTCAGACTTGTGCAGTGATAGCGCTTCGTCATTTTATTACATTACTTAAATATGCTGTGTAATTATATGCAAATGTGTGACATGCGACATGTTGAATAGTAGGTAGAAGTATGCAACCGCAAGCTGACGAGTTGTATAATCTGTTTCATGTTATAAGGAAATTGTCGCCAGTCAGATTTTTGTTTGTATTGATTTGATATTTTTTTAATCTCCATTCATCAAAATCAATCGCCATGGTTATCATTGAATTTCAAAAATTATAATACAACAAAGACCTCCAAAAAGTGCCAGAATGTGTGTTCTTTTAGGAGGTCATGTACACGGACTATTTAGCATATCTAAACTTGGTAGTCAGACAGATATAGCACTGAGCTATAAAAAGCCAGTATTGTTACATTTCCAACATGACTGTTACAATATACTTTCTCAGACCAAAGGATCTCAATGAGATATCTAAACTTGGTAGTCAGACATATATACCACTGGGTTATAAAAAGCCAGCATTGTTACATATCCAACATTATACATTCTCAGACCAAAGGATCTAATTCTGATGATATCTAAACTTGGTAGTCAGACGGATATAGCACTGGGCTATAAAAAGCCAGCATTGTTACATTTCCAATATTGCTTGTAATACTATACCTTCTTAGGCTTACTCATGTATTGTAAAAACTCCAAAATTTCGACCCCTCTAAAAATTCGTTCGCCTGGTTATTTGCCGGGTTTCGGTAATTTATTTGTCTTCAAATATTCGACTCCACTGGGGATTTACTTTACGTTACGAAGAGAATTAAATATACCAAATATTTTTTTTCCTGTGAACAGTTTTTTTGTGACGTGACGCTTATCACTCTTCCCTGACATCTAAATTGGAGTTAGCTTATATTCAAAAGATTGTACGGTGTATTGTTTGTTTTGTGCAAGTGATGTGGGAAAAAAATGACCACGCCCATTTAGTGATTGCAATATGTACCTAATATAAACCGCACCCCGAACTTGAGCTGTTGATTCCAATTTTTTATTTGATACATTGTAATATAAACCGCGGTTTATAGTAGAATTTTAACAGTACATTAAAAAATCTGATTCTGATGATATTCGGTTAATTTAGTAAAAGTTGAACTTGGTGCTAATTTTCGGTTAATAACATGCTTGATATCCCACGTCATAGCTACCATGTCGAATGCAACCAAGATACAATCCTTCGATTGTATAGTAATAATAGGCTAGCATGTAAACAAATGTGTTTTCTTTGTACCAGTATCTAATTATGATAATATTATGCTGTAGACTGTGAATTAGACCTCACTAATTTAACTGATTTAATTGTTGACTTTCATTTCACTGTAGTTTACCACCATAAAGTGAAAATTATATTTAGCTTCTGTGTATGTCTGTATCAGTCTGAGCTCACACAACAGCTTGGCATTATGCTACTATAAATAACTAGTAATCTATATGCTGGCGTTATTATTAGATCCACATGTCACCATGGGATTGATTTCATTTTTTTTATAGGCCTGATGTAAAAACTTGAAAATAAGACTATTCAGTCAAATATTAAAAGTTTTAATCTTTTTAACTAAAAATCAAATGTGTCATTCTCAGTTGTAGCAGTGGAAATACATATCTGAGACAGGATTTATTTTTCTGGTTCCATAATTATCACGCAGAGTGTTGGGTGAAATAATCAAGGCTGTTTGTAATACAATTCACATGTGATGTGTCAACAGACTCTCACTGGAAATCTTCCAAGAAATTTAGATTGCAATTTACTTCACAATTCATTTGGCTACTGTAGGTTATGTTTATTTTTTGCTCGAGGTTCAATGTAATGAAGATAAAATTCAGTGAGAATACATGTATTCATGAATAAGTTAACTTCAGCATGCCGTAGGAAATGTCGTAAATAATTTAATTTGGCATATGTCTGTTACTTCACCATGGACCCTGGATGCTTTGGTGGTAGTACGGAGGACAGCGGTTTTGTATCCATGATAAGCTCTTAGGAATAATACTAATACTCCACTGTGGCCCCTGGATGCTTTGGTGGTAGTACGGAGGACAGCGGTTTTGTATCCATGATAAACTCCCATGAATATCACTATTACTCCACTGTGGCCCCTGGATGCTCTAGTGATAGTACAGAGGACATCAGTTTTGTATCCATGATAAACTCCCATGAATAATACTATTACTCCACTGTGGCCCCTGGATGCTCCAAGGGTTGTACGGAGGACATCAGTTTTGTATCCATGATAAACTCCCATGAATATTACTATTACTCCACTGTGGCCCCTGGATGCTCTAGTGATAGTACGGAGGACATCAGTTTTGTATCCATGATAAACTCCCATGAATAATACTATTACTCCACTGTGGCCCCTGAATGCTCTAGTGATAGTACAGAGGACATCAGTTTTGTATCCATGATAAACTCCCATGAATATTACTATTACTCCACTGTGGCCCCTGGATGCTCTAGTGATAGTACGGAGGACATCAGTTTTGTATCCATGATAAACTCCCATGAATATTACTATTACTCCACTGTGGCCCCTGGATGCTCTAGTGGTAGTACGGAGGACATCAGTTTTGTATACATGATAAACTCCCATGAATATTACTATTACTCCACTGTGGCCCCTGGATGCTCCAAGGGTAGTACAGAGGACATCAGTTTTGTATCCATGATAAACTCCCATGAATATTACTATTACTCCACTGTGGCCCCTGGATGCTCCAAGGGTAGTACGGAGGACATCAGTCTTGGATCCATGATAAACTCCCATGAATATTACTATTACTCCACTGTTTCCCCTGGATGCTCTAGTGATAGTACGGAGGACATCAGTTTTGTATCCATGATAAACTCCCATGAATATTACTATTACTCCACTGTTGCCCCTGGATGCTCTAGTGATAGTACGGAGGACATCAGTTTTGTATCCATGATAAACTCCCATGAATATTACTATTACTCCCTGTGGCCCCTGGATGCTCTAGTGATAGTACGGAGGACATCAGTTTTGTATCCATGATAAACTCCCATGAATATTGCTAATACTCCCTGTGGCCCCTGGATGCTCTAGTGATAGTACGGAGGACAGTAGTTTTGTATCCATGATAAACTCTTAGGAATAATACTATTACTCCACTGTGGCCTCTGGATGCTCTAGTGATAGTACGGAGGACATCAGTTTTGTATACATGATAAACTCCCATGAATATTACTATTACTCCACTGTGGCCCCTGGATGCTCCAAGGGTAGTACGGAGGACATCAGTTTTGTATCCATGATAAACTCCCATGAATATTACTATTACTCCACTGTGGCCCCTGGATGCTCTAGTGATAGTACAGAGGACATCAGTTTTGTATACATGATAAACTCTTAGGAATAATACTATTACTCCACTGTGGCCTCTGGATGCTCCAAGGGTTGTACGGAGGACATCAGTTTTGTATCCATGATAAACTCCCATGAATATTACTATTACTCCACTGTGGCCCCTGGATGCTCTAGTGATAGTACAGAGGACATTAGTTTTGTATACATGATAAACTCTTAGGAATAATACTATTACTCCACTGTGGCCTCTGGATGCTCTAGTGATAGTACGGAGGACATCAGTTTTGTATACATGATAAACTCCCATGAATATTACTAATACTCCACTGTGGCCCCTGGATGCTCCAAGGGTAGTACGGAGGACAGCTGTTTTGTATCCATGATAAACTCTTAGGAATATTACTAATACTCCACTTTGGCCCCTGGATGCTCCAAGGGTAGTATGGAGGACAGCAGTTTTGTATCCATGATAAACTCCCATAATTTCCATTTGTGTAATATTAATTTGCGCTCTAGAAAAAAAGCAATTATTTTCACTAACCATGTTTTATTGATTTGCTAACCAATCTAATCACATGATGATTCTTTGTTTGACAGGGTTATAATAAAGCTGTAGACTGGTGGGCGCTAGGTGTTCTAGTTTATGAAATGGCAGCTGGTTATCCACCTTTTTTTGCAGACCAACCTATACAAATCTATGAAAAGATTGTTTCAGGCAAGGTATGTATGTTTTAAAGTCTGAATTCGCACTGAATGCTGACAGATGGTAGTCTTCATTAACATCTAGTTAGATGGCACTAGTCACCTCGGTGTATGAAAGCAAGTTCACTGTAAACTACTAGTGGGTTGATTTCACTTTGCTGGTCTTTTTTAATTGTTGTAACGGGAGAAATATTCCCAGGGTATAATTTTAGCGAATTTGATGTGAGGGTAAAGCATTATAGTATAATGGCTATTCTGATAATCAATAACATCAAATTATTAGAACAGTCATCAAAAGTTTATCAACATATCATTGTAATGCAAATTATGAACTACTCTGAATTACACTGGTTTGTAAAGGAAACGATTCGTTCTATGCTTAACTTTGTGTATTCACTGGGTTTTAATTCAGCATATATTTCTCTCCCAGCGATGGAAGCGAAAAACAAGCTAATAATTATGACTTATCAAGCATCAATTGTTCAGGCATGCTACGGTTAAATATAAATAAAACAAAAAAACAAATGAATTAAACCAACCAGTGTGTATTGTACTCTTCAGTTCTGTTGGATGAATGACTCTCGTATCACCACCCAGTAAGATCCTAATTGTATTTGCTTGCTGATCTGCCTAAGTAAAAATGTTTTTGGGAGTGGCTGTTTTATTGTTCAAGTACATGTGCCCCACTTTGGCTGACATGTATTGTTCCATATATATATATATATATATATTCAGAGCAATTCACTGTCTTTCAGGTCAATAACACCATTGAAAATGAAATGAAAGGACAATTTATGATATGCAGTACCATATGGTCTCATAGCAACCACTGTAATTTTGACAAACGATAGCACTGTGCAATTAACTATTCACTGGGTTTAGTTTTAGTAGTTTTAAAGTTGCAGAGTTTTAAATTCACTGGTCTGTGAAGGAATACTACAGTGTATTGTTTAAATTATTATATTCATTGAGTTGAGTTTTGATTTAATAAACCGTTTAGCTTTTAGCAAAGTAAGCGAAAATAAAATTTTGTAATCATATTTAGACATTACTTTCGCAGCATGAGCAAAAGTCTGTCAATTGGTTCTTAAATATGCATCTCAAACACTTGACACTTTACAGTAAAAAAAAAATATTGATATTTCCATGTGATAATGAAAAGTATAGAACAATACCTTACTTGTTAAGGTGTTACAAATGTTGATTATTGCTCAGTCATGATTATAATAATCAATTTGTTGGTTTGTCATTATGTAAGCGGATGTTTTCAGTCGCACATACCCACTCAATGTGAAACAATACCCCACAATGCTTTTTTTCATGCACGAGTTGAGAAATATTGTATTTTTAGATAATGATTATGAACAGCATAAATTGTAAATTTGACTGATCTCGGCATCAGGGAAGATTATAATTAGAATACTTAATGTAGCTAATAATTAAGTACTATACATTTTGACACCCTCATTCAATTGCTGCAATGTACCTATAGTTTGAAACAACTCCTATTTATTCATGACCTCTGTTCTTTTATTTTTTCAGGTTCGCTTCCCCTCTCACTTCAGCTCAGATTTGAAAGACCTACTTCGAAATCTTCTACAAGTTGACCTGACGAAACGGTATGGTAATTTGAAGAATGGTGTCAATGACATTAAAAATCACAAATGGTTTGCCACAACAGATTGGATTGCCATTTATGAAAAGAAGGTTTGTATAAAATAAATTTTAATCACCTGATGTTGCTCAGTATTAATCCGTGCATATTTATGCAAATCATCTGGATATGAATCTAAATAATGATCAAGTGCTGTGGGGTGGGGCACATACGCAACAAGCCTTACAACTGTTGAAAATATAGAAAGTATATATAATTGCCTTCACACCTTAACTGTTTTACAGAACGTTATTTTCATGAAAAATGTGGCTATTATTATAAGGATTATAATTACTTCATATTTATGTTTTTGCATTTAAATATTTTTCATAAATGGTCTATAGAGGGCGCACCCTTGTAAATTTCTTTATTTGCATATGATTTTCTGAGAAAATGTCACACTATGAAATTGTTAACTAGAGGCGTTATATGTTAAATGCATTTGTTTTTTCTGCACTTTTAATTAAATTAAACATTATTTGAATGAAACAGAATAAAAATGTATCACCAAATTTCTCATAACCACTTGTTCCTGAGGTAATTTTGACATAAATCCGGAATTATTTTAAAATGATTAATAGTGGATGTCTTGTGTGATTTGTTTCAGGTGGAGGCACCATTCATACCCAAGTGCAAAGGACCCGGTGACACTAGTAACTTTGATGACTATGAAGAAGAAGCATTTAGGATTTCAAGCACAGAAAAATGTGCAAAAGAATTTGCAGATTTTTAAGAAAAGCCGCCACAATTGAGCGGGTTTAAAAAGTGTAATACTATTAACTGATGTTATATGCATTGCATCTGTCAGAGTTACAGGAATGATTAAGGCGCTATGTGTCATTGTTATACATTGTAATAATAAAAACAGTTTAACAAATATGATCCAATTCAAGTGATCTGTTTCTGATCTGATTCAACTCTGCCACACATTGATCTCTAATTGACACAGTACATGTGTAATATGTGCAATACTGTAATTGCCATTATCTTAATAATATTTTTTTTGCCTTTGGGGAAAGGCTTTGTTAATTACTTTGTACAAAAATAATCATTTTAAAGGTTCTTAACATTGACACATAGTACTGTGTGCCAGGAAGGAATTTTTACTTAAAACGTATAAAAAGAACTGTCAGGTTCGTCTTGTTAGGAGCTCGCGATGGTTTTGGAAATTAGATGAGTTTTATCTCGTCTCTGTGTTGACATCTGTTCTTCCATATATCCATCCCTTAGGCATAGAGTCATCGGATGCATCAACAACAGTGTATCTAGTGTCAACTTATATTCTCTCTCTCTATCCATTGTTTAGTGTTGTAGTTAATATATTGTGAATATTTCACCCACCATTTTTCATTCCAGTCTGTATATAACACTGCTGTCAAAACAATTGTTCATTGCCAATTTAGATAACACATTGAACTAGTTTAATTAATGTTAATAGACTTAAAAGTGACAAGTTGTGCTGTTTTTGAAGGTTAATATTTATTAGCTAAACGTATTCTTGAGAAGCTTGGTCCTTGGCGGGGTTCTCTGCTGATTTCACCTTGTTGCATATTACTGCCGGTGGTAATATTTAGATTTAGATGTTGGCTAAAACCATATGGCACAATTCTCACTGTCAATAAAAAGAAGCAATGTATCAGTATACCCCTTAGCTTACCGTACCATATACATATGGTATTTATCTTCTGTCCGTATCATTGAATATTATAGATCCACCATTTGAAGTTGAACTCGTCCGCAGCTTATTGCTGGACAATCAAAATGTTTCTGAGTTCAGTATATGACTGTGATTGAACCATTGTACTTGCCATTTTTGCAGTCTGGGTACAGTCTGACACCGCCCACTGTTACGTAGTAAAAGAGATCAAGTAGTAATAATTTTCTATTACAATCTCGGTTGAGTTTCTTGTTTGTTTTCTTAACGGTAGATGGTTCTACTCGATACTACCCCCTACACTATGGGGTTTTATTCTAAGTGTTCTGTGTGTATAATTTTGAAATTTGCAGGCATTTTGCTCTGCTCTTTCTTCGTTCTACTCATGATCGTCTTTGGTGTTTCTCACCATGTTAGTGTCAGTCCGTCATTGTATCCCAATTTTTAATTCAGCACGTCTTACAGACATAATTTGTAAGAGATTATAAAAATAAAAACATCTTATGTAGAAAAAAAAAATAAAGTTTTGTTTAAAAAAGACTGGCTTCTATTTGATTACCCATTTGTTCTTTGTTTACTCGACGTGTGTTTGTGTGTGTGTGTGTGGAACGGCTCTAGATGATATTAAAACAGTGAGTACTCATGCACATGGCTTACAAAAACCAAGTGTGGGGAAATACACCTTCATCTTGAAATGTTACAAGAATATCTTTAGACAGTTTTGGAGCATTCACCTATGCTAATGTTTGATATACTGATGTCAGTCAACAATACTGTGTGTGAACGTTGTTCCCCAATCCTCTATTGAAATTCCTAAACACACACTTTACGAAGGTTAGTTGAAAAGCTCTGAGCTTGACTTGTAAAGGGATGTTGTATACAATTGAAACTGCACAGGCCTACATTTATTTCAACTTTATCGTGTATGACAGGTACATTTTTATTCAACATGCTAAAATATTTCTTTAGTTTTAGAAATGTTGAAAACTAGCTGATGATTACCAGTTACCATCTTGAAGATCATTTTCATTGTCGGTCAGACTGTGAAGATTTTCTGCAAACTCTTATACATAAATGGGGGACACAGTTTCAAATTTGTGTCCCAAGTTCCAGTCCATTAAATCATCAAATAAATGCTTTTGAAATTTGCTTGTATTATACATGACATTTTAGGTAAAATCCCTGCGTACACATCCAGTGACGACAAACATGTTTTCTGAAGATTTCGATGATGATTCTGACACATTTCTTGTACCAGTAGGTAGTTACTTTTCAACAACCAAAAATCACAAGAAATTGTTTTGAGCATTAAATAAAAAATGCACAGCAGAAAATTGAATTAAATGTGTATGAAGTTTCACTTGTATACCCAGACCCTCTTTCTACTCTGGCTCGACTTTCATAATATACCTGCCACAGAGACGTTAATGTTTAATTATAGAAAATACATAAACACACTTATTTGGCCCACGATTTATTTCCGCCAAGTAAATTATCAATTTAAATATTTCCCGATATAACGTTTACACTGAAGTCAGCAAAGGCGTGTTTATGATTATAAATATTCTATATTTATAAACCCATCTGTTTTCATTTGAAATCATTCATGAGACGATTTGATTAGTTAGGCACATGTCTAGAACATCAGTGCACAAGCTCAACTATGTCTAAATGTAGACACTTTTGAGTTCATGAATACACAATAAGGTTTATAAATAATTTATAACGTACAAGCCTTTGCTGACATCAGTGTATTTGGCTCGCATTTTATTTCCACTAAGAAAAGTATGAACAAAAAATAATAATATTAACTTTGCCCACAAGGGATGCTACAATTGAAAATGCCTGAAATGATAAAGGTTAATATGATAATAATTGAACCATGTTAGTTATATAATCTAACCATCCCCAATAATATTATCACTACTATTAATATTGATAACAATGACAGATTTGTGAGATTTTCTTCCACCAAATGCAGCTAAGACTGCAGTATAATCAAGTGTGGGGTATCTCTCTTGACAGGTCCTAGTATCATACTGTAGCTCATAGTCAGCCGACTGCAATCACTTGGGAAATAATCAATCAGATGAAGGATTGTAGTCTTTTGGTCTGTACGTGATGTCCAAACATCATACCCATTTGAGATTTCAATTCCGTCTTTTCGTTCAGCCTATGCTATTGGTAAATCGCCAATGTAAGATGGCAGCATGGCATGGGAATATGTCCAGTTCACAGTACTAGATACGTCCATCAAAATGTCTAAGAGATGATAATTGTATTCTTAGATACAGGATACCTTCCCTTGTATGTTGATGTTGATGGGCCAAATGTGACCAAGTGCTTTTTCTCCAGTCGTGCTATTGTAGAATGTATCAGGTATAGACATAATATCACCATCATCATCTACAAGAAAGTCTCCACTATTGGCCTCTTGAAAATCAGCAGGTGCATTTGTGTGAACGACATGGACAAGATTGTGCGTTTCAAGAAGATCTAATACTGACAGTTCTTTATCGCTGTGTGAACTAATATTTTGAAAGCTTGCAGAAAAATTTGTGAATGTTCCCTTTTTATTGCTGACAGTGTCCACCAAACTGTCTTAGTCTCAAACCCATTGATATCACCGAAGTTAACCGACAAGGAAGGGATTCATTGCCAAGCTGTGAACACCTGTTTTGTTTGCTACAATTGTTGGTTCCCCTGCAATTAGATTCAAATTCCATGTGCTTTGTTGGACACCATAATGATCAACGTGAACGGGACAGCTTCTTCCATCACATCACTGGCGATCAGGTCATTTGCATGCTTCTGTTTTATGTAGAAATAATGCATATTCAGTTGAGAAGCTGGTTTTATGGTGATAGTGTCACTTGGCAAGGTTATGTTTAATTTTGTATTATTTATAGTATAGGACAATCTGCCACCAATGTTGTATGAAACCCCTTCACAGCCAGCTGCTAAAGAAGATGAAATAATGGACCATTCAACCATTCCTAGGGTACCAGCCTGTAAAGTGACACTTCCATTGATTGATGTGATTACAGTCAGTTTCGGATTACCTGTAATTGAAAAATGTCTGGAATTTTACATATCGCTGATATTTGAAAGACAAACTTACTCATTCTGTTGTTTAGCAGTTTTATTGTCTATATGGATCTGGCGACCAGATGTGGTCACTGAAATTCTGCACTTAATGAATTTGCATGATGACATCATATAACACAATGATATTAATCCTTCAATCAATTTTGCTAATTTGCATAAATCAAAAATGGCATCCATAATACAATAAAATTGCATATCTTAGAAACATTTTGTATCAACCATGAATTGGTTGCTTATAGAATATAACATGAATTGTATGAAAGTCACAAAATAGTGCAACAAGTATATTTCAGTAAATTTCTGTAGGAAAATACTAAAGTCCCTTTTGTAATAATAGCATTAATTTCATGGTCTCTTTTTATGGTTGTTGGATTACTGGTTGTTGAATTACTAAAGTATGTGTCAATCAAACATGTATCATCCAATGGAGTTGCAGGGTAACTTTTTGCTATCATCTGATTTGAGGTAATGAACAAAATGTCACATGTGACTCAACTAACCAATTGCAAAGTATGATGTCATGTCATTTCTGAGAGGATCACCACATATCCATATGCTGATGAGTACATCAATTCCAGACAAAGCAACATCAAGAACATTGTCAATTTCCAATCTTGTATTGAATTACTCTCCAGACACGAATGACTCCTGTACAGTCAGAAAACAAATCTTCACAGACACACCAGCCTTTTGTTCTCCCTTCAACAAACAAGATTGATTGAATGAAGCAATTATTCAATTTCTCTCATCTTCTCAAATCTTAGCTAATTCACGAATTGTTCTTTTAAACATCAAGGTCATAGGATTTAATTTCTATTTGGTGATTTGTGATCGGGTACATAAGCAACATGTATGCTAAGCATCAAAGAAAGTGCAAGCATAAGACTTCATCAGACTTAGCATCATGCTAAAAACCTGCAGCTGATACTCGATTATTGTCCAAATAACTAACATTTTTCGTGGCCTAATTGCCAATTTGACAGCTCATGTATCTCAGATCACTTTGAGAGAAGAGCGTTTTCTCTTTGTAGATATGCTTCAAATACTTTTCAAATCCATCCTACAAATGATTAAAATACAGTTTAAAGTCTGGGAGAATAAAAATGATCCAATAGTGTACTAGTATCTGTATAGTTAAGAGGAACAATGGTCTGATTGTGTACAAGTACTAAGGGTTTGGGGTAGAAGAAACAATGACCTGATGGTGTACAAGTATTAAGGATTTGGGATAGGAGAAACAATGACCTTATGGTCTACAAGTATTAAGGATTTGGGATAGGAGAAACAATGACCTGATGGTGTACAAGTATTAAGGGTTTGGGATAGGAGAAACAATGACCTTATGGTGTACAAGTATTAAGGATTTGGGATAGGAGAAACAATGAACTGGTGGTGTACAAGTATTAAGGGTTTGGGATAGGAGAAACAATGACCTGATGGTGTACAAGTATTAAGGATTTGGGATAGGAGAAACAATGACCTGATGGTGTACAAGTATTAAGGGTTTGGGATAGGAGAAACAATGACCTGATGGTGTACAAGTATTAAGGGTTTGGGATAGGAGAAACAATGACCTGATGGTGTACAAGTATTAAGGATTTGGGATAGGAGAAACAATGACCTGATGGTGTACAAGTATTAAGGATTTGGGATAGGAGAAACAATGACCTGATGGTGTACAAGTATTAAGGATTTGGGATAGGAGAAACAATGACCTGATGGTGTACAAGTATTAAGGGTTTGGGATAGGAGAAACAATGACATGATGGTGTACAAGTATTAAGGGTTTGGGATAGGAGAAACAATGACCTGATGGTGTACAAGTATTAAGGATTTGGGATAGGAGAAACAATGACCTGATGGTGTACAAGTATTAAGGATTTGGGATAGGAGAAACAATGACCTGATGGTGTACAAGTATTAAGGGTTTGGGATAGGAGAAACAATGACCTGATGGTGTACAAGTATTAAGGATTTGGGATAGGAGAAACAATGACCTGATGGTGTACAAGTATTAAGGATTTGGGATAGGAGAAACAATGATCTGATGGTGTACAAGTATTAAGGGTTTGGGGTAGGAGAAACAATGACCTGATGGTGTACAAGTATTAAGGATTTGGGATAGGAGAAACAATGATCTGATGGTGTACAAGTATTAAGGGTTTGGGATAGGAGAAACAATGATCTGATGGTGCACAAGTATTAAGGGTTTGGGATAGGAGAAACAATGACCTTATGGTCTACAAGTATTAAGGATTTGGGATAGGAGAAACAATGACCTGATGGTGTACAAGTATTAAGGGTTTGGGATAGGAGAAACAATGACCTGATCGTGTACAAGTATTAAGGGTTTGGGGTAGGAGAAACAATGATCTCATGGTGTACAAGTATTAAGCATTTGGGATAGGAGAAACAATGACCTGATGGTGTACGAGTACTACAGGTTTTGGGATAGGAGAAACAATGACCTAATGGTGTAAAAGTATTAAGGGTTTTGGATAGGAGAAACAATGATCCGATGGTGTACAAGTATTAAGGGTTTGGGATAGAAGAAACAATGATCTGATGGTGTACAAGTATTAAGGGTTTGTAATAGAAGAAACAATGATCTGATGGTGTACAAGTATTAAGGGTTTGGGAGAGAATAAACAATGATCTGATGGTGTACAAGTATTAAGGGTTTGGGAGAGAATAAACAATGATCTGATGGTGTACAAGTATTAAGGGTTTGTAATAGAAGAAACAATGATCTGATGGTGTACAAGTATTAAGGGTTTGGGAGAGAATAAACAATGATCTGATGGTGTACAAGTATTAAGGGTTTGGGAGAGAATAAACAATGACCTGATGGTGTACAAGTATTAAGGGTTTGGGATAGAAGAAACAATGATCTTATGGTGTAGAAGTATTAAGGGTTTGGGAGAGAATAAACAATGATCTGATGGTGTACAAGTATTAAGGGTTTGAGATAGGAGAAACAATGATCTGATGGTGTACAAGTATTAAGGGTTTGGGATAGAAGAAACAATGATCTGATGGTGTACAAGTATTAAAGGTTTGGGAGAGAATAAACAATGATATGATGGTGTACAAGTATTAAGGGATTGAGATAGAAGAAACAATGATCTGATGGTATACAAGTATTAAGGGTTTGGGATAGAAGAAACAATGATCTGATGGTGTACAAGTATTAAGGGTTTGGGAGAGAATAAACAATGATCTGATGGTGTACAAGCATTAAGGGTTTGGGAGAGAATAAACAATGATATGATGGTGTACAAGTATTAAGGGTTTGGGATAGAAGAAAGAATGATCTGACGGTGTACAATTATTAAGGGTTTGGGAGAGAATAAACAATGATATGATGGTGTACAAGTATTAAGGGTTTGAGATAGAAGAAAGAATGATCTGATGGTGTACAAGCATTAAG
This sequence comes from Saccoglossus kowalevskii, assembly GCF_978046115.1. Lineage (NCBI taxonomy): Eukaryota > Metazoa > Hemichordata > Enteropneusta > Harrimaniidae > Saccoglossus > Saccoglossus kowalevskii. The sequence goes on along the minus strand of NC_140649.1, from coordinate 17,638,541 downwards.
GGTTTGGGAGAGAATAAACAAAGATATGATGGTGTACAAGTATTAAGGGTTTGGGATAGAAGAAAGAATGATCTGATGGTGTACAAGTATTAAGGGTTTGGGATAAGAGAAACAATGGTCTGATGGTGTACAAGTACAAAGGGTTTGGGATAGAAGATACAATGATCTGATGGTGTACAAGTACAAAGGGTTTGGGATAGGAGAAACAATGATCTGGTGGTGTACAAGTATTAGGGATTTGGGATAGGAGAAACAATGATCTGATAGTTACAAGTATTAAGGGTTTGGGATAAGAAAAACAATGATCTGATGGTGTATAAGTATTACAAGTATTAAGGGTTTGGGATAGGAGAAACAATGATCTGATGGTGTACAAGTATTAGGGATTTGGGATAGGAGAAACAATGATCTGATGGTGTACAAGTATTAAGGGTTTGGGATAGGAGAAACAATGATCTGATGGTGTACAAGTATTAAGGTTTTGGGATAGGAGTAACAATGATCTGGTGGTGTACAAGTATTAAGGGTTTGGGATAGGAGAAACAATGATCTGAAGGTGTACAAGCATTGAGGGTTTGGGATAGGAAAAACAATGATCTGATGGTGTACAAGTATTAAGGGTTTGGGATAAGAGTAACAATGATCTGGTGGTGTACAAGTATTAAGGGTTTGGGATAGGAGAAACAATGATCTGAAGGTGTACAAGCATTGAGGGTTTGGGATAGGAGAAACAATGATCTCATGGTGTACAAGTATTAAGGGTTTGGGATAAGAGTAACAATGATCTGACGGTGTACAAGCATTGAGGGTTTGGGATAGGAGAAACAATAACCTGATGGTGTACAAGTATTAAGGATTTGGGATAGGAGAAACAATGATCTGATGGTGTACAAGTATTAAGGGTTTGGGATAGGAGAAACAATGATCTGATGGTGCACAAGTATTAAGGGTTTGGGATAGGAGAAACAATGACCTTATGGTCTACAAGTATTAAGGATTTGGGATAGGAGAAACAATGACCTGATGGTGTACAAGTATTAAGGGTTTGGGATAGGAGAAACAATGACCTGATCGTGTACAAGTATTAAGGGTTTGGGGTAGGAGAAACAATGATCTCATGGTGTACAAGTATTAAGCATTTGGGATAGGAGAAACAATGACCTGATGGTGTACGAGTACTACAGGTTTTGGGATAGGAGAAACAATGACCTGATGGTGTAAAAGTATTAAGGGTTTTGGATAGGAGAAACAATGATCCGATGGTGTACAAGTATTAAGGGTTTGGGATAGAAGAAACAATGATCTGATGGTGTACAAGTATTAAGGGTTTGTAATAGAAGAAACAATGATCTGATGGTGTACAAGTATTAAGGGTTTGGGAGAGAATAAACAATGATCTGATGGTGTACAAGTATTAAGGGTTTGGGAGAGAATAAACAATGATCTGATGGTGTACAAGTATTAAGGGTTTGTAATAGAAGAAACAATGATCTAATGGTGTACAAGTATTAAGGGTTTGGGAGAGAATAAACAATGATCTGATGGTGTACAAGTATTAAGGGTTTGGGAGAGAATAAACAATGATATGATGGTGTACAAGTATTAAGGGTTTGGGATAGAAGAAACAATGATCTTATGGTGTAGAAGTATTAAGGGTTTGGGAGAGAATAAACAATGATCTGATGGTGTACAAGTATTAAGGGTTTGAGATAGGAGAAACAATGATCTGATGGTGTACAAGTATTAAGGGTTTGGGATAGAAGAAACAATGATCTGATGGTGTACAAGTATTAAAGGTTTGGGAGAGAATAAACAATGATATGATGGTGTACAAGTATTAAGGGTTTGAGATAGAAGAAACAATGATCTGATGGTATACAAGTATTAAGGCTTTGGGATAGAAGAAACAATGATCTGATGATGTACAAGTATTAAGGGTTTGGGAGAGAATAAACAATGATCTGATGGTGTACAAGCATTAAGGGTTTGGGAGAGAATAAACAATGATATGATGGTGTACAAGTATTAAGGGTTTGGGATAGAAGAAAGAATGATCTGACGGTGTACAATTATTAAGGGTTTGGGAGAGAATAAACAATGATATGATGGTGTACAAGTATTAAGGGTTTGAGATAGGAGAAACAATGATCTGATGGTGTACAAGTATTAAGGGTTTGGGATAGAAGAAACAATGATCTGATGGTGTACAAGTATTAAAGGTTTGGGAGAGAATAAACAATGATATGATGGTGTACAAGTATTAAGGGTTTGAGATAGAAGAAACAATGATCTGATGGTATACAAGTATTAAGGCTTTGGGATAGAAGAAACAATGATCTGATGATGTACAAGTATTAAGGGTTTGGGAGAGAATAAACAATGATCTGATGGTGTACAAGCATTAAGGGTTTGGGAGAGAATAAACAATGATATGATGGTGTACAAGTATTAAGGGTTTGGGATAGAAGAAAGAATGATCTGACGGTGTACAATTATTAAGGGTTTGGGAGAGAATAAACAATGATATGATGGTGTACAAGTATTAAGGGTTTGAGATAGAAGAAAGAATGATCTGATGGTGTACAAGCATTAAGGGTTTGGGAGAGAATAAACAAAGATATGATGGTGTACAAGTATTAAGGGTTTGGGATAGAAGAAAGAATGATCTGATGGTGTACAAGTATTAAGGGTTTGGGATAAGAGAAACAATGGTCTGATGGTGTACAAGTACAAAGGGTTTGGGATAGAAGATACAATGATCTGATGGTGTACAAGTATTAGGGATTTGGGATAGGAGAAACAATGATCTGATAGTTACAAGTATTAAGGGTTTGGGATAAGAAAAACAATGATCTGATGGTGTATAAGTATTACAAGTATTAAGGGTTTGGGATAGGAGAAACAATGATCTGATGGTGTACAAGTATTAGGGATTTGGGATAGGAGAAACAATGATCTGATGGTGTACAAGTATTAAGGGTTTGGGATAGGAGAAACAATGATCTGATGGTGTACAAGTATTAAGGTTTTGGGATAGGAGTAACAATGATCTGGTGGTGTACAAGTATTAAGGGTTTGGGATAGGAGAAACAATGATCTGAAGGTGTACAAGCATTGAGGGTTTGGGATAGGAAAAACAATGATCTGATGGTGTACAAGTATTAAGGGTTTGGGATAAGAGTAACAATGATCTGGTGGTGTACAAGTATTAAGGGTTTGGGATAGGAGAAACAATGATCTGAAGGTGTACAAGCATTGAGGGTTTGGGATAGGAGAAACAATGATCTCATGGTGTACAAGTATTAAGGGTTTGGGATAAGAGTAACAATGATCTGACGGTGTACAAGCATTGAGGGTTTGGGATAGGAGAAACAATAACCTGATGGTGTACAAGTATTAAGGGTTTGGGATAGGAGAAACAATGATCTGAAGGTGTACAGATTCAATACTTGTCGGGAATTTCCCATCACACCATGATCTACTGTGTTTTTCCTCTGTTATGAGCTTATACAATGTGTAAATGTGCTTTATAATGTGCATGGCCTTATTGACTCCAGTGGAAAGTAACCTGCAGTCAGAAACTAAGAGCCCTTAAGATGTATTGTGTTTACACCACGCTAACAAATTTCCATTACACGTACAAGTCATCACAGCCAAAAACGTCTATTGCAAGTTCATAGTAATCTGTTATTGCACTTCCACTTGAAAGTAGATTATGTTCATTTCTGGCGTTTCTTCTGGTTCAAAGTGCGTCTTTTTTATACTTTTCCTTTGCATCAGAAACACACAAATGGAATAAATATTGTGCAGAGTTTTAGCCTTCTTTATTCTTTTACTCAACCAAATACAATCAAGCTAGTTTGATCAATTTAATTAAGAATTGTACCCACTTGGCGTGTTGATATATTCGTCCCACCAAGTCGGCATCACCATTAATTCCATCAATGAACTGTCTGTCTTGGTCTTCCAAACATGCCATAACTATCTTCAGACTTCGGAGCAATGTATTTCTAGGTGTTTTGTTAACTTTATCTTTTGTTTATGTTTTGTTTTGCTCATTTTATGCCGTATTCACCTTCATTTCCAAATGCAGCCAAGCAATCTAAGCTTTCTAAAGGGAAAGTGCAACCTTTGCTGCTTTTCGCTTCCCTCTCGAAATAGGTAACTCACAGTGTCACAGACAGTTAATGTGTACACAGCCAAGACAGTAGAAGCCCGATTTTTTGGGACTTTTTCCATATTTTTGGCACAGGGCCGACAGCAGATTATGAATAGGCAGAAACAAGCCCATTTTCTCAACCCACAGCTCCAAAAGACTGTATAGCATACAATAATGATAGAAACACAATATTAAGATGTATCTGTTGCTTGAACAACAGCATGTTGATTTCTAAGTGATGATGTGTGGTATGCCAAATGTGCAATAAGTCTGGTATCTGCTTCTTTGTGACACAAGCAATATAGTTTATCAATTTTAGCAGCTACATCATCTCTTGTTAGGGAAATGGCTGTTTCCTTATCCTCCATTGTTCCTCTAAGAATCAGTGTTTGGTCACTAGGGAGAATTCCATGATTATTTGCCCATGCCAGTGAAAGGAAATTTAACAGATGTGCCTTATTTTGTGTGTTCTTTGTATAATGTCTCCAATTTGGAATTTCTAATCCATCTCTAGGTACATATTCTGGCATATCTTGTGACTGTTTTCGTCTTATCCGTTCATCTGTCTTCTGAATCAAAATCATAACGATCACCCACAAAGTTTATGCATGTAGACCCCTTTGGCTTCACGCTCAGTATTTTGGCTAGGTAGGACTCTTGAAGCTCTCTGAAGGTTGTAGCTCCAAGCTGTTGTTATCTTTACACAAAGGCCATTGCATCAATGAGATAAACTGATGAAAGCTCAGAATCTGGTACAGTGGCCCCTCGCTAAGTCGCGGGTGTTGGGATCCAAGCAAAAACCGCGACTTATCGAGGGCCACGACTTACCGAGGGACGTCGTGAAAGAGAGAGGTCGTGCATTGAAAAACATATAAAAAGCACATATAAACCCTCGGTTTAGTTAATTGATGTATCATCACATGTGTCAGGCAGTATTCGAATAAAATCATGATTATGTTTGCTGTAAACATTGCGTTATTTTGTTTGTGTCTGATATTATGTGGGCCGCTTGCTGTTGCTTGTGACATCGACGGTAACAGCTTCCAAAATAAACCAGTTTCATCGCAATTATAAACATGTTCGTCAAAATAACCACCTTCATAGATAATTTCTCTCAATTTTTCGGGAAAAGTTCCGACAGCGTCAATGTTCCCAGATCGAGCTTCGCCTTGGATTGAGACTGCGTGTGTCGATAGCGTGTCTTCTTTGCCATTGCAAGAACCACCCTGAACTGGCCTTAAATTCAAAGTCGTCATATCTGAGTTGTATGCTTTGCATTGGGTGATGGGACCAGATAGTGGAGTTCCGGCAGACCGTTCTTAAAGAAACGTAAACAGCTTTATCGGTGTCATCATTGTCGGACACTTTCGCTTGTTTTTCTGTTCAGTCCCGCCTCTTGGTCAACTTTGAAAACAAATTTACTTTTCATTTTTTACCCACCCACGAATAGTGGGCTCAACCACGTGCAACCCTTAACTTGGTTTGACACGGTCGATCGCCGTGAGTTTATGGCGTACGAACAGGCTGTATAGCTTTTGCTTTGACATGCTGCTCAATTGAGAAATAGAGATCAGAATTCTATGAATTCAACTCATTGTAGCGAGTTTTTGTAGAGGGACCGGGACCGGCCAAGAAGTACGTACGGTCACTACTCGACACCCCTGTTGACACCTTGAGTAAGGCCGCCGTCACCCATTGCGTCTCAGCAATTGACGGACAGTAGGTGTTAAGTTGTCTCTTTAACGGTTAGTTAAAAACACTATGCCACGAAACATTAGTCTTTGTACTTCAAAATTGCTGTCAAAACACAATAGAAATTTTGGGAGCCATCCAAGTACCCGCGACTTAGCCGAATCGCGACTTACCAAGGCGCGACTTAGCGAGGGGCCACTGTAATTCTGGAGATCCAGTCAATTCAGAATCATGTTGTTTTTGCATTTGTGCAAAGAAATCTGCTTTAGTGCCTTTTCTCATTTTAAATCCATGTGAAGCTTTCAGATCTATGTTGAACAAAGCAGGTGGATGGTCCATCCATTCATATTTGAATGCTTCATGTTTCTGGTCTGTGTCTTGTGAAAAACAGAGCATTCTTGTAACCACAGATTCATCTTGGTACATTTTCAACAAAGAACCTTTTGATTTGGTTGACTTACTGTTTGTTGAATATGTTACAATGTTTGGTGGTTCAATTTTAGACAACATTTCTTCCTCTGCTTTTTACATAGCTTCAATTCCGATTTTCTTTGCATTAACAACATCTGTGGACTTTGCTTTCATATCAGCATTAATACTGTTCTTCATTTTCATAGCAATGTTAAGTTCTTCAACAGATAAATTACTTGAATCACCATGATGACTGGAAGTTGAATGTTTCATATTCACCATTGATTTAAAGCTTTCAGAAACTTTTGTCATTACTGGAGCAGATTTGATGTACTTCTAACATGCAGCAGGGTTCTGTGTTATTCTTTTTAGCAGGGAAGTCTTTCTCTCTTGTTGTTGTATGTCTGCTTCAGGGCAAGGTCACTCCATACCCCATTGAAGATTCCTTCTGTCCAATGGACTGTAAAATCCCCTTCCAGAAATCTCTGGTGTACCTCAGAAAATTTGTCAGACAATTGTGTCATTTCATGGAGATATATAGGAAGGCATATCATATAATTTCGATGTCTAGAGCTCACAATGTATGGGAGCATATTCTGCATATATTACTTGATCGAATGTTGCAACTGTGCATTCCTGGCCCATTCTTGTTGTAAGACTGGTGAAATAATCCAGTGAAGTTTGAACAACCTCTGGATTCGTTGGAGACTCTGAGAATATTGGTCCATATCCAATAATCGTTCTAGCAGATTTCTTACCAATTAGTATCTCATAAAAGAAAGGAGTTCCATGTTGGGGGAGTGATTTCTCTAATATCATCTCCAAGTAACAACTTCCCTGTTGGTAGTATTCGCAGCAGATACCGAACAATATCATCACTGCACAGATCTGTGCCAGTTTCTGGGGATAGGTCTGAATAGTGCAGTGGAATGTCGGAAAGAGATCTTTCTTTTCTTCATGTGGCATTCTGCAGGATGAAAATCAACAGGATCATGGAGTGTTGTTTTCTGCCTTTTGGTGGAGGCACCACGGGGAGATCAGAACCATGTATCTCTCCAGTATACTGGTATACATTGTGTGTTTTTGCATGCAAAGTCTTGCCATCCTTTGTATTTTCATGAAAGTCTAAATTATCAAATGCACAGTGCATGAAAACACCTCCACTTATATTAGAAGGGATAACAAATCCATCTCGTTCCACCTGCTCTTCAAATGAATCTGCTGTAGCAGCAACATATCGCTGAGCATCTGAATAACTTGTAGTATTACCAAATCTATTGAACACTGTTAGTAGCTCCTTACTTCTCGTTTGCCTTAATATGTGGAGTACAAGTCCTACATGCTTTGGTATTACAATGGAGGTGTTTGCTGCCATGACATCCTGTGCCAAATTAAGGACCTTCCTTTTTAGTTCATTTGTGAGTAGCACTCTACCATCTGTCCCAGTTGTTGCTTCTGCACTGCTTAACATTCATGCAAGGTGGTTGTATAACTCGGCTGGCACAATTTTGTAGGCTTGCTCATAGGAAATGTTTTCAGATGTGGTAGATGACCTGACATCAACTTGTCGGCGTCTGTTACTATGCTCTTTTGCTTTAGACTTAATAGCTATCCTCATGTATTTGGCTGATGTATAAGAGTCTGCCTTGACAGTTTGGATCTTTTGAATGCCTTCCTCGTCACTACTAGTATCAGACTCTGAAATCAGCTGTGCTTCATCAAGTTCTTGTTGTAACCTTGCTGTCATTGAACATAGTTCTTAATATGGGAAGCACATATTAGACTTGACATACCCTTTTGTGTCAACACGTGCACATCAGATCCAAAATTCTTCAAAATTCTCTGCTGCAGACTTTGACTTCTGTATGTATGTGCATTTTCTACACCATTTTCAGAAAGAATTTCACAATAACTATCTCTTAGTTGTGTCATGTAGTATTCACCAACCTCAGTTAATTTTTGCATTATTTCTGAGATCAGCATTGGAAACGCTGCATCATGATCTGATTGCTGAACATTAACATTTTCGGTAATTCCTTTGCAACGCCTATTCATAAAATCATTCATACATGATTTATGGTATCTAAAGTCAGCTGTAATCATATCAGTGTGATATGTGCCACCATGACCGTGAATTTTTTGGAGAATTGTTTCGTCATTTAGTTCCTTTGTCTTCTGAAAAATTGAATTTTGACGCTGTTTAGTTGCAATTAACACAAGAGTATGTCTTCCTTTCGAATCTCGCTCTTTTTCACATAAGAAGCACAACACTTTATAATTTAGAGGAATATCTTTTCTTAGTGTTGTCTTGTACCCTGATGCTTCAGAAAGCATCACATCTTCAGATGCCTGATTGGATCTTTTGGCCGCAACCTCACAAATAGCTCTTTTATGAATATAGCTACTACGGCATGACCTGTGACACTTTGGGTTTTGTGAAAGAAACTGTTCATGCCACAATCTTTCAAAAACATCATCTTTTCTGTGAGTTTGTTCAATGGATCAGCTTTCTGGGTTAGGCATAGTATGCGTTTAACAAAATCAATGTTCTTGTTCAAAGACCGTTTCAGAGTGAATAATGGCTCCATAATTCTATATCACAAAAACAATGCCTAACCGGAAATAAACAAATATGGATTAGTGAAATCAGAATGGTATGATGTGTTACAACTGTACATAATAATAATAATAATAATTGATTACACCATCACTAAGTTATGCACAATTTATTATTCTAATTATTTAGCATGCATTTCACTTGTTTATAAACTTACTTCACTAGCCTACTAAGTAATTAGAAAGAATCTGTGATTGGAAAATACTAGTCTTTCCTGTACCAGTTACCTCAAAAGTAAATAAAACATTATTATAAAAATGCGTACAATATTTACTGCCTATTCACTGGGTTTTTTTTACAATTAGCTAAACAAGGTAGTACTCTGGCTAACACCAAAATACTCGATTAAAATACACGTGTTGTACACAAATCACATTCGCAACTGCGTAGCTTTGTTTCAATGGCAGTTTAGAATAATTAATTAGCTAATTAGCATATTCATTGTAAAAAAAATCTAATAATTGACATGTACCTTACCGGTACATATTTGTTACCAATAGTAAATTTCATATGTTCACCTGAAGAACTTCCACAGATGTTGTAGTGTTAGGCCATGTTATCACACATTCGGCATAAAATCGTTCATAAAGTGAGTTATTCAAGCGATAGAAAATCATGCACAGAAAAGTTGCGCAATGAGATCATGATTGCCAACATCACTTTTCATGAAGCTCAATGCATATAGAAACTGAAAGTAGGGTTGAAAAAAATATAGCAGCTGGTGTCAGGTTCAACCTTTTTTTGTGCACTTTTCAAGGTCTGGCTCCTTGACTAATTAAGCTTTGAGGTCAACAGATGCTGGCTCAACTGTTACAATTGGCATTGGTGCCTAGTTTTATAAATTAACCGAACCACACAATCAATACTGTTATTGATATTATTAATTGGTATTATTAAATCTGTTTTCCATACCCAAGTCAATGTTACTAATCGATCCAACAACAAAAATGTTTGTTGGTGAAGGGTAAAATAAATAACATGAGATTATTACGAGGATACTGTAAAGTATGCACGAAGACAGTACATCATGGAAATGCCGAGATCCAAAATGTTTAGAACATATTTAGCGAACTTCTTTGTGTAGAGTCCAGGCAAAACCTGGGGCTGCCATGTTTTTTTGGAGGACGATTTCGCGTAATCGTTCTATATTTGGAATTCGCGTTTCCTAATATGGTAAAATGAAAATACCCAGTGCAAAATTACGGCATGCTGTAACTTATGGCGTTGTGGTGAAAGATGTATAATACATATTATTCCATAATAAACATCCTGGTTTTTTAATAAATAAAGAACACGGACACTAATATATTTTTGTTGACACCTGAACTGAAAAATATCCACTTTGTTTCAGCGAAGTGACATTAACTGGTCTATTTAATGAACACATTGTTATTTATTGGAATGTATTTACATAAACAACTGCCCAATATATGAACAATATAGAATCTACATACAATATATTACCCAGTACATTAAGATCATTTTTAAAAATATCTATACAGTGCACTCCCACTATATTTTCATAGGTACACAAAAAGTATTCTCGTTAATTCTGTTTCAAACAACTGCCCAATTTCGAATATTCAAAAATAGAAACATCAAAACCATTAATTACATGCCCCAGTTTTAATTGTTGGTATCAGAGTGATGACGTAATCATCCGTATTTGTATCTGGTGTAATTGTCCATACGCACGTACCGACTCGTCTGTGTAAGAATATCACAATACTTGGCGAGTCAGATGAAAGGCTTATAACATGAGAATACCTTGAATGACCAGGAACGCTGGCTCTCAGTGTATCCTCGGGGCGGACATCCGGGTATTTTCACCGCCTGGCAACCTGCGGCGGTGTCAACAAAGGCCCAAAACTCACAGAAAACGGTACTTTGGTATGATTGTTGAGACTCCTCTGAACAGTGTAACAAGATTAGCCCTACGTGTGTAACATATATAAATTTGGTTGTTCGGGATTACTTCAAAGTTGAGTTTGTGTTGTTTTCTCGAATTTTCACCGGCTCGACCGGCGTTCCACAGCAGCGCGCACAGAGCCCATAGAAATGCATGTACAGTAGTACGCGTCTTAGTAACGTGGAACGTCTCATGACGTAGCCCCGCCCCCGAGGATATCGACATTCACAAAAAACCTTGTATAGTCGCTGTACCTAACATGGACAAATAAATCTGGTTACATACACACGTAACAACAGTTAATTTATCCAAAAGAAAACATAAGATATCGGATTGATCACCAAATAGCGAACATATTGTATAAACACAATGTTTATTTCATATTTACACCTGACGAGTTTGTACATGCCAATCCTGGTATCCATGTACATTTGTTTACGTTATGTATTACACGTGTCAGTATTGCCACATACATTGTACATTTCCATATTTCCTACTTACTCTAATGTCGGGTGATATGTCAGTCACATCAGTATTAGCAGCAATAACTTCCGGTGTCCCATATATGCCATACATGTTCCATGAGATCTCATCCAAACTGTAGTACAACTTACATTCCTTGGTCCAACAATTGCAATAGTGACTGCCACTGCCCTGTGTGGCTATTTTATCAATAATGAATTCACGCATCAGGTCACGTTTAAAGGTATGGCATCGAGTCTCTCCAATCAGATACCCAGGGCTCTAGTCAAGGGGAAATACATAACAATGAAGAAGTGCGTACATGTATAGCCCAAGAACAACAAATGCACGAACATATTCCATGCAAGAATACCTGTATGTTACATTTTTTATTCAATAACCTTACCATTGCTATTGTCGCATACGACTTGTTTACCACTTCCGTGTGACTGAGAATGTTCTAGAACCGTACTGTGTCTGGGTGGAATTTTTAGAAATTGGTTGAATAGGTAATAGAACACTGTAGGAGGCAATAGAAGGTAATGGAACATTCTAGAAATTTGTAGTAAGTTCCAGACTCATTATGTATGCTGATGTAATAGTCTATTTATAGACAGTGTGGGTATATATAGGGGAGTTGTTCAGCACTGAGATCAGATTGGAGATCTCGTTGAATTGTATTGGAGTTTAAGTATCTAGTTATTGGAGTAGTGGTGTTTTATCGCGTTATTGTACTTGATGTTTGCAGAGTATAATAATACCAGTACCAGTTGAAACCTCATCTGTTGGCTCCGTGTTCGTGTTTTATCATCGCCGCCAGGGAAGTCTTTCTGTTACTGTTGCCATTTTGGTATTTGAACCATCACACCTGTACTATACCAATTACGGTAATATTACGTTGCGTGTGACAGCTATATAGCTGCGGATATGCAATAGAACTAGACTTCTTTGAGAAAATATGAAAACTGGTCAGCTTCAATCACACCATTCTGCATTCCAAGCGCCAAACTGCATTCTGACAATTATAAAACAGTGTGAAATATATGCGTGTTGTATTAGAATGATTATATATACTCTGAAACATTAATCTAACCTTTTTTTCAGTATCATACTAGTGGAAAATATGGTGCTAAACTACGGTACACCCTACCTGTGTCTGTATTCAGCGAAATGTCAATTAGAATATAGAAGTGGCTGACTTACCACAAGGTGTAATAACATCATCTTCTAAAATGTCCAACATATCATATACAGTCAAATCATCAGTTGACCAATAGAAAAGATTTCCCTCTCCGTAACCACAAAACATGACATGGCTGATTTCAGTCAAGGTGAGTGATTTCCGCCAAAGGTTATAAGCTGTTAGCTCGCCGATAAACGACTTGTCAGTATCAAATCCACCACCACTCTGTCTCTGTCCAATGATGAGTACTCCACCGCCAGTAATGGTTATCCCAGTTTGAAAGCCTGCACAAGCTGCCAGGAACCATCGCGGCTTCTCCATGTCAGGCAAAAGTGATGCCAATTGCCGTCAATTAGCTCATTGTGATTATAATAGCTGGAACCAACATTAGCTATAGTGAATCCTATCCCGAACAAATGAAGTTCATTATCGTGACCAGTTACTGCATAGGAGAGGATAGTCCACTCGCGTGCCAGTGTCAATTTCATCCACATGCACGCGCTTACAGCAGTAAAGGCTTGGTATAGGCACTGTCTCGGATATCACAGCTCTGGAGTTTTCACCATACTGCAGTTTATCCTCAAATAAGGAAATTGAAGATACTGTAACAAAGATTCGTGGATACATTAGATCAACCACAAGATTTGGTGTGGTTACAATCTAAATTAAGTACGTAGTACATCTTCTACAAAAAAAAAATATCGTACATTTCAATGATATTAAGTGAGCGAAATGAAAACCATTGTTAGTCCCATAAGGGTTATTGAACAGTTGAACAATTATTTTTGTTCAGGATCACCAACAAGTTAGTCTGAAAGTGCTAATGTGATTTTAATTCATGTCTACTGAAGGTCAAAATGTGTTTTGTTATTAGAGTTATACCACTTTTGCTCACGTGACCCATTGTCGTCCCGTTGGTTTATTTTAGTAAATCCACAAATGTCTATTTGTCTTTATATTGTAAATTTGCCACACTTGCTTTTCAAATGCAAAGGATAACATAAATATTTTGTATTGTCTTAGCTACATATAACTGTGGTAAATCTTGTATCGACATTCCACCGTGGCTGGGACTGAGCAGCTTTAGTCAAAGTGTAACGTCTAGAGATAGACGGAAGGTAGGGAAGATAGACTTCTTCATTAATTATTGAAAATATTAACCAAGGTAGGTTTTTTCAACGACTGATCTATTGGATTTCTGGGAAAAACAGGTATTAGAAAGGTCATGTTAATATCAAGTGTTATGCGTAGAATTATTCATAAGCAAATGACACAGCGTTCAATACATGTTTTATATTATGTAAATTTACACGTTCAGCGCTGTGTACTGGCAATGCAACTGAATTTTTCAGTTGTATCGTTTTTTATGGTATAAGTCAAAATCACTCACTTTAAAGCGTAGGTTTACAGATATAAATCTACATTTTATGGCCAGTCTTGTAAATTCTTCTCTGACTAGCGCCCTATATCTGAAAATACACACTTTCTCGTGTTCTTTCTATGGACTATGATAACTGAACTGTATAAGATTACCTACGAAGGCTACTGTGGAAGATAATTAAAGCAGTATTACAAGACAGCCCACAAAATAGCAATATTGATATAGTTCAAATTTGTGCGGTAAGAATGAAAAATACATCTGAAAACGTCCAGTTCCAGTTCGCAATCCTTCTCTGTGGGCTTTCTCCTACTTCGTTACCGTAATACTATTTTTTAATCTAGTCTTCACACCACGCATTAGGCATTCTACTACTTCGTTACTGTCATACCATTTCATGTTCACTCAAATGACAGTGGTCGTTGCGTCGCGTCCTGTTCGATAAGGGACTCATGGCGACGTATACAACGCGTGTAAACTACATTGTTTATTTACATGTTGCGCGATGACCACAGCCCTTCAATAAAATAGGTCACATTTGTTCTCTGTGTAAAACAATTATTCCTTCGTTAAGAATGTGACCACATCACGTGTATGACGTGTATGTGATAATAACGTTGTTCAAATCGCATCGATGACGAAACAGTCTGAGGTACTGACAAGAGTTGTTTCAGAAAATTCTTGTTCTTGTTTCGTAGACCATATATATATTATATTCTTTGAATGACTCAAGATTCTCAACTACTAGTATGTTGCGATGGTAACTGTTTTGTTAATATTTTCTGAAATATGTGACAATGAAATGTGAATAATTATATTTATTCTATGCCCTTTGACCTTGTCGGCATCAGAACATTAAAAACAACATTAAATAAAGTCTAATTTATGTTAATTACATAGACGTCATAAATTTATTTAATAAGTTAAGTTAATTTATTCACAATTTATGTTGTGTTCAGTGGTTTACATGGAAGAAAACCTCGTTGGTTTATTAATTAAATTTCTATAATTATCCAGAAAAGAAAGTGCCAGTCGATCAATGTTACTCCGAGATACATTATAAAAAAAATTACCTAAAGCGGGGGAGTCGTCACCTACGCATGCGGCAGGTGGCCATAGTGTAACATTGTTTGCAAACAAGCGTCTACCCATGAGCCTTTGCGTTTTTAGCGTGTGTTGTTATCGTCGCTTGGGACTCAATTCCCACGCGTGTGCAGGTGACGACCCTCCCGCTTTTTAATAACAGCAAAAAAAAATCATAATCAAAAATAACAATGAAAAATAAAGATATAAAAATAAATATATAGCGTATACCTACATCCGATTTTAATCAGATTGAGTATTATCGAGTTGTTACCAAGCAACGGTAATCGAAACATTTAGACCGTTGCCAAAAGAACATTTTAGTACAAAACACACAACAGCCATGTAACGGATATAAATGATATAGCGGAAACCGTCTTTACAGTCTAGTAAATACGCGACTTGCTTTTTGTGGGGCTACTTTGAAATATGTTCCCATGATTGACCAACCACACAACCGGATGTGTCACGTGACTGCAGTTAACATCCGTAAAACGTGTTATCACATCGCGCCGCGAGTTGATTTGTCAATGAATAAACCCTGGATACTTGACAAAATGTCAAACATTCTTAGGAAGGAAAACTCTAATATACACGTACCAGTTTCAAAGTGTCTACAAAAAAAAAAAAAAAAACGAGCAAAATGTGTTCCAAATGGTAACCGCGTGAGTTTATTTTTCGGAAAGTACATAACCATAAATCGAGTTTTGAACCAAACTTAGAATTTCTAAATTGTTGATACCATCACTGTTTACTATCACATTATTTTAATACTGCGTTGAACAGTAAGGAAGAAAGTTGTTCGAAAGACACCTGACATGATTCAAATAGTTTGCAGTTTCTGTATGCGTTTTCGACGGGTGGCGTGTGGAGTATGAGTGGAACATGTCGAACTCTTTGAAAATATATTGTTTCTATCTACCGAGTCTATCTGCTTATATAGACAATACTTGACTCAAGAGGGCGCTATTTCTCAAACTTCGCCCAAGTCAGGATTTATAGTATTACACAGGAACACGTGTGACCTTCCTGTACGTGTCATTGGTTAATATTGAGATTATGAATGGTGAACGAAAAATTGCGTTTTGTTAGTGATATCTAAGAAAATAGCCTCATTTTGTTTACGTCACGTGCGACGCAATATGACATCCACAAACTTCAGAGCCAGTCATCAGAAATCATGTTTCAGTTATGTTTGTTTTCCAAACAGACAAGTGTGTACTTTTTTTATAAAAATGTGATGATAACTTATTCCATAGTTTAATTTCCTGGTAGTTATATGAAAATTAACCAAAGCGGGTTTTGTTTTTAGGTTGTTTTGAGAATCTAGTATTATGATTATGTTCAGTTATGAAAAAAACAAAACGATTTTTTTCAAATAAATTATTTCCAAGCTGAGAATACGAACTAAATCAAACCTTGTAGATTATTATAGAACTAGGCTTTACAAAGCATACCGAAAGTGTTTAGAGTAGCGGTCATTGCGCCGCGCATGCGCGAAATATAGAGCCTTTATTTAAAGCGTGGTGGTCGTCGCGCAGCGCGTGTTCGAATTTCATGTAAATAAACAATGTATTTTACACGCGTTGTATACGTTGCTATGAGTCCCATATCGAACAGGACGCGACACGACGACTGCCGCCCTTTAACAAACAAGGAGCTTGTTGCGCAGAATAAGGCGTACAAAAGGGTATACTACCTATGTAACTAGACATCGGAATTCTGCAAGGCGTTTTAATTAATTGTATTCAATATTTGATCATAGACCTTAAAAGACTTTTAAGGTCTATGCTTTGATATGTAATATGTGTGACTGTTTTCTGTCAACAATGGTACGCCACCCTCGTTTGAAAAAAATACAGATATAGCGCCCTCATTGCCCAAAAATACTATATACGTACATGTACATTGCTATCGCATCTGATGACATTTAAGAATATTTTGGCTTATTTGGGTCGTTTTTGTTTTGAGTTCTAAAACTTTGTGATATTAGCTTAACAATGGTTTCAAGTGTTTTTAGAATTATGCAAAATAGTTTTAAAAAAAAAATAATGCCAACAATACTGTGAACTTATATACTCTTATATACAATAGACTTATATAATTTTTCAAATCAAAAAATAGTTTCTGAGTTGTTAATTGAATTAAATTGCGATCAAACGGGGTGAACTCGAAGGTCATTTTTTCCCACGATCACTCTTCCATTTTCGCGAACACTG
The DNA here is from genome assembly GCF_978046115.1 of Saccoglossus kowalevskii. Classification (NCBI taxonomy): domain Eukaryota; kingdom Metazoa; phylum Hemichordata; class Enteropneusta; family Harrimaniidae; genus Saccoglossus; species Saccoglossus kowalevskii. The sequence goes on along the minus strand of NC_140649.1, from coordinate 17,621,428 downwards.
AACTATTTCGTTTTTTAGCCATTTTTTTTCATTTTTTTATTTCCGAAAAAACAAAAACAAAAAGACTTGCAAAAGTTATGATATTCATACTCAATAAACAGAGAAATTAATTTTACTGTTAGTTTCTAAACCAAAATACCGATTGTGCTTGCCAATTTGTACTAGATTGGTAGGTTATCAGACAACTAATAAATTATTAGTTGTCTGAGGTTGGTTAACTGTTTTATTAAATCCTTTTCAAAATATCGTGGCAGTTTTTAAAACTGCATTACATATTTGCTAATGAAAAATCAACTGCAGAATATAAATTAAGGTTTCTTGGAGTAAGTTTGATTTCTAGTCAATGAACACTCCTGAGTTGGGAGGCTCTTGTCTGTCTTTTGAGGTCAGTTGCACTGTAGTTACTAGCGAGCGTGGATCTAGCCTCTGATCATGATTGACCCTCAATTGATTGAACCTCAGCCTCAGATTGGGAATCCAGCAAATAAAAAGCAAATAAATCGCTTGTTTAAATATTTTTTCCCCGTACTTTTTCTCAAGGTAATCCAATATCTGTTTTAGTTTGGGAAACAGCAAATATAGTTTATAGTAACAAACTCCTGGGCCGTTATGTTTAAATGCGATTATTGCACCGTGACGGCTTGGTTTTTTTTCATATATATACATGTTTGCTGTTAGTGTCTCATTTTATATCCATCGTTTTACAGAATGGACCCTTTGGTGTTTGGACACCTCGTCGGTAGAAAAAAGTCAATGTTCTTTTCAATATCAAGCTCTGACTAAATACGCTAGTCAAAATAGTTAGGTGAATATGTGAGAAACATAATTAAAATAAAAACGTAAGTTACTGTGTTCAAATAGCTAGCTAAGTTTTGTACATTGCAAATATAAGATTTGCAGATTGCAAGGGTGTTACATTTCTGTTGCTCACACGTGTATGTTTGCTATTAAAATAATGTGAATAAATCAATTTGGTCAAAATCCTCTTTAGGAAACGTTTCTGTTTACCAGATCTGCATATCGTGTCACAATTTGCATGTCCAGCAACAGGTGGGCCTGTGATTGGTAAACTGAGCTAGGTCAAAGGGCATAAAGTGTGTTGCATTGCACCACGGGAGAATTAAATTCAAAATGGCGGCGGCTGTTGCGCCAGTGTTGAAATCTGCCACTTTCGAGCTTTTCCACAACAATCCAATTATGACTGAGAACGATGTTAAAAAAACTAGCGAGGAAGAGAACCAGGTCGATGGATACGATTGTGAAGTGGAATCACTCATAGAAATATCGGCAGATGAAAAGAAGGCATTGCTATCTCGCTCCAAACAGGAATTCAGTAACCGACGCCGTGTTGTGATTGAAAACCTACCAGCAAACGTTAGCAAACAGGTTTGTTTTTACTCATATCGATTTGGTAATTTTAAGTTTTTTATCTCAACGTAGTGTATTCCCTTTTCAGTGTTTTTGTTATTCCAGAGAATTTTCTGCGTAAATGAACTTTTGAACTGCCGATTGAATCGGCAGTGTTAGTATCTCGTGTCTTTTGTTTACCCAGATAACGTTGTTGTATCGTATGTATACCATGTACTACGTTACATTAGTCGTTATGTTATACAAATGCTTCTTTCGCTCTCAAACCCCCAACCAAATCGCATTGAATTGTGTCACTAATTTGTTTTTTTAACCGAAAAAACTGTCAGCACGTTTTATTGTTTCAGAAAAAAAATAACAGTATTGAGAAATGTGTATCGTATAACGGCAGCAGTACACGTTGCATTGCCGTATAATCTTCTCATTCGTTGACTGTTGTAGCTTGGTTGTCACTAATGTGCTGTGTTGAGATGAAAAACGCACATACGGTCCGTGTAAAATAAAATGATAGGATTACTTGGGTTCAAGCTGTTTCCCCCGAACCAGTGCGTGTAATACAACGCCGTAAATCAACCCTGTGTGTTTCAATGTGTTAGCGTGTAAAACGACGAATGGTTTCATCATATTACCACTCACCATCTGTATGTGTGGACACATGCATATATGCAAAACAAAAAGACCAAAATAACAATAAATCTGCTTAATTCACCAATCCCCTAGTCTTACTGTAAGCCACCATACCCACTGATAAACTTTAAAAAAAACATCCATATTGTGTATCCTTTTTAGGCTCTAGAAGAACTCCTCAGTGGTTTTCAAGTAAAGCAGATTGACATTGAAGGGAGCAAAAGAAAAGGTAAAACACTATTATTGAAGTGATCATATCAAAAAAAAGTCTATTATTGGTGCTATTTTCATGTTACTGCTTTTAATTTTTTAATCTCCGGTATTAGTGCTGGTAGTCAAAGCTTCTAAAAGCTTACTTGTTAAATATACTGGTATGCGTTGTTGTGTGTATAACTGTGTAATTATAGTACAAATAATACTGAATTGGGCTGCACTGCAAAAGATACTGGTCCGTTCAGCAGGATTTTACAGATTTACGGACTGTTTTTCATTGTGTTGCTCCATATTGTTGAGCAATTTGACCTTTCAATAATTGTTGTTTCTTTTATTAGAGTGCTTGGCCTAGATTACCAGCAAAATATGCTGTTTTGTTGTACTTCTTATAGTGGTTGCAGTGTGAGAAAAACGTTTGCACTATACTATGGTTCAAATTAAAATGAAATATGATACTAATAATAACTAGATGACGTCCTACTCACAACTATAGTTGTACATAATTTGTCTCCAAGACCCTGGATGATATGATTTGCTATAAATGATAGTAAAAAGATCAATTTATATGTATCTACATCACTGGTGGGTGGCTGGGGCTTCAATAAATTGTATTCAGTATTATGAAAATCAAATATTGAATAAATAAATAAGTGATTCAAAAGTTGAATCAGAGTATCATGTCTGTTACAAAATTATCATATTTTATGTGCTGGTTTATTTTAACAGCTTGTTTTCAATAAAATGGATATGTTTTGACATGTTTGGTAGTGTATTTAAACTAAGTTCATGCAGTTGTGATTCTGTATTAGAAAAAAGACACAGCAAATTATATAAAGCATAGTACAAGCAGGAGTAGTCTATCACATTACCATGATTTATTCATACCGTGGTTGTCATTTTAAAAATAAAATCTTGAACACAGATGCTGTGCTGCTTCATGTCGTAACCAGGTAACTGAATATAACCATGCAAGTTGATAACTCCTTGGCCAATTATAGATAATTTATGCCTATTTGGATATTATTGTTAATGGGTCCTTAATTAGTCTACTGAATTTTAATGAAAAAACTCTGAATTTTGTGGTAATTTGTTTGTTTCTGGATATAATTTTTCAAATTTATAAAATTTTAAAATGGTTGGCCTCTTGACTCTGTAGTTAAAGCCATCTTAAATAATACAAGCATAACGTTCATGCAAAAAAGTTGTGATAGGTATGCAAATGATCTCTTCATTCGTCACACTTCTCTGAAGATTCAATAGGAATTGCATCTCTTGCTGGAATGTTGTAAAATATGCACACGTCTTTGTCACTCTTTAAAATATGTTCAAATTAATGTAGCAATTAACGCAAACATTTGAAATTGAATTGAAACAAAACTGATTTCCTGGCAAGTTAAACTAGGATTGAATTGACTATGGCCATCCATAACTAGTCATTTGATGAATTCCTAATTACTGTACTGTTTAAATTTACATTGATAGTGACATCTAGGAGAGCAATCCGACTGGAATTGATTCTACTAAAACATGTACCCAGTAATCAAAAAGAACATCTTGTATTGGTAATTGATTGCGTTTCAGTACATCGCCATGGAAATAGAATAATTTAGCTACTTATACGTCGAATGGGATTAGTTTGAATTTACATGTATATGTAACTAGTTTCTGTCATGTCAAGAGCTTGGTTACAGATTAGCTGATAGTTCTCTAGATTTCAAAAAACAAATTTGAAAAAAATACCTACATATAGACAAATCTGAAAACCATGATGATCCTCATTGTGAAATTTAAGATTAATAACCCTTTGAATGCAATGGAAACTTTTAGTATCATTAACAACAAATTTCCTCATCTTTTTTATCATTCGTTTCCAAAAAGTTTAATCAAAGCCTGTAGCTATTATTGGGGTCAAAACCGCAACAATTTAAAAATATATCAGCAAATTAATGGAGGAAAACTGAAAATAAATAAATTGTTAGGTGCCACAAAAAAAACACATTAACATATATTTTTCCTTTTATAAAATTAGATCATGTTTTTTTTTTTTTTTAATTTTTTTTTTTTTTTTTTATGAAGATCCTAAAGAGGATATGTTTACAACAAATTTTTTTCTTATTACCGGTACATCAAATTTAAGCATTGCAGTCTTTTCCACATAGTTATTGATTTTATACAGGGTTCTTTCAGCATATAGCTTAATTATAACGATATAGGAAACTGAATTTTATTGACACATGAAATTCAACAAAAGAAATAGAAATGCTCTCATAGAAAAAAACTGCACAACACACTGAAGAACAAAATTATAGTATGCTTTAACTTTTTTTTAAGTATTCACATAAATACTATGAACTACTTTAATTTAACCCGAACCATATGCAAGCCAGGAAACAACAAAATTTTGTAGTTGGTGAACATATTCAGACAGAAAATGTCATCACAAATGCGTATGTTTATTGTTGCTATGTTTAACTGTTTTTGAACCTCAATGACAACTTTTTTGAAGAAAATAAGAAATTCTCATTGATAGGGAATTCTTTCCCCTAGGAATTACCAGGATGTGTGACCTTTTGAGGTCATTCATGAAGGATAAAGAAAAAACATGTGTAGCATTCATTGAATAAGCCAAATAAAACTAATTTCGTGTTTCTGACAGTTATTTTTATTTTTTTGTTTAATTTAATTTATTTTTTCAATGAGCTGTACTCGTGTATTTTTGTGAGAACATTGTCATGGTTAACTAACTACATATATGAAAATTAACATCCAAGTTAGTTTTCAGAATATGTTTCCTTCATACAACTAGGCTAGTAATTTAAAACATTGTAGGAAGTCTATGAAATCAGAAAATACAATATTGATGGAATGACTATAGGTAATTTGCATAGAAATAAATAAATTTTGAGCTCGTACAATTTCCATAAAATGAACTTTTCGATTTCCCCCCAAATCAGTAATAAATTCAGAAACACAAAATTTATTTTATTTCGCCGTATAGTCCAAATTGAATTGCAACAGCTTGTTAGGCAGAGGCAACTTAGACATGACCATGAACAAAATTGATGATATTTGCTCTCTCAAGAGAGACTGATAAGGTATAGAATTAAGTTGCCACAGATGTCATAATAACAATGCATTCATAGAGTTTCAAAAAAAGGATTGACCCATGCAGCAACATGTGTATACAAGTGATAAGTCATGACCCGTCTAACCCCAAATATCGCATGTGGTGTGAATTTACTCAGTTGTCGTCTAAAATTGCAATAACAAACTAATAATTTAAAAAAAAAAGAATAATTAAATATTAATTTTTCTATATTTTGTGGGATATGACAAGATATATTAACATGTATTTTGGTGGATTGAAATTACAAACTAAATTTAGTCATTTCACAACTTGTATTAGATCTGAGCATGCAAATGAAAGATTGTTTATTTTAATTATTTTGTGATTTCCATTTGTAGGATTCAGTTCTCTCAAAATGACAACTATCGTTATGAGACATTTCTAATTATTTGCTATATTTTGGGTTTAAAATAATAAATTCGACGCAAACACTTTGGCATTTTGTCTGAAAATGATTAAGCAAAATTAGGACATTTTGAAAAAAATAACAACCAATTGCTGGAGTCTAGTGAGCATCTGAATCAATGTGTATACATACCATAATCTTTTTGTCTGAAAATGATTAAGCAAAATTAGGACATTTTGAAAAAAATAACAACCAATTGCTAGAGTCTAGTGAGCATCTGAATCAATGTGTATACATACCATAGTATATTGGTTAGTATCACCTGTATTGGTATATATACTTGGAAGAAAGGCTTTGTGTGGCATATTATAGCATGTCTTCCCTGCATCCAGGAAATTGTGGGTGGTCATACAGCTGTATAGTGTACCTCCTTGTACAGGCTGCAGGTGCCTTGCGAATCAAACACAATTGAAAAAGAGTGTCTCTGCCTGAATATCATTCGGTCTGTTGGCCCCATGTGTTCTTTTTGTAGGATTACAGACATTCATTATCTAAAACAAGCATGATTCTCAAAGACGAAGCTGCCTCATGATCCACGCAATGAATTTTCGGATTAACGACTGTTTTCCCCGACGCTAACCAACTTTCCCCCACGCTAAAGAAAAAATCTTTTGTCTTCTAATCTGAGAATAACAAATATACTGTATCAAGCCATTTTAATTTTGATGACAAATTTTAAGTGAATTTTGCAAGTTGGTAAAAATTCTAATGTTTTGTGTCAATGAAAATTTCACTATGGTTCTATAGACATAACGACTTTTGTAATTTTTTTTTCTCTCTTCACAAATATTCTCAAACCATCAAATCATGCATAAATATGTACGTAGCCGTGACAAATTGAACTATTTGCAGTATTGTAATGTAGAACTGGTCTGAAAGGTTACTTTGTGTGTATGTTTTGTCAATAACCGTTTGGACACAATGTAAATCATATTGTTTATAGTAAACTAGTGTCAGAATACATGTATCAACATAAAAGATTGATTAGATACATGTATACTTGGCACATTTGGCTGTCTCCAAGCACAATGTGTATTTACTCTTTTAGAAACATATCTCATATAGAGTTCAGTTATATACAATGTGCTGTATTTGCTGTATTAGTAGCACATTTCCAATAGAGGCACATACCATATTTGCTCTATTATAAACACATCTTGAATACTAGCCCATACCGTATTGATCTCCAGTCGAGGTGCTTACCATATTTACTCTATTAGAAGCACATCTCCAATAGAGACATGTACCATATTTAGTCTATTAGAAGAACATCTCAAATGAAAGCCCATATTGTATTTGCTTTAAAAAAAAAATCAAAATAAAGACTCATTGATAGTGATTTTTCAAACAATTGTGTATTGGTATCAGGGGCTATTTATATGTGTATGCAGTAGAGAAACCATGTATGAGAGTATGAAACAGTATTCACACATCCATCCCATGGTGCATATCATTCACAATTGACATTTATTAGTACGAAATATCACTGCTGATAATTTATGTTAAACATTATAATATTCACATTACATATCATTAGATTCATGAATATTCAAACAGTAGCGAATAAAAATTGCTCAAGTGATGCAATTAGACTCACTCTAACTCCCAGTGTCCAACTTGAAAGTTTATTGATCATGTTGCATTTCTGTATTCAAGTGACAATTACGACAACCATAAAAAATAAACCCATTGCTGTTAACAGCTGCAAATGTGCATCTATTCGCCCACTGGTTTTCTCAGACCTATAAAATTATGTAGTTAATGTAGTTCTGGAAAATGACAATTTCTCTGTCATTTTAACAATTAGAATCAGTCATATGTGATAATAAGGTTATTACCTACAGGTCCAAGCATGATGGCTGAAAGCATCGTTAGCATATCTAAATTGTGTAGAGAATTAGTAACATACAAAATGTAGATAAAAATACCATAAGAAATACTGTAAAACATGTCTTTTTCGCGAGCATGTCTTTTTCGCGAATTTAGCGAGAGAACTGATTTGCTAATTCAAGATGTCGCTAATGACTTTATTATCAATTCAAAATGGCCGCCAAACAAAGAAATCAACAATGACAAGAGAGATTCGCTAAATCAACATTTCGCTATTACGTCATTTTACCACAATTCGCTAAAATTGTATGCCGCTTTTTCAACATGTTTTACAGTAAGTTGAAATTACTGATGACAGTTATATTCACTTGAAAAATTACACATTTTTAAGAAAAGGCCAAGCCAGCTGATGGTTAAGTTACGTCGCAACAGTCATTTTCTATATTAGTAAGTTTGTGGATAATACATGTACTAGCGCATAGCATCATTCACATCAACTAGCCCTACATGTGATATGTGATATCTGGCGATTACTTAATTCACAGTGGAGCGCTAGTTGATGAGGTTTGGGGAACCAGCCATGTATTGATATGCAATGGATATATACTTGTATTTCTACACTTCATTTCACGTACCATATGCTACATGTACATATGCAACAGATGGGACTGGGTACTATTTCAGTCATTTCCTTTTAGTCTAATTAAATAGTTAAAATAAAATTATTATAAATCTATTTTTGTAATAATAATGTTACATTGCAATTTTTATAGCATGATATATTTATGAAGATTTCAAAAACCCTTTATATTCAAGTCGGTCATATTGTCTCACTTCTGCACTCTATTGAAATAATGGTTAGGCATTGAATGATGCCTCAGTGAATGATGATGGCTTCAAGTGTTATATTATATTCAGCCATGCGTCATCAGTTTGCATCAGCCTCATCCTCCACAACCATGGTAACACATGGACTCGTGTTCACATACATGTATTTTTTTTTACATTTCTCAAATGTACAGTAATGGTGACCCTTAAAAAAATGTATAGCCTGGTGTTTATCAAAATAGTATTAAAATATTTGTATTATATACACACAGTATGATGTCAAGGCCAACACTTGATAAAAAAAATGCCCAATTTAAAGTGTGAATGAAGTGAAAAGTGTTTTCGTGTTTGTGAAATTTTGTGTGAATATAAATATCTGGATTATATGATGAAACATAATAACAAAAAGGAAATTCAGATACGCTCATGGGTGCA